>NC_136069.1:418537577-419890660 GCF_964261635.1 Lissotriton helveticus | reverse complement strand
CATCACACACCATAAACTACAAAAAAGGAAACCACTTTTTGAGTGCTTTTGTTTTTTGGTCCAAGCACTTCACAGGTTATGAAAATGATAGTAAGCACACTGAAATCTGGGGTAGAGTTAGAGCTGGAAGCCCACGAGAAGTGAATAGCAAACTTCTGGGTGAATAAGCTGTTTTCTAAATTTGCTTTTACTCATTTGGACAAAAAACAAAGCAGTATCTTAAATCTTGTCTGAATTCTGTCCATTTTACATCCACAATAAATGTTTTATATTTCTCTCTGAATTTCCTACACCTCAATCTGCCTGATTACAACTTACATTTTACCATACACACGGAATCATTCAGTGTACAATTTTGGCAATTTTGGCTAGTGGCGTAGCTAGCCCTATTACTGCCTGGGGCGATCCCTGAGTTTGCCACCCAGTGCAGGTAAGAGCAGGTGCTGGGGGTCCGCAGATGACTTGTTCCCGGGGGGAGGGTTGGTGGTCGACAGACGACTTGTTCTCTGTGGGGTGGTAGTCTACAGATGACTTACTCCCCTCCACCGCCTCCAAAAAGAATGCCACGCAGAGCAGACCATGCTCCCCACAGACCCCCTCCTAACAACGCCACTGATTTTGACGATGCGCCCTTTGGCATGGCCAAAGACAAAATTACAGCTAATTTGCACAGCCAGGATACACTCTGCTCTTTTATGTACTGCAATGGAGAGGATAGGGAAAACACCATAGTATTAAGAAATTAGAGTGTATTTTTAGTGAAGGACTATTTTGATATTGCCCACTCTAGAGACAGCTTGCACAAGGTCTTCGTGAGAAACAGGCAGTTTGTAAATGCCCGAATTCGTGGCAAATCACAGGATAAACCTGTAAGGTGTGGGGTCAGCAGAGGGCCCGTGGAAGTGAGTGCCCGAGCAGCAATCCTTTAAGCTTTGAAGAAAGTTAGAGCAAAGCTGCAAGAGAAGGAAGAAAGCAAAGCTGATCCTGCATCTGTTTGTGCTCTGCAATGACTCATTGTGTTGCTGTTAAGCTTCAGCAAACTTTCTGTGGTTATATTTGGGTACAAAACGGTGTGCCAAATCACAGCACGTCTTAGAGGCTGAATATATTTATGTAGCTGGACAGTCTCATAAAGTGAAATATTTGCAAAGAATCTCTGCTAAAAGACTAGACACACCTAAAAAACACATACAAAGTCAAATAAACATGAAAACTGATTCTACTGGTAATCAGTAACATGTTGTCCTTGACACCTAAAAACACATAAAAAGTCAAATAAACATAAAACTGATTCTACTAGTAATCAATGACATTTTGTCCATGACACATACAAAGTCCAACAATGCAATCAAGAGTGTTCTCTGCCTAGAAAGTAATTTTTTCATTGTCCGACGTTACTGGACTGATAGGTGCTTTGGTGCTTTGAATACCCAGCCGTAGAATAATATTTGTTTCTAGACTTCTGTAATGGAAAATATGAAAATTGCTTACTCCAGATAGGTGTGCCTGCTTGCACCATTGATGGACTTAATATCCTGCACCGCTTTGCAAAGCAGCAATTTTAATGTGCCTTGCTCCTCGCTTTAATGCGGTGCTAGATGCGACTAATATTGGCCACCAATACTAGAGTTTTCGGACCAGGGCAAAACTCCAGCCTAATCTGATCTCATGTAGTGGACTTGGGAATCTGCAATGGTGATCTAAACAAGTTAAAATTACGATGAAGCTTAATCTGCAATGTAGTTCAAGTGCAGAAATACTAGCACACACCGGTGCTTCAAACCTCTGTTAGACCTCTGTTAGTGTATATCTTAGGTGAGAGTGCCATGTTCCCGCTGATCTTAATGTGTTAACTTGGCGGATGGCCCATAGAAGTATGAGTTGGGGCCTCAACAATACACTTTGGACAATAACAAAGGCTTGTCTATACAATCAAAAGTTCTTTTGAAAATAATGAAATCTGTGAATAGCATATCTGTCCTATGCATGTATATTTTTTGGATATTATGGAGAGAGCTAGAAAGTAGGTCACATAATTAGTTCGAAAGTTTGTTTGGGAAATGGCAAACTATTACTTATCAGAAATTCAAGAGTTTAAATCAGCCAAGACTATTTTGGGTAGTATTTTGCTTCCACGTCTAAGAGGGCAATTAATCTATAGCTGCTTGGGGAGTTTAAAGGGCCTTTCATGTACAACTGAATTCAGGAATAGAAGTATTTTAGATGCAATGTGTGAAAAGTAATAAAAACATCTGCACCAAAAATCTCTGTCTTGTTCAAAAATTGCAAGGGGGTCATTGGGACCAGGAGCCCCATCTGACCTCAAAGAGTTTATTATTTTAGGATTGATTTCTGGAGTAAACGGTTTGTAACTAATTGAAAACAAAATTGCTCACCACATTGTCTGCACAAAGACTGTAAATGTAACTTTCCCATGCACATGAGCTGCTTACACAGAAACTTCTAGCATCTCCCTGGGTGTCTAAAGATTTTTTTACTCTGCTTTGTTATGGATTTTACACCCATAAGAATTCATTATGTAGCTTTTTAGCTTTCCATATCGCTAATTTCTTGTCTTTTCTCAGCGTCTTGCTTCAATTGAAGGCTAGTTGTTTATCTGAGCAATATGTAAGCAATCTTAATACCCTGTTTAAAGTTTTCTTTTTTCTTTGCTTGAGAAACATAGAGTGCTATTTCCCTTTGAGATGCTTACAGGCACTACCAGTGATGAAATTACTCATTGGAGACATGATAGATAGGAATTTTACCAGCGAGACCTGTAGTTGTTCCAAAACGTTGGGTATCTCATCAGAGGATGGATCGTTCAAAACATTGGTTAGCTCATCTGAGGTAGGATCGGTTAGATTGTAAAAAAATAACTTGGGTTGAAGGACCCAATTTCCAAGTCATAAAGCGCTATATCTGGTAGACCCACTTATTCTGCTGGAGACCTAGCAATGCGCTTAAGTGTGTGTCCAAAGTCCTTTTCTTGACTGTGTAATCTAGAAAAATGATCTGCAGAATGTTATCACTCTCAAGTCTATTCATGATAACATGTTCAATGTTTGAAAACTGCACAGACACAAAGGTGTAGTCTAGAATTTACATACAAGTGCCAGTTACAGGAGTTGATCTGGTTGGGATATTACTTACAAATCTTCCATTGTGAGCTTTTAAATTTAAGCAATTTAGGAATTTAACAAAGTCAGTGTCTGTACAATCTTTCCTCATCTGCAATATGTAAGCTGTTGGAAGATTCTAAAAACTATAATTGTGGACATGGTAGCAATGTTTTCCAGGATTCAAAGATTCAGGTTATGACTGAAGTCTCCGCAAGGAATGAAGGGAAATTTACTGTGAACACCGTTAGATTAATTAATATAGTGTGAGCTGCTGTGCTTTAACATTGTGACTGGGGTATTGCATAATGGAAACAAAACTAGAACAGGAACTCGCACAGCTGAAGGTGATCAGGGTAATGTTTTTTAAACAGTGAGTGTGCAGCGAGAGGGAACACTGTCTGCACTGGCAGTGTGGAAACCAAGGTACTCTTACAAAGCTCACTCAGTTGAGAGAGCGCCTCTGCGCACAACAATAAAGACCAGATGGTCTAGTTCTTTATAAACATGAATGTAAAATCGTTGATTCCAAGTAAAGTGTTCATCAGCTGTCACATTTTATTCATGTTTTACAGATGAGAATCAAAAGATTTATCCAAAACGTAAATTTCATCCCAAAAGTGCGTCTATGCCAATCACATAATCACGCATCAGTAGACCAGAGCTCAATGTAGACCATCCACATTCCAGGATAAAAAGGCAAATGGCGAGGCTAGGAATGTTGTGGGAGTATAGTTAGTCATTAAGATGTCACTGCTTGTGTTGGGTATAATTTGAGGATAGAATTCTCAGTTCTCTCATCAAATTCGGACATTAAGCTGCCAGTAGCCCCCCCCCAAATGCCCTGTGTTATGTGCAGCCTGCATATTCTGCGGTGGCCTGAGTTAAGTTTCTCTTGTAACACACTGTTTTCTACCTCTTACATTTGTTTGTTTTCGATACCTGCACAAGTGCCACCATGGCCTACGTAACGTTTGTTCTTGTGCTTGAGTCCCCTCCATATATTGCAGTATTATACCTCTATGTTTACTTTGTACGCTTTTATAACCTGCACACGTCACTTTTTCCTCCTGTAATGCACCGTTTGCTACCTCTTGTATTTTGTTGGTTCACGATTGTCACTTTTGTAATGCACCGTTTGCTACCTCTGGTATTTTGTTGGCTCACGATTGTCATTTTTGCTTCATTTAATGTAACGTTTGCTTTTGTATTTTGTTCACTTGTAATGTTCTCATGTATCAGTTCTGTTCCTATTGTGAAGCGCTCTGACACCTTCGGGTAAAGTCTGCGCTATATAAAAACGCATAAATAAATGAAGTGTTACTATAACAGAGGCTTGAGGGTCATGAATAGAGATTGCCGGATAGCTGGACTATTTACCCCGGGTGGAGCCAATAATTAAACTGACTGATGATCTCTGCATTTCTGCTAATTTGTAGCCTCTCTCCGCTGTTTTAGGACCATGGGGTATCATTTCTGAGAGGAATTACAAATTCGAACCAAATCTTTCAACGGTTTGGTGTGTACTAACATTACATCTCTTGTCTGGGTATTTGCCCATGTGATAACAGCAGGCTCCTATTTTTAATTGGAGAAATGGTTGCCCGAGGCAGCAGTCTTCATGCATGAAGAACCAATAGACTGGATTTAAGAAATTGAATTTAAGAGGCACCGTTTATTGCCTTTATTAATAATATTGCATAGGCCTTTGGACATGCACTGAGGGCATAATGCTAATTATTACTGAGGTATGTCTTTAGCCATTAGCAGATTAGAAATGTGTGTCTAGGTTGGATGTTGAGCCACAAACAACAGCACCAGATCAACATTCATGCACAAAGGCTATTTTGCACTAAAAGTTGACCGTCACTGTGCACCCAAACCTCTTAGCGCAAACCTCCTGTTAATACATGCTATGGAGTGTTTATGGTGCATGACAGCACAAAAAAATCTAATGTAGTGGTGGAAAGGCAGATTTACTAAAATAGCATGATCTGGCTTTGTCCCAAATCCTATGCCAACGAAAAGGCGGCACATGCAAGGGGTCAAGCATTTAATCTTGTGATGTACCTACACGTAACATGTGCTTCGCCTTTCTTTACATATCTTTCATGTCTGACCCTTATGCTGGTGTCTACAGCTAGTACGGGAAGGTGTACCTTCAATACAAATCTTAGTCTAGACAGTGCAGTCTTCTTTTTTGTAAGGGCGAGTATGTGTGACACAGAGCACCTGGATTTAGCGAGAGTGCCTATGATGCAGGGGGCTCTTACTAAGTCTGGTGGTATGTCTTTCTCACACCTAAGCCTGAGGCAGGGGTGATGTCTTGGCCCCTCGACACTCAGAGAAACACCCGAATTGTCCGGAGGAGGAAGGGCAGTGCAGAGCCACTGCAGCACCACCAAAGGGGTAAGAACAGCTCCTCCCCACTGAGCGCGCACCCCAGAGGGACATTTAAAAGGCAAGACCTGTAGGAGCGGGAGTGGGGAGCCGGCAAAGCCCTCCTGAAGTCCCCTCCCCCCCACTATTGAGCATACCAAGGGGTATGAAGACCAGCAGGGATGCCTGTGCCTGACTAAGATGGCACCCAATATGCAGTGTTAGAGAACAGTGAAACCAACACAAGAGCCCATAGAAAGGAAGTGAGTTTCCCAGGTGCCTGAGGGAATTAGAAAGAGAAACCAAGAGGCTAGCCTTCGGGCCATTCAGAGAGGACCCTCAAGCTCGCCCGCATCGCGACGCTCACTAGGGTGGCAAGGGGCAACTCTCACTCACGGCGCCCCCACCCCCTCTTCATCTAACCACCCAACCAACGTGCAAAGAGGTGCGGATCCGTGAGACACAATCACGGGGACCCTGCTTGGCGGAAGCTTTGGGGGGAGTCGGGGGCCTGACCCTAAAAAGGCACCCGGAGCGAGATCAGGGGCCCTACAACCCCGGGCCTATACATTCTATATGCCTGACCTTAAGATGGCTGTCCTGGCCCATCCCCTGGAAGCATTGCAATCAAGAGCTTATCAACCCTACAGTAACTCTTAGCACTCAGTAACTCTGGGATGGGTGCTGCCAATTTGATCCCATGACAATGCCCCCCGGACTGAAACCTTGAACATTGTAGTCACCTCGGAGCATGAATCAACATGGCCCATGCCCGGTGGAACTTTTCTAGAATATTCGATGGACCTTTGACGATGCCCCCTGGGCGCATACCAACCTCGGTGCACGAGTACCCTTGGTTGATGCCCGGTGGAGCTGTCATATGCAGCTATAGGAGAGACTGGCCCTGGTTTCACCCCCTCGGCCGTCACCTACCCAGCGGTCATCTGACATTGTTTTCCTTGTTTCCCCGTGGTGTTTCCTTCCCTCCCCCTCCTCTTCCCTCCATGATTCATTGATTTAATTGATGTAACTTTGTAACCTGTAACTCTGGGCGGATACTAAAACAGTTTGTACTTACCTCGGTGCACGAGCAACCTTGGCCGATGCCCGGTGGAGCTGTCACATGCAGCTATAGAGGAGTCTGGTTCTGGTTTCACCCCATCGGCCGTCACCTACCCAGCCGGTCATCTGACATTGTTTTTCTCGTTTCCCCATTGTGTTTCCTTCCCTCCCCCTCCCCATCCTCCTCCCTCCATGATTCTTTGATTTAATTGATGTAACCTGTAGCTCGCTGATCCTCATGCAAAGCGCTCTGATACCTCCGGGTCTAGCAAGTGCTATATAAAACTTTGCAAATAAAATAAATAAATTAAATTAATGTCCTTCGCACAGCGCTGCAATTTATCACGCACAGCTCCCTTCCATGAGGTTCAGTAAATCTGGGCTTCAGTATTTAGGGCCAGATGTAGGAAGCCTAATTCCGGTTGGTAACGGCCGAAATTACCGAATTTCGGCCGGTACCGACCGGAAGTAGGCTACTGAGATGTTGGTGCCCAAATTGCTAATTCGGTAATTTACCGATTTGGTATTTTAAGGAATCGGTAAATTACTGATTCCTTAAAATACCGAATCAGTAAATTACCGAATTAGCAATATAGGGAGCACTCAAATGAGTGCTTTCCCCTTTTTGGGATTCGTTATTTACCACCAACTACAAGTTCCCATGAGGCACAGGGTCAAGGCTGATTTGCATATGGCCATGTCTGAACTGGGGTGGTGTGGTGAGCAAAAAAACGATGGAGTTAGGCCCAGATCGCTGTACTGGGGTGAATGTATGACATTGTTCTGCATTCTGTCCATCAACTGTTGTTTCTCCTATGGGCCAGCAGGCCCATAGGAATGAATGGCAATTACCAAATCTTAACGATTCGGTATTTTTTACCGAATGATTATCTACATGGCATTTACCGATTCTAAAATACCGAATCGGTATTATTCGATATTTTAGTATCGGTAAATCCTATTTACCTACATCTAGCCCTTAGTCTTTGGGAGAATATCTTTGCATTAGGACATGTAGTACACGTGACAGAAATAAAACCTAATTTCAAGGGTTAGGTGTGCAAGACGTGGTGTGCCAAGTTGCAAATGTTTCCCTCCATAACTTCCTTACAAAGTTTTGGAAAACAATTGAGAGATATAAATTTGAAGATTTTGCAAACATAAATTTCAGAATTTTTTTTAATCTTCTGCAAAACTTTTTTTGTTGAAGTATTTTCAGTCCTGGGTTAAGTTCAGCAGATTAACAAAGGTTCTCAACATTCATGAAGAGCCAAGTTTTCAAAATTTGCAAAACTGTGTGCATGACATTTGAATTGAGCATTGAACTAGAATTGTTTTGTTAAGCAGGCAGGAAGACGTCAGTTCCTTTAAGCCTTCTGGCGATTCATTCTATCTCCAGGGGGTTTGCCGACCTGAGCAATGCATTTGATGTTGTGATATCTTGGCCCTTCAGGAAACCTGGTCTACTGTCCCTGTGTATATAAATGGTTATAGAACTTTCTTCTCCCCGGCAGTGGGGGGGGGGGGGGGGGGGGATGGGGCAACCGGGGAGAGCAAAGGGAGGCCTAATTCTGTTCCTCTCAAACCAGCTCAAGTATGAGCGGGTATGTTTTACGCCGAAATCCTGTTACTATCAATTAATAACCACAACTTTAACTCCCCTCTTGTTGCTTAAGGTTATCAACTTCTATAACAATATCCAGAAAAATGAAATTCCCGGTACCTTAAAAATGCTGAGGGAGGACATACAATACAAAATAGACAAAAATGACAAGGAAGTGATCATTTTATGGGGGGGGATTTTAATTGTCTGCTCTGTGCAAAGGGAAAACAAGGTATCTGTGGACTAATGTTAGACCAGGAGATTACCTTAGCACATTTTGACCACTCCTTGATTGGGGATTTGTTAAATGAAATCTTGTTTATGTATGATTTGGGTTATGCTAATGAGATAGCCCATATACCCACTCCCTTTATGCCCACATTTATTGGTAGAGGAGCATCATCCACTATTGACTACATCATTTCCTCAAATAGTTTTAGTCATAAAATTATTAGGATAAAGCCTATGGAGTTACCAATAAGTGACCATTTACCCCAAATAATGGAGGTTGAAAACCCATTTTTGAAACAGCATGAAGACGCGGATTCCTTATGCACAGCTCCTGACGTGGTCCTTGGGAGACAAAATGGGTATACTCTAAAATGGGGTAAGGTCGTTCCAGAAATGTTCCTAGGCAAATTGCTGTTGGTGTGTTCGGATAGCTTTGCGATTTGCCTGGGTGAGAAGTCCAATAGTGAGCAGATATTAGAGCATTTTAATAAAATTGCTTTAACAATTAAAAATAGTCTGCGGGTGGAGGTAAAGTCTTGGGCAAAGGGTAAGAAAACCTGGTTCGATAATGCATGTACAAGGGCCTTGACTACTTTAAAACATGCTATCCATGGGACACCCGAGACCCTTTGGAAATAAGAAGTTTTAGGAAATTATATAACGAGGCTTTAAAAAAGAGAAAAAATGTGATTAAAAAGGAGGCCTTAGAAGCTGTATGCGTAGCATCACTGTCCAAGGATGCATCCGCATTCTGGAGGGCAGTAAACACTCCTTTCCTTTACGACAACCTCAAGGCTCGCATGGAGATTGCTATCACTGAGGAGGATTGGGTAAAGCACTTCTCAAATCTTTATAGGTCTCATGATGAAAGCCATATTTTAGATCTTACTACAATGGGTAATTTTGAAGCAGGGGCCGAAAAATTGGTGATAAACCTAGAGGAAGTTGCGATGGGCCTGAAAGCAACGAAGGGTGGCAAGGCCGCAGGTCCTAATGGGATTCTGGCAGACCTGTATAAAGCAAATATCGAGATCTGGGGCCCCATGCTGGTACAGCTTTTTAATGCCGCACTAGCAAGGGGCTTAAATCCATCTTGGCTTACCTCGGTCATTGTGCCGATATATAAGAAGGGAGATAGACAAAACTGTGTTTGTTATAGACCAATCTCCCTTCTAGACTCATCGATAAAAATCCTCGGGAGAATCATCTTGGCAAGACTTCAAAGCTGGGCTGAGGAGAATGAGATAATGAGTGACCTACAGTATGGATTCCAGAAGGGCATTGGTACTGTTGAACAATGTTTAAATTTAATGACTATTCAGCAAAAGTACACAAGGGTAAAAGGTGAACGTTTGTTTCTCACGTTTGTAGACTTATCGTCGGCTTTCAACTGTGTGTCACATGTCAAACTGTGGGTAATCTTGAAAGGGTTGGGTGTGGAAGATTCCATCATCTGTTTTCTGAGAGAACTATACGTAGGAGCCACTGAATCAGTTCGTTATGGTAAGGGGGGCGAATGTACCAGAAAATTTGGCTTGGGACGCGGAGTACGCCAGGGGTGCGTCATGGCCCCATTCCTATTTCTGGTATACATAAATGGACTTGAGCACCATCTGCTGCAGGAGTGCAGGGATATGCCCAGGGTTGGCAAGAGATCTATTCCTGCACTCTTGTATGCGGATGATGCAGTCCTAATGGCACGCACTCCCTTAGCCTTACAAAATTTGATAATATCTTTTGAGAAGTTCATGTCAAGCTTAGATTTAAAAATCAATTGTAGTAAAACCTTCTCCATGAACTGTGGCATAAGATCTAGAAAGCAGATGCAACGTATGTTTATAAATAATGTTCCTCTGGAAAACACTCCCACTTTTCCCTATCTTGGTATTTTGTTCCATGAATCTGGGGTTTGGACAAGTGCTGTAAAGGCCAGAACTCTCTTGTTCCTAAAAACAATAATGGCCTTAAAGAATTTTATAAAAAAGCTGGGCAAGAAACCAATTTGAGAAACTTTAAGTATATACAATGCCACGTGTATATCAGTAGCTGTGTATGGCGCGGGTCTTTGGGGATATTCGAACATAGAATCAATTCAAACAGCCGAAAACAAATTTTTGAGGGATGTCCTGACAGTCCGACAAAGTGTGGCGACTTACATTATTCATACTGAACTGGGTCAACCCCATATATCTGACACAATTAAAACACAACCCATCCTCTTGTGGCATAGGGTATGGACAACTAATGAGTGTGTCATGAATCGGGCTATGTTGCAGGATGTATTACAACTGGACAATGTGGGTAGATTTGAATGGCTAGATTACGTTAAACGTTTTCTTACTGATATTGGCTGCCAACAATATTATGAGGACCCACTTTTAATGTGCAATATATCCAGAAAAGTGTTGAAAAAACTGTGTATGGAATACCTCGAGGAAAAGAGAAGGCGAGAGGAAATGAGAAAAAAGACTGTTACCTCGCATCTCTTGCTATTAACTGGTCACAAACTTCAGCCATACTTAACCCTGCTGATGTCTAATTATGATAGATTTCTCTTGTCCCACTTTAGATTAAATATTGTTTTTAGACTCTTGTCCTTCCCAGTAATGAATTCATGGATGCGAAATTTGCCTACCTGCCCGTGCGATGATTCCTCGTCCCAATCTGACATCCACATTTTATTTTTCTGTAGATTTTATATTTTTCCATGTAGGAAATTCATTGTCCCATTCCTCAAAGAAATGAATTTAAACAGATGTCGGCCAGCCTTTTTAGAATTTCAGAGAATGGACACTGTTTTAACTGTTACTGTAGTTTTAAACTTTTTTAAACATGCTTTTAAATTACGGAAAACAATTGGTCTCGATGAAATTTATTAGAACCATCATTTTTAAATAACTTACTTGTGTAAATGTGTATATTCATATTGTTGCTTTTATGGTTATTGTCTTTTAACCGAATAAAGTACTTGTTGAACTTTGAACTTTGAATTAAAGATGCTCCTTATGGGTCAAAGACAGTTTAAGACGGAAACCAGTGAGAATGCTAAATCATATGTTATGTGTTATCTTAGTGCCCTTTTGTTTAATGGTATCCAAAGTTATCTATCATGTGTAACTAGTATACAGGATAGGTTTTATCTTACTAGGCTTTGGCTATGCACTTTACATTTCATAGTAGCCTTCCCACGAATGGGGGCATGGACAAAGAATCTACCAATTGTCCACTTAATGATAAAACTGCACAATCTATCCATCACTTTATTTTGCTTTGCAAATATGATCAGGATATATGGAAACGATTTTTAAAACCGTTATTTATTGCAAATAAATTGTACTGTTTTAAGGATGTTCTTAACTATTTACATAATTTACTTGCTGTGGAAGTATGTTTTACAGTGTCTACATATATTTCCCTCACAATAAAGCGAATACAATTTGTGTATCTTTTATGGATTTTTTTGATCAAGATAAAGATTAGTTGAATTGAATATCTCCAAGGCGTAACTTCAGGAGAGATGGTTGGGGTGTTACAGCCCCTAATAAATGTATTCTCTAATGACTAGTTGGGTACAGGTGCTTTCCGTCAGGTAGGGTGAAGTGGCTGTCTGATTTCACCTCAGATTTTTACTTGCACACACAGACAAAAACATACAAACACTCTCTCTCACACAGAGGGCCTGATTCTGATATGGTCTGGAAAGCTTCCCGACAGCATGGGTTTGGAAATGGTTTCCAACCGAATCAGATTGGGAGAGTCCAACTTACCACGTACGATACATCCGGATGCTTCCAGAAACTATTTGGTTGGACTCCCATTGACTACAATGGGAGCCTTTGTTCCAACCGAATGCATAGGCTCCCATTGAAGAAATGGGTGGCTGGGGAAAATCGGGCAACCTGTGACGGGCACCCCCTGGTGCCTGCCACACTGTGCATGGCTGGTAAGGGAAGACCCATGGGTGCCCCCACTGGCCCGATTGGGAAGGTTCCAGGTGCAGGGGTGCCCATTACAGGCCCCCAAACTCTGATTCTGACTGCTGATTCGAGTCGGACGGCACGATTCGGAAAGGCTGTCCAAATCCAGCATTGTACTCGGTCGTTTGGAAACGTGGCCCTTAGAGACGTACAATTCTGCTCCCTGCGGCTCGGTCAGTCCAACTGCCGTCAGGTTTGGATTGGGATTTCCGAACACCTAACTTGCAGCGTACTCGGTCGGTTGGAAACCTTTCCGAGTCTGTTGGAAAGACACATTCCTGATCCTATTTGGATGAAGCAAATTCCGTTAGGAGGCCTTCCTAACCACATCAGAATCAGGCCCACAGTCTTGAAGTTCTTAAAACTGTTGGTTACTTTACAACATATTGTCTTTTAGGTAACCCTAACACTTAGCACTGTTATCCCTTCCAACTCTCCCTTAAGCCCCCCCAAGCTCTGATTCTCAAATAATGTATTTTACCATGATGTGCCATATTGATTGTTGGGAAATTTGAAGCTCACCCCCTCCCCCACCCAGTCTTACTGACCAAGCTATGTCCCGTCTATCTCAAGGGGTTGTTGCACATTGGTTAGGTCCTGCTGCAATCTCAGCTAAGAGAACAATGTTGAACATAAACCTTTAAATTAAGCATTTTGAGAAATAGTGACCGGTTCATTAACATATCTAATTTAGTTATTTAATTGTTTCACCTAACGGGCTTTTTTCAGTTTGTGTGGAGCTTTTAGGATTTACTTTCTTTCTTCCACCATCACCAGTCTTGTGATGAGGGGGAACTGCAAGATTTGTCTTTATAATTGAATAAAGCTTCATGGAAACCACCAGTGTTGAATTGCAGGGCTCATAAATGCCTCTTTTATAATTAGTGGGCATTTCTTAGCTTATCTCAAAATTAATTTTGAAAATAAAGTTGATGAGATGGGTTCATTAGGGTTTGGGTGTGCAACAGCCTCTTTAAACAGGTTTCACAGCCAATGCCTTGGTATTCTGAGCTACTTTTATAAGGTACACAATTTGGCCACACCATATATTTACATTAATGACAACAAAATAATAAGGAATTCTACTCATACAAAAGATGGTGTGGTCACTCGGAAATAAATGAGTTCTATCATCATCCAAGATGTATGCCCCAGTGACGTGAGCCAGGATTTGCATTTTCTTTATATCATATATTTATTCTTTTATATTCAGTTCCATGAGTTCCACTTTTTAAATGCAATTTCCTGTCACGTGTTTCGTTTTTATGAAAGCTCATCAAAGGGACTCAACAATCATTGCCATTGTAAGGCGGTTTGTATGTAGTTTCAATACTTTTAAAAGGTAGGGGCCAGTTTTACCCTGCAAGTGAAACTCCTCCGATGCAGTCTGCCATGCCACAGAAGCTTAAATATATGTTAGCCCATCCGCGGCCCATGCAGGTAAGAGCGGTGGGGCGTGGGCGGGATTTCGACAGACGACGACAAAGCAAAAACAATTATTTATTTAATTTGCCCTCGTCATCGTCTGTCGAATTTCCCCCCACCACTGGGCCCCACTGCTCTGACCTGCACGGGCAGCGGCTTTGTTAGCCACGGAGGTTACCACAGCGTCATACTACAAACAATGGTCAGCCAGGTGTAGCCATTTCTGTACATTATTTTCTGCTTGGTAAACTGGTACTATGTAGTTTCGTTGTTATCAATTTTTAATGCAGTTTTTGGGCTCATATTCCTATTGTATTCGGAAGTAGAATGCCTTAGTTAATAACCATATAGCCCTTTCTTTTACATCACTTTTACTTGACAATCTGTACTATGTAGTGTTGCAGTTTTTAACTTGCCAGTGCAATTTTTTGGCTCCTCTTTATACTGTAATGGGACCTGAAATCTCACAGGGCTAGGGGCAGTATAGAATAATTTTTATGCCCCTGGTTCGTTCAGGTGTGCTAAAAGTTTCATCTGAGGCCATAAATGACAGATCCTGATAACCAGGGTGTACAAACATCTGCGGATGGAGATGAACGCTACAACCATGAAAAAAAAGTCAGTCAATTGGGTGGATTTCCCACAGCCGTAGATCCTAAAAAGGAGTAAGGGAGGGGACGGACACGAGCTTTTGGAATGGTCAGATCACCCACAAAATGGGATTTTATGCACATTCACAAATGTTCCAATGGCTTATCCGAACCTAATAGCCTGACTTTGGAAGTAAAAAGATGTTGCATTAAGTGTGCAGTTAGGGTCCAAGCACCATCATATTTTCAGAGGGTGTAAGGATAAGAATGTATCTTGATGTAAAAATGATATCCATGTGGAGAGGAAATTGGGGAACAGAAAATGTGTACTTGTTTTTGTCATCTGAGCCTGTAGATTGTCTGCTAGTGGACAGTCAGCAGTAAGAGGAAAAGGAAAAGCAGGAGTTAGTCTGAGTCTACAGTTGTAGAGGTTTTATTATACTTACCGTGGAATATCTGGCTTTCCAAGCACTACATGAATCAAAACGATGCATCGATTTCAAACCTTTTTGTGCCTCAGGCCCCCTCTCTCTATCTATAGGAACTGGATAAAATGCTATCTTGTGAGGAATATATTTTGTTTCAGCACACTCAATAGCTCAGCAACCTGGGTTGTTATCTAGTGCCTCTTTGAGTAGCAGCTGTGGCAGGATCCTGGTGAAGCAATTTAGTCCTTGTCAGCCTTTTGTTGTTGTCCAATCTGTAAGACATTTCACATGGCTCTAAGAGGTTGGTGTGCATTTCAGTTGTTTTCAGTTGTGTTCCTGGATACATGCCTGCTACTTTTAGGGGCCACCCCTGTTTCCAAGCCTCTTTGAAGGGAAGACCACACATGAAGCCCTCCGCATAAGTTAAAGGTGGAATGCTATTAGCTTTCACATCCTTGCCCAGGGGAGGCTTGGCCATTAAAACCAGAGTCTAATAACAACTTGTGTGTTGTGTAATGTAAGGACACAAACCCTACAGCCAGGAGAATCTTTTTTCAGGCATGCATGACTGCGGCAATCAGTCACAAGAACACAATTAAACAAGCAGAAAATAAGAGGCCGATTAATAAAAGTATGTAAAAGGATACTCATGTTCTACGTACTCTTACATGCCTGTGTACAATGGCCATAAAACTTCTAAAATGGGAATACATTCTGAATATTCATGAACAATTAGTACAGAAAGAAATATATACTCCTTGCACTTTTACTAATAGGGAGTTGGATGTTGTGGGGATTATTCACAAAGGTAAGTGTATGTAAAAGAGTACTCCTGGATTACTACTTCTGATACTCATAAATGCTTTTGAGAATTGGCCCCTAAATCTTATATGAAGGAAGGGGGTGGTCCTGAGGATTTGATGAGGCGAAAGAGATTGATGAAGGCAAAATAATCACTCTAGCCACGCTATGTAGAGACCACGCCATCTGAATAGAACGATGGGCGCGGACCTGTGCATTATTTGTCACAAACTTTGTCACATACCCTATGTGCTCCTTATCATATCGATGTTGTATATCAGATCATCAGAGTATAGCTTCTCAAAATTCAGCAACCAAGTATGGGAACACGTGCATTCTGGGAATTTGGAAGTGTATCCATAAAGTAATCACTTTTTGTGCAGGTGGTTCCTGTTGGTGTGCAAAGGCACTCATTTTTGCAAATCGGGACCTAACTTTCAACATCAGACTTTGACCCAGAGCAGCAGTGAGGAAGGCGGAGAAGGTAGAAAGAAGGAATTAGAGATATATAGTAAAGGACTGACAAAGGGAGAAAACAGGGAGAAAACAACCATCAAGAGTGGGATAAGGGTACAGGAAGTGTAGGGTAGCGGAAGGAAGAGACAAGAGGACAACAAAGACTAGGTGAACCTTGGTATTTGGCAACCCTGGCATTCCTCAGCACCATGGGTGGTTCCTAAGAAAACCTTTGAGCTTCTGCACTTATGTTTTTTGTTTAACAAGCATTGCATGAAGGGCAATCGTGTGCTCACCCTCTTACACCACCTGCTGTGTATCTCAAAACCATTAATGTCCACTCAGGTCGCACATCTTAAGCGCGGGTCCTGGCCTCTGTCCATCATGTGCGGGTTTATCTCATTGGTTGACTGCCAGGAGCTCCCACCCCAGGAAGTGATGTCACCTGCTTGCTTCAAGCATCAGATCTCCTCTCAGGTGGCATTATCAAGAGAGTGCAGACCAGCAGGCAGATGGAATGACAGCAAGCATTACAATAGCAATCCTTGAAGATGAGTCGGTACTCCTGGTTTAAGAGCGGCAAACCTCTTCGTTATACTGTCTTCATCTCACCTCTCTGAAGAAAACACCCCTGTCTTAAAGCTGGTTTGGAGAGGGGAATTAGAGGTCCTTTAACATCCATAAGACACTTTCAATAAGCAGTGCAGGCTAGAGGATTTCCAAGAGCAGGAACTGCCACAGCATTTTAATCTCAGATGGCAAGCAACTTTTGGTGAAGGCCATGCCCCTCTACTGTGCATGCTGTTCGTAAAGCATCAACACTCACATCTTCTCATTTTGTACACACCCATTCATCCATTAGTACAGGAATGAATCCACTCACACATATGCATCCATCTTTCAATCCCCTGATACCCCTCATGTACCTATCCTGTGACTAACGGAGTGTGTGTTTGTCTGTGCTATCCGTGTGCGTTTGTGGTCTTCGATCTGCTGTTTTGGGCACTACATAGGTTTATCAGTAACATTGTTTGTGTAGATTTAGTACCAACTACAATGGAAAATGTGCTGTCTGTAACTGACAGTGTGCTAGCCCACCATTCTTTAGTAATATTTTTTGCAACTTTCTTGACTTCATTGCTTGGTTTACACATGAGAAAGTGTCACTCTAAGTACTACTTATAAGTGCAATGTCACTCATAAGTACCTTGAATGATTGGCAGCTATGTTCAAGCCACTGATAAGTGGCGCAGAGAGTGCATTGGGGGCTTCACCTTTGTTAGTCATGCTTGCTTCAAGATACTTTTTATCATCTGTGTGGTAAAAACCCCAAATGCAAACAGGCGAAGTAACTACTGCGGTGCAACTGCTGCAAGCAGTGCTTAATTTGAGCCTGTGGTTTCCGCGGCTCGGCACCGGCACTTAATTGCCAACACCGGGTCTTTTGACAGTCTGCCACATGGTGGCACTGTTTGTGTTTTCTAGAGATGAGCACAACAAAAGTTGTTTATTAATTCAATATACATTAAAGTGACTAATACCGGCTACCCAAGTCATTCTATAGGTTTGGGGGCTTGGAATATTCTGAAGTGCAGCACTTGAAGGGGTGTAATTTTTGTAGGTGTGTTTGCACTGTCACCCACAGCGGTGGTCGAAGGAATGGGTGGTGCAAGTTCAGAGGCCTCCTAGCTACAGCCCTGGCTCTTACTCCTTTACAAATTAAGCACTGGCTGAAAGGGACCCGAATTATAAGGGGAGGTAGACTTATGGAAAGTAGAAGCAAGCAAGGCTTTCTGAGCAGTTGTCGCATCAAGTTTATTTCTGAGTTAGGTTGTCCTGGGGCCAGGTCCTTCATTTCCGTTCTGCTTCCCTGCACCACTGGTTTGAAAAAGATGCTCTTGTCTTTGAAAGCCACTCAGCTGCCCTGGCCCAAGTTCATTGTTTGTTCAGCACATAAACAGTTCCTTGAATTGCACTGGCTTAAACCTTTTTGAGTTCCTGGACATTTTCTGCTGCTTGGTGGGAGCACATTTAATGATGTTTCTTTCAGTGGAGATGTTTCTCTGAGGTAGTGCTGAGGTGTGAGGGTATGAGGTAGCTGAGTGTTTTTAATAAAGCACACATTTTGAAGTGAATTCTCTCAGGATGCCTGTGTGACCGTTCTGATGCTGGTAAAAGATGGAATTGAAAGTGGTCATGTCTTTTTTCACAACAGTGCGAACTTTGCACCCTTTATTCAGTGTGCATCAAACTTCATATATTTAGTTCATACTCCTTGGCCTATAATGGGAGTTACAGGTTCGAGCCAGGTGTGAGTGATGTTTAGAGAGACAGAATGGGAGATAACTTACAAAAGAAGTTAGAGAGAGAGTGACATTGTAGTAGTGGGATGTACGTTGTTACCACGCGATGTATTACATCGCGCTACATTACAACGCGTCTTTTACAACGCAAGTCGTTACCACGACTTGCGCTGTAGGGGTGCTGGACTTAGGAATAGTTAAATTTACTATTCCAATACCAACCTAAGTACAGTAGGGAAGGTGTTGGATAGTAAATCTACTATTCCTTATCCTCGAGCGCCCTCCAGCGGAAGTCGTGGTTACGACTTGCGTTGTAAAAGACGCATCGTAACTGCACTGCGGGGTAACATCCGCGTTGTAAAGGATGTTCTCCGTAGTAGTGCACACCAGCCTTCAGAGACTTCCTCCTCAACTGTGCCTGACTCTTCAACAACCCTCCCACCCTTTCAGAGGCACAGGTCTGACTCTCACACAACCCTGCTGGTTATTAGAATGTAAAGTCATGACTTGTAAGTTGTGACCAACACTCACGCTCTCGTGTTTCTGATTAAATGCACACTTAAAGACAGAGTTTCTGACCATTTTGTTCGGCTAACATTTTTTAAAGAATTTTTCTGCAATAATGGTTTTCAGCAACTCGGTGAAACCCACCTAGAAAGACATTATTGAAAAATATATGTTTCTTCATTTTTTTAAGAGGGGCTTAACCATGCTTATTTAGAGGCTTCCTCCTCTTTGCCTCCCCTTTTCCCTTAACTCTTTCACTCCATCCTATTCTTTTATTACCCCTTCACCATCTGTAATGCTCTTGCATAGTTTATCCTCCCACTTCACACTCATTTGTTTATTTTACTTTTAATAATTAACCTTCCCCATCTACAATCTACCCCCAACCCTTTACACCCTGCCCCCAATTACCTTCTTTCTTTTATTTTGATAACAGCTACCTTTTCCATGAAAACATGCTGTTTTCATGCTGTTGTGGAGAAGCGTGGCTCAATGGTTAGAGCGGCAGACCCTGATGCAGAGGTCTGGCCCGGGACGAGGGTTCAATTCCTGCCTCGGCGGCTCTTGGACTCAATTTCCCCGGACCTGATAATTCTTGCCTCGGTGCCTAGTCTAATCATGGGTCCCACTCTGTGACTCTGGGCAATAGCTTGCTTAATCACCACAATGGCCCCAGCAGCGCTTGGATGCCTGGCTTCACCTTGGGGGTGATGAGCGTGGCTCAAATCCACCCGAGTGACTTACCGCACTCACCTATAATTACCAATAATAAGTCAGCCGGACAGTGGAGAAGAATAAACAAGCACATTTTATTAGGCCACAAACTCCCATATGAGAGGGCCCTGTCCGACCTCACCCCTAAGAGTGTGCCGAGAGGACTGACTCATATCATCACAGTAACACATTATAATGCGAAAAGCAGAGAAAAACACGCCCATAGTGGAAAAGTACTGGACCCCGGAGAGGGTGAACAATGGCCTCATACAAGAGGCATCTGCACCTGTAATAGCAACATTTCTGTTATCTCGTCCCAAGGACGCGGAGCCAGGCCTTAGCATCTCCAGCACATGAGAACAGTGTGATAAGGGGTTTCGCTAACAGTTTCAGCTACAGTAAGCCAAGAAGCAAAATCCGCTGACATATGGAATATTCCTATTCCTACGGGAGGGGGGATGAGCAAGTGCAACTCGCACGCAGGGAGAAATGCTTCAAAATGGTGGCACACAGGCTAAGCTAAGAAAACTGAAATAATGTCACACGCATAAATGAATAACTAAATAAAGAATATAAACGTAAATGCATAAATGAATATATCATTAGTTAGACACATTCTGCTAACTCATAAGCGTAATGTATGCAGTGGGCAGGGCATGGAAAACTGAAACCTATCAGACCCTCCTTTTAGCAGATTGTGGCTAACTTTATTAACCAAAAGGAGAGCCTTTACATCATATTCTAAGGGCCAAGACACCATACTAATCAAAAATATCATCATCAATAAGCGTTAACCAGTGAACGTCATGAAGTTCAACAGCATTGGAAACAGGATATTGTCTTGTTGGCCTTCTGGAAACTCTTATATTGCTGGCACACATAGAGCAACAAGGGGGAAGGCAATAAACACAGAGGCAGCAAGTCAGTAATACACCTACAATCCCTACAACACCCATCAAAAGTTTCCAACCCCAGGAAGAGAAAATGCCCCACAACCATGTCTGTAGTGACCAGGTGCCAGTGTCTTGATGGAGTTCAGTCGCCAATCTATGGAGTTTCTGGACAGCTAAATTAACTGTTGGGGCGGAGTCAGGGATGTACACACAACAAGACATCCCGATGACGCGACAGGCCCCACTCCTATCTGCAAGGATGACGTCAAGCACCATCCTGTTCTGGATCGTAAATAATCTCATAGCCTGCATCTCAAGGGACATATTGGCTGCAATATCAGCCTCCGTATTCACTACCTTCTCCATCACCCTTGAGAGACGTCTGATGGCTCTACTGTTAAAGATAGGACCCCAGAAAGGTAATAAGCCCTTAGAAAAATCTGTGAATTGCTGCCCAGAGGTGTCAGTCTGATCGACGTCCTCAACCTGGAGGTCCCTCCTTTTACGCTGTCCTTGCATGACGGCAAACCTCCGGTGAGTTTTATGATAATCTGAAGGCGCCACATATACAGGTGGGAGCAAATATGCTAAGTAACAGGTCCCACCCCAACCCTCAGGTAACCACAAATACCCATTACCCCCACACACAAAATAGATATTCAGAGGAGTAACTAGTGAAGGACTAAAGGGCAGGCGAATTGAGGCAGTCACATTGCAGAAGCTGTCACCCACTTTAACAGGACCTCTTCCCTCAATGCAAAAATAAGGTGAAGGCCCAACAGTCGCTAGGGGTATCAGAGAATGACCACTACTGTTTGCCGCAGGAGGGTGTCTATGGGCTAAGGAAGCGTTCAATTGCAGAAAACTTTCCCTCACTTTGTCAGTGTCATTGGGCGTCACAAATCGTTCTACCTTCTTCGAGCAAGTTTCTAAGAATGTTTGATCAAAACATCCGTCAGTAAACAACCGTCCAAGGGATGATGGGGGCAGAGGGCGTACTCGCATTGTCAACGTTGACCCAGTACCAGGTAGTCGGGGAGTCAGGAAATCAGGCTGTTGAAAGAATTTCACCATACCAATCAAAGTGTACCAGCCCAAGCAGCTATTCACAGGTGTCAAGGGAAGTGCCAGTAACCTGTCCTTCTTATATGCAGCGGAAGGAAGCAACCCACAGACCCAGCAATCTGTCACATTATATACAGCATGGGCATGATGTAAAGTCTTAATGAAAACATTATCACGATAGCCCTTCCTCATGCATTGTTCACCATAATCAACAGTAATCATCTTATGTTCTGGCAAGGGAGAAGGAGTAGGGGCAAGCTTGTGGACAGGGTAAGCTTCATCTAGGAAGAACAGTATTCCAAGAATTATCAAAAATATAATGATGAATACTACAATAACCACTATTTTTCCTTTCCGAGGAAGGGCATGCCATGGTGAATCTGGTTCTGATCTGCGAGGAGCAGCAAAAGGCTGCTCCTCCTCTGGAATAGGACGACCAAAAGGGTACATTTCACCTAATAAAAAAAAGGGTCCAAAAATAAATTAAGGGGCACTCTAAAAGTTCCAGACACTCCAAAACCGGCCGGAGGGGTTCTTCACCCTTAAAAGGGATCTTCTCCCTGTGTCCGTTAAAGCCTCACAGGTAGGCTTTTAGTCTCGTAGTCCCTAATCCCTCGATGGAGTCGCACAACTGCAGCAACTCAGGAGCACTGAACCTGGGCCCAAACGCAACCTTAGTGTCTCGTTCAACAGTTTTTTTTTCCGATAGTGCACCAGGGCTCTTCCAGCAGTCCATCCCTATCACTAGGCTAACCTGTTCAGCATAGTCCACCTCTAGTCCCTACCTCAGCCCTTCTTCCGGTGCTCAGCTCTTTCGCCTCTCTTTCCTGGGCCGCAAGTTATAACGAGTGCTCCCTCGCACTTCAGGATCTGTGAACAGAATGGGGGAATCAACAGCAAGAGAGGTATCTTCCAGTGTTTGCTCACTGTGACCAGGAGAGGCCTCCCTACTTGCACTCAGGGCTGGCCTCCGTTCACTCTCACTTTGTTCCTCACCCGTCAGTAAAGCATCCGAGTAAGGAATATAACGAGGAACTGTTTCGGTCTCGTGATCTGCAACGCCACCTCTCACCCATTCATCATAAGGCAGTGGGAGAGGTACTTTTTTTACATGTGAGGCATGGGTCCACGCCTTCCGACCCTGCACTCGAAGTGCGGTGCGGGTGGTGAGGAACACCTGTCTCGGCTCCGACCACCTAGGCTCCAAACAGGACTTCCGCTGGTACCTTTTGATGACGACCCAGTCCCCTGGGTTAATGCTGTGTACGGGCCCCTCAGGCAACGGCTTCAGGGTGTCTGCTACCTGTTGATGAATAGAACAAAGATCTTTAGTCAAAGCATACAGATAATCTATCAACAAAGGGTATTCAATTTCTGAGAAACATTTAGGTCTAGGTACACCCCACACGTTGGCGGGCCTGCCAAATATAACTTCGTGGGGAGAAACACCTGTCTTGGAGTTTACTGTCACTCTGGTAGAAAGCAAAGCAAGGGGAAGTGCGTCTGGCCAGCGTAACCCTGTACTCTCCTGTATCTTGGCCATCTTGAGCTTTATCGTACCATTAAATCTTTCAACCAAACCCGCAGCCTGGGGATGTTGGGCTGCGTGGAATTTTTGAGAGATTTGCAATCCTTTACAGATCTGCTTCATCAGCTCAGCATTAAAAGATGTGCTATTGTCGCTCCAGATCACCCGAGGCAAGCCGTACCTCGAGAAATACTCCTTAATCAACATCTTAGCTGTCGAGATGGCTGTACAGTCTTTAGTTGGAAAAGCCTCCACCCCTCTACTAAATGAGCATACCACCACAAGGACATACTTGAGGTTGTTTACCCTTTCCATTTCAATGTAGTCCATTTGTATCATCTCAAAAGGATAGGATGGAGGAGCAAAATTGCCTACAGGAACGGGTATTCCCTTCCCAGGATTATGCCTCAAACAAACCATGCACTGCTGCACCAAATGTGTTGCCACCTTGGAGATGTTCTTATTACTCCACACTGGATCTAATAATTTGCATATCCCTTTTGCACTAATGTGAGCTGGTCCGTGAGCCATGGTCACTACTGGGAGGACATATGCATTCGGGAGTAACCATCGTCTTTTGTCTGACACATCCGTCCAACACTCATCTGGGTCCAACCGCCCCCCTCCATCCTTCCATGTTCTCAACTCCTCCTCAGTCGCTTTTCCTTGTATGTTCCGCACACTCTGTACAGTGTTCGCGAACATATTAACGTCCGGTACCCACCTCGCTGGCCCTGCCACAAATATTCGCGGGAGTTTCGTCCTAGCCGTTTCTTTAGCTGTTTGTTCTGCAAATGCGTTTCCCCGTCCTACGTCATCCACCACCGCTTTGTGTGCGCTACACTTAATCACAGCTAGTCGTTTAGGAAGTGTCAAAGCTGTCAACAGTCGTAATATCAATGGACCATTCTGAATCTTCTGTCCGTGTGATGTCAAAAATCCTCGCTTTGCCCACAGTCTCCCATAACTATGAGCCACGCCAAAGGCGTATTGGCTGTCAGTGTAAATGTTCACATTCAGTCCTTCACTCAATTCACACGCTCGCATCAATGCTATTATCTCTGCGGCTTGGGCTGAGTTGTACGGGACCCTAGAAGTCTCAACCACTGTTTTCAATGTCGTGACTGCGTATGCTGCCGTTGTGGTACCATCCGCTAATTTAAAACAAGAACTATCAACATACAGTTCCCCATCGGGATCATCAAGGGGATTGTCCGTCAAGTCTATTCTTCCCTTCGTTTCCTCTTCTGTCCGAAACAAACAATCATGGACCTCATTGTCCTTTTCGTCTGAAGGGATGGGTAATAGCGTAGCTGGGTTCAAAGTGGCACATCTTCTGATCGTAACATGGGGCGCAAATAATGTCATCTCATAACCAGTTAGACGAGCACTAGTTAAATGCTGCGTCTGTGTCCTGTTTAATAAAATATCCACAGCATGCGGTACCATTACTGTAAGAGCTGAACCCAGTACGAGCCCTGCCGATTGTCTAATTGAAACCGCAGCAGCCGCTGTAGCCCTTAGATAGCTCGGCAATGCTCTCGCCACGTTGTCAAGCATAGCAGAGAAGTAAGCGCAAGGTCTCTGTTTCCCTCCGAAACACTGAGTTAGGACAGACAGCGCGCAACCTTCCGCCTCGTGCACATAAAGAACAAAAGGCTTCTGGTAATCAGGGGTTCCCAAAACAGGTGCAGAACACAAAGCAGTTTTTAGTAACTCAAACGCTTCTTGACATGCTGGAGTCCAAGGTAGGGGTTCGCGCACTTCTTTAGTAGTCAGATACAGAAGGGGTTTTGTTAGTAAGGCGTAATTAGGTATCCACTGGCGACAATACAAAGTTATGCCCAAGAATGCGCGCACCTCTCGCTGCGTATTAGGTACAGCCATGTTAGTTATTGCCTTAATGCGCTCCGGTGTCAGCCTCCTCCCCTCCTTCGATAGGAGATGACCTAGGTAGGTAACCTCCTGTCGGCAGTATTGGAATTTAGAAAGGGACACCTTGTGTCCTTTGTGAGCCAAATGATGTAACAATTTAACAGTAGACTCTCGACACCCGTCCTCAGTGTCTGAGGCAATGAGGATATCGTCCACATATTGCAATAAGACATTACCCTGTGAAAGTTCTGAATCATCTAACTGTGCCTTCAAAGCTTGACTATAAATGCTTGGACTCTCCGTATAACCTTGGGGAATTCTACAAAATCTAAAACTTCGGCCAGCCAATGAGAATCCGAAGAGATAACGGCTGTCTGGGTGCACAGGGATACTAAAGAAGGCGTTCTTAAGGTCCAGTACAGAAAAATACTTAGCCGAGGGAGGTATCATGGTCAAAATCGTGGTAATTTTAGAGACCACCAGATACTGAGGCTCAACCACCTTGTTAATGTGGCGTAAATCAATCACAAATCGATAGACATCAGGTGTACCCTCGCTGGCATCCGAGGAGGGCCTCTTAAGAATCGGAAGAATAGGACTATTACAACTGTTAGAATCCGTCTCCTCTACTACCCCTGACCGGATCAAATCCTGTATTATTTGCAACAGAGCCTTCTCTCCATCTCTAGATATTTTGTACTGGGGTATCCGAGGCAATTTAGCTCCCACCTTAACCTTTATCGACACTGGGGCAATGTCCATTTTTCCCACATCAGTATCACTGCTAGCCCACAGACTCTCTGGAATCCCCTCCAACTCAGCCGGGAGGGGCTCATCTTTCGAAAAGCACTGCTGCGCACGCGTGACAGAAGGACCCAACGTGAGCTACACACCGTCTGGGGAACAGTAAATCGTAGCATTCAATATTTTCAGCAAGTCCAAACCCAGCAAATTCTCACCACAATTTGAAGTTAAAAGGAAAGGAGAGTCAACAGTGAAAGGACCAATCGTAAGTGCAAGAGGTTTAGAAATGGGGCTAACCACCGGGGTATCTGAAAACCCGACGGAGATATTATTCTTGCCAGACAGAGCCGCCCCTGGGACCTGAGAACGTGCCACTGAACTTTTCGCAGCACCCGTATCCACTAAAAATTTCTGAGGGGATCCCGACAAGTCTGCCGTTACGTAAGGCCCACGTTGATCAACATCCACAGAAACCGGTCCCATGCTCTGTCCTACGCTGTCCTAGTTATAAGAAAATCCGGTCAGGTCATCCATAGCATACGCATCGTTGTAGTACTGTCTATCTCTACAATTGTCACCCTCTTTCTGAAAGTGTTGTCTATCCCTTCCTCCATCAAAGTAATTCCCTCCCGGTCTCCTGCCTTCCTCGGACTGCCTACCATCCCTGCCATTTTCACCCCGACCTCGTCCTCTGCCTTGCCCGGTAGCGGACCAAAGCTCCGGACAGTCTCTCCACCAGTGCCCCTCCTGTTTGCAGTTGGCGCACTGGTTCTGTCCCAAACGCTCTCTTTTCTCTCCCCTTCCGTAACTACTTCCTCCTCGACCAGCTACCATGGGCGGGGCTCCACGTCCCCGACCCTTCGCCACCTGCTGCAATAACACTCTCGTCTTTAAATCCTATGCCTTCTTTTCTTGCCTGTCCTTATTCTCATTCTCTCTATGCTCGTAATACTGGGCCATGCTCAGAATTCCAGAGGGAGTGGATGTCGTCCACGTACTCTCCGATGCTTGCAATCGGGCTGATATTTCCGGCAACAAATTCGTTACGAATCTGTTAACGAAAAGTCGCAGCCCCCCATCTTGGGAAATATCCTGACCGCTGAAATCCATGAACGTCTCTTCAAAACGAGTAAAGAAATCTGAAACTGCCTCATCCTTTTTCTATCTACAAGCGGTCAACTTATCCCAATCTACCTTCTTTGGGGGGATAAGTGAGTGCACATATTTTTTTATACGTCCTGGCATAGCTAAAATCTCAGCCTTCGGCTTCTCCCCTGGCTTTCGCTCCTGGTCCCAATCCTTGAATGCCTCCCAGGTACCACCCAGCTCCTCTGCATGATCGGAACCCTTTACCTGTCTCCATACATCCACCGGAACCAGCAGACCAAAAAACAATTCTATATCTGCTAGAGTCATGACCGTCGAGGAAGCTGCTTCTGTTAACTCTTTGTAATAAGCTGTCGGATTTTTCCTCGAGTCGGGTAACTGAGCCTTCAAGGCAAGTACCTCGCTCCGTTTCCAGGGTGTATATACCCATTGTTCCTGGAAATGAGCATCGACACGAGCTCGGGTAACAGTATTTGTTGTCGGATCTAACACTTCACGGACCTCGGGATGAAAAATAGGGTGTACTTCCCGCATTGGGTGTATCCCAGGAAAATGGGTGTTCCCTGCTGATGGTAAGTCATTTCTATACTCTAACAAGGACCTTAGACTGCGTAACACATCCTTAATCCCCGTGTTGGCCCTATAGGCTTTATTCTTAATGTCATGGAGAATCGCCGGTGCCTCTCCACCATAGCCCTGTTCCCACAACGCTATCAATGTCGTCGACATGTGCCATAAAGCATGCTGCTGCATCAAAGGCTCATAATCTTTCATTGTATACCAAATGTCTTCCAGTGAATAAATATTATTCCCGGCCCATTGACAGGCTTGATTAGCTACCATTGTCTTCTCATCCAACCCAACAGCAGAACGCGTAAGCAACTTCCGTACCTGAGTAAACAGTCCGCCCCCCGCTCCTCGAGTCAGGGTCAGTAACGCGCTCTGAGGGGTAGTACTGGCGGAAACAGTGGGAATAGCAGGACCAGTGGGGAACGCCGGGGAGAGCACAGAAGGGTCAGGTGGGCTCATCGCAAAGAGAGAGAGCAAGGGTGCGGTGACAGAGGAGAGAGTTTGTTCAACCACAGAGGAAGCAGGGGTACCGGACGAGGGAGGGGCACCCATTTGGGGAACCGAAACCACCGCCGGGGAGGCGGAATCCGTCAACACGGGGTACAGCGGCTGTGGGGCATATGGGGGAGGGGGCTGAGTGTTCAAAATGTCCTCCATCTCATCTTGGTCATCTTCTCTCACTACATAGCTTTTATTATCCAGTAGCCTGAAACGTCTATCTGCGCGCTCAATCCGCAGCTCATTCTCTTTCTTAGTGTGTTCCTTGGCCTTCTGCGCCATGGTTTGTGCCGCCCTCTTCTGAGCCACCTTCTCCTCCCTCATCTGTCGCTCCCTCACCTCCTTCTGCCACATCCGTAAAGAATCGAACATACTCTGGCGACTGCGCCTAGCAAACAGTCTATCTTGTAAGTAATCTAATTTTGCTACATCGAAAGAGCCAAGCAAAGGCCACTGTAAATCCACATTATCCTTTGTATATTTATGCCACAAAGTAGTAAACAAAATTGGAGGTAAGCCGTCCTTAACATACATTTCAAAATTTGGAGAGCCCTCCACCGGGGCAGGTTGGCTTTCGGCCAATCTAGTGTCTGAGACACCACCGCAGCACCCTAGACACCGTAATTTACTGAAACACTGCATTTCTGCTCACGCAGTCACACACCAACACAAAAGTCACACTCTCTCACTCACCCCCAATAAACCACACAATCACTACTTTATATACACAACATCAAATCCCTGCCAAAACACGTGTTACCAAATTGGGACAAGGCCCGTCGACCAAGTCCTGGGGAACCTGGACCCTTACCGCAGACCGAACAGCACACTTGCTATTCCAAGATTGGAGAACACATCCGTCTCCTGGGCAACACTACAAATCGGCATGCACTACACCGCCTGGGATCCGGCACTCATTCCCCACGAGCCGCCACCCTAGGGGTTCGGGTGAGTCCCGGAATCCTTCCGCAGCAAGCCACACATCGACTGCAGTACCACCCAGTCGGATGACTACAAACCAACGTTCACCCAATCTCCGCCAAGTCTGTCAGAGCGCCAATCGCACTCTGAGTTTCCCGGAGCACACTAGCCCCAGGAGCACACCGGCTCCTCCACTCACCAGAGACACACTGGTCTCTCGGAGCACTCCGGCTCCCTCAAGCAACAGTCGGACCACTCACCTTCTGTATGTGGTACCGACCTCTACCATTCTCCACCTCCGGCTGCCAGGACCAACACGGGCAGATCCAAAGTTCCGCCTTCCGGACTCCGGCGTAGGATCATGGACCGGGACCTCTCCCGATCAGCAGGGCGGGCAGCACTGCGAGAACCAAGCTCGGCATCAAAATGGGTACCCGGACCCACCGTGCCGACCAGAGGGTCCCCGGCCTTCTGCTACCCACTTACGGGTGAGAAAGGTCCTAATCGCGGAGTCCCTGTTCGGGCGCCATCTGATAAGCGTGGCTCAAATCCACCCGAGTAACTTACCGCACTCACCTAAAATTACCAATAATAAGTCAGCCGGACAGTGGAGAAGAATAAACAAGCAAATTTTATTAGGCTACAAACTCCCATATGAGAGGGCCCTGTCCGACCTCACCCCTAAGAGTGTGCCGAGAGGACTGACTCATATCGTCACAGTAACACATTATAATGCGAAAAGCAGAGAAAAACACGCCCATAGTGGAAAAGTACTGGACCCCGGAGAGGGTGAACAATGGCCTCATACAAGAGGCATCTGCACCTGTAATAGCAACATTTCTGTTATCTCGTCCCAAGGACGCGGAGCCAGGCCTTAGCATCTCCAGCACATGAGAACAGTGTGATAAGGGGTTTCGCTAACAGTTTCAGCTACAGTAAGCCAAGAAGCAAAAACCGCTGACATATGGAATATTCCTATTCCTACGGGAGGGGGGATGAGCAAGTGCAACTCGCACGCAGGGAGAAATGCTTCAAAATGGTGGCACACAAGCTAAGCTAAGAAAACTGAAATAATGTCACACGCATAAATGAATAACTAAATAAAGAATATAAACGTAAATGCATAAATGAATATATCATTAGTTAGACACATTCTGCTAACTCATAAGCGTAATGTATGCAGTGGGCGGGGCATGGAAAACTGAAACCTATCAGGGGTGCCCAGGAGTGGACATTTCACAGGAAAGCCAGGATGGGTTCCACAGCGGTATGAATACAGCGCTACGAGACCTCTGGGTAGAAGTGCGCTATATAAATACAAACACATTTACATTTACATTTACGGAAAAGGGATTGTGGCATTTTGACATTTTTCCAATTCGAAGAAGTATTTTCAGCCTGATTTTGTCAGACTGACTTTCTTCATGTTGGAAAATACTCAAAATGACAGTACATCATCGTACAAGCCTTCTACTGCTTCCTAGCCAGTCATTCAAAAGAGCATGCTTGAGCTATGACAGACATTTTCCTAGCTCTACCATCACACTACAGGCTAATCAGAAGACTGGACAGAGGCTGACTATCTGAATCTTCCACAGCACCATAGGTATATCAGAGGCACAGGTCTGAATAATAACTTACCTTCCTCAAGCCCACTATTTCAGGGGGTTAGGTAGATGGTGAGTGGGAGAGGAGATCTGATGGACATTGTTGTGAAACGTGGTACATACACCAAGCTTTGTCTGTCTTTGAGGTATGCAGCAATCCATTTCAGAGCTTTTCTCCAATTCCAAGATTGAGTAGTCTTTGTAGCAATGCCTAGTGGTGGATAGTGTCAAATGTTGCTGATGGGTCCAAAAGCAATGGAGCAACCACTCCATTCTTGTCCACTGTGTAGGTCATCCCATAGAAATACCACGGTTGACTTTGTTCCCCTGCCAGCTCTGGATCCAGATTGTTGGCCTAACACCCAGTAATTTCCCTCAGAAAATTGGAAAGTTGAATAAAAATCGTTCATTTAAATATTTGTTATTGGCTTGTTGTTGCTTGGTTGAAGTGTTTCTCTTTCTTGTTCTAATGTAGGAATTTTTCAACTGGGAAGAATAATCCTAGTTCAAAATATTTGATGAACAAACGTGCAGCTACCGCCCCTGAATAGGTTGTGTGAAAAATATATTTGCAGATTCTTGGGGGATCAGGGTCTAAAAGAGATTCTAATGGTCTACCTGCATTAATAATATCATTAAACTATTTTTCCGAGAGTGCAATGAAGATATTGAGAGGTGGAAGATTAGTGTTGTCCCTCTTTGTGGTGTTTCTCTCTGTTTTAAGGGTGTGTTAGCTGTGGTATTCTCAAGATACTTTTATAGCTTTTAAATTTTCGAGATGAGTTCCATAGGGAGTTTGTCGCAAAAGACTTGCGATAGTAGTGCTTCTGCATTTTGGCGACCTTGATTGTGGACCTTGATTAGAATCTTATGGAGTTCCTCAGATGGGCAGTCTACATAAATTGTGCTTGTGGAGTATGTGGTTCTCATGGCTGCTTTGTAGGCTCCAGCCATGTCCGGTAGTAGGTGTAACTGCATGGCGGTGACGTATGGAGGGGGAGGGGCAGGGTGGGGGGTTGTAATGTATGGATTACGGACTTTAACAGGTAAGTAAACATATAAATAAATAAAACGAATTTCGTTGCGCGCACTGCATCACATTTGGTGATTCAGTGCACATTATGTCGAGTTTTGTTTTCATTCTTTGAAGTTGTCATTAATTCCTTGGTATTCTTCTTGTGGTAAGCTCTAAATGCTGGCTTTGACGGAATCTCATTGTCCAATACAGTGGAGATCTAGTTGTAGAGGGTGTGTTTGTTTTGAGGATGTATGTTGATTGGGGTTCTTTTGAGGCGGGAATTAAGTGTCAAGTGGTCTAGTTTTTTTCTGTTGTCTGGATATCCAGTTGTTGTTTGTGGATGATGCAGTCTTGATGTGCTGTTATGGATGGATATATTGATCCTGAAGGTAATGATGATGTCCAGAGTTGTCAATCACTGAGGTGTGTTAAGGTCCAGAAATATGACATCCATCGTGTGACTGGTAATGTGAGTCGAGCTAGATATGATTCCGTGGAGGTGGAAGCCCTGTAAGGTCTGATGCGGTGGCTGCAGTTTTTGTTCAATTTGTCTTGAAAAACCAAACATTGATGTCTCCTTGGTCTGCTAGGTATGCTAGAATGTATGGGTTAGGGTGGTTTGGAAGATTCTTGGTCACCTATCTAGTTAAACATCTTTAATGTTTGCATTTCTGGGAGGTGGTCTGTACATTAAGAGGCAGGAACAAATGAGAGTTGGAGTGGCTATATTTGTAACAATATTGTTCATGGCTGACTACTAGGTCTGCTCCAATTTTGCCAGTCCATTTTTTCTTGATAATGCAGTACTTAGGTGGGATGGTTTCATGGCATGTGGGTGTACAAGCTTCACTATGCATGGTTTCTGTGATGAAGGCAAGGTCTGGTGTGGTTTCTGAAAGCTGATCAGACACGTTGAAGCACAGGTCATTGGCCTTGTGTTGAAGAGAAGGAGTTTTATCTGCTGAACATGATATTGCTTTGAGGGGGTGTGGCTTGGTATAGTAGAAGTAGCGAAGACACAGGGGTTCAAGGTAGGGATCAGTTGAGAGATGCATGGGCTGTGTCCCGAGGTACAAATTAAGGTTAAGTCAGTGGGTTAGATAAACATGAGGTGTGACAGATGGGTGTGCACTGTTTGGCTTCTGTTGTGGGGTGAATGAGGTGAGGTGGGATCAGAGAGTAGGCACAATCTGGAAACCTAATAAACATGGACTTGTGCCTCTCCTTAATCTTTATCTTCTTTCTGGCAAGCAACATTGTGGGTGTTCACCACATTGCTCTATATTGCTTAACCCCTTACACGCTCATGACGAGCTCAGCTCGTCATGAGGTACGCCTCTCGTACGCTCATGACGAACTGAGCTCGTCATGTAACGCGGGTTTTAAAAAAACTCAGCGCGCCGCGGTAAATCCTACCGCGGCTAAGGTGTTAAACACAATCAATTGCTTGCATCCTGGCAGTCTATTTTGGGAATAGTCTTGCTTTGCTTCAGTTGAACTAGGGTCACTAATGCCACAGATAATAATTTCTAAAAGGAAAGTTCTGGCTGGAAATATGGCGCCCTGCCTACCACCCATGATTTGGCAGTCCTGCTTGGAAATGGGCCTCTGTACCCACTACTTTTGCCCTGAATTTGTGGTCAGTGAAGTGATGTGTGATTTCTCTGTGCCTTAGTATCAATCGTGCTTCAAGGCAGAAAGACTTGTCCCAGAGTTCTGAAGCCATTCCTCTGTCTCACAGGCAGATAGTGTGGTGCTCCGCTTAATAGTAGGTTGCAGGTTCCAACTTCTGGGAGGTCCTACGAGTTAATAGTTGTGAATTATTTAGCCATTTAGTCACTGCTTGCTCCTTGCAGCAGCTGGGCACTGCCTATTCCTGTCCATTTCCTCTACCAGCCGAGCACTCTCAGTTTCTAGTTCCACATTTGTGCCAAGTTGGCAGTAAAACATTCCTGTTTTAGCTCAGTCTGCACTTTGCAGGACACTCAATTTGTTTTCTGTGACGCTGTAAGGTACCAGTTGAGTCCTGATTAGCCATCTCTTACACTGGGGTGTCTGTATTTCCTGCATCTCTTTTCTCTTCAATACTTCTGTTTGGTTGGCTTAATGCGCCCCAGCCTGTTCACTGAAATCCATGGTTTGAGGTGGTGGTTCGTTGTATGGAATGCCAGCTAGAAGTTCCTTCTTGTCCTTCTGTTTCCTCTCATGAAATATTCATCCCCCTGTTCATGCTGTATTTTGATTTGAGGTGTTGCGAATGATACTGGGGTTAGTCATTCTTTCTTGTAAATGATATAGGTCATATCAGTAATATCACCAGCACTGAAGGACAAGGGGACCTTTAATTTTTTTTTGAGAGTGCTTACTTTCCATTCTGCTTGCACGAGTCTTTATGCATCTCGTCACTATCAAGCGTTGCAGGCCTCTGTGGCGGGTTGTTCTGCTTCATGAGTTCCTGCTTTTACGACTCAGTTCCACTTCCTTAATTACACATGTACTGCCTATATCTTTGGGCCATCCATGTGCTATTCATCCTGCTTGGTTCACCCCATGATCCCGACAGTCCACATTCAATTTCCTTGTATTACATTAAGGAAGTCCCTGGAAAGATGGGGCCTTTTCACCTCACCCAGAATTATTTACAGCATCTGCTAATTGCATGCTGGTCCTACACTGACACTCCAACTGTTTGCAGTCTCTAACCCCGACGTTTGTTGGAAAGTACCAGGCCTTGGGGGCTAACTGGTGTGTAAAACATTGTTGATAAATGCAAGCAAATAGAGTTAAGTGAGTAATGGGGCATACACATTAATTTGCAGTGATTTTACAGGAATGCCACATGGGTTGTTGCAGTAAAGCAGGGTTCTCCAAAGTCGGTCCTGGAGGGCCGAAGCCATCCCAGATGTGTATTATATCTCCATTTAGACAAATGTCGTAAACTTAAAAATCTGCTTTGGATCCGGCCCTCCAAGACAGACTCTGGAGAACACTGCAGTAAAGAATAAGAATTGATTTTGTGGTTTTCCTGAGGAAGTGCTGTTTATAGGCTGAAATGCATTGAGGAAATACTGTAAAAAACTAAATGTGAGTGTGATAAAGATGATATACAAAGATATATTTGCAAAGTAAAATTAAAGAATACAAAAGTAAGGTTAAAATCTACATGGTGTGGACTCGTATGAAAATACATTGCTTTATTGTTAAGAATAAACTTAAGGGAGAGTGAAATCTGTTTCCGCGGTCTTTGCGCTCTAGGTCAGGGGTAAACATTTTCTAGCCAGTCAACAGTACCTAAACCCAACCCCTTTAATGGTCTATGGGTTCTAAATGGGGTTCGCAATAAATGCAAGTCTGACATAACTAAGCCCCGAAAAACTGTTCTTGGTGCATACCTACCAGGCGAACAAATATCTTGAAACTATTCCAAAACTCACCAACCAATTACTTTGATGCTGACATGCATAACACGACTGGCCAATGAAAGTTAGAAATGGAATATTGGGCCAGCAGAGTGTACCAAATAAAGGCTGGGTTTATTGATGGTTTGCAAACAAAAGCTGATATCTAAGGTTCAGCATTTGAAATTAACTGGCTGAAATGGCATTTTGTTTGCACTGAGAGATTATTTATGCTTTTCCCTAATTTCACGCTGTTAGAAGCTTTTCCATCAAAAAGTACATTTAAGAAGAAAACAATGGCCGGACAGAGGTAGAGGGTGACCAGTCCCAGAGTGGAAGGTGAGCCTTCCCATGTCTAAGATGGAACCTCAGTAAGTCAACCCTCATTGGTTTGTGCCTGCCAGAGTCAGACTTTGGGGGAGATTTACAAGGAAATAACGCATCTGCATAGATGCGTCAGTTTCCTTGCACCAGCGTCAAATGTCCTTGCTCCACCATGGATGCTCTGTATTTACAATACATGGTGTAAGGATTAACAGATGCGTCAGAAATTCTGACACATCTGTTGGCCCAAAAGTCACGTATTGCTGGAGTTGTGTCGCAAGCACAACACAACTCCAGCCATGTATTTTGAGGCCAAGACTTACTGTCCTGCGTAACTCCTTGCGCCTGCTTCAAGCAGGCATAAGGTTTTGACACAGTGGGGTCCTAAAAGTGGCGCAGTGAAATCTTGTCAATTTCAATGCGTCACTTTTACGAGGCCTTCCTGCGTGGGAAAGCCCACCCTGCATACATTATACCTGACACCGGTATAATGTGATGCAGGACTTTACTATGTGACGCATCTCCCTAGATGCGTCACGTTGCAAATAGGCCGCATTGTTTGCGCCGCCGCTGCGTCAAAAAAAGTGACGGATTGGTGGCGCAAGGAGGCTCAAGGGGCTTGTAAATCTGCCCCTTTATTCTTTATATTTACCGTCATCATCGAGCCAACACCAGTGATAATGTCTCCTCAAGAGTTTTGATCGTTGCTTCTGAGTTTTGCTGATGTAGCCACAAGTTGAGCTCTGCTGTCTGCTAGTTGCTAGCAGAGACAGGGCACATTCTTTCCAACAAGAGCACATTTAGGAGAAGGCTTAATTTGTTTTGATTCTCTGAAGAGGGGTCTCAGCAGTGCGTAAATTCTGCCTTGGGGGTATGCACTATACTATGAGGGAGTTGGTAGATGTGTTGTGCAGGTAGTAAATGGGGTGAATTAGGGGGAACACTGTGCAATGAAATGAAGTGAAACTGATCCCTGCAAGAGACAAGGGCAGCAGTGATATGTGTCTAAGTAGACTATTATGCAAATAACCTTATGAAACTGAAATCAGTGGCCCCATGACAGTGAGTTGAAGACTTCCACCGTGGCAGCTGCAGCTTCTGTTATTATTCGACCTGGAAATGTTGATTCAGCAGCAAGTCCATTCCCCCTGAAGAGGAAGGCTCATCATGGCTCGGCGCAAACTCGAGATGCTGTGAAAGGCTGACTGAGCAGAATTTACAGCAGGTTGTTTTTACATTATGTTTTTACATGATGATTTTACATGTTCTTATTATATCAGGTTTAACAGGCTCAGGGAATCGGATAAGAGAATTAGTATTATTGGGACGCCCAGATTTATGAGTTATTTCGTTTTCCTATTAAAAATGTCTTCTGCTGTCTGCAAATGAAATTAAACTTCAAATAAAGTCAGGTCCTGTCCTAACCCCCTGTGACTGACCAACCCCTACTTTTAGCCAGGCTGTAAGCCCAACTAACTGAGGGTGACCAATCCCTGCCGCAGGACACAGCATTTGGTATGCGCATAGGGCTTGTCAAAAAGCCTTCCTTTTAGCCAGCACTTGTATTTGTCCCACTTCCCGACCAATCGCTGCATTGAACAGATGTAGACCAGACCCTGCACCCATCTCAATCACAAATGCAGAGGCTGGCCTGCCCAGTGGGTGTCTTTCTTTTTTGGGGGCCGGCAGGCACATAAGTGGGTTCACAGATTTGAATACCGCCAGAAGGTCCATGGTACCCCATCAGGTCCAGGGGTCTGCAAACTCTGTTTTGGGTTCAGGAATGCTAAAAACTGAATTTCTGTTTTTTTTTGGGGGGGGGGTGAATATGAGGCGTCCTTTTGAATCTTTAAACATGGTCTTGGTGATTATGTGATGCTCCCCCTCCCAATATATCTCCTATCATTAATTGTTTTCAAAACGTCTAGACAACCGTCTAGACAACGGTACATGTCATGTAATGACGGCAACAATAAAAGATGTCAGGCCGAGCACTTGGGTCTGAATACCTGAGTAGGGGTCTGTTGACCCTCATTGAAGGTTAGGAAAACATGCTGCCTTGCTTATTTTTCAAAATGTCAGCTTTTGAGTTAGTCTGTGAATTTGAGCTTTCTTATTGTATAGAAGATATTCCTCAAAATATTCAAAACTTTTTCTTTCATTTAACACCAGCAACATTCTTAGTTGTGTAAATAAGCACTAGCAAAGCCACAAGGTTAGATAGCTGTGTGGCATGAGAATCCACCGACATCCGCTGGAACTGACTTAAGAAGGGGCCAAACGTAAAGCTGTGAAATCAACCAAATATCCCAGTTTTTTAATTACAATATGATTGATGAGTCCCCACCCCTTGGATGCTCCCACTGAGACAGATTAAGAAGAAGCAATTCACGCTATCTAGACTTCCTATCCTGTTCTGAAACACCTTTAGGAAAGATTTAGACACAGCTTCTTGAATAAACATATAATTCTTGCACACATGGGTAATTTTAAGTTTAGAAAGATCATCATCTTCAACACCAAAGCATCCAGCTGTTTATTCGATGCCATTTTAGCTTCCTTTCTTAAAAGTGAGCCTCAACTTTAGATTCAGGAATAAAAGAATTCTAGCACCTCTGCAAAACACTTATTTCTTCCATCAGGCCACTCTCAGAATCTGGTCTCATAAGTCTTGTGACCAGAAGATCACCATCACTATCACCGTACCACATGGAGGATGGTCATCCTAGGGACTCTCGTAGAAGTCCTAAAGCATTGAGATATCAAGGGCTGGTTATGCGTATTACTGGCCCACAGAAGACTTTAAAACACTCCCTCCAGTTCCAAACTCCTGTTGTCCCCTGGAATCTCCACTGGGACCCACTATATTCTAATTGCAGCTCCGCTCCGAACATTACTCAAGGTCACAGCACTACCCACTCATATTTTGCGTTCTCATTTTACCAGGAGGGACAAGGAAATATTTGCTGTTTACTTTTTCCGAAAGTCATTTTACACTTCATCTTTCCATAACATTTGTTCAAAGTCCACCTGTCAGCCAATAAGGCTTCACAATTTGCTTTATCCAGCAGCGACAGTCAAAACAATGTCTTCAATCAGTACACTGTGGAGGGTGTTGATGCTCGTTCACAAGATGTGCAACCTCTCTCCTTAAAACCTCCTACCCACCTCTATTTTTAGGTCTCGAGTTGGCCAAGAACTTTTTTTTACTAACATTTTATGTATAATATACATTCTTATAGGGCCTTTCAACTAGGCCTTTTCATCCATTTGCCTGTTATTGTGTCATTCACATTTTCTTCCACCCACTATAGCATACAACATGGGAGGGTGGACCAGTCTAATTCAGCCATTTGCTAACTTCACTATGAGTGAAGGCATTCTGCCTTTTTCCAAGGAGCACATCCACATTCAAAATAGTCCCTTTTCCCTTCAGTGCCAAGGATTTTTGAGACCAGAAAAATAATTTTGCTTTTAGCCAATGTTTTTTACACTTGATAGAGGATCAGCGGCTTCCCCAACAACAAAGTTTGAAAAGATTACTGATGTAGCAAGACAGGCATTGATAAAGCCAAAAGGTTCCCAGTGCCAAACCTATTGGCTTCGCCAATGTTTGTTCTTCTTGTTAGCCATAACACTGTTCAGTGGGGCTTCAAAAAGAACTGTCATCAAACATGATGATACGAAACCCAAGCTTGCAAAACAAAATGATTCTACAGTATTAGTCATGTTGGATCGAACCCATTGTACACTCATCTTGCTGTAAAACTAAAGGTGTTACTCGTTGTCTTGATGAAAAATTGGTTGAAATAAATGTAGGCCTGGGCGTGAAGTTCTGAAAAACTCTGCTCTGAGGGAGTGGAGTTTTTCCTCACTCATGCTCGCTAACGTTAAGTTGGGGAGCGAGTAAAAACGTACTTCTGGCCACCTCCCGGCAAGATTTCTCAATGCATACAATTGTGGATGGCCACTACCGCTCGCATTGAGAAACCTTCTGTTTGTGTTGAGTAAGCTGCAGATCGAGTAGAACATCTACTCGAGTGGCAGAAAGAAGTAGCTCGCTCTTGCGCTGCGTATGATGCCATTTGTGCTGATTTTACAGCTCAATTCAAACACCCCGCTAAAAATCGACACGAACGGCGCGACCTAAAGCACTACGCCACTTGCGGAACTCCACCTAGATCAGTGGACTTTTTTTGTCACTTCGTGGATCTCCACGAACTCCGCTATATATATATATCTTTAGAAAATTGTATGACGCAGGCAAGATATATAAGGGAGTACAGAATCTGTAGTCCATGAGAATACCTCCGCCTTCATGCTTTCTTGCTGTCAAAAGAATCCAATACAAATACTTTATATATATTTCAAACTCTCATTTACTCCTTAAATAGTGTGCTTGTGGGTGGGTGAATAGTCTTGATGTGAAAAGCTGCAGCACAGAGTTTTCTTTTCTGATAAGGGTCAGGCTCATTTGCAGATTCGATTACAATGCATTGAAGGTCCCGCCACATTACCCGCCTGCGGGGAGGTTTAATTAAACTCATTGCTTCTGCCCCCTGTCTTCATTTATATACCAGACCAGCTTTAGATGGGGGTCTCCAGAGATACACAGCAGCAGGTAGGACGCGTCCATGTCCAATGACACACAGCCTCTTCTGTTGAGAGATCGCAATAATACTTTTTGCTCCCATTTTGTCAAATTCTCCCCGCTTTAGCATTGCCGAAAATGAAAGGGATTTGTTTCTGGTGCATACATAGCCGCCTCTGAATGGTGGTTTTGTGCCGCGCTCTGGTGGTCTTCTTAGGCTGTTTGTTTTGCCATCCTGTGTTGATAGCATCCAGGGATTGCCTTGGAATACCAATGATGGAGGCTTTTTTTTCACACAAGCTGTGCTTTTTAGGAATGATTTGGGACACAGAGAGACAAAAGCCAGCCAAGATTATTATTTTATGCAAGCTAGCAGCGCATACAAAATGCAATGATTTATTACTGTGCATTTAAAGTTAGTACCCGCTAGCAAACGCAGAGCATTAAAGCACTGATTTTTAATAAATAGGGTGGTATTACAGGTGTAATAGCCATTGCAGTGATCTTGGGGTTGTATTCTGAAGGGTGCTATTACTGTGAATTGAATGCAACCATTGAAAAATGTGGTAAGATGTGATGTTCTCCATTAAGATCTGAATGTCACTTCAAAAAGGTGGTGTGAGAGCTCAAAGGATGTCAAGATCCTTAACACTGACCACAGTGCAGAGGTAAATACCAGAGGACCAAGCACAGAGCCTTGAAGGGAACCTCGCGTGAGGGATTTGTCTGACATCAAAGTGACCTGTCGCCTATACGATGGAAGTATTTTTGGTATTTCATTCTTTCAATCCACTAGGCTAGCGTAATATGTCCAGTCAATCTTTCACCATCATGAGGATGATTGATGCAAGATGTTGCCCCTGCACCGCCTTCTATACTTCCTGAGATGATGTGTGGCCATTGACCCCGAGAACACACACTGGCTCCTCCCCTGGGGAAGAATCAAGACTTCCGCTCCACAAATGTACAAGGCTTGGTGCACCACCCAGGCTGCAGCACTTTCAAAGTGCTTTTCAAACATCACCTTAGCAAAACAAGTGGGACAAAGGGCCATGGGCAGGAAGTTTGCTTAATTAGACAGGGAATTCATTTTTAGTTTTCTTTAAAGCAACTCTACATTTCTGTTCTATGTCATTTCTCTTTTTGTTCTTAATTTCTCTACAATTGTTTCGGGCTGCACTGGAAGCAGGTATTCACCGTCATCTTTAGGTTGGCTTTTTAAGACGGATCAATCTATTTGTTTACATTATTTTCTACCTTTATTTAAATCTCTAATCAATTGGATCTTGGGAATCGTACATTAGGACATTACTCTCTGTAGAAAATATGTGTTCTAGCTCTTTCGAGTAGAGACATTTGAATATGCATTGGGTAACAATCTGGTTAATTTCTAAATGTGTAAACCTTAAATAATCCTCAAGAAGACACAACCCTATGATGCCGTATTTTTGGGCGTAAGGCTTGTGGTGAAGCAGCGGTGTTTTGCTAAATTTAAATTATGTTTTTTTTTCAATAAGAAGTCTAGAGAATCTACTATAATTCTAGTTTGTAAAGTATTCAGTTCAAATTTGTTTGCAGCATCATCCTTCAAAATTGAGACCAAGGCCAAAGGCTGAACAGGTTCAAAATGGGCTGTTTTAAGAAGCGTATAAGGAGTACATTGGCAGAATGATATGCTATATGTCGCGTGATGCCACAGCTATGCTACATGGCATAGAAGACCTGTCCATAGAGCAGATGAGTCTTTCTACTATGTGTACAGGGTTGCAAGCATAGGAAAAACACTACATAAAATCTGCTATATAACAAATAGAAGATGTCTGTCTTTTTATATGCATACAGAGTTGTAGATTTATTAAAAGTAAATCAATCTATGTTATATGATAGAGCAGATGATAATTTATTTTTATATAGTAATTCAAACCACAGTTTTTCATAAATAAGTGCTGTAACAGTTGTTGCTTACAGCCAATGTTATGGAGCACAGGTTACTAAATTCAAAGGATCAACTAAAAAGCTGGTCTTGCATGATTCTAACTTGTGATCTGCAGATCACACCTGTGCTCTCGTATTCATCTTCCCAGCTCAGTAATCCTGCCATGCCTACCACTATGGAAAGTTGTCTTGCTCGGGAGGGCCTGGGACCTACCTTTATCTGCAGGGGGTATAATTTGTCCCTCCATGTAAAGTCTTTTTTGTGCAGGGCCACTATAAATAGAATGCCAATAACCACAGTGTGCAGTTGCAAAAACGGACCTTAATGAAAAATAGTGATACATAGTCGTTTTGAATGATTATAACTTAGAATAAATACAAAACATACTTTTGCAAACCTTCCACCTTACGTTTTACCATAATTTATCATTATCCTTAATGAGTTTTATAAGGACTCCTGTTCCACATTTATCAATTTGCTGAGAGGTCAGGTCCAGCTTCTGCTACAGTACCTGGCTAGCATTTCATTGGGACACTTGAAGCCACTTTTGGGCTCTAACACCACAGCACTTATAAGTTCATGTTCATCTTTAAGGCTCCCAGTTTTCTATGAATTTTACAGCCATAGACAAGGAAACAATGTTTCCCTATCTGTATGTATTGATAAAATATGGAGAAATCATATTTTGATTAACCCCACACAGTCCCAAAACATAACCTAATGGCTGTGCAGACTAGGGGGGGGGTGTAATAAAATCAAGCGATGCTCATGCATGCAGACTGTCCTGCCAGTCATTTCATACCCCTAACTCTACTGTAGAGTCCTGCTAACAACTCCCCGACACCCCTTAAGTTTTCTAGGAGCAAAAGACATGAATGCTTGTAAATGTAATTTGTAATTTGTAATTTGTAACTGGGTTTTGTATCGCGCCAACTCACCGACAGGTCTCAAAGCGCTTCTGACCGAGTCCAGCAACAAGAAACAAGATGAAATATGGAAATAGCAACCTAACTACGGGGAAGTAAACGCATCTTTGAAGAGTAAAGTTTTCAAGGTTTTCCTAAAGCGGAGAAGGTTGGATTCTCTGCGAAGCACCTCCGGTAACTTGTTCAAGATGGTGGGGGCTTGGACTGAGAAAGATCTGCCTCCTTTTGTTGTCAGTTTAAAACGTGGACAGGATAGCAGGAAGGAGTCGGAGGATCGCAGGGCACGCTTAGGTTCATATACTTCAAGCCTCTCTTTTATATAGGCTGGCGCCTGTCCATGGATTGCTTTATGGCAAATACACATGCTCTTAAATTCGACTCTTTGTTTCATAGGGAGCCAATGTAGCCTATAAAGAAGAGGAGAGGCGTGGGTCCGTCTCGGTACTCCAAATATCAAACGAGCTGCGTCATTCAAGATGACCTGAAGACGATTAATGGAGTTTTTTGGGAGGCCTAGGTATAATGCGTTGCCGTAGTCGATTCTGGACACTATTGTAGCTGAGACAATGGTCCGGAGCATGTTCCTTGAGAGTAGGGGGACGAGCTTACGTAGTTGCCTGATCAGGTTAGTACAAGAGCCAACCACTGCGGACACTTGGTTGGCCATCGAGAGTTCCTGATCGATTTTCATTCCAAGGCTCTTTACACTGGGACACGGTTTTGGGGTAGGTCCGAGTTCTTGTGGCCAGAACAGATCATTCCAGGGGGAAGTGGAGGTTGAAACTACCAGAACTTCCGTTTTGTCTGGATTCATTTTCAGTAAGTTGGACGGCATCCAATTTACTGTGAATCGTAGTATATCTTGGGCCGTGGACTGAGCCGAAGTTGTGTTGTCGATACTCAGCAGCAGTTGAGTATCATCGGCATAGTTAAAAACTTTACAGCCCATGTTTGCCAGGGATTCTATTAGTGGCTGTAGGTACAAATTAAATAAGAGTGGAGAGAGCGCGGACCCTTGCGGGACTCCACAAACTAAGGCGCCCACGTCGGAGACCTGATCTGCTAGCTGGATCCTCTGCGTCCTCCCTGATAGAAAGGCTGTCAGCCATTGGAGAGCTTGTTCTCTTATCCCGGACCTAGCTAGTCTGTCCAGGAGCAGTGCATGGCTGACAGTATCAAACGCCGCTGAAAGATCTAATAATATCAGGGCGCTTGGCTTTTTACTGTCAGCCATGCATCTGAGCTCATCCAGTACTGACAGCATTACTAGTTCCGTGCTATGGTGGGCGCGAAACCCAGCTTGCCGCTCCTGGAGAAGATGGTGAAATTCCAGAAGGGGTGACAGGGATCTTAGCACATGCTGTTCTAGTACTTTTGATAAGAATGGCAACTGGGAAATTGGCCTGTAGTTCTTCAGGCTAGTTGGATCTGCCCCAGGTTTCTTTATCAGGGGTCTGACGCGTGCCTCTTTAAAGGTAGATGGTAGTGATCCAGTAGCTAGTGAGACGTTTAAAAGGTCTAAGATCTGGTCCTCTAGGATCGGGATTGCTAGTCGAAAAATATCGGGTGGGCAGGGATCGGCGGGGGAGCCTGACTTGGTGGATGCTACTAGTTGTCTAAGGGTGGTAGAGTCGATTTCAGGAAATCTAGTGATGATAGGGATTGGGGAGTTTAAAGGGGGCAGTGGCACGGTATGTATAACTGGATTATTCTTCTTGATTTCTGACAGTATAGTCGCTACTTTTTCAAGAAAATATCCTTGGAAGGTGTCACAGTCAATCAATGTGTCTGCCTTTTCCTCCTTCTTACTTAACTCTTTCAGTATTTGGAATGTTTCTTTCTGAATATTTATAGCATTATTCATGCGTGTTTCGTAATAGTCCTTCTTAGCTGATACGATAAGCTTTTTATATAGTTGAAACGATGTTCTGTATGATTCCCTATCAGTGTCCTTTTTGGATTTCCTCCAGCATCTTTCAAGATGACGGAGCTTTCTTTTTTGATCTCGTAAGCTTTGGGTAAACCAAGGGGCTCCTTTTTCTGCACCCTTAATTTTTTGTGTTTTCTCGGGGGCTATCTCATCAATTGATTGCCTAAGGGTAGTTGTTATCGTGTCATAATTTAAGCCTATATCGGTACCACTTGATGGAGTTATGGATTTCTGTTTATATTTAGGCAGCACTTTGATCAGAGTATCAGAGTTGACTTTTTTCCATTGGCGCACTTTTTTAGTTATTAATGGGAGTTTAGCCTGGAAGTTGTTTGGCGGTATATCACACAAGATTAAATGGTGATCCGACCAGATACAGGGTGTAATATTTATGATGACCGCCTTTGGCATAGAAGACCAAATAAGGTCGAGAATATGGCCTTTTATGTGAGTTGGAACTTCCACAAGTTGTGCCAATCCAAGAGCGGTCATGGAAGTCTGTAGTTTCTGAACTAACAAATCGTTATCCCTTTTATCCCATTGAACATTAAAGTCACCCGTCACCAAGATGTTTTTGTAACGTGTGCATAGATCCGATATTATAGGAAAGAAGAGGTCGTTGAACGTTGAAGTGCTTTGGGGTGGGCAATAAACTGTTAAGACGATAAGGCAGGAGTTGTTCATAGTGATTTTTATCCCCAGTAGATCAACAGCATTTATGGTCTCAGTTAGGATTTTAGTCACTGTAAGCTGATTTTTAAAGATCGTTGCTACACCCCCGCCTCGAGTCCCCTCTGGTCGGTTATGCCAGACCATGTCGTACCCACTAGGAAGGGCGGCTATGATGTCCGGGGAGGAGGTATCACTCAACCAGGTTTCGGTGAGTGTCAGGACATCAATGGTCTCGTCCTGTAGAAGGGTGAAAATTTCCAGGTGGTCTTTCTGTAGTGACCTAGTATTAAGGGTAGCTAACTTTAGAGGAGGTGAAAGACTAGAATTCTTAGGGCTGGGGATACGGAGGATGTTATTTGCCTTAAGAGCGGCGCATATAACAGAAGGCAAACTGTACCTGTCAGAGTTCAGTGCTAAGAGATCAGTTGAAGTACAGCAAGTGCGTGTGCCAGAGTTCCTGAACCCAGTGCCCATTCGTGCGTGGACGGGCACAGACGGGCAGGACTCTGGCACGACTCCGGCGCAGATCCGGCGCGTCCGCTGTACGCGTCCGCTGCGCGGAGTCATCCCTGTCTGTTTTTATGACGCTGCAAATCGCGTCACGAGCCCAACCCGACCCAAGATGGTCGCCAAACCCGGATCCCTGCCCTCGGCGTCAACACTCAGCCGAGAGCAGGTCCGGAGCAAAAGGGGAGGGGGTGAGAGGGGGCTACAGCGCTACTAAGCGCAGGGGGTCTCAATAGCACACCTATTAAACTCAGGTGTGCGCACAGTGCAAAATGCAAATTCCGAAATTAAAAGCAGATATATTTTAAAAACACAAGAGGAAAGGCAAGAGACCTCCCGGCTTCCGCCTCAGGAGTGGGAAAAGTAAGTGCTCGGTCAGAATTACCTGCACACTCCCACACGTCCCTTTTATGACGCTGCAAATCGCGTCACGAGCCCAACCCGACCCAAGATGGTCGCCAAACCCGGATCCCTGCCCTCGGCGTCAACACTCAGTCGAGAGCAGGTCCGGAGCAAACCTGATGGCTGATTTGTAAACAATTTAAGTAAAACAATAATCTCTACATTTGTTGCTGTTCCTTATCCTAACAGAGACCGGATGGATCAAGTATTTCTTCATGAGATTAACCTGATTACCTCCTCACCCTTGGGAGATGATTCCTTGGCTACTTGTGTGCAGTGTGAGGAGGTGTGGTGGAGTTCAGTTTTCCATAGCATAATATAACGACATTCACACAATAACGAAGACACACCATACGTGCCTTCTATCTGTTTTAAGTGACATTTAATAAACATCACAATGCATTTTTAACACATTTTTATGAACTTTTTTCGCATAAATATATAAGGAAGAAGGTAACAAAAAATAAATGTGTCTAAATAAAATGAGAAAAAAATAAATGAAAGCAGTTTGAATGTCAAAAAACTACCCTAAAACAGGGACTCTTTCTTATAATAATGAAAGTAAAAATGTATATTCCAGAATTGAAGCTTTCTTGGTTAATTAGCTAGGGCTGGCTGAAAGTGTCACAAATGAAATGAGGCCTCTTGGCAGAAATGTCAGACTGCCATAGTTAAAGGAAATATTAAGATTAGCAAACTGAAAGTTTCAAGTCTACCACAAGTCAGATTGTTTTCATGGTAAGGAAACATAATCCACACACTAGTTGCTTTCACATCAAATACCTTGGAGAAATACTTACACATCCAATGGCAGCTTGTCTCTGATGTGAAGATTTACAAACTACGGTAAATTGACCAAAAACCGAAGTAATGTGCAGACTCATGACCGTATTTGACCCCCAGCTTCGCTCAGGGACACAGCAATCAATAGTGCAGCAGGTGTAGTGGCACTGGGATCCACAGGTCTTCCACTTAAATTATAGCTGCATTTGGGATGCCAGACCAGAGAATGGGAGTATTTTCTGTGCTTGCGTTAGGGCCTTTGACATCCTTACTATACCACTGCTTTATATTGTCTTACTCAGTACTGTTAATCCCTCCAAATCTGTCCCAGGCTTTTTTTTTAATATACTTACTATCATCATATTTTCTCTCTACCTCCTCTAATGGAAGTTTACGTGGTTCATGTGTTCAACACTGTTGTTTCAGTGGATTTTTTATTTTTTCTCGTGTCTCATAATTTAAACATCTAGTTCAAGTTTTAGGTTTCAAGAAAAAAGAAAGTTGCTTCTTCTGACATCATATACTCACAACTCTACTTGGAAAACACAACATATGGCCTAGCTTTGGTTGCCCTTGTTATGTAAGCCTCACAACAAAGCTGCCAAATGGACACATATCAGGTGGGACACCTTCAGCAAAGATCACATTTTAATTATGTTTTAGAACTGTCCATCCAATTGAACTATTTAACTATTCAAATGTCTTGACTCCATGAGAGACACATTCTTTTTACTACACCAAGAGAACAATAGACATTGAAGGTCCAGTTAGCTCTGTTGTGCCCAATTTATATAATTTTGCTAATTCTTCCTCCATTTCTATGCAAACTGATATTGAAATCGCCATAATGTTTATAAATCCTAGGTACCATTTCATCCTTTAAATCTATCTTATGTACATATCATTTTCATTTTATAAATCCCCTTTACAGACCTATGGGAACTTCAAGTATCTACAATAATTTCCATCTATTTAACTAATATTGCTTTCTCACGTGGGTCTCTGTTAATGTGCATGAACATCTGCATACCACCATCCCATAATTGATGGGTCCCTTTTTGCCACAATAATGTTTATGTGGTTACATTTAAACTCTTTTTTCCTAAAGCCCCACCAGTTGTTGTAAAATTGTTGTAAAATCTTTGTTGCAGAGATATCTCTGTGGTAAAGTTCAGGGAACATTTTAAAAGTTTATTAAACTTGGAAAAAATATCAAACATATTTTTATATTAGTGTAAGTTAATTTGATATATGTATTAATCTATACCCAAATAAAAAGTTACTGCACTATTAACTTCGTTTTGAAGTCAATGTTTAGTTATTTTAGATATGCTAAATTAAATTAATATTAGGTTTCTGAAGTTCAAATTAAAAATAACTCTACATAACATAAGAGAATTATACTTCTTTATCATGTGTTCATAATCATTAAAACTATGTATATAATTAATTAAAGGTATTTTATTTATATGTTACATTACTTTTTAATGCAAACATTTTTATGAAAATATGTTACCATAAAACTTTTTTTTTTAGATAATTTTATAAATATTATATTTAAATTATTTATATTTTCACTAGTTTAAATAATTTTATTTAATTTAACATTATTTCCTACGGAGTTTTAGTGTAAGTTCCTACCTTTATTCTTTGCTATGGTAGAGTGTTGCAGTTTCAGTGGTCGGCCAGGTGTGGTGCTGGCTTTACTAATGTAATGCTCTACCCCTGTTTCAGGGGGAGGAGACATGCAAGCTACACCATTGAGTATTTGTACGGTCAGATTATGTGGATAGCCCAATGTAGTCAAGTTACTCAAAAATGTCAAAGTAAATTTACTAGTAGTAGATATATACATGTAGATTTACCTTTGTAAATAGGCACCTGCATTTTATTGTATGTAAAGTCGTACTACAGTAACATTACTTACAACAAAATGCAATTCACAAACCTAGAAATGTAAATTTCCACATCTCTCTCTTCTACACGGAGATCCTCACACATGTAAGTTTACTACTCAGGGCCTAACTAGGATGTCGGTCATCCTTGGTTTGCCTTCCAACCGTCGTATTACGATTACTGCAGTCGGTGGTCAAAACGGCCGGTCATTTTGGCTGGCGTCCGATGAACTCAAGCCCGTCGGCCAATCTGAAACCACAACATAATCACATTCGGATGACGTTTCCGCCATCAGGATTATGACGTCCGTTTCCGTAAAGGCTTTCCATGTTGGGCTTTCTGACATAAAAAGCCAGTGGGAAAGTGACTTTAGGGCTCCCTAGCAGAGTTCCCTTCTCTCCGAAGCCTCTGGTTGGGGGCCAAGGGGGCACCTATGGTGCACCCTGTAAATCCCTGCACCATGTAGCATGAGGTGCCTACCACACGGTGCAGGGATTTACAGTGACTCCCTTTTCTCTATAGGAGCTTGTGCTGCAGCAAGTTTTCGACCGCCGCACAAGTTTCCATAGGGAAATGGGAGTCTGCGACTGCACTATGTGCGGTCACATCATAATTGCAGTTTTGGACCACCGACCCGAGGTTAGTCACTCTCGAAACCGCATGGATGTCAGTCAGAGGAAACTCTGACCAACATCCTAAATAGGCCCTCTGTAGTAAATGTGGAAGGAACCAGAGGAGTGGGTGGAAAAAGTGATTACTTTACTAAATGGGAGGGGGTTAGGGAGAAGTAAGCCCATTTCTGTTCACAAACTGCACTTCTAGTGAAAAAAGGACCCAAACAGGAATAAGACATGAAGTAAGTCCAACAACGTACAAAGCCAACTACTAGTGCTGTAATACCCTCCCATTGAAAATAATGGAGGCACAGACTTGAGACAGAACACCATATCAAATAATGTTAACATAAACTAATTTATCTTGACTTTTGAAAAATATGTATTAATGGAATTTGATATTAAAAACTGATTAAATAAGAAATAATTATTGTATGATAAAATATTTTATTAACTATTTAATGTAACAATTATTTGAAATATTGTTACATTAATACTGAAATAAATATAACTTTATGTTTAAATAATTAAATTAATTTAAATTAATTATATGCATACTTTTTTTGTAATTTCTAATACATAGTACACAAATATTTTCATTTAACTTTCGATAAAATCATTTTAATTGAATTTATTTAAATTAAATGATCTTATTCAAAATTAAGCTAATAATGTTGACATATTCTCTTATTGTGCTTTACATTTAAATTAAATATATAAAAATATTTCCACTAATATTTAACATGAAACTATTTTTTGTGACTGTATTTAAATTTGAATACATTTTCACATTTTCACTAGACTTTCCCTTAGGGAGATCTCCGCCCCTGTGGCAGAGAGCCAAACCTACTTGTAAAAAGTATCTAGTAGTAACTTTACACTATTAACTTAATTTTGTATTAAATATTTAATTAATTTAAATATATTAAATCAAATTAAAAAAAATTTTTTTAACTTATTTATAGCATTTTACCTAAAGGAAAATGTTTGTTTTCACTTATTATTTATTACAAAATAGAAAGAATTTATAGATTTAAAATAATTGTTTTATTTATATATACTTTTTTAATATGAAATTAAGTCAAAATTAATTAATGATGCTATGCGGTTCTGTTTTAAGTCCTTTCCCCCATTGTTTTCTATGGGCAGGTGTTGCAGTCCAGTGGTACGGCATGTGTGGTGCTGGACTTACTCCTGCTCTGTTTTTGGCTGTAGCATTTTATGCTCATAAATGTGGCTCCACTTCCTGTTTCAGGGGTGGAGAAATGCAAGTCTATATTTTGTAGTCAATTTATACTTGGAAATGGTGAGCAGCCAAAAGTAGCAAAATGACTAAATAGGGCCCGATTATGGACATGCACAGACATTCTAGCACTGCATGGACTTTCGAGTCCATGCCGTGCTGGAAGTTCCGTTGCCGTTCCCAATGCGGCACCTATTTTATAGGCACGCTGTGGGACCAGCAAAGGAAATGCCCGCCAGTTACTAATAAAGTCAATATAGGGTAGGCGGTCCTCACTCAGGTTTGGCGGTGCAGCAGCTGGGCAGTCCTGCTCCTGCATAGTCAAACTCGTAATCGGGCCCTTAGAGAAGAGTAAATTTACACATGAAGATTTACTCATGTGTAAAGTTACCCTTGAGATTAGGACCCTCATTGTCTAAAAAAGTAATGTTCCTGGAGTCCTTTGTTGATATTTTGCCTTCTTCTCTATGACTCGCCTTTGGTTCTTCACAGCCCGCCAAGATCCAGAGTCATGAAACAAAGGGGCCCATTCCGATCTCGGTTGGAAGGCACTCCGGCCGAACCGGATCCAGGTTCCGGGTGTTTTCTGACCGAGCCGGACTCCTGCAGTCCGACCCAGCGAGTACGATGCAGCCGTATGCTGTCGGACTCAGTTCGGTCGAACTCCCACTGAAGTCAATGAGAGCCGATCGTACGATGCATACATGGGCTCCCATTGACTGAATGGATACGTTGCGGACAAGTGCGCCCCCTACAGTGGGTGCACGTTGGTTCCATCCGCACCGTACATGCCTGTGTTGGGGAGACCCATGGGTTTCCCCCGGTGTCCGTGTCGTAGGGCTGCGGGTAACAGGGGGTCCGATGCGGACCCCCAAAGCCCAACTCCGGGAGCTATTGCGAGCCGGAAGTTCCGACTCGATCCGGCTGTCCGAATCGAGCATCGTACTGGCTCGGTCACAATTTGTCTCCATTGCGCGCCACAGTTAGCTTATGGCCGAGACGTACGGAGCGGTTCGGACCCACAAACGGTTCGGACGGAGATTTTGCGCTTGTTCGTATCGTACTTCGACGTCCGGATCCGTGTACGAACCGGACGGAAATTCAGCCTCTGAATCTGATCCGCTAATGCTGAACCCGATTCGGAGCCCTTCCGACCGAGATCGGAATCGGCCCCTAAGCCTGTCTATTATGCTTCCTCCCCCCCCCCCCACTTGGCCAATAGCTCAAACAGTTAATTGAGCATCAATGGAACTGTGTGGTTAGGCAGGTTGTGCATTAAATTCCCTTAGGTCCCGTTCTCCCAAATTTGAGCTATCTCTGTAAATGATACCGAATGCGTAATGTAAAAATATATAGCCATACTTTCATTTGAAAACTCAAACCTCTTTTCTAAAAGCCTCCGGAGGACACCACCGCTAACCAAAACCAGGCAGTTTAAAAAGGCTAAACACCTTCAACCATCCATAGATAGAAGAAGTGTGAAATTGTGTGAAGAAGCTGATTTTTAAAGTACCACACTTTCTTCTCACATCTTTTATCATAGTTTCCCCAAGTATACCACTACTCCAGCAAATATAAAAGTGGATGGGATTGTTCCATTTTTCTTTATAACAATGTAAAGCATCAGTTCTTCTTCCCTGCTGCGTATTTCCTAGATAAGGATAGCTGTCAAAAGACAGATTAGTAGATGTTATAAAGGAGCAACTGGAAAGTGCTTCCATAAAAAGTCCAATGGTGGGTTCCAGTCGACAGACAGTGGGAGTGTAAGGTGTACTTGCTTATTATACTTCAAAGGACTTCCATGTTGGGGGAACCCAAATAATATATGGTTATTTTCAAACTGATCAGAAGAGCACTTTACAAGTAAGCACTCTCCCAGGACTTTAGGCATCCCTTTTCAGAAGCCCTAATGAGCGTACTAGATTGCATGTTGCAACTAAGCATTTATCAAAAGTATGGAGCTATCGTTTTGTGTACACCCTCCAAATGAATCACTATTTTTTATTTCCCACGAAGTTTTCTCTTCAAGTTGACTCTGTGCCTCATCCCAGGAGCTGACTTTGTGCCCCACCCAGCATACCACTGATTCCGTACTTTTCCTTCTCCTGTGCTGTTTCAGGCTCTCGATGAGCCTTTTAAACAGCACTGCCACGGGACCGCCACGCCGCCTGCCTGCCAGACTACAAAAAACGTGTAATATGGCAGGTGGGCGGCAGTGACTTTTGCCTCACCACTGCCTCGCCTGCCCTTGCACCGCCAAAAGTTGTAATCAGGCCCTGTTATGGCCCGTTCCCATTCTACCCACCTCACTGTATAGTGCTTTCTGGCCCTCCTCTTACTCCTAATGGGTGACCCTCCCTTCGTAACCCAACCCACTCCTAACCTCCTGCCCCCTTCGAACTCTTTTCCAACTTACTCATCCTACCACAGCCTGCATACCTGCCCCTCTCCCCATTTTGGATAACTACTCACCCCTTTTTAACTCCTTTGTCACTCAGCCAAACTCTGTCTACTTTTATTTCTCACTCCCCTTCACTTCAGCCTATTTTATGTAGCAAGCCTCCTACCTTAGCACCCCCCTCATGTGTTCATACTGCCTCCATCATGTCCAGTTGACACTTCACCACACTTCAACCTTTGACTCCATTTCTACCTTAACACATTTGTCACTACACTTATCCTACCTAAAAGTAGAAAAGCTTTTTCACTCACACTGTTTTCCTCCCTGGGACTAGCCATGCTTGCCCCAAATGCTATTTCTCCACCCCCATTTCTTCTCCTCACTATGGATAATCTATCCCTTACACATCTTTTAAAACCTCTTGTTTGACTCTCTTCAATACTTCTACACTCCCCACGTTTCTCTATATTACTTAACCCTATGAGGAACCTCTTCAACTTTCAAGACTATGAATAAGTATTATGCACTCTTCCTTCTAACTCTCCAACCATACACTACTACTAAGCAACCCCATCTCATCACTTCTCAGCACCTGAACTGCCTCATCAATTCACAGCCCATTAACATGAACATCTTAAAAATGTACACCAGATCTCAGGCTCATTTCCTGACCTCTTGTTCATCTGAGAAACTTAGAAAGGTGCGATCATATTCCACTGAACTGTCATGATTTCTCCACATATTCTGGGTGACCATCACCTCATCTCTTTCCGTGTCAACTCCCAAGCAGGAGCAGAAATGGAGAAAACCACTTCTAGACAAACAAACTCACTCTGTCACACTTGATTCCTACTTTTTTTAAATTCTTTTTATTCTCTTTTTTTGTTAAACAGTTGTGATGGTACAGTGATAGGTCACAAAGCCACACTGTGGTAACAGATGAAGAAAAGGTACATGAATAGGTTCACAAATCAAGTCATTACCCAATACATCATTAGACAATGGGAAGGTCAATATCCAAATCATTTTTCTGCAATTCAACAGAAGGAGAGATACATATGTCGCCCCCGAACCTGTTCCATTTCGACCACTTGTGATCCATTTCGAGGGACAACCTCTATGTTTGAAAACATCTTTCTCCGCTATCATAGCATTGTCCAAATCTTTAGCCCACTTTGAGTATTTAGGCACTTGGGGCTAGATGTAGGTAAATCTTTTTTACCGATTCTAAAATACCGAATTTTATCGATTCGGTATTTTAGAATCGGTAAATTAGATGTAGGTAATAATTCGGTATTTTTTACCGAATCGGTAAGATTCGGTAATTACCGAATCTGTATTTACCGATTCGGTAATTGCCATTCATTCCTATGGGCCTCCGGGCCCACAGGAATGAATGTCAATTACCGAATCGGTAAATACGGTAAATACCGATTCTGTAAATACCGAAAAAGTCAAGGGTGGCAGGGTGGCCCTTTGACACCTTGTTGCACCCCTGATTAGTGTTTGTGTGCCATATGGCACACATACATGCCCTAAGGGCATGTATGTCTGTCACATGGCACAGGTGTACATGCACAGATTTGCATATACACAGGTATTCGTTATACCGATATACCGATTTTCGGCCGTTACCGACCGGTATTTGGATACTGAGATGTAGGGCATCTCAAAATACAGATTCGGTAAATTCACCGATTCGGTAAAATTACCGATTCGGTAAAATTACCGAATCTGTATTTTAAGATGTAGGTGGCACTGTAAACAGTGCCACCGGGCTTTAAGGATTTGTTATTTACCACCAACTAATAATTTTCGTTATTTACCACCAACTAATAGTATTTTCGGCCGTTACCGACCGGTATTTGGATACCTACATCTGGGCCTTGATTCCTACTTGATTGAGAGTTGCATTTCTATAACGGGCTTCTCAAAGACTTCAACAGACTAATACTTGAAAAGACATTCACTTGTACCAATTGCAGAAAAATAAATATCTTTTTGGATGAACAAAAAAAGATAAACAAATTAAACACCAGAGTAGATGCTCTACAATGCTAATACAGAAAATTAAACTGTTAAAATACATCTTCGATAGCACACCAGGATAGACAAACTCGTGCATTAAGAATGCAAAACGATTCCCTAAATCTGTACAGATCTCCTGCACAAAATGTCCTCCAAGAGAAGTATGTGGGGTCCCTCCAGGATCTGCAACAGAGTGCAGCACCACCAGTAAGCACTTATAAGCATTCTGCAATGCAATCACTAACAAGATTGTCTCCAATACAAAGAAGTTGGAAGAAACCAGGAAGAAAACAAGCAACACCCAGCTTGCAAAAAACATGATGAGCAAAAAGAAATGGTGAAGACAGTCACCATCCAACAGCTGTCAGACACAGAATTCAACATACTAGTCTAAATATATGGGGCATTTGGCTCTGTGTAGACTCTTAGATACAAACTTCCAAGGCCATATTACTTACTACATCTGTTCCTGCCACTTCATGAAGCATGCTCAAGAAATCCCTGGCCTCCTCAATCTTCCACCGCAAACAAAAGACCTCCTTCATCAAACTGCTCATCAAAAAAACTTTGATCTATTGGTTCAGCCAACTAGATACCAAACTGCAATATCCCAGCTGCTTTCTTCCCGATCCACAACTTCATAGGAAACAACCTACTCTGACCACCAAATAGACTTTTAGCCAGGCTTAGACACTGGGTGCTCTCTGATATCCATCTGGTTGATCTGCAAATAGTGGTAGACACACATGAAGTGGTGACTGTACTAGTGCTTCATCTGGCTGTTAGTTTTGGCAGTGTCCACTACTATCTATTAACACTAGAAGACTCTGGCATTTGAGAAAGTGTCCTAAGCTACAAACTAAAGGCAGGCATGACATTGTCGCACTAACCGTGGTCACATCAATTCCTTCCACTGTACGCTGTGGAGTACTCCAATGTTCAATCATCTCCCCACTCCTGTTCAGCCTCTACCTCAAACTCCTACCAGATCTAATCAATTACAACTCTTCCAAAACTGACATTCTGACTTGTGGACAATGGAGAAGCTACCAACCTACAAACATCTGGCCTCAGGAAACAAAATCAAACAAAGCAAGAAATATCTTAACATGTTCCGCCCAATGAATCAAGTCACAAGAAGTTCCTTCTACACAATACAAATAGTCTGACGCACCCCTAGAATATACTTGCTGAAACTACAGACCTCTGCCATGTCAGGTACAGTCCAAGCACATGGTCTGTTCCTTGGGGTATCACTCTATCTGCTTTGCAAATTGCAAAGGATGTGAATCACTACAGCAATTGAGCTCCAATATCTTTGTCAATTGGAATCACACTCTGCATCATCCACAGGGCATAAGCCCATTGTTCATTCCAAAGGTACTCACAGAACAGACAGTCCATTCTAGACTTGCACATTGGGTGTCCACTCTCTCCTGCAACAAGAAGAGCAATTGTGGAATTGTGTTCTCTGTATAAGTGACAAAATTATTAAACTCCTTCCCAGTGCAGAAAAGGAACATGCAAGACAATCTAAGATTTAGGAAGTAAAGGCATGGCTTTCCGCTCATGATGCAGAACTACACTAAACCCTTTGCTGCATAAAAGCTGAAAAGGGTATGGAACTCTGTCCCAACAAAGATAATAAAAATGCAAACGTGTTTACTCTGGCTGACGATAATCACCCCTTGTACTTCACAGAGCATTTATCCTGGCCTGCAGTAACCAGTATATGTTGAACAATGCTTAGCCTGCTTTGCCTCTCTGCCGCTCCTGATTGAAACCTACAAAATATTTACCCTGTGCACCTGTAAACAATGCATGCCATGTACTGATCCTCTGTTGCTGCTGGATAGACCTTCTATGGTATCTATCCCTGTTGCCTGCAGCCTTTGCGTGCCATGTGCTGCTCCTCTGTCACTCTCGGTTGAGCGCTATTGATACTACCTTTCATAATTTGATAAGATAGAAGAGAAAGCTCCTTTGCAGGATCGGTTGCGGTATTGTCCCAAAGAACATATGAGGAAATGGGGGAACATCCTTTACGACGCGGATGTTACCCCGCAGTACCTTTACAACGTGTATCTTAGAACGCAAGTCGTAACCACGACTTGCGCTGGATGGCGCTAAAGGACAAGGAATAGTAGATTTACTATTCCAACACCTTCCCTACTGTACGTAGGCTGGTGTTGGAATAGTAAATTAAACTATTACTAAGTCCGCACCCCTACAGCGCAAGTTGTGGTAACGACTTGCGTTGTAAAATACGCGTTGTAACGGGACGCGTGGTAATACCACGCGTCGCAACAACGTACATCCGAGGAAATGTGCCCCTAAGTAGTTTAAACTATCAGCAAATCAAATGGCATACTCATATAAATAAGCCTTCTTTAGGCGAGTATACGATTGAACCATAAAGCTTTATTAAAGATTGAAATCAATTACAGAAGACAAATATATGATTAGTCTCTAAAACCATCAAAATGCATAATAAATCATGGTGGGAATCGGCATTTATCGCAGTCAAATGCAGCAAAATGCCTGACATTAAATCCAGCTTCAGGAAGAATTACAAAATATTTTAAAGTTCTAAGCATGAGACAGTCTGACAGAGGGCTGCTCACAAAGATATAGAACAACAGAAGTGGCAATACTGATACCTATTCAAAGGAAATTATTCTCAGGGATCACACATTGAAATCAAACAACATGTTCCTCAGACCTCTTTTTCTGGCTGAATTAATCAAAATGTATGTAAATAAATTTTCATTAATTAAGACGGAAAAAAAGGATTGTTTAATTGAGGCTCAGCCTTACTGATTGGAGCCCAATCCCTGTTTTGGTATTCACAAAGATATAGGGCAAGTCAGCCCTAAGTCTGGCTCACCTCCAGAAACCAATTCATTTAATAAGAAAGTACACAGTGAAAAACGCACAGTCTGCATGAGGTGAGTACATTGTCACATAGGCTCAACAAATCACAGTACAGAATAATGCATCATTGCCTACCACCATCCAAATAACCATTCCCTAATGAATAATAGTTGGTTGCCTTTTGATCCATTGTCATCGGATGTGACAAACAAATCTAGTTACATTCCAAACAATAACAGACTGATATAATGAATAGAACTACTAAGAACAGTCAGGAAGAGCTTTAAACAGGTGCATTTTGAAGGAAGATTTCCTCAAAAGTTCACTAAGAACACACATCAAAAAAGCATTTAATTTGGGCGAATCATACCCCAATTGTCTTGTTTCAATATGTAAACTCAATTGAAAGTTTCATTAAAGAAAAAACAAAGCATTTGTTTTGTGTACATTTTGTTACCTGTGGAGACAGTAAGAGATGAAACATGGACGCATTGAAACACAAGATGGAGTCAGGCCTATTTTAGGCTTTGTTTGACCAATGTGAAGAAAACTAAGGGGCATATTATCAAGAACGGAGTTAAAAATTATCGCCGGTTCAGCGGCAGAAAACTGCTGCTAAAGCAGCGATAATGGGCTTGATAATATGCCCTTGAGAATTCCAATAGAAGTCCATGTTCTGGTGTGAACCTGGGCTTCTATTGGAATTCTCCACGGCATATCATCAAGACCATTATCGCCGCTTTAGCGGCAGTTTTCTGCTGCTAAACCGGCAATAATTTTACCGCCGTCCTTGATAATATGCCCCATGGTTTTTTAAAGTTCTTTAAAATGTTTGTTTTTACTAGAAAACTTTTGTTTCAAAAGCAGTTAATCAGAAATATATCTTTCAACCCTACAGGACATTTATCCTAGTTGCCAATAACCAGGGCATGCAGTGGTTTACCCCTCCATAACTCCTAGATAATCCCTACAGACCATTCATCCTAGTTACCTCTAATCAGTACATGCCCTTCACTTCTCCTCTGTTAATTTAGGGTGGTTTGTATCAAACAAAAGTCTGAAATCTGCCTGTCAATGCTAACACCTCAATGACAATGTGTGAAAGTTATTTGCATGAGCTAGGCATCAGGGCATTGTCTAAAAGACGCTATAGAGCAGAGGTTTTCAAACTGGGGCGGGCCCCACTGGGGGTCTTAAGTTATGGGAAAGGGTGCCAGGCTGAGGCCAAGATAAGCATCATGCTTTGCTTAAAGTAATAAAAATGAACGGCAGTAAGCCACTTAGTGATGGGCCATCACTAACATCTTTTGTCATTTATATATTGACTGGGAGTATGTGTAAAAGGGGTAACAGAACTTAACTGCAATGTTTAAATATGTTTAGACATATTTAAACATTGCCAATTCAACAGAATAATTGTGAAAAATTGAGGGGGCGCCCAATGATTTTTTTTTTACACAAGTGGTGCGGCATTAATAAGTTTGAAGACCACCGCTATAGAGCCTACATATTGTCTGTCTCTAAACAGTGCATGCCCGTCGGCTGTTCCTCTGGCACTCGTAGGTGGACACTACCAAATAAAGCATGTAATTGTTCTACCACTACTTATTTCTCTTTTCGTACTTGTCGTAAATGGTCATGTTGTGCTTAACATCAACTTTTTAATTAATTATTCTGCATTGTTTGTGGATGAATATCTGTGCATGGGATTACAAATTATTTTCTCTACATCTAATATTTCTGCCTGATGTGATGAGGTGGGGAACCTGGAAGGGCTACTAAGAAACGTAAAAAAGCCTATAAAATGTGCTTATTGCAGTTTGAAACTTGCGATGGCCCGAGAAGGCACAGGGCAGTGGCTTCAGTAAAATATATATTTTTTTTTATTCTACTAGGTGAGCTTTCTGTGGAAGACGTGCAGGACCCATTCCTGGTGAGCATCCACATCATCACCGACCCAGGGGAATCCAGGACCCTCCAAGAGGCTATCGACAAGTTGCTGGCGTGGATTCACCCCGACCTTCAACTGTTTCGCGTCTCGGAGAGAAGGATCTCGCGCAAAAGGCGGAAGCCTTGCAAAGGTTCGGCTTTACAGCCTGCTCTTGCGGTCATTCTCTTCCTACAGGAGGAGTATGGGGAAGAGCAGATCCTGCAGCTTCACGATGCCTTTCAGCGGCCTCCCTGGCAGTTCCACCACACGGAGCGGGTGCATGGACACTTCTTGCCCTACATGCCGTGCAATCAGGACTTCTTCACCCTGGCGAGTGGAACTCCTCTCTGGGCCATCAGGCAGGTGCATTATGGGAAGGAAATTGTCCGCTTCACAATATACTGCAGTCATGAAAACTTTGCAGACATTTTGAAACTGTATGAATTGATCCTGAAAAGACCGGTGTGGCAGAAAAAAAATGACTTTTGTGTGTTCCCGGTCTATTCCAACATGGACATTGATATTCAATTCTCTCTGAAGAGGCTCCCGAAGGGTCAAACTCCAACGCCAATGGAGTCCTCAGTCCTGGAGTTCCGCGTGAAAGACTTTGGACAGCTTATTCCGCTCCTTCCGAACCCTTGTAGCCCCATCAGTGAAGGCAGGTGGCAAACCGAAGACCATGATGGCAATAAGATACTTCTGCAGGTATGGTTTGAGCAGTTTTATTTTTAACTTTATTCTTTGTTTAGCTAAAAATCCCATTAGTTGTCTGGACTTTAAATGTATCCATGCTAGTCTTGATCACAGCCTTACCCCCCATAGACCTCCAACTAATGAATACGTTCACTTTTATTGCATGAACCGAAGAACAATCACCCTCCTGAAGATTGGTTTTTGCTAATTTTCCCGCGGTGAGCTCTTAAGTGTGTGCATATGTAAATTTTGTCAGAGAACCCGACTGTGCAGTAAATGGTTTGATCATCTCATCTACATTGAAGTGGGTTTTTGCTCCCTCAGTAGTCTGTCACCTGCTCTTTGTTAGGCAGTGTGAGGAGCACAGAGAACTTACAATTTGACATGCAAGTAGAAAATGTCACATGGGATCTCAGGATATCAGAAAATAAGGACTACGCCGAGCTCATCGAAACTGGAAGCTTGAGGAACAGGAGTTTAATGTACAAAGGATGAACAATATCTTGATGCCACATCTTCAGAACAAAGAGCAGTGAACAGAAAAATATAATGGGGCGTATTACAGAAAAACAGTTTGCAGGTGCTTATTTGCACCAAGGTGGTAATTACTGATATGTTACATACTGTCAAAGTGCATCATTCTTTGGCATTACTGTATTTTTAGAAAATAAAATGGATATATAGTTGTACAAATTCTTACTATCCCAGAGTACCTGTCTGCTCCTGAGAAGTGCAGGCACTCCCCCGTTAAAAGTAGTGCACCCCTGCCCAGGAGTAATGGTACTCTTCTATTCCAAGTAAAGAAGTGCGGCTACTCAGTACCTGAGAGGACCTGCCCATTTAAAGTGCTGCAGTGCAGGCATCACTGCTGATTTACAGCATTAAACCCGCATGTTTGTATTTGAACTACACAAAGGGAGAAGAAATGGTGCTTGGAAAATTGAGAGGAGGGTATTTTGTGAAGGGCATATTTTTGCAGAAACAACACTTTCCACCACAAATGCATAGCTGTAATATTCATTTATATATTTTTATGTATTTGTAGTTTTATACTGCACGAACCAGACCCAGCATGTGTAGGTGCTTTACAGTGTGTATATACAAAAGAAACAGTGCACAAGAAAAACTATACAAAATTTTGTGCAAAACAGTGAGCTGGAAATAACAGATGTCAAACATGCAGGAGAGAAATGCGTATTTACAAAGGCTGAACTGGTTTATGAGATAGGAATTTTCAGAAACTAATCGTTGAATTGTGACAGAAAAATCAAGTGAGAAGAGGGTCAACCAGTGTCAACATCATGAGGTTACATACCTGCAGCTAAGCTAGGCAGTAACGTTGAAATATTCGGATCTTTCCAGCTAAAGAAACACTTAAAAAGGTACCAAATAGCACAGTAACAGATTTAGATAACTGTTATATAATAAAGTTTTATATGCTTGAGGCGATGCTACAATCATTTCCTATAAACAATGGGTAGATTAAATATTCAAACTTGGAATGTTGGAGGGCTATTAACAGGGGATAAGCGAAGACGCTTTACTGAGCTGCTTAAATTAACTCCAGTAGATGTACTCTGTCTCCAAGAAACCCATGTGCCTTGGATCAAAAGATCGTGGTTGAATATGAATGGGTACAATTTATTGGCTGTCTCCACACAATCCTCGCATATAAGGGGGGTAGCAATACTTGCGAAAAACAATCTGGGACCTGATAAGCGTGGCTCAAATCCACCTGAGTGACTTACCACTCTCACCTATAGTTACCTAATAATAAGTCAGCCGGACAGTGGAGAAGAATAAACAAGCAATTTTATTAGGCCACAAACTCCCATATGAGAGGGCCCTGTCTGACCTCACTCTCTAAGAGTGTGCCGAGAGGACTGACTCACATCATCACAGTAACACATTATAATACAAAGAGGCAGAGTAAAACACGCCCATACTGGAAAAGTACTGGACCCCGGAGATGGTGAACAATAGTCTCATACAGTAGGCATCTGCACCTGGGATTGCAACATCCTCCTATCTCATCCCAAGGACACGGAGCCGAGTCTTACCATCCCCAGCACATGAGAACGAGATAAGGGGTTTCGCTAGTAGTTTCAGTCACAGTGGGCCGAGAAGCAAACCTGCTGACATAAGGAATATTCTTATTCCTACGGGAGGGGGGAGTGAGCAAGTGCAACTCGCACAGAAAGGGAGATGCTTCAAAATGGTGGCACACAAGCTAAGCTAAGGATAACTGTAACAATGTCACACACAAAAATGAATAACTAAGAGAAGCATATAAACGTAAATGCATAAATGAATATATCAGTAGTTAGACACATTCTGCTAACTTATAAGCATAATGTATGCAGTGGGCGGGGCATGGAGAAATGAAACCTATCAGACCAGGGGTACGACACCTTTCAGATCCCTACGGTAGATGGGCTATTGCTAAACTCGCTTGTGGCTTAACCATTTGTATGGTATATGGCTCAAATCAAGATGATTCCACAATATTTGAAGAATTAGAGATGGAAGGGCAGGGCCCATTAGTTCTGTGTGGCAATTTTAATATTTCACTAATACCACCATTATCTAATATTTCCTCCAAAATAAAATACTGAGGACGTAAACCCAGAGTATACAAAGCTGTTAGGAGGCTTATAGTTAATCTTGGCTTAAATGATATATGGCTGTACAACAATCCAGGTGATCAAGGATTTACCTACTTCTCTCATCCGCATCAAACACATGTTCGAATCGACTATATATTTGCTACTGGGGAGCTCATCTCACAATCAAATATTAAAAAAGTTCCAAGAATAATTTCAGACCACAATGCATTAATCCTTGCAGTTACAATCACTCCTCTTTCTAGTCAACAACGATCTTGGTCATTTGATAGGAAACTACTCTCCAATATTGAATTCATTTCACACATTAAAAAATGGACTGAAGAGTTTTTTTAATATAAATCGTTATAGTGCGTCTAGAAATATAGTTTGGGATTCATATAAATCTGCTTTAAGAGGAGAGATCTCCAGCTTTCAATATGCCGCACGAACTAAAACTAGAAATTTTTATGAAACAAAACTGTCTGAATTGATTAAAGCTGAATTCGAGCACACCTCCTTGATCGAACAGGGCAAAGACTCCAATAATCAATGGCTTTGGGTTGCGGTTTTAAAAGCCAAACTTAATACTGATCTAAGCCAAAAAGCTGCTCAAACTTATAGAGCTTACAGAAAGAAGGTTTACGAAAGTGGGGAAAAAATAGGTAAACAATTGGCACTACGAACACGGCAAAAAAATGTTTCTAACAATATTACCACTATTGTAGATGGTGGACGGACTTACGTCCAGCCAACGGATATTATCCTACAATTCCAACGATATTATCAAAATTTATACTCTGAAGAAGTGACTAATTCAGAAGAAGATATCGATACCTTCTTAGCTGGCTTTCTTAACAATTCGGCAACCACCAGTTTACTAGATGATGCGATGAGAGAAGAACTTGAAGCCGAGATCACTCTGGATGAAGTTGTTGTAGCCCTTTCACTTTTATCTTCTGGTAAAGCAGCAGGCCCTGACAAATTGCCAATTGAAATTTATAAAACCCCTAGTTCTCAACTAAGCCCATTATTATTGGATTTATTTTTAGGTGTTCAGTACAGTGGCATTCCCCCTTGTTCGTGGGATGAGGCTAGCATTATAGTATTTCCTAAGAAGGGAAAATCACCCGAGCTGCTGACTTCGAATCGCCCCATCTCACTCATAAATTCGGACTCCAAATTATATGCCAAAGTGATGGCTCTCAGACTCAGCGGGATCATTGGACATCTGGTTTCTCCGTGGCAGCATGGCTTTGTTCCGGGTAATGGGACTACTGATCATATTCGCCGGGCTATTGCCCTTTTTGATGCCATGTCTGTCACGGGGGGCCAGATGTCTATGATCCTGCTTGACGCTGAGAAAGCCTTTGATCGTGTTTCATGGAACTTTTTGTGGGTTGCCATGGCCCGTCTTAATTTCGGCCCAAAATTTCTTAAATCTATAAAATCTATGTATTATCAACCTAAAGCAAGAATTTCATTATTAGGTTTGGAATCTGGCTGTATTAGCATTACAAGAGGCACGAGACAAGGGTGTCCCTGTTCACCTTTACTTTTTGCCCTTTATATTAATCCCCTTATTTTGAAACTGCTAGAAAATAATAATATTAAGCCAATCTTATGCAATCAATATGAAAATTAAGTTTTGGCTTACGCTGATGACATCGCGGTATTAACAACTCACCCGATAGAAGCGCTGCACGAAATTGAACAAAAAAAAAAAAACAACAAGTGATGGACTGAATGTGGATCAATGTCACACACTCCCCCAGTCAAAAGATCTGGGCCCAAATCCATCGTTTTTTTGCACTCCACACCACCCTGGGTCAGATAATGGCTTTATGCAAATCAGCTCTGACCCTGTTGCCCCATGGGAACAGTCCAGTCCGAACTACAACAGCCATATCTTTCCCAGACCGGAATCAAGCATCCGAGGACCGGACCGGTTTCGAGGTAACACCTCTCTTCAGCCCGGCTAGCTTGACTCCAAGTGGTGTGGAGTGCCTGGGACCCACGTCTGGGCATCCCCAGCGCACTTAGGGCGGCAATTGCAAAAAAAACAACAAGTGATGGACTGAATGTGGATCAATGTCACACACTCCCCCAGTCAAAAGATCTGGGCCCAAATCCATCGTTTTTTTGCACTCCACACCACCCTGGGTCAGATAATGGCTTTATGCAAATCAGCTCTGACCCTGTTGCCCCATGGGAACAGTCCAGTCCGAACTACAACAGCCATATCTTTCCCAGACCGGAATCAAGCATCCGAGGACCGGACCGGTTTCGAGGTAACACCTCTCTTCAGCCCGGCTAGCTTGACTCCAAGTGGTGTGGAGTGCCTGGGACCCACGTCTGGGCATCCCCAGCGCACTTAGGGCGGCAATTGCAAAAAAAACAACAAGTGATGGACTGAATGTGGATCAATGTCACACACTCCCCCAGTCAAAAGATCTGGGCCCAAATCCATCGTTTTTTTGCACTCCACACCACCCTGGGTCAGATAATGGCTTTATGCAAATCAGCTCTGACCCTGTTGCCCCATGGGAACAGTCCAGTCCGAACTACAACAGCCATATCTTTCCCAGACCGGAATCAAGCATCCGAGGACCGGACCGGTTTCGAGGTAACACCTCTCTTCAGCCCGGCTAGCTTGACTCCAAGTGGTGTGGAGTGCCTGGGACCCACGTCTGGGCATCCCCAGCGCACTTAGGGCGGCAATTGCAAAAAAAACAACAAGTGATGGACTGAATGTGGATCAATGTCACACACTCCCCCAGTCAAAAGATCTGGGCCCAAATCCATCGTATTTTTGCACTCCACACCACCCTGGGTCAGATAATGGCTTTATGCAAATCAGCTCTGACCCTGTTGCCCCATGGGAACAGTCCAGTCCGAACTACAACAGCCATATCTTTCCCAGACCGGAATCAAGCATCCGAGGACCGGACCGGTTTCGAGGTAACACCTCTCTTCAGCCCGGCTAGCTTGACTCCAAGTGGTGTGGAGTGCCTGGGACCCACGTCTGGGCATCCCCAGCGCACTTAGGGCGGCAATTGCAAAAAAAACAACAAGTGATGGACTGAATGTGGATCAATGTCACACACTCCCCCAGTCAAAAGATCTGGGCCCAAATCCATCGTATTTTTGCACTCCACACCACCCTGGGTCAGATAATGGCTTTATGCAAATCAGCTCTGACCCTGTTGCCCCATGGGAACAGTCCAGTCCGAACTACAACAGCCATATCTTTCCCAGACCGGAATCAAGCATCCGAGGACCGGACCGGTTTCGAGGTAACACCTCTCTTCAGCCCGGCTAGCTTGACTCCAAGTGGTGTGGAGTGCCTGGGACCCACGTCTGGGCATCCCCAGCGCACTTAGGGCGGCAATTGCAAAAAAAACAACAAGTGATGGACTGAATGTGGATCAATGTCACACACTCCCCCAGTCAAAAGATCTGGGCCCAAATCCATCGTTTTTTTGCACTCCACACCACCCTGGGTCAGATAATGGCTTTATGCAAATCAGCTCTGACCCTGTTGCCCCATGGGAACAGTCCAGTCTGAACTACAACAACCATATCTTTCCCAGACCGGAATCAAGCATCCGAGGACCGGACCGGTTTCGAGGTAACACCTCTCTTCAGCCCGGCTAGCTTGACTCCAAGTGGTGTGGAGTGCCTGGGACCCACGTCTGGGCATCCCCAGCGCACTTAGGGCGGCAATTGCAAAAAAAACAACAAGTGATGGACTGAATGTGGATCAATGTCACACACTCCCCCAGTCAAAAGATCTGGGCCCAAATCCATCGTTTTTTTGCACTCCACACCACCCTGGGTCAGATAATGGCTTTATGCAAATCAGCTCTGACCCTGTTGCCCCATGGGAACAGTCCAGTCCGAACTACAACAGCCATATCTTTCCCAGACCGGAATCAAGCATCCGAGGACCGGACCGGTTTCGAGGTAACACCTCTCTTCAGCCCGGCTAGCTTGACTCCAAGTGGTGTGGAGTGCCTGGGACCCACGTCTGGGCGTCCCCAGCGCACTTAGGGCGGCAATTGCAAAAAAAACAACAAGTGATGGACTGAATGTGGATCAATGTCACACACTCCCCCAGTCAAAAGATCTGGGCCCAAATCCATCGTTTTTTTGCACTCCACACCACCCTGGGTCAGATAATGGCTTTATGCAAATCAGCTCTGACCCTGTTGCCCCATGGGAACAGTCCAGTCCGAACTACAACAGCCATATCTTTCCCAGACCGGAATCAAGCATCCGAGGACCGGACCGGTTTCGAGGTAACACCTCTCTTCAGCCCGGCTAGCTTGACTCCAAGTGGTGTGGAGTGCCTGGGACCCACGTCTGGGCATCCCCAGCGCACTTAGGGCGGCAATTGCAAAAAAAACAACAAGTGATGGACTGAATGTGGATCAATGTCACACACTCCCCCAGTCAAAAGATCTGGGCCCAAATCCATCGTTTTTTTGCACTCCACACCACCCTGGGTCAGATAATGGCTTTATGCAAATCAGCTCTGACCCTGTTGCCCCATGGGAACAGTCCAGTCCGAACTACAACAGCCATATCTTTCCCAGACCGGAATCAAGCATCCGAGGACCGGACCGGTTTCGAGGTAACACCTCTCTTCAGCCCGGCTAGCTTGACTCCAAGTGGTGTGGAGCACGAAATTGAACAGCTCTCTCTTCAATATGGCAACTATTCGGGCTATTCTCTGAATAGGGGAAAAACCATTGTACTGTGCACAGACAACACTGTATGTTTAGATGCAAGAAGAGCAAAAACTGCCACGTTTCTTGGTGTGATCCTATGTACCAATACTAAGGCTTTAGTTAAAAATAACTTTGATCCACTTATAGATAAGATTAAGTCAGATCTGGACAGGGTAAATGGTTTATATCTTTCCATTATTGGTAGGGTGAATTATTTGAAAATGAATATATTACCGAGATGGATCTTTTTCGATCAATCCCTTTAATTGTAGACCCTAAGGTAATTAGGTTAATTAACAAGCTCACTTCTAAATTTGTTTGGCAACATGGGAAAATCAGACGGTCATTGTCTTATCTATCTACTCCGCTTAATAGAGGTGGGCTTACAGCACCGAATATTATCCTGTATCATTGGGCAGCTTTTTTAAAACATTTAAAACCAATGATTCTAGAATCACCGCCTGTCTCTGGTACTAATAACTCCACAATCCCCACAATTTATGAACTAGTACTTGGGCAAGACGCCAATGGCCTTTTATTAAGAAAAACTGAATATACCCACTATAAACAACTTAAGGGTGAAATCATTAAAAGTGCCTGGCTAATTTGGAATCAGATACTTAAACATATGCAGATTGGCAAAATTAACCGATATACGCCCCTATTTCAATCCACTATTACCTTTGGTCTCGATTTTGATCATACGGCTAAGAAATGGCAAAGATTGGGCATTAGAACAGTTAAAGATGTTTGGGTAAATGGCCCACATACTACATTTCAAGATTTAAAAACAAAATTTGGTCTTCCTGAAGGGGACTTTCTTAAATTTGCCCAACTTCATGCACAATTAAAAGCAAAAAGTCTTCAGAAGAACGACCTAATAGAAGCATGCACTATCTCAAGAACTAGGATAGGAACATTCTATGATATTCTTTTAACAAATATTAATGATGATATCGAGAAAATAGAAACTAAATGGGCGGCAAAATTAAATAACCCCGATATTGATATAGATAAAGTACTTGATATGAGCAACAATTTGTTTATGGCCAGCAATTTAAGGGCACAATTGTATAAAACAATATATGATTTATATTTTACCCCGGCTAAATTATTCGCATGGGGTAAAAGGGAGACGGATCTTTGTCCACGCTGCTCACAAGGTCCAGCGACATTAATTCATATGCTTAGCAGCTGCCCTGAACTTTTTCTTATAAAAAATATGATTGCTTTATTTTGGGAGAACATTTTCCATCATAAACTTCCAGAATCTGACACCCTATATGTTCTAGGATATGATAGCTCCCTAAGGTTAACTAAATCGGAACTAAGATTATTATTTATAGGTACAGCTGTACTGAGATTAATTTTATCTGCCCGTTGGAAAGATAATCTTCCTCCTAGCTTTCAAATGTAGCTAACTCGTTTTCTTTCTGTCTTTAATTATGAATCTGCAATATTTGCCACCAGGGGAGTTAAAACAAAAATTTGTGGCGAAGAATTATGGCGCCCTATCTCTATTTGGAAAGAAGGTTTATTTCCTAGTGGAATTGGATGAGCTAAACGCGACTTTGTTTAGTTATGTTATTGCTTTTGTAATCCTTGTCAACACATCTGCTCTTCTATTCTTGGGTTTCTTTTTAATTCTCGCACAATATATCTGTTATTGGTCATATCCTTATTTTGTTTTATTGAATCCAAATGTATATACTTTATTTAGTCTTTTTATGTTAAGTGTATTGTCTTATGCTGATACTGGTTCTTAATAAAAAAGAAAAAAAGAAAAAATATATATTCGGATCTTCAGTCTTTTCTGAAAGCTTTAAACTCTGGGTTACTCCTGAAAGCTGGGCGCGGGGGGGGTGAAATTCCGGAACCTGGGTTCACTATGGGGGCAGGACTGAGAGTTCTTGATTTCTTGAAGGTGCACTTTCTTGAATCTGTAATTCATATTTTAGTAACTCTCAAAATTATATTTAAACGTTGATTGAAGCTCCTAAAACATGATGCCCAAGTTGCTTGGAGAACTATGTACAGTGTTTTCAGAGACACATTATAGGCAAAGGCTATAACTGCAAAAAGTAAAGAAACAAAACACCAAACCAGTTTAAATAAAACACTGTTATGTTTATACAGTGATATTAAGAGTGAGTAAGGGAGTGAGTGAATATTGTGCAATGCCTGCCTGTCGGTCCTGCTTGTTTAGGTACCTGCTGGGTGCTTGGTTGAGAACTCTTGAGCCAGGTTTTACACTGCAGACCTACCATTTCCAATGTGCTAGGAAATGGGAGTTCTAAGTGGAGGAAGCCATCCTCCCTCTTCTCTGGGTACTCTAGCATTGGGTGGCGACAAAGGAAGCCATCTGTCTGAGAGTGTTGAAATGACACAAGGGCGTTTGCCTTTAGTAGAAGGGCATTCCCTCCTTCCTACTGCGCACGTCATCTATGTGACTCACGTTTGGAATGTACAGGGAGCTTCAGGTTCATTTTTTGATCCTTCCAAGAAGGCTGTCAATCAATGGCAATTGAAATGTATTTCTGTATTTTTTTTTTATATTTGTACTGTGTGAACCTAGTAAAAAGGCAGCGGAGCATATAACCTCCGCACTGGGTCCACTCCCAATTGCCATGCATATCCTTCTTCACATATATTTTCCAATAAGGTTTACCAACACATTTATGTCTTGTTTTCTTGTGGTATATGTTGGCCACAGTTTATTTAGCACTACATGTACAACCAGCTATGACCAGACCATGAACTGACGTCACAGGATGTCATCAATAATTTGGACAAGCTCATAGATCAAAGACACAACAGATCATCAATCAATCCCTTAGCAGGCATAAATATTTTGACAGGCCCATAAATCATGTGACAGGTCATACATCACAATGTCTGACAGGTCATAAATCACAATGTCTGACAGGTCATAAATCACAATGTCTGACATATCACCATCATGTTCTGTTATCTGTCTACCTTACTTTTGACACCTCATAGTTTGTTCAGGCCATCGTACTTGCCGTTTTATGGGGTCATAACTTTCCCTGTTGGTTTTCACGCTGATTGCGTGGGGGGGGGGGGTAACCAAAAGTTGTTCAGCGCACCGCCCCAGCTTCCAAAAGTGACCTGTTCTGGGCTGGTGGTGCGCTTATAGCCCCCACATTGTCCCGTCCTGGCATGCGGCGGCGTCCACCCATTGGGGGAGTTGGGGGGAGATTCTAATCCTCTCCCTTGGTCTCCATTGGGCAGGTATTTTTGCGCTACCTTTAGCGTGCACATACCCGGCGGGATTTAGAACCCTCCCTTTATCGGGCGCACTAAGCCGCCCAAACCAGTTTTCCCGGGTCCCAGGCAGCCGTTATGGTGCCGCCCCATGAGGCTCCCTTCGGGGGCGGTCTCTGCTATTGTAGTGTTGATGGCAGAGATATAATCAGACCAGGAGACACACAGCAACCGTCTGTACACAACAGGATCCCAGAAGATGGCACCGCTAGACACTGCCTCTCCCGCCCAGTAGAAGCAGGCCAGCAAACCTCATCCCATTCTGTTGGCAGACAGAAAGAAGCATTGGTAATTCATCGGTTTCCCTGTGTTGTGAATCAATAAAGAGCTGTTTTCGTCAATCATCGTCCAGGAGAAGGAAAGAGCTTCCTGACAGATGACACAGGAGTAGAGAATATGTGGTACAGCGGCCAGAGCTACTGACTCGAGAGCTGGGGATCCTGGTTCCAGTCTCAGCGGTACCAGTCAACATCCTATGATTCTATGCAAATCACTTAATCTCGCCAGGTGATAAATTGTTACAAAAAATGTGTTGCAAGAGTAAAAGGCAAAACTTTCCGAAAATATAGTTCCACCAAAGTGGATGTTAACAGTATTTCTGCAGCGGTTAACTGATAAGAGAAGCAAATGAGGAACAAGCATTGGTAAATGCAGGAAAATATACTACAGCCAATAGAAATGGAGAAATGGTAAGTGGCACGCATAGGAACCAGTGAGAAGCCGAGAAATAGAGGAGACAGGATGTAAGTCCCTTTTAAGTTTATATTAAAAACAATAGATTTCTCAAGCACAGTGGGAGGGGGTGGCATTTCTTGTGTTCTTTTTTCTGTCTGGAAGATTATATATCTCCATATATTATGAATGGGACAACAACTTAGGGAGCCCTGGGTAATCTGGTGTTAAAAGTGGCACTAATTAGTTGACTTGTTTATGTAGTCATCTGTGTTAAAATGATGAAATAGCAAAACAATACTGCCACAGAATGTGCCCCATAATTCGTTGTCGCATAATTTTGTCAACCCTACCTGATAATTTCTTCTTCTATTGCTGTATAATTCCACTGGCCCTGAAATATATATATATATATATCAAACAAACACTCCCCTTTCGGAAAGAAGAAGATATCATCCAAACTCCCTCTTCGAAGGGAAATGAGCCGCACTCTCAACAGTGACTGTAGATACAATTCATTTATTTCCTCAGTTTTCCTGACGCGTTTCGGTCGTCTTCGACCTTTGTCAAAGGATAAGTTTTAGTATCTGAACTCCACAATGTCATTCGCGTCCTTAATGTATTAAAGTTTTAGCCCCCTAGTGGACAACCTCTTATAGGTTCTGGCAGTGAATCTTGGGACATGTGGTTCATGTTTCAACCCTCCGGTGGGTGATGCCCCAATTTCACTTCGTTTTTTCGAAAAATAAAGTCTATTTACACTCACTGTACACTCCATAGTATCTCCATTTTCAAGAGTGCCGGGAGACCATGCTGAAGCCAGCCTTCGGCGGCGCACAAACTGTCCCTTGGCGTTTTCACGTTCAACAAAGAGGGTTCGTTTTCGGGCAGTAGCGGCGCTCTCGCTGGCGGTGCGTTGCTCCACGGCTGAACCACGCCATTTAAATCTCATTCAAACTCTCTCCTTGAAGGGAAATGAGCCGCACTCTCAACAGTGACTGTAGATACAATTAATTTATTTCCTTAGTTTTCCTGACGCGTTTCGGTCGTCTTCGACCTTTGTCAAAGGATAGGTTTTAGCATCTGAACTCCACAATGTCATTTGCGTCCTTAATTTATTAAAGTTTTAGCCCCCTGGTGGACAACCTCTGATAGGTTCTGGCAGTGAATCTTGGGACATGTGGTTCATGATTCAACCCTCCGGTGGGTGATGACGTAATTTCACTTTTTTAAAAAAAAAATACAGTCTATTTACTGTAGGAAGGTGGATATCTGACTATATGGTTACCCCCACTTTTTGCCTAGTGTTTTGCTGGTTTTCGAATTAGTTGGACTGGGACCCTGCTATTCAGGGCCCCAGCCTATCTGCTTTCTCTGTAAAATGGACTCCATGTACTTTAGGTACATACCAGATTGGGTATTGGGTCACCTTTGTGAGTCCCTGTATAGTGTACCATAGGTGCATCGAAGGCCTACCAGGGGCTGCAGCATGTATTATGCCACCCCTGGCTGGCCCTCCAAACTGACACCACAGGGCTGTTCACACAGCTTGGGTAAGGTGGTGTAATCACCCCTTACTTAGATATAGTATACCTATATCTACCTTATATATAGACAAATATGCACCTATAATTCACTCCTATGGCAGGCCTTAACAATCCTGGAGGCAGAGTGCTTGGTTTTATGTGAGAGGGTGCCCTAGCATGAGCTGAGCCCCTCTGCAGCTTTCGGAACCATCTCCTTATAGCTGTTCTATGATATAGCCATACCATATACTCTTAAGTGCATTATAATCCTTGCGGTTAATGCTAACTTTGGTTTGGCTTTATCAAAACATATCGTGTAAGGTGTCAAACACTTTGGAATACTACCCCCCCCCCCACCAGTCCTGGTGGTGAGGGTAGCATTCCACCCTTCTAGAGGGAGAAGACATGTAGTTACTGGTTTACCCGGTTAAAGTTAAACAGAGCCTCAGCATCACAAAATGGATGCTGCTGCCACAGACACAAGTCTGACCTCCTGCTGCTGGACGAAACTCCGGCAGGGGAGGCCTGGACAATAGGTTTCCTGTCCAGGGAGGTGCCAGCACCTCCCCAGACAGGGTTTTGTGTATTGGAGCAGGGAGGGCTGCATCAGCAGATGCTTTTCCAGACACTGCCTGGGGCACAGAAGGTGCTCCATGCATAGCCCGGTTCAAACCAGTTGCTGGGGCACTCCAGCCCTGTTCTGGCGTGAAACTGGACAAAGGGAAAGGGATGTAACCACCCCCTTCCCAGGTCCACCCATAGGAGGGACCTACCAGGTAGTCCAGCCCCTAACCTTAGTATAAGTATAGGAGCTGTGTCCCTAGGACTTCAGATTACCCTGGACGAATCTTTGCAAGACATATCCTGGACCTTCGACATTCCGTTTTGACTGGAGGATGGAAGACATCTCCCTTGTGGTCAAGGAGTGACCACCCTGTGCAAACAGGCACCACCAGTAACTTGCCGGTCTGCTTTGTCAAAGGCTCACGCCGGAACTCGAAGACTCAGGACTTAGACTTCCAGACATCTCTGACCCTGCTCGACGATCCCAGCAAAGCTGAGGCCCGTGGCGGACACGAGAGACGTGGGACTGGAACTCCTGGACATCCTGCATATTGCTAGCTGCATCGACTCCCGAGGTAACTCGCAGTTGTGCATTGGGGTACGAGAAGCCCCAGACCCGAGCACCATTTGCACCGAAGCTCAGCCCTCCACACTCCACGAGTGTCCCGTGGGGCCCGCTCTTGCATTTCAGCTCAACGCATCTTCCCGCTTCCTAGTCTGTTGGCTAGTGAGCCCCCAGAGGACTCCATCTTGAATCTAACTTTCTTTCCTGATTGCTCCAGGCTTGCTCCAGCTTCCCTACAAAGGAGAAGCGCCACAGACCTTGCTGGTCTGCACCGAAGCCAATCTTCATCTCCTGCGTGCATTGCGTTTGCCAAGGCTTGTTGGGTCCAATCCGGATACCGACACCGCAGTCAACTAGATCCTTCATGGGACAGCTTGAATCCAGCTCCTGGTTATCGTTGACACCTCCTGGACCTCGTGGCTGTAGAGACAAGCTTCACCTCTTCACCTGAGATCAACGCGACATCGCCTGGTTCCTTCCTGGTCACTGGCTAGTGACCTAGACTCTGTCCCTTCTGCTTTCAGGTTCTTCAGATCTTCGATCCACTCTTGGATCCACCCAGAGACTTTCCCTCTGGTCGTCTGCAGCACTTCTTTGCAGATCTCCATAGAAAACGACAACGAAGCCCGACACCAAAAGGCACCTATGCACCCGGCTTCCCTGGGTGAGTGAGTGAGTATAGATTTATATAGCGCAACTTAGCCCATAGGCATCAATGCGCATAGAGGTGGTACAGCTGTTTAGAAGGGGAGAAAGTGTGCCGGCTATAGGTAGGCTTCTGTGAAAAGCCAGGTCTTCAATGCCTTTCGAAAAAGAGGATGGGAGGTTTGACCTTTGAGCTCAGAAGGAAGCATGTTCCACAATTTCGGGGCGAGGGAGAAAAAGGCCCTCCCGCCCCATCTGGCCTTGATGACTCGAGGCACAGAGAGAAGGCATTTATTGGCAGAGCGGAGAGCCCTACTAGGGGCATAGAGGGACACAAGGCATCTGATGCCTACGGCACCGGACTCATGCAAAGCACTGTGAGTGAGACATAGGACCTTGAAGTTTATCCTGGCCTGTATGGGGAGCCAATGCAGCCTAATAGAGGTGCCTGACGAGCGCCTAGGGGCATCAACAATAAACCTGGCTGCTGCATTCTGCATTATCTGAAGGCGTTGGACCAGCCTTTTATTTATACCTAGGTATAATGAGTTACAGTAATCCAGCCTTGAGGATATAAGGGCCACTGTAACCTGTTTTCGAGCCTCAATAGAAAGGTAATGTACAATCTTTCTCAAGATTCTTAGGACCCCACAGCAAGTTGATACCGTCCTGCTGACTTGTTTGTCAAAAGAAAGCGTGGTATCGAAGATTACACCCAGGTTACGGGCAGACTGGGAGGGCGTAGGGCAGGCTCCAAGAGCAGGAGGCCACCACTCCATTGACCAGATCTCCTCCTTCCCTCCAAAGATAAGGACTTCTGTCTTCTCCCCATTGAGTTTCAGGAAGTTCCTTATCATCCAGCTCGCGACTGCTTCCATGCAGTTCCTGAAATTTTGGGCCGTGATGTTTACTGTTTGAGAGAGGGAGACCATAATCTGGGTTTCGTCAGCGTAGGATAAAACTTCCAACCCAAAGGATCTTACAAGCCTGGCAAGCGGGGCTACATAGATATTAAAAAGCATGGGGCTCAGAGATGAGCCCTGAGGAACCCCGCACTGCACAGGCTTGACAGGGGAAAGAAAGTCACCCAGCTTGACCCTTTGTTTACGCTGATCGAGAAAGGAAGTCAGGAGACTTAGAGCTGGTCCATCCACTCCTATCTCCCTAAGGCGAATAGCCAAAATAGAGGGGGACAGGGTGTCAAATGCTGCTGTAAGGTCGAGCAGGACCAGAAGGGTAGTCTGGCCACTGTCGACCTTAGCGCGGATATTATTAGTAACCACCGTGAGGGCGGACTCCGTGCTGTGTGCCCTCCGGAAACCATGCTGGGAAAAATCCAACAGGCTAGAGTTGTCAAGAATGGCACTTGGGTGGCAGTTGAGATGAGTCTCGAGCAGCTTCGAGGCGGCAGGAAGTAAAGAAATGGGGCGAAAGTTCTTCAAAGTCCCGGGGTCTAATATTTAAAGACCGTGCTCTGGATACATTCCCTAGCAGTACATTAATAACACAAGAGTACCAGAGGGTCTAGCCAAAGTACAGTAGAGGTGCAGATAAACCCCGGCACTAAACTCAAAAGACTGACTCTAATAAAACTGATTCAATAAGCCACCTTTGCGGATGGTCTAGGACACCCATCAGTCACCACTCTGAACCGTCCTTCATCATTTGGGGTTCCTTTGAGAGACCCACACACACACAGGTGTCTTACTACCAGCAAAAAAAGGCAACCGAGATGGTAAATGGTCCTTTCTACTGGGATAGAAGGTGGTGTGGTCTTTCTACTCTCATAAAGATGTTGAATGGTGTAGCTGAGGTGACCAACAAAAGTGCAGTGCAAAATGAAAAGTAAAGAAGTGTATTAAAATTGGACGAGGAAGTATTGAACTACTTTATTGAGATGATACTTGCTCTACCAATATTAAAAATAGTCAAGACAGGTTACAAAAATTACTGTCTAGATGTGGTACAAGGTTGACATGTTTCAGCAATTTTTGGCAGATTAGCCTTTGCTTTCTTCAGGACCCACAACAACGACTATAGCTACTGCAAATCAAGGTTAACATATATAGTGTAACCAAACTGTGAAAAAATAATAAATAAAGATGAAGACTTGCACAAACATCACCTGAGAAGTCTAGGTGTCGCGTCACGTCTTCTCTTACAATTCATGTGATTCACTAGCAAGGGTCAGAAAATGAGAGTTAAGTGCACAAGTCTCTCAAACACACAAACATATACAATAAGACACCAGGTCATTTCTTATTGAACCTAGGTGCCGCCTAGTCCAGGCTGGCAAAGTACACTCTGTTTAGTAGTGTTCTATTAAAATCTCCTGGGATACAATTTGAAATTCCACATAGAGAGAGTAATGCATCTTACCGAGATCGTAAGAAGTGAAGACCTCACCCCACCTGGCAGCGGCTCAGGGGTAAAGTGAAGCACCGCTCTGTATTGGGGCAAGTAAACACATAGTGAAAACACACCCGTTCTTATCACAACAGTCACACTCATATTAAGACGCTTAAACTAGCTACAAAAAATGAAATAAATTAAATTAAACCCTTCTCTGTCACACTCGCTAGCATGAGGGAAGCATGCCATACGAAGTCGGTAAATGGAACATTTCTCAGATAAGCATAGGTCTCAGCCTCAGAGTTGGCCCCTGTGTTAATAGTGTAAATGTGGAGTGGTGTGGCTCACTGGTTAGAGGCGGCAGACCCGGAAGCAGAGGACGGCCCGGGACCAGGGTTCTATCCCCGACGCGGCAGGGTCGTGGACCAGGGTCAGCGGACTCGATAATTCTCGCCTCGGTGCCTACTCTAACCAGGGATCACACTCGGCAACTCTGGGCATTAGCTTGCCTCATCTCCACAACGGCCCCCCACATACGCCGGGGATGCCTGGTTTCACCTTGGAGATACCCAGTAGGGACTATCTCACAGGGAAAGCCAGGACGGGTTCCCCAGCGGTCTACAGCGCAGAGATACTCCTTCGGGAGTCGATTCTAGCGCTTTAGAAACCCACAATCAATCAATCAATCAATAGACCGTATAATCTCAAGTTGTCAGTGTCCTGCTGTGTGGTCATATCGGAACAGTGACCTCAAGGGATATAACCTCATGTGACTTTACAACCACCATCAATAAGGGTCGATTAGACTGGTGCAAGGTGCCCACTAGAACTAGTGGACATCATATGCCAGGCTAACTTCTCACATTTACACTCACTGTACACTCCATAGCATCTCCATTTTCAAGAGGGCAGGTAGACCATGCCGAAGCCAGACTTCGGCGGCGCACAAACTGTCCCTTGGCGTTTTCAGGTTCAACTAAGCGGGTTTGTTTTCGGGCAGTAGCGGCGCTTTCGCTGGCGGTGCGTTGCTCCACGGCTGAACCACGCCGTTTAAATCTCATCCAAACTGCCTCCTCAAAGGGAAATGAGTCGCACTCTCAACAGTGACGGTAGATACAATTAATTTATTTCCTCAGTTTTCCTGACGAGTTTCGGTTGTCTTCGATATATACAATCAATCAATCAATCAATCAATCAATGCACTTGTAAAGCACGCTACTCACCCGTGAGGGTCTCAAGGCGCTGAAGGGAGGGGGTGTGTGCCTGCTATTGTTCGAATATCCAGGTCTTGAGGTGTTTCCTGAAGGTGAGATGGTCCTGGGTCAGTCGTAGGTGTGCGGGGAGGGAGTTCCATGTCTTGGCTGCTAGGTAGGAGAACGATCTTCTTCCGGTGGTGGTTCTGTGAATCCGTGGGACGCTGGCGAGGGCGAGGGTGGTGGAGCGGAGCTCGCGGGTGGGAGTGTAGAACGAGAGGCGGCTGTTGAGGTATTCGGGGCCCATTTTGTGGAGCGCTTTGCGTGCGTGGGTGAGCAGCCTGAACGTGATCCTCTTGCTGACGGGGAGCCAGTGCAGGTTCCTCAGGTGGGCGGATATGTGGCTGTGGCGAGGGATGTCGAGGACGAGTCGTGCGGAGGCGTTCTGTATGCATTGAAGGGGTTTCTGAAGTTTGGCTGTGGTTCCTGCGTACAAGGCGTTTCCGTAGTCCAGTCGGCTGGTGACGAGGGCCTGGGTGACCGTCTTTCTGGTTTTGGTGGGGATCCACCGGAAGTTCTTTCGGAGCATGCGCAGGGTGTTGAAGCATGAGGATGAGACTGCGTTGACTTGCTTGGTCTGACTGCGTTGACTTGCTTGGTCATCGTGAGGGAGGAGTCCAGGATGAATCCCAGGTTTCATGCGTGGTCTGTGGGTGTCGGTGCGGTGCCCAGCGTTGTGGGCCACCAGGAGTCGTCCCAGGCGGATGGGGATTGTCCGAGGATGAGGACCTCCGTCTTGTCCGAGTTGAGCTTCAGACGGCTGTGCTTCATCCATTCTGCGACATCTTTCATTCCGTCCTGGAAGTTGGCTTTGGCGGTGTGTATAGGTATATGTGTGTGTATATAGATGCACATATATATATCTATACTACTATTATAAAGGAAGAACTTTGAACCTTTGAGGCGGGTAAACTCGGGAACCACAGCGCCAATCCACACACCCGATACATCGTTGTAATAGTCAGGGTGTGCAGATGGACATAGGCTATATAAAGTTAAAAAATATAAGTTATTTAAATTTTTTTGCGAAAAACAAAAAGTAGTCCCGTGGAAGAAGCGCCGGTCGCGGCCTGCGTGCTGACGTCAGGAGCGTGGGGAGGAGCGGCGTCCAGGAGCACGAGGAGGAGCGGCGGACATGGCGCGGGAAGGAGCGGCGGACAAGCGGGGAGAAGCGGTGACGAGTGGCGGACAGGCGGTGAGGAGCGGCGGACAGGCGGGGAGGAGCGGTGACGAGCGGCGAGGAGCGGCTGAGCGGTGAACTGAGGAGCGTGGTGAACTGAGGAGCGCGGGGGAGGAGCGGCGGCTGAGGTAAGGCTCCGGGGGACCCAGGGACAATGTTGGGGCAGGCGGGTGTCGGGGCAGGCGGGTGTCGGGGCAGGCGGGGGACGGGGCGGGCGGGGGCCGGGACGGGCGGGGGCCCTGAACACTCATTTCGGAACGGGCTGCTATGTCGGGGCGGGCGGGGGGCGGGGAAGCCTGATTCCCCCTGGACAAGGTCGGGGTAGGCTGCTAGTATATGTATATATATATATATATACACATATATATATATCCATATATACACACATATCTAAATATATACGTGCACGCACGCACACATATACCATAATTCAATAATTGAAATAACTTACTGTTCAAGTAGATTGTCGTTTTTTTGTTTTGGCGAAAAAGAAATACAATTCAAATCCATGGCGGGTGAGGATATATTGGTACTGTAACAATGATTTGTGAGAGTCGAATCATGATAACGGTCTCAAAATGTAAAATGAATCTCTGAATATGTTAAGGCGCCTCGGAAGCCAGCAGGGCAGACCATGTCCCACGAATATTAATACAAATTTCGACTGGTGCAGTTCTCCGCCATTTGTTTTCTTCTTTTACTTTCGGGCGCACCAGATTGCTCCGTGACCCGCAAAGAATTGGCGCCGTGGGGCCGCGCGGCGCCGCTTTTCGCGAGCGCACAAATCTGGCGCGAGCTGCGTGTTCGCTTTTTGCCGCCAGGGAAATGTTTCTGATGTTGCGGATTGGGTGCACACGGTGTATCCCTCGGTACACACGGTCTTTGTTATTTCAGAGAGATGATCATTTTCCTGTAGAGCTCGAGCTGGGGTTTCTGGCACGGGAACTGCAGACATCAGGAAGGGCTTTGTCAGGCTGCAGTGAGGTAATTCCCGCTGCAGAAAGCGAGCGCCATTCAGGTTCAGGGAAGGAAGGAGCTTAGGGGAGATTTTTTTGTAAACCAAATGATATGCATGGACTTCTGCTAAACAAATTACCGCGCGGGGAGTAGATTATTACACGGTTGTATGGTATTATTATATCTTTCATACTTAAAAGATACGTTTGTCATTCTAAGGACTGGTTTGATACTTGCAATAGGTCACGCTCTGCAGGAGACAAGGCAGAGTGTTTGTGAATGAGAGCTCACGTGAAGGCCGCAACAAATGAAAGGGTATTACAGTGGCCAACTGGTGCAAGGACGAACTAACAAGGAAAGGACATGGAAGCAGTGCCAAGGTCAAGGTGTTGTTTTTTTGCGAAGGCCGATTGGGCAAACAGGTGCAGAGATCACCCAATCACAGAAAGGCTGATTTAAAAAGAGCAAAAAGGGGCTTAGTAGATAGGTTTATTGGTTTTTAAAGCAGTGTAAGGCGTGAGCACTGAAATGCGCATTTGTGATGGGAGTCTGGTACCAGTGGTCCATCTATAACAGGGTGGGTCTCAAGCAGGGCTCCCCTATAATAGAGTGGGTCACGTGTGGATTTTTGAGGGTTGCCAGTGAAAAACAGAGGTTGCACGAGGGACAGTGTCTCTCGATTGTCCATTAATTGGAAGAATGTGCTCAAATTCAACAGCACACCGCAGGGAGCCCGTGTCTTCAGTGTATGGTGCCACTTGTTAGTAATCAGCCCACGCATCTTTAAGCCCAATTTGAATTTAAAAACCAACCTTCCAACCTAGGCAACTGGGTCCTGTATGAGGGTCCTAGCAATACAGATGACTATATTATTGGAACTTGGAGACAGCTAATGCATCATGAAATCAGGGCCTTGGCAGCATCATTCATAAACAAGCATTGGTAAAGCTATTAGTTTTGCCAATGGTTTTTAGTCATGCTGTGCAGCATGGCTAAAGAATAAAAAAAATACACAGACGCTTTTAAACAAAATACAGTTACTGATCCGTGAGGGGACACAGGCAGACAGGGAAGTAAAACGGGGGATGGGGGTTGGGGGAAGCCAAATGGGAGATTCAGGTGGGGAAGCAACACAGAGGATTAAAAAACACATGGTGGGCAGAGAAGTACAGAGCAAGATAAAGAAACACAGTGTAGTACAGCAGCACACAGCAAGGCAGAGCCTTCGGAGATGGACAGAGCACAGAAGCACATGGCAAGATAGAGATAGATGGAGGGAAGCAACACAAGGGACAGAAGCAATATGGGAGGAACTGTGAAGCAGACAACGAGACAGGATAACACAGAGACTGGGAGGATGGGCAGGAGCACAAAAGCACTCTGCAATACAGAGCAACACGGAGACTGGGGCAGAGAAGCACACAGCAGGATGGAGCAACATGGAAACGGGACGGTAGCGAAGCATATGACGGATAGAGTTGAAAAACACACACGCTCTCATAGAGTGCTCAAATAAAAAGAAAAAAGTAGAACCATAAAATAATGAGCAGTGTAACAACTCGGTAATGCATCCATGCTCCACTAGAGGGGCAAATTCACAACGGGAAGTAAAGCCCACACAAGCATAATAAGCAAGCAAATGAGAGCGATAATGAGGCCAACAGTGGATGGGCTCTAAGCCCACTGTAAGCTAAAAAAATGGCTTGCGCATTTTCGGCGAGACTTAAAAAAGCATTCTGCCTCCGTCCGCCCACTGGCCTGCATCAACAGTTTCATGGGAATTTCAGTATGTAAGCTGCATGAAACCTAATTGTTTGGCCACCAGAATTTTTAAAGGTTTCTTTCTTTGACTTGCCACAGCAATTCAGCTGGACATCATTTCACTGTCGATATATAGATTTTGTTCTGTGGAATACTATATGGTTTTATTGGGTGAATTGAGAGGGGAGCAGTCAAGTCCAGCATATTTGTAGGTAGGGTCCATCACATTTTATTCACTGTAGATGCATTGAAGTTGCAAAGTATTGTGTGTAAATCTCTCGTGGAGATACAGCTGCTTCCAGAATTTTTGGAGGGAAGCAGTACTTTTAAACAGATTTCAGGCGGAGGATACATATTCTCCAATGTGATGAGTTGGTTACCCAGTTGCAGTCCGAATCTAGGGGTCAATTAGGATGGCAGACGGACTTTGTACGTCCGCCATCCCGGTGGAAACGGGACCGTCCGCCACGTGTGCGGCGGTCCCACCAGGCCAATTATGATGCGCCCGCCACACTGGCGGGCGCATCAGGCATTTTTAACATTGCAGCGGGCGGTGATGAAAGCACAGCCCGCCGCAATGTTAAAAATGCAGGCATGCATTTGCATACACAAAGCGGCAGGCCCCGCGCGGTGCCTGCCCCTTTGTGTATGCAAATGCAGGGGGGTACCACAGGTATCCCCCATGTCCACCCCCCCCTCTCGCCTTCCCCATGGGGGCCCCCAAAGTGAAGACCGTAAGCCTTTCCATGGCGGCATTGCCGCCACGGAAAGGCATCTGCAGGAGGCCATCATAATATGGCTGGCGGTGTCTGGAAGACACCGCCAGCCATATGAACCCTTTTCTGCCCCGGCCGCAAGGCGACCGGGGCGGAAAAGCGACGGACGGTGTTTCCGTCCGCCGCAGTCCCCCCTGCCATTGTAATATGGCGGGTGGAAATAGCTGGCGGAAGGGCACGGATGGCGGACGGATCGCCACCGCCTGCATGGCGGTGGCGATCTGTCTGCCATCTTAATCGACCCCCTAGTTCCTGTGCAGAACAACAGACTGCTAATGCAGTGCACTGGTCTCCCCTGTGAATGCTACAACAAGGAACGGGCTCCTAACACACTATTTTGAGTCATCAACTCAAAGAAGCCAAAAATAAGGATTTTAGCACTCATTGACGTGCCTCTTTCACAGTAAATATGTATGGTACATCAAGTGTACCTCATTGGACTAGCGTGATAGCATTTGCTCTAACTTGAATATTATAATTCGCCTAATGAGATCGTTTACACGCAATCTTTCATGGAAACCCTGTCCCTTCTTCAGGCAGTAGTGAAGCAACGAATATAAGTGGACCAATTGAGAATAGTCTTTGCATTGGTCTTATCTCTAAATGCCTTATGGGCAGTCGTTTGTGATGATGCGGCTTCCTGTTCTCGGAGGCTGTGATGTTGTTACACCGGTGCTCTGTTTGATCAAGCTGGTGGAGGCAATCAAAACAGTTGAACTCGAGAGCTTTGTCTGAACTATGCTGTAAATGAATTGAGCAGCAATCTGGAACAGATTTTCAAAGAACGTCAGCCCAAGGAATTATTTACTGACAATTAGAAAATAAGGAGGGTTGGGGCAGGGCCGTCTTAACAGCCCCCTGGGCAAAGCCGTACATTGGGCCCTGCCTTCACAACCACTCACAGGAATAAAAATGTTTACCTGAAAATTAGTGTTAAAGTCTGGTCTGCATGGGGCCCCTATGCTTGTGGGGCTCCAGGGCACCTGCCCAGCGTGCCTATGCGTTAAGACGACACTAGGTTGGGGGATAATTCAAGTAACTGTTTTAAGTATGCATAATGCTATAAAGCAAGTCAGTCTCTCATTTAATGCAAACACTCTGTATGTACAGATTGACTATATAAGGAACCTGGCTTGGGCACAGTACAAAGCAACTGGTTATAAGCAGCACAAGGAGTCTGGGATCCCTCGTGCTGAGAATCGCTAGTACAGTATTGGCGAGGGCCAGGTACCAACCTATCAAGGTACCCAACAGATGTCTTGAGTCAGCCGTCATATCCTTTCTTAAGATGAGGCTACAAACACTCCAGTAAATTAGTGGCCAATTTCATTTTTTAAATCTGTGGCACTTGTAGGCAGGGTTGCTTTGAGGGATGGATTTGTTTCCGCTTGTAAAGCTACCTTTATTAGAATATGTATGTGGCAGGAACGGCTGACTGTTTATCATCTCTGTTGAATTTGAAATCACACATGACAGCATCAGAAAATAGATTATTATGAGATTAACTTTTAGAGAAGAGCAAAGATCCTGCAATGCAAGTGCTACATGGCAACAGCTACACACAAGCAACACGGGGCCACGGATGGAGACCACCACACCTTTGTAGGTAAAGCAGAGTGTGCAGAATGACTGTGAGCTGGCACCATCCATTCTTCATTCGTCAGGGATAAATATCTCACGATCTTCGGCGATTAAGGCAGATGTTCTCACTTTTGGGGCTCAACTGACAGTGCCTGATTTACTCTTTACACGTGCTACTGACCGGATCCCTGAATTCCAAGGAGACAACTGAACTTGTTAGTTCTAGTTAAAAAGATATTTACAGCTAGAGAGTTGTTAATGAATAAAGTGCCGTACATCAAGGTGGTCAATACTTAAAGATTTATGGTAAATGAAATGGTTCTGAAGAGGATTAATTCATTTGAGTATTTAGATCTATGGATTGCATCATATGCCAAGTGGGTGGAAAGAGCAGATTGCAGGAAGTAAAGTTGTACTTTCCAGAAGAGCTTGTCCATTGCTTTAGTTCAGTAGGAAGTCTGGTGGGAGTGCAATCTCATGAACCCGAGAGTGTGTAAGTGAATATCTACGTAGCACACATTTGTACGTCTCTGAGTCCAGAGGTCTCTTAAGATCCTATGAATATGTTAGTGTTCCATCACAAAAAAGGTACTCCCATAATGCCTGAAGTGATTAGGAGTATAGGAAGCTATGCCCAATATAAACTCATGATCCTATCCAAATCACAAGCACAGCAAAGATCTACTCCCACATAGCTCTTCGGTAAAAGAAGTCATTAACTGTGATCTCAACCAGAGAAATTCTGGGTGATGAATTTCAAAAGCACCCTTGTAGAGATCATTATAAAATAAGAATGGGGCAATCCAGAAATCTATCTTCGTGCTTTTCAAATTAATGACTGTGAACATATGTTGGCAACTTTAGTGATAGCCTTATAACCCTGGCAATTGTGAATGCTGGATCCTGGCAGTACCCTGATGAGCCGTGAGTGAAAAAACCAGGCAAAACCCAGAATAGGTCAAATCTGTGTGTTTATTTGTTTTTTTGCCTGAGGAGCAATATCTCTCTTTGGCCATCAGGCGAGATCCAAATCTTATGCTGGGCAATGCCTGCCACTTTCCACAGGCTCTCCTAGTGTCACTGCCACTCGGGCACATTCCTCTATCTTTACTGCCAAGGCCACACACCCACTACACCTCCCCACAACATTTTTTCTACGGGTATGTCAGTCCCAAGGAAGCAAGCACACCACACACAGGCTCCACCCTTGCTTCTGCCCCAACTTCAATTGACCACCATCACAGATCTCACTGTTAGAAGCCAGATCATTTTATTATCTTAGCATAATTACCAGTATGGTAATTACATGGTCTGGTCCCTGGCAGTTAATTCTGCGGTGGTGGAAATTTAAAGGTGGGGGGGTGGAGCAGGGAGGGATCCTTTGTGCCTGCTGGGCACTGGATCATGCATGCAGTTCCCAATGTGAGAAATAAGACCTTCACGTGCAGTTCGGAGTTACCACTGCGAGAAATGAGAAGTCCATGAGATTTACCAACATTTTACTGTCTTTTGCTTTTCGTTCAGACTTCGGAGGGGAATTCGAGATTTAGGAAAATGGCAAATTTACACCAAGATTGAAATGTGCTTGATCATTGAATGAAACAAACTGCCCTCCCTTACACCTCTCACTACAAACACCTACCCCTTATGTAGCAGTCAGACTGAGGGCAAACTGCATTTTCTGCTCTTTTTGGCCCTTTGCAGGGGTCTCCAGGCCTGTGGTTGAAGATAGTACTTAGGAGTTATCGGATTATCAAACACATGAATACGTTAATTGTATAATCCACCAAAATATTTTGCTAATGTTGAAAGTGTCTATGCATCTGAGGATGATATGGAAGTGTCAACAGAAATTTACTCACAATCAAAATAATAGACGGTCCAGAGTTTGCACGATTAGGGGACGGTACTCAAACTAACTGTAATTAATAGCCATCAGGGCGCCCAGTCAATACACATGAATGATATCAAGGGCCCTTCTTACACACCCTGTTAATATATTATACCAAACATTGCAAAGCTAAAATGTCTGCTTTGGAAATTCATATGGTGGTTAGAAAAAACTGCCAGAGTGGTGGAAGTACCATTTCTGCTACTCTGGCAGGGGAAAATCTGGCATACTCCATGTTTCCCACCATGACTGAGTGTTTCTTTCTCCCAGAATGATTATCCCCTCTATGGTAGGAACCATATTTGTGGGGGAAACTGTGGCAGAGAGTCCACCATGCCCATGTCGGATGGTGACATTTCTTTCACTATATGAGGACATTGTAACCCCCTAAATAGGGGAGTGGGGAAACTGGAGGACCGGGTGGGAATCCGATATTTTTTCTTGTAAATCACACCTTCCTTTTGAAGCTGGAAAATGAAATTAAAGCTCCTTTGTGAAATGTGTAAAGTGTTGACCGCTTACAAATGAGGGATAACCAAGGGAATATTAATCCTGGGTCCAGTTCCCCTGGTAATGCCTAATTTTCTAATCGTTTTTCACACAGAGGTTTCCGCTGCCTTCAGCAGCCCAAGCCTCTGTCTGAAAAGATACAGATCTTCGGAAACACCGGCGAATCCGATCTCTTAATTCCGATGCTGCACTGGTTACAACAGGTACCAGCCCCTTAGGTGGTGAGGGTCATTCGTAGTAAGGGCCTTAGGTTTCATTTAAAACATTTACATAAGTGCTGTAAGATAATAAATTGAAAATTATTTTACAGTATGGTTAGTGCTGTCTAATAGTGACTTATACACATTTTCTTTTTGCATGCATTCATGTGTGTATTTGTTTTTGTTTTTGTTTGGTTTAGGAATATTATTGAGTTTATAAATATGTTTTCTGTCCATTTATTTCTGATAAATTATTATTTCACCCAGTTTTACTGACAGACACAATTCACCCCACTTAGAAGAAAAATGTTCCCATGAATGGGGCTTAGATAAATGTAGCAGTAAATGTAGCCAGTGCATTCTTACATGCTTGTTAAGGCACTATTAACTAAAAGTTTCAAGTTTGTGGCATTGACTGTCTCACTCATTTGATGTTCCCCTGGGAAAACACTATCACAATTCCAGCCGCATTATTACTGTGTATACACACAGACTAGACATTCAAATAAATTGTGACTTGGCCCCTTATACATCTAGAAATTCCGACTTTTGTGTGATATCCTGTATGAAGTACTTTTGGTTTCTTAGCCGAGATCACTAATGGAGGGCCCCTTTCATTCAATTTACAACCTTCCCTAAATGACATTCAGGGTGACAATGTCAGCAGGAAGGACAAGAAATAAAATAAGCTCAGATATGTATTTTAACATTATATAGGGTATATATTGCTGATTAATAATGAGGCAGCATTAAAAGAATTATGAAAAACACCTTTAACCAAACATGGTGAAATAGGTATTGTAAAACACAGGAGGTCGTCTTCCGGCTCTGTCTGCAATGCAGTCCTCACCCATCTTGTTAGTAGGGTGGATTTAGATTTTAAGAGGTCAAACATCTAGACACTGGGACATGCTAACACATCATCAGTGATTACATCCAGGTTCTCAGTGTGCAGTGTTTCCTTTTTCCTGAAAAGATCTGTGCTCAGTTTTGCTATTTTGCTATGCATCATATGTAGACATTGATATAAAGTATAACATATACGCTTTTTAGTTACGGTCTTCAATTTTCTTAACTTGCCCCGCGCAGTGAAATAATACCGTTTACGTAGATTACTAGCTCGTTTATTCAGGCATTAAATCCCTCCATTTAAGTAAACACAACTATCTGACAGCAGTCTAAATACATAACTTTGAGTTTATTTTTTAATTTGTTATTCCTGTCTTATATAGCGTTGAGTAGTCTCCTGGCAAAGCAGAGTGCTTGTATCACCATGTGCAGGTTAGAGCTGTTACATTGATGGTGGGCAAGATAGAGACCATTTTCCCTCCAGCTTATACACAGAAGACAGCCTCTGTATTGATTGCATTTGTGCTTATGTACAGCTCGAAGGCAGAGAGGAGATGCATAATGTCTCCACCCTCAAAACTGGGCTTATGGCAGCCGTGGCCCATGCAGGTAAGAGCAGTGTGGCGGTGGGGCCGGGTTGAGGGGGAATTCGACAGGCGATGACCAAGGAAAATTAATTATTTATTTGATTTCCCCTTGTGGTTGTCTGTCGAAATCTGCCCCACTGCTCTTACCTGCACGGGCCGCGGCTGGCTTATGTACTTTATGAGGTGGCACCCTTTCAACTCAATCTATACAAAATCGCAGTAAAGACAAAAACAGCGGTGAGCCACACCAAGTATGGAAAGGTCCACACCACCAACTCTGACCCTGGGGTTGACTGAAGTATTGTTAACAGTAACAAAACTTCTAAATAAATACCATACATGCTGTGTTTCAGCCCACCATTGACATAGCCTTATAGGGTTCTGCCGGGGACTATACCAGTTGTTAAACGCCATGAGCCTGAGTTATAGGGCGGCGCCGTAGGCAGGCATCCGTGCCATACACTGATCCTCCTGGATCTGCACTGCCTGGCAACAATGGGCATGCAACCCTTTTGAACTCCTCACCTGCCACGCTCCCCTGATAACCACACAACTATCTCACTAAGCGTCTTCTACCAACCTCTAGTAACCAGCAAAGCATTCGAAGATGGTATCTCAGCTCTCATCTCTATCACTTAACGCTGCCCCACAGGTGCAGGGAGTGAGGAAGAAGGCATTGGTAATTTGTGTGAATACCCACAGAGATGCAGAGATGCGACCTTGATGGTATGCACCACATTTGCAGTGTTGACTGTCATGACACAGGAATGAGGCCCACTCTTTCCTGCCCCTAGCTTACATTTACAACTATGGAAAATCTGCAGATATATTGAGCACGTAATCTTTACCAGGAAAATGTTCAGATTCTAATTTTGTGAATCCAGATGTATTATTTTCGAGTCGAGATGCTGCTGTTTGCACAAATGTGTTTGATGTACCAGTTTGAACACTTTTGTGAATTACGCAAAAGCTACCTCACTTCATAAGCGTAATGTTTGTTCATGCACAAACGTTTTTGTGCCCAAATCAATCTTCAGCCAGAGCACTTCATAAGATTAAAAAGAACTTGAAACTCTGATTCTGACTGAGAATTTACGCCTGAAGCAGCAGTTGTTAGTAACTTATGTAGTGTTTGACTTGAGTGTATACTAGTTAGATTATGGCTCCAGCAGCTATTTTTCCGTCAGAATTGGGATCCGTGCTGATTCCACTGTATCTCTCGGTAATGCGACCCTTTGCTGTGTGCTGATTCCGGGACACATTCTGGCTGTTTATGCACTTTTAAATTGTTGTACCTGCGAAGCTGAATCCTGCAGTGAAGAACAACTAAGCAGTACATGGCTTACGTTGTAGTCACTCGCTAATTGCTTTTGCCCGGCTTGAATGTCCTCTTGAGAACGTTTGGAGGTCAAGTGGAACAAAGCAGCTGGAATTTTGCCTATCAATTCAACAGCATCACTGGTACCCAAGAGCATCACGTCAACACGCTTCCAAGAGATAAAGTAGGATTTAAGAGTGTGTCTGAAGCAATTTGTAGAGCTTAGAATGTATGCTCTAAAAGAATGTCAGGAATGTCTCCGTGTGTACGTACACTAACAATCAATAAACATTCCTTCCTGTAGCACAAAATACAAAGTGAATATTTTTGACACTTAATAAGATATTTATTTATATAAAACCACTTAACTATTTTTATACAGTTGAATCTGTAACACGCATTTGTATTTCTCTGAAACAGACACATCAACCTTCTGAGCTATTTAATGATTCAAACTTCTAACTAGAGTTTATGCACAGATCTCTTCAGCATACGAATTAAAAACCTGAATTATCTTACCAGTATTATAAGATGCAACACAGATCACTGACGCGGTTACATTACCCCCCTGAGCTATCTTATGATGCAGTATATTTAGGAGTAGGTTTACTTTTTTAATGTTATCAATTTCTTTAGGATTAGAGTTTGTAAAAAAATATTCCATAAGATAACTGTCGTTAAAACGCTTCTATTGATTCCACCCCTTGGGAATCCGCACCCATTCTTTCAGTTCACTAATAGCCCCAATTTGTCGATTCACTGACTATTTTTCCATTTCCAGCACGGGTGTTGGTGGTCAAGGGACAAGGCATCATGCATGATCTTCTGCGCGAGTATGCAGATGCAGAAAGGACCAACAAATGTCTCTGCATGAAAACATACAGCATGCTACCCTTGTACTCTGTGAGTTAACATAAGCGCTGTAGACAGTACACGCACCACATATCCAGATGATCAAATAGGCAATGTAGGCACTGGCCTATGAGCTGCACTCCTTTTGGGGCCCATGACAACGGATCAAAATAATATTGATTTGATCCTGATAGAAAATTACAATCTAGCTTTCTTAAATATTGTTTCCAAAATATAGAAAAAAAGGCGTCAACTCAAAGAAACGAAAACTTTACATTAAAGCCTCTATAGAGAAAATATTGTATTATTGTTATGTGCCCATTAACAACTTAAAGTACATAAACCAGCGACATCAGATTCACATAACAGTTTGTATCTTAAAACTCAACTTCTGGAAAGTTCTCAGTTTATTAAGAAAACATCCGGAGCATTGGGTATTAGGCGATAATTTGCGAGGGGGCCCAAAATTTCGACTGCCTAGGGGCCTCCTCCACAGGGTTTAAGCCGGCACTGGTTCACCATCAGTATGGAAAGGCTGACCAGTGTTCGGCTCAATGTGTTAAGCTGTGCGGTCTGCAGTGCAGGCGCTAAATTGCAGTTAGTGAGTTTGTGTGTGTGCTACCATTCTCCTTCAGTGCACACTTGTGCACAAGATCATGACACAACCTTTCTTACAGCTACATGCATATGGCTCAGACTTTGCATTTGTAAATTAGCATTTGACTGGAAAAGCATCCCTGCGTTTATTAAGGCTGCTTCTACTTATGACAAAGCTTCCACTTTGACATTTATTAGATGTATGCCTTTAGTGGAGATCTGCAGAACTGCGACCAGTTTGTCTGCTGATAAATAGGTTAGGACCTATTGCACACTTTTTGTGAGTCTATGTTCGCCGTAAGTGTAAAACATTTAACAGAATCAAATGGGATTTTCTCAGACAAACATTCAGTTAATGTAATAGTATTTCCATGTGAGCAAGTTTGATGCTTTGGGTAAGTTTGTTGGTGCTCTAGCGTGGGTGAAGCTGCAATAGTTGGTGAACGCAAACAAATATAAATGTTTGTAGGTATTTAATAGTTACTGTCATTGACTAACAAGAGCTGCACTCCACACATACTTTGAAAATGAGTAAATAGTCCTAAATTAACGCCAAACGTAGCACCAGGCAAATGGGAGTAAGTTCCAAAGATTTTAAACAAAACGTTTTTTGAACTGGGTCATTACTCGCTACCTTATAGTATCCCCTTCTCTACGAGGAGGGCCTAACCTATGAAAGAGGTTCCAGTCCTTTTGAGGAGTTCCCATACTTTTACTTAAGCAATAATGACATCATTTTAAAGTACTTTTGCACAGGATATCAGTAACTAGTTTCAGTGCTCTGCAGTATTAGAACCACTTCAGAGTAAAACAGCAGCTTGTGCTACTGCAAACCAATAGTTTAACACAACACCCCCTGTCTGCTTTAATTTCTCCTTCCTATGCCAGTAGTCGAACTCCCAGCCGTCATTTGTTGCATCTGTTGACCATTTTGTGGTTTATGCAAAATGGTTTGGCAGTCCCAGCGGACTGATGTCCAAATTACAGAAGCCACTTTCACAATTGGCCTTAATTGGCACCCCAGCTGGCAGCCTGGTGGGGAGCTACAAAGACGTGAATGCGCGCGGAAAGGGGGTCGACCCTCGTAGCCCGGGGGCGTCCCTGACGTGGCACGTTGGAACGGTTCTGTGGGAAAGAGGCCGCCGCGGAGGCCAGAGCGTCGCTTGCTGTGTCTTCACGCGCCACACTGGGAGCATTCACGCGCCACTCCTGTCAATCTACCTGCACCTTTCACGCGCACTCAGAGGAATGGCACATTTTGCGCTCACGTGCAGCAGCGACGTCAGCGGGAACAAGGTGTCAATTAAAAAGATAAAAGGAAGAAGGAGAGCTTGGCCTTTGCAGTTGTTGGACCTGTAATAAAAAATACATTATAGATGTTTAAACATGTATGAACTGAGCCAGGCACAACACAACCCCCCCCCCCAAAAAATAGTTGAGAACGCTTGAATGTGTTTTACATCAACGCTCGCTATGCCATTAATGACGATTCTTCGACGCGCCTTTTTGCACAATAATACCACAGAGTCTCAAATCTGCCAAAGGAAATTGAGCCGAGGGAGGGGGTGGCGGGGTTGGGGTAGCATTGCTTCACCTTCTGGAACTCACCCCAGTCTTTGACGAAAGCTCATTTACATTCATGCTCCTGATGGATTCAAATGTATAAAACATGTTTTTTTTAATCACATGCCCACTTTAAATGGACAAAAAAACCTGAGTATTTTTTCAGGTTTTCAATACGCGAACGTATCGCAAAATGATTGGGGACCCTTGCAGAATGTGATAAGGGCCCTCGAGTCTCCAATATCGCACAAATATTCTTATCCTTTTGGCTGAAGGTTGGCCCCATGCAGAGATGGGGGCCCCCCTGAACGACTGGGGACGCCTTTGCACCACAGGGGTTTCTGTTAGGCCCCTGTGTGAGCCTTTTGATACCAAGTGGCGCTGTGTCTGTAGGGCGGACAAAGTACCAAAGAAAAGCACATTTTTTATCTGCACAGTTTAATAAACACCGTAAGTACCTATTTTACAGTCCAGTGAATGCATCTTGCAGTGACCACACAAATTACACATATCTTTTCTGTGCAGTTTGGAAAATACATCTAAACAGAGTTTCTGTGTTCAATGCTCCTCTCCGACATAATATTTTTACGCCTCAAGGCTAAAAGAGTAAGGGACCAATTCACAAAAGCATTTATGAGTATGGGTAATAATACTATATGAGTACAGTTTTACGTACGCTTAAATGATTCTGTAAATTGGCCCTAAGCTTCCAACTCCACATCTTAGTAAATTTACAAACAGGGAACAGTACTTTCTTTGTCAACGAAATGTACATTCCTCGATATTCCCATTTTATATGTTCTGGTGCCAATTCACAAAGGCATGTGCAAGTATGTAACATAATACTACAGGAACACTGTTTCATGTACTCCACAATGCCTTTGTGAATAGGCCCCATGAAGTGTTGTTGGGTCTCTCATATTTCCTGCACAGGTGCGTTCCAGCTTTATTTTGACCTAAGCTCACAGTAGCTGTTGCCATTTCACTAAGGGCCTTATTATGAGTTTGGCGATGCGGGAGCGGAACTGCTGTGCTTCTGCACCGCAAAATCAATGTTTGAACCGCCCGCCAGATTAGGAATTACGATTAGGGTTGTTACGATGGTTCTGTAGGCTGGGCCAAGGACACCTTTTCCACCCTTGACTCTCAGGGCAGCAAGAGAAAACAGGCAAAGGCTTCTGCAGAAGGTAGCATGGGGTACAAGATCTCACAACTCAACAATCACCCTATCGACACAATGTATTGTCCAACCCAATGTTTGCCTTTTGAATAAAATTACTTTATTCTTACAGTGTTACTACTTAGTGCAATCAGAGGAATGCAACACAGGGTTAAAATCCTGTGCATGATCTTTAGACGCTACACCTTTCAGTGCCCTAGACACAGCAGTAGCTAGACACAACTGTAGTTCTGTCAATCATCCCCAATGTATGTATGTGCCCAGTAGTTAAGTTCTTTTTATGTTTCGTGAGATACTTGTAAAGAAAGTCGTAGTTTTTGCAGAAGGCCTCACCCTTAGTTCACTACCCCAGCATTAACCTGCAGCCTGGGGGGCTGTAGAATGGATGCCTGCAGTGGTTCTGCTCTTGCGGGTTCTCCTCCTGCAGGGCCTTCCACACACCTTCCCTCTCTCAGCACGCAATAGGCTTCAAGGCTTCAGGCAGACCATAAGCTCCTCCGGCAGTAGGTGCAGGTATTAGTTGACGTCCCTTCACCTCTGGGAAACAAGCTGTGATGCAGCAAGCTGCCCTGGTCACGCAATCCTCAAACCTCAATCCTCAAAGTCCTTTGAGTACTCTCCGGAGCACTCCCTTTCTTTGCCATGAAGCTAGAGCAAAGTGCAGTGGTTTGAATCCCACTCCTGTGCACATTTTCTAGATCAACTGTCTAATGTCTCAGAACTGGTTTGGCTTTCAAATGTATTTTTCTGGATGCTCGTCAGACACAGCCTCTGTGAATGGTGGTGGCTCTAACCGTAGGTAGCAGTGATACAGGCTTCAAGCAAGAGTACTCCAAAGAAGAGCAGCATGAAATGTGAGTTCTCTGCATGTGGCTGCAGCCAGCCTTCCTGAAACAGCTATCAGGGGTAGACAAAAGGACAGGCCTGGCAAAGAGACTTCCTCACCATCTGCAGTAGAAACTGTAGTCACACCCCTCACTTCTACCATCTTTATAATCTACCGAAATGAAGTGTTCAAGAAGAACTAAGCAACAGCTGTTTGCTAATAAGGTCTGTGTTGAATTTCTAATGGGAGCACTGTTTCCACCCTCCTCCACTTCAGTGTCCAAGTCAGCTACAGGAATGCAACCAGTACACTTCCACTCACTGGAGAACATGAATGTATTTTGACTTGTACTTGTGTTGGACATCTTTTTTTATAGTTGTGTGACGTCCTTGGTGTGCCCAAAAAATTGACCCTTTGTCCTGCAATTGCGGCCTTTTGTCACTGCCTAGCATGTACTTCCATGCCAGGTGGTCACCCTATCTCGAAGGAAACACTACTTTCTGTGTCATCAGTGTACGAGATAGAGAACCCATTGCTCTGTGTTATGGATGGAAGAGGCGACTCAAAAAATTGATGAGAGAAGGGCTGAGAGAGTATCTTCGAGAAACACCACTTACGATTTTTCTGAATTCTGAATGACACTGAGGGTTAGCAACAGTTTGAGATCTGTCAGAGGGATGAAAGGTGAAATGCTGTTTGAGGGTGTAACCCCTAAAGCCTATGGAGAAAAGACTAGAGAGTAAGATGCTATGAGCCACTGGGTCAAAAGCTACACTTAAATCCAATGGAATGCAATCAGCTCGCCCCACCCTTGATGTCATCAACGATATGGAGTAAAGCCAGGGGCATAACACAGGACCCCGCATCCCCCACGGTGCGGGTGGTGACCAGCTGCACGGGGGGGGGGCCCTCAGCACAGTACTCTGGTATGAGCGCTCTGGATAAACTCCCAGGCTGGGCCCCTCCATGTACATTGCAGGGGGCCCCTTAAAATTTTGTTACGCCACTGAGTAAAGCAACTTCCATGCCATGAGGTGGGCAGAAGTTAGCTTGATTAGCTACTTGCAGAGAGTATGTTTCAGCAAATTCTGATCTTCGTGGAAAAAGAGAGAAAATAAATTGTCTGGCAGTTACTGGGAACAGACGGGTCTGCAGATGTTTTTTGATCGGAGAAACACTCTGCCTTTCTGAATGGAAAGACTGAAGAGAGAGGATAGCACAGGGTGATGGTCGGCTTGACTTTTTTAATCATAAACACTGGGCAAGCACAGATCCTGACGTAGGGGAATTGAGTCTTTTCTAAATAGAGGATAGCAAAAGGAGAGGAACAGGACTGTGGGTTCAAAGTTGTGAGAAAAGAAGAGGAAAGAAGATCAAAAGGGTATATCTTCAAAAATTTCTCATAAACATTTGGATAAGTTATAACAAAGGGCTAGGGATGGGGCTAGTAGGAACTTATAGTGCAGCAGGGTCAATAAGGACCAGATATACTAAGCAATTTAATGATTCCTAACACTTCGATTCAATGAGTTGGCAAGCTTTTATCAGCTCCTAAAATGGCTCTGCAAATGGATACCAATTTTCAGTTTGGAAGGTATCCCTTCCAAATTGTGAATTAGTATGTGATGGATCCATGTTTTGCGATCATAATTCATTTGCAAAAAGACCAATTCCCACTTTAGGGTGGTAATGCATTTGAAAACTTCCTCTTGATGTGTTCGATAGTAGGCAAAGGTTCAAGGGACTACTGCAAATTCTTAAGTAAACTTTTGAAAAAGAAACGTTTTTAAAAATGTATTCCCATTTCCTTTAAGGAAAATTGGCTACATTTAAAAATAAAGTTTTCTTTATTGGGAGGCAATTGTGCTTTGCAGCACCGCTATAGGAGGCTTTCCACAAGAATTCAGCTTTCTTACATTTAGGGACTGATTAAGAGTACGGCAGTCCCAAGACTGCCTTAATTGTGGTGGAAGTCCGTACGTTGCCTTCTCGGTGGTGTCAACCCCCGATTACGACCATGGCAGTTGGCCGGCCACAAGACTGCCACCACTGCCAAGATCCTGGATACGGCATCAGCGGTGGTGGGGAAAGAGGCAGGAATGGAGGCGGTGCCATTGTCGGCAATACTGTGCTAATCACAACCTGCATTTCTGCCAACCTTTTCATGGCAGGGACCCCACAATGAAGAGGCCCCAAACAGGGCCCCCGGACGATTAAGCCCATTTGGCATTGTGATTGGGGGCACATGTTGGGCCCCCTATACCATTGTGTGCGCACTGTGTGCCATGCATGACATAGTGCATGGCAACAGTGTGCCCACGGCAGTACAGGCACTGCAGTGTGGCAGCATTGCCTTCTGGTTCTCTCTATGAGCCGAAGCATGCTACCACCGGTAGACCGCCACCGGCACACTCCCAGCCCGGCAGTAAGCTCCAAATGCGGCGGTTGGGATGCCGCTGGCTTGGCAGCGTTCTCCCGACTGCTGATGCTGCGGCCTGGCGGTCCGACCACCAAGGTCATAATAAGCCCCTTAGTCTTCGCAGCTGACAGGTCCAATGTAAACTAGGGTGCTGATGCTTGATGTGGACATGGCTGATGTTTTTTGTAGAAGCTAAACGGGTGATCGCTGTGGACTTCCAAGAATGTTTAGTTTCTGAGAGTGCCTGTTCAGAGCCGCACAATGAAATTGAGTATGGCTAATTTCCTAATTCTTAATCACTGTAATGAAGAGAAGAGCCTTCTGCTTGCAATAACTAGCATTCTGAGCCACAGCCTTATTTTGTACTTATTTTGAATTAGGGGTGTCCAGCATAAATCTAAGAGGACCTGATCAACACTGGATTTTCAGGCTAACTCACTGAATAAGGTCCATTTGCTTTCAGAGTGTGTTAATTTATTTTTTGTGGGTATCCTAAATACATAGAACCTGATTCACAAAGGGTTTCCGCACTCGTGGCGTGGGCCCCGCAGTCATTAGAAGAGTCTACGCACTCTGGGCAGAACCTCTGCAAGGAGAATTCTCATTGCGGAGAGACTCCCCCCGCGACTGCGGGGCCTCCGCCACGTGCGCTGAGGCCCTTTGTGAATCAGGCCTATTGCATGGATCCTGCCCTGCAGTGTTTACTTAGGACTCCTGTTTTGAATAATCAGCAGTTGGGAAGGCAGAAGGAGAAAGGAAATGTGCAGGCAGTGGAAGGGCAGGCTGTTAACACAGGGATCAGGCTGAACCTCACCGCCAATCATTATGGAGTCTTCTTACCCAGTGCACACATTGTTCAAGTTAGGAAGCTTTGGTTTTTTAATCATTTTCATTGTTTTATAGCATGCAGAACATCAGAAGAAGATGAATGCTGATTCCAGGCCGGCGTCTACTGAATGATTGAATTATAATGAAAAATGCCTCAACTGGTAGCTTTAAACATGAAATGATATTTAATACAATTCCCCTCTCACTTTTAATGCTCAATCTGGCAGGCTGTCCATTTTGTGCAAATGTTGGGCAGTGTGCCTCGATTAGGGTGCAATTTCCTGTAACTTTATACCGTAATGTTAGTTTTTCAGATCTAATAAGAAATATTTGTCGAAGCAGAACCCCATCTGATGTATTTCACAAGCACCTCTGAAAGAAAAAGAGTCAATTTACTCAGTGGGTGGAAAATGTATGTCTCACGACTTGTTTGCTCTGTATTTGTGACTAAATTAAATTATTCCAAAGATGAAGATTTTTTGGGAAGGAAATTCTTGCCCTTTGCCTTAGTCTGATACAACATTTTTTAAGAGTTACTGTATGAAGACATTAAAGATCAGGGTTACTTTAGTGCGTGTTCCCTCTTACTTTTCTTACATAGTGCCTTTTGGGGTGGGATTCCATAGATTGCTCGGGTGAAGGAAAATGCTTCAGTAACTACTGTAAAAGAAAACACAAACATGCAGGATATCGCCTAGAAGTCTAATCTGTATTTAATTCCAAAATAGCCAAAAAGTATTAAAATAAGCAAGGCAATAGCCTTTCAACGGACCAACACTCGATCAGTTTGCAGCACGTAATGTTAAAATTGAAACATTTTGGTGCAACCTTTGTACACTTTTTCTCACTGCAAGTGAACAGAAGTGAGAACATGACACCCAGAGACCGGCTGTAACTAAGAGGTGCCGGGTTCTTCTCTTGGGAAGAAAGTGAGAAGACAAAGAAGACCTTGTCAGAAAAGATACACACATCTCCAGCAAGAGCCGACTCAATAGCTTTCTGAAACTCCCTCTTCACAGCTCCAGAACGAGATTACACTTTACTAGGATCATTCAGCAGAAGTATGCAGTGTAAAACACACCATAACATGATGGAGACTCAATTAAAATGTGTTTGGGTGTGTAATAATACTAAAGCTTTAGTGGTCATCAAAAAGTACAAAAAAAGAAAGAGAAACGTGTTAATAAAATATAATAGCACACATTAAGGCACACAAATGGGTTTTTCATTTTCATGTACCATTAATACACTAATGCAAGTGAATTCACCTTTCCAGTACTTCAGTAAGGCAGGATAACTAGGTGAATCCAAAATGCTAGAAAATGACCCAAATATGGGCTTTTTAAGGGGGAAGGGAGTTCTCATGTTAATTTGCTTAGAACATTAAGGGTCTGATTCACAAAGGGAAACTTACACTTTTGTGTAAATTTACAGCTGTTTGCTATTCACAAAGGGATTTATGAGTAATATCTTTGTGAGTGCGGAGACTCCACACATAAAAAGATAGAACAGTCCTATCTTTTAATATAGGGAGACCTCGCACTTGTAAAGATCCTACTCGTAAATCCCTTTGTGAATAGCAAACAATCGTAAACTTGCACAAAGGTGTACGTTTACCTTTGTGACTCAGGTCCTGAATATCATTGCACTATTCCAGTCTTTAGAGTGACAAAAAGTTTGCCCCGTGTTAGAAATTGTTCACGTTCGTATCAAACACCAGATGCAAAAGCAACATTTGCATCAATCGTTGGCACACAATATACTATTAAATGGGCGCTGTTAAATGGCCCTACACCAGTGCTGTCTTTCATATCCCCCCTTTTGAAGGGGTAAATATTAGCCACCAATTCGAATCTGCCCCAATCTCTACCCCATTTGAGTTTAGCACATGAAGCCCCTGTTCATGAATTAGAAGTGCCCCCTTTTCTGAAGTCAGCACCATGGCCATTGTGCCTGGCTGATGCATCAATAAAGCCCCGTGTCCCTGCTTAGCATCTCTATAGTCCTTCCCTTCATCCTACAAAGCGGCGCTCTGTATCTTTGGTTTGCAATTAGTTTTACTAATTAACATGCTGACAGCAACTGTTGGCTTTCCAATAACGATATGCACTATTGTGTTATATAACCACTGTAGAAAGCATTCAAGTGTGTTGATTTAAATCAAGTTTTTGCTGTAGAAAATACAATTCCTATGTATTTTTTGGTATACTGAATTAACACCTCGACTAGCTATAACTTTATATCTTTCATATAAATGTGTTTTATTATTACAAAAAGTGTTTATTTTAACCAAACAAAGCAATTTTGAACTAGCACTAACAGATGAACGAACAGAAATGTTAGAAACACCCTAAGGCCTGATTACGAGTTAGGTGGTGCGGCGGCGGGACCACCCCACCGCCAATCCCGTGTGCGTACTGCCTACCATATTATGACTTAGTAAGTCAATGGCGGGCGGTTCTTTGGCGTTCCCACGGCAGTGCCCACTGAATAGGCACCACAATGCGAATGTCAAAGATAGTACATGCACGGAATGGGCTGGTGTAGTACATGCCGTGCAGGTACTGGGGGATTCAGAAAAGGGTGTGGTGATGAACAGAGTGCCTGAATTAAGCAGACCACTCTTACCCAGTCCAAAGATCAGGGCTTGATCCATCACCGTTTTTTAGCTCACTGCACCATCCCAGCTCAGAACTTGGCTATATGCAAATTAGTCTGTTCCTGTCCCAGTGCATGATGGGAACAGGGCAAACCAAACTACCAAGCCAATTCTTATACTGGGAAGGAAACAAGCTTCCGGGGACCGGTTTCTGCCATTTCAGGCGTCGTCGGCCCGGCTTGCTTGAATCCTGATGGTGCAATGAGCAAGGGACTCACATCTGAGTATACCCTTCCACGCTTATGGTGGACAAAATGATTCAGAAAAGGGGGTGGTGATGAACAGAGTGCCTGAATTAAGCAGACCACTCTTACCCAGTCCAAAGATCAGGGCTTGATCCATCACCGTTTTTTAGCTCACTGCACCATCCCAGCTCAGAACTTGGCTATATGCAAATTAGTCTGTTCCTGTCCCAGTGCATGATGGGAACAGGGCAAACCAAACTACCAAGCCAATTCTTATACTGGGAAGGAAACAAGCTTCCGGGGACCGGTTTCTGCCATTTCAGGCGTCGTCGGCCCTGCTTGCTTGAATCCTGATGGTGCAATGAGCAAGGGACTCACATCTGAGTATACCCTTCCACGCTTATGGTGGACAAAATGATTCAGAAAAGGGGGTGGTGATGAACAGAGTGCCTGAATTAAGCAGACCACTCTTACCCAGTCCAAAGATCAGGGCTTGATCCATCACCGTTTTTTAGCTCACTGCACCATCCCAGCTCAGAACTTGGCTATATGCAAATTAGTCTGTTCCTGTCCCAGTGCATGATGGGAACAGGGCAAACCAAACGACCAAGCCAATTCTTATACTGGGAAGGAAACAAGCTTCCGGGGACCGGTTTCTGCCATTTCAGGCGTCGTCGGCCCGGCTTGCTTGAATCCTGATGGTGCAATGAGCAAGGGACTCACATCTGAGTATACCCTTCCAAGCTTATGGTGGACAAAATGATTCAGAAAAGGGGGTGGTGATGAACAGAGTGCCTGAATTAAGCAGACCACTCTTACCCATGTCCAAAGATCAGGGCTTGATCCATCACCGTTTTTTAGCTCACTGCACCATCCCAGCTCAGAACTTGGCTATATGCAAATTAGTCTGTTCCTGTCCCAGTGCATGATGGGAACAGGGCAAACCAAACTACCAAGCCAATTCTTATACTGGGAAGGAAACAAGCTTCCGGGGACCGGTTTCTGCCATTTCAGGCGTCGTCGGCCCGGCTTGCTTGAATCCTGATGGTGCAATGAGCAAGGGACTCACATCTGAGTATACCCTTCCACGCTTATGGTGGACAAAATGATTCAAAAAAGGGGGTGGTGATGAACAGAGTGCCTGAATTAAGCAGACCACTCTTACCCAATCCAAAGATCAGGGCTTGATCCATCACCGTTTTTTAGCTCACTGCACCATCCCAGCTCAGAACTTGGCTATATGCAAATTAGTCTGTTCCTGTCCCAGTGCATGATGGGAACAGGGCAAACCAAACTACCAAGCCAATTCTTATACTGGGAAGGAAACAAGCTTCCGGGGACCGGTTTCTGCCATTTCAGGCGTCGTCGGCCCGGCTTGCTTGAATCCTGATTTTTAGGTTCTGAACTGGGACGGTGCAGTGAGCTAAAAAACGGTGATGGATCAAGCCCTGATCTGTTGACTGGGTAGGAGTGATCTGATTAACTCAGATACTCTGTCCATCACCACCCCCTTTTTGTAATTATTTTGGCCACCATGAGTGTGGAAGGGTATGCTCAGACATGAGTCCCTTGCTCATTGCACCATCAGGATTCAAGCAAGCCGGGCCGAAGACGGCTGTAATGCCAGAAACCGGTCCCCGGAAGCTTGTTTCCTTTCCAGTGAAGAATTGGCTTGGTAGTTTGGTCTGCCCTGTTCCCATGATGCACTGGGCCAGGGACAGACTAATTTGCATATAGCTAGGTTCTGAACTGGGATGGTGCAGTGAGCTAAAAAACGGTGATGGATCAAGCCCTGATCTGTTGACTGGGTAGGAGTGATCTGATTAACTCAGATACTCTGTCCATCACCACCCCCTTTTTGTAATTATTTTGGCCACAATGAGTGTGGAAGGGTATGCTCAGACATGAGTCCCTTGCTCATTGCACCATCAGGATTCAAGCAAGCCGGGCCGAAGACGGCTGTAATGCCAGAAACCGGTCCCCGGAAGCTTGTTTCCTTTCCAGTGAAGAATTGGCTTGGTAGTTTGGTCTGCCCTGTTCCCATGATGCACTGGGCCAGGGACAGACTAATTTGCATATAGCTAGGTTCTGAACTGGGATGGTGCAGTGAGCTAAAAAACGGTGATGGATCAAGCCCTGATCTGTTGACTGGGTAGGAGTGATCTGATTAACTCAGATACTCTGTCCATCACCACCCCCTTTTTGTAATTATTTTGGCCACCATGAGTGTGGAAGGGTATGCTCAGACATGAGTCCCTTGCTCATTGCACCATCAGGATTCAAGCAAGCCGGGCCGAAGACGGCTGTAATGCCAGAAACCGGTCCCCGGAAGCTTGTTTCCTTTCCAGTGAAGAATTGGCTTGGTAGTTTGGTCTGCCCTGTTCCCATGATGCACTGGGCCAGGGACAGACTAATTTGCATATAGCTAGGTTCTGAACTGGGATGGTGCAGTGAGCTAAAAAACGGTGATGGATCAAGCCCTGATCTGTTGACTGGGTAGGAGTGATCTGATTAACTCAGATACTCTGTCCATCACCACCCCCTTTTTGTAATTATTTTGGCCACCATGAGTGTGGAAGGGTATGCTCAGACATGAGTCCCTTGCTCATTGCACCATCAGGATTCAAGCAAGCCGGGCCGAAGACGGCTGTAATGCCAGAAACCGGTCCCCGGAAGCTTGTTTCCTTTCCAGTGAAGAATTGGCTTGGTAGTTTGGTCTGCCCTGTTCCCATGATGCACTGGGCCAGGGACAGACTAATTTGCATATAGCTAGGTTCTGAACTGGGATGGTGCAGTGAGCTAAAAAACGGTGATGGATCAAGCCCTGATCTGTTGACTGGGTAGGAGTGATCTGATTAACTCAGATACTCTGTCCATCACCACCCCCTTTTTGTAATTATTTTGGCCACCATGAGTGTGGAAGGGTATGCTCAGACATGAGTCCCTTGCTCATTGCACCATCAGGATTCAAGCAAGCCGGGCCGAAGACGGCTGTAATGCCAGAAACCGGTCCCCGGAAGCTTGTTTCCTTTCCAGTGAAGAATTGGCTTGGTAGTTTGGTCTGCCCTGTTCCCATGATGCACTGGGCCAGGGACAGACTAATTTGCATATAGCTAGGTTCTGAACTGGGATGGTGCAGTGAGCTAAAAAACGGTGATGGATCAAGCCCTGATCTGTTGACTGGGTAGGAGTGATCTGATTAACTCAGATACTCTGTCCATCACCACCCCCTTTTTGTAATTATTTTGGCCACCATGAGTGTGGAAGGGTATGCTCAGACATGAGTCCCTTGCTCATTGCACCATCAGGATTCAAGCAAGCCGGGCCGAAGACGGCTGTAATGCCAGAAACCGGTCCCCGGAAGCTTGTTTCCTTTCCAGTGAAGAATTGGCTTGGTAGTTTGGTCTGCCCTGTTCCCATGATGCACTGGGCCAGGGACAGACTAATTTGCATATAGCTAGGTTCTGAACTGGGATGGTGCAGTGAGCTAAAAAAACGGTGATGGATCAAGCCCTGATCTGTTGACTGGGTAGGAGTGATCTGATTAACTCAGATACTCTGTCCATCACCACCCCCTTTTTGTAATTATTTTGGCCACCATGAGTGTGGAAGGGTATGCTCAGACATGAGTCCCTTGCTCATTGCACCATCAGGATTCAAGCAAGCCGGGCCGAAGACGGTTGTAATGCCAGAAACCGGTCCCCGGAAGCTTGTTTCCTTTCCAGTGAAGAATTGGCTTGGTAGTTTGGTCTGCCCTGTTCCCATGATGCACTGGGCCAGGGACAGACTAATTTGCATATAGCTAGGTTCTGAACTGGGATGGTGCAGTGAGCTAAAAAACGGTGATGGATCAAGCCCTGATCTGTTGACTGGGTAGGAGCGATCTGATTAACTCAGATACTCTGTCCATCACCACCCCCTTTTTGTAATTATTTTGGCCACAATGAGTGTGGAAGGGTATGCTCAGACATGAGTCCCTTGCTCATTGCACCATCAGGATTCAAGCAAGCCGGGCCGAAGACGGCTGTAATGCCAGAAACCGGTCCCCGGAAGCTTGTTTCCTTTCCAGTGAAGAATTGGCTTGGTAGTTTGGTCTGCCCTGTTCCCATGATGCACTGGGCCAGGGACAGACTAATTTGCATATAGCTAGGTTCTGAACTGGGATGGTGCAGTGAGCTAAAAAACGGTGATGGATCAAGCCCTGATCTGTTGACTGGGTAGGAGTGATCTGATTAACTCAGATACTCTGTCCATCACCACCCCCTTTTTGTAATTATTTTGGCCACCATGAGTGTGGAAGGGTATGCTCAGACATGAGTCCCTTGCTCATTGCACCATCAGGATTCAAGCAAGCCGGGCCGAAGACGGCTGTAATGCCAGAAACCGGTCCCCGGAAGCTTGTTTCCTTTCCAGTGAAGAATTGGCTTGGTAGTTTGGTCTGCCCTGTTCCCATGATGCACTGGGCCAGGGACAGACTAATTTGCATATAGCTAGGTTCTGAACTGGGATGGTGCAGTGAGCTAAAAAACGGTGATGGATCAAGCCCTGATCTGTTGACTGGGTAGGAGTGATCTGATTAACTCAGATACTCTGTCCATCACCACCCCCTTTTTGTAATTATTTTGGCCACCATGAGTGTGGAAGGGTATGCTCAGACATGAGTCCCTTGCTCATTGCACCATCAGGATTCAAGCAAGCCGGGCCGAAGACGGCTGTAATGCCAGAAACCGGTCCCCGGAAGCTTGTTTCCTTTCCAGTGAAGAATTGGCTTGGTAGTTTGGTCTGCCCTGTTCCCATGCTGCACTGGGCCAGGGACAGACTAATTTGCATATAGCTAGGTTCTGAACTGGGATGGTGCAGTGAGCTAAAAAACGGTGATGGATCAAGCCCTGATCTGTTGACTGGGTAGGAGTGATCTGATTAACTCAGATACTCTGTCCATCACCACACCCTTTTTGTAATTATTTTGGCCACCATGAGTGTGGAAGGGTATGCTCAGACATGAGTCCCTTGCTCATTGCACCATCAGGATTCAAGCAAGCCGGGCCGAAGACGGCTGTAATGCCAGAAACCGGTCCCCGGAAGCTTGTTTCCTTTCCAGTGAAGAATTGGCTTGGTAGTTTGGTCTGCCCTGTTCCCATGATGCACTGGGCCAGGGACAGACTAATTTGCATATAGCTAGGTTCTGAACTGGGATGGTGCAGTGAGCTAAAAAACGGTGATGGATCAAGCCCTGATCTGTTGACTGGGTAGGAGTGATCTGATTAACTCAGATACTCTGTCCATCACCACCCCCTTTTTGTAATTATTTTGGCCACCATGAGTGTGGAAGGGTATGCTCAGACATGAGTCCCTTGCTCATTGCACCATCAGGATTCAAGTAAGCCGGGCCGAAGACGGCTGTAATGCCAGAAACCGGTCCCCGGAAGCTTGTTTCCTTTCCAGTGAAGAATTGGCTTGGTAGTTTGGTCTGCCCTGTTCCCATGATGCACTGGGCCAGGGACAGACTAATTTGCATATAGCTAGGTTCTGAACTGGGATGGTGCAGTGAGCTAAAAAAACGGTGATGGATCAAGCCCTGATCTGTTGACTGGGTAGGAGTGATCTGATTAACTCAGATACTCTGTCCATCACCACCCCCTTTTTGTAATTATTTTGGCCACCATGAGTGTGGAAGGGTATGCTCAGACATGAGTCCCTTGCTCATTGCACCATCAGGATTCAAGCAAGCCGGGCCGAAGACGGCTGTAATGCCAGAAACCGGTCCCCGGAAGCTTGTTTCCTTTCCAGTGAAGAATTGGCTTGGTAGTTTGGTCTGCCCTGTTCCCATGATGCACTGGGCCAGGGACAGACTAATTTGCATATAGCTAGGTTCTGAACTGGGATGGTGCAGTGAGCTAAAAAACGGTGATGGATCAAGCCCTGATCTGTTGACTGGGTAGGAGTGATCTGATTAACTCAGATACTCTGTCCATCACCACCCCCTTTTTGTAATTATTTTGGCCACCATGAGTGTGGAAGGGTATGCTCAGACATGAGTCCCTTGCTCATTGCACCATCAGGATTCAAGCAAGCCGGGCCGAAGACGGCTGTAATGCCAGAAACCGGTCCCCGGAAGCTTGTTTCCTTTCCAGTGAAGAATTGGCTTGGTAGTTTGGTCTGCCCTGTTCCCATGATGCACTGGGCCAGGGACAGACTAATTTGCATATAGCTAGGTTCTGAACTGGGATGGTGCAGTGAGCTAAAAAACGGTGATGGATCAAGCCCTGATCTGTTGACTGGGTAGGAGTGATCTGATTAACTCAGATACTCTGTCCATCACCACCCCCTTTTTGTAATTATTTTGGCCACCATGAGTGTGGAAGGGTATGCTCAGACATGAGTCCCTTGCTCATTGCACCATCAGGATTCAAGCAAGCCGGGCCGAAGACGGCTGTAATGCCAGAAACCGGTCCCCGAAAGCTTGTTTCCTTTCCAGTGAAGAATTGGCTTGGTAGTTTGGTCTGCCCTGTTCCCATGATGCACTGGGCCAGGGACAGACTAATTTGCATATAGCTAGGTTCTGAACTGGGATGGTGCAGTGAGCTAAAAAACGGTGATGGATCAAGCTCTGATCTGTTGACTGGGTAGGAGTGATCTGATTAACTCAGATACTCTGTTCATCACCACCCCCTTTTTGTAATTATTTTGGCCACCATGAGTGTGGAAGGGTATGCTCAGACATGAGTCCCTTGCTCATTGCACCATCAGGATTCAAGCAAGCCGGGCCGAAGACGGCTGTAATGCCAGAAACCGGTCCCCGGAAGCTTGTTTCCTTTCCAGTGAAGAATTGGCTTGGTAGTTTGGTCTGCCCTGTTCCCATGATGCACTGGGCCAGGGACAGACTAATTTGCATATAGCTAGGTTCTGAACTGGGATGGTGCAGTGAGCTAAAAAACGGTGATGGATCAAGCCCTGATCTGTTGACTGGGTAGGAGTGATCTGATTAACTCAGATACTCTGTCCATCACCACCCCCTTTTTGTAATTATTTTGGCCACCATGAGTGTGGAAGGGTATGCTCAGACATGAGTCCCTTGCTCATTGCACCATCAGGATTCAAGCAAGCCGGGCCGAAGACGGCTGTAATGCCAGAAACCGGTCCCCAGAAGCTTGTTTCCTTTCCAGTGAAGAATTGGCTTGGTAGTTTGGTCTGCCCTGTTCCCATGATGCACTGGGCCAGGGACAGACTAATTTGCATATAGCTAGGTTCTGAACTGGGATGGTGCAGTGAGCTAAAAAACGGTGATGGATCAAGCCCTGATCTGTTGACTGGGTAGGAGTGATCTGATTAACTCAGATACTCTGTCCATCACCACCCCCTTTTTGTAATTAATTGTGCAGGTACTGGGGTGCATGCACACAGGGGAGCACAACGTGTGCCCCCTGCATGCACCCCTTGGCCAGAAGACATCAGGGGACCCTGTAGGGGCCCTTTTGTTTCCTCTCTGCCACGGTTTTCATGGAGGATCAACTGCCATGAAAACTGTGGCAGAGAGAAAACTCGTAATATGCTTGGCGGGACTGCATATTTCTGCCTCAAGACCACACGCCACCACCAGGGTCCCTGGCAGTGGCAGCATTGTAATGGTTGTCCGACCGCCCTACTTGTAATTGCAGTAGTCAGACATCAAGCAAAATCTGCTCTGAAACTAAATATTCAGCAAAGTCTACCATAAGAGCTCCTTACTGTCCGGCTAACACCATAGGGAGAGGAGCAGGCGTGATGATGAGGGACACCCAACGTCCTCTGAACAAAATACTTTAGCCCTGGGTATTACTAGGACTGGATGCTAATATTGCCAGTAAACAACAATCTGCTGCAAATTAGGCCCATATCTTGGTTGAGTGACCTGATATATTTTCATGTCTTGATATATTAGTAGGGTGGTTGTCTGGCTGGACTTAAATTATATCCCTCTCGCCCATCTTCTGTTCATTAGATGGTACAAAAGCAGCTAAATTAATTAGATTATGTCAGGCATACACACCATGGAAGCAGGCAAATAGGGTATTTGAAATCCCCCTGGAACAAGAGGACAGCGACTGCGGTCATGGGCTGTGTAAGGCCACCTGTGGTAGATTACTTCACGTCCATCGAGTAACGTCTAGGGGTAACCCAGGCAGGGTCAGGAGGGACACTGCCATAATACATGCTGTGTAGTGTTTATTCATGAATGGTAGTGGAGCGGCACACAGACGTGCACTTAGCTACAGGCAGCACCAGTGAACTTTGATTGGGTCACCCCTGGAACTAGATTAGAGCGGGTCATGGGCACGCCGTTGTTGCAGGATGTGAGAATAAATGACCGATAGGGGTGACACGAGTGGCTGTAGCCTGTCCTGCATGCAGGCAGCCATTGGAAGGAGTTAAAGAGTCAATCAGGTTGGGATCTAAGCAGCAGATATACATAGGAGAGGCGCATGCATAGTGGGTACTCTTTCACATGTGCTTAGAACTGCTAGAGGATTCTCAAGATATGTGCAGGAGGGCTATCCAAAGTGAGAAGAGAGATAGAGGGTTTGGGTAGTAAGAGGTGGGGCAGGTAGCATTAGTTGGAGAATGGGTAGAGTATGAAGGGAATAGGGGTTCTCTCCTTTCAATTGGGTGTGTAATGGCTGTTGGAGGAGTAGAATAGGAGACTATGGTAAGCTTGTGTACCCGGAATGAGGCATGGGAACGACAAGAGAAAGTGGGGTACAGAAAGTAGAATGGTTATTATAAAAGTGAGGAATAAAAATATGGATTAGATTTGGGTAAAGGGGAGGGTAGTGACTGGGGGTTAGAGAATAGAGGTATATTTTCTGTGTGGGTTGTGGGGTGTGGAGTTGAAAGACGGGGCTGATGAGTGTAAGGATGCTGGGCCTGCGATGGAAGGATTGGTGGATGACAGCTGGCTTAGAAAGGGGGTAGGTCTGGTAAGAGTAATATAAGGGCAGTGGGTTGGGAATTGGATTGGAGCTTTAAATGGGGTACTTAGCAGGAAACCATGAACGGCTTGAAGAAAGGTGGGTGGGGAAACGAAACACATTAGCATAAAATTGTGACGTGTTAAGGGTAGAGGAGGAAAATTTAGAGATGAGGAAAAATGCATGATCAGTGATGAATGAAGCACAGTGGGAGATATCAGGATATAGAAAGATGTAGGGTTGTGAGTTAAGGGTGAGAGCAGAGGAAAGAGGTTGGGTAAGGAGAGGTAGGATGGGTGTAAGTGAGGTTCTGGGTAGAGGTAGTTTACCTGTGGGTTAGGTAGAAGTGAGTAGTGTGAAACTAAGGGGTCCATTTGGATGACGGGCGGCGGACTTTGTCCGCCCGTCATCCTAGCGGAGATTGGGACCGCCCGCCATAAGGGCGGTGGTCCCGTGGGGGGCATTATGATGTGCCCGCCACAGTGGCGGGCACATCCTGCATTTGTAGCATTGTGGCGGGCGGTGCTCTCAGCACCGCCCGCCACAATGCTACAAATGCATTTCAGCATTTGCATATACAAAGCAGCAGGCACCGCGTGGTGCCTGCCGCTTTGTTTATGCAAATGTGGGGGGGTACCACAGGTACACCCCGTGTGCAGCCCCCAACCCTCCTTCACTCTGGGGGATCCCAGGGGGCCCCCAGAGTGAAGACCGCATGCCTTTCCGTGGCGGCATTGCCGCCACGGAAAGGCATTGTAAAATATCCATGCTAATATGGCTGGCGGTGTCTGATAGACACCGCCACCATATGGCGACCGGGGCGGAAAAGCGGCGGACGGTCCGCCGAGGTCCCCCCCGCCATACTAATATGGCGGGGGGGAAACTACTGAGGATGTCGGGCGGATTGCCCCCGCCAGGCTGGCGGGGGCAATCCGCCCGACATCCTAATGGGCCCCTAAGTTTTGGATAGGTGAAGGGTGTTTAGAAGGATTAGGTTGGGATGGAAAGATGGGTTACAGAGAGATGGCCAGACTCAAGAAAGGGGAGGGAAGTTGCTGGGGTTAGGGAGGAGATAGGGAGATGTTAAAAACTTTAAGAAAAGGTGGGATTTACATTGAGATTGAGATACTACTTGAGATTGGTAGGGAGTTTGGGGTGGAGGAGAGTGATGCGGGGAAGGGGGAAAGCTTTGGGATGAAGGAACATGGGAAGGAAGCACAGTAGGACTGGGTATGTTTGAGGAGAAGGTGCCAACATGCGGGCAGCTAGGGATTGGAAGCTTTATCCTGGCGTGTGACATCCCTGGCTTACCAGATGCTACTGTCTCATGTTTATGTGGTCCAACTCCTCTGAGTGTGATGCGTTTATGTGCAATGGTTAATGCTAGGGAACTTGGAAATTATATTTTCCAGAGGAGTTAGTTCTGGTTCAGTCACAGAAGGAGCTGATATCACCTTATAGGGCCTGTTTGGTGCATCTCGGGTAGAAATGCCACACCCTCAGTAATTTCTACATATTCTATGTATTTCCTGATATAACTGCACATTACCTTTTACTGACAAAATGTCTTTATTAAAGTTGTATTATTAAAATCAGCAGGATTTCGTTTTAGAGAATTAGGCAACGTGCAAGCATCATATGACAACAAGTGTGCCTCTGTAAACAGATATAATCACTACATAAGATACATAAGTTGGAAGAGCTCTCTAAGGTTCAATGTAAAGGGAATAATTTGGAAACGTTTTGTGGTCGATCATCTCTAATTTTGTGTAGGTATTGGCATTTTATAGAGATTTGTATGATGTTTTGAAATCATTTTAGGAGACATTGTTCGAGATTTGTGTTGCTGAATAAGTTAGGTTGAATATTAGGGCACAGCGGACTAACCAAAATTAAGCAATGACTTATATGGATGGAATCATATGTCCTTAGTATGTGGCCTACTGTGCGTTAGGTGTAGTGATGAACTGGATAAACAACAAATAATCAATTTATTTTTAAAAAGTATGTGTTTTGCTTTTATGCATAATATCTGTCTCGTAAATTGCACTCTTCTAAAAAGAATAACATTTTTCAAAGTCTGAAGAGTTATTCTGTAGAAAACGTGGAGTCAGCAACAAATGAAGAATCATGGCATAGTGGGGACTATACATCACTGCCCCGAGTAGATGTTATTGCTCAGAGTTTCTGTCCTGTATTCCTCAAAGGGGTGTTTCTCCAGCTCCTTCAATACTAGCTGCTAACATTGATGTGATACCTTTACTGAATTTCTTGCAGAAACACAAGGGTCATCTTGACTCCACCTGAGAAGTTTCCACCTTTGTTTGGATGCTTCTGTGTGCTAATCACAACACTAAACTATTACATCTTGTTGTCTTAGTGATATCTTTAGCATATACTTTTGTTCTGTACTTATGCCGTTTCTTTATAAATTTAGCTTCATAAATCCTTTGTGCTCCTTCCACATTAAGAGTCAGTAGAAGGCATGTCTGCAGAAGTGTGCCCACTCCAAGTTCATTCAGAGAGATAACATAAGTTAACATTGTCTTTAACAGCACATTAACACCAGTATTACACATTTTGAAATGGAGGCTGCTGTTGTTTCCGGTTACCAGTGCCCTATGCACAGCATTGGTCCTTGGCATGGTTGCTTCATTCTCCTGTTCTGTGTTTATCTCAGCCAAAAAGAGGGGATGTCTGTATTACACGTGCATTGTAGTTTATTGCACTTGTAATATGGCAGACGGAATATTCACCATGTTTTGACGGAGTATCAAACTAAATAAGGCCCGAGCTTTTTCAGGAGCAACAAGATGAGATGCCCCTTGTTTTATATTTCACATTGGAATTAAATTGGAACCACAGCAATCTGAAATGTTCTTAAAAATTACCAGGGCTGTACAGACAACCATTCACCATCATCCCACACACACAAACAATAAAAGTGTGATTCAGTTTACCTTGAAAGTGTGGAACATGGTTTCTTGTGCTGACAGAACATTTCCCAAAAAGTAACCAAAAGCAATTAAATGTACTACTGCGTGTCTTTGCCACTTTTCAGGCACACATGGGAAGGAACTGGATTAGTCTTGATTAAAGGGTCTGATTTATGTGACCCTCTCATATCCAGTTAATGTTTAAGTGGTAGTTTTAGTGTAGTATAGGACACCATGGGGACGCGGCACACCAATATAGACCTATTCATTTCTGCCTGTCCAGGTCTGCTCATCCTAGATCTGCAGTTACAAAGGTTGCTGGAGTCACTAATTCTTGGTAGGGGTTTTAGCATTTAGTGGATTTTTGTTGTGCTGCACATATTTGTGCTGTTGAAGCCTTTTTTGAATATGTAGAACTAGGCATGGTCTAATTGTATGCATATTTGTTTTGCTGCCATGTAGAGAAGTGATGGTGGCCTGCTGGTGAGATAGGAGTTCTGTTGTTGAAGCAAAAAAATACTCTACTGGAGTATAATTCATGAGGGGGTCAATCTTAATATTTTCTTTGGAAAAATAATTCAGATGCACCCTAGTTAATGAAGAGAATTCTCTATAGACATTCTGCTGTATGTGTAGCATTTTTGATGTTTCCAGAATGATGCATTCTAATATTTTATCTTTTTACTTCCTTTTTCAGCAAGTGCATCGCTCCTTCAGGAAGCCTACCAGGCAGAACAAGTGGCACACGTACACATCAAGGAAATGCAGCACCATGCCTCCGGCCAACCTTCTTCCACACAGCTACAGAACTGCGCCAGACAGAGCCAAGCTGCATCGGAACAGGGGTGCCAGCCAGTATTTTGGCACATCCCAACAAGACTTGATTGACAGCGACTCTGGAGATTTCACCCGAAGGTCCAGCAATGCTTCCATTGGGTCGTGGTCGTTCCAGAGGAGCAAATCTCTCTTCTGTTTGCCAACGATGAGCACTTTTCCATCCTGTGAATCCTTTTCCCTTAGTGAACCATATCCATTTTTCGCCAGTGGAACACCAGGTCAAAAAGAGCGGGCGCCCTCATGGAGTTGCAGTCCCAAGCTTAGTGTCGATGACTTAGACGGGGCTCAGGAGACCGACGTGGACACCGGGATGAAGCTGTCCTGCTCTGACTTGTCAATTGTCTCCGCTTATTCGACTCTCAATGGCTTCTGCAGTGATTTAGAAGCCTCGCTCCCCTCAGAAACTCAAAGCACTGGTAGTTCTAAGCGAGCCATCCGTGAGGGAATTCGATTACCGTCGAGGACCAGCCCCCTCGAGCGGTCCTGTGGACCAGTCCCGTCTCCATCTGAATGGCCTCCCAGCTCTTTCAAGCCTCCCCCAGTCCCCAGCTCTGCGTCTGGTTTGCCATTCAAGCTGTCCCCAAGAGCTACGACGTATAGTTCTCAGGGCGGAAGTCAGTCAACTGAGAGGACAAAGCCACTATCCCAATCCTTGTCTTCCCCGACCTGTGAAGAGGAAGAGTTCTACATCTGATCCCGCTCTTGGTATCCACCGACTTTGTATATAAACCAGGGCACAGATTTAGTATTGGACATTATTTGAAAATATTGCTTTTTTAAGCTGTAAAATCCTGGAATGCCCTTCAGTTGCTGAAGTAAATTAGTTTTGGCAGCAAAACTATCAAATTAACAGCAAAGTGTAAGGTCTTCCACCGCGGTGCATGTTGGTTTAGGTAATACCGCGTGAGCATGCGCCATCTTGCTGCAGACTTTAACCAGTCTTAAAATTAACCTGCCGGGCACTGTTGGTTATCGCAAGAAAAGAGTATGTTTACACATTGTACTAATAAATAATCCGTAAATGAGTTATTTTTCGTCCTCTATGTCACACTCCTGCATGAGAGTAAATATTGAACGGAGGAATAACACATCTGACTTTTTCCTCTTTAATATTATGTTATTTTGTTTTAACAACTGAAAGAATTTACAAAATCAATCTTGCCTCACTACACTAAAGCAAGATATAAATATTCAAATTCAGCCCTGCAAAGTGTTACTTCTATTTCCACCCACCAATAAATCAGGCGCATAGTGTTATGCCAAAATACAGAACAGACAGCCCAACAGGCAGATTGCAAAGTCCAAAGATTTGGACGGAGAGCAGTAAAACAATTGAAGCAAAATAACTGAAATAGCCAGCGAGCTGAAAATGCACAAACAGGGCTCCCACGGCCTGGTTGTTGATGGGAATGGCAGACTTTTCTTAATCTTGCAAAATGTCCAAAGTGTGCAAATAAGAATGAGCTCTAGTAATCTAACATTGTCTTTTATATATTGCTTTGAAACAACATAACCAGTGGATCTGGCTCAGTGTATCCATAGGTCTAATCACAGAGATGTGCACTCATATGTGAAGCAGGGGCTCAATTTTTCCCTCACAGAAGCTCACACACAGATATATTGCACGCTTCTGCCTTGACATTGTACAGCACACTTTACTTGAGATACCTGAAGTTTAACACTTTATGTTCACGGGTAAATGTAGCACACTTAGGGGCATATTTACAAGCCCCTATCGCCACCACAGCAACACTTTTCTGGACGTTGTGGTGGGGTTAGGGGCTTTGCCTTATTTACAAGGCAGCTTTAAGCCACTTAACGTGGCTTAACTCTGCCTTGTAAATAAGGCCCCCTTTCACGCTATAATTAGTGTGAAAGGGGTGGGCAATGGGTGTTGCAGTGGGCGTTCCACCGCAACACCCATTGATTTTGACACTGCCCCCTATTTACAAAGGTAGGAGTAAATAGGAGGTAGTGCCAAAATTAAGACCAGGGATAACCTGGTCTTAACCGGGCAAAACTAGGAGAAATGTTTAATTTCTCCTAGTTTTTGCTGTTTACATCATAGCAACAGCAAAACGCCATTGATTGTCTATATGCAGTAAGGTGTCCCTTCCGAACACATAAACAATCATTTACAAAAAAATGATGTTTTGCAATTTCTATGTGTGCTGCATTAAGCAGCACACATAGAAGTTGCAAAACACCATTTAAAGATTGTTTATGTGCAGGAAGGGACACCTTTCTGCACAGAAAAGATCTTCCCCTCAACACAGGCATCCTTGCACTGTGCTGAAAGTGTGTCTGTGTTGGCGTTAGACTGAAAAATTCAGCTCTAGTGCAAGGGGAAACGCAGGGCTGCACCATATTCTCGTAAATATGGTGCAACCCTGCATTTCACAAGTGGCGGAGTGCGGCGTTAAGCCAGGAAGGCTAACGCTGCACTCAGTCACTTCTTAGTAACTATGCCCCAGAGCTCCTTGTAAAGAGGAGAGAGAACCCGGGCACACCTCTGGAGCCATCGTATGACACTTCTCAAGAGCATCTGCTGTGTTGTTTCTCTTTCGGGTCACTTCAGGTAAGTTCACCAGTTTCAGGACCTAGGACTTCTATGGAAATTCACAAGGGCATATTATCAAGCCCCTTATCGCCGCTTTAGCGGCAGTTTAGCCGCTAAACCAGCAATAATTTTAACACCGTTCCTTGATAATATGCGGCAAAATATTTCGGAATTGTCACAGATGTACAAATGATTCACCGTTAACACCGCATGCATGATTTTTAATTGAGGAATGTGGCAATGGGAGGGAGAAATCTGAGGCAGACATGGTGAGGGTGAAAACATGAGAGATAAGCAAAGAAAGTGCTAAGACATAGTTAGCAGGATTGCCTGTGGTCTCTTTCTACGTGCAATAGAGGTACAGGCCTTGATTTTCTTTTGGTGTGTAGTGTTGCCTGGTAAGCCAACAGCCTGTCCCTCGCTTTGCTAAAACTTGTGCTGCTGCCGTGGATGTTACACCAGCAAATTGCTCCAACTGATCAACTGATGGTGGTGGTGGGGGAGGCAGGGGCAATTTTGTTGTTTGAATGTACTCCCTATCGTGCCCTTGCTAACACCACTGCTGGCTTGGCAGCTGCTTTCCAGTGCAACGCAGAAGTACAGTGTGACGACGGAAAAATACACCAAACCCATTGATCCTGACCATTTGTCTATTGTATTACCCAGAAATCCAGCTAGCCTTCAGCTTTTTCTGATAGTGCGTCAACTCCTAAAGCCCTCTGTTAATCAGAGACACTTTGAGATTCCCTTTCTTCCCTGCCACTACTTTTACATATGGTCAGGGCTACTGGAATTATGTGATTCTGTGGCTCTGGTCTTGTTCGTATCAAAAGTTACTAAAAAAGCAGCAACATTGTCGTGTGCTGTGGAAGGCCCTTCGCAAAGGTTAACTGGTCATCTTTTACTTGTTTTTTTCTGTTTTTAGTTGTTAAAATGACACTAATGTTGTGAAATCTTTGCCCAGACAGTATTACCTTGTGTACAAATTACAAAATAATGAAACAATACTATTAATGAATGTGCTGCATCATGCCGTATAATTGAGAAACAAACACAACTCACTTAGGCAATTTGCTGCCAGTCCGGTTTGTGGGATGGGAACATATCTTTCAGGCATACGTAACATGAACTGTTTGGCGTTGGGAAATGTGATTCCACCATTGCTATGAGAGAAATCGTTATTCAGGAAAGATAATATATTTAATCTAAGCCCAAGTTTGTCTTTGATGTCACGACAAGCGAGCTATGCCCGTAGATGGGGTACACGCCCCCTTCCTGCCTGCTCATTCGTCACACCTAGAAACATCCCACAAAAACTCGGCTTGCAGTAATGGACATGTCTGTAACTCATATAGAGGTTTTGTAAGAAATGTTTTAATTATTTACCTTTTTATCCATTACCTCAGTCCATTTTTCCTTGATTTAAAAATGTATAATAAGGTGAGCCCAACTGTAGGTCTGTAAGTATGTATGTATGATGTATGCGTGTAGGTATGTATGTATATATGTGGTATTTCTGTATCACAAACTTAGCTAAAAGGCAAAGGAGAGCAGTACATGGTCAAAGGTAACTATAAAGGTAATGAGTAATAGGAGAGGAAGCTTGGTTGTTGAAGGTTAATGCATTGTGATATAGTATTCAGTGGCGGCTGGTACCCTAAATATTGGGTGAGGCAACCACTGGCCAATAATGCCTGGTCAATGCCAAAGCTGTCAGTCATGGCTCATTATAAACAGAGTTTATAACGAACCATGACTGAGAACTTTCGCGATGAGGCTGAAGGCGGTGCGAGTCTTACAGTGCATCAGTGGGTAAACACTAACAAAATTCAAATGTACTCACCCACTGCATGCAGTGTCTCGCCTCTGTTCCTCCTGCTCTGTCCCTCAGTGCTGATCTGGTTTGCAGGCTGCAGCAGTTCTCCGCATCAATCCAAATGCTGCTGTCATGCTGCTGATAATGTTAGCCGCATGAGAGCAGCGCCATGATTGGCTAGAGTGGGCTGCGTCGACGCTCCCATAGTACCTGGGGGCCTTTGTCTGCGCTCCACTTAGCTGTCTTAGATCTAGTTGATTTTGAGAGTTGTTGTTCAATCATATGCCTACGATACCCAGCCAAATTAAATTTGGTGTGTGAGTTAAGGTTTTAATGGCTGTTGTGAGAGTTATGTATTCAGATCCTAATAAAATTTCCATTGTTTTTTCGGTGTAAATTTGTTATCTAAAGAGCACTTTAATTGTCATTTTAGATGAATTACTGATTTGCTTTTAAATGTAGCACAAAGACAAACATAACTTCACCTTAACCATCATAATGTTCAGTGTATTTCTGGAGTTTTTTCTGATCATATTCCACATCCACCAGTTCCCTGTACCCATCCCTCCACAGGCAGCCTACTCCAACCAGACAGGCCTTCGGTCACATGCAGCAGAGTTGGGGAAAGTGACTGGTGCCCTGCAACCATCCTGTCTCAGGTTTGCAACCCACCAGGCAATTCTATGCAACCGATACTTCATGGTAGACCAACTTCTGCTGCTCAAAGCCTGAGCACAAGGGATGGGCCACAGGATCTTGTGTTCAGCCAGGCCCTTCTTTTTGTTTAATTTAGTTTTGAATTAGTGAATCCTCCTGCATTCTCGAATCTGGGGAGGATCCGAGGATATTCCATGGATCTTCAAATCTGGGAAGGATCTGGGAATCACCAGGGAGGGCCACGCTGGGATACATTGATCATGGCATTAGACTTGTGAATCTTGCAAGAAAAAGTATTTTTTTTAAATTGTAAACATGAGAAGGTCCATTTGGGCTCCCTACAGGAGCATGGGGGCCAGGGTGTGCTCACCCTACCCCCTTATATGTAATTTGAATTTTATTTTCAGGAATTTTGAGCTAAGTCCTGTAATGGCCGCTTCAACATTTTCTCTCATGTTGCAGCGAGCCAAAATGATCAGTTCAGGTCCACCTTTGGATCCATGGACCCAAAATGGCTAGCTAGAGAATAGGCTTCCTCGGTCACTAGAATGTAAAATGTGATTCAAGGATATCCGTTAATTTCCAACCTTCGAGATATCACCGAACCATCCAGATATCTATAAAATCCTGCTTTACTGTTTAGTTTGTCAAACTACTGAACGGATTTAAACCAAACCAAACAAGCATTTGCAATGCAATAGGTCTCGCATTAGGAAAGTTTGAGCTATTGGTATTGTAAATGGCAAAGTTTTTATTTGTTTCTTTTTTTTTAAATAGCTAAATTAATAGCTTCGTCATTTACAATGCCAATAGTTATAACTTTCGCAAATGTGATACCTATAGCATTTGTAATGCAATATGTTTTGTATTTACAAACCGCGAGAGGACAAAAAAAAGCTCCGGACCACCGCCTCCTCCCAGGCCTTCAAAAGGGACCTCAAAGTTCTCCTCCTCCAGAGACACCTCCAAAAGTAATTCACGTCCTCTTGCTATTTCTGAGGAAGACTTCCCACTACTGATAATTTCTACTTTCCATGACCATGGAAGTGCCTTCCCAGTGTATGCCTGTGATTGGAGGGTCTGCCTTTTTGCAGTATTTTCCATGTACTGGTGTTCGGTGCCCTTTTGTAACATGCACACACCACTCTGCCCTTGCAACACACGGCTGCTACCTCTCACATGTCTTTGCCTTTGATACTTGCACAAGTGCCACCTTGCCCATGTAACGCTTGTTCCTGAACCTGAGTGTCTAGCACTTATTGCAGGACTATACCTCTAATTATACTCTGTTTTCTCTTATAACTGCACACTTGTCACTTTCATTTCCTCTTGTGCACTTTTGACTACCTCATGTATTTTGGTTGTTCACAATTTTTACTCAAGTATTTTGTTTGCTCACGATTGTCACTATTACCTTTACTACCTCATGTATTTTGGTTGCTCACAATTTTTACTCAAGTATTTTGTTTGCTCACGATTGTCACTATTACCTTTACTACCTCATGTATTTTTGGTTGCTCATAGTTTTTACTACCTCATGTATTTTGTTTGCTCACAATTGTCACTATTACCTTATGTAAGTAACGTATGTTTTGGCAACCTGTTCTTTTGTAATGTTTCTCATTATGTTTCATTTCTGTTCCTAATGTGAAGCGCTCTGACGCCTTCGGGTAAAGTCCGCGCTATATAAAAATGCATAAATACATAAATAAATAAATACCGCCTTTGGGTAAAGTCCGCGCTATATAAAAATGCATAAATACATAAATAAATAAATACCGCCTTTGGGTAAAGTCCGCGCTATATAAAAATGCATAAATGAATAAATAAATAAATACCGCAAATCAAACATCCTCGTCACTCTGCCGGCCTGCGACCAGGAAGTCAGGCAGGCCGGCGTGACAACCGGAAACAGGAAGTAGGAGGGCGGGAGCCTACCCCGCCTCCCACGGAAGAGCCGCGATTGTTTGGAGCACCGGAGCAGGCAGGAGCCTACCCTGCGCCCCGGTGCCGAAGGAGGGAAGAAGAGTCCTGCTGCCGGGCCCTGCAGCTGAGGAGAGCCGCCGCACGAAGGAAGCCGGTGAGTGGGTTGCTGAGCTGCGGGGGGGGGGTGGGGGGTGGGGGGGGAGCATGTGTGTACACGCGCGCGCGTGCGGGGGAGGGGCGGGCTGTGTATGTGTGTGTGCATGCGTGCGTGTGTGTGTGTGTATGTGTCTTGGAGTGCGTGTGTGTGACTGTGGGGGAGGGGGTGTGTGTGTGAGCGAGTGTCTGTCTGCGCGCGCATGTGTACGGCGCGGGACGCGAAGTGCGCGTTCGCGCACACAAATCCAGGAAAAAAAGCTCGTACACCCTCTTGTCCTCCTTCCCCCCAGACTGATCGCTATACGTCTCCAGCTGGACACATGCATCCTTGTGGATGCATTTTGCCAGCGAGACCCAAAAAGTACTTCCTTGAGTACGTTTCTAATTTATTGCCAACATTGGTGTAATTCTGTACAGTTATTTTTCTGTATGGAAGAGCAAAATGTCCAAAATGTCCAAAATGGAATATGACACTTTTGGGTCCCCCCTCTTTTTTTGACCCCAACTTGAGGGATCTGCATTAAAATTTCCGGGAAGGCCCCAGAGTGGAGGAACTTTGGGGCATATTAGCAAGGGCGATATCGCCGCTTTAGCGGGACTTTTTCCAGCTAAAGCGGCGATATTTTTATCACCCTATTAGCAAGCTGTCGCTAACAGCAGTTAGCGACAGCTTGTAGGCGATAGTTGCAGGTTTGAGGCCCCCTTTGCATGTCAGTGATATTTATCGCTAATGACATGCAAAGTGGGCGTACCCAACCTGTTAGGGACTGAAAGCAGTCACTAACACAGCTATCGCCTATTAGCAAGTCAGGCGAAGCAATAAAACAAATCGGGCTAAGCGCGATTATCGCTAGAACCTAATGCCTGCTCAGACCATGACTTAACCTGTATATCCATTGGGAGGTGGATATTCAGGTTAAATCCCCATTAGCGTTAATGCCTGAATATCGCTGGCTTTCCAGCGATATTCACGCATTGAGCCGCTATCGCTGGATATTTTATCGCTTTAGAGATAAACGTTGCTAATAGCACGTTATCTCTGCGATAATATCCGGAGATAGGCGGCGATAAAATAAATGCGTTCAGGGCATTTAGCGATAATTATCGCTATTTGTTGCTAATATGCCCCTTTGTTTTTGAAAGTGTTGTGCCGATTCATTGAACACTGCCAACGTTCTTTATTAAAAGTTGGGAGTAAACCCTTAACCATGGAAGAACCCATCTAATGTGACCTAGGAACGGAGCTGTCCATTTCAGTGAGAGGACCTGACCCACTAACTAAGAAGACCTAAGCAAGGCCCAGCTGACTGAAACCTGCATGAAGGAGGATACAAGGAACTAAACAGTTGAGAAGCTGACACAAATAGTATCATATCCCAGGAGAGCCTGCATCTCCCCACACTATCCACAAACGGACACTGGGATTAAAACATGTATTGTTTACTGTGGCCGGCTGTGATGACTGCAACATTTCAAGTGTCTCTGCACGCTTACCATTTCAGAGTTATTAGCATTCAAGATGCTGGCAGCCTGTGCCTTCAGTGTTACCAGCTGTAATTCAGATATTTTCGGGTGTGGGAACATTGAGCACCTCAGAAAAGACAGTTATGGTATCTAATATGTGACTATAGCTTCGGATGACTTTTAGTCAGAGAATTAGTCATTTGAAAAGAACTTTAAAGTCTTGCTCTGTTTCATACTCTCTAGATAACAAGTTGTCTCTGTATGTATGTTTTTTCTCAAGCTTCTAGAAAGCTTACCAAAAAGTCTACAAATTATTATTTCAAAATATATATATCACTAGTCTTAAAATTAGTTTTGCACTATATAATAAAAGTTCAATTATTTACGTTGGACCAACCGCAAATTGTGCAGAAAAAAAGAATTACGTGCCTATTTAAGCTACTTTTCATGCTGTTTGCACTTTTATAATGTGTTATTTTCGAAGGAGTTTATGTGTTTATTTCAAAGCTATTGTTTCCGGTGGCAGCATCCATGTTTTACACCCACCTGTAAAGTGGACTCCTTAAAGCACATCATCCGCATTATGTACTGGATTTGACACATTATGTCAATATGCTTAGTCACTAATACCAAACATGGCTCTTCACAGCAATAAAGGTCCTGGTAATGAGTTGTGCATGTGGATTAATATAGAAGTGTGACATGAACGTCACATTTTCTTCATAGTGCTGTTAGCCAATGCCACCTTCAGTTCCCATCCCCATCACGTTCTTGCTCAGTTGTTTTAAATTCCAGGAGCTGACTTGTGATTAGGAGGCACATTGATTTTTTTAATTACATCATAGTCTCCTACTGAAATTGTACTGCTTGCTTGAACTGACCCAAAGTTAGCTTATCCTATTTTTGGTTTAATTTTATGATAACTGACAAAACTCCACCGTAGGGGAAACATCCATCGTCAGTGTAAGCATTTAAACACTGATAATACACTGCACAACTACAAACTGAAAGGCTATTCAAAGAAAAGAAAGTGAGAGAGAATGATTCCTTTTTAGGTCTCAGCTAGACAGTGCTTGCGCTCTCTCTCCGAGACATGTATATACTGTGTGGGCTTCATCCCGTCCATATGGTTCCCATTTGCTAGCTCCATGATCATTCTCATATTCTTTCTTCACCTTTTGTCCATAGCATGTATTTGTCATGCTTCTTTCTGTATTTAAATGTAAATGTAAATGTCATGGTACTTATAGAGCGCACTGTCACCAGACGGTCACCTTGCGGTGTCACCTATGCGGTTTCCTGGCGCTGATACTCATACCGCTATGGAACCCCTCCTGGCTTTCCCTGTGAAGTGATTTTGGAAAAGGGGGGTGGTGATGGACAGAGTTTCTGAATGATGCAGAATACTCTTAGCAAGTCAAGAGATCATGGTTTTAATCCATCACCGTTTTTTAGCTCAATGCACCATCCCAGCTCAGAACCTGGCTATATGCAAATTAGTCTGTTCCTGTCCCAGTGCATGATGGGAACAGGGCAAACCAAACTACCAAGCCAATTCTTATACTGGTAAGGAAACAAGCTTCCGGGGACCGGTTTCTGGCATCACAGCCTTCTTCGGCCCGGCTTGCTTGAATCCTGATGGTGCAATGAGCAAGGGACTCACGTCTGAGCATACCCTCCCACACATAGTGTGGATAAACCGATTTTGGAAAAGGGGGGTGGTGATGGACAGAGTTTCTGAATGATGCAGAATACTCTTACCAAGTCAAGAGATCATGGTTTTAATCCATCACCGTTTTTTAGCTCAATGCACCATCCCAGCTCAGAACCTGGCTATATGCAAATTAGTCTGTTCCTGTCCCAGTGCATGATGGGAACAGGGCAAACCAAACTACCAAGCCAATTCTTATACTGGTAAGGAAACAAGCTTCCGGGGACCGGTTTCTGGCATCACAGCCTTCTTCGGCCCGGCTTGCTTGAATCCTGATGGTGCAATGAGCAAGGGACTCACATCTGAGCATACCCTCCCACACAAAGTGTGGATAAACCGATTTTGGAAAAGGGGGGTGGTGATGGACAGAGTTTCTGAATGATGCAGAATACTCTTACCAAGTCAAGAGATCATGGTTTTAATCCATCACCGTTTTTTAGCTCAATGCACCATCCCAGCTCAGAACCTGGCTATATGCAAATTAGTCTGTTCCTGTCCCAGTGCATGATGGGAACAGGGCAAACCAAACTACCAAGCCAATTCTTATACTGGTAAGGAAACAAGCTTCCGGGGACCGGTTTCTGGCATCAGAGCCTTCTTCGGCCCGGCTTGCTTGAATCCTGATGGTGCAATGAGCAAGGGACTCACGTCTGAGCATACCCTCCCACACATGGTGTGGATAAACCGATTTTGGAAAAGGGGGGTGGTGATGGACAGAGTTTCTGAATGATGCAGAATACTCTTACCAAGTCAAGAGATCAAGGTTTTAATCCATCACCGTTTTTTAGCTCAATGCACCATCCCAGCTCAGAACCTGGCTATATGCAAATTAGTCTGTTCCTGTCCCAGTGCATGATGGGAACAGGGCAAACCAAACTACCAAGCCAATTCTTATACTGGTAAGGAAACAAGCTTCCGGGGACCGGTTTCTGGCATCACAGCCTTCTTCGGCCCGGCTTGCTTGATTCCTGATGGTGCAATGAGCAAGGGACTCACGTCTGAGCATACCCTCCCACACATAGTGTGGATAAACCGATTTTGGAAAAGGGGGGTGGTGATGGACAGAGTTTCTGAATGATGCAGAATACTCTTACCAAGTCAAGAGATCATGGTTTTAATCCATCACCGTTTTTTAGCTCAATGCACCATCCCAGCTCAGAACCTGGCTATATGCAAATTAGTCTGTTCCTGTCCCAGTGCATGATGGGAACAGGGCAAACCAAACTACCAAGCCAATTCTTATACTGGTAAGGAAACAAGCTTCCGGGGACCGGTTTCTGGCATCACAGTCTTCTTCGGCCCGGCTTGCTTGAATCCTGATGGTGCAATGAGCAAGGGACTCATGTCTGAGCATACCCTCCCACACATAGTGTGGATAAACCGATTTTGGAAAAGGGGGGTGGTGATGGACAGAGTTTCTGAATGATGCAGAATACTCTTACCAAGTCAAGAGATCATGGTTTTAATCCATCACCGTTTTTTAGCTCAATGCACCATCCCAGCTCAGAACCTGGCTATATGCAAATTAGTCTGTTCCTGTCCCAGTGCATGATGGGAACAGGGCAAACCAAACTACCAAGCCAATTCTTATACTGGTAAGGAAACAAGCTTCCGGGGACCGGTTTCTGGCATCACAGCCTTCTTCGGCCCGGCTTGCTTGAATCCTGATGGTGCAATGAGCAAGGGACTCACATCTGAGCATACCCTCCCACACATAGTGTGGATAAACCGATTTTGGAAAAGGGGGGTGGTGATGGACAGAGTTTCTGAATGATGCAGAATACTCTTACCAAGTCAAGAGATCATGGTTTTAATCCATCACCGTTTTTTAGCTCAATGCACCATCCCAGCTCAGAACCTGGCTATATGCAAATTAGTCTGTTCCTGTCCCCGTGCATGATGGGAACAGGGCAAACCAAACTACCAAGCCAATTCTTATACTGGTAAGGAAACAAGCTTCCGGGGACCGGTTTCTGGCATCACAGCCTTCTTCGGCCCAGCTTGCTTGAATCCTGATGGTGCAATGAGCAAGGAACTCACGTCTGAGCATACCCTCCCACACATGGTGTGGATAAACCGATTTTGGAAAAGGGGGGTGGTGATGGACAGAGTTTCTGAATGATGCAGAATACTCTTACCAAGTCAAGAGATCAAGGTTTTAATCCATCACCGTTTTTTAGCTCAATGCACCATCCCAGCTCAGAACCTGGCTATATGCAAATTAGTCTGTTCCTGTCCCAGTGCATGATGGGAACAGGGCAAACCAAACTACCAAGCCAATTCTTATACTGGTAAGGAAACAAGCTTCCGGGGACCGGTTTCTGGCATCACAGCCTTCTTCGGCCCGGCTTGCTTGAATCCTGATGGTGCAATGAGCAAGGGACTCACGTCTGAGCATACCCTCCCACACATAGTGTGGATAAACCGATTTTGGAAAAGGGGGTGGTGATGGACAGAGTTTCTGAATGATGCAGAATACTCTTACCAAGTCAAGAGATCATGGTTTTAATCCATCACCGTTTTTTAGCTCAATGCACCATCCCAGCTCAGAACCTGGCTATATGCAAATTAGTCTGTTCCTGTCCCAGTGCATGATGGGAACAGGGCAAACCAAACTACCAAGCCAATTCTTCCGGGGACCGGTTTCTGGCATCACAGCCTTCTTCGGCCCGGCTTGCTTGAATCCTGATGGTGCAATGAGCAAGGGACTCACGTCTGAGCATACCCTCCCACACATAGTGTGGATAAACCGATTTTGGAAAAGGGGGGTGGTGATGGACAGAGTTTCTGAATGATGCAGAATACTCTTACCAAGTCAAGAGATCATGGTTTTAATCCATCACCGTTTTTTAGCTCAATGCACCATCCCAGCTCAGAACCTGGCTATATGCAAATTAGTCTGTTCCTGTCCCAGTGCATGATGGGAACAGGGCAAACCAAACTACCAAGCCAATTCTTATACTGGGCCGGAAACAAGCTTCCGGGGACCGGTTTCTGGCATCACAGCCTTCTTTGGCCCGGCTTGCTTGAATCCTGATGGTGCAATGAGCAAGGGACTCACGTCTGAGCATACCCTCCCACACATAGTGTGGATAAACCGATTTTGGAAAAGGGGGGTGGTGATGGACAGAGTTTCTGAATGATGCAGAATACTCTTACCAAGTCAAGAGATCATGGTTTTAATCCATCACCGTTTTTTAGCTCAATGCACCATCCCAGCTCAGAACCTGGCTATATGCAAATTAGTCTGTTCCTGTCCCAGTGCATGATGGGAACAGGGCAAACCAAACTACCAAGCCAATTCTTATACTGGTAAGGAAACAAGCTTCCGGGGACCGGTTTCTGGCATCACAGCCTTCTTCGGCCCGGCTTGCTTGAATCCTGATGGTGCAATGAGCAAGGGACTCACGTCTGAGCATACCCTCCCACACATAGTGTGGATAAACCGATTTTGGAAAAGGGGGGTGGTGATGGACAGAGTTTCTGAATGATGCAGAATACTCTTACCAAGTCAAGAGATCATGGTTTTAATCCATCACCGTTTTTTAGCTCAATGCACCATCCCAGCTCAGAACCTGGCTATATGCAAATTAGTCTGTTCCTGTCCCAGTGCATGATGGGAACAGGGCAAACCAAACTACCAAGCCAATTCTTATACTGGTAAGGAAACAAGCTTCCGGGGACCGGTTTCTGGCATCACAGCCTTCTTCGGCCCGGCTTGCTTGAATCCTGATGGTGCAATGAGCAAGGGACTCACGTCTGAGCATACCCTCCCACACATAGTGTGGATAAACCGATTTTGGAAAAGGGGGGTGGTGATGGACAGAGTTTCTGAATGATGCAGAATACTCTTACCAAGTCAAGAGATCATGGTTTTAATCCATCACCGTTTTTTAGCTCAATGCACCATCCCAGCTCAGAACCTGGCTATATGCAAATTAGTCTGTTCCTGTCCCAGTGCATGATGGGAACAGGGCAAACCAAACTACCAAGCCAATTCTTATACTGGTAAGGAAACAAGCTTCCGGGGACCGGTTTCTGGCATCACAGCCTTCTTCGGCCCGGCTTGCTTGAATCCTGATGGTGCAATGAGCAAGGGACTCACGTCTGAGCATACCCTCCCACACATAGTGTGGATAAACCGATTTTGGAAAAGGGGGTGGTGATGGACTGAGTTTCTGAATGATGCAGAATACTCTTACCAAGTCAAGAGATCATGGTTTTAATCCATCACCGTTTTTTAGCTCAATGCACCATCCCAGCTCAGAACCTGGCTATATGCAAATTAGTCTGTTCCTGTCCCAGTACATGATGGGAACAGGGCAAACCAAACTACCAAGCCAATTCTTATACTGGTAAGGAAACAAGCTTCCGGGGACCGGTTTCTGGCATCACAGCCTTCTTCGGCCCGGCTTGCTTGAATCCTTGACTTGGTAAGAGTATTCTGCATCATTCAGAAACTCTGTTCATCACCACCCCCTTTTCCAAAATCGATTTTATCCACACTATGTGTGGGAGGGTATACTCAGACGTGAGTCCCTTGCTCATTGCACCATCAGGATTCAAGCAAGCCGGGCCGACGAAGGCTGTGATGCCAGAAACCGGTCCCCGGAAGCTTGTCTCCTTCCCAGTATAAGAATTTGGCTTGGTAGTTTGGTTTGCCCTGTTCCCATCATGCACTGGGACAGGAACAGACTAATTTGCATATAGCCAGGTTCTGAGCTGGGATGGTGCAATGAGCTAAAAAACAGGTGATGGATTAAAACCATGATCTCTTGACTTGGTAAGAGTATTCTGCATCATTCAGAAACTCTGTCCATCACCACCCCCTTTTCCAAAATCGATTTTATCCACACTATGGGGCAGATTTATGAAGGCCTTGCGCCGCCGGTGCGTCACTTTATTTGACGCAACGGTGGCGCAAACAATGCGCCCTATTTACAACGTGACGCATCTAGGAGATGCGTCACGTTGTAAAGCCCTGCGCCATCAGGAGGCGTTCCGGCGCAGGGTGGGCGTTCCGGGGCAGGTGCGCCTCGCAAAAGTGGCTGAGTGAAATCTATAAGATTTCACTCAGTCACTTTCAGGACAATGCTGCGTCAAAAGCCTGCGCCTGCTTGAAGCAGGTGTAGGTCTTGACGCAGCATTGTGGAGATGGGGCACCCCCGAGCCTTGCTGGAGCTGCGTCGCGCTTGCGACACAACTCCAGCACTGCGCCACCTTTTCGGCACAGATGGGTCACGCATCTGTGCCGTTTTTGCCCCATGGTGCGCCGCATTGTAAATGCGGCGCACCATGGGTGGCGGAGCAGCGGCGCAGGATGACTGGCGCATCCCTGGGGATGCGCCAGTCATCATAAATCTGCCCCACAGTGTGGGAGGGTATACTCAGACGTGAGTCCCTTGCTCATTGCACCATCAGGATTCAAGCAAGCCGGGCCGACGAAGGCTGTGATGCCAGAAACCGGTCCCCGGAAGCTTGTCTCCTTCCCAGTATAAGAATTGGCTTGGTAGTTTGGTTTGCCCTGTTCCCATCATGCACTGGGACAGGAACAGACTAATTTGCATATAGCCAGGTTCTGAGCTGGGATGGTGCAATGAGCTAAAAAACAGGTGATGGATTAAAACCATGATCTCTTGACTTGGTAAGAGTATTCTGCATCATTCAGAAACTCTGTTCATCACCACCCCCTTTTCCAAAATCGATTTTATCCACACTATGTGTGGGAGGGTATACTCAGACGTGAGTCCCTTGCTCATTGCACCATCAGGATTCAAGCAAGCCGGGCCGACGAAGGCTGTGATGCCAGAAACCGGTCCCTGGAAGCTTGTCTCCTTCCCAGTATAAGAATTGGCTTGGTAGTTTGGTTTGCCCTGTTCCCATCATGCACTGGGACAGGAACAGACTAATTTGCATATAGCCAGGTTCTGAGCTGAGATGGTGCAATGAGCTAAAAAACAGGTGATGGATTAAAACCATGATCTCTTGACTTGGTAAGAGTATTCTGCATCATTCAGAAACTCTGTTCATCACCACCCCCTTTTCCAAAATCGTTTCCCTGTGAAGTGTCCACTCCTGGGCACCCCAGGGTGAAGACAGGCATCCTTAGCGCTGTTGGGGCCGGTGTGGAGGCTAAGCAAGCTATTGCCCAGAGTTGCTGCGTGGGGCCCGTGATTAGAATAGGCACCGAGGCGAGAATTAACAGGTCCAAGGAAATTGAGCCCGAGACCCCGCCGAGGCGGGAATTGAACCCTGGTCCCTGGCCAGAACTCTACATCAGGGTCTGCTGCTCTAACCATTGAGCCACTCCTCCTCCCCAAGAGCATGGACCAATTACACTATTCCTCCACTGCTTCCATTTTAGGATCTGTTTCATGAACTACTTTTTTCTTTCTTAAAGAACACCTAACATGAGCACATGTGTTTTCACTCGCTCCAAATTCCTCTGTAAACAGGCCTGTAAATCTTGTTAAGACATGTGCTTTGGGTTCGCCCTTCTGTAGGTCACACCATCCTGTGTGTGTGAACTCCCCCGACATCTGATGCATGCATCTAAGAACACCCACTATGACCACTAGAACACGCTGCCGAATATAAAATGACATCATTTTAGGCGTGGTCTTTTCTATGGAATTTGGTGTGCAGTGTCATACACCCCACTATCCTGCTGCATGCACTCACTTAACTAGGTGCCCAGGGCTACCCCAAGATATGCATCCACTGCTGGAAGGCGGTTCATGTGGCTGCCTGAAAATATGCTGACCCTTCTCTGTAAAAGAATGGAGGCAGCAAACTACCAAGCTCATAAACCTGCATATGTGAAAGGTGTACAGTTCGGGCCGTATTAGTAATTCCTGGCCGCTAGACTAACTAGAAATAAAATTCACCGATAAATAATGACCCATAGGGCCCTTGCGCACGGCCACTTACTTCCCCGCAACGTACAGGGCTCAGCTTGTCCTCAGTGAGCTCTTCAGTCGCTGTCGACGTATTACTCTGTACTCCTTTCTCAGGCAAGCGAAGCCGTAGATCCCAGAGCTGCATTGTTTTCGAGTGCGCTGTACTGGTACTTCTTTATTTTAAGGATGTTGGAAATGTATGTTTTTTATGTTGTTACATTAATGTTTCCTGTGCCTCTAGCAGTACACTGCATAAGTCCTTTCAGAAGCACCTCACGTTTCATTATATGGTAGAGCTATTTTGGGCTGTATGACAGTACAACGTGTGGTATTACCACGCGTACCGTTACAACGCAGGTTTTACAACGCAAGTCATTACAACGACTTGCGTTGGGGGCGCTGGATAGTGAATAGTTTAATTTACTATTCCAACTCCAGTCCCCGTGGATAATAGGGAAGGTGTTGGATAGTAAATTAAACTATTCCCTATCCTAGAGCGCCCTCCAGCGAAAGTTGTTGCAACGACTTTCGTTGTGAAACCTGCGTGGTAATGGTACCACGTTGTAAAAGTTTCGTAGTAAAGGATGTTCCCCGCTATTTTGGACATCATGAAAGTTTAACGAAACTCAAAACTAGTGAAAGCTTCTTTACCCACTTTCAGTATCAAGTTGAAACCTGCAGAACTACCTCTGCCCGCTCTCAGTCCTCCTAAAGAGTGCATTCTTATTGTTTATCCTACAAAACAGATCTGTGGAGCAGATCAGTAGTATAAATAAATCCCTAGCATATCAGTGGCTGTTTACTCCCAGGGAGTGGCTGTTTACTCCCTGGGAATCACGCGGACTGGATATCCTGTAAGATAATTGGCATTTTCATAGTACTTTCCAAAGCCGCTGGGAGACCTAAAGCACTTTTCCAGATTGCCCATTTGGATTGTTTTTATGTTGTTCGTGTTTTACTCTACATGGAGCATGTTCAGTGAGGTTGGACAACTTGATGTGCAGTGTAAGAAATGATGAGGATCCCAGAATGACCTAGTAAAGTTTGTTGCTTTCATCCTGGTGTAATCAGGTCAGTAAACCAGTCTAGACCACACCAATCTACTCTACACAACTCCATTCTACTCTAATGTACTCACACAAGCATTGGCAAAGCCAATAGGTTTTGAGTCTGCGAAATCTATTGGGTTTCTAATTATTTGTCTGCAAGCTGCTGTGTAACTGGGATTAAAGTTAAAACTAATAATTTAGGGTGATTTTAGGCAACCAGCATTGATTGCACCATAGTGCATTTCTTTTCTTCAAAACATGTTCCACAGCAGTTCATGTTACTATGCAATATGTAAAAATTGGGTAGGGGAGGGGTGGCTAAGCAGCATGAGTGTGGGAGGTGGAGGGGAACAGAACGGATAGTAGTGGGGGTAAAAATAGTCAGGGAGTGTGGGGTAAAAATGGACAGAGGGGGTGGGTGAAAGACAGAGAAGAAAATGAAACCCCATGTTCGACAGTTGCTTTAAAACACCACAAAATAAAGTGCCACCATAGTAGGCTTTCTTGATGTGGGTGTATGTACAGGACAAGTGTACTTAGTGCCACTAAAATAGGTACTGCCAACAAATCACCAAAGCAAAATAGGTCAATTTAAAAAGCTGTTTAAAAATACTTGTATTGTGAGATCTAAGCATAACAACAAAGTTCGCTAACCAACTTGACCCACAACAGCATTGCAAAGTTGTTAATATGGTGGCAGGTTTTACACAAGACAGCTGCCCCATCTGCCTGATGCCTCTATCCCCCCCCCCCCCCCCAAACACACAAATGCATACTATTTTGAAAGGGAGAAGTACCGGGAACACTGAGTAATCTCTTTAGATCTCAACCTACCAAACAGCACAGCTGTCTGTTTTGCTTAAGACATCTTGGGTACTATCAGAAAGTTGACCTAGGATTGCATCCCGCTCTTTGATTACCACTGGCTTTGTGGTTTGTAAATCACACTTTATGGCTTTCCATTTGCCGCCTTTATTTGCTTTAGGCTCTCCAGGTTCATTTTGTCCCTTCCGTTGCCTAAACCATGTTTACAGTATTCTTCCACAAACTCTTTCTGTTAACACGCTTTTAATTCTTGTTCTTATCTAGTCACATTTACTATGCATTCAATGACCAAGGTCAAATGTCAGGCGCTTGTTTACTTTTCTTGGTCTGATTTCAAAGGGAGCGTTTTATGTGACAATCTTGCTGGATCCTGGGGGAAGGAAGGAGTTTTTGTTCTAGCACCTGACAACATTTAAATGAACTGTGTAAGAATTTCAGAATCTATCAGAATTATGAACGCACGAATGAAGCACAATGTTTGTTATTTCTGAAGTGTGTTGGAAACAAATACCTTAATATGATCATAACTAATCAATAAACTAGGTGATGCAATTTCCACACATTTTTGTCTGTGCACTGTACAGTTGTATTAGTAAAACTATATATCTGTTCACATGTAGTGGTCATTTTATTGAAATTGTGTCTCCAATGGCAGTGTGCTACCAACAATGAATACTTCACTCTACGCCACTCCACTCTTCTCTGCACCACTCCACACCACTGCACTCTACTCTGCATCACTCCACTTTACACCACTCCACGGCACTGCACCCTACACCACTCCAATCTACGCCACTGCTCTTATGCCACTAAACTCTACGTCTCTCTACTCTACCCTGTAGCACTCTACTCTATGCCAACATACTCTACTTGACTCTACTCTACACCACTGCACTCTTCACCACTGCACTCTCCAGCACTGCACTCTCCACCACTTCAGTCTAGGCCACATCAATCTACTTTACACAACTCCACTCTAAGCTAATGTACTCTATTCCACTCTGCAACACTGCACTATATATCACTGCACTCTAAACAATGCACTTTACTCTGCAACACTCAACTCTATGCCCCTGCATTCTATGACAATGTACTGTACTCTAGTCTGATCTAATCTACACCATTGCACTCTATGCTGCTGCACTCTGCACCACTTTATTCTACGCCATTACGCTCTATGCCACTTTATGTAACTGAGCTCTACCCTGCACCACTCCACTCTACTCTGCTTCAATCTAATCTGCGCCACTGCACTCTACTCCACACTACGCCACTCCACTGTATGACACTCTACTCCACGTCACTCTACTCTTAACCACTGCACTCTACACATCAGCACTCTGTCACCTCACTCTATGCCACTGCACTCCACTCTACACCACTGCACTCTGCTACTCTACTCTGCTCTTCTCCACTCTATGCCACTGCACTCTATGCCACTGACCTCCAAGGCACTATACTCTACTGTGCACCACTCTTCGCCACTGTATTCTATGCCACTCAACTTTACTGTGCACTGTACGCCTGTGCACTCTATGCCACTCGTCTCTGCTCTGCGCCACTGCCCTCTGCATCACTCAACTCTACGCCACTCAATTCTATGCCACTCTACTCTGCACCACTCCACTCTGTGCCATTGCACTCTGACTCCACTCTTCCATGCACCACTCTAATCTACGCTACTGCATTCTACAATGCTGCATTGTACGCCACTGAATTCAATGCCGTTGCACTCAATGCCACTGTACTCTACCCCACTATACTTCGCAACACTCAATGCCAATGCACTCTACACCAGTCCACTCTAACTCCACACTATGCCACTCCAATACACGACACTCTCTGCCACTCCACTCTACAACCCTCTACTCCACTCTTCGCCATTCCATTCTACGACACTCCACGCCACTCTCCTCTATTCCACTAACATTTAGCCATGCTGAGCAGCAGCCACGTTGGTGAATAACATGGCTAATACACATTGGCAAAGTCAATAGCTCTTGCATAGACGAGACCTATTGGCTTTGCTAATGCTTGTTATTCTTTCTGAAGGGACCAACACTATGTAACTTTGTTATACAAGGTAGCAGTAAGAAAGACTGAACTAAAATTACTCTGCTTGAGTTTTGTTGTTTAGGGATTTCACTAAACTATTATTTCTTCTTTCTTTTGTTTCTCCCAGCTTTATATACTTGGATGAAGCATATTTTAAGTCTGATTTAATTATTGTATTAACTAGAGAATTTGGAAATATAAAAAAAATTATTTTATTTTTTGGCAGTGTTTAATTCTTTCACTAATTGGCGAAATGCCTGGCTCATAAGAATCTTGGCCAATATGTACTATCACATTTAGCCATAGATACAGAATGGGTAAACACCTTTTATACAGCAGCCCATTTTCTAACAAATCAGTATTGAAAGAAGGTCACATACCAAACACCCCAGGCTTTAAACATTCAATGCAAGGTGTAGCAAAAGGTTAATGTAAAAAGAGTGCTGTCACAATGAAGGTGAGATAGTTGTGAAAACATGACAATGGGCTTTCCACATACTGAGAAAATTTGTAACTGCAAGGTGTCCCTCTGTTGCAGGGTAAACCATCAGTTAATCCTCCCTTTTTAACCAACTGCACTTTACTGCTGTCGTTTTTGAGCCCATAGGTACAATGTTAAAAGCAAACTTGCAAGTCCCAGAAGGCAATGTGGTGTCTCTTAAAAGGTCAGGGCTGATTTAAGGTGATATTTATTTATTTATTTTATTTGAGGGTTTGTGACGCGCCGGAGTCACACCCGAAGGTGTATCTCCGCGCAGTGCTGTAGGAGAACAGGTCTGAGCAGGCGCTAATACTGGAATAAGGTTGTCTTAAGGCTTTTCCTGAAGGCTGGGTGGCTAGAGCACTGTCTAAGGGAGAGAGGGAGGTTGTTCCACAGACGGGGACCCATAACAGAGAGGGCACGTCCTCCCTGTCTGGTCTTGTTATGTCGGGGAATCTGTAGTAACAGCTGATTGCTGGACCGTAGATTGCGGGGGGGGTGATGATGGACAAATTTTTCGGCCAGATAGGGCGGCCCTAAGTTGTGGAGACTCTTGTGCACCACACAGCAGGTCTTAAATTCCGCCCGTTTCCGGATAGGAAGCCAGTGGAGCAGTTTGAGAAGGGGCAGAGATGGTGTTCTGGGGGGGGCATTTGTCACCAGGCGTGCCGCGGTGTTCTGCACCACTTGAAGCTTGTTAAGCACTCCTTCATTGGCCGCTAAAAGTAGACCATTGCAATAGTCGAGGCGACTCAATACGAGGGCCTGGACCAAGGTCTTCCTTGTGCTGTCAGGGAGATGGGGGAACACTTTCCGGAGGAGGCTGATGATATGGAAACAAGACCCCACTGTGGTGTTGGCATGATGTACAAGATTGAGGTCTTGGTCCAGACGGACCCCCAGATTTTTCACCACCTGTTTGGGGGAAGGGGCCGCTCCCAGACTTGTAGGCCACCAATCAGGGGTCCACATGATTTTTGCTTCCCCGAACAGCATGACTTCCGACTTCCCCACATTGCACTGGAGAAAGTTCCTGGATACATTTTATATGCTAATACCTGGCAGCTATGATTGTCCACACAACAGAAGCATTACTTGAATGTAGTCAGGGAAAGTATGGAAAAGCATCAAGCTTCAATTGTCTTAGAATGCAGGGCTACAAATTAATCAGGTGCAGTTCAAAATTGTAAAAGTTGTACAAGGTACTTTGCTGTTGGGAGGGTTGACCACCCCTACTGATCGGTTAGGAGTAGGTGAATGACCCCCAACTATGTTCAAGAATGCCTTTATTAAAACATTTTCACATAACACTCTGACCATTAATAGTCATGTGAACTAGATGAAGTCAGTGTGAAAGTAATGAGATGAGAGAGAGGGTAGTAAGATGTAAGTGAGAGTTCAATGTACAGAGGGGCATATTTATGAAGGTTGTCCGTCGTCCTTACACTACACAAGGGGGCGCAAGGACACGCAAAACTTAAGTCAAATTTATTAAGCCATGCAAGGCCACCGTATGTAGCCCTGCATGTCTTGATAGATCCCAGAGTAACACAATGTAGCGCAAATTACTGTGTTGCGTTACTCTGCCCTAGGGTTGCGTTCCATGGGTGAAGCGTGGGTGGAGGCATAAGGAGGAGAAATATGTTTATTTCTCCTCTGCTTTTTTTCCTCTTTCTATGTGTGCTGCATTTTGCAGCACACATAGAAAGAGGAAAATGCCACAGGGGATTGTTTTGGTGCAGGAAGGTTTCCCTTCCTGCACAAAAACAATCCTGCTTACAACACAGGCACCCTTGCACGATGGTGCAAGGTGCCTGTGTTGCAGCTAGGCTGCACATTGTGCACCAGCACTGGTAAATGACAGAAATGCGCTGTATATTGTTAAATACGGTGCATTCCTGCTCTTTCCCAATCATGCAGCAAGGTGACTTGCTGCGCTGTGTGATATCTTAATAAGCATGCCTCAGACTTTCTATGCTTAAATCAGTCTATCATAAGTCCATTGGATACTCTACCAGTGGGAAGGCACTACATAGCCTATATTACTTCCCCTTTAAATGAAATTTGTGCTTTATAACAATCACTGCAAAAACATGTTTTGTACACACTGGAAAAACACGGATGTTGTTTCATTTTTAGGTAGTAGAATAAACAATGATATGCAGTAATTCCAGGTTTATAGAGCACAGCTAATCACGCACGAGGGTATCCAGGTGCTGAAAGCAATGATTTCAAAAGGTTTGGAAAATATTGAGAAAACACCACTGAAGTCCACAAAAAAAACTGAAAACAGGACAGTCTACTCAAAGTGTCTGTGCTACCCCACAAGGAATAAAGGGCCATATGTATCAAGTGTTTTACTGTTCGTAAAGAGGCCGATTCGCAGAATCAACCCATTTGCAAACAGGAAAAAGCCTTTTGGGATGTATCATCCCATAAGGCAATCGCAAAATAGGGAATCACAATTTTTGCGATTACCTATTTTGCGAATGCATTTAGGGAATCACAATTTGCGATTCTCTAAATGCAATGCAGGAAGCGCTTTCTAAATTGCAACCCTGCTTTAAGGAATCGCAATTTACCACCAACTTCAAGTTGGTGGTAAATTGCAAATCCTTAGAAAAATGCACAATTTAGGATGTTTGTAAGTGCCATGTGGCGCACATACATGCCCTTATGTGTGCCACATGTGCACACATGCATATTTCAGTGGTGCATCAGGGTGGCCTTTTGGCCCCCTTGCACCCTTGAAATTGCATGCGCAATTTGCGAGTACCTATTGGGCACTCGCAAATTGCTCATGCAATTCCCATTCATTCCTATGGGCCTCTATGCTCATAGAAATTACTGGGAAGCCATTCCTTATTTGCGACTCGCAATTTGCGTGTCACAAATAATGATGGTGCAGGAATCGCAAAAAAATTGCTGAAACCTACATACATTGCACTTTCCAAGTCTATAATAGCGAATCGGTAAAATTCGCTATTTTAGACTCGCAAAATCCAATTTTGATACATCTGGCCCAAAGAGCATTGGTCCCACACCCTCAATAAGGAGCCTGTTGAAACAAGATACAAAATTGAGTCAGACGTAGGCTTTCATTACAACGTGGGTTCAAACATGGTGTGGTAATCATGGTACTAAATCTGCAATTTCAATAAAGACATTTCTGGAAACAGAAGCAATATAAATATATAACACTGTATTTAATCAGCGAGAAGTTATATCCATTGAATAGTGTGCTAGTCTACTGTGGGTGGTAGCATACAACAATGGGTAACAATTGCGCAATTAATTTGATAAAATATAACTAAATTATAAGGAAAACAACAATAGCACCAAAAGATTGATTCATGCACTTATTTTGGTGTTTTTAGAGATGAGCAACAAGACCTAAGAAACAGCATCAATGTTACTTAAACACTGTGCATTAAGTACATAGACAACACATAGTACTCGTGGAGTAACAGTAAGTGGCCCATGTGAAACACGTGAAAAAGTGAAACAAGGCAGCAAACGGAAATTGATTTAACTGATATTAATGATGTAACAGCAATTGATGGCTTTGTCATCCTCATTTGGGCACGGCATGGGACAGACTAAAGGCCAGATGTAGGTGGCAAATCACCGGTCGGTAACGGACGAAATTAACAAATTTCGGCCGTTACTGACCGGTAATGGGTTTTTCTTATGTAGGGGGCCGAAATTAAGGATTCGGTAATTTACCGAATCGGTAATTTAAGGAATCGGTAAATTACTGATTTCTTAAATACCTATTCGGTAAATGACCGAATTCCTAATGTAGGGAGCACTTAAATGAGTGCTTATCTCATGTTAGGATTCGTTATTTACCACCAACTACAAGTTGGTGGTAAATAACGAAAAAAAAAAAAGCAATTTAATTCAAATTGCTTCAGTGCCATGTTGCAGACATGTATGTCTGCAGCATGTGCACCCATAAAAAATTGAGGGGTGCAACAGGGTGTCAAAGCGACACCCTGCCACCCTTCAATGTTTTCCCCCTTTTACCGAATCGGTATTTACCGAATGACAATTACCGAATCGGTAAATACCGATTCGGTAAATACCGAATCTTAACGATTCAGTAATTTTTACCGATTCTTTAGCTACATAGCATTTACCGATTCGTAAATACCGAATCGGTAAAATTCGGTATTTACCAATCGGTAAATACTATTTACCTACATGAGGTCCTAGCAGTTCAATCGTATGCGGTAGTTTTGAAATCAAGTCAAGGCAAACACTTGCAGAGATTTCCCTGCGCTCATAATACCAGGTTAAATATCACAAGAACTGTTCTTTCCCAATATAAATTACAAGTCAAATGTATATTCATTGATGGTGCTGTGGATTGCTCATATCCACAAGGAACGCGGCACGCAGTTTGTTTTAAAGATGTCTGTTTTTTCTAGTGAAATAACAGACTGAATATTCATTGCTGGCTGCTTGTGCTTGGGTTCTTTACAACCGCTAGAAAACAGGGCAGATTGTTCGTTTAAGGATGTTCAGATATATTAGTGGAGTAACAGTATCCTTCTTTTGAACATATTGTAACTCTGACATATCCCTGACGATGGTCCCAATAAAATATTAAAGTGGAACGAAATGTAGACACATTGGGGCCTATTCACAGAACCAACTTAAGACAAAATCCTAAACTTACTACTTTTGGTATTCACAGAAGGCATGTATTAGTAGTAAAGCTAGGATTTTGTCTTAAGTTTGACTTAAGACAAACTTAAGACAGACTTAAGACAGACTTAACACAGACTTAAGATAGACTTAAGACAGACTTAAGACAGACTTAAGACAAACTTAAGACAAAATCCTAACTTAAGTCTGTCTTAAGTCTGTCTTAAGTTTGTCTTAAGTCTGTCTTAAGTCTGTCTTAAGTCTGTCTTAAGTCTGTCTTAAGTTTGTCTTAAGTCAAATTGAAGACAAAATCCTAACTTTACTACTTCTAAATGCCTTCTGTGAATACCAAAAGTAGTAAGTTTAGGATTTTGTCTTAAGTTAGTTCTGTGAATCGGGCCCATTGTACCATCACAGGGGCTGATTAAGTGTGAGAAAAAACCTCTTTGAGCCTTCTCCCAGAAGGACTTGAAGGATTGTGCCAGTGTGTTTTTGCCTACTTGAGGTTCTTTCTCCACTTGTTTAACATGTTGGATTGTTGTTTGTCTGTACAAACTGTTTCTTGCATATAGGGGTTGAGGGGTGTGGTTCAAGGCAGTGAAGTGTTTCTCTTGAATTCTGAGTTTTGACATTTGCTGATTTATTCTGTGGTGCATCAATGCACATTTATAATTTAGAGGGCCCAAGAGTGTGTTGGTCATACGCCCATGTTCGTCAACAGTTGCAATCTGGCTTGTAAAATGCTGATAGCATTCTAATATGTGCACACAATTTACTGGCACCATAACTCATGGTAACATGTTGCAAAATTTAGCTGTTTGACTGAGCCAGGAGGCAGCCTCCTGTAGGTTGCAAGCGCCCACAGCAACACCACAAGGTGTTGCCCTTAATGTGAGTCCATTACTTGATGACGTTGGTCACATGATCCGATGCCTTGATGCGTTCGTCAGCAAAAGTAAAATGATGGCCATGCAGCAGGCCATACGTGGTGAGCCAATGGTGGACGACCTCACACAACAGGGCACGTGGGGAGCCTCAGCTGGATTGGACATGTGTGAGGACGTTGGTGGGCCATTAGAATGAAACAGATGCTCAAAGCACAGGTCGGTTAGGACACTGTTCAAGCAACTCAATGAAAGCCATGGGGTTGCCACAGGTAGTTAGTGACTGTATATCAAAGCAATGGTTTAAAAGAAGAGAATAATACAGACAGCGGCGGATCCACCACTAAGGCTGAGGAGCATCGTCGCACTGCTAAAAAAAAACAAAATAATATGATAATAACGTATTGTTATTATCATTTTATATTTCCTTTTGAAGTCAGTGGCACTCGGGGTGGGGCTGGCCAGATCAGGGGAAGGAGTGGTTTGCACTCCTTAAGTGCACATTACTACTTGGCTGGCCCTCTTGGGCTGGCAATCAGTCATGTGCACTTTGCATGTCCACCCCCCCCCCCCACCCCCAGGCTGGATAACACAGCCTGGTGAGGAACATGCAAAGCCTCCCAGCCCCCATCTGATCACCGATCCACTGTGCTCAGACCAATCACAACGCTGCATTGCAGTGTTGTGATTGTCCTATAGTAGCCTGGGAGCCCGGGTGCTTCCTGCTGCCAGTCGGAGACAGGAAGAAGAAAGAGGACTGAGGAGCGATGGCAATCGGCCGGTCAGCCCAGGCAAATTTTTTTTTTCATTTCCTAACGCCCCCCCCTCCCCTCACCCCATCCCTGTCCCACCACTCCCGTCCGGTAGCAGCCGACACCGAATACAGAATGGTAGGGGACCCACTTGAGATGCCCAACAGTCACCAAAAATACTAATTATGACAACGAAGACATGCTTTTCATGCATTGAATTGTGTTGGGACAAGGGAAAAATGTATCTAGCTTGACCTGATCCATTTTTAGTATTGTATGTTGTCCAGGATTGACAGGGCTACTACATACATACGATTTATAGTGGAGGCACACGTGTGTAGTAAGTTAGGACTCAAACAGCACTTGAGCAACTCACATGTATCCCCAGAAAGAAACTAGGGAATAGTTTTAAAAAATGTATGGTCCATCAATTATCGTCGTGGTGCTTCACTAAAAAAATAGGTTAGCATTAATTATACAAGATGTTTTGAGAGCCCCTTTGTTCTTTACCCTATTTTTGAGCGAGATAAATGTGGAATAATTTGACACATACACAACAGTCGAAGGAGTTCCCCAATGTGTACACATCAATGGAATGATGCATGTAATGTTTCTGGAAAAATTGGCAAAATAAGGAAAGAACCTGTTGCTTCCCGAGACTTTCGTTAGGTATTATATCAAATGAATACATACGATTCGTTTACATTAATATTTTACTTATACCTACATTTTTCCTTTTTTTAAGTTAACTAAACGTTTTTACTTTTCTACATGATTTACCATATGCCACAGATCTCTCGAAAGTAAAATACAGTGAGAAATAAAAAAGTTTATAACTTTATAATAAATTAGTAAAAATATTTTAAGTTGCATATTGCTGTAAATTATATTTATTTTAAATGCAGAACAAAAGAAAAAGTGCTACAGCACTATTAACTCAATTTTGAATTAAATCTTTAGTTCATTTAAATATATTAAATTAAATTGTCATTACTGTTCAGAAATGTAAATTAAAAATAATTTTCACATACAGAAAAAGTGATGTGTGTAATTAATTAAAAGTTGTTTCATTATATTTTAATACAAATAATATTACATAAATTTGTAAATTCAGAACAAGGCTGTTAAAATATTTTAAAATTAAATAATACTAGAGAATTTTATTTTTTATTTTTTTAGCAACATTTATTTATTTATTTCAAGGAACAATCCCAAGATATAGTGATAGAGCATCAGACAATAATAAGAGAGGTGCATATAACATACAAAAATGCAATAAATCACACCCTGAGCAACAAGCTTAAAAATACTCAAAATACGACAATGCCATTGAAATAACAGGGTGGGGAAGGGGAGAAAAGAGGAAAGAACAGGGTAGAAGGGAGGAAAAGGAGGGTAAGGGAAAAGGGACATATGACTGGAGGAGGGTGATAAACAGCCAGACAAACGAAACAGCCAGCCAGCCCATCCCACCACGAAGTTGAAGTAAATCCTTATAATGGTAATTCAGTCCAATATAGAGATATGTTGACATGTTAACACACACACCACACCAGGAATCCGTTTAAAGGATACTATAGAGCAGACATTGGACACAGTCCCGAAGACCATGCACTGGGTCACCAGCGAGCAGGGCAGCAAGCAGGAGGTTGAATAAAAGGAGGTGCAATGATAGTAGGAAGCAGAGTGGTGAAGCGAGAAGGGGGGACATAAGATGTCACCTCTGCCCCCAATCCTTGCATCCACACCACAGGTAAATAAAGGTACAGCATGACAGGTATGCTCCAAGTAAGGCACACAAACAATGTCCATAGGAAAGTGTGATCATAAGATGGCAGGGAATGATGAGCTAGGGAAGTCCTACCCCAGTGGAGGCTGGTGACATTTGAAAGTGGTAGGCGTAAAAGTTGCGTGCAGTGCACTGTGAGGAGCAAGCATAGCGATTGAGCCCGAACATATCAAGTGGGGTTCGGGCGGGTTCTCCCCCTGAGGAAATTTTGAAAAAAGAGCAGCCAAATGGTGCATTTTCTAAGATATTTCAGAAAGCATTTCAGAGGGGAGGGACTCAAGCAATGCCACAACACTCCCTTCACCACCCACCTCCAACAATCACACCGCGGACACCTGTACGCATCAGCAAAGCACGACTGACCAAAGCAGTTTGCCTAGCAATCATGTACTTTACTGCATTTTCAAAACGGCAACAGAACCTCACCACAACATTTAAATAAGTCTAGACATATCCAAGCACACTGTCAATCCTTATAACTTATAAACTTATAAAGAGCGTGGCACCGGGGACCCTCATTCTCACAACGGCGGTAATTATTTGTCATGTTGTGGAAAATCATTCCAGTTGGCTGGTGGTGTTCCCGTGTCAAAAAGTAATGTTTTAAAGAGGAGGCCGAAATATCTACATCTAAACGTTGTTGATTAACTTCTGTTATGTTATGTTATATGTTATATGATTTTCTATAGCGCACGGCTGCCCCAGCAAAGGGGCGTCCCGGCGCTTACCTGAGAGGTAGTAGAGACAGCCACAACAGATGGAAAAGTGGTAATCATATAGCAGAGCAGTCTAACAGAAAAGATGGGTTTAAATGGCCTTTCTAAATGCCAGAAGGTCATTTAGTCCACGAATATGGAGAGGCAGGGCGTTCCAGAGCTTTGCTGCAAGATACCCGAAGGAGCGTCCTCCCATCCGTGCTAGCTTGACACGGGGGACCATTGCCAGTTTCTGGCCTTCCGAACGAAGAGTTCGCCGGGGCGTGTATGGTGTCAGGAGGGGACATAACATGGGCGGTGAGGCAGTTTTCAAGATTCTGAACGCAAGGCATAGGGTCTTGAATTGAATCCTTTTCTCTACCGGGAGCCAGTGGAGTTTGACCAGAGTGCTGGCAACTGCTTGATGACTGGGGAGGCCCGTCAAAGCTCTTACTGCTGCATTTTGCATTCGTTGCACCCTTACTCTCTCTGCCTGATTGACGCCTAGGAGTAGAGAGCTCGTGTAGTCCAGTCGCGAAAGAATGGCAGACTGTACCACTAGCTGATGCATGTGGGGATCAAAGTACTGTAGGATCAGCTTGAGGTTCCGGAGGATCCCAAAGCACGTAGCTGCCACCTTTTTAGTCTGATGGGTGAAGTTGCGAGAGGAGTCTATCCAGACTCCGAGGTTTTTTACCTCACTTTTCGGCACAGGTGGATTGCCAAGAGTTTCGGGCCACCATGTATCCCCCATGCCACAGCTTCCTTACCTACTAGCAGTACCTCGGTCTTGCCCGCGTTGAGCTGTAGGTAATTTGCTGTCATCCAGTTGGTTATTGCTGTTAGGCCCTGTTTAAAGTTCTGTGCGCTCAGTCCTGCTTCGTCCCTCAAAGTTACCACTAACTGAGTGTCGTCCGCGTATGATACTATCGATAGTCCCTATCTTTTGGCGACCTCAGCCAGAGGTTGGACGTATATGTTAAATAGCGTCGGACTGAACGCAGACCCTTGCGGCACTCCCTGTTCGATTGAACGTTCTTTAGAAAGGAACGGCGTAGTGGAGACCCGGAAGGATCTTCCCGTTAGGAATGCCTTGAACCATTCCAGGGCCTGCCCCATAATTCCTGCCTCCTCTAACCGATATAGCAGTACCTCGTGTGAGACCGTATCGAAGGCAGCACTGAGATCTAGTAATATCAGTGCTGCCGTCTGGCCAGAATCCAAGATGGACCGGAGATGTTCCGTAACACTTAGGAGTGCCGTTTCGGTGCTATGGCCCTCACGAAAGCCATGCTGGGATGGGTCTAGAGTGGCGTTTGACCTAAGGAATTTCGTCAAGATGGTATTGACGTGGGACTCGGCTACCTTGGCTGGTCAGGGGAGTAGTGAGATAGGCCTGAAATTCTTGGGCAGAGTGGGGTCCAGCGTTGATTTTTTTTTAATGGGAGATATCAGTGCCTGCTTCCATCTGGTGGGTATTATGGCAGTAGAGAATGAGGAATTTATAATGTCTCGGAGGGGATTGAGTATTGGCGTGTCTGCTGCTCTAAATTGCGCAGGTTTTAGGGGGTCCGCAGGCGAGCCTGATTTGACTTTTTCACAAAGTTTGAGGAAATCCTCTTGGCTCAGCTCTGGTATATTAGTAAGTTTGTAAGTAGGCTCAGTGGCTGAGGAATTGAGACGTGGAGTGGTAGGGAAGGAGTTATATATTTTCAGAATTTTGTCAATGAAGAAGGAGGCTAATTTCTCACAAAGTGTGGGAGAGGCATTAGTTTTCTCAGTAGCTTTTTTTGCGCTAAGATCTTTTAACATTTTGAAAATAGTTTTCGATGGATTCTGGCTAGTATTGATCTCAGTAGCATAGTAGGTGTCTCTCGCCCTGCAAATGTTTCTATGATAATTTTTTTGCACCCGTGTGTATTGAGTATTGAGCATAGGATCATATGCCTTTCTCCACTTTCGCTCAGCAATTTTGCATTCTTTCCTAAGGGTGGAGAGCGCTTCGCCGTACCAAGGGCTAGATTCCTGAGAGCGTGCCTTAATCCAGTCCGCCAGGACTAACGCATCCAGCGCCTTGATAATCCAGTTGCAAAAGCTCTCATATCCCAATTCAGAGTTATCGCTGATGTTAGGATGGTCTTTTTTAAGTAGTGCAGAGAAATCACAAAGTCGGAGTTTCCGCCAGGGGCGTTTCAAAACCCGTTGGGCAGAACTCACATTGGGTGCACCTCGAATCGGTACTGACATGATCACTAGCATGTGGTCCGTCCAGGTCAATGGGATAGGAGCTTCTGCCATTACTTCCGATAGGTTGGTGAATATAGGGTCTAAAAGATGACCTCCACTATGAGTAGGGCCACTGACGAGCTGGCAGAGTTGGAACGAAACGAGATCTGCTAGCAGACCACTGATCTTTTTATCCCCAATGAGGTCAAAGTGGATATTTAAGTCTCCAATGATGCTAAAGTTGGCTGGCCCTGTTATCAGCGAGCAGGTGGTTTCAAGGAGAGCCTTAATGAAACTATTGTCCTGTCCTGGGGGTCTATATATTAAGATACCTGATAGAGTTAACTGGGGATTTATCTTAATATTGTAGCAAGCGCATTCACGCCCTTCGATGTCCAGTTTGGTAAATAGGCATAAGTATTGGGATTTAACCATCACCGCTATACCCCCACCTCTCGATTGTCTATTCAGTGGGTAGATAGAGTATCCCGCTGGGGTGGCTAAGTTAGTTACAGAAATCATGTCCTCTAGCAACCAAGTCTCCGTAAGGAGCAAGATGTCTAATGCGTATTGTTTAACCAGGTCATGGACTTCCATGTGGTGTTTTGCCAGGGATCTAATGTTAAGCTGTGCTACCCGGATTTGTTGCTGAGGGCAGATGTCCGCGCGGGACGGAAGTGACATGGGTTTGGGAAGGGTAAATCCACAAGAGCATGTTGAATTTCCCCTCAGATGATGCGGAGATATCCTCTTACATGAGGCAGTTGAGGTGTTAAAACCCAATAGGGCATCTCTGGTATAAATAACGTTTGCCCTCCTCTCTAGATCAGGGTCCCTGGCGAGAGGCGACGTACAGGCGCAGACGGGCGCAGACGGGCTTGCCTTTGGCGCGCCCGCTGCGCGCGTCCGCTTCACCCCCGGTACAATGCCATCCTTAAATGGGGGTGTTAGACCAGGTGGTGTCCCGAGCAACTAGTGTGCCGACCCTGCACCCTCCCCAAGATGGCATCTCCCTCTTGCCCGGTCCTTCCCAGTCTCCCTCCAGCCCCAAAATCGGCTGCAACAGAGGAGCAGGAGGATCGGGGAAATCAGGGCTACAGTTTCAGTACAAGTATGCTAAATTTGCAATTCGCAGCAAGATGGGCACAATAAAATTAAAAAAAAAGGCAAATCACTCAATCTGATTACCAAAAGGAAAGTATAAATTTTTAAAAACGCGCTGTAATTACGGGGTCCCGGCTTCCGCCTCAGGAGTCCCCTCAGGTACTGTCGTGGTGTAGAACTGGCTATTTATAACATTGATAAACAAGACAAGAGTGTTCAAAGGTAGTAACGAACCACCGTATTGGAGCAAATAAACGACTTCACTTAAGGCGTTAAGGAAAGCCCTCACTCACCACCTAGTGATGACATGCTTCATCATCGGGCCCCACAAAAGAGACCTAGCGTCTCTTTTGTGTGCTTCAACGCCAGATCTACTGTGGAGCGGGTTGGTGGGTTAAGGCAGTGTTGTGCAAAAAAAATTAAGTGAGTGGTGAGAGGTTAAAAAGAGTCAGTAGTGTATCAAAATTAACTTTATTATGATGATCGCTAAGGACTTAGAGATAAAAATTATGTGTAGGAAATTCGTCCACATCACTATATTTTCTTTGCACAACACTGCCTTAACCCACCAACCCGCTCCGCAGTAGATCTGGCGTTGAAGCACACAAAAGAGACACTAGGTCTCTTTTGTGGGGCTCGATGATGAAGCATGTCATCACTAGGTGGTGAGTGAGGGCTTTCCTTAACGCCTTAAGTGAAGTCGTTTATTTGCTCCAATACGGTGGTTCGTTACTACCTTGGAACACTCTTGTCTTGTTTATTGATTCATACTGGGGTGTAAGAGTGTCCCACTACTCTCCCTGCCTCTCTTCTTGTTTTGAGATATTCATAACATTGGCCAGGTGGGGTCCCGAGCAACTAGTGCGCCAGAATTATGCATTCTGTGAACTTTGCGCAGCTTACTGTATAATTCTGTCTTTTAATGTGATTTATCTTTTATAATTTTATCACGATTGTGTATGCTGTGTATCGCTGATGTGGATTGCATCACTTTTTCCTAACTGTTTCTGTTTTTTACATCCTATCTCAACTGTGTATAGGTTTTCTACTTGCATGCAACGCCGCACTTTAAAAATAAAGCACTGAACATAATCCAAACTGCCTCTAAATATTTTCCATAAACTCAGACATTGAAGTTGAAATGTTACAGTACACTCCAGCAGCTTCCAGCCTCCAGGTGCCACTGCCAATAAACGCGACGTGTCACCGGCCAAACGTCAACTTGAACTTATAAGTTATTTATTTTCAATTTCAACATGAACAGACTTACTGATGATCTTCGCAAATCGCAGCTAGTTTATCGACGTCGTGACTGATGAGCGATTTATCAAATAAAACAATCATCAAATCAAGGCTGAGCTGAGGTGACCTGAGCAAAAGCAAGCGGTAGGCACTATCTAAGTGAACACGAGGTGTGTGGCCTGGCGGTATGCTGCGATGTCACGGTCGTCATCAGCAACGTAGAAATCGGGCCAATAACTGTCTGCATGGCTTTCACATAAGCTACAGTGATTGGTCATCATACCACCAGTGTGCCACCCACGCGCGGCACCCAATGCCGCAGGACTGCACCGGAGAGGCCTCACAAACGCGTGCCTCTCAGCCAATCCAGATGCTGCTCCAGCAGCACCAGGATTGGCTTGAGCAGGGATACTCCCCGCTCATTAGGAGACCCGTGGCTGCGGCATGAAGCAACCCTCGCTCTCCTAATGTGCAGGCTAGTGCGCATGTTCTGGTTGGCCGTAAAAATTACCAGCCCAAAACAGAACATCCACACTCTTGCCTTGCGGCTGCCTGCTGCGCTAGAACTAACTTGTCAGTTAAACCCTGCTGCCCCATCCCCCTGAGCGTCCTGACTGCCTTGGGCATGGCCCGGTGACCGCCCGGCCCGGATTCGATTAAGTTAAGTCAAGTGTAAGCCCAGATGCGACTCCGATGATGGCATGGCTGTGGCGGCCATGTGGGGCAACGCCCAAGCGCATTAAGGGACGCCCAGCCACTGTCCTACCCAAAGGAAAAGAGAAATGCACCCCAGACCTTTTCATATGCCTCTTAATGATCATTGGCCTTATAAATAATTTGTTCATCAAGCGTTACCCTAGGTAATACGTAAGCAATTCCTGTCCCTTAGGGATTTTAGATTCTCTTCAATGGCGGAGAAAACAGACTTAAGCCAGTGCAAGGGAGGTAGCAAGCCATCAGTGGGAGTGAGAGTCTATATCGAGTACGTCAGTCATGTCATAAAGGAGTGCCAGGCGGGAGGAGGGAGTCAGCATCAGCAGGCTCTATAGATGTAGATCAGCCCATACTTCCATCAAGTAGGGCAGTAAGAGCTGAGGTTCTGTAATTCTCAAGTCTGACTCCATTTTGTTCTGTGCCACCATTTTGTGTTGCCCTCACGTGGGCCTGTAAAGATAACCTGGCGAACGAAGTGGCCTGGCCTTCTTAGTTCATGTATACATTAACTAGGTTTCTCTTTGACTCTGAAATGAACTGTAAGAAACTGACCTCTTCACCTGAAACTGACCTCGCAAAGCCAATTTCCCCGATCGATCTTTATCTGAGATTGCCAATCAATGTTCAGGACATCGTTAACTTTTTAGTTTCCTTGCACGTGCTTTATCTTGTTCAGCATCTGCTACTGTTTCTTTTTTTATGTTTCTTCATTACGTGGGTTATGCTTTCAATTATAGGTTTGTCCGGCTTGTGGAGATTGAATTTGGGATATTCCTAATAATTAACTTTTGGGTTGGGAAACTGTATATTGAGTTTTTGCTATGTGATACTTTGTTTGAAAATGTATCTTATTGGCTAGAATTTTGTGCAGTGGGTGTACATTTATAATGTGAATATTGAGTATAAAAGGAGACGTCTCACTTTAGTAAAATGAGCAGTCTCCTGAGAATTTACACTGTGATGTATTTCTAGGATCACTGTTACTAGCTGCAGCTAATAAACTTGGTCTCTGACGCCATCCAGAAGTATTCCGTGTCTTTGAATACCAATACAGGTGAACTTGAAGATCTTCGGCATGTCCCTGACGCCGCTGGGTTAAACCCCGGTTCTTCAGAGCACACAGACAAAGTACGTAGTATTGATCACAACAGTAATCTCCGCAGTTCAGGCACCGGACATGAGGCAGCAAGTGCTCTCAGTGCAACTATAAGCGCTATATAAACTTCCAGCGGTGACGCCAATCATTAAGGACCTTAAAGTAGAGGACCTAAGTACCGACTCCCTAAGGACTCTATCATGATCGAACAGTAGTCACCCATTTATATATTTTTAACATTAAATGAGATTTATATTTTTAACTATTTTAAATAATTTAATTTACCATTATTTTCGATGACATTTTAATTCAAGTCCCTGCCTCCATTATTTTCAATTGGAGGATGTTGCAATATCAGTGGTTTGTCATGTATGGCTCTGGAGTCAAAACTATTTCTTTTTTGGCAGTAGGTACTTTTCCCTGAATAAGCAGACCAGGGTGTTCTCTTTATGGGGGTACTGATCTGGCTCAACCTTCCTTTTGCTACAACTTTATAATAGGTTTTATGACCTTTGAATTGCTTCGAATATATTGGCTAACACATTTATGCACTTATTATTGATTTACAATGAATTTGATGATTTGAGTTTGTAACTTTGCTCATTCTTTAATAAACATTTATGGTTTGAAACTTACCCACTCTCTGTCTTCCTTGTGGAGCCTAATGTGCTTCACGTTATTGAAATGTATTGAAATTTGATGTAAGCCTCAATTGTGCATAAAAATTCTATGGAAAGCACTTTATGAACCTGAATTTGCACCAGAATTTGCATGAAGCAATTATCATTACATCACAGAAATCGATGCTTTCGAAATTATAGGTATGGTTCAAATAAAAAAAAAGATTAAAATAACACCAAATGGTTAAAATAGCCACACAAGTAAAACATTAGATGAATGTGTAATAAAGACAGTTGTCCCAATTAAATTTAGAACATGCATTATGATCTAAATTAGGTGCTTCAGTCTATTGCATTTGAGATGGCTTTTTCCTTTAGCTAAAGGATTTGTAGGAAGAGGTGAGCAGACTTAGGGGCTCCTGACAATGTCGGGTGGAAAGCCTCCGCCTGACAGTCTGAATCTCCGTGACCACGCTGGGGCACTTCCGACCCACTCGGTCGGTTTACAGTCCGACCGCCCAATTACGATGTTTGCGATCGGAATGTACACCTGCCAGTTATTTTGACTCGGTTCCAACTGACTCACAAATTAATCGGAACCACACCGTAACCCCCTATGGACGGCGTTTCCGCCGTCGAGATTACGATATCGGTTTCCGAAAGCCTTTCCGCGTCAGCCTGTCCAACATGGAAAGGCTGTCGGAAAGTGACTTTGGGGGCCCCTGGCCCCCGCGGCCTATGGTTGGTGGCCCTGTGAAACCCTTCACTGTGTGGCAGGCACCATGGGGTGCCTGCAACAGGGTACAGGGTTTTACACGCACATCCCATTTCCCCATAGGTGCCTATGCTACGGCCAGTTCTCGGTCGTAACACAAGTTCCCATAGAAAAAAATGGGAATCTGACCAGTGTTCGGTTGCATCGTAATCCGGGGGTCGAAACCGATGCCCGCAAGTCGGTCGGTCCCGTATCCGAGACAGTGTTGGGCAGAGGTTTTCCGACCGATATCGTAATGAGCCTCTTAGTACAGCCTGTTTGACTGTCAGAAGCTCCTCTTCACACTCAGTCGAAGTCTGAGCAGAGTCCATCTGAGTTCTGGTTTTATCCTGTTATTGGGTGTGAAATTTAGTGTGGCTTTTCATGGCTTTGTAAATATGTGCCCCTTTCATGCAGAACAGTGCGTGAAAGGGTCATTCCATGGGTGTTGCTGTGGGTTTTCCCAAGCAACACCCATGGAATCTGAAGTATTTGCACATTTACGAGAAATTGTAAACCTGGGAATGCGGGGTGGCGTTAGGTAGGTGCAACGAAGAGAAATGTTTTCATTTCTCCTCGTTTTTTCCTTTTTCTATGGGTGCTGCATTATGTAGCACACATAGAAAGAGGAAATCGCCTGAATTAATTAATTTTCTGCAGGAAGTCATCCCTTCCTGAACAAAATCAATCAGCCCTGCAACGCAGGTACCCTTGCATTATGGTGCAAGGGTGCCTGCATTGACGCATGGCAACCCGTTGTGCACCGGCGCAGGGTAAAAGGACAGAAATGTGACGTATCTCATAGATACAGTGCATTCCTGCCCTTTTGATTTGACATATAGCAGTGCGGCAAGATTCCTTGTGGCACTGCCCTACGTCTAAACTTCATAAATGAGGCCTCAAATGTGTGTGTTTCTCTTCTGATGAGCGATCCATAAGGTCTCCACCTGGCAGGTTGGTATGGCATTTCTAGTGATGCCAATTAAGGAGGGCAGATGAAGCATGCTCTATTTTGAAATGACACTACACAACTATAGCTTCTGAGGCTCAACGAAAACATTTATTCATAAAAGTAAACACTAAAACTGATCAGTTTGTTTAATTGTAGAACCCAGAGCTGTGAGCCCAGTATGTAAGGACAGAACCCATGCTGTGTACTGCATCTTCTACACACAAAAGTAATATATGAATCAAGCAAATTCATGGAAACATCTTGAAATAAAGTTGGGAGATAATGCTAAATCTGGAGGAAAAACGACTGGCTACTTGCCTTTTTCATAATATATCAGCTGCAACGGAAGCTCCATGTATCTATCCTCTAAGTACTGAGGTAATTGTGGACTCTGGTGCAACCATCTCCAGGTTACAAATAGTGCAAAATGTAGATTTTCCAAATCTTGATAAGCATAAAATCTGGATTTTATTAAGAACACGAAGGCTAAGATTATGCAATCTCCTTTTATTGCCAGCTCACAACAGCAACAATTAAAATAATTTAGAACTTTAAAAAACATTCTAATCATGTATTAGGCACAGTAACAAGCAGCCATCTTCCTTCTTTCTGCGCTGAGAACAAGATAAACTTTACGTCCAGTCAAATTCCAGTTCAATGTATCCAGAAGAATAAACGTAATCAGAAATCCAAATCCAGACCGTGTTACTCTGAAAGAAAGTATAAAAATAAATACATTTACCAGGACGGATATCAGCGGTAGGATAATCTTAGCCTCCATGTTCTTATTAAAATCCAGATTTTCTGCTCATCAAGCTGTGGAAAATCTACATTTTATGGCATGACACGCAGGCCAACATTATGCACGTTCAAAGTGCATTCAATACGTTATCAATTACATTAGACATTGGTTTAAAATAACAACTTTTGGACATGCTCTCGTTAGACCAATCGGCCGCTCTTAAAATGTCTTGTAAACCTTCCCCTAAGATGAAAGCTTTAGAGGCTGAGGCACCTCTAAGTGAATGTGCTCCAAAAATAGAAATGTCCACACCCCCTTCATTCAAATTATAGCAGTCCCAGGGAGGGTTCTTTCATGACATAAACTCCTTCGGGTTTCTGACCTAGATGAGTGTGTGTAGTCACGAGGCAGTTTGTATTGAATGATATTCATATTAAACACTGCCCGTTTTCAATACAGATGGTTTGATTGGTAGCTTGCTTAAGGAGAGAGGTGAGAAGGTTCTTACCACCTTCTAGAGGCATAGTATTGCTTGTATTATCTACTCTTTCATTGAAATGTGGATATTTTATCAGAGTTAAGCAATGGGTTGCCACATGCTTGTTATATCCTATGTTTTCATGCAATGGGTATCACAGGTGGTACATGTTGTGAGTTGCGAGATACTGGAACTTGTGGAGATCCAGGCTTGGTTGCGCAGAGAAGCAGTGCTTGCCTGTGAGAGTGGAACGATAGATGGGGTTGCAATCAGAAGATGTAAAGTTAGAAGGAGCCTTTGTGTTTCTTGCTTTACTCTATGTGTCCCTTGCATTACTTTCACAGAGCGGGCCTCCATTTCCTGAGCTTGGTCCAGGTGAGGTGCGGTCCAGTCCCCGGTCAAGCTGGGTGAGCAAAACGAAATTGTTACTGAATTGGCTTAGACCTGTTTGAGGAACGCAGTAGAGCAAGGATCCTATTATTGACAACTTGGTATTCAATGTGTTTGTTTTGTAGATGAGCGATATACCGCTTGATACGGAGGATCAGTAACGTCCACCTATATATGTTCACTTATATCCTTTTTGTAATTAAGGTTTTTCACTTTTTGCAGTAGCAAAAATTATAGAGCAGAGGCCCTGAAGAAAGCCGTGGGATTTGTTCCCTACTGGCTGAAACATGTTGGCCCGTCTGCAGTTATTTGTTGAAACTGCTGTTTTGCACTGTTCTTGTTTTTAATTAGGGGTTGAGCCAATATTCTAATAAAAAGTTTTTTCTGTTTCTTCACCCTATTTTATTCATCACTTTTTCTGTTTTTGCACTGCACCAATTCCCATATAATCTATTTCTTATGGTCGGAAAGTGATTGTGGCCTTGACCCATTTCAGTCTGATACAGTGGGTATGGAAAGAAGTCTCTATGATCAAGAGACATACCATCCCAACTCTTGGATGACCAAATGAGAAAATTTATCATCACAATATATTGATGGGAATCCATTGATCTGTATGTGAGTCTCACCGACAATCACTTGTGTCTGTGTTTCTTTGTCTTTGGTTGTTCCTCATTCTTTTGGGTTGGATAGGAATTTGAGTCCTGACTCACTTAGTAAGGAGTCCCAGCCAGTAAGCCAACTTAATGGCTTTCTTTAGACCCCCATTTTTCTGTGTTATTAGAATTGCAGTCAAAAGAGGTCAGTAATTGGTCAATTGTGCAGGTTTTGTTTGTTGTAAAACACATCTTCATGTTATTCCTCATTCCCACACATAACAGTAAGAATAGGTCATTACAATTGCAACGGGAAAAACCACAAGTGTGACCGATTTAACATGGGGTGATTATAATAATTATTATTATTATACCTGGGAAAAATGAGTACCTTGTGGTGAGGATCATAAAGTAGACACGTGTACGCCCTTTCTTCTCATTTGAATGGCCAAAATTCCAGGTAGACTATGCAGCCATTTGCACAGATGTTTCCCTAAGTGAGAGAGAAATTGAGTTCTTCCCTTCCATAAACTTCAAAACAGGAGCTGCCATAGTAAACACCCATTAATCATAGAACAGTCAAAATAAAAATATAGATGCCCCAAGCAGAGGAGCACCTCAAATTAAAAGACTGAGGAGCCACAATCTCAAACTCAACACATAAGAACCATCAACAGTAATCCTAAAATTATGAATGTTAACGTAAACAACCAAATGGATGGGATGGCAGAATATCACTGATAAAAATATCACAATGTAAAATGTCACAAACAAATATTGAGGGCACAAATATCTACTTTGCATACTTTCTACATAAAGTTCAAAAATATAAAGTACCAAAATATGATAATTAAATAGGTAGGTATATCGAATTTAAAATCTTAAACATCATATTAACTGTACAAATATATTAACTTAAAAAACATACATTTAAAGATAATCACAAAAATGGGAAGAAACGTCTTATAGTAATGTCCATATCAACAATGTATTATTGTATTTCTTCAGCAAACAGTCAGCAGGCCAAGTTCCAATAAAATATTCCAATTTGTATTCCAAAATTGTTGCAGATGAATAAATATGTTACATATTCATGAAGTCTTTTCAGCCTACGTGTTTCATCCTATACTGGACGTCATCAGGGCTGAAAGAAAATATATATACACCAATCAATACATTGAAAACAAATTTAACAAAACATTCACCATGTAACCTGTACATGACAATTCAAGGTATCTTCTGAACCTGCACTCACTCAAACCTTATAAAGCCTGCCTGTCTCCATTCTAATATTAACCACAACCCAGGATGAACACCAAGATTTAATATTCTATACAATAATTGCTAATTATCTTAAAAGACATAGTTCATTATATCACTCGGTATAGGACGAAACGTGTACGCTGAAAAGACTTCATGAGATTGAATAAATATATATCAAATTCACTGAAAAAACCACAGGTTTCAGGGATGTTATAGTTAGAAATTAGCATTTAAAAAACCTTAGCTATTCACTGAAAAAAACACAGGTTTCAGGGACGTTATAGTTAATTTGGCATTTCACTCGTACAAAACCAGAGAAATTCAGCCATTATAGTTTGCTGAGCTAACTATAACTCATGCCCCCGCAATGCACTGCTGATGACGTCACATATTACACCAGTCATGACATGGTCAGTGACATCACTGATGACATCCCTGATGACATCATCCAGTGACTCTGAGTGTTTCTAAAAAGTTTAAGAATGTGATATATATATATATATATTACCTACTGGCGGTTGCCAGTAGGTATATATAGTTAGGATTTTTTCCTATGGGATTTTTCAAAATTCTATGTTGAATAACTTTGGCGTTGATGGACGGAATTGGCTGAAATTTTCCTGAAAATGGCACATTTACTCTCCGGTTCTTCCCTGAAAGTTTGGGGGGGATTCGTCAAGCGGGGGCCGAGAAAAAGGGGAGTCCCAAAACGTGTTTTCCCCATGTTAATTTCCATAGGGCGGTTGGCCTCACTTTTAGCCCGAACGGCTGAATGGATTTTCACCAAACTTGGCAAAATTGTAGGGACTGGTAGCCCAATGTGCCTTTGCTATGTCTCAAGATATGTGCTACAGTGGTTTTTACGAAAATTAACTTTGAAAAAATATATATTGGGCTACATTGGGCTATATATATGTTAGAGCCCAAATGTAGCCCAATGTAGCCCAAAGATGGCCACCAGAGACAAAAAAAACAAATGTAGCCCAAATATCAGCCAGATGTAGCCCAAATATAGCCCAATGACAGAATGTCCCAGAGTGTTCTAAAGAACAACTAGAGCGCTAACAGTCTTACTTATGACAAAAGTATGGCACACCTGAAGTCATCTTGATTGGAATAAAGTGTTAACACTTAAAACATTTAATTTGCAAAGGAACAAAATGAGGGGGTTCATTTTGCCATAGAAATTATGATTAGTGCTGAAGAGAGAAAAATTAGGGCACATTTTGAGTGACTTCTCAAATCCTCTTATATTTCATTAAAAAAATTCTGATATGCAGTCTCCCAAGATGGCCACCAGAGACAAAAGAGCCCAAATGTAGCCCAAATGTAGCCCAATGTAGCCCAATGTAGCCCAATGTAGCCCAAAGATGGCCACCAGAGACAAAAAAAACTAATGTAGCCCAAATATCAGCCAGATGTAGCCCAACTATAGCCCAATGACAGAATGTCCCAGAGTGTTCTAAAGAACAACTAGAGCGCTAACAGTCTTACTTATGACAAAAGTATGGCACACCTGAAGTCATCTTGATTGGAATAAAGTGTTAACACTTAATACATTTATTTTGAAAAGGAACAAAATGAGGGGTTTCATTTTGCCATAGAAATTTTATATATATATATATTCACAGAAAAAACCTTAGGTTTGAGACCATATATAGTTAGGTATTTGCATTTACAAAACCTTGAAAATTCAATGAAAAAACCATAGGTTTGAGACCATATATAGTTAGGTGAATATTTTAATCATACAAAACCAATGAAATTCCCATATATAGTTAGTTGCACTAACTATATATTTCGCGCACCCGCAATCCACTGCTGATGATGTCACATATTACATCATTCATGACATGGTCAGTGACATCACTGATGACATCACTGATGACATCTCAAATGACATCACTGATGACATCTCAAATGACATCACTGATGACATCGCTGATGACATCATCCAGTGACTGTGTGTTTCTGTAAAGTTTAAATATGTTTTACATATTGAAGAATGAGTGGATGTATAAGTGTCTGGATGAAGGATTTAGTAGGTGCGTGACTGACTGTATGAGTGAGTGAATAAATGTGTCGTACTAAATGCATGGGTTAGTGACTAAACTGTCTGAATGTGTGCATCAGTATGTCTGTTGTGGTGTAAACTGCTGCATGTGTTGATCATTAGCTATACGAGAGGCTATATGTGTTATTGATTGGTTGCCCAAGTATTTGTATGGGAGATTGAGTGTGTGTGGGGGTGGCTGGGAGGTGTGTGACTCTGTGCATAGATGTGTGAGCAGTTGATTCACTAGGTGTATGAGTTCAAGAGTGCATGTGGAAACAGCTACATGGGCGGTTGACTGTGTGCATGAGTGTATTGATGAGTGCATGGATATCTCAATGCTACATGTCATAGTAAGTACATATGTAAAACACAGTACATGTGAGAGTTGGCATATATAAATAACTGTGCATGAGAGCCAGTGAATGTGTGAGTGGCTGTATGGATCATTGTGAACTTGTATCAGGGATTGTATAAGAGAGTAAATATGTGTTAGTATATGTTTGAATAAGTAAGGTGTGTATAACTGTATAGTTGAGGAAATGGAGGTGAGATTGATTCTTTGCATGACTGACTAGGTGTGTGAGTAACTCCATGGATGAGTGACAGTGTGTGAGTGTCTGTATACACTGAGTGTATCTAAGGTTATATTAGAGTCTGAAGAGGTTCATCGTATTAGCACATGAATGATGTCATCAGTGATGTGATCAATGATGTCAAATGAGATGTGATCAGTGATGTCATCAGTGATGTCATTTGCGATGTCGTCGATGTCATCAGTGATGTCATTTGAGATGTCATCAGTGATGTCATCAGTGATGTCATTTGAGATGTCATCAGTGATGTCATCAGTGATGTCACTGACCATGTCATGAATGATGTAATATGTGACATCATCAGCAGTGGATTGCGGGTGCGCGAAATATATAGTTAGTGCAACTAACTATATATGGAAATTTCATTGGTTTTGTATGATTAAAATATTCACCTAACTATATATGGTCTCAAACCTATGGTTTTTTCATTGAATATATATATATATATATATATATATATATATATATATGATTCAGTCAGTGTGTGACTGACTGTATAAGTGAGTGATTATACGTGTCTGGGTGAATGTATGGGTGAGAGACTAATCTGTGTGAATACCTATATCAGTCTGTCAGTTGGTGTGTAAGTGGCTGCATGGGTTGGTGAATAGGTACATTAGTGTCTATATGGGTTATTGATTGGTTGTCTGACTACCTATGTGGGTGCCTGAGTGTCTGTGTGTTGTGGGACTACCTGCATGGCTGTGTGAGTTGGTGATTCACTGGGTGTATGGGTTCATGAGTGCGTCTGTGAGGGGCAGTATGGGTGAGTGAGTGTGCATATGGCTGTGTTGGTGAGTGAATGGATGTCTCAGTGGTGTGTGTGTAAGTAACTGCATATGTGAATGGCAGTATATGTGAGTGTTGGAGTATATAAGTGACTGTATGTGAGAGTGAGTGATTGTGAGAGTGGATGTATGGATGAGTGTGTGCTTGTGTCAGTGATTGTATAAGACACTAAGTATGTGTTAGTATCTGTATGAATAAGTGAGGTGGTGTGTGTATAACTGTATAGGTGAGTAAATGGCATTGTGATTGACTCTTTGGGTGACTGACTAGGTGTGTGAGTAACTGTGGGTAAGTGGCGGTGTGTGAGTGTCTGTATGGGTGTATGAGTGCATATAATAGTGGCTGTATTGATGAGTGGCTGCATGTTTGAGTGACTGTATGGGTGAGTGGATGTGTGTGTAGACATAGGAATCAGTGAGTGGGTATGTACTAACTGGCATTGGTGTGTCTATGATTTCGAGAATGGTAGTCTGTATTTTCGAGTGGGTGTATGAAAGGTTATATTAGGGTATGAGTAGGTGCATCAGAGATTAAGTGGATGATGTAATCAGCGATGTCACTGACCATGTCATTAGTGATGTAATATGTGATGTCATCAGCAGTGCATTGTGGGAGAGTGAGTTATAGTTAGCTCAGCTAACTATAACAGCTGAATTTCTCTGGTTTGGTACGAGTGAAATGTCAGACTAACAATAACGTCCCTGAAACCTGTGTTTTTTTCAGTATATATATATATATATATATATATATACAAAGCTATACCTCTCTGAAAAGCTCTAATTAGAGCGAAACACTGTGTCAGGGGTTGCTTTTACTCATTTCAGGTTGGCTTGAGTTGGTATTTTACCAATTCAAAGCTGTAATATTGTGCCTGGAGTGATGAATGGATTTTGTTATTTTACAGCTCGGCAAGGACAGCACTGTACTAGTCCTATGCTTAAAGACTTTGCTGTATAAATGCCAAGAGACTTTGTCATTTTCTATCTCGGCGTGGATAGCACTGTGCTAATCCTATGCTTAAAAACTTTGATAGAAAAACAGACATTTGAGGTGAGCAGATCTAGAGTGTCGCTGGTGTTGAGAGTGCTCTAACAGGAGCTGCTTTCCACCTAAACTTGAGAACTACCCAGAGTTCTCTCCTTCCTTTTTACATAATTTATGCGTCACACTATGCCTGAAAGGGTTTTGTTTTGATATATATATATATATATATATATATATATATATATATATATATATATATATATATATATATATATATATATATATATATATATATATATATAAATAAATTGAAATTATGTATATGAATTATATAATATTAAAAGATTATGTATTATTAATATATGTGTGTATATATATATGTATAATACATAATATTTTAGTATTATATACTTCATATAAATAATTGCAAATTAAAATGACTCCATTGACAATTTTGATTACAAATAAATTTTTATTCAAAGATACTTAACAATTAACAACCTTAATAAATATATTTATGTATATATTTGGTGTGGCCTAAGGGCCAGAGCCACCGACGTTGGAGCTAGGGATCCAGATTTGAGTCTCGATGTCGACTCAACATCCTGTGATTCTGGGCAAATCACTTAACTCCCCTTTCCTAGGGTCAGTGCCTAAAGACCCTCACATGTGATCAGGGCCGGACTGGCTACCGGGCAGTTGTGTGTGCTGCCGAGCTGGGAGCTAATTTCTCTGTGATGTGGGCTTATTTCGTTGAGGGGGACCTGCGTGCGCTTTGAAATTAAAAAAGCAAAACGAATTTCGTCTTGCACTCACAGGTCCCCATCAACAAAATCATCCCCCTGCTCTGCAGCACACACAACTGCCCGGTAGCCAGTCCGTCCCTGCATGTGATTAGCCGTGCTATACAAATGCAAGTGTTTATATATTTAAAACATTTCCCACCCTACCACCCTAAAAATCCAACACTAAGAAACACAAATAACTATAGTGCTAAAAACATGAACTGTGTACATTCATTTAAAAATGAATTGCACAATAAAATGAGTTATTATATACTAACACTAAAATATAGTACAATTAATCAACATGAAAATTATTAAAAACAATTAGACAACCACCATAATCAATAAATAAATTAACCAATCAACAGGTAAAACAATGAATTACCATTTTCTAAAATTATCTTTATAATAATGTATAGAGAAAATAATTTACATAATTAAGAACTAAATTAATAAACGGAAAAGTTATAGCATTAAGCTATTTATAAATAATTGCAAAATATATCTAAAATAAAACTTCCCACTTTATTCCTCTACAAACACACCGACAAATAAATACATTCAAATAAAATATAAATATGAATTAATGTATTACTCAGCAAAAATAAAATAAACTGTACTAAATAAATAATTACTAATAATGAACAGCAAAATAAAAATCATTTAGAAAAAAATATTTTGTATACTACTATATTATAAAAACAATATTAAACACTTACAAACCTATATTCCTACCCATAGCATTCTGCCCAACGATATTCTTTACATCACAATATTTTTAACATGATATTTGTGTCCAAAATATATTTTTGCACCAATATTAAGGTTATTCGCCATTTAACTGACTCAGGGAGACACCCCAGGAACAAATTGATACAACACTTACTTATAGAGGAGACTCTGCTCTCTTCAACTAAAATTATGTTAGTAAGGGGCCATTGATGAGACTTCTTAAAGCAGTGCCCTTGGTAGGTGTGAGGAGTGGAAATGCAGATTGTATTATGCAACTTGAAGGGGCCTTTTAGGTATGGCCGAACTTTTTGCCTTCCCTGATCACACTTTCATCCTGTCAACTGGGCTAAAGACAGGCAAGTGGAGAGACATCATATTTGTTTGCGCCTCTGTTTTGGCTTCTCCAGGCTGGAGACTGCCCTGCAGTGAAGGGCATAACTACACAAAATGAGCACTAGGATCCGAGGTCAGTTGGGGTACGGTGGGGCTCAATTGGGCAGGAGATCTGGTGAAGCTGCAAAACAGGACAGTAGTTTCTGAATATATATAGGACAGGAACACGGTCAGCATACCTCCAGGTGGTCATTTTATAATTCTTGTAGAGCGGGCCCCTCTGATACTTTTCATGGTGGAGATCTGGCTCCAAGTGGATTTTGAACCCGTAGTGGACCCCTGGACACCATTAACGGATTGCCCAGGGTCGCCACTGTGACCCCTGGTGACCATTAGTGTGATAAAGAATGATTGCAATTACCTGGAAGGTGACCCTCCTTGGCTTCAGAGTTAAGTAAAAAATGCAATTAAATGTATGTTGTGCGTGTGCTTGCAGGTGAGATTGTGTTTATGTGAGAGCGAATGTGTGTATATGTAAGCATTCATTTGTGAGTGCAAGAAAAGGGGTTAAATATGTCACTTCTGCTACCCCAGACATTTTAGTGAATAGATGTTCATGGGTGGACTCTGTTCGTTTACCTTTCCTGGTGGTGGAGAACAGGTGCATCCTGCCTTAGCTGGTGTTGGACTTGCACCCGTCCTGTTCCCTCCTGTCCATATTGGGTTCGTCTGTGCTGGTACTTGAGCAGCCTCAACTTGAGGAGCTGAAGCAGCTGTTGCAGCAATGTTAGACGTGGGCACTCACTTGTTATCAAAACTGGTATCTTCTAGAGGCCTTCAATTGAGTTCAAAGTCCTGCAACACTTAGTGGAGTACATTGTTACTGTGTTTTCCTTGTGTAGAAGTCCCTCTTTGTGACATTGTCATGTGGTATCAAGGATAGGTCTGAATACATGGTTACCCCTGGGTTTCTGACTTTTCTTGATCTTGTCGGAGGCACCTCGAGTTCCTTGGGCCATGAGGGATTAGACTAGTATTTTGCCATTGTCCGGAGGTCATGATCTCTGCCTTACTGCTGTTGAGTTTAAGGTGGTTGTGAGTTGTAAAGATCTTCTTGGTCATCCAATTTTAGAATGATGTGTTTGTCACCTGCATAGTTGTAAAAGGTGAGGTTGAATGATCCAATCAGTTCTAGTAAGGGGGTTAGGCAGATGTTGAATAATAGAGGATTTGTAAGGGGCACCACAGTGTTGGGAGTGAGGAGCTTATGTGAAAGTTGATGGGTATAATATGCTTTCTCTGTCTGTGAGGTGAGAGATAATCCATTTTAGAGCACGTGTGTGGCAGTGAAAAATGTCAAATCAATCAATAAATCAAGGGCTTTTAAAGCGTGCTACTCACCTTGAGGGTCTCAAGGCGCTGGGGGGGTGCAGCTCCGGATCAGCCAAAAAGCCAGGTCTTGAGGCTCTTCCTGAAGGTGTGCTGGGTAGGGAAGCATCTGATGTTGACTGGGAGCTCGTTCCAGGCTTTGGCTGAGGCGTAGGAGAAGGCTCTTCCATCTACTCTGGCTCTGCTGATGTGCGGGGTCACTGCTAGGGCAAGGTCAGTGGAGGGGAGGTTTCTTTTGGGTGCTTGGAAAGAGATTCTTTTGTTGAGGTACTTGGGTCCGTCAAATGGCACTAAAAAGTCCAGAAGCCTTAGGGCAGCCACTTCATTCTTGTCTATTGTGAGTTTTAAGTTGTCCCAAATGCATATGATGGCAGTCTCTGTGCCTTTCCTAGTCTGAAACCAGATTGTTGGTCTAATAGCAGGTACTTTTCCTCAGAAACCCGCTGTTTCAATTTAGTTTCCTAGGAATGAGCCATTAGATGTTGGTGACAAATTGTTTAGAAGAAAATACAATAATACTAAAAATAAAGAACATGTAGGATTAATTTGCAAGCTTCTACAGAAATAATGTGCCTTTACAAAATATATATTTTTTAAACTGCACTTAGCTATTTTTCTTAACTGTACTAAGCCTCAGAGAGCTTAAGTAGCCTCATTGAAAGGTCTTATTCATATAGAAATTGCCTGATCACACAATATTTTAATTTCCAAGCTTGAGATGTTAATACAAGAATGCAGCAATAACAAGAATTCTTAACTCCTGACCTTTGCACAAAAACGCTTCCATGATAAGTTAACAACTTATAAAATTGTCACACATTTCTACATAATGTTCTCATTTAATAGAGTTGAAATGCTTCATTCGATTAAAATAATTAGCTGTAGATGAAAAAAGGGGCAACCACCCATGAAATGTCAGCACTAAATATTAATGGTTTGATCTTTTCAACTAACTTGTATTTCGTTTTTAGAATATATCAGTGCAACACGTGTTTACTTTAAAGTGTTTCAGATCTTCATGAGACTTTCATTGAACAACTTACAGACAGTATTGTAGGGAAGAGGAACATTAAGAGGCATGGGAATCATCAGATACCAAAACCAACTGCAACATGTTTAACATTGTATTACAAGTGAACTAGTTCATTAGAGAGTTTATTATCTTCTGAACAAAATGACAGGCGTGCACCTGTTCCCGGGATAAGCTTGCTTGATAATTGAATGGAAGAAGACGAGAAGAGTAACATTTGTTGATAATCATCAATTATGTTGTTTATATGAGTGCATGTTCTTAGACTAGATTATGACTCTCTCTTTGGGACTCTTTCTGTCCAGACAGTTTGATTAGCCATTCGATATTTTGATTTTCCATTTACCCAGACACTATTGCACTTTGCTCTGAGATTCTACGGAGTCCTATTGAACTTCTGTTTATGGTACTTTCTACTTGAGTTACTATTCGAAAGCTTTATGCTTGCTCTCACTCTCTCTATAGGAAAGTGCCCTTTTTGGATGGTCACCCCCCCCCCCCCCCCCCCGCCCGCAATATTTGCTCCAATGCTGATGGTTATGACTCTGTGCACTGGAGCCTGCTGACCAGACCCCATTGCCAGTTCTCTCTCCCTAAAACTGTCATGTGTAAACCCCAATTGACAGGGTCTTTACCCCCCCTTATAAGACCCTAATATATGATATTTAATTTTTTATTTTTTATTTATTTATTGTGTTTTATATAGCGCTGGCTAGACCCGGAGGTATATGAGCGCTTTTCATGAGGAAGAAAAATTGTTTCAGAACATCAGTACAAAGTTACTACAGTTACTGGAGCTTAGTTGCAGGAATTAAATGAATACAAAAGCATAGAATAAACATGAGGAATAAAATAGGCAAGGGGAGAGAGGGAAGGAATAAGGGAGATAGAGGGGAATAATGGGGGAAGAGGAGGGGGAGGGTATAGGAGACACAACGGGGAGACGAGGAAAAACAGTGTCCGATGTTCGGCTGGGTAGGTGAACGGCCGAGGGGTGAAACAGAGCCAAACTCCTCTACAGCTGTGCGGGACAGCTCCACAGGTCATCGGCCAAAGGTTGCTTGGGCACCACAGTACATACAGAAGGGTTCCATTGGTACCGAGAGCATGGGTGGTAGAGGGGTCCCCAGGGTTCGCAGCACAGTTTGTGCCACCCTTAGTGAACCAAGTAAACTACGGACAGCAGACCTGCCATTGCAGACTGCAGGAACAGTGTAAACTGCCCCATTTCGACTTTGCCCTCACCATTTGGGGAAAAGTCACTGCACTGCCTTTAATATATGTCAGTCACCCCTACAGAAGGCCTCTTGAGCCCAGGAGGCAGGTGCAGTATATTAAAGGTGTGGGCATGTAAGTGCAAGCGTATGTGCCCCAATAGTGAGTGCCCTTTACCATTAAAGTACACTATCAGTGAAAGGCGTCCCATAGGATAATATGGGTTTGCACCCTGGCCAAGCCGGGATAGCTAGCTCTATTATGTTGCTGCCTAAACATGTCGAGTTTGGTATCAAACAACGTACCTTCTCACTTCTGACATGAATCTCCTGTTGAGGGTGATGTGGCATGCACCCAGGTGGCTTCCTTAGAGGTTGCCTAGCTGGTTGCCTCATCTTCTCTGTGCTCTGGTTGGCAGCCCATGCTTTCTTCCACCAAGACAGGATTCTGACCTCCTGCCAGGCAGTGTGATAACTCCCAGGAGTCAGGAACAAAAGCCTGGGTAGGAAGGAGGTCACAACTCCTCCCTCCCAGGAAGGCTAGTGAAGTGGCATATCAAGGTGGTGAGCTTCAAAGGCTACACCACCTCTACTATACATCAGGGCTGACTACCAAAGCAGGAAACACCCCCCCCCAGGCACCTTTACACCAGGACAGGTGGAAAACTAGGTATTCTGGAGATGTACACCCCAGAAGGCTAGCCACACCTCTAGGGTGGGCTGCCTGGTTTGTACAACTAAGGAAGACTTCTACCATTTTTAAAAGTAGTTGAAATTAGTGGTTCCTGGTAGAAAAGGTGAACTAAACCCCTGGATGTTGTCACCTCCTGGTTGGGTTAGACGCTGGGGCTAGTAGCCCAATGGCCACTTGCACACACACCTCTAAGGCCCCTAAATCTAGGATTTAAGAGCTACCCCATGCACCAGAACCTCAGTTCTGAAACAACCTGCATCGCAGAGGACAGAGTTTCGTGCCTGCGACAACAGGACTTGCACAAATCAAAAGAGGGATACTCTGCACCTGTGGCAATGCTACTGGAACTGCTGATCAAGACTCTTCCTAGGCCATCTCTCGGTTCCCCCAAACAGAGGGACCCCTCTGACTCCCTTGTACTAGTGGCTCTAGTCCGATACAAACTGCAGGTAAAATAAAACTCTGTATCTGAAGAATCGCTGGCCATTGGGCCCTCCGAGTGATCATCCAAATCCAGATGGTCTAGTGCATTATGGGAACTGTAGTCCTGCCTTCCATGAAGTTACAAGCAGCTACCGCATTCTCTGGGACCACCAGACGTCAAAGTACCTTTTCCCAAAGATTACCGCTGCCATGGCTTGTTGGTCGCTAGTTTGGCAACCGACCCCTGCACTCGACACTGCCCCCAGAGGGAACTCCATCAACCTTAGACCAACGTCAGTAACAACCCTGTTTGTTTTTGCTTCTTGCTCCCCGAAGCACAGTGTAAGCGATAAAAGCAGCTTTTCAGCACCAGGGACAGCGAGGGCAACTCCGCACCCAAGCTCCACGGCCAGGTAAAATTTCACTGACTGTCGTGGCTTAGTCCAGGTACCCGCACCATTTTTACCCTCCATGGTTTCCATTCATCTCGACCTGCAAGTGACCGATTGTCACTAGTGGTTTTTACCATTGACTGCAATGATGAATCCATGAATGCTATCTCATTCATTTTGGTGTCTAAATTAGGATAAAAATACACTCTATTTTTATAAATTGGTTTCGGATTTCAATCGATTTGTGTTAATTACTTATCGTCCATGTTGGTACTCTGAAATGCTTATCACATGTTCCTCTAGTAAAGCCTGACTGCTCTTTGCCACTCTACCAGGACTGAGATAATAGTTTATTAGTGTGAATCCAAGGACCTTCTTTCGGGTCTGTGAGAGTATTGCATGGTAACATCATAACCAGCATCACCACATAATACTCCACCTTCCTATACTCTCTCTAAGAAGGATCTCTTTATGGGTTTCTGATTTGCACTTTTCCTTTAATATACTACAGGGATTCATTCCTTTATGTAGTAGGCTTTTTTTTTTGGCTAATCAATTTGTGCACTGTTTTTATTCATTGTGATTTGCACTGTTTATGAAATTTCTTATATATTGACCCAATAAAGATATGACTAGTAAACTCTGAGAAAAAAAACGCTTTTAAAAACTTCTCAACCTCTCTGTATTAACTCACATTAACATACATTGATGTTAATTGGCTGTTTACTAGATAGTTTGAGTTTCTCCTCTCGCCACAACGGGTGAGATCTATCGGCCTGGCTGGGCGAGATTAGGTCCTGAGGTTATTAAACCATAAACTTTATTTAAACCTGACTCTCGCGCCAGCATTGGTCTGTAGTTTTCTGGGCCGAAAGTGTCACATGGTCCATTCTCTTTAAAAGATCGCTTCCAGCGTTTGAGCTACCGGAGCATTTTAAACTGGCTGAAAATCCATTTGTTCCTATTTGTTGCCTCACTAAGTCAGACCTTGGGCTCAGATAGAGGTTTTTACCATAGCCATTGGCTCTGCTGCCAGTGCAAATTCCAGCCGCGGCCGGCAGTGGGAGTACCTGCAGGGCAGTGACGTGGGGAAGGGACGGGGCAGGGTGGGGGGTAGTAATGTATGGAATACGGAGCTTCCCAAGTAAGTAAACATTTAAATAAATAAAACGAATTTCGTTGAGAGCTTTGCATCCCCAAATGCGATGCAGTGCGCGCAACGAAATTTGTTTTATTTATTTAAATGTTTACTTACCTGTAAAACTCCGTAATCCATACATTACTACCCCCCACCCTGCCCCTCCCCCTCCCCACGTCACCGCCCTGCAGGTACTCCCACTGCCGGCCTTGGCTGGCAAATTCTCAATAAAACTGTGATTCAGTACATCAGGAACATGTTATCAGAGTGCGTCTGTTAAGCACTCTTTAGTGCCACCTTGTGGTCGATCTTGTTATCCTCAGACGGTCCGATTCATAAAAGTATGAATTCATAAAGTACGATCAAATTACATTTACTCACGCAGATACAGGGTCACTGGTGAGTGCAGATTTACACACAGACGTTTTCGTGCGAGGTGAGTGGAAATGCATGTTTCAGTACAGGAAAGTCCTGGAAGTTTTGGAACTCGCACTAACTTGCATGTTTATGGGCGAAGGTTATGGGAATTCACAAACTCCTCTCCAAGCCCTTCCTGACCAGAGATTAACAGCTGAGTAGGCAGGAGTAATTCCCTTAACATGGCAGGAATTGAAAGGGAAACAAGCACACAAGTTACCAATCACGTTTGCAATTGCTCTATTTGTCTTGTGAAAATAGAAATAAGCACTCGGGGGCATATTATCAAGAATGGCGTTAAAAATGGGCTTGATAATATGCCCTTGAGAATTCCAATAGAAGTCCATGTTCTGGTGGGAACCTGGGGGCATATTATCAAGGGGGTTTATCTCCGCTTTTTTGGCTTTAAAAGCCAAGAAAGCGGAGATAAAATTATCTCCCTATTACCTAGCTGTCGCTAACACCAGTTAGCGACAGCTAGTAGGAGATAGCGACCATCTTGGGCCCCACTTTGCATGTCAGTGATATTTATCACTAATGACATGCAAAGTGGGCGTGCCAAGATGTTAGCGACTGGAAACAGTCGCTAACATCGCTATCTCCTATTACCAACTTTTGGAGATATTCGGGCTAAGCGCGAATATCTCCAAAAGCTAACACCTGCCCTGAGCAGTTCTTAGCCATGTTATCCAATGGGAGGTGGATAACATGGCTAATAGCATTAGCTCGGTAATGCATGAATATCGCTGACTTTTCAGCGATATTCATGCATTGCGGCCGTTTTTTATCGCATTTGCGATAAACCTTGGTAATACCAAGGTTTATCTGCGATAAAAATCGCCGCAGCTCAGCGGGCAAAATTTTGTCTCTAACCAAGCAATAGCGATAATTATCGCTATTGCTTGGTAATATGCCCCCTGGGCTTCTATTGGAATTCTCCAGGGCATATTATCAAGCCCATTATCGCCGCTTTAGCTGCAGTTTTCTGCCTCTAAAGCGGCGATAATTTTATCGCCGTTCTTGATAATATGCCCCTTGTTTTTTCCCTTGAGAAAATATTTTTTTCAAATCTTATGTCTGGAAAGCTACAAAAGGTGCGGTGTTTCCAGGTGTAGACCACACAGCTTCCTAGTTGCCAGTCTCCATATGTATGACTTTTCCAGGTCTCATGTGTGAGACGTTGACACTTTATCACAAATGTGCCAAATATGCTTTATTAGACCGTTACAGTTAGACCTCACATTGGTCCTTGTGATTCCTATTGTCCTTAATCACTGCATTGTGGTACTTGTAGTCCTGCATTCATAACATAAAGGCACTGCCACTGGAATTATGCGGCTGGGGAGGTCAAATTATGCGGCAAGGTTGAGTAAATGCAGCAAGAAAAGACAAATTGTGCAGCATTATGCAGCACATTTTGTGAGAGTATTACTTCATTATTTTGTCATTTTTCAACTTGTTTACAATTTCTGAGCATTAGTTGCACCTCATTGGTACCAGTTTAATACTTAAATATGGCAATAAATTACGAAAAGGCGACAAGTCAACCTTTGCAAAGGATCTTCCAATGCTCTGCAAAACGTGTTGCTGTGTTTTTACTAACTTTTGAACCGTTTGAGCTAGAAAGAACATCTTTTTTGTTAAAATCTGCAGATTATGCAGAAGATGATGGATTTTGTGACACATGGCAATTTCAAATCTACCACATGCGAATATCGCTGCAAACACACATTCGCATAATTCCAGTGCCACTGCATATAGCTAACTACAAAGTCAATGATACAAAGAAACGGCAAATTTTATTCGTGAACGTGTCGCTTTTACAATTAGAGTTTTGAGTTTACATTTCCCCAACATGCAAAGCGATGCTGACTAAAAGGTTATGCCGGGGAACGGCACAAGGTGTCACAGACACATCCACTTTACAGCTGTGAAACTAACATGCTAGCCAGGGCAGCTGGGCTCCGTGCACTGTGCCACAGCCTCCCCTGGGCACCAACCTTGGCTGCGTGCCAGCTTTGATGTTGCGTCTCCTTCGAGGTTATGATGACGCTGCCAGTTGCCTAGGCTGGTGATCGTTGCGGGCACAGGCTTGTTCCGAGTGAGCGGGGGGGGGGCGAGGCGTCAGCCTTTCTGCCCCCTACGCCTCCTCCCCCCCCCCCCTCCCCAGCGTTTGCACGGAACAGTCAATGCGCAGCACTGGCACGCCATGCCTCTGGGTTCTTAAAACAGTGACGCCCTTCTTTCTGAAATGCTTTCGATGGAACAAAGCATAAAATGTCCTGTACTTTTTGCTTAGCAAATGTAGTGAGAGAGCAGAGGTTGGACGTGATACATCCTGGTGTGACGTCACCATGCCAACTAGCACTCCCCAACCTCGCTAATGCGTCAGAGCAGGAATGTTATCCATCCACAGGGGGGCCCCGCGCCAGCCACAGCACCGTCTTCCTGAGGCGCGCAAGTAACCATTCTGAGCTCACAGGGAGCTGCGTGAATTGCATGACAGGTGATTTCAGTGTACAAATGCAGGGGATTCCTTGAACTTGTATACCTCTGACCCCTGATGAGTGGCACTTGGGAGGGCTGAATCTGAAAAAAGACGAGCATTCAAAAATTCATAAATCTGCTAACTTCAGGTCTTTAAGTGGGATGAAAAAACGGGGGGTCTCTTAAAGGGCGTGGCGATGTAATTAAGGGCGTGGCTTTAAAAACACGTAAGTTAAAAACCTGTGCTTAGCATAGTGTGCCGCCTGACTTGTATTTTGCTGTTTCTGTTATTGGATCCAGATAAATGATACAAGTAACATCATACCTACAAGTCAGGAATATTGGCTTTGTCAATGGTTGTTAGTTTCATAAGATAAATAAGCAACAACTATGGCTTGTATATAATATTAAAAAATCTTCCACTTAAAGCCCTGGTGACACTAAGACAATGTTGCTGCTCCTGAGTTTCAAAAAGAAGGGAATTCCCGAGAGAAAATTACTCTTTAAAGGATTTCCCTTCCCCTACTATGCTCCACTTTTGAGAAGTGAGCAGTGTGAGCAGCGCACATGGATGTGCCTGCTGTCACTGCAGTCCGGGGAAAACCAAATGGACCAAGTGTGCCAGGGCACATAAAAGAGCACGATAGAGACCTGTTTCAAGGCCCCATTTAAAACCTGCCGGTGCTCAGCACCGGTGAGACCCGGCCCACAGCCCACTTAAAGCCCTGACTAACTCACATGGCAGTAAATATCCAGGCGCAGGTTTAGTGCGACCAAGAATTGGACCAATAAGCCTGGTTGGTCATCATACTGGGAACTACGTTTTTTAAGCCCAAACTCGACGACAAAGTACCAATTCAGGGCCTTATTTGATAGGACGTAGCTATTAACAGTGCAACATATGCAGTGGCACGGGGGTCCGAGGCAGTGGTCGAAGTGGGGAAAAAAAAGTAGGGGAACTGTGGGTGGAGAATCAGGGGGCGGGAATAACCGAAGATTGAATCAGTGGGCGGAGTCAGGGGTGTGGCTAGAAATAGCAAAACATGCCAATTTTTAGTACGTTTAGCATTTCACTGACCAGTTACAGCTTATAACGTTATTTAATTCAAACAATGGATAAACATGTTTATTTGAGGTTTAATTCAGGAAAAAGCAAACACGCATAGGGAATACAGGTTTATGTAAAGCATGCGAAATATAAGCAGGAACAACATGTTACCTTAATACTTTTACTCTCATTGTTCAGAAATCCATGATTATTTTTTATCTCAAACATTGAGGTCATGAATACAGGGCTCCTCCCGTACACATGTGTTAAGCAGGGCTCAGAAGAGAAAGGGACTCTTCAGGAGAATCTAGACTCACGGAAACCCACAAAGGCTCCTTCACATTCATGTCAGCCAGCTAGCTGCTCAATCGTAATATAGCAAAAAGAATAACTAGTGGACAGAATGCAGAACAATGTCATACATTCATCCCAGTACAGAGGTCTGGGCCTAAATCCATTGTTTCTTTGCTCGCCATTCCAGTCTGGCCCCAGCCATATGCAAATCAGTCTTGATCCTGCACCCAATGGGAACAGTCCAGCCCGAGGTGGCAGGCCAATTCCTCCCTGGACTGGAAACAAGCATTCTAGGACCGGTTTCGGGCTTTCAGCCCTCATCAGCCAGGATAGCTTGATTCCAGTGGCATGTAGAGCACAGGACTCACGTTTGAGCATACCTGTCCCACTCGGGGTGACAAATGCAAAAAGAACAATTGATGGACAGAATGCAGAAAAATGTCATACATTCACCCCAGTTCAGAGATCTGGGCTTAAATCCATCGTTTTTTGCCCACCATGCCATTCCAGCTTGGACCCAGTCATATGCAAATCAGTCTTGATCCTGCACCCAATGTGAACAGTCCAGCCCGAACTGCCAGGCCATATGTATTCAAGTGTCCTTTCATTCGGGAAGTGAACACTAAGCAGTACCCACTGAACTATGCACATAAAATATTGCTCTTTGATATGCATGGTACATGTTCTTTGCAGCAGGTATATTATCCCTCTGCGTTACCTTAGATGAGTAAAACAGCCACAGGCAAAACAAGCTCCCATCTCTTTCCAGCAGGTACATTGATCGCCAAAGTTATCTTGGCACATGTATTGTTGACCGAAACCTGCTGAATATACGAAGAACTTTGCAGTGTTTTTAAAACTCCTGCACTTGTACAAAACCGGTCCCCCCAAACTAAACTGACCCCCTACCCTTCCAGTCGCCCTGGGAAATGCCTGCTCCTGCCCTTTCACTGCTCCTGTCCAGTCAGTACTCCTGCTCATGCTCGCTCAACACTCCTGCTTCGTCAATTCCCCGGCCCCCTCCCTTCTCCTGCTCCGTCACTTCTCCTGGAGCTTCACTTCTCTTGCCCGTCACTTCTCCTGCCCTGTTCACTGCTCCTGCCCCGTTCACTGCTCCTGTCCGTTCACCGCTCCTGCCCGGTTACCGCTCTTGCTCATGCCTAATGACCGCCCCTGCCCCATCACTTATCTGCTTCACCACTTCTCCTGCCCCGTCACCTCTCCTGCCACATCACCTCTCCTGCCCCATCACCTCTCCTGCCCTGTCACCTCTCCTGCCCTGTCACGTCACCTGCCCGTCACTTCTCCTGCCCGGTAACTTCTCCTGCCCAGTCACTTCTCCTGCCTGGTCACCTCTCCTGCCCTGTCATGTCACCTGCCCGTCATGCCCCTTGTAGTGACTAACAGAAGCAAATGCTCTCTTCGCTACTGGATCTTCATGGGGGAGTTTGAAAGGGGACTTTAAACTCACAAAGGTGCCAAGTAATTGTGGGAAAAACATACCTTGCTAAACAAGAGTGGAAGTAGTCACGTATTCTCTCATTGAAGACGGCTGGAATGCCAGAAACCGGTCCTAGGAAGCTTGTTCCCGGTCCAGGGAAGGCATGGCTTGGCAGTTCGGGCTGGACTGTTCCCATGAGGCACAGGGTCAGACTGATTTGCATATGGCCAAGTCTGAACTGGGGTGGCAGAGTGGGCTAAAGAACGGCGATGGATTAAACCCAGATCTGTTGACTGGGTGTGAGAGTTTGATTGGTTCAGATGCTCCGTCCATCACCACCCCCTTTTGTACCACTTTAATTAGTGGACATCATATACCAGGCCAACTTCTCACACCACTGCTGCATTGCTAGCACATATGAAGACATAGAGCGCAAAAACAAAATGGTGGCCTATGGTAAACATTCACACTGGCTAATCAAAAATAGCTATCACTGCATGGATAGCAATGAAGGAGGTATACACAACAAAGAACACAGTTGCCGCGCCCTGCCTCCCCACCTCTTAAAAGCCTCATGTAGCATTGCAGGAAAAGGATGGCAAGGATATTATTTATTTACCCAATGTGACTGGGCCCACATACATGCACCTGCCTACATGCACCTGCCCTTTACCCACCACCATTAAATCAGCAGAGTCAAAAACTGAAACTAAATTAGGTTTAAGAATACCTCAAACACAGTATCAACAATGTCACACATAAACAAACTCACAAAAAAATGGTACACAAGCAAATGGGGAAGAAGAAGTTAGCCGAGAACAGAAGAAGATGCCTGACATAGGCCAGAACTCTGAGAGCAACCCCAAACCTAGCTACCAACAGGTACATTTAGAGAAAAAGAACATACATTTTGAATTTAATCTTTCCACAACCCACTAAATGATTAGTGATAATATGAAACTATATAAAAAAATACACTCATGGCCTAGTGCAGTGCAGACCAGGCCCCAAAGGTTAAAACAACATGACAATGAAAAAATACATAAATCATTACAAAAATTCACAAAAAACACACAAGAAAATGGAGAAAAGGTATATTTAACTCCAGGCCTCCACCATAAAATATTGCAAATGTTTTCCATTAAAACAGTTAATTTGCAAACTTCAGGCCAACCACCAATAAAGATACAAGATGAAATTTATAGAGTGCACTTTCACCGGAAGGTATGATGTTGCTAATACTCCCGGGGAGAGCAGACATTATGTGTCAGAGCCAAACACTTTACTGAATAGCCAAGTTTAAGTGAGCACTGCTGGCGCATTGTCATTCGAAAGGGGCTAATCGGCCTCAATCGGAATGACAATGGGCCTGCCCTCCGTCTGTGCGAGCTCAGGGAGGGGCTGCTGCAGCCTCTGGAGTTCACAGAGAAGTGCGAGCAGCCCCTGGAATCGAATGGGGAAAAAAAGTGATCGGTTTTAATGAGGACTATTCTTGCCGTCCCGGGATGCGTTTTTGAGAGTAAGAAGTAGGGGACTGGAATAATTTTTAGAAGTAGGGGCACGCCGTGCCCTTCCGTCCCCGCCCACTTCTACCACTGGTCCGAGGGCGCACTGCATCCCTATTGTTGCTGTTTTTTTGCTATAAAAATGGCGGATGGGGTCCCATTTTCCTTGCTTGTATTAGGGCCTATTGCATCCTTGCTATGCCACTTACTTTTTCGTGATGAGACGAAACTGCCAAAGAGAAATTAGTTGATTAACTTATGCATTATTATGTAGGAAAGCTGCAAAGGTCAAGGAATTCAACCACTCATGAGAAGGGTTACCATTAGAAACCCACCTAAAAGAGAATTAACGAAATAATGGTGTCACTGTAGATGAATTCGAATAAAAGCGAAGCGAGGACAATTATAACATATTCTGATGGGTTCTTTTGCCATCTAGTGGTCTAATAAGAAATAGCAGATCAAAGCAATAAGCATCCAGATTATTATTATTATTATAGCTGCTGCTGTTATTATTATTATTATTATTATTATTATTATTAATAAAATATCAGTTGAAAACTTATTTAAAGCCTATGATATTTTTAATCAAAACGGACCTAAAACAACATTTAGAAAATATGTAGAACTTGCAAAATATATTTAATAAATAACGAAAGAAAAACACGTAAAGTTCCCAGCAAGAAACATCCCTGAAACAGAATTTCAACAATCACGCACTTTAAATAAGAAGTACGGCTGTACAGGAATACTGAGGTTGCAAGAAAATCTCATAGATGATGCCATGTGCGAAAATGAAATATAGGGGGGCAGTTTTACACGCCCCTTGCGACACATTTACGCCGTCATTGCGTCACCTCTGTGACGCAGCGGTGGCGTAAACCATGTGCCACGTTGTGACTTATTTGCAGCATGACACATCTAGGGAGATGTGTCACGTTGTAAAGCCTTGCACCACTTTAAACCTGCGTCAGGTTTAATGTATGCAGGGTGGACGTTCCATCGGGAAAAGCCTTGTAAAAGTGACACAGTGAAATCTACAAGATTTCACAGAGTCACTTTTCAAAGGCCGCTGCGACAAAACCTTACGCCTGCTTGAAGCAGGCGTAAGGAGTGGCGCAGCACGTTATGTATGGGCGGTCCCTGAACATTGCTGGAGTTGCGTCGCACTTGCGACACAACTCCTGCAATGCGCCACCCTTACGCCATCAGATGCACCACACATCTGTCTATCCCTGCGCCACGGTGCACCGCATTGTAAGTGCGACGCATCCATGGTGGCGCAAGGGTAGAATTGCATGTCGCATCTTTACTGGCGCATCCCTGCTGATATGCAGGGATGCGCAGGTCCTTGTAAATCTGCCCCACAGTATTTTGCAGGCCATGTAGTGGTGCAGATGCAATATGTCAAATCCAACAGACCGTATCACATCTGAGATTCTCATAAAAGATCCCAGAAGCACTTTAATAGCGCTTGTAGTTTTAATCTTCTGGAGTGTAAAAACATACCACTAGGAACAGGGCCAGGAGTTCCACTCAACTATTGGGCTCAATTAGTAACGGGACATTGTTCAATATTGGCCAGTGGGTAACGAGAAAGTGACAATTTGTATGTATGTATGTATAGACGTTCTTATAAAGCGCTATCACTGTCACCCGACGGGCATCCTGGCGCTTAGACTATTATCACACAGAGCAAGATTTTACCAGCTTCCGATCTATTTACATTGTTCTGGGGAACAGGTGGGTCTTTAACTCTTTTTTAAAGGTGGAGAAATCTTCCAGGCCCCTAAGACCTAACGGTAGAGAATTCCACAGCCGCGCTGCGGCAATCCTGAAGGATCGTCCGCCCATCCGGGACCTCCGGAACTTGGGTACTACAACCAAGTGAGCTGAGGCTGACCGGAGTAATCTTGAGGGAGTATACCATGAAAAAAGGTCCTGCAAAGGGGCCGGACCTTGACTGTGTACAGCTCTAAAAACAAAACATAGAGCCTTAAAGTTCACCCGTTGAAAAATTGGGAGCCAGTGGAGGTCCCTGAGTGCCTTAGCAGAAGAGTCCGAGCGACGTCGCGAAAGTGCCAGTTTAGCGGCAAAATTCTGTATTCGTTGGAGTTTTCCTAGCACCGTAGTTGGAGCCCCCAGTAGCAATGCGTTGCAATAGTCGAGACGACTTAAAATTGTGCTCCGCACTACTTCTGGTCTTGCCTGTGCCGGAAGCAAAGGTAGGATCTTTCTCAAGGATCCAAGTAGAGCCATACACGTAGCCACCGTTTTATTTACTGATGTGTCCAGCTGTAGATCGGAACTGAACATTACCCCCAGATTCCGAACCGAATCAGCAGGCAGACTAGTGCCTTGGAAGTCGGGAGGCCAAAAACCCTGAGGTAGGGGTCTGGGGATCCGGTCCGTGGAGCAGTGTAGTACCTCGGTTTTCGAGCTGTTAAATTGGAGGGAATTATTCCCCAACCATTCTGCCGTAGTACCCATGCATCGATGAAAAACCTCCTGTGACACCCCGCCCTTACCTTCAAACGAGAAGATAAGTTGGGTGTCGTCGGCATAGTTGGTAACTGTTATGCCAAACGACTTGATCAGCCTGATCAGGGGACGGAGGTACAGATTGAAAAGGATAGGGCTGATGGCAGAGCCCTGGGGTACTCCCTGTCCAACCCTCTTGATGTTCGATTGAAAGGGTGGTAGTGCAACTACCTGGTGCCTTTGCTCAAGATATGACACCAGCCATTCAAGGGCCAAGCCCGACACCCCCGCCTCTGTCAATCTCCTGATCAGAATAGCATGGTTGACCGTATCGAACGCGGCCGACATGTCAAGCAGCACTAGAAAGGCTGCTTGACCCTGGTCGGCCCGCGTCCGAATGTCATCAAGAACAGTCACCAGAGCCGACTCTGTCCCATGTGCCGGTCGAAACCCAAACTGAGCCACATCCAAACAATCATTTGTCTCAAGAAAGTTGGAAAGATGTTTTGTGGCCAGTTTCTCTAAGATTTTGATAGGGAATGGCAAGAGGGAGATGGGCCTGAAGTTAGCTGGGCATGTGGGGGTCCAGATTCTCCTTTTTAAGCAGTGGAGAGACCACCGCCAATTTCCAGCAGTCTGGCACCCGTGCCGAGGTGAGAGACTGGCAACAGATGGAGAACAATGGGGGAAACAGCTCTTCACGACAGAGTTTCCAGAATCTGGGTGGTAAAGGATCAGAGGATGAGCCAGAAGACACCCCGTCAGCCAAAGAGCAAAAGTCCTCAAAGGATGGTAGAGGGAAGTTGCTCAGCTCACCTGCTTTAATACACTCCTTCCCATTTTCTGGCGAGATGGAATCGTATGTAGTGCTGCCAGTTGAGGGGGAGAGATTGTTTAAGATGTTGGTAATCTTATCCTCAAAGGCTTGTGCTAACGAGTCGCAGAGAGCTTGTGAGGTCGGGATGGTGTTTTTGGTGCAGCCAGGATGGGCCAAGTCCTTTACGATCTTAAATAAGGCCTGAGATTTGTTAGCGGCAGCCAGCAAAGATTCTTCTAGAAATCTGGCTTTGGCCAGCTTGATCTGGGTCTTATAGGATGCCAATGCTTGTCTAAAGAGGACTCTGTGTGATTCCAGGTACTGTTTCCTCCAGGTTCGCTCAGCCTGTTTGCATTGTAGCTTGAGCTGCCGAAGTTCTTCCGAGTACCATGGCATGGCGAGATTAGTCCTATCTTTGATTTTCCGCACCGGGGCCAAGGAAACCAGAGTAGTAGAGATTTGCTGACAGAGAGTCTCGTAGCTCTCTCCACGTTCACTCCCAATACAAATCCCTCCGGCAGCAGAGAAGGCAGAATGGCTTGTCTAAGGAGTCTGGACCATTGTCTCCCCGTTCTAGTGCCCGCCGCACTCCCTTTCTTCAAGAAGGTGCTTGTGGAACAATTGTATATTGTAAGGCTAATCTGTTGGTGGATTATATGTTGTTTTAAAATGCTAGATTACCACTTCCACCACAAATCGGATGATGCTTTGTTACCATCTAACTCTAACTCAGTCCCTTCAATAAAAAAAGAAAGCTGATTGTATGGAAGATAGGGTAAAAACAGCATCAACAAAACCAAAAGGTCTGGCTTTCTAATAGCCTTCAGAGACACACAAATACAGAAATCCACGAACACAGGAGCACACACACACAGGCATGGTGCAGGTACTCAGCCACACACCTATAGGGAAACATGCATGCCCAGAACAAGACAAATATAGGAATCCATGCACAAAGACCAGAGTCAAATAGAGACAATGCAGACACACATTCACAGTCAAATCCCACATCTAGGTCTAATTGTAGACCTTGGTGTAAGGAGTTTATGAAATCCCTGTCATGGATCCTTGGGTTGTTAAGTACAAGATGGAAACCTAGTTTTTAGACCAATAAGGTGGTAGAATGCCCTCTCCGCCAGATGCCCACTCACCTATTGCCAAGTTGATACGGGCTGCCAGCGCCAAACATCTGGTTCTAACAATGGCACGCAGTGAAGTAGGATGGCAGTGGGGGGTGGTGCTTGCTGGCTCTGAGTTGCTAGAAACCCCCAACCTGCCAAGCAGTGCAGAAGCTGGGAGCCCAATGGGACATTCTGATGATTGCCTTACCAGTGAAGATGCCGGCGAGAACACTCCAGGGATTTAGTCAACTGCGCCACATTTTTAAAGTAATATGAGGTAAGGACAACACTGAACCCACAACTGATAACGTGCTGCAAATAATCATCACACTGGGAACAGGCGATTGAATAATGTTGCAGCCAGACGGCCTGATCACGGAAACATTGCGGCAACTATGAACAGGCTCAGCCAAGGATGCTATGGAAAGAGATCATGGGTAAGGAAATAAGAGCCACAAGTACAGCCATTCCTGCAAGTCACAAAAGGAAATGAACTCATGTGTCTCAGACACATTTTGTGATTCCCTTCCTAATAGCGACTAGCAAACCCTATTTTGCGAGTCAGTAACAGGTTACCAACTCATAAAATAAGGTTGATACAACCCTTTCTATCGGTTGCAAACAACCCGCATCTCCATTCGTGACTACTAAAAATGGGTGTATCTGTGGCCCATGTGATGAAGCCTGGAGCAGCTCAGTGGAATGTGTAGCCCGTGTATCTAGAAATTGCATACTCAAATTGGTTCATGTCAGTTCCCTACACAATGCCTACCTTACACCAGTAGGATGAGAAGAATATTTGCTTCTGGGTCGCGAAACTGTGCAAGTTGTCATTCGTCCAGTGCATACCTGCACTTACATGGTGTGGAAGTTCCTCATCATTCATGAGTACTGGAGAGAGGTGATAACCAACCAGTGGTTTACCCAGACCTTAAACCCTGCAGCGGCAGCACTGAAGAGCGGGGCGTACTGGCGAATGCTGTCCCAAGATGGCAGGTAAGAGCCACCCCACCCTTGATAGGCCACTGTAACCAACATAAATACCGTTTTTGAATCAGAGAAGTTTTTAGGCGTGGGCAATTGCCTGAGACCCCACCTTCCCAAGGGCCCCTGAAAAAGTGCAATTTTCTTTTCGTTTTCTCAATGCTGTCTGTTTTATATCTTATCCTTTAACACATGAGTCAAGATTATTTTACATCATGGGGCGTAAATTAATAGAAAATGAGTAATAACATTTAAACTTATTCCGAACAGGGGCCCGACAATATTTCTTGCTGGGGGCCTTAATATCCTTAAAATGGCACTGCCTAGAAATCTTGCTGCCTGTGTTTCCAGTGGCGTATTAGTACGGGTTTTCCCTCATGGGAGCACATTGAAATATAAGAACGTGGTTGTAACCTTCCGCTTTTATCATCCAATTGCAGACTAGCAATGCACTGGAAGGCAGCAGAGGTCCCACAGATTAAAGTATCGAAAGCAGATGTGGTGTGTTGGTCAACAGCAGAAATAACCACCTTTCGCTCCATAGGTTGGAGGCGTGGGAAACTGGTCTGGAGTCACTTATCAAGAAGATAGTTGGAACTGAAGGCGGCCATGCATGTGGTAGATCTGTTGTTTGGTTCACTGATGAGGATTTCTACACATGTAGTAAATGAGGAGAACCCTGAAGGGCGGCTGATATCCCGTTCAATCACCACGGACTGAGGGGCATATTATCAAGGGTGGCGATAGGCAATTATCGCCGGTTTAGCGGCTGTTTTCGGCCGCTAAGCGGCAATAATTCTATCGCTCTATTAGCAAGCTGTCGCTAACTGATGTTAGCGACAGCTTTTAGGCGATAGCGAGGGGTTTAGGGCCCACTTTGCATGTTAGCGATATTTATCGCTAATGACATGCAAAGTGGGCATACCCAACCTGTTAGCGACTGAAAGCAGTCGCTAACGTCGCTATCACCTATTAGCAAGGCAGGCGTAGCGATGGAAATATTCCCGCTATCGCCAAAAACCAACGCCTGCTCAGACCAGTTCTTAGCCATGTTATCTAATGGGTGGTGGATAACATGGCTAAGAGCATTTCGTCGCTAATGCGAGAATATCGCTGTATTCTCCGCGATATTCACGCATTTCGCCGCTATCGCTGGATATTTTAGCACAATGGAGAAAAACGTTGCTAATAGCATGTTTTCTCCGCTAACATATCCAGCGATAGGCAGTGATAAAAAAATTGCAGCTAAGCCTATTTAGCGAATTATCGCTACTTGTTGGTAATATGCCCCTCAGAGAGAAAGCAAATGACAAATGGAAATTCGGTATAATGCCCAGGAAACCATGACATGGTTCACAATATATTGAGCAATGATTATGATGATGGTTGCGGAAACTGCCACAGTTTGATGGGGGTTGTCTGTACTGTTTAATTCTGAAAAAGTGAATAAAATATTTTTTTTTAAAAGAAAGTCCAGAGATTTCTGTTTTTCTGCAGGTAGGTGCACTCTGGAGAAAGTAATCTTGCTGATCGTAGGACTTGTGGGGCTAGCAGGTCCTCATGCCAGCTCCCCCTCGCTGCTGTGTGGCGCTCACTCCCAGCCGCTTTGTTTCTTTTCTCCTCTGTTCAATTGCTCTGTGTTACTGTTACCGTATTTGGTTCATTCGCATAGCCCTTATTTCTGCCATGCACAACATTGTGTTAGCCTTCATTTTTTTTTTATTGTATCGTACTGCAGATTCTTTTACCATACGCTTTTTATAATAACATTGTCTAATTCTGTACCATATGGCCGGCACTGTCTAATACTGTAACCTCTGCTGTATTTTCCGCTGCTCCCCCACCACTGCTCGATTTTTGCAACTGTTTTTCACCCACTTTTTCCCTCCAGCTTCTCGCCTCCAGTAAGCCCTGCCTGCCCACCACCTTCCAGCACCCTCCTCCTACCAGGACCTACTTAATGGAAGCTGCAGCACGGGCATGACAAAAGGAAGCCTGTCTGTGCCCCTCCATGCCTGGACCGTGCCTAGTGCCAAGAACCCTGGATCTTCTGCCACCCAAAGCTATACCACCACCGAACTCCATGCCCTGGACCCAGAACCCCACAACAACAACGGCTTCTGCACCTCACCATTATCTACGATAGGACCTTTCACCTGCCGGCACTGCCTCTTCGACTGCAGCATCGGAGCGGCAACCACCACCGTATCAACCACAACCACTCCACAACATCGCCGCAGTGTCCTTCTCAACGTGCAAACATGCCACCGAGATCTGGGACACCATCACCTCCCTTACCCCTGACATCAGCTTCCTCACCGAGACCTGGATCAACCCCACATTTGCACCCGACATTGCCTCAGCAACGCCCGACAGCTACAAGATAACACACTGAGACTGCATCAACAAACATGGAGGTGCATTCACCTTCATCCACAAGGACACCATCCACTGCACCACCACCGAATACGACACCACCCCAGTCATGGAACATCTTATTTTCCAACTCCACACTAATGGCAAAACCACCATCAGAGGCACCCTCACCTACAGACCTCCAGGACCCCGCCACAGCTCCTGCATTGCCATCCCCAAATTCATCGCCCCACTGGCCATTGACTCCAAGAGCTACATCTTCCTTGGGGCCTCAATTTCTATCTTCACGAAACCGGCAACACCACCAACCTTCGCGAAAGCATGAACATCGCTGGTAGAAGGGGCGATCTCCGAGGGCCAGGTTGGGCTCACCCAGACACCCCAAGATCCACCTCTCCCACAGAACTTGCCGAGTCTTGATTGCAGGGTCCTCACCGGGGAGGACTTCGGGTCTAGGATCGTACACACTGAGCTCACTCCACACTACGAACAGACACCACACCGGTGGGTTTTAGTAACAAGATCTTTATATAAGCAAATAACGAAGGAAGCACTCTTCTATACACAGTGGTCAAGGGACCACAAAGTTTTGGAGGATTCGGGAAGGGGGACGCGGGACAGTCTTTTAGTCTCTGGGCCAGTACGCGGCGTACCCTACGCACAGCTCTCAATCCTCGAGCCGGGGGGTACGGGATAATGGTCGTACTGGCTGCCTCACCTCCGTCGAGTTGGCTCGGTCGTGATGGTGGTCTCGATGGTCCAGCCGGACCAGAGTACTCCTCGAGCCGCGACGAGGTCAGCAGGGCTCGATCTGGAGAAGTTCGGGAGAGCCGCGACAGCGTCAGCAGGGCTCGGATGATCCTTGAGGTCGAGCCGCGACAGCGTCAGCAGGGCTCCGATGTTTGCAAGTTCAGCTTGAGCTGCGACAGCGTCAGCAGGGCTCCGATGGTTCAGTTCAGCTCGAGCCGCGACAGCGTCAGCAGGGCTCCGATGGTTGCAAGTTCAGCTTGAGCCGCGACAGCGTCAGCAGGGCTCCGAGGGTTCAGTTCAGCTTGAGCCGCGACAGCGTCAGCAGGGCTCCGATGGTTCAGTTCAGCTTGAGCCGCGACAGCGTCAGCAGGGCGCCGATGGTTCAGTTCAGCTTGAGCCGCGACAGTGTCAGCAGGGCTCAGAGGTTCAGGATGAGTCTTCTTAGGGTCAGCCGCGATCAGATCAGCAGGGCTTCAGGTCCAAGATACAACTGCCCGCTAGTTGTCGGGCGGGCCCAGTTATAGTCCTTCTGCTCTTTGATCTCCGGACCCTCGCAGGCGGAGGTCTCAGGCCCTGGGGGCTGGTCGTTGGCGAGGTCCGACGGGTGGCTCTTTGATCCTTTTGAAAGATGGGTCCGGGGATTCCCAGACGCCCAGCGGGTCTGGAGCCAGCCCTCGGGGAGGCCAGAAGGGTGATCGAAACTGGCCCACAGGGGAGGGCCAAAGGTGTGACAGAAACCAGCCCCTCAGGGGAGGCCGGAGGTGCCATCGAAACTCCCTGGCTTATCTCGCTTGGGGAGCCCTACCCCCCAGCCGGGACGGCGCGCCTCTGGAGTCTGGGTTTCGCTGGGGCCGGGGTCATGCGGGGCCCAGGGAGACAGGGATGTTGGGAAGGGAAGATGGCGTCCGGGCCTTGTGGGGCATGCAAGGTTAGGCGCTCGGAGCCGGGAGTGGAGCGGGGAAGGCAGGCCTGGTCGAGGTTCCAGGGGGGTCTAGGCTTAACTGGGGTAGGACGACCAGGCTCGGGTTGCCGGCTACCCTAACGGGGAGGCTGCTCAGGGGACTCGGGGTACAGGCCTATGCTCACAGGGTGTGGAGGGACAGAGGCGAACCACGCCACGAGGCCGGGTCCAACACGCGTCCCCCCCAGCTGAAGGTGGGGAGAACTACCCATCCTCTTGGGGGTTCTCTTCGCTGAGGCGGAAGAATCGGGACAGGCCGTCCGCGTTGGCATGGTCAGAGCCAGGCCGGTGTTCAACAGTGAAGTCCATCCCCTGGAGGGAGATGGACCAGCGCAGCAATTTGGGATTTTCCCCTCTCATCTGCATTAGCCACCGGAGGGGTCGGTGGTCGGTCTGGACCCGGAAGTGAGTACCGAACAGGTAGGGCCTCAGCTTTTTCAGGGCCCAAACCACCGCGAAGGCCTCCCGCTCGATGGTGCTCCACCTTTGTTCTCGAGGGAGTAGCCTCCGGCTAATGAATGCCACTGGTTGGTCTAGGCCGTTCTCGTTCACCTGGGATAGGACTACTCCGATGCCATGCTCGGACGCGTCCGTCTGGACTACAAACTCTCGTGAGTAGTCGGGGGCCTGTAGGATGGGGGCGGTGCACATGGCGTCCTTCAACATTTCAAACGCCTCTTGGCAGGCAGAGGTCCAGCTGACTTTCTTCGGCTGGGTTTTGGAGGTTAACTCCGTGAGGGGGGCTACGATGCTGCCGTAACTCTTGATGAACCGGCGGTAGTACCCCGTGAGCCCTAGAAACGCCCGCACTTCCGTCTGGGTCGTGGGGGCCTCCCAGGCCACGATGGCATCGATTTTGGGCTGGAGGGGAGCTACGAGGCCGCTTCCGACCTGGTGCCCGAGGTAGATTACGGACCCTTGTCCGATCTGGCACTTGCTTGCCTTAATGGTGAGACCCGCCCTCCTCAGGGCGGTCAGCACCGCCCAGAGGTGCTGGAGGTGCTCGGGCCAGTGGGAGCTGTACACTGCGATATCGTCCAGATACGCGGCGCTGAACTCTTCCAACCCCGCCAGTACCTGGTTCACCAGCCTCTGGAAGGTGGCGGGGGCGTTCTTCATCCCAAAGGGCATCACCCGGAAATGGTAGTGACCATCCGGGTTGGAAATAGCTGATCTTTCCTTAGCTCCCTCGGTGAGGGCGATCTGCCAGTATCCATTGGTCAGGTCGAATGTGCTAAGGAACCGAGCAGCCCCGAGGCGATCGATAAGCTCGTCGGCTCCGGGGATGGGATGCGCGTCGGTCCTGGTGACTGCGTTGAGCCCGCGGTAGTCAACATAGAACCTCAGCTCGGGAACAGCACCGGGGGCGGCTGCCTTCGGAACCAGGACCACGGGGCTAGCCCATGGGCTGTCAGAGGCTTCGACCACCCCGAGAGCTAACATCTTTGAGACTTCGGCCTTGATGCAGGCCCGGACTCGGTCAGGGACGCGGTAGGCTCTGTGCCGTACCGGTGGGCTGTCCCCGGTGTCCACGTCGTGGACGCACCAGTTGGTGACGCCGGGGGTGAGGGAGAAGAGGTCCGAGAACTGTCCCAACAACTGGCGACAGTCCTCGCGCTGCTCTGGAGAGAGGGAGGAGGAGAGACTCACTCCCTCTACGGAGCCATCTTTTTCTTTCGTGGACAGGAGATCGGGGAGAGGCTCCGTTTCTTCTTCTTCCCCATCGTCCGTGGCGAGGAGTAAGCTCAACTCGGACCGGGCGAAGTGGGGTTTGAGGCGGTTTACGTGAAGGACCCGCAAGGGGTTCCGGGGGGACTCCACGTCGATGAGATAAGTCACCTGACTCTTGCGTTCTACCACCTTGAAGGGCCCTGTCCACTTGTCTTGCAGGGCACAGGGCTCCACAGGGGCCATCACCCAGACCCGCTGTCCGGGCTGGAACTCGACCAGAGTGGCATTTTGGTCATATCATCATTTCATTTCTTCTTGGCTGGCCTCGAGGTTTGCCTCGGCCAGTTCTCGGAACTTCCTCGTCTGGTTCCGGAGGGCCAGAATGTATCGAAACACATCGGGAGGGGGCTCTGGGGCCGCCGTCTCCCACCCTTCCTTGACCAGGGTGAGGGGTCCCCGGACGGGGTGCCCGTAGAGCAGCTCGAAGGGGCTGAACCCCAGGGACTTCTGGGGGACTTCGCGGTACGCGAAGAGGAGACAGGGGAGGAGGACGTCCCACTTACGCCTCAGGGGCTCTTCAAGACCCATGATCATTCCCTTGAGGGTCCGGTTGAATCGCTCAACCAGGCCGTTACCTTGAGGGTGGTATGGGGTGGTGAATTTGTACGTCACCCCACATTGTTGCCAAAGGGACTTCATGTATTTTGAGATGAAGTTTGTCCCTCGGTCGCTGACGACTTCTCGGGGGAATCCCACCCGGGAGAAGATGGCCATGAGGGCCCGCCCCACTACAGGGGCGGTCACCGTTCGGAGGGGAATGGCTTCGGGGTATCGGGTGGCATGGTCCACCAGGACCAGGATAAAGCGGTGCCCCAAGGAGGTCTGGGGGTCGAGGGGGCCCACGATGTCGATTCCCACCCTCTCAAAGGGGGTACTGACCACGGGGAAGGGTTGGAGAGGAGCCTTGCGCTTCCCTCCGCTCTTTCCGCTGGACTGACATGTGGGACAGGACTTACAGTGGCCTTCTACATCGGAGCGCATGCCCGGCCAGTAGAAGTGGGTGACCAGGTGATGGTACGTTTTGTCTTGTCCCAAGTGTCCCGCCAGGGGCACGTCATGGGCCAGGTTCAGGAGAAAGCCGCGGAAGCATAGGGGGACCACTAGCACTCGGCCGGACCCTAGTTCGGCGGACTTTTGCTCGTTGTATAAGAGGCCGTTTTCCCAATATACCAAGTGGGGGCCGGACTGGTCACCGGCGGCCTGGGCGGCGGCCTGCTGCCGCGGCCCAACCAAGGATGGACAGGAGGTCTGCTCTAGGCAGAATTCTTCTCGAAACGATCCCCCTTCCTGGCGCCATTGGGCCAGCTCAGGAAGGTCGTCCAAGCTCGTGGTCGGTTCGACACCAGGGCCGAGGGGACCTGCGTCGGGGGGGAGCTCTCTCCAGGGAACAGCTCAGGGGTCTCGGAGGGTTCAGGGACCTCGTGGTCCTCAGGGGTCGCTGGTGCCGCCTCTAAGGTCGCCCCTTCGGGGGTGGCCTTTCGGGCGGACATCGACCGGGTGCTCACACAGGCCCACTCGGGTAGGCCCACCATCTCCAAGTGGGTCCTTTTCTCAACCCGCTGCCATGGGGAGCTCTCTAGGTCGTTGCCGAGCAGGCAGTCCACCGGCATGTCGGAGCGGACCGCTACTCGTAACTCTCCAGAGACGCCCCCCCATTCGAACGGGACTTGAGCTATCCGGCAGGTGCGGACGGAGTTATCAGCTGCGATCACCCTGCAGGAGATGTGGGGAACAATCTGGGCCTCGGTGACGAGGTGCCGTTTGACGGCGGTGATACTGGCCCCAGTGTCTCGGAGCGCCCCTATGTGATGGCCATTGACAGTCACCTGCTGTCGGTACTTCTCGGTGTTGTCGGGTAGGGGAGCTCCGGGGACCATTTCCCTATCACCCAGGGAGACTAACATCATAGCCGCGGGGTCTGTTCCCTCGAACTCTTCCTCCCCCTCCTCTTCTAGGGCCACTGAGGTGATGTGGCGCACTGGGGGCCCTGCAGCGGCAGGCTTCTTGAACAAAGGGCAGCGGGGGTCATTGGCATAGTGCCCTGGTTGCTGGCAATGGTAGCAGGCTTGGCTGACTCGGGCCCTGGCTTAGCTGGGGGAAACCCTGCGCGCGCTGTGGGAGGCGAGGTGCCGGGCTGGTTTCTGGGGGGACTACGCGGGGACCCTACCTGGGAACCCCTCTGTCTATTCTGATTCCCCCCTCCCCTCTGGCGGGACGATCCCTGTTCATTTCGGCCAGAATCTCCCCCGGGCCCCCGGGGGACTCACCCAGCGATCGGCTTCGACGGCCAGTTTCCGGGGGTCAGCCAACTTGCTGTCCAGGAGGTGCTGTCGGAGTTCCACAAAGCAATTCAGGGACAAATGTTCATATGCAATGAGGTCGATGTGCCCCTCGAAGGTGGATACTTTGCTGCCCTTGATCCACCCTTCCAGGGCCCGGCTGTAGAAATTGACATATTCTACCCACGTGGTGCCGGGGATCTTCTTGCATTCTCGGAAGCGTTGGCGGTACATTTCTGGGGTGAGCCCGTACCTTGTGAGGAGGGCCTCTTTCATGTGGCTGTAGGAGGTCTGTTCGGCAGATGGAAGGTCGAGTAGGGTGTCTCTCCCCTCGCTCAGGAATCGACCCCACAGCCCGGCTCCCCAATCTTTCTGCGGAACTCGGTGGGGGGTCATAGCTACCTCATAGGCCTTGAACCATTGCTGGATGTCATCGTTTTTATAATATTCTTTGACCACATCCTTGGGGATGTGGACCTTGGGTTCCACCAGGGGAACAGACTCTCGGGTCGCTGCTGTTTTGTTGCCTTCGTTCCGGGCCTTTAATTCTATTTCCAATATGCTGCGCTCGTGCTCCAGCTGGAGCTTCTTTCCGTCATGTTCTCGCTGGAGTTTCTTCTCCTCCAGTTCTCCTTGCAGCCGCAGCTGTTCGATGGCTAGCTTTTTCTCAGCCAGCTTGAGTTCTACCTCCATCTTTAAACGGGCTAGTTCTAGCTCGTGGCTTCGGTTGCGTTCTCGGTCGGTCATCTCTTCTCGAGATAGACCTCTCTCCGTGCTGTGAGTCCGCGTCGGGGACTCTGCTCTTTCTCGCTCTGGGGCGTGGGTTTCGGTCAGGGGGGCTCCCCCTCCATCGGCTTCTGTCGGTGCTGGAGGTTGGGCTCCGGTCTCCACCCAGGCTGTTAGAGCTTGCTGAAAGTTCTCGTTGGTGTTTAATCCCGTTGACGGGATACGGAGATCTTTGCAGAATTGCTTGAGCTCACGGTGCGAATAGTCTCCCAGAAGCTCCATCTGGAAGGTGGTCTTGTCGGTCGTGACGCTCATGGCTGCTCTTCGTTCGGGTAGTGTGTCAGTACTGTACGATCCCTAGACGTAGGTTCTTATCGCGACGCTGCCACCAATGTTAGAAGGGGCGATCTCCGAGGGCCAGGTTGGGCTCACCCAGACACCACAAGATCCACCTCTCCCACAGAACTTGCCGAGTCTTGATTGCGGGTTCCTCACCGGGGAGGACTTCGGGTCTAGGATCGTACACACTGAGCTCACTCCACACTACGAACAGACACCACACCGGTGGGTTTTAGTAGCAAGATCTTTATATAAGCAAATAACGAAGGAAGCACTCTTATATACACAGTGGTCAAGGGACCACAAAGTTTTGGAGGATTCGGGAAGGGGGACGCGGGACAGTCTTTTAGTCTCTGGGCCAGTACGCGGCGTACCCTACGCACAGCTCTCAATCCTCGAGCCGGGGGGTACGGGATGATGGTCGTACTGGCTGCCTCAGCTCCGTCGAGTTGGCTCGGTCGTGATGGTGGTCTCCATGGTCCAGCCGGACCAGAGTACTCCTCGAGCCGCGACGAGGTCAGCAGGGCTCGATCTGGAGAAGTTCGGGAGAGCCGCGACAGCGTCAGCAGGACTCGGATGATCCTTGAGGTCGAGCCGCGACAGCGTCAGCAGGGCTCCGATGGTTGCAAGTTCAGCTTGAGCCGCGACAGCGTCAGCAGGGCTCCGATGGTTCAGTTCAGCTCGAGCCGCGACAGCGTCAGCAGGGCTCCGATGGTTGCAAGTTCAGCTTGAGCCGCGACAGCGTCAGCAGGGCTCCGAGGGTTCAGTTCAGCTTGAGCCGCGACAGCGTCAGCAGGGCTCCGATGGTTCAGTTCAGCTTGAGCCGCGACAGCGTCAGCAGGGCTCCGATGGTTCAGTTCAGCTTGAGCCGCGACAGTGTCAGCAGGGCTCAGAGGTTCAGGATGAGTATTCTTAGGGTCAGCCGCGATCAGATCAGCAGGGCTTCAGGTCCAAGATACAACTGCCCGCTAGTTGTCGGGCGGGCCCAGTTATAGTCCTTCTGCTCTTTGATCTCCGGACCCTCGTAGGCGGAGGTCTCAGGCCCTGGGGGCTGGTCGTTGGCGAGGTCCGGCGGGTGGCTCTTTGATCCTTTTGAAAGATGGGTCCGGGGATTCCCAGACGCCCAGCGGGTCTGGAGCCAGCCCTCGGGGGAGGCCAGAAGGGTGATCGAAACTGGCCCACAGGGGAGGGCCAAAGGTGTGACAGAAACCAGCCCCTCAGGGGAGGCCGGAGGTGCCATCGAAACTCCCTGGCTTATCTCGCTTGGGGAGCCCTACCCCCCAGCCGGGACGGTGCGCCTCTGGAGTCTGGGTTTCGCTGGGGCCGGGGTCACGCGGGGCCCAGGGAGACAGGGATGTCGGGAAGGGAAGATGGCGTCCGGGCCTTGTGGGGCATGCAAGGTTAGGCGCTCGGAGCCGGGAGTGGAGCGGGGAAGGCAGGCCTGGTCGAGGTTCCAGGGGGGTCTAGGCTTAACTGGGGTAGGACGACCAGGCTCGGGTTGCCGGCTACCCTAACGGGGAGGCTGCTCAGGGGACTCGGGGTACAGGCGTACGCTCACAGGGTGTGGAGGGACAGAGGCGAACCATGCCACGAGGCCGGGTCCAACAATCGCCCTCACTTAACTAGTCACCAAACCCATGAACATCGCAGGACACACACTCAACCCCATCTTCACGGCCAGCAACAGAGTCCAGTACAACCAAGTGACCGAACTCTCAAGACAGACAACGCCATTGTCCACTTCACCTTCACAAACCCCCCTTCCCGGCACCACCACCAAACCATCCAGTACCTCTCACCAAAGCTGGAGCAAGGTATTGAAGAGCGAATGGACTGATGCCCTGGACACCTCAACAAACCTTGAACAGGCTGTCAAAACTTTTCCACCTGGATCACTGAGTGCACCTGATAGAGCGCGCAGGTCTTCCGACTATAATTTTACCATACACGTATCGGGCCCATATAATTTTCAATTTACCATATTCATAAATCGGGCGACCTTGCACTCTACTACCAGTAATCCTTGTTCCTTCCTATTTTATTTCCAGTGTACCCGACTTACCAATCCACCGTTACGGGTACATATGATCACAATGGATCAGGGAGCTAGCTGTAAAAGAAAGGCAGATACCAAAAGTACTTTGTCTATATTTGCACTCAGATAATAACCAGAGACACGAGAAGTTTCAAAAACCTTTATCTAGACTTCATTAGTTTCATTAAACATAAGATTTACAGTGAGTAAGCAGTCAATAACCAGGATTATAAAAAGCACGTATCCATATAGAAAGTAAATCAGACCAACCATTTATGAATCTAAAGGAAGGTAAGAACAGGGAACAGGCTAGTATGAATTTTCAGGTTTTACACTAGGCGTGGAGCAACTAAAGGACGGGGAAAATAAGGAACATACTAGTATATATATCCTTCAAAGGAGGACATAGTACGAGAATTTTATCAGTCTATGGAGACTCGAAAGATAACATGTGACTATTAGGAAGGGTAGAACTGGCACACACACACACTGCTATTTCAATGCAGATTTATTATAATTTGCTAAAGGAGGGTAAAGAAAAGGAACAACTATATTTCATGAACTGAAAGCAGGAATGTACTTAAAGGATGGGTAAAAATTGGAACATGCTAGTATAATAATAATAATGTATGACCTTTTCATTTGTCGATGCAAAGAAAGCATGGAAAAATCAATATGCAAGGGTACGACTTTATTAAAGCAAAGAAAGGAAAATATAGAAGATGCAGAGTAGACTTTCAGCACTATATTTACCTAGTATGGTGTGAAGACCAACCCTGGCCACGGGTCAGTTAAGGACGGGAAGAACCCCAAGGAAAGACAGTCGCCAGTAGGCCAGCAGGTGCAGAACGGACACCCCAGGACAGGACAGGGAAACCAAGTTAGGATCAAGACAGGACCACCAAGGTAAGACCAGCACCCGCAGTTCGGAAGCAACGCCTGCGCTCCACCCTCTCTGCAGCTATCAGTCAGAACCCCGATTGGGTTATCGAATTCCCCAGCAAAGTGCTCCGCCAGCACTTTAGGTTCAAAACCCCGCTTGGGTCTCTGGAAATTACGGACAGAGTGCTCCGCAGCAGTCTGTATCAATCACCTATTGAGTGCGTTGGGTCAGTGACAGGTCAGCTATTCAGACAGGTCGGACAATTTCTCTAGCTAAACCTAGGCTAGTTATACTGTTTTCGGGTCAGTGTACCACCCCCCAAATGTTGCAAGTGTAAGAATCCCCAATTTCGATTGGTCCACAAGTAGGCCAGGTCAACACACCAACCACATTTCACTTCTACAAGACTTAATTAGCATATTCTGGGACCGCCTATTGAATTTGGGGTTCCCATGACATAAATCTTAACGTTACAATAGTGCATCTATGAATTATGATACATTTAGAACAGTTCAGCTTTTTCTGCTAGGCGAAGGTGCATCTTCCCAGGCACATCTTGGCTGGAACCTTGGCTTGGCAGGGTTTCAATGCCACCGGCAGAAGACTGTCATGCGCAGAAAGGCTGTTCAATATGGAGTATTTTCATCCCGCATGCTCACGGATTTTCAATACATGTAAAGTAAGCGAAAACAATTTAGAACATAGAAAATAAATGATTACACTGTATACCAGGAATCCCTATATGACTCCCCTTACTTTATATTAACTATAGCATTATTATTAATGCGATACGAACAGAAAGCAGAAAGCGGCAAGACAAGCTTCGGCATGTGAGAACACAAAGCGGCCATCTTAAGTCAAATGCGCAAGCGCGAAAAGTTCCCACCAGAACTGCGAGTACGTCACGTCACGTGATTGTGACCGACGCATGCGCAGAAGAAAATCCCGCCAAGCAGCGGCCATTTTTAGAGGCAAGCTTTGTTAAGGTTAATAAACACATAGGCAAGCATCACTCGGATACCCAAAATGTCAGAATAAAAGGGAAGTTAGTAAGACAAACAAGTTGATTTAGTTCATTATGGTTATTCGAGGTTCATGAGTACAAGCAAGCCGCTTTACGTGCAAATTCTTGCTCCATCAATCCCCTCTTTGATGATATTTTATATCATCACAAACAAAATAGAACAAGATGCCAACTTTCTCACATTTTGCCCAATTCAATTTCTTCAAACATTCTGTTCAATTTCTCTTTTGTTTCTTTATTAGGGTGAGAATTTTTCACCCTTTTATAAAGCTGATTATTCATTTCTTCTAATTCAAGGTTATCCACATTCCGTTTCACCCCTCTCTGGTTCACAGTATACTTTTTCTGGTGCTTTCGACATTTACAACAAACGAATATAATGAATACTACTAAACCTATTCCTGCAATTGGCATTAGTACCTTAATCAGAAGACTTCTACCTAAATTAGCAAACCAATGACCTACGGCGGAAAGACCATCAGTAAGTCTCTTCCAGGCACTGTCAACCTCCAGTGGTTTGAGCTCTTTTGCCAAATTAGTAATGTTCCTTACATACCTCTGGATTTCCACACTTTTGTCTGGTATGTAAGTGCAACAATGTTGCGCTTTCAACATTCTGCAGACTCCGCCCTCTTTTGCCAATAGAGTATCAAGGGCAAGTCTGTTCTGTAAAACCATTGATCTGACCGCAAACATTTCGGTATTGACCATCAGGAAACCTCCAGCAGTGTCAGTAGATAACCGATCTACTACTGTTGACAATTTGCAAATTTTATGTGAGTTCAGAACCACTCCCACTGCAGGTATTATTGCGCCAAAAATATCTCCTACAATCTCACCAGCAGTTTCTCTTTTATTGCGTACTAATTGGTTAGTTTCTTCATTGCTTCCAGTGATTTTTTCCATATGGTATATCTTTGGGAAGACAATACCAAAGTAGCAACTCCCGTACCAATGGTCGGGCAATTTGTAATAAGCCTTGTTCCCACAAATAAAATAGATTCCAGGAAACACAGGCTCTGTCTCATCTTTGAAACCCCAACCTCCAATTACCTTGTAATTATGTTCACATTCACTGGAACCAATGAAAACATTGTTATAATAACTAGTCATTTCCCTTTTAAGACAGAGTTTCCCTTTCTTTTCAAAATCCAAAAGCATAGCAGCATTAGTTCCACCATTTGAGGTGCTCCCTATACTCTCTGCCCATTTAGGAACCTTGTGGTTCTTGTCTTTGGCCTTCTTTTGGAAACTCTCTCTTCTCTTCTCTACCATGTCCAGAAATTCTTTTTCCTTTTCATGTAAAGAACAGGTCAGGTTATTTTTGTGTGCATCGTCTATATTAATTTTCCCTACAGTTCGAAAATAATCACTCATGTATTTAGCTACATCTCTAGTCGTATGTACAGGGTTCAGGTTTCTTCGAACAGGAAGTTCAGAAAACGTCACGTCATAGTTTGAATAGTAATACTGTAAAGGTCCTCTTTTGTAGAATAAGCTAGTTAGTATACTACAGGAAATTCCATAGGTTAAGGGCAGGTGATGATAAGTCACGCCTTCAGCTACAGAAGTAGGTAGCTTCATGCAGACATAACAGTCGTCTATTTCCATAGTTTCTACATAATGCAATAACAGGTTTGCAAAAACATTTAAATGTGCCTTATTCTTAATCTTGTTAAAGTGTAATCCTTCCTCATCTGATGCTTCTAAGTTTAATTGTCTCCGTTTCAGGCTAAGTGGTTTGTCCAATGAGTCTACTCTTCGTGGAGTATTTCTAGTATGTGATTCTACAGTGTCATCAGGTAAATTATTATTTGGGTACAGACTTGGGTTCATGCTCATCATAGAAGGAAGTGTTATTGTTAGTCCTATCCAGAGGATCAATACTATAGCTACACTACATAAACATACTTGGCAGCCTGTTTTACAACAACCTCGTCTTGGTCTCCCGCTCTCAGAAGAATCAGACATTTTATCTCAAAAGAGGTTACAAGCCCTCTTTGTAAATTTACACAGCTTGCTTACTCGAGCAACTTTTCAGGTTGCGTTTGCTTCTTCACAGATCTGTTCAGCAATCACTTCTTCGTCATTTTCATCACTTTTGTAACTCATTTCCAAATTTTCAAACTCCTCCAATACGTAATATGTCCCCTCAGGACTCGCGTACTTGTTATTCAGTTTCTTTAAGCGAGCACTTCTTCTCTTTATCTTGGTGTGGACTGGGTCAGTTTGACTCGACACCTCATTTATTTGTTCAGGCTCCTCGTTTATTGTCTTCAAACGTAGTCTCAGCCTTTTCACAAATCGAGGTACTGAATCACCCTTTCGGAGTCTTTTGAATGGCACTGTCTCTTGGCTTTTGTCCAATATTCTTTTATTTTCGTTTGGTCGTGGCACATTGGGGTCTTGTTCGTCTTCAGCAGTGTTCCCTACCTGACTAGGTCCAGGTCTTTCTTCTGTTTCTTCTGCCTGGTCCCTAAACTGGCCTCGTTCAGGTATCTGTTGAGTCTGTCTTTGATCTGTTTCGACCTCTTCTTCCTGAACACAATTGTCTAATCCTGTCTGTTCCTGTTCACGCTCTTCGAACGCTTGATTTTCTTCCGCATGAACTTCCGCCCTAATTTCTATCTGTCCCTCTTCTGGTGCAGGTGTTCTGGGTAGAATGTCAATTACCTGCTCTTCCCCTATCTGGTCCTCCTCAGAGTCAGATCTTATATGGATTTCGATGATCTGAGTAGCTTCTTCTTCACCTGTCTCGTCCTCACTATCCCACTGTCTGTCTAGTTGGGCTTGGCTTCTGGTTCGGATTGGGTCAATTGTCAGATCGATGAGTGGAACCCAATCGTCTTGACTGGAGCTCGGTTGTTCCCCTTCAGCTACGTCAGGACCAATGGCTTGGGATCCTTCAGCTGGGCAACCTTCAGCTTCAGTTAGGTCTGGTTCAGTCACTCTCTTCGTGTGGCTGGCATGGATCCAGCGAGGTACTCCTGCACACTTTACAGCTGTGGTGGTTACCAGGATCACTTGTTGTGGCTTTCCCCACCTCGGCTCATGGCAGCTCTTCCGGGTGTGCTTCTTTATCACAACCCAATCACCAGGATTCAGGTTATGTGTTGGAGTCGTTGCCCTGGCGACGTCTTCTCCCCCAACCTGGTGAGAGATAGAACGTACTTGGTCAGCCAGCTCCTTACAATACTCCAGCACCAAATCATCAGATATGCTTATTATTTTGTATCCTGGCACCCATGCTTGCCGCATTGCTCTTCCCATCAGGATTTCATGTGGACTCAAGCCCGTGTTCCGGTCTGGAATACTTCTGAGTCCCATTAGCACAAGAGGCAGAGCATCTGGCCATTCCAGTTGAGTGTATTCACACATCTTTCCCAATCTTGACTTGATTGTGCCATTTATCTGTTCTACCACTCCAGAAGCCTCTTGACGATATGCACAGTGCAGATGTTGCGTGATTTTGAATGCTTCATAGATTTGTTTTATTATTTCGTTCTGGAAATGACTTCCTCTATCAGATTCAATTAAGACCAGGGAAACCGTAACGAGGTATAAGCTCTCTAAGTAATAGTTTTGCAACTGTGATACTGTTTCTTTCCAGGGTTAAATTGCTGGCAAGTCAAACACCTCTGGCAGAGTGCCTCTGCTACTCTTCTGAAATTCGAATTGAACCATCGTCGGCTGAACATGCGAATCATCGCATCCCTGCCCACATGTGTATGTCCATGTATCAGCCTATCCATAGGAGCAAGCATACAGTCTGGCAACACAGGCAACCCATCAAGGTAAACAATGACACCATCTTCATCTCTCCGGCGGCACCCAAAAGTTCTCCATCTCTGTTTCTCCTGTGGCTCTGCTGCTTCCTGTAAGTCACTCACCTCTTCCCATGTATTCACTCCCTCTAGCATCAAAAGGTGGCAGCTGCTTCCAGTTCCCCCAACCCTTATATTGATTGAGATTTTGTATTTTGCACAATGTTTGGCTAACTGGTCAGCATAACAATTACCGGCTGTCACATCGTCATTGCCAGATTTGTGAGCAGCACACTTGACCACAGCCAATTATTTTGGTAACTGGATTGCTTCCAGTAAATCCTGCACACATTTTCCATTTCGGATAGGGGTACCTGAAGAAGTCAGGAACTCCCTCTGTAGCCATAATTGGCCAAAGTCATGCACTACTCCATAACCGTACTGACTGTCAGTATACACGGTTATTCTCAAATTTCTCCCAAATTTACAAGCTTTTGTCAATGCAATTAATTCGGCTATTTGTGCAGACTTAACTCCATACAAATAAGATGCTTCCACTGGACGATCCAAAGTGCACAACGAGTAGGCAGTACTTAAGCCACAGTCCTCGTGTCTCATGCATGAGCCGTCTACAAACAGCGCATAATCTCCATGGTCCAACGGGTGCTCTTTAATGTCTGGGCGTGGTTTTGTACTGAATTCAGTTAAGTCAATGCAATCATGTGCAAATTCTTCCCTCACTTCTTCTGCGAATAAGCTAGGTAGTAAGGTTGCAGGATTCAGAATGTTACATCTTTCGATGGTTACATTTCCTGCACCTACAAGGATTCTCTCGTACTTAGTCAGCCGACTAGGTGTGAGATACTAGGTTTTCGTTCTTGTCAGTAATATCACAACAGAATGCGGAACATACACAGTTACTGGATGTCCCATCACAATGGACTCACTCTGTTCAAGACTCATGCAGGTAGCAGCTACAGCTTTCAAACACCCAGGAAATCCAGCTGCTACTGGGTCCAGTGTGGAGGAAAAGTATGCCACTGGACGTCGAGTCATACCATGAATTTGGGTCAGGGCTGAAAGTGCACAATTGTCCTGTGTGTCACAGAACAGTGCAAAATCCTTTGAATAATCAGGCATTCCTAAGGCAGGAGCAGTACAGAGACAATCTCGTAATTTGATAAAAGCTGACATGCTTTCGTCATCCCACTCCACTGGGTCACTTGCTCCTTTCCTGGTCATTTTTATCAATGGTTTTGCTAGGACTGCAAATCCCACAATCCATTGACTGTAGTAACCTACAACTCCAAGGAACGAACATTCTGATTTCCTTCTGAGTGCTTGGCAATTCCATGTTTCGAATTATCCTGATTCTTTCTGAGGTGACTTTCCTGATACCTCTCTCTATCTGGTGCCCCAGATACTTCACAGATGTAGTACAGAATTGCAGCTTTTCTGGGGACACTTTATGCCCTCCCTCACCTAAATGGTTCAGTAAGGCAATGGTGTCAGTCACGCAGTCTTTTCGGCTCCTAGACGCCACCAAGAGGTCGTCTATGTACTGCACCAGAACTGATTTTCCAGGCAAAATTAGGGTCTCAAGGCACTTTTTCAGAATCTGATTAAAGATTGAGGGGCTTTCTGTATACCCCTGAGGGACGCGATTCCAGACGAGCACGTGACTGTCGAATTCAAATGAGAATAGAAATTTGCTGTCTGGATGCAATGGGATTGGAAAGAATGCATGACATAAGTCAATGACGGTAAACCATCCAGCATTCCATGGAATTTGGTATAAAATCACTGCAGGGTTTGGCACGACAGGACAACAGGGAACCACAATTTTGTTACCCTTCGCAGGTCCTGTACTACCCTGTACTTACCGCTAGGTTTCCTGATTCCGATTATGGGTGAATTGCATGGACTGCTCATCACTTCTTGTATGATTTTGGCTTCTAACAATCTTTTAATTTCAATGGCAACTCCTGCTTTTACTTCTGCACTCATTTTGTACTGTTTAATGTTTGGGTACACTGCATTCTCCTTTATGGTTATTTTAATCGGGTCTACCTTTGCCATTAATCCTACATCTTTTCCAGTAAAATCCCATACTTCTGGTTTTACTGTTTCTTGGAGTTCTTCAGGTAAATCTGCTATGGTCAGCTTTTTAATTTCTGAATCGGATCTTGCTAACATTAGTTTGTAAATTCCATCTTCATCTGGGGTGTGAATTTTCAACGCCATTTGGTGTGCAAAAGTTGGTGCAATTCATTTTGCACAACAAATCCCTCCCTAACAGGTTTACAGGACTGGAGTCGCAAACGACAAATCTGTGCATTTCTTTAAAATTTCCAATCTTAATTTCCATGGGTTTTGTGACTGGGGTACTAATTAGCTGATTAGAAACACCAACTACCTGGATTGCTTCTCCCGAGAGGGGTAGGTTTGGAATGTCTGCTGTTCTCACAGTAGAACGAGTGGCACCAGTGTCCAACAGAAAGGTGACGTCATTTCCTTCAACCTTTCCTTCAATGTATGGCCCTGTCTGGTCCACCGGCAAGGAGGCGCCAAGTACGCACTGCTCGTCCTCCCCCCTCAGGCACCGTCAGTAGGTATCATCACAGAGAAATGTGTCGTTTAACAGGAATTGTGAAACAGCTGCATTTCTATCCTCCCTTCCTTCCCACACTTCAGTGTCTTCACTCTGTTGTGCTTTGCCTTTATAATTCTGCCTAGGTGCACGAGGCAACTGATTCTGCTTTACCTGTTGCTGGGTCTTTCGTGGTTTCTCATTCTGCGTCTGTGGATTTAAATCATTAATTTGAATATTACCATTCTGTGCATATGGACATTCGTCTCTCCAATGACTTATCTGGCCGCATCCGTGACAGGGGAAATTCTTTTTGGCTTCTTCTCTGCTCATTTTTACTCTGGGCTTTCCTCTACCCCCAGAACCTTGATGTTGGGTATTACTATTCATGTTACTCAACTGTTTTTCTTGTTGTTCTGCTAATTTTACTTGTGCCCACTTGACCTTTTCCTTCAATGCTTTCCGTTTGTCAGCCATCTCATCTTCACAGTATTTGGCATACCTTAAAACCTCATCAATTTTCTAAGACTGCCAACAGATTTTATTGTCTTTGATCCATTGGCAAATTTCAGGTCTTAAACCTGTTACAAACCTGTAAATGAAATGGGTCATATCCTTCATCTCGATGTTGTCCAAACCACTGTACGTTTTGAACACCTGTAACAGTCGTTCATAATAAGAATGCACAGTTTCATCTCAATCCTGGGTAGTTCTATCTATTCTGGTCCAATCAGTTTCTTTTGCAGGCACTTTCCCTTTCAGATGCAACATTACTTGATGGTATTTTTTCATTACTTCATCGGAAGGTGCTCCTGTAATAGGATCCCTCGGGAATTCCTCACTAGGCCAACCAATAGCAATTTACATTCTGTCCACAAATCTACAGGAACTACGATATCGAAAAACCCATCCAGATCTTTCCACAGGCATTTTTGTACCTTCACAAACCTTTCTACCTGTCTGTACCAATCTACAGGTTTCTCTCGTAATTTTGGGAAATCATTGGTAAAGGACACAATATCCTGTCGGGACCATGGAACATGCACATACTTTCCACCTGGCACTTCCAGCATAGGATATCATTTTTCTGCTTTGTCTGCTTCTTTCAAGACATACTCGGAAGCCATCTGTTTTGACCTATTATCTTCTTTTTTCTTGGCCCACCTGGATTTCCATTTTTCTAAGTCTCCCCACTTTTGTAATAGGTTTAGCAATTCTCTGATCTGCACCTTTCTCCCTGACACATTCATGTTTTCCAAATCTTTGTCAGAAAATTCTGCTCTATATGGTTTCTGCAAAACTTTTGATTTGCTAATATCTATTCCCATACTGGCCGCGGTGTCCACTAATTTCTCATGGAACACCCTAGTATTACGGGTGATGCTCTTGCAGATAAACAGCAACTCCTCCTCTGAAAAGGTATTTAGTCTGTCTAACCCCACATTTCCAGCCATCAGTTCTTCCAATTCTATTCTTAATTTGTAAATATCTAGTAGTTTTGACTGAGGAGTTTGTTTCTCTAATTCTCGACTCCATCTCTCAATCTCTTCAGGAGTCACTACTGTGACATTTTTAGTACCTGAAGTTGATTCCATTTGAATTTCTCCTGAAGTGAAAGGAGTGTTTCTTCTCTGCGGACCTTTTCTTAGCTCTCTGATTGGTAAATCCATTAAGGAAATCTCTGATTCACATTCACATGCCTGATCATCTACAATTAAGGGCTCTTTTCTCGGCTGCACTACAGCTGGGGTAATAACCGGAGTCTTTGGACTCCCCTGTTTATCCCCATACAAGGGAACGACTGGTCCAATAGTTACTGGGATGGTCAGGGCTTCAGGACTTGTATTTAGCTGGGAGATTTTCTGGATTAATTCTGTTCTCTGTTTGACTAGGGCCTCTCGCTCCCTTTCCTGCAGTACCCTCTCCATGGAGTTTTCGTGTAATACCTGCGGAGTCAAAGTTGGGGTATAGTTCGGGGCAGTAGGATGTGTCATACTCGGTCCTTCACCATAATTAGGTTTCAGAAACGGATTTCCTGTGCTTAAGGGTCTTCTCTCTTCCTCATAAGGAGGTCTTAGACAGGAGTCTCTCTCACTTAGGTACCTTGACTCCTCACTATAAGGTGGTCTCAGACAGGTGTCCCTAGCACTTAAAGGCCTTGAACCTTCATTATAAGGAGGTGGATTCTTCATTAATATTTCCTCCAAATAATCATCATCTGAATCCCCACTGGTCATCAAATGTTTGGTTTTCTCAGTCCTTTTCTCTCCCAGGGGCGCTTCTAAGGCTATTACAGGGTATAGTCCCTCCACTATCATATTCTGTCTCCATTGTTTCATTTTTTTCTCTCGGGTTTCTTGTTTCAATTTTGGATACCATTTAGTTAACCCCTTGTCCATTCTGGGTTTGTCTCGCTCAAAAGCCTCTATCTCCCACTCTTCTAAGGCCTCATATTGCGTTAATCTGGGTCTGGGATGTAAATCATTCATTCTGGTTCTCAAATTAAACAAAATTCTACTGTTAAAGGTACTGTCTAACGGAAAAGCCAAAACTCCGTAATTTTTAGGTCTTGCGCCTGCGATGCATATGGCGAAGCCATATGCCATCGCGCAGGCGCGATACTATAGTTGCCTGGTCTGCTTCCCAGGAGACAGGAGACTGTCACGTGCACGCTCAGAAAAGCGCCCGGTCAGAAAAGCGATCGGAGCCGGCCGCGCGCGCGCGTTCCCAATCTCCTGTCTCTCTGGGAAGCACACAAGCAAGCCCAGCGAGCCCCGCCAAGGCATCACGAGCACGTCCCACGTGGGCGCCTACCACGAGGACAACCGCAGCAGCAGGGCAGCCCTGCCGGAGAGCGCGCGGTCCCGCGCAGCCCGCAAACTGCAAGCGGAAGCCGGGAAAATTATTTGAGGCGTTTCTGGCGAGAATGTGGAAGAAGGGCCTGCATCATCTATGTTACAAGGTACAAAATAGCGTCCTTGCAAAACCGCGCAGCCCGCAAACCGCAAGCGGAAGCCGGGACCCCCCAAGGCCACCCCTGTAACACCTCCCACCCCCGACACGCCGAAACAACCGGAGGCCCCCGCACAATGCCTGCAGCCTGCCGGAGCAAGGAGCGCCCTCTAAGCGCTATTGACTCTGTAAGGAGTTAAAAGTTGTTGCGCACTACTGGTCTGGACTTGTATATTTTAAATGCAAAGCTGTTTATGACAAAACCGTCATAATTGCTGCAGACTCTACACTATAAGGCAGACACCTCTCACTTTCTGCAGTTTCAAACATGATGCAGAGTAAAAGACACTGACATTTACAAAATGATGACTTTTTATGCTTTTAGGCCGGGTTCATTCTTATTTTAATTACATTCCTAGCTATCCAACAACAATAACCTATTACGCTTTTTTAATGTATCAATATTCTTGTATCGGTGATTAATGTAACTAGTGGTATTTTCAATATCTGCATCATCTTTTAATATTTAGATCATGGCCATGTCTTCTATATAGGATGTTGTTTAACACATACATATAACAGATTGATTTAAATCATTACAATAACTGCAAGAAACAACATCTACTCAAGACATTAATAACTCACAAAATATATCCTTTTTTTCTTTCCCATTTTATTTTAAGTTCTTCTCTCTTTGCCTTTGTACCTCTCATTTTCTTCTTGCCTTACACCACACTGGTGACGCCTCCCGGCGTGTCCCCGCGCTGTGGAGAAAGAGTCTAGAAACCAAGACCAGGGGAACTGGCAGTTTAGAGAGTAAAAAGATGTGTCTTCAGCAGTTTCCTAAAGGAGGCCTCATTGTTTTCTAATCTGATGGGAGTAGGGAGGGTGTTCCATTTCCTGGCCGCAAGTGTGCGAAAGGACTTACCACCCATCCTAGCTTTTTTAACGAGCGATGTTTTGAGCAGCCCCATTCCTTTGGAGCGCAGGGACCTATTCGGCTCGTATGGTAGGGCTAAGTCGGACATATAAGAGGGGGCTTTTTGATGGTTGATCCTATGGCACCAGAGGAGAGCTTTAAATAGTATCCTCTTCCCAATAGGCAGCCAGTGAAGGGAGGCCAGGGAGGGTTTAGAAGGAGCTCTACGAGGAAGTCTTAGCACAAGGCGTGCGGCTGAATTTTGCAGGACTTGTAACTTTCTGATGTTTTTGTCCGATGTTCCTAGCGACAGCACATTACCATAATCTATACTCGAGGTGATAAGTGCCTGAGTCATGGTGCGCCTGGAGTTCAGAGGGAGCAGGTCCAGGGTACGGTTAAGAGTTTTCATGACTCCAAAGCACTTACCTACTGTTTTTTTGACATGGCTGTCATAAGAGAGCTTGTTGTCTATCCAGACACCCAAGTTCTTGGCTTCCTGACTGGGTGTTGGTAAAGGTCCTAGACAGGTAGGCCACCAGTCTTTCGTCCACATTGTATCTTTTCCTCCTATTATGAGTACCTCCGTTTTTGTGCCATTTAGTTTGAGGCAATTTTCGTTCATCCAGGCTGCAAGTTTGCTCATGCAGGATTTAAAGTTATCGGCCTCAGAGGAGGGAGCTTGAGATAGGGAGATCAAAAGTTCAGTATCGTCGGCGTAGGAGACTAGCTCTACGCCGAACGATTGGACAACCTCTGCCAGTGGAGCCATGTACTGGTTGAACAGGGTGGGACTCAGGGCAGAGCCCTGAGGTACCCCCTGTCCCAGTGTCATGCTGTCTGAGAGGAAGATCCCCTCTTTGGACCTGAAAGCTTCTGTTGGTAAGGAAAGCTTTCAGCCACCCCAGAGCCTCTTTGGTGACACCCGCCCGGTTTAGACACTGTAGCAAGGTGTAATGTGCTACAGTGTCAAACGCGGCGCTGAGGTCTAGCATGATAAGGGCCATAGTCTTGCCCTCATCGGCTCCTTCCCGCAGGGTTTCGGTAGCTCTCAGGAGAGCTGTCTCTGTGGAGAATCTTGATCTGAAGCCAGACTGTGATGTGTGAAAAGCATTTTGGGCTTCAAGATGGGCCATAAGTTGGACATTGGCTATTTTCTCTGCTAATTTAGCCAGATAAGGTAGCAGGGAGATGGGACGTAGATTCTCCAATAAATCCTGACTCATATTAGTTTTTTTTTTGATGGGGAGCACTATGGCTTTCTTCCATTCTGCAGGTAGACAAGCAGTGGAAAAGGACAATTGAAGTATATGTCTGAAGTGGGGCTCTAAGACCGACAGACTGGCTGCTAGGATTTTAGGGGGCGCAGGATCACTTGGAGAGCCGGATTTAATACTTTTGCAGGTAGACACTAGTATATCGGCAGACGGAACGGAAAAAGCACATAGATGGAGTTGGGTGCTTATGTGATCTTTACTCTCAGCAAAATCAATACCAGGCATTTTGTTTCCAGAAAAACTAGCATATATATTCGTGATTTTGCCAGAAAAATAGTTAGCAATTTTGTTGCAAGTTTCCACAGAATCATTATGGGAGGTAGGGCTGGAGTCAATTATTGATATTTCTTGAATATCTGGAAAAGCTCCTTCGAGGAGTTTTCAGGTTCCTGGATCCGGTCATAGTAGTGAGAAGCTTTGGACGCTCGTATCTTTTTATTATATTCTTTTTGTGCTGCTTTGTACCGGGCTTTAATTTCAGGGCAGAAATGTTGACGCCATTCTCTTTCAAGCTTTTTACAAGCAGTTTTGGCACCTTGAAGCTCCTGACTAAACCAAGGGGCCGATTTATTTTTCCTCGTGGCATTAGTTATAGTGCGTTTGGGGGCAGTGATGTCCAGGGCTTTTGTGATGCATACTTGCAAGTGATCATATGCTGTCTCACATTCCAGTCCTTTCGGAGGCCCAGCATCTTGGAGGATTTTTATGAAGGAGTCAATGGAATTTGTTTTCCATTTCCTACGTGTGTATTGCTGTAGACTTTGTTTATGATGCTCAATGCCATCCATTTGGAGTAGTATAGGGATGACAAAGTGATCAGACCAGGGTACTGGCTGGGGAGGCAGGGTTTGAACTCCCTTCCAGTTCCCAAATACAGGGTCTAATAGATGTCCTTGTTGGTGTGATGGTTCGGAGTTTTTTAACTCTAGTTGTAGGGAGAGTAGCTCAGCTATGATATCACCCGCCTCCTTATCTGATGAATCCTCAAAATGGACATTGAGATCACCTAATACTAATAAACGATTTTTCCTAAGTGCAAGATGAGTTAAGGCTTCCATAAGAGTAGGAGTGAAATCGTAGAGCCTTCCAGGGGGACGGTACATAAGAATACCGGAAAGAGAGTGGTTAGGTCCTGTGGTTATGGTGAAAGAGCCAGCTTCACTATGGTCAACAAGAATTGGAGAGAGGGTGCATTCTATAGGCGCTTTAGTAGCAATAGCAATGCCACCGCCTCTGCCATCCTTTCTATCCAGTCTCGAGAGGGAATAGCCAGGTGGTAAGGCCTGAATAATGTCAGGATCTGAATATTCATCCAGCCATGTTTCCGTAAGAAACAGAATATTGATATTATCATCTTCAAGTAGATGAAATATTTCTATACGGTGTTTCCGCATAGATCTGCAGTTAAGCAGAGCTGCTTTTACTGTATTTCTCGCATTGTTAGGTATCACATTATTAACTGGTGTAAATGTGCATACACTACAGTTCTTCATCGATAGTGCATTAATGGCGTGGTTGCAGCATAAGGGAGTGTAGGGCTGCAGATCTAACAATTCCTGTCTGCCATACCTTATGGTGATGGGTGAAGGAGAGCCAGGGGTTATGGCCCCGTGCCCCGTCCGGCCGCGGACGGGCGCAGACGAGCTTGACTTTGGCTCGACTTTGGCTCGACTTTGGCTCGACTTCGGCGCGCTTCCGGCGCGCCCGCTGCACGCGCCCGCTGCGCGGTCGCTGACCCAGGCACATTTATAGGGGAAGCGGGGGTCGCTAGAGCGCTGAGCTGTGAGCCCTGAGCCCGGAAGTGCTGGGCTCCTCCTCACCCTCCGCTCAAACGCCCATGATTGGACGCGGCGGAACGGGGCCGGAGTGGGCGGACTACGTGGTTCCCCAAGCTCTAACTCAGCCTGGGGATGAGGTGAGGTACAGGTAAGTGAGGTACAGTTTTCAATTTCAGTTTTAAAATATCAACACACACGATAACGTTTTAAAATGAGCCTCAGTCGCATCAATTAAAAAACAGCGCGCTAGAAGTGCAGCGCTATCCGTGCAGCTGATAACACACCAGCGCTAAGTAGATGGAGCCTGCCCCTGCCACCGGCAAGACTCTTCTCCACAGCGCGAGTGCGCTTTACCTGGTCTTTAAATAGTATCCACACACAGTGTCGCTAGAGCGCTGAGCTGTGAGCCCTGAGCCCGGAAGTGCTGGGCTCCTCCTCACCCTCCGCTCAAACGCCCATGATTGGACACGGCGGAACGGGGCGGGAGTGGGCGGACTACGTGGTTCCCCAAGCTCTAACTCAGCCTGGGGATGAGGTGAGGTACAGGTAAGTGAGGTACAGTTTTCAATTTCAGTTTTAAAATATCAACACACACGAAACGTTTTAAAATGAGCCTCAGTCGCATCAATTAAAAAACAGCGCGCTAGAAGTGCAGCGCTATCCGTGCAGCTGATAACACACCAGCGCTAAGTAGATGGAGCCTGCCCCTGCCACCGGCAAGACTCTTCTCCTTTTCTTGTTGTCTTTTTTCTCTTGCCTTCTTTCCTCTCTCAATTCTGATTTCCTTATTTGTCTCTTTATGCCGTTCTCTGTCATTCTTTTTTCTTCTCCTTTCATTCATTCATTTCACTGTTTCGTTTTTTCTTCCTTTAATTTTCTTCTAATGTATCTTTTTCCTTCACTGCCTTTCTTTTGCTCCTTTCTATATCTATTTATCCTCATTTATTTCTTCTATTTTCATATCCTATCTTTCTCTGCCTTATATTTCTTTCTTTCTCTTACATGTTTTTCTGCACTCTGTCATCCTTCCCTCTCTGTCTCTTTCTCTCCTCTTCTAATTTTTCTCTCACATTCTCTATCTCTATTTATTTCTCATTCTTTCTCACTTTTGCTGTCTTAGAGCAAAGGGGCAAAAACTGATCCTCAGGGACCACAAATGTACACTTTTTGCAGGACAGCTCATGTGTCATCAATGCTGTGTGCTGCTTGTAGCAGGAATAGGGTACTCTAGGGGCAGTACCCTACGCCCTCTATCTATCCATCGCCCGCCCTCTATCTATCCATCGCCCTCCCTCTATCTATCCATCCCCCTCCCTCTATCTATCCATCGCCCTCCCTCTATCTATCCATCGCCCTCCCTCTATCTATCCATCGCCCTCCCTCTATCTATCCATCGCCCTCCCTCTATCTATCCATCGCCCTCCTTCTATCTATCCATTGCCCTCCCTCTATCCATCGCCCTCCCTCTATCTATCCATCGCCCTCCCTCTATCTATCGCCCTCACTCTATCTATCGCATCACCACAGCATCATTCAGCACCACCACAGAACCACTCAGCACCACCACAGAATCACTCAGCACCACCACAGAATCACTCAGCACCACCACAGAATCACTCAGCACCACCACAGAATCACTCAGCACCACCACAGAATCACTCCGGGGCACCACAACATCACTATGCGCTACCACAGCATCACAATGCCACTGCATCACTCGTTGCCACCACAACATCAATCTGTGCAACCATTCAACAACAACTAGTTCAAATATGTTCTCTCAATGTTTCAAGCTTTATTACAAATGTAAAAAAAAATGAAATATTTCACTTCTGTTCTTGGATTTTCCTCACAATAAAATACACTGAACATAATCTTCACAAAAGTTATTTACAAAAGTTTAACCTATTGCCATTATAAATCACAATAACTTTCATTTAAATATTAATTATTAAAAAAATGAAGACATTGTTATTTGTAATATCAATACATTTAAGTCACGTAAATACAACACATATTGCATTACAAATGCTATAGGTGTCACATTTGCGAAAGTTAAAACTATTGGCATTGTGAATGACAAAGCTATTAATTTAGCTATTTTCAAAACCAACACATAAATAAAATATTAGTCATTTACAATACCAATAGCTCAAACTTTCCTGATGCGAGACCTATTGCATTGCAAATGCTTGTTAGTGTATTCCACCCAGTTTTCCAACCACACGCAAGAGTGGTACCCTTTATCAAACATCATGAATGATGCGGGAGTGTTAGGTGGTGGAATGACAACTCCTTCTCTAGTTTTGATAGGCTTGTCCTTTTTTAAATAATTCTTCACTTTATTTACAAGAGTTAATTTTCTCTTATTTCCGTACATAATGCTGCAGTTACGACCTTTCCACTGATCCTTTCCAAACCCTAAATATCTTGGATCAGGTCTAGTCTCTGGCATATACGTATGCCACATACAATTTCCTGCGTTTCACTTTTGTTTACAAAATCACTTCCAATACCAAGGCGTCTTTTATTTTCGTGCAACCAATCAAATGCGCGATTTCAAATAATCTCAACCAATGGGAGCGCGGCCTTTTCGTGAGACAGGTTCTCGCGCTTCGGCACTCACCCCTCCTTTACAATTCCGCCTCAGCTACATGCCCGCTGTCTCGACCAATACCAGCGCAGCACAAAATGACGTCAGCGCAGCTCCGCAACGGACTCCCTCCTTCACAAGGTAAGAAACGCTACGATTTACCCCTTAAAGTGCAAGTGCTTTATTTAATTTACAACGAAAACACATTCGCCACTGTACTCGAGTGTCTAGAAAGGAAAGATTTGGAAGCATGCCATGATCCATCCCCTTCTAAAAAAAGCTAATGCTGACCCGAAGGTACCCGCAAACTTCCGACCAATATCTCTCCTGCCTATTTTTGCCAAAATTCTAGAGAAACACGTTCACCGCTGTCTCTCACATTATATAACGACACATGACCTGTTACCTCCCCATCAATCTGGCTTTCGAGCAGGTTTTTCTACAGAAACCACTCTCTTAGGTGTCACTGAAAATATTCGTCAAATGATAGACAAGGGTGAAACAGTGGCACTGGTGCTTTTAGACCTCAGTGCCGCATTTGACACTGTATCACATGCGGTACTAATAAAAACCCTTCGTCTAATGGGTATCTGTGGCCCTGCTTTAAATTGGATCACATCCCTACTTGAAAATAGAACTTTTCAAATTTTTTCAAACTCTTCGTACTCTGATACCTATACTTTTAAACATGGCGTCCCTCAGGGCTCAATTTTAAGCCCATTACTTTTTAATTTATACATGAGCCCTCTTGCACAAATTGCTAAAGACTCTGGATTGATAATGTTTTCATATGCTGATGATTCTCAGCTTCTCTTTTCCCTTCCACCATCAGACAATAAACATCCTTCTATTTTGAGAACAGGGCTTACAAAAATTGCTGGATGGATGAAAAATAACCTCTTAAAATTAAACAGTGAAAAAACTGAACTCATAATCCTAGGAAAAAATAAAGAACTACGGGGACCCCAACATTGGCCCCCAGAAATGGGCTCTCCTCCTATTCCAACTAACCAGGCTCGTAACCTTGGCTTTGTGGTTGATGACACTCTTAGTATGCACCAGCAGGCCATAAAAACATCAGCCACCTGTTTTGTCGTCTTGAAGTGGCTAAAGAAAATATGCTGGATGCTACCAGCTCACACTAAAAGAACTGTCATCAACGCCCTTATAACATCTCGATTGGATTATGCCAATGTATTATACTTAGGGGCCAACAAAGCCACAGTCCGTAAACTACAGACTGTGCAGAATGCTGCTGCAAGACTGCTAGGTAAAATCCCTATTCATGCACCCACCACCAAACTTATACGAGAATTACACTGGTTAAAAATTGAGAGCAGAATTAAGTTCAAATCATTATGCTTCATGCATAAAATCTCAGCAAACAAAGCTCCTAAATATCTGCTAAATCTGGTGCAACGTTACCATCCACCCAGAACGCTGAGATCTGCAACAGCGAATAAATTTGCTGTGCCTAAAATAAGATTGTCACGCATGGGAGGCAGATCCTTCGCCTATCTTGGCCCCTCCCTGTGGAACTCCATGCCACAAGTTCTGCGTTCAGAGGCTAACTACACCAGTTTTAGGAAAGCCATAAAAACCTGGCTGTTTAACATCTAAGTCAGCTGTCCAAACTCACTTTACTGAATCACAAGCGCCGGGAAACCCTTTGTTGGGTAGCTGTTTGCGCTATACAAACTAAATAAATAAATAAATAAAAAAGATTTGTTTCACTGCAAGTAAACTACTTCTATTTACTTTTCAAATACTACGAGTAGATCCCTTCTGCCTACTCTTCACACAAGCATTAGTGAACCTGCTACTCCTTCGACTCATCCACTGCGGGATATATACTAAGCCAAAAGTTTCACTAGTGAACTCCTTTGCTATCAATCAAGCTTAGACGAACCTGCTACTCCTTCCGTGTGACCCTTACTAGGTTATATCACAATAGAGGTTTTGCCAGCAAACTCTTTGCTACCATTTATTCAATCATACATTCAGAAAACCCTAATTAGTGCTTCCAGTTCTGCCTAACCTGCACCAATTTTCCTCTAGCAGGTGACCTCTCTACGGCGTGGATTCTCCTCACCACCCGTTATTCAATTTCCCCGGGGATTCCAGACAAACATATAACAATCACTAACGAGGTTTGTTAGAACATATATCAATATAACAGCAAGAAAAACAACTTAAAACATTTCATAATTTTCAAAGCAATAAAACATTTGTAAATTCGTTTAGCAGCAAATTTTTCACAATTAGCAGCAAATAACCTACCTACCTATCTTAACTAGTTCTACCTACCTTTAACTAGTCCCTAACCATCACCTCTGCTACCAGAAAATTACTGATAGAGCGCGCAGGTCTCCCGACTATAATTTTACCATACACGTATCGGGCCCATATAATTTTCAATTTACCATATTCATAAATCGGGCGACCTTGCACTCTACTACCAGTAATCCTTGTTCCTTCCTATTTTATTTCCAGTGTACCCGACTTACCAATCCACCGTTACGGGTACCTATGACCACAATGGATCAGGGAGCTAGCTGTAAAAGAAAGGCAGATACCAAAATGACTTTGTCTATATTTGACTCAGATAATAACCAGAGACACGGGAAGTTTCAAAAACCTTTATCTAGACTTCATTAGTTTCATTAAACATAAGATTTACAGTGAGTAAGCAGTCAATAACCAGGATTATAAAAAGCACGTATCCATATAGAAAGTAAATCAGACCAACCATTTATGAATCTAAAGGAAGGTAAGAACAGGGAACATGCTAGTATGAATTTTCAGGTTTTATACTAGGCGTGGAGCAACTAAAGGACGGGGAAAATAAGGAACATACTAGTATATATATCCTTCAAAGGAATACATAGTACGAGAATTTTATCAGTCTATGGAGACTCGAAAGATAACAGGTTACTATTAGGAAGGGTAGAAGTGGCACACACACACACACTGCTATTTCAATGCAGATTTATTATAATTTGCTAAAGGAGGGTAAAGAAAAGGAACAACTATATTTCATGAACTGAAAGCAGGAATGTACTTAAAGGATGGGTAAAAATTGGAACATGCTAGTATAATAATAATAATGTATGACCTTTTCATTTGTCGATGCAAAGGAAGCATGGAAAAATCAATATGCAAGGGTATGACTTTATTTTTTTAATTTTATTTTATTTCATTTATTTATTTATTTTTGGATTATAAACTTTTATTATTATTCGTGCTTTCATACACAGCAGTGTGCCTACAACCACATGAGGCCGGCAGCGATACACATACAGTTCTGTAACGGTAAAGAAGATAGTAATATCACAGGGCGAGTATTCGGGCACAGCCAACTGCAAGTCATGAAATCAGGAGCTACATCATAACAGGGCAATCAGTCATTGGACAAGCATTTAGGTGGTAGTAAATGGAGACACAATACGTGAATCAATGGAAGTGTCAACAGAGCAATATAACAGTAGGGAGTGTGGTATGACAATAATCAGACACAAGACGTATTCGCACCCCCCAAAAAACAGCGGCATGCCATTCCTAATACATAGTGGTGTGGGTGAGAAGCAGAGTAAACCAGCATTATAGTCTATAGCAGCAATCAGTCATGGTCTTGCAGTTCAGCCAGCCCTGCAGAATCGCGCAGCCTCACAGAAATGCCAGTCTGGTGGCAACCTATACCTCCAATAAGTTAACAGCAGTAGGGCAATCAGACTCCTCACTCCCATCGCCCTGATCCTATGTATTGCACATGTATCTATTACAATTCCACTGCAGGGGTCACATTAAGAACGTCGGTTCCCTCCGTCCCTTGTGGTGCATTTAAAAGTAGGTATGTCTGCAGTGGACCCCAGATGTCGGCCGGCCTAGAGGTCAAAGGCAGTAGCTCCGAGAAAATTCCATACTGCTCCTGACAATATAACATATCTTGTAACCAGTCTTTGAATTTAGGGGCACGACCCCGCCCCCACCTGCATGCCAGATGTCTCCTTGCCAATAACAATGCAACATTAGTGTATTTCCTAACATTCCTCTGTATGCGTGCAGTATAACCCAGCAGGAACAGTAGCGGATCTAATTCCAATGTAATCCCTATCATAAGGGAGATGCCCTCACTAATTTGCGACCAATACTCCTGTACCTGCAGGCAATTCCATGCTAAATGGAGGAAATCCGCCCCTTCCTGTCCGCATCTCTCGCATCTATCTGAGTCGGCTAATCCGAACCTGACCTTTCTGACTGGAGTGTAATACAGCCTATGGAGGAACTTGTAATGGATAATTTTAAAGCGACAGCTAGACATCACCTCACCCGATAGGGCACAACAATATTCCCACTGGTCATCCGTGATTTCCCTGCCAAGGTCATGTGACCAGTGCGTCCTAGCCGCGCTCTCCACAGCCGGTAATTCCTTCCGGAGGCTCTTATATATATTTGACACTAGATGCGCACCATCCGTGCTACTGAGCACAACAGTGAGCGGGGCAACACTGGGGGGTTCGCGAGGGAATTCGGGTAGTAAGGTTCTCAGGCCCTCTCGCAACCGTAAAAAATAGAATATCTCTAAGGGGGTAGGCGTACTATTTCCCAAAAAATTGTCCCGAGTACGAAATGTCCCGTCGTGGAACAGATCGCCCCATGTCCGAATCCCTAAACGGCGACACATGTTCCGGAAGCCTAATTCTTGGAGGAGCGCCATTTGCGGGTGATAAGTCAGTGGTAGTCGAGCCGTGTAAAGTAGCGAGGTCTGCAATCGTCTCCCTATTCTATGCCATGCATCCATTGTACAAGTTACCGTATTTGTCTGCATTTCCAACACCGATATGGGTGCATGAACCACTCCGTCCAATGGCAGTGGGTGGGCAATCCAGTCTTCCGCTGCAACCTGCGGCATGAAGGCAGTAGGTTTCAGCCAGTAATACAGGTAGTGTGCCTGTGCGCTCAAATAATAAACTTCAAAATCAGGGATGTCGAAACCTCCCACATTATAAGGCTGTGTCATGACCGCCCATCGAAGACGCGCCTGTTTGCCCCCCCATACCAGACGTATAAGTTCGGAACGCAGGGTTTTGAAAAAAAAACCACCCGGGTGATAAGGTATATTGAGGAACATATATAGAAAACGCAGCAAGACCACCAATTTTATGAGGGAGACTCTAGCCGCCAAGGACAGTGGGAGTTTGATCCAACGGGTCACCGAGTCCGCCAGTTTAGTTATAGCCACCCCATAGTTCAGTCGCAATGTGTCTCCCTTGTCTCTCGAGAGTTGTATCCCCAAGTATCGCAACTCCGAAGAGCACCATTCCAGAGGATAATCGAGCTGGAATTCCGACACAGCAGGTGTTAGGGGTAAAATTGGGACTTACTCCAGTTGATGGAGATGCCGGAAAGGGCACCGAAGGCGACAAACTCTCGCAATAATGCGTTCAAGGTAGTCTGGGGCTCCTTGACGTACAGCGTGACATCGTCAGCGTATAGCGAAATAGAGAGCTGCCGTTGAAAGCAGTTAAATGCGCTGGGTTTGTGTAACTGTCGGATGCGACAGGCCAGCGGCTCTATCACTATGGCAAAGAGTAGAGGGGAGAGGGGGCACCCCTGGCGAGTACCCCTCGTTATTGCAAAAGTATCAGTCAGGAGGCCGTTCGCAAGCACTCTCGCCTTCGGAGCCGTGTATAGTAAACGCACCCAAGCAATAAATATCGGGGGAAAGCCCATCCTCTGCAATACCGTAAATAAAAACCCCCATTCCACGGAATTGAAGGCTTTTGATGCGTCCAGAAAGACAGCAGCGAGCGGTATCTCAGGGCTCACCGTTTGGATTAGGGAGAAAACAGTACGGAGGTTGTGCGATGTAGATCTCGTGGGGACAAATCCCGATTGGTCAGGCAATATGAGCGTGGTCATGAGCAGAGAGAGTCTCGTGGCGAGCACTTTGGCAAGTATTTTGGCATCACAGTTCAATAACGATAAGGGACGGTACGAGTCACATTGTGTGGCATCTTTACCCGGCTTAAGCAAAGACGTAATTACAACCTCTCTCATGGAATTCGGCAACACGCCTACTTCTAAGGCATCCTCAAACACCTCTCGCAAGACAGGAGCCATGACATCAATATAACATTTATAAAACTCTGCGGGAAGCCCATCGTGACCAGGTGCCTTCCCATTGCTCAAGGACATTATGGCATCCCGCACTTCCTCGAGTTCGAGCGGAGCTCCTAGAAACTGTCTATGGGCATCGCTTATCCAGCAGAGTGCGATATCCCCCAGGAAGCCGCCCAGGTCAAAGTCCCCAGTCGCTCGCGATGTATACAGTTGCTCATAGTGTGTTTGGAGTGTGGTTAGTATACCAGCTGAGTCTTTGCATGTCTTCCCATCCGACAACTGTAGCTCAAGGATAGTGTTAGAACCTCGTGCTATTCTAACTGCCATGGACAGGGCCCTACCCAGTCTCCCTCCCTCATTGTACGCGCGAGCTTTCCAGTGCTTACCCTTAAACTGTGCCTCTCTATGCGCCTCTGCTTCGTATTCCGATAATTTGGCCCTGAATTCCTGCTGTTTAGACCCTGTGTCTCCCCGTACCATGTCTCCCTTCAGAGCCCGCAGTTCTTCTTCCATCCTATGGAGTGTGCGCTGTATGGTTTTCAGTACCCCAGAGCTTTTAGCAATGCACCACCCCCTCACTGTAACTTTGAAGGCCTCCCAGACCGTTTCCACAGTATCCTTGTTACGAGGAAAAAATTCTGCGATATCATCTCTAAGTTCCTCCCGGAAAACCGTGTCCAGTAGAATGTTAGGGTGCAATCGCCAAGGTGGCCGTGGTTTACTAAACCCTGGCATGTCTATAGTCAGTAGAACCGGGCAGTGATCCGATTGAGTCCTGGGTAGGTGTTGCGCAGTCAGGATATGGGGTGCTAGATTTCTCGATACAAAAATATAGTCAATTCTAGCCCATGTTCCCGTATATGAAGTGAAGTGTGTGCCATCCAGCAGGTCAGGGTGAAGGTGTCTCCATCCATCAACTAATCCCTCATCATCCACTATCCCCCGAAGGACATCTCTCGCTCCAGGATGGTAGGTCGAACAACCATCTGCTCTATCCAACCCTGGGCGTAACGCAACGTTGAAGTCTCCACCCCAAATCAGATGAGCAGACCCCACATCCACCACCATACCCCAGAGCGCAGTGAAAAAATGGAGGTCATCGATATTAGGAGAATAACAATTGGCAATGGTGAGTGTCTCCCCACCCAACCTCCCCCACAACACTACATATCTCCCCTCCTTATCTATATGGTGACCCTGCAGCACAAATGGGAGGGCGCGATGTATAAGGATGGCAGCACCCCTGGCGTACGAAGAGTAGTTCGAGAAAATCCGCACACCCGCCCATCTGGTACCGAAAATGGATGTGGCTGATGGGGGGTTGTGAGTTTCTTGTAGCATAACCACCTGCACGTTATGCCTATCCCAGTACGCCACCAACTGTCTGCATTTACGCGTGTCCTTAAGCCCCCGCACATTCCATGATAAAAAGGTACATTTGTTAACTCCCTCCATTCCCATTAATGTCAGCAGTGTCCATCCTTTGAAAGGTACCCTGTGTCAGCCAAATCAACAGCATGGTGCAATCTCTCTTGCCCACACCAATAAACCAGTACATCATTTTATCCGTTTGCTTGTGTAGATCGCACTCATTCAACTCACACAACCCCCAGGCATTCCCCCATTCCCTCCCCGCCACCCACTGAAGCAACCCCAACTTGCCAGGTTCGTCATCCCCCCCTACCCACCCCAACGTCCCAAACAGCCAAGGGTGAGAACATACCCTATACCAACAGTAACTGTATGGGTAATACCCTCTAGGTAGCATTCCAGGTGGCACACATTTACCCCTCTGCTCCACCAGCTCCCTCAGGCGGGGCCTATCCAGCCAGTGGGAGAGGGGGGGCACCCAGCGAACAGAATCGAACTCAGCTTCCTCCGGGCCAATCCCCAGATCCATCTTAACTTGAGGAGGAGATCCCACCAACGAACATAAGCACAGCCAAGGAGTGACCTATGAAGCAGTACTCACGCACATGGATCAAATCGAAACAACAAAGTCTGAAAAGCTGCAAGATCATTGTTCATCATCCTCCATATGTTCGCGTCTCCGGTCCGGCTCATCCTCTCCATCCCCATTTCGATGCGCCGTACGTTTGTAGTGTTTGATGAAGTCTTCTACTTGTTGCGGTTTCGTGAAAAACCTCTGACGCCCTTGACAAGTGACCCGCAGGCGAGCCGGATAGAGCAGGGCATAATCCACCTGGAGATTGCGAAGTTTCGCTTTGACATCTAGGAACTTGCGACGTTCCTCCTGCACCATGGGTGTGAAATCTGGGTAGATCGTAAAATTGTTGCCATCAAAGGAGAGCGTATTGGAGGTTCGAGCCGCACGCAAGGCAGTATCCCTATCTCTATAGTTCAGCACGCGGGCAATAATAGGTCTCGGCTTCATGCCCGGTTTGGGCACAGGGCCCAGGGATCTATGCGCCCTCTCCACTATAAACTGGGGTGAGAATGCTTCCGGGCCCACTGCTGCTAGCAAGAGTTTTTCAACATATTCCTCCATTTTCCCCACATTGGTGGATTCCGGAATACCCACTAGGCGTATATTATTGCGCCGGCTTCTCGCCTCCAAATCCTCATTCTTGGCAGCTATAGTGCGCAGTAGGTCATCCATCCGGGTAAGCCGCGTCGTGTGCTGCGTCGATGTATCCTCGATATCCGAAACTCGCTGCTCCGCTTCCTTTAGTCTCCCCTCATGCACATCCAGTTTGTGGACAACAGCATCCATCCGAGACGACATCCTGTCTACCTTATCCGCTATGGTCGCAAATCCTTGGCGCATCTCACGGAGGAGTTCTTGGACATCCATGGATGTGGTTGGCTGGCCATCACCAGAAGTTTGTTTCTGTTGTTCCGGGCTGGTGCGAGTCCCCTTTTTGGTAGCGTCAAAAGTGAGTTTTGGCTGTCGCGCATCTGGCCTGCCCATTTTCGCCACCGGTCAGGGCGACGCACACGATATGCAAGGAACTGCGCCACCAGTAGCAATCCGTAATGGCAAGTGTGTGGACCAAACCACCGGCGTATCTCGCTAAACTACCAGGCACCCCCTGGAATCAGGAACCGTGTAGGATGCGAATGTGAGGCCAGGACAGGGCTCTGCCGATTCTTCCTAGCCGCAGGCAGCGCAGCAGACCTAGACCCGACAATGCCTCTGCCGTCTACAGCAAACCAGGCACCTCGTGCACCAGCAAATGTTCTGCACTCTGAGGTCGCAGGGTCCCCAAGTCTCAAGCAGGGTGGTCGGGAGCCCGCTCCAGGTAGAAAATACAATTGCCACACCAATGCTGGCTGAGCACGAGTAGGTGCATGTACTCTAGTTGCTGGGTTGTATACAGTCTTCGTTATGGCACCCTAATCTGGAAGAGCGCAGCCAATTGTCCGTCCCTACGCTGATGTGCACTCAAAGGGTAGCATCACACTGCCTCCTCAAGGAGTGTAGGCACCAATCGCAGGCTAGCGTATTTCCCGCTATTATCAAGGCCAAAAGTAGAAGATGGGGGGGTGCCCTACGCAGTAGCAATTTGTCAGCTCCTCCTTACCGCGTTGCCGATAGCGCCGGTCACCTTCTGGCGGACCCAACTCCTCGTCTCTCATAGGCGGCAGGACGACCTACTCAGCCAGCAATCGGGGGCAATGGAATCCCCACTAGCACACAGTGGTAGCACACAGACAAGCGTATCCCCTCTTCTCCTCAGCACAATGTGGGCGAGCCGCGTAATCCGTCCCTAGGACTCGCCGTTCACAGCTCAGTGTTTTTTTCACCGGTGCCAGCCGCCATGTTTTTGAGTCCCTGCAGGGCCCTGGTAGTGCTCACTAGTAACCACAATGAAGCGAGAGTTGCAGGGGTTGCAGGCGTTCAGTGCGCAGGCAGGACAAATCTTGTCAGGGCCAGACATACAGTCACTCACGTTGCTGGTAACCGCTTCACGCAGGGCTCACAGCAGTCATCCCTCGCTTCCGTCGCCTCGCTGTCTGCAGGTGATTTTCGCGCCAATTGGGGCCTGCCCTTCTCCACGGAATCCCCAGCCTTGCGTCACCAGGCAGGCCGCCCAGCCGCGTACTCTCCTCCACCGGTCAAGACCGCTGGTGACGGAAGAGCCGCTTCCGTCCAAAGTCCGCCAGCTGTCGGCTCCAAAATTGTACCGGAGCTTCAGAGGATCCCCCTTTACAGATGGGAGAAGTTACAGTCCGGTAGAGCGCAGAGAACAGGATAATTGCAGGATCAATGTCGCCAGGATGTGGGAGCCTCACGGAAAGGCGTCCATTCACAAGTGCGCCACCTAGCGCCCCTAAGGGTATGACTTTATTAAAGCAAAGAAAGGAAAATATAGAAGATGCAGAGTAGACTTTCAGCACTATATTTACCTAGTATGGTGTGAAGACCAACCCTGGCCACGGGTTAGTTAAGGACGGGAAGAACCCCAAGGAAAGACAGTCGCCAGTAGGCCAGCAGGTGCAGAACGGACACCCCAGGACAGGACAGGGAAACCAAGTTAGGATCAAGACAGGACCACCAAGGTAAGACCAGCACCCGCAGTTCGGAAGCAACGCCTGCGCTCCACCCTCTCTGCAGCTATCAGTCAGAACCCCGATTGGGTTATCGAATTCCCCAGCAAAGTGCTCCGCCAGCACTTAAGGTTCAAAACCCCGCTTGGGTCTCTGGAAATTACAGACAGAGTGCTCCGCAGCAGTCTGTATCAATCACCTATTGAGTGCGTTGGGTCAGTGACAGGTCAGCTATTCAGACAGGTCGGACAATTTCTCTAGCTAAACCTAGGCTAGTTATACTGTTTTCGGTGTAAGAATCCCCAATTTCGATTGGTCCACATTTAGGCCAGGTCAACACACCAACCACATTTCACTTCTACAAGACTTAATTAGCATATTCTGGGACCGCCTATTGAATTTGGGGTTCCCATGACATAAATCTTAACGTTACAATAGTGCATCTATGAATTATGATACATTTAGAACAGTTCAGCTTTTTCTGCTAGGCGAAGGTGCATCTTCCCAGGCACATCTTGGCTGGGACCTTGGCTTGGCAGGGTTTCAATGCCACCGGCAGAAGACTGTCATGCGCAGCAAGGCTGTTCATATGGAGTATTTTCATCCCGCATGCTCACGGATTTTCAATACATGTAAAGTAAGCGAAAACAATTTAGAACATAGAAAATAAATGATTACACTGTATACCAGGAATCCCTATATGACTCCCCTTACTTTATATTAACTATAGCATTATTATTAATGCGATACGAACAGAAAGCAGAAAGCGGCAAGACAAGCTTTGGCATGTGAGAACACAAAGCGGCCATCTTAAGTCAAGTGCGCAAGCGTAAAAAGTTCCCACCAGAACTGCGAGTACGTCACGTCACGTGATTGTGACCGACGCATGCGCAGAAGAAAATCCCGCCAAGCAGCGGCCATTTTTAGAGGCAAGCTTTGTTAAGGTTAATAAACACATAGGCAAGCATCACTCGGATACCCAAAATGTCAGAATAAAAGGGAAGTTAGTAAGACAAACAAGTTGATTTAGTTCATTATGGTTATTCGAGGTTCATGAGTACAAGCAAGTCGCTTTACGTGCAAATTCTTGCTCCATCACACCAACAGAGTCACCCCCATCAAGCCACCAAACGAAAGAGAACCTCCAAACAGGCAGCTGGTACATTACAGAACTAAAAACTACTAAATGCAACTGCAAGCAACTCAAAAGAAGGTGACGCACTAGCAAAAATACCACAGAGCAAACTTCCTTCGAAACATCAATCAACCAATACCACTAACTCCTGACAAAAACAAAATAGAGTGCCCTCGCCAACTGCAGCAAGGCCAGTTCATCACAGTAAAGAACTATTGAACAACGTCAGAGAATTCTCCAACCACTCAGCCTCTGAAAACGTCATCACCCCATCCCAAGAACTCTGCAGCACCCTGGCAAATGTCTTCCATGGCAAGATCCCTGACATCTACAAAAAACTTCAAACCCCAAACCAGCACTGCCGACATCTTCATCCTCAATCTCATCTCTTCCGTGGATAAAAACCCTGATCTCCTGGTAACCACCTGGGACCAGCTCAACACACAATACACCATTACCACCATAAACTCCATCCACTCTGGAGTACCCACTGACCCCTGTACCCACCACATCTTCAATCTTGGGAGCAATCTGATCAGCAACAAACTCACCACCATTTTCAATACGTCCATCACCATGGCCACCTTCCCCAATGAGTGGAAACATGCTGAAATCAAACCCCTTCTCAAGTAAAAGTTCACTAACCCCGGTGAACTCAAGAACTACCGTCCCATCTCTCTGCTCCTTGTTCCCGCCAAGGTCCTCAAAAATCCATCAACCACCAACTCACGGAACACCTTGAGAACAACAATCTTCTGGACATCTCCCAGTCTGGTTTCTGCGCCAATCACAGCACTGAAACTGTCCTCATTGCAGCCACAGATGACATCAGAGCCTCCTTGACTGAGGAGAATCTGCGTCCTTGATTCTCCTCGAGCTCTCAGCAGCATTTGGCACTGTGTCCCACCACACCCTCATCAAAAGGCTGCACTACATCAGAATTCAAGGAGATGCCCTCCGATAGATCGCCTCCTTCCTCACCAGAAGGACCCAAAGAATCTGCCTTCCTCCCTTCATCTGAGAACACAAGAGCATCACCTGTGGTGTCCTTCAAGGCTCATCCTTCGGCCCCACCCTGTTCAAAAATTGCATGACCCCCTGGCCAGCATCGCCAGGTCCCATGCACTAAACATCATATCTACGGCGGTGACACCCAGCTCATCCTCTTGCTATCAGAAGATCCCTCCACCACAAGGTCCAACTTCCACAAATTCATAACTGTTAGACCTGACACCTTTTGGCGTGGTTCTTCCCCCATCTTTTTGCCTCTGACTCATGTGTTGTGATGCTGTGCTGGATTTCGTTTTTGCTGATTAAGATGCTTTGGACACTCTGCCACTGCTGATCAGTGTCAGAGTGTAAGTGCTCCCTCTGTAAATTGTGATATTGATTGGCATATTTGTATCACCACGAAGTCCCTAGTAAGTGCACTGTGTGTGCCAGGGCTGGTGATGACAAATGCTACTAGTGGGCCTGCAGCGCAGATTGCGCCACCCACATGAGTAGCTTTAAAATGGTGACTCAGGCCTGCCAGCGCAGAGCCTGTGTGCAGTCAGTGACTGCCATGTCAGCCTGGCCAGTGTCCCCACTGGCTAGGCCTAACCCTTCCCTGTCTGTGCACATCAGTCACCCCTATGGAAGGCTCAAGGTACCCCCCTGGGCAGGGTGCAGTGTATGGATAAGGTAGAGCATGTACTAGTGCAGGTAATATGCTCTGGTAGTGGGCTGCAGCCATTTTATGCGCTCACTGCTGTAAGGCTATCTGCTCCATAGAGTAACATGGAGGAGGCTGGGCCCATGTGATACCAGCCTATCTTCCCATAGGAACAAGATGGGACATAAGTGAAAGATATCCCTGAACTCAGAATTTAATGACACATCTTTTAGTGAAGGGTGTTTTTAAATCCTGTGTTGGAGAATAGCACTTTTAGAAAGTGGCTGTTCTCTTGTCTAAACCTTTCTGTGTGCCTGGGTTTGTGGAATGCCTGCCTGGTCTGGATGTGACAGGGGGGGCTGCAGAGCCCCAGAGGAGAGGGTCGGAGCCAGCCCGGGGATGAAAGGGCACATCTGCCTGCCTGGGAGGTGGGAGGAAGGAATGCCTGATAAGTACTGGGCTGTGCCAAGGCCTACCTCCCCCATGTTAGCTCCCTCCTGGTGGTCAACTGACACCTCTGGCCCTGAAGCTGACAGGAAGAAGAAAACCAGAGACACCTCAGTGCTCCGCAACCCCAGAACTGGTTTAGACTGGACCAAGGGCCTCCATGCACAAAGACTTCAAAGGACTTCAAAGACATTGAGGGGTATAAGGAAAGGACCCCTGACTACAGAAGTTTAGATTCTGAAATTCTGCAAGCAAGAAGGAACCTTTGCTGGAAGGAGGACAGCTAGAGAACTAAAGGAAGACTGCCTTGCTGTGTGCTCTAAGGGCTGACCTGTTCTACTGTCCAACTGGAAGCTAAGGAGGAGAAAGGGACTTTGCTGTGTGCTGTGACCCTGCCTACTTGAAACTGCCAAGACTCTGCTGGGTGCTGTGTCTACAACTGAATCTCCAAGGGCCTGAGAAGAGCTGGCCTCCTGTTGGGAACCCAGGGCTAAAGGTTCCTAAAGCTATCCCAGAAAACAGCTGCAAAATCGTGCTGTTGTGACCCGAGACGCGTGGTGCTTGACTGCGGGGCGTGAGGAGGGGATCGGTGTGCTCATCGGCACATTACCAGTGAGGGTCGGAGGCTTGTGGAGCCTCCCCTTGTGAAATACGCTCCAAGGTGGCGAGGAGGTCGAGAGGGGGGTCTAGTCGTGACCAGCGCCCTTGAAAACCCTTTGCCGCCAAATCACCACCGCGGACCGGGGCCAGGAAACCCCCCCGTAACTTGCTCCGAGATCCAGGAGCTGCCGCGGCGAAGAACGAAGCCGCCGCGCTCCCATTGGTGGAGGGAGCCGAGCCCCCTCACTAACGCCGCGACGGGATTGGCCCATGCGGCGCAGCGTCATCAGCAGGATCGGGCCGTGATTGGCCCGCGGAGCGTAGCGTCATCGGCGAGGCCGCGCTGCCATTGGTTGGCAGCCTCGCGCTCAGAGGGGCTTGTCTGAAGGGCCAACGGGATTGGCTGCCTGGGTCGAGGCGGCTGGAAGAGCCGAAGAACCTCCGTGATCACCGCCGGGCCGCGGGGAAGTGACCTGACCCCGCCGAGGGATTTTGTGGCGTCCCGCACCCCTGGCCAGCCGTCCCCCCCACAAGGTGAGCCTCACCGCCTCCCCCGCCGCTCGTTGGATTGTCGAGAGCGGACGGGAGAGGAAAGGGGACCGGCCGGGGCGGGGGCGCGTGCAATCTAACCGGCCTGGTGCGCCGGAGTCTCAGGAAGACGCGAGGCTGCCCCTGGGACGAGAAAGAGTCCCTGGGCCTCGCGAGGAAGCGCATTGACAGCGCTTGGAGCCCATAGCTAGAATCACACGTAGGCATTGCTTTAACTGCTCGTTTTGAGAGCGGATTGAGTAGAAATCAGGGGCATTATTTTTAGACCCCTGATCTGAGAGACTTGAGACTGTTTTGTTTTGATTCTGAGAACTGCCTATTTACAAGAACCATTAAGAATTAAGTGCAACCCTTAAGATAAAATGCTACGTTGTCTAAAGAAGTGATTATCACGCAACTGCTTCATTTACATGCTGAAACTAGATAAAGCTATATATTTTTATAAAATATACTTACCTGTGTGGTCTCAGTTTGTGGTGGATTGGGGATTATTGTTGTGTTAAGTGCAAATGTAATCCACATTGCCTCTGTTTAGCCTAGACTGCTCGCGCCATGCTACCTAGAGGGTGAGCAGGGGTTATCTCAGAGGGTTATTCCGTCACCCTGACTGGAAGTGGGGGTCCCTACTTGGGCTAAGGTACTTACCTCTGCCAACTAGAGACTCCCGGTTCTAACAATAACGAACATCGCCGACATGATGAGAGACAACTGTCTGGAACTCAACACAGACAAAATGGAAGTACTGATCTTCGGGAACAACACCTCCCCGTAGAATTACTCCTGGTGGCCTTCCGAACTAGGACCCCCACCTACACCAAAATCCCATGCCCGCAACCTCAGCATCATACTGGACAGCAAGCTCACCACGAAAAACCAGATTAACTCCACCTGCTTCCTCACACTTCGTATGCTCCGCAAGAACTTCAAATGGCTCCCCGTCAACTCCAGACGAACCGTCACCCAAGCCCTAGATACCAACCGGCTGGACTATGGCAATGCACTCTACACAGGAATCACATCACACCTACTGAAGACACTACAGACCATACATAATTCTGCTGCTAGACTCATCTTTGACCTTCCCAAGCAAACCCACATCACACCCCACCTCAGGAAGCTCCACTGGCTCCCCATTTAGAAGAGATGTAACATCAAGATGTACATCCACACATATAAAGCCCCGCACAACTAGGAGCCAGCATACATCCACCACTGACTGAAGTTCCACCAACCCTCCAGACACCTACACTCTACCTCCCTTCACCTCGTTTACATGCTTTAAATACGTCAAAGCCACAGTGGAGGATGTTCCTTCTCCTACCTCGCAGCCAAGTCCTGGAACGACCTCCCCATTCACCTCTGGACCTCACCCTCTCTGCTTCAGTTCAGAAAGCATTCAAGACCTGACTGTTTGACTTAGCCCCACTTCCGCAGAAGGATTCTCAGCACCTGGATACCCTCATGGTTGATTAGTCATGCTTTACAAGTCTTGTTTGATTGCTTTATAGTGTTTGATTGACTTGTGTGGGTTTCCTACAAAACTGCACACATCAGGTTACATTTGGCACTTTCTTTTTAACAATATAAGACAACCATTGATGTGTTCTTCAAGGTATTGCTACATCTCCCACTCGATTTAACATTTCCATACCCCTACAACCCGAATTCTGGACTTCTAAAAGACTGGCTGTCATATTTGTACTGATGACACCCAGATAGTCCAGAAACTAAGATTACCCCGAAGATTTTCACAGACTTTCAGAAGGTCTCTGACATTCACATGAGAAATAGATAATTGGCTTTGTCTTAATGCGGAGAACACTTCTTTGTTAGCGTGTCAGCTCTTTGATCCCCTTTGCCTGGTCAGATGATTGAGGCCCTTCCCCTAATCCAGTGTCCCAAGCACATAAATATTGTGTGATATTCAACAGTGGCCTATCATTTTCCCTGCAGATAAATGCTGTTGACAAAATTGCATTCTTCCATCATCATCAACTGAAGGGGATCTTACCTTTGCTGAATGGCACTGATCCTCACAGTGATCATGGCCCACCTTGATTATTATAATGAACACCATACAGGTCTCCCCATCTCTTCTGTCAGCAAACTCCTACGAATGCAAAACTATGCCACCAGACTAATGTAGTCTCAAACGGCATGACTATGTCACCCTGGCTCTCAGATCTCACCACGGTCCCCCTGCCAGAAAGAACAGAGCAGTTCATAATTCTTTAGGCCTTATTTAGAGTTTGAAAGTTGGGATACTCCATCACAAATGTGGCAGATATTATATCTATGGTATTACAAGTATCATAGGCTATAATGCACTTGTAACATTGTGGACGGCATATCTGCCAGATTTGGAATGCAGTATCATGTCCACCAAACTCTAGATAAGGCTCTATGTCTTGGCCCCCAGGAAGTAAATAGCCATGCACCAAATTACATATCCAGTAATTTTACTCCCTATTCCCCTGCTCAGAATCTCAGGTTTGTCAACAAATGACTGCTGACTGCCTTCACTAATTCAAATATAAAAGATTTGGCAGACTATTCCTTCCCCATCAAAGTAACTCTTTCTTTAACTCCTTGCGTAACCACCTCAGACTCAAACTCAAACTCAATCGCTTCAAATTGAGAAAATAGTTAAAGACTCATGTTTTCGCTATGGTGTTTGGATAGCGCCATCCTTCTTCTAACTGCACACACAACCTGTCCCTCGGTCCATCAGTCAGATGCATAAAACAGATCCATCCTAACACCTGAGCTTCACTACCTTCCTCTTTTTTTTACTATCATCCTTGGACACTTTTGTGGACCTACCTTTAATGTGAATTGGCTCTTCCTACCTATGATCTCACCTAGTTATTTATGGATTCATATTTTTATGCACTCCGAGGCTTCCAAGCTGGTTTTGGAGCACCAAAGTTACTGCATCTTTAAGGCTAGTTTCAAGTAAGTTATTTTTGCTTGAATAGTTATCACACTATAATCTCAAGCACATATTAGGTTTTGTTCCCCTTACTGTACAACTATTATTGTTCCATCAGTGCCCATATTTGCCCACCTCCACAGGACCTACACACACCAGTCCCACCCTTTAACCTCCCTGTGTGGTTCTGCCACAAATATTTCAGTTCTTGCCAGGTGATCAAGGTAAGAGCCATTTGAGGCCTCCATGTTGCTCGGGAGGACAAGGTACTGCTGCATCTTGACATTAGTAAATGTTACCCCCCAAATCCTCTTCATAATCTGTTCTAATAATATCCACGACTTACTATTCCACTGCAATAGCTCAGATGTTGTCTTTGTACAATATAAATGCCGAATTATTCCAGATTATATTCGACAAAATAAGGTAATCTGCACAAAATCTTGCTTTAGCAAATAAATCCACATGAACAAAATGTAGATTATTTCCATCAAAGAACTGCAGAGGTTTAACAACCAAGATAAATATTAATGGTGAGACAGAAACCCCTATCGCGTATCTCTACACACTGAGAAGGGTTTCAAGCATGTTCTTGATAAATGAGCAACTTATGTAAGGCTTCACTGTCTCCTCTAATTAAGGAGGTGGTACATGGTGCTGCCTGGACATCATTATGTACAATAAAGATTATATGGGGGGAAGGTAAGTCATAGGGATCACAAAGCGAGTATGTTATGTAGAGTTTCATGTGGAGATGAGGCGCTAGAAAACAAGGTTCAACAGTTGTCCTCAACATGCAACCTGGCACTGAGATGATAGTTTCACCTGCGGTTGGTGGTTGCCCAATGTGCTCACTGGGGTTTTCTAGTCTCAGCAATTGCTGAGTGTGCATGGATCTTGAGGACTGCGTTGGAGTTGGAAGAGAGGTCATTACTTAAGGTGTTTCTGTATGTAATAGCAAACTGTAAAGAGGTGATACCTGTCTCGCTAGGCGAATTAGGGTTCTTCCAAAAGGATATAGGGCCATATGTATGAAGCAAATTCGCATTCGCAAACGCCGAAATTCGCATGTATGTATAAAGGAAAACCTGGTGCAAAATAAGGAATCGCAAAATTTTCGATTCCTTATTTTGCAATTGCATTTAAGGAATCGCAAATTTTGCGATTCCTTAAATGCAATGTATGAAGCAAAAACAAATTGCAAATTGTCCCTAAGAAATCACAAATTACCACCAACTTCAAGTTGGTGGTAATTTGCGAATTCCTTGAAAAATGCACATTTTTGCATTTTTCAAAGTGCCATGTGACGCACATACATGCCCTTAGGGCATGTATTTGCACCACATGTGCACTCATGCTTATTTCAGGGGTGCAACAGGGTGTCCTTTGGACACCCCTGCACCCTTGAAATTATTCTCAATTTGGATTTTCAAATTGCGAATTGCAAAATTGAGAATACCTTCCCATTCATTCCTATGTGCCTCCTGGCCCATAGAAATGAATGGGAAAGTATTCCTTAATTGCGATTCGCAATTTGCTAATCGCAATTAAGGAATACTAAGAATTCACACAAAAATTGCGAATTTGTACATGCATACCAATTTGCGATTCTGAAATAGCGATTTCTTAAAAATCGCTATTTCAGAATCGCAAATTGGTACCTTGATACATATGGCCCATAATGATTTGCAGTGGAGTAGTTATTTTGATGTCCAACATCCTCAATAAATTATTCTGTAGGTGTCACTGACCACATACATTTTCCATATCATAGGTCACCAAAAGGATTGGCTCTGGGGATACAGCTGTAGTGTGCTGCCCTCTCCTCAAATCCCTCAGCATAAATTGATATCCCTTAGTCGGGTTTATGAAATTTGTGACTGATTGAACCGGCTTGGCAGATCGTCTGGTTTTCCCTGTTCATAAACCAAACATGCTCCCTGGGGTTTTTGTTCTGCTGGAATTAAATGTATGTTTCTTGATTTACTTTTGGTGCTCACGTTAGCGCTATGCTTCATTATATGGTATATTTGGTTTGCATGAACCTTGTAGATAAGGCGCTGGAAGCGATTGAGTTCTGGTACTATCCTGGTATTGTCCTTAATCCACTCTAGCATCGTGCACAGTTATAGAAAATGTTCCACTTCAATGTCGGGGACAAGAATTCATTCCTGAGGTTAGAGATGGTTTTTGGAGCACGTTATGGTAAAGGTGGCCAAAATTGTTATTCATTCACTTCATCAGGTATACCAGACCAGTATTTTGTTGTTGATCCTTAGCATTTTTCTTATGCTTGATCTAGTTAGTATACCCCTTTTCACTTGTCAGAGGGTGTTTCTTTAAGGAGATGTTGATTGTACTTGTTTCTTCTATGACTGCTTGTTCATGGCTGTTAAGTCTTCCATGGAGTTGGTGTTGAAAAGACAGCAAAGTATGGTTACAGCAGATGCAATTTTACACCCCAATTCAAAGGCCTTTATTAGTTCTGCTGTGACACCGGATTGTTAATTCTTTCCTCCAAAGACACCAGGGCAATTGCATAACGAGGGGTACACTCGAAACCCCCAGGCTTTACCAGTTCAATTGGAAGCTGTATTTCAAGGTTAAGGAACAACATTGACTTAAAAATGATGGTATGAATTATAAGGAATATGAAAATGGTTCAAACGATTCTGCAACCAGGACAGCCTGCGGCACAGTGTGGGTTGGTGATACTGCAGGCTCACCATTTGTCTGCAGAAAGCTATTTACGCAATTCTCATCCCATGCATTGCTTGTCTGTGAAATGTTCTTGTGTACAGACCAGTTTATCTTCAGGCATCTCCTGGTTCCTGGTGCTAGCTCTTTGAGTCATCCTCCACACAGATCCTAGAGGCAGCTGAGCTTTGAGAAAATCTTTCAGTGGTCAGGACAGCTCCTCTTCTTGCAGGGCAGTCTATCTCCTTTTCTTCCACAAGTCACAGCAACATAGATCTACAGGAATCCAGACGCTGTGGAGATTGCTTCCCCTCAGGGGTTTTGCCTGTGAAAATGCGTCAACTCTCCTCGACCGTCTAATTTCCTAACATTACAGATGTACAAGTTACTGGTTTAAAGGGCAAGTGTTTCTCCAACTTTGGTAGCCAAAACAAGAAGCTTGGGCCAATCAAAGTTCTGCTTCATTCAAAATAGAAGTCTTCTCCCCATCAGGGAGAAGTGCAACATCTTTCTTACTGTCCTGTTTTGATGGACGCCTTAAGAGGGGAGTCTATGATTAGATCAGTTTGAAGTGGTCGAGGTGGCAATTTAGGGCTATCCTAGATATTAAATAAAGAAATGGGATGGCAGCCTCCACCCCTTAAAATGTGCAACTGGTTTCGGTGGGGTGTTCCTTAGCACATGGATGTGCAGGCTGTTTGTTAAATCCACAGTGCAGAAAGGATAGCCTTTCTTATAAATTCATGGACACAATGTCCAAATGGGAATGGCCATGCTTTTGGTCACAAAATAAAAATCATGTACACCCCACATTCTCAAGCCACACCTGCCCACTTTCTGCCAGTCCAACAGAAACACCCTCCTACAAGGAAAAGAAGAACTCACTTCAGCACTCTATGAAGGCGCCTTAAGCGCTTTAGACTGTATGTACGGGTCAAATAAAGTTCAATAACTCATAATCCATTCAGCTTTCATCAGCAAATTTAATGAAGTTCTTAAAAAATGTTGCTCCTTCATTTGACCAACCTCATATTGCGAGACAACTTCAAGGTCAAATGTGTAACTTCAAGTAACATTAACTCCCGATGCATTTCGGGTCTTGCCCTTCGTCTGGGGGAATTTCCTACAAATACAAAATAAATAGGCTATACCCAGGAGCTCAAAAATGCAATACATAGTGACTAATGTTATGTTATGTTATGTTAGTCTCTCTTTTATAGCGCACGAATCACCTGGGGGCATCTCGGCGCTTAACTCTAGGACAACCCGAAAGGCAGGAAGCACGGAAGGTAGGAGAGCATTAGAACAGTAGGGCCTTAAGATGTTTCCTGAACATCAGGTAGGAGGGGGATTCTCGCAGGTACAACGGCAGACTGTTCCAGTATTTAGGCGCAAGGCATGAAAATGCCATGCCCCCAGATCTGCGAAGTCTGGAACGAGGGACCACCAATAACTGTTTAAGACTTGATCTCAAAGAGCGTGAGGGGATATATCTTCCCAGTTTCTTCTGAAGATACTCAGGACCTTGCCCCTGCAGCGCACAGTAAGTAAGGCAGCAGGTCTTAAAAAAAGACCTCTGTTTTATAGGAAGCCAATGAAGCCTTCTCAGTAAAGGTTGCGAAGGAGTGCCAGATGGCAAATTCATGACCAGCCTAGCTGCCGTATTTTGAATAACCTGTAATTTTTTCAGGGAGGTGGTTCCCACCTCAGCCAGCAACGCGTTCCCGTAGTCGATGCGACTCAAGACCAGGGCTTGCGTGACTGTTCTACGGTGTTCTAGGGGGATAAAAGGGAGGATCTTTCTAAGTAGTCTAAGCCTATAATAGCATGCGCCGGATACCGCGGTCACATGGTCCTGCATGGTTAAAGACTGATTTAATTTAATGCCCAAGTTATTAACACAAGATTTAGGCGTAGGGGGCAAGCCCAATTCTGCCGGCCACCAGTCACTATTCCACATTACTGAGGCTTTTCCTAGGAGCATCAGCTCCGTCTTGCTCGGGTTCAACTGGAGACAGTTGTTATTCATCCAGTTAGAGATCGCCAATAACCCCGTAGCAAAGCGAAGCCTGTCCGCCTCAACATGTGGTCCGATGTTAAATAGTAACTGGGTGTCATCGGCGTACGATATTATTTCAAACCCCAGGGCCTCTGCCACCCTGGCCAAAGGGGCCATATAGATATTAAAAAGGGTGGGGCTAAGGCAGGAGCCCTGGGGGATCCCCTTATCCAATGATGTTCTTTCAGATTAATAAGGGCCCATTTGGACTGATTCTGAACGGTCTGCCAAGAAATTCCGTAGCCATTTAAGGGCAAGGCCCTTGATACCACAGGAACTTAACCTCTCCGCAAGCCTATGGTGAGAGATGGTATCAAAGGCCGCGGAGAGGTCCAACAGTATCAAAATAGCAGAGCCTCCTGCGTCCACTATTGTTCGGAGGGAGTCAGTCACCGCCAAGAGGGCCGTTTCCGTGCTGAACCCCCGCCGGAAACCGGACTGCGAGGGGTCCAGGATGTTATTCGCCTCTAAATAGCTATTTAATTGCCTATTGATCAGGCTTTCTAATATTTTACCCAGAAGAGGGAGCAAGGATATCGGACGATAATTGCTCAACTCTTTCGGGTCAGCCGTGGATTTTTTTAGAATAGGGCAAACATGAGCCTCCTTCCAGGATACTGGGATTACTCCTTCCCTCATAGAGAGATTAAACATCTCCTGGACTGTGGGGGCCAAACTATGAGATAGAAGCGAGATCTGGGCAGAGATCTGTCGGAGAGCCTGATTTAGCAGAGGCCAACGCCATCTGTGTCTCTGCAAGAGAGACTGGCTCAAAACCATCTAAGGAGCAGTCAGATCTATTAACATCTTCTTCAGGGTGCCTGTCACCAGTTGTAGTCACCAGCTTATCGGTGGAAAAATTTGCATAGATTTTATCAATTTTCTCAGAGAAAAACTCTGCTAAGGAATTACAAAGTTCCATTGACTCCATAGTAGGTTGTTTGCACACCGTCGGTTCCACAAAGTCCTTTACAATATCGAAAAAGGCTTTGGCTGAGTTCTTTGAAAGCTCAATTTGGCTGGCAATAAACACACGGCGTGCAACCTTCAAGTTCCGGTGATAGGTCGCCAGAGCTGATTTATAGAGATGTTTGGATTTCACCGTTTTGTTATGTCGCCACGCTCGTTCCAATTTTTTACAAACGGCCTTTTCCTGGCTCAGTTCTGGGGTATACAGTTTAGAAGAGGCCCTGCTAGGAGTGGGCCTTAGATTGTAATTCCTAGGTATGGTGGCATCAAATGCTTTTTCCAACCCAGCGTTAAATTCTGCCAACATGTTAGCTGCCCCCAGGGCTTCTAGCTGAGCCAGAGGACTATAGGCTTCCTCGAAAGCCTGTGGGGTAAGTTTATTCCATGGCCTACATGCGGTGGGACGCCGACCAACCGCTTGATCCCTTTGAGACTGCATAGGCAGCAGGTATGTAAACTTGATCATCGAGTGATCAGTCCATACGAGAGGCAGTGGAGTATCAAATTTAAGCACCTCTACATTGGAAAAGACATGGTCAAGAGTGTGACCACCACTATGCGTGGGCCCTTGTATTCTTTGATGGAGACCAAGCTGCTCCATATCAATAAGGAGTTTCTTAACTTCAGGTAGGGGACCAAGTTCACCATGGTAGTTAAAGTCACCTAATACCAAAAATGTGTTAGCCGCAAGAGCTTGCGTGGCTATCAAGTCTACAAGTGAGTCCGTGAAATCGGTTTTTGGGCCGGGAGGCCGGTAAACTAATGCTCCCGACCAGCACTCCGATGCTGAAAAGAATATTTTAAAAATCCCGATTTCCAAACTCTCCTCCAATTTGGAGTTAATCCAGGAAATGTTAATATGCTGTTTATATGCTATTGCAATACCCCCCCCCCCCCCCGATTTAGCTGTCCTGTCAAGATGAATACATTTATAGTTTTCAGGGATAGCCATGTTGATAGCTGGATGATTAGTGGCATTCAGCCAGGTCTCCGTCATAAAACATACTTCCGGGGAATAGGTGTTCAGCAAATCCCAGATTTCAAACTGATGTCTGGGAAGGGACCTGACATTGCATAGCATAAAAGTAGGGGCTTCCTCCCTTGTGGACTCCAGGGTGTGTCACCTTAATACAACATAGATTATATTGCGAAGTCATGATAATGTCGACTGTGATCAACATAGTACTAGTTACAAAAAAGTTTCCATGGCAATGAAAAATTCACTAGTGCCCGTGTATTCATGTGTTTAATCGCAGAGAAAAAGATGTGTCTGTAAAACAAGATGTGTCTGCCAGTGCCAGTCTTCCCTCAGTGGCATACCTATAAAAGCCTGTGCACCTGAACTATAATTCAAGCTTTCACTACTCCACATCACCTCACAGTCTGGTATGAGTGGGCAGTAGTCACTCTCTGTCAGGTTGGGGCTTTCCCTTTGGATGGCCGCGGTCAGCAGAGCATAATGCTAATGATATGTAGCACAAACAAAAATGGAGCACTCCTGTTCCTGTTCACAGAAGAAAAAACTTAGAGCAGGCCAGAAAAATTGGACAGGTGAAGGCGGCATACCTTTTTTAAGCTGTGCAGAGAGCTTTCTCCCTAATACCGAGTAAGTATTCTATTCGACAGAATACCATATGCAATATTCCAAGTTGAAAGGTGTTTGCAGTTTGTCTACAAATAATGCCCAGAATCTTAGTTTATCCAAAGAATTACCAGTCCAACCTTTTGACTTCATTCTCTTTGTCCAAGGATAGCAGTAGTGCTGAACAGGGCCTTCATTTGGCTCTTTACACTAGCTGGTCGTTTTTCTGGAATTTCCTATTGTGTTCTGCTGGCGAGGAACACTGATGTGTAGGAGTTTATTAAGTTTAGACAAAGTCTGCACTTGTCAGTTGGCAATGTCTGTTGTGTAACTTTTTGTGTTTCAGTTGACCAGACCCCATGCATTGTTAATCTCAACTTGCTTTTCTATTTGGTTATGGGTGAGTTTTTAACTGTCCCTTAATAGGTTCGACAAGTCACATAATGGCCGCGCCAGTTAAGAGAGGAGGGTTTAAAGGATCATATGAATTCATGTGGCGTCATACTTTTGTTTACATTTACTTCTTTGGTTACTTTGAGCATTCAATGCTAGTGAATGATGGTGCACCTACTTCTACAATGTCATTCCCTAGGGAAGACCCTATCTAGTTGCCCACTACCTGCCCTGGGAGTCTATTCTGGTCTGCCCATGGCCATGCATACTACGAATTATGGAGTCTGCACTTCGCCAATATTAATTTCAGACTTTAACAAACGCTTTAAGGTAATAAAAGGGAGTCTGAATGCACTCCATTATTGGAATTCATGTTAGGTTGAGTTTTATTGGATATTTACTTTTGTGTGGTTTGTGCTGCTGCTCTTGTTGAGGATGCTACTGTGCCTGGCTGTCAACACCTATTTCTCAGGGACAGGCATGTTGATTCACCCCAGAGGATTTCTACTCCTTGGCTCCATTTGGAGTGTAGGGCAAATCAACTGTTTAAGGTACGCAGACATTTTTCTTCAATTCGTCGCCATCTTCAATCTTCTTATACTCCAGTGCTATTTCAGCTAAGGCATCTTTTCAACAACCTTCAGGCGGCATCCTCCTCCTCCAATCAAGCTCCAGAAAGAGAGAGGGTTTCCTGATTGCTCTGAGGAGAAAGGAAAACTCTCCCTCTCAGAAAGGTCATAAAATTTCTGAGTATGCCAGCAGTGGCCCGACTGACCAGATGGGTGTGAAATCAGGCATTTTGAATTGGGAGCAGTCCACTTCAGATGCCTGGGTCTTGCATGCAGTAAAGTAAGGGATACAGCATTATCAACTGCTGGATAGAGAAAACACCTTTACAGATGGAGACCCTGCAGAGAATAATTTCTCTCACGTAGACAGATAGGTGTCTACATGATAACAATAAATCTCATGACTGCATCCTTTATATGCTTTAATAATGTCTCATTGGAAGTGTTTATGGTTCTGCATTTTGGGAGAACACATTCAGCTCTGGAGCTAGCCCTTTGGTCTTCACTCTGGGCCTCAAGTGCTCACCAAAACAGTAGCTTCAGTTATCGCCCTTCCTTATCTATAGGGCAAGCAAATAATTCTCTGTCTAGACTGGGCTACTGCATGCTCTCTTCCAAGAGGAATCTCTGAAGGAGTTGGAAGCCCTAAATTGTTATCCAACTCTACATCTCAAGATAGGATATTTATAGGAGCCCTTTTCTGCCCTGATAGTGATATGTGGAAAGTGGACTTGCTGCGCTGCATTGTGTGAAAGGGAGAGAACAGAACCACTCCATATTTTTAAAAATAGGGTGCATTATCTAGACTCCCTAGATATCTCACTGAGGCGATTCAGAAGTTTTGACTCCCTTCTACTTTGAAAGTTTATTCTGGTCACTAGGGAATTTCTCAGCACTGGTGTATTCTGCATTGTCTCTCTCCTATTCAGTTTGGGCACCCTTCAGGTCTGCAGTTTCTTTTGGAAGATTTTGAGAAGAATCTCTAAGATTCTACCCTAAGATGCCAGTTGGCAGGAGTTTCAGCTTTCCCAAAGTCTCTGGGAACTCCTAGATAAGATGAATTGCTTGCCTCTGATCTGTGAAAAGGGTTTTGCTTATCCCATCTGCAGTTAATTCTCTCACTCCCCCAAGGGATTTGCCTTATGGTCCTTGAAGGTCTCCACTCTTGAGCTTACAGCTTTTATACAGCTAAACTTTTTGTCCATGAAGGTTATCTTTCCTGCAGCAGTAACCTCAGCTCGTTGTATTGTTGAGTTTGGGCAATATTTTGGAGGCCTCCTTTTCTCAGGATTGTTGATGATGAGGTGGTGGTCTTGTAACTTAATCCTGAATTTCTTCCAAAGGTTGCTAATTTACCTAATAGAGATCAGGGGGTTGTTTGCCTGTGATTGCTCTTCACTCATCTCAATTTCAGAAGTATAGGGCCCCTGATTAAATTACAGGTAGCGGGACAGGGAAATAGACAAAGAAAGACCAACAAAAACCCTGCCTCCCCAAAAATTAAGGAATTGCTATATAGTAATTCAATATTTTTAAATATAAACATATTTTCATGTATTGATACAAAATGTAATTATCAAAATTCAATTAAATGTAATTCTTTTAGTCACAATTATTCCTAATTTATGCGAAACAAATCACAAAGGATTCCATGTTGTTCTTTTTGTGTGCCCTGAGGAAGGTGTACGGGTATGGTATGGAATGAATGAGGATGTGTGAGGTATGAATGAATTTGGGTTTTTATTAAGAAGGAGGGTGGCTTTGTGCAATATAGGGAGACAGTGATGAAATTGTATTTTGTATTTTGCCTTTGTGATTTGTTTTGTATAAAATACGAAGAATTGTGACTAAAAGATTTCATTTAATTGAATTTTGATAATTACATTTTGTCTCAATAAATGAAAATATGTTTATATAAAAAAATAACATTGATTGACGATATAGCAATTCTTTATTATTTGGGGAAGGCGGGTTTATTTTGGCATTTCATTCACCCATCTCACCAGAAGAGGAGCTACTCAAGTCTGGAAGTAAAGAAAGCGAACATTGTTCATTTGGACCGGGTTTTCCTTTTTTGCACTTCTGACCATTTTGGTTTCCTTTCTGGTTTTATGGATGGGACGTAAGGCTCATCATTGGATTCAATCTAAGTTTACGCTTGTATATTGCTTGGCAATGATTCCTGTCCTGATGGTTCAGGTTAGTAGGTCCTTTTGTCTGAAATTTGCCAGCCAGCAACTTAGGCTTACCTTTCTACCTATGTACAGCATTATTGTGTTCAGAGTGTGGTGTCTATAGGGTGTCCTTAGTTGCATCCTGTCTTGATTTTGTATTTTTTGTTTCTGTTACTCATGACTTGTTGCTGTATTTTGTGTGAGTTCAAATGCTGATAGCAACTTTTGTTTGCTCCATAAGTAATGAGTGGGATAAGGGTGAGGAACAGAGGGGTAATGACCCGATTACCTACTGGTAAACTTTATTACTCTTAGTTCTACTTATACTCGTAAGTTATTATAACATAACCACCCTCCCTTCACTTACCCAGCCTTCGCAGTGTCTTGGCAAGGTTGGGAAGAAGACTGAGAAAGTTTGCCTTATGATGCCAAGAGGTTGGGCTTTGCTTTCCAGCTTCCTCCTGAGTTTTTTTTGTCTCACGGTAGGAATACCTCATAGGTAATGATTGTGACAAGGACGAGTAGGACTATGAGTAAGGAAGATTACACGTAAGTAATCTATAATTTCTCATTGCTCCCAACCTTCACCGAATTTAAGCTTGTTACCCATCATTAGAGGCCTGTGCAACAATGGGCCAAACTACACAGCCTTCAAGCTTTCTGTGACACAGAAAAAATGAGTACCATCTAGGCAAATTTGTTTACCGGTTTAGTTTGGACTTCACCTTAACAAGGCTTGTCGACCATGAACATTAATTGGATATGATGATAAAAATGGCAGAAAAGATGGAATCAAGATTAGAAGATATGAGACAATTGATGAAGAGTCCCTAAACTACAACAACGTGGGAAAACTGGTAAAAACTACAGAACGCCCCCACGAATTCAGAGGAATTACACTGGCATCATAAAAGCATCTTACTTGGGCATTTTAAGAGTACGACCTGTCAGAAAATTGTCAGGAATCTGTTGTTTAGAAAATAAATAGAAACTGCCCTTTTTGGACATTTAAGTACAACTTAGGTGCACAAAGGAAAAGATTGTGCTCATAAAACCCAGATCCTGATTCCTAAAGATATTATCTTTGGACATTTTTACATGTAGATGAAACTTAGCACCACAATCGGAGGGAGGTGGATTTTCCATAGTACAAAGTTTAGGGTTACCAGGGGAAACATGGGTATAACCAGGAGAGTAGGAGGGTTTAGTAAATACCAACTGGAAAGGTAAGCAAAAAGCCAGAAAAGGCGTTGCTTTGTGGATTTTCACAATCCTTTCAGGTTTTTAAAGCTCACTTCCGCATAAAGGTTGGTATATTTGTGCACAAGGGGAGGAGAAGACCACCACACACCCTAATATTTAATTGAGATTTAGAAAAAGTGATTTCTGCACCAGGAAACATTTCTTTTTACCTGGAGGAAAAAGAAAAAAATGTAAATGTGCTAATGCACAATTTTTCAAAATGTACTGCTGCAAATTGCCACACTTGTGGAAAGTCCACAGTTGTAAGTTTATTACACAAGGAGTAAACAAGGAAAAATGTCCTTAGTAGACCAGAGGATTGTATGAATGCCAATAAACTCAAAAATACATTCAAATCGTAGAAGTACACCTATAATGAGTAGATTTCAGACATGTTGAAATAGTTGCATGGATACAGGACTTTAAGTGCACCGGGTTCCTCTGGGTCTAAGACCCAGCAGTAAGTAAAACCTGACCTTGGAACAGCTCCCTAAAGGGTGCTATGTCCGTATCACAAGCTTTAAAGGGAAAAACACTGATCAAGAGTGTTTTCTTTTCCCAGTATGTTGTGTTTCTGTGTTTTTTTTCCATGCAGCATATTAGTTTTGTATAGTGCGTACAATCTACTGAGTCGTCTCTAGGAGTCTGTGTGAGTTCATGTTATGGGTAGGTGTTTATAATGGGCCTTGAATGAGACCTCTGGAGTTGAGGATGAAGGTAGTGCAAATTTCTCACAGTGCTTTTCAGTGGGTCATAAAGGTGTTCAGAATTCATGCTCATTCTGTCTTTGACCTCTTTGTGGCACTCACAAAGCAATAGTCATGTGCCAAGTATAATTGTCATTCTATGTGAAAATGTATGAAGGTGGTACACAGCTGCCAAAATATTGACAGCGTGAAAGTAAAAGAAAACAATATTTACAGGAAAGCAAGTTATGTAGGAGAGAGTAAAAAGAGGGTGCTGAAGAGGTAGGAATTCAGGTGTGTGATATGCAAATTGAGGATTTTGGAAGGACGTGGTGAGAAAAAGGGTTTAAGTATATAAAAGAGTCAGATGCTTCAGAGGAAAGTGGTGTGAAGGGTAGAGCAGTAGTGACTGAGACACACTGAAGACCAGCCACGGCCCGTGAAGGGAGTTACGGTGGGGCAGGAAGGCGGGGCGGGGGAGGGGCAGAGTGGGAGGTGCTAAAAACCAGAATATGGATAATTGGAGGTAAGTAAACAATTGAATAAATAAAATGAATTTCGTAGCGCGCCCTGCATCGCAAAATTGTTTACTTACCTCCAATAATCCATATTCCGGTTTTTAACACCCCTCACCCTGCCCCTCCCCTGCCCCGCCTTCCTGCCCCACCGTAACTCCCTCCACAGGCCGCGGGTGCTGAAGACCACTACCCTTTCCACTGACCTCATTATGGTTTAATCCACAGTCTCATATTTTCAGAATTGGAAATGTTTTAATGCTAATTATTAACACCAAAATCATTGTTGTTTCGCATTTATCTGATACTGCTGTGGAAAATGACTAGGCCACATTATGACTAGTGCATGCTTAAATGTTGTACATGAGCATTGTTAGGTTTCGCCTATTATCATTCGCTTGCGAATGTAATAGGCGAAAATTCAAGTGCTCAATCGACTAGTGAAACCACTGCGGTTTCTTCACAGTGCATGTGAGTCACAGCGGGTCACGTGACCACACAAGCACGCGCATCTCCCTAATCTGCCTGCCGCCTGCCACACTTCTCCTCCCCTCGCTTGCATTCCCACCCCACCCCCCCCACCAGGCTCTCCCGCCCCCATCCGGCTTCCCTCCGGCCATTTGGCAGCATTGCGAGGCCAGCTGACATCTCCCTAATCCGCCTGCCGCCTGCCGCTTTAGAAGCGGCTGTTGAGTGTTTTATCAAATGCATCACAATTGAGTCGGTCAAAAACGGTATTCCGTGAACATCGTATAACCAGAAAAGGGAAGTCGAGGATGTATACAAAAATATCGATTAAGTGAAAAGTTAGAGCTCACAAAGCCCCTATCGACTCTCGCTGTAAACAGGGTAGTAACTTACATGTCTAACAAATGATCGACGACGACGCCATTCATTTCAAGGTCCACAGGCACAGGCAGCAGCTGATGCTGAAGGGACCGTCACCGAATTTCTATTTGTTTCTAAAAAATAAAGTTTTACTCTTCGCTTTTTTCCCCACACCCAATATATTATTCTATTGTGTTTTCTTGTAAGTACGTGCGCAGAACATCGGTGTTAGTGCAGTTTGATTTGACAATTAACTCCTCCTACAAATAGGAGCTCAAACATATACACACAGAGGGTTTGCCCGAGAGGCGAGTTGTAGTTTTTATCTCACAGAATAAGATCATCTCCGGGAAGTGAGACACTTGCATTGACTCGTGACGCAGATAAGTAGAATGGTCAAATCAAAACAGCAGTGCGTTTGAAAGAAAAAGTGGACTAGAGTAACCGAACCATTTCCTGTCTGTAAGAGCCATATCGGTATTTTACAGCGTGGCGGACAAAATATTCAGAGATTCGTGAACCGGGAAATCAAACCTAAAACCAACCTTTTACATATATAAATGGCGTGCAGTAAACATGCACCTTACCCAAAATTATAGTTAAAAACTCAACAAATAGCTGTATTAGTTTGTCAGCATTTTTTTTTTGTCTGCATCAAAAAGAATGAACTTGATTAAGGACTGTTTTAAAACAACAAACGTACTAGGTTTTGTTTTACATCTTTTAAAGCAAATGATGAATCCGCAGCATTGCGAGGCCAGCTGACATCTCCCTAATCCGCCTGCCGCCTGCCACACTTCTCCTTCCCTCGCTTGCATTCCCTCCCCCCCCACCAGGCTTTCCCGCCCCCATCCGGCTTCCCTCCGGCCATTTGGCAGCATTGCGAGGCCAGCTGAAGAAAACAAGCACTGGCGTTCCCAATAGGTTTCGCATTTGGAAAGTTGGAGCTATTGGTTTTGTAAATGACATTTTATATTTATATATCATTATTGGCATTGTCAATAACAATATATAAATATAAAATGTCATTTACAAAACCAATAGCTCCAACTTTCCAAATGCGAAACCTATTGGCAACGCCAGTGCTTGTTTTTTTATTGCTTTTCAGACAATCATTGACCATCCATTCTCTGTCTGTGTAGAATAACATTTCCTAGCTTCCTCACCAGAGGAATGTATTTTTGAAACATTACAAGATGATGAGCAAAACCTCCGTTGCTATGTTCGCAATGCATGACACTCAATTGCAGGTGTGTGGTTTTAGTTTCAAAAGATGAAGTGATTTGCTTGAATCTGGCATATTATGGGGCATATTATCAAGAAACGGCGTTAACATTGATAATAATTAGCAGGAAACTGCCTCTAAAACGGCGATAATGGGCTTGATAATACGCCCTTGTGAATTCCCATAGAAGCTCATGTTCTGGTGTGAACATGGGCTTCTATGGGAATTCTCAACGGCGTATTATCAAGCCCATTATCGCTGCTTTAGCGGCAGTTTTCTGCCACTAAAGCGGCGTAAATGTTAACGCTGTGCTTGATAATATGCCCCCATGTTCTCTGTTTTTGCTGCTAATGTGTGTTCTCTTTATAGCACAGCCCACCATTCGCCCGTTCTTGATTCTATTCTCTAATTGAGCTGCTCCTACAAATCAACCTAAGGATTCCAACTTTATTTTTAGCCTTCAATGTCAAATTCTGACACATTTTGTAATTTTACATGTTACTGTATCTACATCTGTATTTATTGATTTGGCTTTAGATTATAACTTTTTTGTTTGTTTCTGTAATGATTAATTTGACATTTAATTACTTCTATAAACTGAGAACTGGAAGAAACCTAGTTGTGCACATAACTAATGGTCTTTGCTGATTCTTTGAGTTCAGCATTCTCTTTTTCCAGCAAATTGATCCTCCTTAATATTGATAATTTTGCTTGAGTTGGAGCATTAACCCCGCTAATAAGCAATGTCAAAGTCAAGGGTGGTTTGTTTTAGGAGCAGGCTTTTTGTTGTGTGATATGCCCCAATATGTCTAGATGCCATAATAGAAAACTTGCAAAGAGACACCAAATCCTTGTCAGGTGGCATACTTAGGCAAGTACAGGGTTTTAGTTTCCATGTTATTAAGCTACACCCCTATTTACATAGGCCACTCATCTTGGAAAGGAGTCCTAGTCGTGCTTCTTAGGCCCTTTTAGAGACCCCCCCCTCTATTGTTTCATCTCACTTAAAGCCCCGCGTGAATTGCCCACCTAAAGGGTGGTACATATTGAGAGTTCTACATTACATTTAATGCATTCACTTAAATTGCTCTCACCAAGGGGCATGATTGTCAGAACCAGCAGCAGATCTTGACAGACGTGCTGGTGGCAGGGTGCAGGTGTTGACTGGGTGGATTTCACAGCTGAACTCGTTAAAGTGGCGCCCAGCCGTCAGCAAGATGGGTGCCTTTAAATTAACATTACTTAGGGGCATATTATCAAGAAACAGCGTTAAAATTATCGCCGCTTAAGCGGCAGGAAACTGCAGCTAAAGCAGCGATAATGGGCTTGATAATATGCCCTTGTGAATTCTATTTCAGGACAGGAGGCTCCGATTATGCTATACTCAATTTCTTTACTGAAATACTGCAGCCAATCACAGTACAGTAAAGAAAACGAAAAACTACGTTACCCATAAACCCTGGGTAACCATAGAGTACACCAATAGTATATAAACAGTCATAGAGGTAACCACTTCCTCTTTCTTTGCTGCTGCCTTGCAGCCAGTTAAGTGCTTTCTTCTGTTACTTACATTTACTGCTGTTGTTATATGTATGGCGCTTTGCTAGCGACCTCTGCCACGCTGTGTTGCGCGTTGCGTTTCGCCACTTGGCTCTTTGTTACAGCGGCGGTGTCGCGTGGCTGGGAGCGTGTGTTCCGCCTCCCTTACGGTCCGGGCGCTTCGTGCCCGGAACCCTTGTATTGTGGAGTGGGAGTCCGGTGTTGTGAAGCGCTCGCACTGCCAGCGCGAGCTCTTCCTCTTCTGTTTGTGGCAGCCGGGGTCCGCGCATGCGCAGCAAGGTTTTCCGGCGCCCCGTGTGACCGGGAGTTGCCGGAGCTTCAGTGAAGGACGTTCATTGCGGCGTTAACGCCCACAGCCACGAACTTAACCCCTACTTGACGCCGGTTGCTGTAAAAAGGCTTCAGGCAGGATAACTTTGCATAGGCTCTGCCTAGAGTGCTTTTGAGAGACGGCAAGCCCTCCCTCCACCTTCTAATTGTTTTGTATGCGATTTTTTCTGCATTTCAAGGCTTGCTGTGGGGTTTTTGTCACTCCCCCAGAATTTTGCCTCTGGCAAACTCTTCATTTGTCATCTTGTGGGCTGAATTGACACCTTGGTGTATCATGACCGATTATTATTATGCAGATGACGATGATTATTGTGATGACGCCTCAGAGTCCCTTGAACAGGACCTAGTGGAGGCCCTTGATAGGGGTGTTCAACACTCGATGAATAAAGCACTGGTTCGTGCTATCACTCCTCTAAAAAGGCATTTAACGACCTATGCGCAGCAACAAGGTTGGGTTCCTACCATGCGCAAGTCTTCTTCTTCCCCGAAGAATCCCCATGCTTCAGATTTTCAGCGTCTGGCTAAGTCTCTCGCTGCTGCGAAATCCCAGTCAGCGCCTGTTGAGGCTGATTCGGATGACCAACATTCTTCATCCTCCTCTGATCCTATTCCACCACCTCCAAAAAAGAGGAAATGCAAGGAACATTTTGTTGATGCCCACTCTCATCCACCTGTCCTCACCTTTGATCCTACTGCAATTGTCCACCCCAATTCTACGGCTTGTCTCCCGTCCCCCGCAGTGGCGGAGTATGTGCAACAACACATTCGACAGCCTTTTGAGAAGGTCGTCCGTGCCCGACTCCGTTCGGAGTGTCCTCGGCCGGATTTGTCTGATGGTTTGGCGGACACACCGGAGGTGGATCCCACCATGATCACCTACCTACGGAAATTTGCTAAGGACCCTAAGAAGGGTCTGGACCGTTCCTGGCGTTCCTGTCAGGACAAGGTCTTGGATATGCTGGGCCCTCTGACAAAAATATTGGATCTGGGTTTCAGGGCCAAGGAAACATCGACGATGGTGGATCCAGACGAGCTAATTGAGTGGGCTCAAAGGGCGATTTGCCAACTCGGCAACGCCAATTGTGCGCTCTCCAGTGAGAGGCGTTGTTCTATTCTCCTCAAACTCGACCCTAAATTGGCGGAGCTCACGACTTCAGAGTCGGGTCCAGCGGCTCAGGGTCTTCTTTTTGGTCAGCCTTTCTTGAAGGAGCTGACCCAGTTTGTGAATACATTCAGTGGCCTAGACAAGGCCCAGGCCACACTCCGGCGAGCTATGCGTCCGGTTTTCAACAAGGCCGGACGAAACAGGGGACGCTCGTTCAGCCGTGGTCAACAACAGCCCGCTCAGAGGGGCTATCAGTCCCATAGGGGAGGCAATCAAGACTCAGGATACTCCCAAAGATCGAATTTCTACCCTTCAAGAAAAGGCCGCAGATAATACAAAAAAGGCCGTTCCGGTGACAACTCCGGAGGATATCAGGATTCCGCCACTTCAGGTGAGCCTAATTCCTGCATGCAGTGTTGTTCTGGGGGGCAGGATTCGTTTTTTCCTCGCCAATTGGCGCTCGATCTCCAGCGATGCATGGCTGCTGGAGACGGTTCAGGGGTTCAAGATAGAGTTTTATCATCCCCAAACTCAATCTCGGCTGCCCTCTCCTCTTTGTTTTTCCCAAAAAGATCAGGTGTTCATCACCGAGGAACTTCAGTCGCTCCTCTTAAAAGGGGCAATTGTTCAGACCGTGCGTCATCGACAAGGGTTCGCCAGCACGATCTTCCTAGTGGAGAAGAAGGGAGGGGGTTCGAGATTAGTCCTCAATCTGAAGGAATTCAACGGGGGTGTAGTCTACAGACACTTCAAGATGGAGGGAATCCATCTACTGCGAGATCTTCTGCGCGAGAAGGATTGGATGGTTCGTCTGGACCTCAAGGACGCATACTTGTCCATTCCAATCTTTCGTCCCCATCGCCGGTTCCTCCAGTTCCACTGGCAAGGGACTTGGTACGAGTACCAAGTTCTTCCGTTCGGCCTCTCGTCGGCACCATGGTGCTTCACGAAATTGCTGAGGCCAGTCATGGAAAATCTTCGCAGTCGGGGAGTTCGGTTGATCATATATTTGGACGACATCCTCCTTCTAGCGGATTGTCCTCTCAAACTAATGTCTCACCTGGAGTGGACCATCGAGCTCTTACAGTCTCTCGGCTTTCTGGTGAATGTTCAGAAGTCTGTGTTGAGACCGTCTCAGGTGATAGATTTCCTGGGTTTCAGGGTCAACTCTCTTACATGTCAACTTCTTTTGCCCAGTCAAAAGATTCGCTTTATCAAGAGAGAACTGACTTCCGTTATTTCGAGACCGACTGTGTCCTTGAGATCGTTAGCACGAGTTGTCGGTCTCTTGGCCTCGTCTCTTCAGGTGATCTTCCCGGCCCGCTACATTACAGGGCTTTGCAGCGTCTCAAGATTCGCCATCTTCAAAGAGGGCTCAGTTATTCGGATCAAATTCCTCTCTCGGAGGATGCGAAGTTGGAGATGCAATGGTGGTTGGACCACATGGAGGCTTGGAACGGTCGAGCCCTCTTCGGGTCCACCCCAGAGATTGTGATCGAGTCAGATGCCAGTCGTTGGGGCTGGGGGGCCAGGTGTGGTCCGGTCTCGACGGGGGGTCGTTGGTCTCCCCAAGAACTCTCTCTTCATATCAACTGTCTGGAGCTCCTGGCGGGCTCCTTTGCCATTCGTTGCCTCTCTCCCCTTCGGTCGAACTGCTGTATACTCCTCCGCATGGACAACGTATCAACAGTCCGCTACATCAACAAGCTCGGGGGGACTTGATCCCGGTTACTGGTGGAGATTGCCAAGGAGTTTTGGCACTTTTGTCTGCAACAAAAGATCACGGTTATTGCAGAGTATCTCCCCGGTTGCAACAATCTTGTTGCGGATTGGAACTCGAGGCATCTGAGAGACTTCAGCGATTGGAGGCTTCACCCTTGTGTGTTCCGTTATCTTCTCCGGTCCTGGGGACCTTGTCGGATAGATCTTTTTGCGTCCCGCCTCAACACTCAACTTCCACTGTTCTACAGCTGGAGAGCGGATCCGGCGGCTCTGGCCACGGATGCTTTTCTCCAACCGTGGCCGACAACGTTGTGTTATGCCTTTCCCCCGTTCATGATGATTCCCAGGGTCCTGGCCTACACGAAGCGCTACCGAGCGGAGTTGATTCTGATTGCTCTTCTGTGGAGAGCTCAGCCATGGTTCCCGGTTCTCATGGAGATGGCCTGTGCAGTGCCGTTCCTTCTTCCCCTGAAGTGGAATCTCCTGTTAGATCCTCTTCAGAATCCGCATCCCCTGATTCAGTCAGGCTCTCTCCTGCTTCTGGCGTGGCGGATTTCGGGGAACGCTGGTCGGTCCCAGGCCTTTCTGCGGACGCTTCCAGATTCATCAGTGACGCCTGGTCTCCCGGTACCCACAAGCGCTACAGAGGCTCGTGGAAACGTTGGAGTGACTGGTGTGTTCAACGGCAAGTTGATCCCACATCAGCTGATATTTCTGTGATGGTACATTTTTTGGCCTCATTGGCTTCGTCTGGCTTGGCGTATCGAACAGTGAATAATTTCCGCTCAGCTATCTCTGCGGGTCACCTCCGGGTTGATGGTAAACCAGCAGGTGAGCATCCTTTAGTGGCTAAGTTGCTCAAGGGTATCCGTCTTGCGAACCCTCCTCGTCCCAAGTACGTTTCCTTATGGGACGTATCTACTGTTCTACGTTTTCTGGAGGCTTGGCCTGTTAATTCTTTGCTGTCCCGCAAACAATTATCTGCCAAGTTGACGATGTTGTTGTGCCTAGTTTCCTGCAAACGGGTATCTGATGTGCGCGCTTTGGATCTTGCCGGGCGCAGTTTTACTCCTGAGGGCGTCACATTCCATCTTTCTAGACGTACCAAGACCAATACTACGTTTATTTCTTATCCGTCTTTCCCTGCACATCCTAACCTTTGTGTTGTTCAATGTCTCAAGGATTATGAAGTAAGTACTTCTTCTTTTCGTTCTGATATGCAAGGCCAATTGTTGATTGCGTTGCAGAAGCCCTTTCGCCCCGTTACCCCAGCGACATTGGCTAGGTGGGTACGATGGCTCATGGCGGAGTTTGGGGTTTGGGGCTCATTCGGCCCGAGGCGCTATGGCCTCTAAAGCTTTTTCATTGGGGGTTACTCTGTTTGACATTATGAAGGCGGCTGATTGGTCCTCTGCTTCTGTTTTCAAAACGTTTTACTTTAAACCTATTGATCATGTTGCTTCTGTTGTGGTGGATCAGCTTTAACCCCTTTAGAGCTTGTAAATAAACCTCCCCAGTGCTGCGCTGTCCATTGGAACTAGTGCTGAATGGACGTCCAACGGTCGTGCGCAGCACTGGGGAGGTAGTGGCCGTGACGACCGTTGGCCGACGGCAGCAATTAAGGGGTTAAACAAGCATAATCGGAGCCTCCTGTCCTGAAATAGAATTCAAAATTTGCAAACATACGTGACAAGAATTTTCAATTCTATTAAGGACAAGGAGGCGAGGATTATCCCACCCATTGTATATGCATTTTCTGTATCAGATATTGTTATTATGCAATTGTTCATGGATTTTCTTCCTAATGAACTGTTATGATTGCTTTATTTTTTCTCTACCCACCCTTTTGTATGCTCATGATTACACGGAATGTGTATTACGGCTTTGTGTCTCTTTTCAGGCTCTGATCCCAAGTGACGCTCCTCCGGCTCCGTCCTTGTATGAGGTGTGCTGCGAGTTTCTACTCCTCGTTGGCCTGCTTTTGTTCCTGTGGCTTTGGGAGGTTCCTTCGCCCCTTCGTCCGGATGTTGGCTTCTCTGGAGGACGTCCTTAATGGATTTCTAGTGTTCAAGTTGTTCTTCCTATTTGATTTTGGACAAAGAAAGTGGAAGTGGTTACCTCTATGACTGTTTATATACTATTGGTGTACTCTATGGTTACCCAGGGTTTATGGGTAACGTAGTTTTTCGTTTTCTTTACTGTACTGTGATTGACTGCTGTATTTCAGTAAAGAAATTGAGTATAGCATAATCCTCACCTCCTTGTCCTTAATAGAATTGAAAATTCTTGTCACGTATGTTTGCAAATTTTTAATTCCCCTAGAAGCCCATGTTCTGGTGTGAACCTGGGTTTCTATGGGAATTCTCAAGGACATATTAACAAGCCCATCATCGCCATTTTAGCGGAAGTTTCATGACGCTAAAACGGCGATAATTTTAAATCCATTTCTAGATAATATGCCCCTTAGTTCCTTCTTAGGACCACATACAAACTTGTTCTCAACCTAGCTGCAGTTTGGTTTCAAGGTTGTATATTAATTTTTATTTCAGTGTGCTTCTAGTCCACTGGAGCGCGGAACTCATGCTACACCTTCTTCGAAGCTCTATAGAATTCTTATATTTATACACCCTCAAACGCTAACCACCCCGAAGGATGTGTATTTGATTGATGGAAAATATAGGCTGCTGTAAATCAAAATGAATTTTGCAGCTGGAAAATTGTCATTTTATTCAATTCACTGGGCATTACTTTCATGTGGATTTGGGCTAGCCATATCAAATGAACCTATGTAAAGTACCCAGAAAATCCTGGGCCTTATTTAGAAGAAAGTGCTGCAGCGCGGCTCCGCTAGCCCTTGGGCTGCGCCACACTGTAACACCTTCAAAGCACATGGATGTCTCATATCTACAAGGATATATAACAGATCCCTTTCCTCTCCCCTGCGCTGGTGCACAATTAGCTGCCATGCACCATGGTGCAAGGATGCCTGCATCACAGGGATGAATGTTTATATGCAGGCCGGTGTCCCTTTCTACACTTAAACAATCTGAAATGGTGTTTTTCAACTTGTAACTGTGCTGTATTAGCACACATTGAACTTGTAAAATGTCATTTTTTAAATGATTGTTTATGTGCAGGAAAGGATACCTTCCTGCACATAAACAATCATAAGAGGTGATTTCCCCGTTTTATGTGTGCTGCACGCATAGAAAGGGGAAAAAAAACCAAGGAGAAATGAATACATTTCTCATCATTGCGCCTCCCTATGCCTCAGCGTAGCATTCAGATGCATTTCCAGGTTGACGATTCCTCGTAAATCTGGGAGTGTGTCAGGTTGCATGGGTGTTGCGTGGGAACACCCACAGCAACAATCATGGAATGCCCCTTTCACGCAAAGTGCTGTGTGTAAAGGGGCCGTATTTACAAAAACAGGAAAATCCAGGCAGGGTGACTTTTCCTGTCCTTGTAAATATGGGGCAGCAAAAGGCGCCGTTGGTGTGTCACAAAAAGTGACGCACCGTCGGCGCAAGGGGCATGTAAATAAGCTCCTGCTGTTTTTACCGATGAGACATTACTTTGTTTTTGTTGTCTTTTTCTAAGATGTTACCTATTGTATGTCAATAACAAAAACCATCAAATGTTTGGACTGAGGGAGTTAGTGGGAAGCAGAGGTGTCTCCCACTGTGGCTCAGACCCTGGATACACCCTAATCCCGCCACATTCTCACAGCCCATGACATGCAGCGCGCGCACTGTCAGCTAATCCAGATCAGGTTGCCTCTGCGTACCTGGCAGCACGCTCCTGTGCAATGAGCAAATATCAGAAGAGTTTGCGCTTACCGAGGATCAGGGTAATCCGCGCTGAGTGCCCGTCTCTGTGCGGCGTTAGAGGGCATTAGAGGTTAGAAAGCGCTAAGCACCTCGCATTCCTACTTGCATAATATTCCCAGCTCCTGCAGGGGGTCCTTTTTAATGATACAAAACATATGTGAGGAAAGCAATCATTTTCGGTATTCATGTCGTCACCCAGTGAACTACAGTGATAAATGTGATATGGCGTGCGGTGCAAAATCGTTTTCTTCTGGTCTTTCCAGAAATGTTACAGGCAATCAAACGCATGTCGTCCTACGATAGCTCACCGCGGCGCTGCCAAAACAGACGACGCACTTCAGGGAATCACACGCATTTCACCTGCAATAACACTCCTCTGCCTGCAACAGACGACGCACTTCCTGTTTATTTTGTGACATGGGGAGCAAAGTCGAAATGTTGGAGGTCTGAATGTTTGCAATTTCAAGCAAACAGGGTTCTGCTGCAGTAGATAACAAGCATTGCCAAATACAATAGGTTCGACTTTAATGTGCAAACGCACGCACATATTATTTGTGACGTGACGCTGTGTAACCTGGCCTCCTGCTTGGTATCACAAGCTCGGTGAATGGAAAAATAAGGCTCCCACACAGGAGGCATAAACGTAGGCACATTAACAAGGCACACATTACAATTGCTGTGTGTTCCAAGCATTGTTGTGGTGTTGTTTTAGTTTTTTTTTAGTTCTTCTGTTGAGTGTATAGTTGGTGTGTGTTGATATTATACATTGTGCTGTTGTGGGCGTTTGTGTGTTGTGTATTGTATTATTGGGTTGTGCTTCGTATTGTGGTCTGTGTCTCTGGTTTCTTTTTTATGGTTGTATATTATTGGTGTATATTTGTATTAACATATGAGTGTGTTGTGCTGGTGCGTTGCATGCTCTTAAGTTGTTATTGTGCCATTGTGTTGTTTTGGGCGTGGTGTTCCATTGCATTTGTTGTGTTGGTATGGTGTTATTACGACTGCCGTTTTACATTGTGTGGTGGTGGGCCCTAGTTTATGTTTGTGTGCTGTACTGAGTTGTGCAGTGTTTTGCTGCTGCATTGCTTTGTTGCTCTGGCAGTGTGTCGTATTGCTTTGTGGTGGGGGTTGGCAGTGTAATGATAGTGGGTGGTACTGTGATTTTGTTGATGGTAGTATAGTGTGACGTCTCAGTGGAGTGATGGAGTGCGGTAGTGAGGTGGAAATGGTGGACTCACTAAGATGTAAGGTGATTTCAAGGTGGGGGATAGTAATTGTGTGGTGTGTTTGGCAGGGAGCTGCAAAAGTTTGTGTGTGTGTCTGGTGATATGGGAGATAGTGGTGCCTGGCATGATGTTTTTATTGGGATGCTTTATAGTGGTCGAGTGATAGTGACATAATGAGTTTGCCAGCGACTGTGGTTATCTTGACAGTTACATCTGTATTGTGCTGTTCTTATGGTTTGCGATCTGTGGGTCGGGTTGTTGCCTTGCATGCATGGTGTAATGTTATAGTTGTGTTCTGTATTGTTTAGCCCTTGTATGGTGTTGCTTTGTTGTGTGTTGTAAAACTGTGGTTGTGTGGCATGCATTTTTGGTGCATTGTGTTCTTATGGGTGCTGTGTTTTGTTGAATGTTGCATATAGGAGTCCCTATAGATGTGTAGCAGTCAAAATTAAAGGACAATTTGTCCTCGGTAGATTTACAGTGGAATAATGGATACCTCTGAGGTGAGACAGCAGAGCATGTGAGGTACTTCAACATATATTGCCTAAATAAATTGTCAGTTGTCACCTAAATGTGATGACTGGTTCATGCTCGCTCAGCACAATGACGTAATGAGTGAAACTGAAGTGCATTTGTTTTTAAGTTTAGCCCCTTTTACACCGGGGCAGACCAGCCGAGGGCTGTTCGCTCAATTGCAGTTCCTCCTGTGTTCCAGAGCGAGCCCAAAAGGCAGCTGGTCCGCTTATAACCGAAGAGTATAAGGCTGGCACAGGGCCAACTGTCAACCCCATTCTGTTAATAATGCAACTCCTGCTATTTCCTGCGGAAATAGCAGATAGCGTAATTTCCCTCCACCCATAGCATAATTTTCCTCCTTCAAGCTTCTATGCTTATGGAGCTGTCTTTACACGTTTTAGTTTTACATATGTATTCAACCCCCTCAAACCACACCGCACAAGTCAGAACTAGGCCTAGGAGAAATTTGAATTGTACTGGTGAAATTCACGTAATTCCTGAATTTTGCTTAATGCGAAAATCGTGAAATGACTTGAAATTTAATAATATGCGATTTTGCATTATTTTTGCATGTGAAAAACGTGCTCGCATAGAAAATATATCACAGTTATTGCTCAGACTAGTCCACTGTTTTAATCTCATGCAACTTTTTTGTGCCTAATGTGCCAACTCGCGGAAAAGGTTATTTGCGATATCGGCAAGCCACCTTTCTCTCTAAAAGTGCACTTTTGTGAATTGTTTTATGGAATGTCATGGAATTTTAACAGAAATCTGCAAAACATTTTCCTATGCATTTTTACCAGAATCCCTCCAAAAAATTGCAAACGTGCGCCCACCCTTAGTCAGAACTGCACTAATGGAAGATAAAATGATACAATTGCCAGGTTTACTGACTTGTCATGGACACCTACAAGAAAGGATCACGGTGATGAACAGTGCACTGCCAAAACAATTGTAGAAATAGATACAATTCCTGTTCCATCAACCAACACAGTCTGTGAGTGTAAATCAACACCTACTGCTGTGCCCTCCTTTATATTTTATAAGTACACATTCCTGTTACAGTTCACATTTATCAGAATCAAATATTCATTCTCGACTGCTCTGTTTCTGTTCAATGTTCACTAGTGTTTGCAATTAACTGTGGTTGCAGAAAATGACAACTGTGTTGGCTTGCAATATAACACAAGTTGTTTCTTGAAGTGTGTACAGTTTATTTACAATTGTAGTAATGACCCGCTTGTAAAAATACCTTGGCCACATAGAAAATTACAGGGCTTCCTAATAGAGCGTAATTATAAGGGGTCTTATTGAAAAGTCAAGGAGTAATGTAACTGGTTGTAAAAGGCTCCTTGGTCCCCAGCAGGGATAAATGATCTAGATGACCAGGATCAGCAGACTAGGGCCATGCTGGCATCTTGTGCCCAGCAAACCTGTAACAAGATCGCAGAGGAAGCCTGGACCACAAAGTTTCGATCCCAATTCCTGCCATACAGCAAAGTACTTACCCGCTCCATCTTGAACTTTACCACCTTAATCACCTTCTGCACAGACACACTGGCCTGACAGAAGACCGTCCCCACCGCATGCACCAAGCTACAGTCAAGCTGGTAGAACCCTTACTCCTCAAACACCACTGCAAATAGGTAAAACAATGATGTAACCCACCCTTAATAATAGCAACAGAGACACATACTGTGGAAGAATTCACATCCTCAACCACCAGCTCACCACCATCATCCCATTACAGAAACACTGCACCCAGCTCTCCCAATACTTCACCACTAAAATCACCACCCTATACAACAACTTTGCACCTCAACCGGACCGCATCATGCTCGCCTCCCTCCATTACAACAAGAAGCACACTCAAAAAACCACTTTGACTTGCTGGCTGACCCTCAGCCATTAGGAAACTGCCACCACGATGCACATCATCCACTATGGAGCCCCCCCCGGACCCATACCCTCATTTCATCCTTCTCAAAGAACTTGACACCACCTGCACCACCCTCACGCCCACCCTCAACACATGCTGAGCATAGCAACCTTCCAGGGCCTATGGAAAAACACCCCCATTTTATCCCTCCTTAAAAATCCCTCAGAGGACTTGGAGACTCTGACAAACTACAGACCCACCTCCCTTCTCCCTACCCAGCAAGCGTCTTGGGGAAACTCATCAACGATTGCCTGGATGACCACCCTGATGCGAGCCACCTCCTTTACCCTTCCCAATCAAGATTTATACTGAACCACAGCACCAAGATCACCCTCATCACCATCACACACAGTAGCACTCATTCTACCTCATTTCTCGGCTGCCTTCAACAACGTCTCCCACCCCATCCGGATCCAGTGCCTCCATGACACTAGAATACGAGGACCCACTATCCGCTGTATCAGCTCCATCCTGATGGGTCACACTAATCTGTAAGTCCAGCTTCCTGGTCATCTTTTGCCTCCAACCTGACCTGTGGTATCCCTCAAGGCTCCTCGCTTAGCCGAATGCTCGTCAACGTCGAAATAGCTCCACTAGTCAGTTTCATCCGATCTCACAGACTCAAGATCATGTACTATGCCAACGGCACCTATAGAGCATTTTGTCTGAGCTGCCTTCACCATTCCAGCCACCTGACCCAACTGAACATCCACTATACGACTACTAGCCCATAGTAGCAGTCCTCAAGTCATATTGAGGCGGGCCGACTGGCACTCATTTTCCTGCCACCATGTCCACCATGCAAATACTTTCTGCACATTGAGGTCCTTTTTTAGGAGAAAACAATTTAGGAGTTTGTTTTTTCTGAACAAAACAGTTGACAGAGCTGGTGATTTAAACCTGGGCCCTGCCCAGCAAACCTCCTGTAAAGGGAGCCTTTGTGGTGGCAAATTCTTTTAAGCACAGAGAGCACCACCATCCAGATCTTTAACCCCTTGGACGCTGGTGACGGAACCACTCCGTCACCAGCCACGGGTGGGCTGTGCTAATGATGGAGTGGTTCCGTCACGGCCCGCCGCACCTGCGCGGCATTAATTCCGCGCCTGCGCTGAGCGTTCCATTGAGCGGGCGGGGCCATGACGGAACCACTCCGTCACAAGCACAGCATGCCCGTGGCTGGTGACGGAGTGGTTCAGTCACCAGCATGGCGGTGCCGCACGGCCCCCCTTTCCCCCCAGTGCGGTGGTGGAATTACCGCCGCAGCCAAGGGGTTAATGGTCCTACACCCTTTTGGTGTACTGGGGGAACAGCCACAGGGGTCTAAATAGGGCCCAGACTTCCTGTTATCTATAACAAACCAATTGCTGTATGTTGATGTGGGTGCCACCAACATATCAATCAATGAAAGCTTGAAGAAAGACCTCAGAAGGAAGAAAATAAAAATAATTGAAGTAATCAAAACCCTTTCATCATCAAAAACACTCAGCCAAAAGAGACTTCATCAATGCCAAGAAATAATTGATCCTTGCAAAATTGTATTTCTTTAGAATGGGCACTAAATTCAAAGCTCCTTCTTCTTTATATTAGCCCTTTACGTTCCCACCAAATTGTACCTACATCTCTAAAACCAGAATCTAGTGAAAATAGATCAATAAAAAAATCCTAATCCTCCCCTAGCCCCACAACATCTCCTTTAGTTACTACCTCTACCTAGATTTTTCCTTTCTGAACAATTCTCTTAGTGCGGTTAAGTAGAGCAACCTCTCCAGTTCTCTCACAGATTGCTACCCACTTCAAAATGTCAAGAAAATCTGCCCATCATTTTTTTGCTCACTGTGCCTCCTCAGGAAGGAGCCGGCCATATGCAAATCAGTGATGGTGCTGCTCCAATACGAGCAGTCCAGCCCAAACTACTGGACTAGGCAAACCGAAGGTGTGAGCCCCCCTAAATGCGGGGGGAGCCCTGGAGAGCTGTGGGTCGTAGTGAAGTGAACGGCGGAAGGACATAGAGACCGTTCTGGGAAGAGGAGACTTGCCAAGAACCTGGTGGGGTCTCCCTCCTCGGACGTCATGGAATAAGGCTGAATGGGGCTTGGGAGCAGGCCTGGCCGCCATATCGGAAGAGTGTGTGACAGTTTCGGCGTCTCGCTGTGGGTTCAGCGGGGCAAACGCAGGGGGCGAAGGCAGTGGCGCGCCTAACCAGGACCGTAAGGAGTAGTACCCAGGCATTTGGGGTGCGCAGGCCGAAGAAGGAGACGTGTACGTACTTTCCTGTGTGGAACAATGTTGATATTGAGAAATTAATGGATCAGTGACCTTTATATTAACTGTTATCTAGGAGAGGTCCTCTGTTTTTGTTGGTTCTTGCTCCTTGCATTCCTCTCCTAGTACCCAATTCAGGGACCCTCTGTTGTTTTTGAACATAAGGCAGGGCAGAGACAGAGCAGAGGTGCTGCTCCACTGTGAGATGTACTCCCGGCAGAGACGCCACGTGGGCCGACGCCTGACCTTAAGATGGCGGCGCTCTAAAGACATAGGCGCCGCTGACCACCCTGCGAGCTCCTGGGACCTGGTGGCATCTGGACGGACCCGGGAGCAACAGCGCGACCATCAGTGTGCACCCATTGCTCTGTTATGAGGAACACACCCGCCTGCTTGGTCCTAAGATGGCGGCGCCCTCAGGACATCGGTACCGCTGACTCTGCCTTTGTGTGCCATCAATGCTGCGGCAGTCCTGGAGAAATGTGTCATGGGAGTGCTTTTGTGTGTGCATTTGTGTGTGTATGAGGGGGTGTGTGCGGACGCACGTATGTGTGTGTGCGCCTGTGCGTGTATGAAAGACTATGCTCACTTGTGTGTGTTTGTGCATGTATGTGCGTGTGATGGTGCGGACATGTATTTGGGTGTTTTTGTATTAGAACATATGATTCTATGTGTGCTTGTGTTTGTGCGTGCAGATGTTTCTGTATGTGTGCTTATGTCTGTGCCTGTGATGGTGTGTGCATGTATTTGAGTGTTTTTGTATTAGAGCATGGGATTGTATGCGTGTGGATGTTTCTGTATGTGCGCCCTCTGTTCACATATGAGAGTGGGTGCACAAATTTGTTGTGTGCTTGTGCATGTCTGTGCGTGTGATGGTGTGTGTGTGTGTGTGTGTGCATGTATTTGTGGGTACGTCCTTGGGTATTTTTGTTCTGGAGCATGTGATTGTATGTGTGCTTGTGTTTTTGATAGTTTCTGTATGTGTGCTTGTGTGTTTGTGCGTGTATGAGAGTGAGCGCATTTGTGTGTGCTTGTGCATGTCTGCATGTGATGGTGTTTGCGTGTGCATGTATTTGGGTGTTTTTGTATTAGAGCATGGGATTTTATGTGTGCTTGTGTTCTTGGATGTTTCTGTCTATGTGCATGTCTGTGTGCGTCAGTGTGCATATGAGAGTGTGTACTAACATTGGTGTGTGCTTGTGCATGTCTGTGCGTGTGATGGTTTATGCACGCTGGATTTGTTATTTTCTGGCGGTCGCTGTTCTGGATATTGACTTTAACTGCCTGATGCCTGACCTTAGGATGGCCACCAATGTACCAGTGTACAGTACAGCCCCCTGCCTGACCCCAAGATGGCTTCCATAGTGGTCCCCTACACGTTCTTTTACTTCCCTGGGACAACAATTGGACATTGAGCGGACCTTGAACCTATCCCCTAACCTGCCTACACATCAGGACTTGGAACCTAGCGGAACTTACCCCAGACTGTGGAGACGAAGCAATTTGGCTGATGCCCGGTGGAGCTACTGTTAGACGGGGACCTGGAGGGTCGGCCGAGCACAGTGATCGCACAGACAGGTAACTTCCCCCCCACAGATGGACACCACACAAGGATTAGGGTAACACCTTTTATAGGCACTTCAGGTAGTAGTGTAGCACGGTACAAGGCGATCAGGACACGATTATCCTCTCAATTCTAGTCTCTAGTAAGGGAAGGGGGTAGCGGGACAGTCTTGGTACCCACGGGTACGGGTGTGTAACGGTGATAGCTCACAATCCTCGAGCTCGGTGTTCGGATGGGTCAGACCGCGGCAGCGCCGGCAGGTCCCGAAGAGGTCGTAGGTGGCAACGGGCCGCGGCAGCGCCAGCAGGTCCCAACGAGGATGAAGGTTACAACGGGCCGCGGCAGCGCCAGCAGGTCCCACGAGAATGCAGGTTGCAACGGGCCGCGGCAGCGCCAGCAGGTCCCACGAGAATGCAGGTTGCAACGGGCCGCGGCAGCGCCAGCAGGTCCCAACGAGGATGAAGGTTACAACGGGCCGCGGCAGCGCCAGCAGGTCCCACGAGGATGCAGGTTGCAACGGGCCGCGGCAGCGCCAGCAGGTCCCAACGAGGATGAAGGTTACAGAGGGCCGCGGCAGCGCCAGCAGGTCCCACGAGGATGAAGGTTACAGAGGGCCGCGGCAGCGCCAGCAGGCAGGACAATAGTTCTCAAGGCAGGGCTGTGGCAGCGCCAACAGTCCGTCAAGGATGAGTTCGTCGCGGTGTCTCTCGACTCCAGGATACAACTGCCTTCCTGTCCTGGGGCTGCCTCAGTTATAGGTCTGGCGCCCTTTGATGTCCGGACCCTCGCTCTTGGAGGTCGGGAGGTCTGGGATGAGGGAGTCCAGACACCCAGCAGGGGGGCGGAGCCAGCGCCCAGGGAGGCTGGGGGTGCTCGGCACCTGGCGGGGGAGAGCCATCGACACTTCGTACTCCCATTGACCTGCCAAGTGGGCCGTTCACCTCCTGGGTGGAGGGTGGTGCCGGGATGTCGGGGCCTGGCCAGGCCCAGGGTTGGGGTCGGGCTGAGGCCGCGCGGCCGCGTGGTGCCGTGTCCAAGATGGCAGCTGGGCCGGGCAATGGTGCTGACGGTGGCCCGGGCCCTGTCCTGCGGGGAGGGAGCGAGCCCTTCATGTGGCCTGTCCAACATGCGTCCCCCCCAGCTGAAGGCGGGGAGAGTCACCCATCTTCTTGGGGACTTTCCTCGTCGAGGCGGAAAAAGCGGGACAGGCCATCCGCGTTGGCGTGGTCTTGGCCAGGGCGATGTTCCACAGTGAAGTCCATCCCCTGCAGGGAGATGGACCATCGCAATAGTTTGGGGTTCTCCCCCCGCATCTGCATGAGCCATTGCAGGGGCCGATGGTCCGTCTGTACCCGGAAATGGGTTCCGAAGAGGTATGGCCGGAGCTTCTTGAGGGCCCATACCACCGCGAAGGCCTCTCACTCAATGGTGCTCCAGCGCTGTTCTCGGGGCAGTAGGCGTCTGCTGATGAAGGCCACTGGTTGGTCCACTCCTTCGGGGTTCAGTTGGGAGAGGACGGCCCCAATACCATGGTCGGAGGCATCGGTCTGCACGATGAACTCGCTGCTGTAGTCGGGGGCCTGGAGCACAGGCGCGGTGCACATGGCGGCCTTCAGCGTCTCGAAGGCTGCTTGACAGTCGGGAGTCCAGTTGACTCTTTTTGGGTGGTTCTTAGACGTGAGCTCCGTGAGGGGCCCCACAATGCTGCCATAGTCCCTTATAAACCGCCGGTAGTATCCGGTGAGCCCCAGGAAGGCTCGGACCTCGGTTTGTGTCTCGGGGGGTTGCCAGGACTGAATGGCAGCTACCTTGAGTTGGAGGGGGGCCACCAGACCGCTCCCCACTTGGTGTCCGAGGTAGGTCACGGACCCCTGGCCGATTTGGCACTTGCTGGCCTTTATGGTGAGGCCGGCCTGTTGGAGGGCCTGCAGGACCTCTCTGAGGTGGTGGAGGTGATCCGCCCAGTGGCGGCTGTATACCGCGATGTCGTCCAGGTAGGCGGCGCTGAATTCTTCGAGGCCCGCCAATACCTGGTTCACCAGTCTTTGAAAAGTGGCTGGAGCGTTTTTCATGCCGAAGGGCATCACTCTGAAATGGTAGTGCCCATCCGGGGTGGAGAAAGCGGAACGTTCTTGGGCTCTGGGGGTGAGGCCGATCTGCCAGTAGCCCGCTGTCAGGTCGAAGATGCTTAGGTAGCGGGCTGCCCCCATGCGGTCGACTAGTTCATCTGCTCGGGGGATAGGGTGAGCGTCGGTTCGGGTGACCGCGTTCAGACCCCGATAGTCAATGCAGAACCGGAGTTCAGGGGTGGTGCCCGGGGCCGCGGCCTTGGGGACCAGGACGACCGGGCTGGCCCAGGGACTGTCCGAAGGTTCGATGACTCCGAGGGCGAGCATCTTGGAGACTTCTTCTTGGATGCATGTACGTACCCGATCCGGTACTCGGTACGCCCGGTGTCGAACAGGAGGACTGTCCCCCGTGTCCACGTCGTGCAGGCACCAGGAGGTGACTCCGGGTGCGAGAGAGAACAGGTTTGCGAACGGCAGCAGGAGGGCCCGGCAATCTTGACGCTGCTCTGGGGTCAGGGCCTCAGAGAGTCGGACCCCGTCCACCGAGCCATCTCTTTCCCGGGTCCTCAGTAGGTCAGGGAGGGGCTCGGAGTCTCCTTCTGCGCCACTGTCGGTAGCCATCAGCAGGCTGAGCTCTGAGCGCACGAAGTGGGGTTTGAGTCGGTTGGCGTGGAGGACCCGGAGGGGGTTCCGGGGGGACTCCAGGTCGATGAGATAGGTGACGGGGCTCCTGCGCTCGATCACCTTGAAGGGCCCCGTCCATTTGTCCTGCAAGGCACATGGTTCGATGGGGGACATCACCCATACCTGCTGACCCGGTTCAAACTCGATGGAGGAGGCATGTTGGTCGTACCACTTCTTCATGTCCTCTTGACTGGCCTCCAGATTGGCTTTAGCGATCTCCCTGAATTTCCGGGTCTGATTACGGAGGGTCAGGAGGTATTTGTAGACGTCCGGAGGGGTCTTTAGGGGGGCCATTTCCCATTCCTCCTTCACTAGGCTGAGAGGCCCGCGAACGGGGTGTCCGTACAGGAGTTCGAAGGGGCTGAAGCCGAGGGACTTCTGGGGGACTTCTCGGTAGGCGAAGAGGAGGCACGGTAGTAGCACGTCCCACTGGCGGCGTAGGGGTTCTTCCAGCCCCATGATCATCCCCTTGAGGGTGCGGTTGAACCGCTCGACCAGTCCGTTCCCCTGGGGGTGATAGGGGGTGGTGAATCGGTAAGTGACTCCGCACTGCTGCCAGAGGGATTTCATATACTTTGAAATAAAGTTCGTACCCCTGTCGCTGACGACTTCCCGGGGGAAGCCCACTCGAGAGAAGATCCCCATCAAGGCTCGACCCACTACTGGGGCTGTTATCGTACGAAGGGGGACCGCCTCAGGATAGCGGGTAGCGTGATCCACCAGGACCAGGATGAAGCGATGTCCCTGTGCTGTTCGGGGGTCCAGGGGCCCCACAATGTCTATTCCCACCCTTTCGAACGGGGTGGTCACCACGGGGAATGGTTGTAGGGGTGCCTTGAGTTTGCGGCCGCTCTTCCCACTGGCCTGGCAGGTCGGGCAGGACCGGCAATGGTTGGATACGTCATTTCTCATTTTGGGCCAAAAAAAGTGAGTCACCAGGCGGTGGTAGGTCTTGTCTTGGCCCAGGTGCCCGGCCAGGGGGACATCATGGGCTAGGTTCAACAGGAAGTCTCTGAAGTGGAGGGGCACCACCAGCACTCGCCCGGCCCCCAGTTCTGCGATTTTCTGTTCGCTGTACAAGAGATCATTGTCCCAATAAACCCAGTGGGCCCCGGTGGTGTCTCCTTGGCTCTGGGCGAGCGCTTGCTGTCGCAATCCCTCGAGGGAGGGGCAGGTCTTTTGCTCCTGCCGGAATTGTTCCTGGGTGGGCCCCCCTTCTTGACGCCACTGAGCCAGGTCGGGAAGCTCGGGGGGCTGTGTGGACCCCTCTGGGGTGGGGTCCGGGTGGTCGGTCTGGAGGAAGTCTTCTTCTAAAGTGATCGAGGGCGGAGGTGCTGCCCATTCTGGTTCTTCTGGTCTAGGGATGGTGCGGGTGGCCATGGACCGGGTGGTTACGCACGCCCAGTCCGGGAGACCCAACATCCCCAGATGCTCTCTTCTTTCCACAGCGGCCCACGGGGAGCTCTCGAGATCGTTCCCCAGGAGGCAGTCTACGGGGGCATCGTCACGGACAGTTACTTTCAGCATGCCGGACACTCCTCCCCATTCGAAGGGGACGCAGGCCATCCGACACAGGCTCTCTGAGTTATCTGCCGATCGGACGGGGCAAAGTACGTTTGGTAGGATTTGTTCCGGGGTTACCAGGTGACAGCGGACGGCCGTCACACTGGCCCCGGTGTCACGCAGGGCCTCGGCCTTGCGCCCATTGATGCTCACCCATTGGCTGTACTTCCGAGTGTTGGCGGGCAGGGGAGTCCGCGGGACCATGTCTCTTCCTCCTAGGCATGCCAGGGTCATGGCGGCGGGTTCCCACTCGAACTGCTCCGACTCATAGGTCTCCGTGTCTTCGGAGACTTGTTCTTCTCCCAGGGCGGCGGCCGCCATTTGGCGGGGCCCGGGGGCCTGGTTCTTCGGGCAGGTCGGGTCACTGGCATAGTGGCCGACTCGCTGGCATCGATGACACGTCACGTTAGCTCGGAACCCCGGGCGCATCGGGGGGTTTCCCCGGCCTGCTGGGGCCGGGGTGGCGTTAGTGGGTGCGGCCGGGGCGGCGTCTCTGCCCCGGCCCGGGCCTCCTCCTCCTCCTCAGGGACGATGGTGACCTTGGTTGGTTCTGTTCTGCTCATTCGGCCCACTCCGGGCCACTCGGGTGCTCTCCCACCGGTCAGCCTCGGTGGCGAGCTGCCGGGGTTCAGTCAATTTACTGTCGAGGAGGTGCTGCCTGAGCTCGACAAAGCAGTTGTTGGAGAGGTGCTCCCACACAATGAGATTGAAGAGTTGTTCGTAAGTGGTTACGTTGTTACCCTTGATCCACCCCTCGAAGGCTCGGCTGAAATAGTTCACGTATTCCAACCACGTCGTACCTGGGATCCGGGTGCAGTTGCGGAACCTCTGGCGGTACATTTCGGGTGTAAGTCCATATCGACTGAGGAGGGCGGCCTTCATGTGGTCATAGGACGTCATTTGATGGTCCGGAAGTTGCAGCAGGGCATCACGACCCTCGTTGACGAATCTCCCCCATAGACCGGCTCCCCAGTCACTTCGAGCGACCCGGTGGGCGGTCATGGCAATCTCATAGGCCTTGAACCACTGCTGTATGTCGTCGTTCCGGTGATATTCTCGGACCACATCCTTGGGGATGTGGACCTTCTGCTCGGTAGGACCCGGGGAGTGCGGTTGCTCGGGCACCCCTAGGTTTTTGTTCAGTTTGCGTATTTCTATCTCCGCTAGTTTGCACTCGTGCTCGTATGCCAGTCTTTTTTCTTCGAGGTCTCTCTGTCTCTGTTTTTCCTCTCGCTCTTCTCTGAGCCGTAAGTGTTCTAAGTTTATTTTTTGTTCCGCCAGTTTCAATTCTCCGTCTAATCTGAGTCGTGCCAAGTCTAACTCGTGTAATCTATTTTTTTCCCGCTCTTGGATCTCTTCATGGGAGGGGCCTGTTCTCCGTTCCTCCGTCCGGGTGGTGTTGACTTCCGGGGCTGCGGGGTCCCGGGGGGTTGCGGTATTTGTCTCTGTCCAGGCCTCTAGGGCGTTTTTGAAGTCTTCTTTTGTGCTTAGCCCGGTGGTAGCAATGCCTAAGTCCATGCAAAATTGTTTGAGCTCTCGGTGGTTGTATTCTTCCAGCTTTTCCATCTGGAACTTCTCCGCCGATCCGCTCTCTTTGGTCGTCATTGTGGTTTTAGTCGTAGGGTGAGTTACTGTCTGTACGGTACGCGTTGGTTCGGATCGCGCCGCTAGCCACCAATGTTAGACGGGGACCTGGAGGGTCGGCCGAGCACAGTGATCGCACAGACAGGTAACTTCCCCCCCACAGATGGACACCACACAAGGATTAGGGTAACACCTTTTATAGGCACTTCAGGTAGTAGTGTAGCACGGTACAAGGCGATCAGGACACGATGATCCTCTCAATTCTAGTCTCTAGTAAGGGAAGGGGGTAGCGGGACAGTCTTGGTACCCACGGGTACGGGTGTGTAACGGTGATAGCTCACAATCCTCGAGCTCGGTGTTCGGATGGGTCAGACCGCGGCAGCGCCGGCAGGTCCCGAAGAGGTCGTAGGTGGCAACGGGCCGCGGCAGCGCCAGCAGGTCCCAACGAGGATGAAGGTTACAACGGGCCGCGGCAGCGCCAGCAGGTCCCACGAGAATGCAGGTTGCAACGGGCCGCGGCAGCGCCAGCAGGTCCCACGAGAATGCAGGTTGCAACGGGCCGCGGCAGCGCCAGCAGGTCCCAACGAGGATGAAGGTTACAACGGGCCGCGGCAGCGCCAGCAGGTCCCACGAGGATGCAGGTTGCAACGGGCCGCGGCAGCGCCAGCAGGTCCCAACGAGGATGAAGGTTACAGAGGGCCGCGGCAGCGCCAGCAGGTCCCACGAGGATGAAGGTTACAGAGGGCCGCGGCAGCGCCAGCAGGCAGGACAATAGTTCTCAAGGCAGGGCTGTGGCAGCGCCAACAGTCCGTCAAGGATGAGTTCGTCGCGGTGTCTCTCGACTCCAGGATACAACTGCCTTCCTGTCCTGGGGCTGCCTCAGTTATAGGTCTGGCGCCCTTTGATGTCCGGACCCTCGCTCTTGGAGGTCGGGAGGTCTGGGATGAGGGAGTCCAGACACCCAGCAGGGGGGCGGAGCCAGCGCCCAGGGAGGCTGGGGGTGCTCGGCACCTGGCGGGGGAGAGCCATCGACACTTCGTACTCCCATTGACCTGCCAAGTGGGCCGTTCACCTCCTGGGTGGAGGGTGGTGCCGGGATGTCGGGGCCTGGCCAGGCCCAGGGTTGGGGTCGGGCTGAGGCCGCGCGGCCGCGTGGTGCCGTGTCCAAGATGGCGGCTGGGCCGGGCAATGGTGCTGACGGTGGCCCGGGCCCTGTCCTGCGGGGAGGGAGCGAGCCCTTCATGTGGCCTGTCCAACAGCTACCATATAGCTAAAGAGGAGATGGGTTGCGGACTCCCCCTCCCTGCCGTCACCTACCCAGCCGGACCTTGGGCAGATTTTCCCCTCGTCTCTACGTCCTATCTTCCTCCTACCCCTTTACCCTATCCCCTTACCTTTCCTTGCTCCATTCACCTTGTCCCCTATGTTCTTTAAATGCTTTTCTTGATACTTATGTAACTTTTAACTGATGTAAATTGCAACATTGTAGTCCCTCATGTAAAGCGGTCTGATTCCATCGGGTCTAGCCAGCACTATATAATAACTCATTAATTAAATTTGTTCCCATCTAGTACTCTTTCTCTCTTTGTCTACCTCCCTAGCTCCTAGCTCCTATCCACTCTCCCCTGAATCTCTCACCTTGCCTGCTAGTCTGCCTAGCCCCCTGTCCTTTATGCCCTTTGACTAAGCACTCCTTCTCCCCTTGTTGGGGAAAGATCCAATATTTATACTCTGGAGTTTCAGCGTACCCACTGAGAGAGTCCACTGCGCCAAGGGAACCACTCACAGCTGAGGTATGGTATGGCACCCCTTGCCAAAGCACTACCTCTCCCCTTTTTGGGGAAGGATCCAGTATGTAGGCCTTGGAGTCTCAGAGACCCCTCTGAGAGAGTCCACTGCGTAAAGGGAGCCTCCCGCAACAGAGATAGGGAAGTGATACCACTTCCCCTGGGATCAAAGCTTACTGGACTTTGGACGTTGCTTTGACTTATCTACCGGTTTGTGTCCCTGTCGCCCTTCCCCGCCTCTTATCATGCGGTGTCCTTCACTCTCCCCTCCTCTTTCCCGCCTTCATTACCTGTCTACTTCCCCAGCTCCTTCCCTCACCCCTGAATCTTTCCCCTTGCCTGCTTTTCCCCTTACATATTTGTGCTTATTGTTTATCTTGACCTTACAAATAACTATGTTGCCATGCTCTAATAACCATGTAACCTTTGTAACGATGTAACCTGTAACTATGATCTGATGCTCATGTAAATCACTCTGATACCTCCGGGTCTAGCCAGCGCTATATAAAACCTTTAAAATAAATAAATACAAATAAAATAAAAGTGGCAAAAGAAGCAACCAAAGACTGGTACCAGCCATCACCAAAGTGAACCCAACATAATGGCAGTTTGGCCTTTCCCCTACTGTGACCTTCCTTATGCACATCAACAGTTAATACCAAATTGTTAACTCTAGCAGCGACTACGCCATCATTATTATTGTTCACCTTGACTGAGTTATTGCTATTTGAACCGCAAAACCCCACTTCCCTGCATGTATTAAACGTCTTTCCTAGTGCTGAACACCTTTTGCAGTTGCCTAACCGTGTTTTAGAGCCACACCTGAAACAAGTTCTAGAAATTAACCTTTTCGTATTAGAACGTTTTCCACTTTTGTCTTTATGGAACACTGCACACACTGATGCGTTGTTGTTGTCCCCACTCCGATAGACCTTTCGATGAGGTCGTCGATCTCTCAATACCCTTTGCGTTCCCTAATACTTCATGGAGAGGAGCATTTTAATAACTCAGCAGTCTCTCCTGAATCTTCTTGGAATGGCAATTGAAAACAAATTGATCCATCAACTACACCTCAACGTTGTTTTCATATTCACATCTAGACGCAAGAATGAGCAGCACTGCAATGTATTCATCTATCAACTCATCACTGCCTTGCTTCCTCTTGAAAAAATAATGTCTCTCCAGCATATTACTTGGTTCTTTGTAAAATATTAGACTTTTTATTGCATCTGTTCATTCATCGGAAGTGCCAAACCATTGCCTGATACCTCTAATTATGACCCCAAAGGACAATGATGAATGTGTTGCCCCACAAATAGTACTAGCTGAGATCACTCATGTGGCGTGTTTTTTTTTTTTTAATATATTTTTTATTGCGAAGATATAAAAAAAGGCACAAAGCTTACAGACTTCAATACCACTGAGATGGAATCGGTATAAACATGATGCTCCAAAGTCAATACACAGCCGTATATGGCCCACATCCCGGAGGCCGGGCGGCGTAGGAGTAAAGCATTTATAAGAGATGGGAAAATTGCATTTGTGCACTGAGGATACGACACTATCAGTACCTTCGACATTTCATTCATATTGCGCTATCAAACTACATAACAATTTAACAATAACCAATTACCCCATAAATGGCATCATTTAGTACAGATCCGAGCAAAGTAGGACATTCAGGTGAGGGCCAGTTAAGGCGCAGTCATTATAATGTAGTATGGACCCATGGGAATCACAGCTCTGTACAGGCCTACATGGTAAGGAATATCGGCGTGGCAATTCGGGGCTCCCACACCGGACCCAGTCACCCCACCCCAGTTCTCTCTTCCTCACAATCAGACTCCGAGGCAGCGGGAGTAAACAACTCAGCACTAGTAGCATCTGAATCATCTTCCGCCAGCCCCTCCATGCACAATACTCTCCAAGCAAGCAAATCATCCTGCAATTTCTCATCTTTGCGAGTGCTCTGCATGTGTGTTTCTTCAGTTAAGGCCCATTCCCTGGCATCCCTCAGCCAAGTGGAAATCTCGGGCGCTCTTTGACCCATCCAAGTGATGGCCACTCGTCTCCTCGCCAGAACTAGCAAGAGTTGCAGAAATTTATAGGACAAGTTCTTTTTTTTTGGTTTAGGCACCAGTGCCAGCAGACAGCGGAGTGGATCCAAGAGAAGCTTAAAGTGCGTGGCTCGAGCAATGTGGGCCACCACTTTGCGCCAAAAGTCCTGAACCAGAGGACATTCCCACGCCAAGTGCAGGAAGCCCGCCCTCCGCGTCCCACACCTAGGGCACTCGTGACGCTTATCCGCCGATATGCGATGAAGGGAGACAGGTGTCATATAGGTGCGATGGACACAGTTAAAATGTATGAGCTTGAATCGTGCGTTACAGGAGACCTTACGGGTCAACCGCCCTATCCGTTTCCGTTGCTCAGGTTCCAGTTCCACTCCTAAGTCCGCCTCTCAAGCCGCCCAAGCCGGTTCCTTCGGGGGCGGGGAGTCTCGGCGCATGGCCGAGTAGAGAAGGGAGATCAAGCGCTTACCTCTCCCACAGGATAAAATGATGTCAAGCGTATTGGTGAGCGGAGGCGCTCCCGGAAATTGGGGCCACGTTACCCTGGCCACGTCTTGAAGACTATGGTAGTGGAGGTATTGCCCCCCGCCCAGCTCAAAGGACTCCATGGCGCATTCAAAGGACACGAAGGAGTCGTTAGGGTAGAGGTCCGCCAGAGTCTCGCATCCTCCAGAACGCCACTCCCTGTAGGACATATTTTCTTCTATCCGGAGCATCGGGGCCAAAATCCAAACAGGGAGCTCCCTATGAAACGGAGCACGCCTCAACACCCTTTCGACAAACCGCTGCCAAATTCCAGCCGTGTGCCGCACCACATATGGCAGAGTGTTGTCGGCGCCGCGACCCTGCATCAAGGCCCTCTGTAGGGCTTTGTCATCCGCCAAACCAGCCAGCAGTGTCAGTTCCCAATTATCAGTCTCGGCGAACCACCTTGCGGCTGGGAGAAGTTGTGCTGCATAATAATACAGGTCAAACCTTGGGGCCTCGAGGCCTCCCTCATCCCAACATCTCGTTATGGTGCGTAGTGCTACCCTGCTGCGTCCACCCGCCCAGAGCAGGGAGGTAAGGAGCAAGTTCAACGTGCGAAACACTCGAGGAGGTAACGGACACATGGTGTTCTGTAAGACATATAGAATCCTGGGGAGCATCACCATTTTGGCGATTGCCAATCGCCCCATTAGGGAGAGAGGAAGCGTGTTCCAAAAGGCAACAGATTTGTGGAGGGCCCCGAGTATTCTGTCGACATTGCGAGCCAGTAGAGTCTCCTCAGATGTGGCCACATGAATGCCCAGATACCGGAACGCCACACGCTCACAACGGAGGCCTAAGCAAGGCAGGTCCGTGTCTGGGTCCGGGACAGAGCTGGTCAGGGGGAAAACCAAAGATTTGTTAATATTGATACGCAACCCAGAAGCCGCACCGAACCGGTCCAGGAGCCTCAACAAGGCGGGGAGGGCCTCAACGGGGGAGGTCAGATAGAAAAGCGCATCATCTGCGTAGAGGGAGACCACATTGGTGGTGTCACCCACCACTATCCCCCAGTTTCGTAGTTCAGTGCGGGCAGATACCGCAAGGGCTCAATTGCAAGAGCAAACAGGAGTGGGGAGAGAGGACAGCCCTGGTGGGTGCCTCTCTCCAATGACCACTCGTCCGAGCGGGCCGATCCTAAGCGCACCCTGGCTCGGGGTGCCCCATAGAGCACCCGGATCCAATTGCGAAATCCAGGTCCGTAACCCCATCTTCTGAAGCACCTGCATCAGGTATCCCCAGTGTACCGTATCGAATGCTTTAGCCAAATCAACTGAGACCAATGCGTGAGCTCTTCTCTTTCCCGCACCTCATGCAATACATGATTGAGGCGACGCAAATTCATCGCCGTGTTACGACCGGGAATACATCCGCACTGGTCGGAGTGGACCAGCCTAGTCATGAATGGGGCCAGGCGAGTGGCCAACAATTTAGTAAGGATTTTTGCATTTGTGTTAAGCAAGGTGATGGGACGGTACGCCGCGGGATCAGTACTGTCACCGCCCGGCTTCAAAATCATACACACCTCTCCCTGATTCATGGTGGGTGGGAGGGCGCCAGTGTGCAGAGCCTCCGTGTAAACTTGCAACAGGAGGGGGGCCAGGACATGCCCGAAAGAATGATAGAACTCGGACGGATATCCATCCCCACCAGGGGTCCTAGCACGAGGGAGGGCGGCTATAGCCGCATTTATCTCACCCAGCGTCAGCTTCGTATCTAGGTCTTTTACCGCTGCCTCTGGCAAGGTCTGGGGGTGCATGTCCTCAAGGTAAGAGTGGCAGACGTCCTCCGTGATCAACGGGTCAGCCTCATATACAGCCTGTAGGTGGGCCCGAAGGACCCCGAGTATACCTAACTCAGAGTGGACCATAATTCCATCAGATCCTCGTAGAGCCACTATCCTTTCAGGCGCGAATTCACGACGGAGTATCCAGGCCAACAAGCGGCCAGACTTATCTCCTTCACGGTGGAGACGTTGCCTATACTGGCCCAATGTAAATTTGTCAAGCCGGGCGAGTGTGTCATGTATCAACACCAAAGCATCTTTCTCCGCCCGCTGATCTAAGGCGTCCGGGTCAGGTCGGGACTGAGCCCGTTGAAGCTTAATCTCCGCCTCATGCAGCTCAGACAATAATTGTTTCCGGACCCCATAAGTGAGGCCCATACACTCGCCACGCACCACTGCCTTCAAGGCTTCCCACTTTGTAGAGTAGGGTAGATCATCACCCCCCCAGTTGAGCTCCAAATAGTTCGACAGTGACGCCGCCACATGGTCTCTGCCCACCTGATCATGAAGGAGGTCAGCGGGTAGTCTCCACGTACGTGGACGTGCAGTTCGATCCGACCACTGCGCCATGCATGTCACTGGGGCGTGGTCCGACAGATATCGGGCCTGATGAGTGACCGTCAAGGTAATAGATGGGGTGAGGCTAGCCGCAAGAACGCGGTCTAACCTGCTATGGGTACCGTGCGTCGGGGTGTAACACGTGTAGAGCTTCTGAGTGGGGTGACAAGCTCGTCATACGTCTATCGCCCCAAGGTTGTGCATCACTTCCCGTAAACGCGCCGTCATACGGGGCTTAGTACCCGTCCTAGGTGGATGACGATCCAACTCAGGGTGCAATATGCAATTGAAATCCCCAAACCAAAGAAGGGGTGTGTCCAAGCTTGAAGCCACAAGATCCTGGACTCGAGAGAAGAAGGCTGGGTCATCAGTGTTCGGGGCATAGGTGTTGAGGAGTATGAGTTCCTTGTCGTCCAATCTAAGCCTCACTAATAGGTACCTGCCGTCGACATCCGCCTCAATATACTGAACAGCGCAAGGAATCCCTGGGGCCCCCCAAATGAGGACACCCATAGCATATGAGGAGAAGGAGGAATGGAAGATCTGGCCTCTCCATTTCCTAGACAGCCGCTGCGCTCCGTCGTCGTCCAGGTGGGTCTCTTGTAGACAAGCCACCGAGACCCCATGTCATTTAAGGAAGGTGAGGACCCTGTGTCTCTTGGTGCAAGTGCCCAAACCACGCACATTCCATGTTAAAAATTTAAAACCCATGTCCAACGTTTGGGCCCAACCGGGCCACAGTAGAAGCAGAACACGACCCGCCGCCCCTCAGTCCCCACTGTAGTTAAATCTAGAGGTGTAGCCCAGTCAGTCGGCCAACCACAAATCGGAGTCAATGTGTACATGATGCCAGCAAGACCTTGTTCACGAACCCCATCCCACCCCCCAAAAACCCCACAACACGGAACATTTGCAAGAACAGTCTCCCCACCCCCACCCACGAGCAAGAGGATAGCAACAAAGAAAAACGCCACCCCGCCCTTCCCCTGCCAGTGCAAGGACGTACACAGCCACCCCATACAACACACTCAACACACACACACACTCACAACAAGTCAACCCCACCCACCCTCCCTCCCAGCTCCCCAAGAGACCCAACAATTCTAAGACAATACCCGTGCATGTCATCTCACTCCAGTCAGCAGTGTGGACACGTCACTCAGGACAACCCCCGGCCCCACCCTCCCCCCCCGCATCACAGGCCACAAGGGCGCCAGTTCTCAGGTATGTTCCAGGATCTAGAAACCCCAGCGACAAGGAGAAGGCGTGATAGCCCACCACAGTAGTAGTACAAGGCAACCCAACCCAAAGACATCCTCTCAAAGAGGCACATTCAACTCAAGTCAAAAAGTTATTCCAACCGTGGTCCAGAGAGGGCTGTCTCCGGAACCACCGGGGCAGTAGAGTCCGTGTCTGGTGGCGTTACCTGCAAAGTGTCTGGGACCAAAGTTTCACCAGGGGCAGGGGCCCGGTCGGACTCGAATCCGCCCTCGTCGGTGAAGGTTCCATATGAATAGCTCCATCTGCCCCTACTGTGGGTCGAGTCTCAGGAGTTCCGCGGGAGCCCGAACGGCGTCCCCTCCTCGCCTCTTCTGCGGTCTGGTCCCCCAAGTCTCACGGGAGCCACCACGCTCTCCCGGGGGCAGGTCATCTCCCCTGATTTCAAGCCATTCCCAGACCTCCGCTGGTGTCTCAAAGAAATGTGCCCGGCCCTGGGAGAGTACCTTCAGCTTGGCAGGATACAAAAACATATACTGGAGCTTCATTTCACGTAGTTTTTGTTTTACCCCCAGGTAGGATTTTCTCTGTTCCTGCACTTGTTGGGTGTAGTCAGGGTAAATCGACACGCGACTGTTCTCAATTGTAAGGGATTCCGCCTCCCTCGCAGCCCTGAGGATACAGTCACGGACCTTATAATTCAGAATTTTTGCGATGAGGGCTCTAGGAGCCTCGCCTGGGCGCGGAGGGGGCACAAGAGCTCTATGCGCCCGCTCCACAATGAATAAGCTAGACAAACCAGTCGGGCACAGGTGCGTGCGGATCCAGGTTTCCAGGAAGCGTTCAGGATTCCTCTGGAGTTCTGGACTTTTTGGTTCCGTCCAGAGGTGTCAGGGACAACACCCGAAGACCCCGGAGTTCAACCTGTCTCGGTGCACAAACAAACAGAAACACGGGCTTCTCGATGGTGGCGTCAAAGACCAAATGTTTATTACTGCAGGGACACAGAAGTCACAGAAACTGCACACGGGCAGTGTCTAGGAGCCTGTTCAATTTGTACAAAGAGGGTTGTTCCTTATATACCAAATATTCTGCTCGGGGCAAATTCTTTACATGTTACCACAGTTCTAAACATTCGTGTCTTAAACAATAAATATTTGGCGTTGCACAGGAATCGTCAACAGTATCTGATGTCAAAACATTAGGAATGAGGGGTTCCCACTAGTCCATCATAATCCCATGTCAATTCTTCATTCAAGACCCGGACCGCCTCATCTTAAATTTCGTTACCTCCCCCTAATAAAGGCCCAGAAGGAAAGGAGCAGAGCCAGGTGCAGAAGATAGAAAGACAGGATAAGAGATGTTTGTGGGTCGTAAATGGGCACGGTTACCAGCTTCGGCCGCCTAATCATGATCAGGCCAATGGACACAAGAACCAGTATAGCAGGACTGGCCTCAGGCTGGGGAGGCAGCTCTTGCCGAGTCATGCTGCCACAGCGTTGCTGGCCTAAGGTGCACGTGTCACTCGTAAGGTGAATCGCCGGCTAAAGCCTACGTGTCCTTAAATGAAAAGAGGTCATTGTGTGTCCATTGACTATGTGAGGGCAAGGAATACAAAATGGCTTCCGTGTTCTAAGATGGATGCCATGGGTAGAACAGAAATGTGTTTGTAACTGGAGTGCTCTTGCTCGTAGCATAGCGAAAACACCAGGATATACTAAATGGATCATTTGCGGTTCACTGATACCGAAATTATGTATTTACGACAATGTTACAAACACGAGTAAAATCGTCACGGAACCTCAGACCCTACTTTTGCCCTTACATAGGCAATTACTTAGTCTATATCAGAGTCAGAGTCTAATTCTATGCTCATTAGGTCAGTGACATGTTGTTGTATCATCATCCTGTCTCGTGCCTTTTCTCCTAATGCAGGTGGTTTTCTGAAACAGGTTGCAGCACAGAGACTACACAGAGCGGGACCACATTGGATAATAAGACAGCACGAGAACAGAAATACTAGGATGACACCAATGACCATCAGAACCTTCCATCCCCACGCTGATACCAGAGTCCAAAACCACTCCATGAAGGACCAGTTTCCCTTATCTACGTGTATAGAGTCGGAAATCTTGTGTAGCTTAGAGATTGCTTCATAGACTGTTGGAGCATTATTTGGAATAAAGACACAGCAGCTCGATTGGATCATTCTGCATACCCCACCTCGATCTGCAAGTATTACGTCTAGAACCATACGGTTCTGCAACGTCATGAGACGATCCGCCTGAAGCTCAGCTGTTAAGTTACTAAGGGCACCAGCAGTTTCTGTAATAGTAGATTCAACTACCCGTGTTAGTTGACGTAGATTTCTACTATTGGCCATAGGCCCCCAAAACGGAAGGAAACCTTTGAAAAAGTCTCCAGCTTCTTGACCAGCGGTATCTTCCTTGCTGAAGACACCTCTTGCTACTCTGGTCTTGTGATAATCTGAAGAAGCAGTGTATGTCGGGGGTAACAATCGAGCAATATAACATGAACCTGAAAAGTCAGCAGGCAGCCATGTATATGCTCTGTCCTGACAGATGAAGTAGGTACCCCTAGCAGTCAGGAAGGCAGGGGAGGAGTTAGACGGAAATACGTAAGTCTCAACGCACTCACTCCTCCCTAGCTGAGCTCTCAGATTTCTCCCATTTCCTTGCAAACAGACCTGACCTCGGTGAGGCACGACCCAAACTGAAGTGGAGCTTTTACGCTTGCTTTCTCCCAAACTAAGGCGATACTCTGTAGAGTTCCAACTCAAATACACCCGTAATTCATCTCTAGGGTAAGATGGAGTATTATTGACGTCTTTAATCATGTCAATAATTCCCTGGACTAAAGCTTTGTTGGCTGAGTTGTATTTAGTGGACCGTGGTGGACGCGGAGGATAGGTCTCAAGGGCATATGAAAAAATGGTCTGAAAGGCCTGAAATGATCCATTGTAGCTAAAAGGCAAGACTAAATAGGGAATGCCTTTATCCATAGTGTGAGGTATCAAGCCACACACCCAGCAGTCTGTAGTATTAACTACCAGTTGGTGTTGATGCAAGAGCTGTACAAATGTATTGTTAATAAATTCTGAGCGTCGAGCTTGTTCGTGTTCAGGAAATGAGTGAAAAGAATGCATAGAAGAAACCGTAGAAGTAGTAGGATCAAGGGGAGGTACTGTAGTTACTGGCATAAAAATCAAATGTACACCAAAGACGATTCCACCCACCAACGTTATCAAAACGATTAAAAACGTAACTGCACATTGCATTAGAAAGCATTTGCTGTGAAGTATTCTGTACAGTCTATTTCTGCGAACATAAATTACATTTTCTCGTTGCAGCTCAGGAAGCTCCATCTTCTACGACCGTTCGCGACCACTGATGATGTGTACGTAGATGAAAATGCCTCTATCAGCCCTGGGAGTTCCCAGAACTAACAGAAAGATCGACCTTGTGTCTGACCCCCGCAGATTCAACTAGGCACACAGCCACGACCCTACGGCTACCCAGACGGCAAGGCAATTTTAAAACAAAAAGAAACAATACAAAGTATTAGCAAACTTCCTGGCTGGAGGCAATGTATAGAAAATTCAAATCTGAAAATAGGCAGTTTCCTGCTTTATTTGTCCATATTGCGAGAACGTAAGTTGTATCTCAGTTTTGCAGGAGCTGTCTGGTCTGGAAACAATGTATTTTCAGCCGACGTTGCAATGTTCACGTTTTCAGATGACAAATGTTCTTTTGGTGCAGATGGCAAATGTTCAGGGTTCAAAAGAGCAGTTTCAGGAGGAGAGTCAGAATTTGGTGAATCCGTGATCAGTTCTGCATCGCTGAAAGGTATGAACCTGGGGATTTGTTCCGTTTCAGAGGCACCGATTCCTTTCTTTACCCAGTTGTCGTAAGGAAGTGGCAGAGGCACACGTTTGGCATGTGTCGTATGGATCCAGTTTTTCCTTCCGGCCACACGAATAGCAGTTCTCGTTGCTAGTAGGACTTGGAAAGGGCCAATGAATCTGGGCTGAAGATTTTTCGTTCTTGCAAAATTTTTAATGACCACCTGGTCACCTGGTTTCAGCTGATGGCCTGGACTCTCCGGTGGCTTTGGCAATGCATCGAAAACCTGTTGGTGAATAAGACTCGATTTAGCAGTCAAGTCGAAAAGGTAATCAATTAACATTGGGTATTCCAGCTGCTTGAATTCTTTTGGTCTAGGTACCCCCCAAACATTTGCAGGACGACCAAAAACTATTTCATAAGGACTAAGCCCTACTCTAGAATGTACAGTTGCTCTTGTTGATAGCAAAGCCAAAGGCAATGCGTCTGGCCAGGACAAACCCGTGGATGCTTGTATCTTAGCAAGTTTCAGTTTAAGGGTGCCATTGTAACCCTCGACTAAACCCGCGGACTGGGGATGATTCGCACTATGAAACTTCTGTCTAATCCCTAGACCGGCACACACACTCTGCATAACTTTCCCTACGAACTCACTTCCGTTATCTGACCATACAATCCGTGGCATTCCGTATCTGGGGAAGTATTCTTTAAGAAGAATTTTGGCAGTGGATAAGGCAGTATTGTCCTTTAGCGGGTATGCTTCGATCCATCTGGAGAAAGCACAAACTACCACTAGGACGTACTTTAGATTATTACAACGATCCATGTGAATGAAGTCTAGCTGGATCACTTCAAAGGGGCAGGAAGGAGGAGCGAAGTGACCTGCAGGTGTGGGGATTCCCTTGCCAGGATTATGCATCAAGCATACCATACAATTTCTCACCACTCTCTCTGCACACTTACTAATCCCATCATTCTTCCAGACCGGAGCCAACATCTTACAAATCCCTTTTGAACTGATGTGAGCTGTTCCATGTGCCATCGTCACTACTGCAAGCACATACGCATCAGGCAACATCCAACACTGTTGTTCCGACAAGTCAATCCAACACCCACTCGAGTCCAATTTACCCGTGCTCTCTCTCCATGCGAGTTTTTCCTCCTCAGTCGCCTCTTTCTGAATTTCCTTCACGCTTTCCACTGTGTCTTCACACATTCCAGACTCAGAAATCCATCTTGCAGACGTTGAAACATACATTCTACTCATCATGTTTCTAGCTGTCTGTTTTGCAGTCTCATCGGCAAAAGCATTCCCACGACCAACATCATCCGTGATTGCTTTATGAGCACTGCATTTCACAATCGCAACTTCAGTCGGCAAGGTTAGAGATTCCAACAAGTCATTAACTAGCTGACCATGTTGAATCTTAGTCCCATGGGACGTAATGAAACCTCTCTCTTTCCACAAACGGCCAAAACTATGGGCCACGCCGAACGCGTACTGACTATCTGTGAACACATTCACTCTCTTTCCCTTAGCTAAAACGCACGCTCTTGTTAGCGCGATCAATTCTGCAGCCTGGGCAGAATTCTGACTCACTCTTGCAGTCTCCACAATCGTACTCAAGGTCGTTACTGCATAAGCAGCAGTCACATCACCATTCTCCAATTTGAAGCAAGACCCATCAACATACAGCGTGCCATCTGGATCTGACAACGGAGTGTTTTTTAGATCAATTCGTCCTTTTGTTTCTTCCTCAGTTTTGAAATAACAGTCATGTGGTTCGGAATCACTCGACTCTTGGCTAGTCGGCAACAATGTTGCTGGATTCAATACATTGCATCTTTTGATCTGAATATGACTAGCTAACAGTGTCAGTTCATAACCTGATAATCTAGCACTGGTAAGGTGTTGCGTCTTGGTTCGGTTCATGAGTGTATCCACCGCATGAGGAACCATAACCACTAGCATGTTGTTCATTACTAAACCAGCAGATTGTCGAATGGAAGCTGCAGCTGCGGCTGTAGCTCTCAAGCAACTAGGCAATGCTCTAGCTACTGGATCTAATGTTGATGAAAAATACGCACAAGGGCGTTGTTTATCACCAAATTTCTGCGTCAAAACACTCAATGCACAACCTTCTCTCTCGTGGACATAGAGCGTGAATGGCTTACTGTAGTCGGGTGTACCCAATACAGGTGCTGAACACAGTGCATTTCGTAACTCAGAAAAACTCTGCTGACATTCTGCAGACCATGGTACCGGACTCGGAACACCTTTCCCAGTCAAAGCTACCAACGGTTTTGCTAAAAGAGAAAAATTCGGGATCCATTGCCTACAATATGAGGTAATACCTAAAAAGGCACGTACTTCTCTCTGCGTGCTAGGAACATTCATCTGTGTAATTGCTTTTATTCTCTCTGGGGTCAACTTCCTTCCCTCCTTTGACAAGAGATGACCTAGGTAGGTCACTTCTTGGCAGCAGTATTGCATTTTTGAAGGTGACACCTTGTGATTCAAATTTGACAAATGATGCAATAAAGAAATCGTAGCTGTTTTGCAAGTTTCCTTGTCATCAGCAGCCACTAGAAGATCATCGACATATTGTACTAAAGCAGAACCAAGAGGAAGTACGAAGGAATCTAACTGGCTTTTTAATGCTTGACTGTAAATGGATGGGCTTTCACAATAGCCTTGTGGAGCGCGTTTAAACCTAAAGCTTCGTCCTCCTAGAGAGAAACCGAAGATATCTCTGCTTTCTTCGGCTATCGGAATGCTGAAAAAGGCATTTTTCAAGTCGACAACCGAAAACCATGCTGCTGTAGCAGGAATCAACGTTAACAACGCAGTAATGTCTGGAACCACAGGAAACTGTGGAATCACAATTTTATTAACCTCTCTAAGATCAATTACAAACCTATATATTGGAGGTTTTGTAGGGTCAGTTCGTTTCAAAATAGGCAGTACAGGACTATTACAGACATTACCTCTAGTTTCTTCTATAACGTCTTTCTCAATCAGATCATGCACTATCAGTAGGAGCGCACGCTCACCTTCACTAGAGATTCTGTATTGTGGAATTCGTGGAAGTTTGACATTTGCTTTCAAAGTTACTACATAGGGTGGAATTTCCAATAGACCTACATCATTAGGACCAGTCGCCCAAAGAGTATCAGGGAGTGAACGCAGCTCTGGTGGGAGCGCATCCATCGACAAGTACATCGGAGAGATTATTCTTTTACCCAACGTAAGCTGTACTCCTGCTGGAGAACAGTACAATGTCGCGTACAGGCGTTTTAACAAGTCTAAACCAAGCAGATTTTCGTTACAACCTGTCGTCAAAATCAGGGGTGCTTTCAATTGACAGGGTCCAACAGAAATAGACAAAGGACCAGAAAAAGGGTTATGAACAGGGGCGCCCGAAAAACCTACTGAAACGTTTGTTGAGCCAGACAAAGGTGCGCCAGGGAGTTTCGCATGTATAATAGAACTTTTTGCTGCACCAGTATCCAACAGAAACGGTTCGACTATACCTGATGTTGCTACTGCGACATAAGGCCCACTCTGATCTACTGGAACTGATACTACTCCCTCTCTTTGTCCATGGCTGTCCTAGTACTCACTTTGCTGACCTTCCTCACTAGCTTCATAATAGTCTTCAACATGATACTGTGGAGACCTATTCTGTTGGGCAGATTGTCCATTTCGCTGGTCGAAATAATTAGAAGGGCGATCACTCGTCTGCGGAGGCATAGCACCTTGTCCTCGACCTCTAGAGTTTTGCATAGAACTACCACGACCTCTCTGAGCTGCCGCAGCATTATTTTGTGCCCGAACTGGACACTCATTTTTGTAATGACCTTCCACTTTGCAATAAGCACATTGATTCCATTGGTATTGTGGTCTTTGAAAATTATATTCCGTTCTTTGATATGACCCTTGCTGCATATTAGTCTGATTCGTGCGAGGCTGATAAGCTTGCTGTAAAAGTACTTTAGTTTTTAAATCTTTCGTCTTTTTATCTGATTTTTCCTTCTCTTCTTTATCCCTATTTTCATAGTACTGGGCAGTCGCAAGTATTTGCGCAGTCGTAGAGACAGCCCACGCACTTTCAGAATTCTTTAATTTACCACTAAGTTCTGGTAACAGATTGTGCACAAATTTATCAACAAATAATCTCTGGCCTCCTTCTGTGCTCATATCCTGACCACTATGATCCACGAAAGTCTCCTCGAATCTTGTGAAAAAGTCTGAGACGCTTTCGTCTTTCTTCTGTTTGCACGCGGACAATTTGTCCCAGTTAACGCGCAATGCTGGCATCAAGGTTTTCATTAAATCGATTATTCTACCAGGCAAATTAGCAATTAGGGGTTCTGGTTTGGAACCACCTATTTGTTGACCATCCGCTGCAATTATAGCCGCCCAGTCACCACCTAGGGCAACTGGATGATTCTCTTTACGAATTTTAGCCCAAATTGGTTGCGGTACTACATTACCAAATAGCAGATCTATGTCAGCAAGATTCAATACACAAGCGTCAACTGTTTGAGCCAACTCTTTGTAGTACCCTGCAGGATTTTTACGCGGATCTGGCAAGGCCTGTTTCACTGCTAATACTTCAGCTCGCTTGCATGGAATATGTATCCATACTCTCTGGAATTGGGCTGGAGCGGCCGCAATACCAAGCGGTGCATTAGCTTGCACAGCTTCACGCCAAATTGGTGGAACCTCTCTCATTGGATATTGACGATTTTGTTTCGTACTACGTTTCCCTAACTCTCTTGGTGAACGAAGGGATGAGTCGGTCCTATAACTTAGAACCAGTTCCATCGCTTCTTTTATATTTTGACTGACTATCATACCTGCAGCAAACTCTTTCTGAACATTAATTAATTCTCCTAGATTTGATTCAGGGTCATCCTCTTCCAATTCCTCACGTAGAAGGAAACACATTTCATCGAACACATATCGTTGTGTCGGTTCATTCCATTGCATAAATGTATCTAATACATCTTGTACATTATATCTTCCAACTTTCGAAACCCATCTAAGAGCAGTCGAATCTAATATTCCTCGCTCTTCAGTACTGGGAAGCTGACTACGCCTCTGTACAGAGTCAGAGGTAGGAGTCTTAATCAGAGTTTTATAGAAGGGAGATAGAATATTGGAGACAGAATCAGTGATTCTCCGACGAACAGAAAGCGGAGTCATAATATTAGCAGAGGCAGTAAATAGAGTAGCAGTTGGAACAGATAGATTAGGAACAGTAGGAGTAGCAGGAAAAATAGCTTGTGAACTAGCAGGTGTGAGCGATACAGGTATAGGTAAAGAAGCCGGCAACCCTGGAAGAGGGGTTGTCGAAGGAACATTAATATTGACCACAGGAGGTACAGGAACTTGATTCAGGGGAGCGGGAACAGGGACACCAGGTTGTCCAGCAACCGGTAATTGAACATTCGGTATAGGTGGAGCCGTAGCACCCTGTGCATATGGTGGGGGTGATCGTAACAAGTAAGACAACAGGGGATCCTTTTCAGGGTCCTCTACTATCTTAGCCGTACTCGATGGCAAAGCAGGATAGCACTTGTCTATCGCTAAATTACGCTCTCTATTGGCCACCTCCATCGCTTTTTCAGATTCGTTGAGTTGCAGCTGCCTAGCAGACTGTTCTAAAGTCAACTCTTGCTCTTTCTGTTCTTTCTTCAACTTTTTAATTTCTCTCTGTTTAGATTCTTTTCGCCAATAACGGAAAGAATCAAACATTGCCGGCCGGGCTTTCTTCTTAAACAACCTTCTTTCTAGATTATCGAGAACTTCAGGTTCAAAACTACCATGTAGTGGCCAACTAAGGACACCATCTTTCTCTGTGAAGCGGATCCATACCTCGTTATAAGAGATAGGGCCCACACCAAATTTGCAATATAGATCATAAAGGGGAGTTCCAATCGGAGGAACCAAACACGAGTCCTCCAACTGGGAATCACTGTTGCAACTAAAACAAGACAACATACAATTTTTCCGACTTACCATTTTATAATCCGGAACACAAAACAAACAAGACACAAACAGAAAAGATGCGCACTCGAACCAAGAACTTAGGCCTACCAGAACTGATAAACGTATCGATACCTGAACTGAACAGAATGATTATCGTAACCAGAATAACCAGTGATAATCTTACAGAACTGAACTGAACTGAGAACTAAAAGGATTATCCAAACAGGAGCAACCCTCACAAAATACTTAACTGAGGTACTGAAGACGTCACCAAGGAGAAACCCGTCACGTCTCGCCGTACTAAGGACTGCACCTCGGGTCCAAGACAGGGCGACGGTCAAGGCAACGGACCACTGCAGCCGTCTGAACGGGAACCCTCGCGGAAGAGAACGTCGGGGCCACTTTTGCGATATGCCGGGATCGATGAAGTGGGGCGCCTCCCTCTGAAATCTTCACACGAAGCTCCTCGAACTCTTCAGGCTTTTGGACCGGTACCGAATGACGTCGCCCCACGTTGGGCGCCAATTGGAGTTCTGGACTTTTTGGTTCCGTCCAGAGGTGTCAGGGACAACACCCGAAGACCCCGGAGTTCAACCTGTCTCGGTGCACAAACAAACAGAAACACGGGCTTCTCGATGGTGGCGTCAAAGACCAAAGGTTTATTACTGCAGGGACACAGAAGTCACAGAAACTGCACACGGGCAGTGTCTAGGAGCCTGTTCAATTTGTACAAAGAGGGTTGTTCCTTATATACCAAATATTCTGCTCGGGGCAAATTCTTTACATGTTACCACAGTTCTAAACATTCGTGTCTTAAACAATAAATATTTGGCGTTGCACAGGAATCGTCAACAGTATCTGATGTCAAAACATTACGAATGAGGGGTTCCCACTAGTCCATCATAATCCCATGTCAATTCTTCATTCAAGACCCGGACCGCCTCATCGTAAATTTCGTTACCTCCCCCTAATAAAGGCCCAGAAGGAAAGGAGCAGAGCCAGGTGCAGAAGATAGAAAGACAGGATAAGAGATGTTTGTGGGTCGTAAATGGGCACGGTTACCAGCTTCGGCCGCCTAATCATGATCAGGCCAATGGACACAAGAACCAGTATAGCAGGACTGGCCTAAGGCTGGGGAGGCAGCTCTTGCCGAGTCATGCTGCCACAGCGTTGCTGGCCTAAGGTGCACGTGTCACTCGTAAGGTGAATCGCCGGCTAAAGCCTACGTGTCCTTAAATGAAAAGAGGTCATTGTGTGTCCATTGACTATGTGAGGGCAAGGAATACAAAATGGCTTCCGTGTTCTAAGATGGATGCCATGGGTAGAACAGAAATGTGTTTGTAACTGGAGTGCTCTTGCTCGTAGCATAGCGAAAACACCAGGATATACTAAATGGATCATTTGCGGTTCACTGATACCGAAATTATGTATTTACGACAATGTTACAAACACGAGTAAAATCGTCACGGAACCTCACCTCGCCTCCAGTCGTTCCAGCACACCTAGGACCCTTATGTTGCTCCGACGGGCCCTCCCTTCCGCATCTTCAGCACGTCTCTCCAACGCGCGGGTGGTAGAGGTAAGCTGGGCGACTGTTTTTTGCAAGGAAGCGACCTCCCCCTGTAATTGTGTGATATTGCCCTCTGCGTCCGAAACCTTATCCGCCACCTTGCGAAGGTCGGTTCGTAGGAGGTTAACATCGATGGAGACCGTCTCTATCTGTCGCTCCAGGGCAGAGTGGGATCCCTGAATAGCCTTAAGGATTTCAGCTCTAGACGGTTCCGAAGGACCCTCACTTCCGTCGTCAGGCCCCGTTTGCCGTGTGATCCTCTGAGGCTGCAGGCGTGGAGTAGTATATTGCACAATCGTGTTCGGTTGGGAGGCCTTCGAGGATCGATCCTTACGAGCAGCCATAGTGATAGTCGGAGCCCCTATCCAGTGCGTTCCTCGGTGTCCACTCTGGGGCCCGCTGGCCAGGGAGGAACCACTCGACCAGACCAAGGACAGTGGGCACAGTGAGACCACACCAGTGCTCAGGGCGAATGCAGTGCAGGCAGTGCTCGGGACAGGCCGGGCGAGCCGGTATCTAGGGCAGAAAGGAGGCCGCGTGCACCCGTCTCCTCCTCAGAGCCGGGGGCGCAGTGAAGGCCTGAATCCGGCAACAAGGAGCGGAACGACCGGGTCAGTGGGCATGAGCAGCAACTCCCTCCAGGGCCCTCTTCATCTCCAGTCGGGAGCAGTCCAAGTCCGAGGCCTCCAGCAGCGCCCACCCCGGATGGCGCACAGCCGTTGTAGTCACTGTCCCACCAAGTAGCTGCCTGATTGAATGAGGGAAAATGGCGGGCGGGTGGGGGAGGGGCGCTAGCACGATCGCATCCTCAAAGGCTCCTCCACTCGTGACCCCCCCTGGGCATCAAGGCACCAACCCCCCCCCAAGAGGGGAATATAGTGTAGTTCGCAGTCCAGGGGGGGGGGGAAACAAGTCTGCAGCTCCCACGGGGCACAGCAATGGTATCAGGCCAGGCCGACCGCCCAGTAACTCGGGACCCACTCCAGCGACTGCACGCCTCAAGTAGGATCTAGGGCCACAGTACTCACGCAGTCCGCCAATGTTGGTATGGGCCACAGAGACCAGCCATGCGATCCTCAGCAGTGCGGGCGCCCGGGGTGGAGCTCCTCCGTAGGAGCACAGCGCAAGATGGACGGCGCCTCACGATCACTGCCGACCACCGGGGTCTCGGAGCCACCGCTCCCCGCCTCCTTAAGCTCGCATCTGCAGTCGCGGGTAGAGCGCCGGGGTCCGCCAAGGACCCGCCCGGCCCGGAGCCCGCCGCACGCCAGTCCCAGGCGGGCCGCCCGCAGCTCGGTCCCGCGATCTAGGCCCAGACCGCGGTGTCGCGTGAATCAGCGCGCCACCGCAGCCTCCGGCAGTGCCGTCGTCTCCGCTCCCGGGGGGGTCCGGAACCGCTCCTTCGGATCGGGAGATCCCAGTCGGGTCAAAGTGCCTTCCGACACAGTTCCAGAGAAGCTGACAGCCCGGGCAGGATTTATTCACAGGATTCTGCAGGTCTTCGGGACGGAGCTGGTGGAGCTCACGTCCTGTTGGCCATGTTGCTTGGCCACGCCCCCCCTCATGTGGCGTGTTTAAAGGACGGATTAACCCATTCAAATGCAGACTTGAGCACTCACCACTCCTGCAAGCGTGAAGGCTATAGCGCAAACCTGACTGTTAACAAGGGCACACAGTAAGTTCATAATGCTTCCCTATTGTTGATCTTTGTTCACAGGAAAGTGTATGTATGAATGGGGTGACATGCAATCCGTGGGCTCTGGATCCAGTGATACGCATACACTCAGGACTGCTTGAAAATTCCAAGGAAGCTGCTTGCTTCCAATTCAATTAACAAAACCAAAACAAGTCTAGCACAAATCTTTGGGCAAGCATCAGGCTAAACTCACCCTGAATAAACATAGTAGTTCCACCTTCCTATGTAAGTTCCAGTGAGTAAGTCCGCACCCTGCTTCATAGGCATTCCCTCAGATAACTCCTTGCAGATAAGGTGCATTGACAAGAACAACTCATTTCTAATATGTAATGAATGGGTCCACACCAGGACCAATAGAAGCGTGAATAATTTATTCTCAAAGATCTGAATATCAAACACACAAAAAGTGGTGAGAGGAATGCTTGCAAATAGTCTAACCACTGGCAGTCGCTCAGGGTAACACTCAAACCCATTGTTGCTCACTGTACCACTGGAATCAAGTTGCACCCAACTGAAGAGGCCCAATCAGGCCAGAAATGGTCCTGGGTTGCTTGTGTTCCAGTTCAGAGAGGACCTGGCTTGGCAGTTCAGACAGAACTGTTCGTATTAGAGCGGGACCAATACTGATTTGTATATGCCTGGTTCTAATCTGAGGTGGCCTTTTCCTCAGCTAATTAAGAAAGGGCATATTGCATGAAATGTCTTTGAAGAATGAAGCCTTTCCCTCACTGAGACCCATTGAAGGCTTAATGTCCACTCAGTGAGAGCGTGAGTAAGCACTGGGATCCCTTTGAACATAGTGATAGTAACTGGTGACATTGGCAAACTGTCAAAATGAACTAAACTCTGGCTAAACTTATAAGGACTTTCATTGATTGAGTATCCCCACTGGCTGATAAAAAATGTTCACTGACCTTTCAGATCAGAAGAGGTCAGGAAGGTCAGGAAGCCTGGAGTCACAGAAGATGCCAAACATTTTGTTCTTAAGCCCCTCATGCTGTACATAGTTACAACGTCCATTAAAAGCTTGCTTGCTTTATCACCAGTTCTGTATTTGTTCTTAAGTACAACCTGTACTCTGAGGCGAGCCTTGCAATTGAGCTTAGACAAATGTATTCCAGTTAAAATAGCTTCTGGGTTCAGTAGCAGCTGCTACCAGACCCGGGTGGTGGGGCGTGTGGGGCAGGTATGAAAAAAGAAGGAAAAAAAACCTTACCTTCAAACGACGGCCGCCACCTTTCCTCGGTCCTCTTTGTAGTGAGGAATGAAATCGCACTCACAGAACTCAAGTTAACAAGTGATGTTTATTCATACGAACGGAGCTTGAGGGGAGGGAACAGGTGACCGACAGGGAGAACAGCAAAAACTGTCAGTGCCGGCTGTGGCGCTGACGCCACTTTAATAGTGTCAACAATATACAGCTGCGCGAGCCCTGTGGCCAATAGCATGAGGGCAATAGTAAAAAGACTAGACTTACAACATCTCCCTTTCTAAAGGAAGTTTTAACTCACATCATACTCTTTGTAAATACTGGGCAGTTTTGCAATCCTGCCAGACCTGGTACATGTTCCCTGCCAACCTCCGTGCATGCGGACTTCATCAGAAGGTACTGCTGCAACAGAGGGAGGGTCATTACTGACAACATTGTCACTGACACCAACTTGCTCGATATCTTCTTTGTCAATTACTGGTTCACTGTAACGATTACACATATCATTGTAACTGTAGGCAATTCTACTTTCACTCTCACGCTGACAGTCATCATTGTTACTTGAATTGTCTGCATTGGTAGTAGGTAGACATGCTTCATTACCATTAAACATATTTAACCATGAGTATTCATCATTGTAGCCTCCTTCATTAACCTGACTGCTATGCCACACTTCAGCTTGCTGTTTGTTAATTCTGACAACATCACTTCTATTGTGCCACCCAGAATACCTGAGGCAAACAGCACTTTCTGAGACCTCCACCACTTCTTCAGGGGAAAAGTATCTAGACTCGCCCTTGACTTGATGACCTGGCTTGGTGGCTAACGCCCAATCTCCCTTGAGAAACTCTTTGTTGATAGCCCTATGCACCTTGTCATGATACTGTTTATTTTTCAATTGACACTCAGTTATTCTTTTCTTAATATGCAATTGTTCATCATCTATAATGATGGAGGGAGGCAATTCGTTCCCTGACAACATAAACTTGGGGGTAATGTCGTGGTCGCACCTCCTTCCCCTCAACAAAAAGAACGGTGAAAAACCTGTGACAGAGTTGTGTGTTATGTTATAAGTAAACACCCTTTCTCTTATAAAGTCTTTCACTGGTAGGTTTGATGCCAGGGCAAGTTGAATACCTTCCTTGAGGAACCTGTTGACTCGTTCAATTTGTCCATTAGATTTGGGAGAATACAACGGAGTTTTCTCCTGGGTAATTCTATGTGATTTGAAAAAATCTGTAATTTTGTTTGACGTAAGTTGTTTACCATTGTCTGAAACAATAATACGTGGACTACCTTCTATGTCAAAACACATGCGTAGAAAATCGATGACTGTGTCAGCATCTATAGTGCTGACAAATTTGTGGTAAATCCACTTCGAATAGTAGTCACTGACTGCAATTATGAATTTAGCATCCTGTCCAAGACGTTGGAACGGTCCTGCCATATCGATTGCAATTTTAAACCACGCTGAATTAGGGATGGAAACTAATTGCATCTCATGAGTTCTTCATTTCCAATGTTTGTCCGATTTTGTGCAGGCAGTACACTTTTCCACAAATAAGTTCACATCAAGGTCCATGCCGGGCCACCAGTAATGTTCTTTGAGACGTCTTTTAGTCAAGATGGCTCCCAAATGCGTTCTATGCGCCATGTCTATGATCCTGTTCCTAAAACTGGTGGGGGGAACAAGCAAATTACCTCTTCTGATACACCCTTTCACAATATTCAATTCATTGGCCACTTGCACAAATGTTCTAAGATCAGATGAAAGATTACGTATGGGAGGCCATGAAGTAGACATATATTCCTTGACCTTAGACATAACCACATCCTTACCCATGGCCCCTGCCCACTCTTCGTTCGAAATGGTCATATTGCACTGCTGTATAACATCTACATTAGACACTACTCACTCTGTTTCCTCAATTATTTGATTATCTTGACATTCTGTAGGCAAACGGGAAAGAAAATCCGCTCTGATGTTGCACCTGCCCGAAATATGTTTAATAGAAAAATTATATTCCTGTAGTCTGGCCAACAATCTCACCAACCTAGAAGATGCTCTCCCATTACCCCTACCGTATCCATCAAACAAATATATGAGGGGTTTGTGGTCTGTGATTAACTCGATTTTCCTTGCCTCAAATGTACATTTTTAGCTTCTCAACAGCCCAAACACAGGCTAACGCCTCTCTTTCTATGGTGCTGTAATTCTTCTCGGTTTCATTTAATCTTCGAGAAATGGAAGCAACTGTGTGGGTATGCTTACTTACTTTTTGGGTGAATACTGCGCCAATTCCCACTGAACTTTCGTCAACTGTAATGACATTATAACCATGTGAATCAAAAGGTTTCAATGTGGGTGCTTTAACAATCGCTTGTTTTACCTCTTTGAAAGCCACATCATGCTGCTCCTCCCAATTAAAACTCTGCCCTTTGCGCAACAGTGCCCTTAATGGTTCCACCATTCTAGCATAACTCTCGATGAACCTAGAGTAGTACTCGGTAAGACCTAAGAACGACCTGTGTGTCCTTACTATCAGGATTGGGTGCATCGGTTATTGCTTGTACAAGATTCAGTTTTGGTTTGATGCCATCGGCACTGAGTACATGACCTAAATACTCAATCTCAGTTTTCAAAAATTTACATTTATCTCTCGAGACTGTCATACCTCTCTCTTGTAACCTGTTTAATACTGTATCCAAGATCTTGTTGTGCTTGCTTTCTGAATCTGCGTGAACCAATATGTCATCCTGGAACTTCTGTACTCCATCAATCCCGCCGAACATGTTCTCCATTAGCTTCTGAAAAACACTGGCAGAAGATCCCAATCCAAAAGGTAGACGAACATATCTAAACGCTCCCAGGGGAGTGATGAAGGTGGTTAACATCTTGTATTTTTTATCCAACTTTACCTGGTGGTATGCCGATTTAAGATCTATCAAGGAAAAATATTTGGATCCGGAGGTGTTGGCTAAAATCTCTTGAATCCTGGGTAATGGGAAACAATCTACCAAAATGTTCTTATTTAATGATCTTAAATCGGCACACAGACGGTACTCACCATTTTTCTTCTTTATCAAAACTATCCCTGAAATCCACTCTGCTGAATCTGCAGGTTCAATTACTTTTTCTTTAACAAATTTTTCTAACAACAAACGTAACTCCTCCTTAACTGATAAGGGTAACGGTCTAACTTTGTGTTTTACAGGGGACGCATCTTTTTTGAGTACTATACTGTGCATAAGTCCCTTCACACAACCTATGCATTCTTCAAATAACCTTTTGTACTTACTCAAAATTGTAGATAATTCACCTTCTGACTCTGAGGAATCAAAGCTTTTGGACTCTGTGGGAACAGTAATGAGAGATACAAAGCCTTCATCTAACACAATGGGATCCTCAGCTCCTGGTTTGAGGATTATTTTTAGTTTTGCAAGATCTCTCCATCCCACAATATCTCTGCCCCGTTCCGCTACATATATTTTGGTTTCAATGCATCTGCCTTTTATGTTCAAAACATCATTAACATACCCAAACATGTTTATGTCATGTTCTCCAAACGCCTTGGGATTGACGTCTGAAGATAACAAATCAGTATTGGGCCAGTACTTCAGATACTTTTTATCTGACACAATGGTGATAGGTGACCCTGAATCTGCCATGATACTGAGCTCCACTTCGCCCACGTGAGCGGTACCTATCAGACCTTTTATGCAATTGTCGCTGTCACCGAGCGACAATATAATATTCGAGCACATATCTTCATCAAATTCTTCTACTACATTTACTTTTGCTCTTTCTACTTTTTTATGACCAAAATTTCCGCACACGCTAGCGAAGTGCCCTACCTTCTGGCATCTTGTACATCTTTTTCCTGTAGCTGGACAGTTCAAGGAATCTGCTTTGTGGTTGTGCGAACCACATCTATAACACACAAAATTTGAAGAATGAACCACTTAATTAGACTTGACATAACGGCCAACATTATATTCTTTTTTCCTTCTGTCATTGACATATGAAATGCTAGCATTGGCTGAAACACTTGACCTGGCTAACTCTCTTCTGCCCTCCAATGAACGTTCAATTCCCTTTGCAATGTCTATAACTTCGGACAAAGAGGGATTTTTACATGCTAACAAACGTTCTTGAATCTTGATCTCATGGCAATGGAACACAAATTGGTCACGTAAATATTCATCCACCCTGTCACCAAACCCACATTTGGCAGCCAATACCCTTAAACTGCCGATATATTCCTCTACATTCTCAGACTCCGATTGCTTTCTCATAGCAAGTCGAAGTCTGCCCACCATTATGTTTTCCTCTTCGTCAAACTGTCTTTCCAGTCTCTTTACAGCTTCTTGGAACTCGTCGAGAGGAATACATTTTCCAGGTGCGGGTTCATATTCCGGTAAACTATAAAACATTTCTTGACCAGCAACGCCTAGTAACCCATATAGAATTGCTTTTTTGCGTTCCGGTTCAAATCTTTTGCCATTTATAGCTACCAGATAATTATCAAATGCCCTGTACCAGTTTTTTCATGACATGACTGGTTTACCTGGTGATTCCAGGAAATGTGCTGGGGCACAGAAATTGCTTTCGTTTGCCATCTGAACTTTATCCTCCTCAAAGGTCTCTTTTTTAATGAACCACGCTATTGTGCTGAAGAAATAAAACTTTTACAAGAAGAAATTGCTTTTAAAATGTACTTGCCACAATCAGCGTTGACTTTTGGTATCTAGAAATCAACAATTTCGTATGTACCTGCTTTCCGATGTTTACTTCACCTTACGGTGACTCTTCTGTGCTGAGAAAACACGGAGCAACTCTGAGTGAAAACTCCGCCCAAAATGGCGGCACGCACTCGATGCTGCGCGATGATGCGCTCACGCTGCCTCCCGCGTTCGCCCGCTGCAGTGAAATAACCAGCTGTGACTGACGTGTTTACGTCAGCTTGCCGATGACAGTTGACAGTTGATTCTGTCACTTTTTCCTCACCGGCAGCAACTCGGTTTCCAAACACGCTGAAATGCACGAAATTCAGCTTTAGAAGAAGTTAAACACAACAGCCCAGTGTAAACATCCACACTTGCCTGAACATTTGCTTCCGACGGCTGCTCTCACTTCTGAATTACACCCCGCCTCCTTTACTCGTCGCGTCCCGAACACTTCTGCTCAGCGGGCCGACGTTCTTATGATCCTCTCGACGGCACTCTCGGAAATAATGAGAGAAGAAATAAGAACTCCGACAACTCTTTGTGAAATTAAGAGTATCATAAACTTGCCTCGAGTAAATTAGAAATCCTCCGAAAATTCTCCTCCACAAGCTCCTACAAATCACCGATCCCGTACCTCGTCGCCAAATTGTAGTGAGGAATGAAATCGCACTCACAGAACTCAAGTTAACAAGTGATGTTTATTCATACGAACGGAGCTTGAGGGGAGGGAACAGGTGACCGACAGGGAGAACAGCGATAACTGTCAGTGCCGGCTGTGGCGCTGACGTCACTTTAATAGTGTCAACAATATACAGCTGCGCGAGCCCTGTGGCCAATAGCATGAGAGCAATAGTAAAAAGACTAGACTTACAACACTCTTCTTCCTGTCTAGCAGCAGGAAGAAGCAGAAAGCACCCGGGCTCCCAGGCTTCCCTGAGCCAATCACAACGCTGCACTGTAGCGTTGTGATTGGTCAGAGCACTGTGGTTTGGTGTTCAGACCGGGAATGGGAGGTTGGGCTTGTTCCTCAACAGGCTGTACATTACAGCCTGGTGGGGAAACTGCAAAGTGTGCATGACTTTTTGGCGGGCCCAAGAGGTCCGGCAAAGCAGTCGTGCGCACTTAGAGAGTGCAAGCCACACCTCCCTCTTTTCTGGCCAGCCCGCACGCCCGAGAGCCACTAACTGCAATAGGAAAGCTAAAATGATTATAACAATAAGTTATTAGCATTTTCTTTTTCTTTTTTAGCAGTGGGTCGACGCTCCACCTCATTAGCTGAGGAGCTGCCATTGTCTGGTTTATGGAAATCGAATAGTCAGCCCTCCAAACAGAGCAGAAGGAATCGGTTTGGTGAATGTGTCTGTTCTTAAATGAGGTGAAAATTTAACATTATTCCCTGAGGACAAAAAACCTTCATCATTAGCACTGGAAAGTTATGGCAATGTGTTGGTCAGGAAACTTCTCTCCTCTCGCACAGTTCTCTTGTAAATGCCCTGTCCCCAGTGCTCCCTCTGGCCAGTGTTCGAGGCCTCTGTGCCTCACCTCGCCTGTGGTCCTTCCACTGCCTCTGTCTGTGCCTTAATTCTTCTTTTGCCTCTGCCTGTTTTCCTCTTGTCTTTTTTTTCCTTTTTGCCCCTTTCCTTTTGTCTTTTTCCTATTGCCTCACTCCTTTTGCCATGTTCCATCTGCCTTTTGCCTCTTTTTGCCTTTTTCCCTTTCCCTATTGCCTTTGCCTTTTTTTCTGCTGCTGCTGCCACTGTCGCCCTTCCTCCTCCCACGTGCTCCCACTCTCGCCTCCCAGCTGTCCTACCCTCCCCAACCCCTACTTAATGGCAGCCGCTGCATGATAGGGTGAGCAAGACTTCTGACATCTTGGTCAGGAAACTGCTCTCCCCCCCCAACAACCAGGACAGGGCCAGGACAACAACTGCAAGCTTTCTTCTTCTATCGACACCCACGAACCCTTCACCTGCCATCACTGTTGCCACTCCTTCGCCTCCACTGAGACTCAGGACACACCTCAACTCCACCTCACCCCAAACTCTGCAGTGCATCCCCCATCAACGTCCGCACTCTCCACAGACACACAGAGGAAATCTGGTCCCTCCTCAACAGCACCACCCCTACGTCGCCTTCTTCACAGAATCCTGGACGAATGCCGAATCTACCTCGCCAAGACCACATCACCCATCACCTGCGGACACTACATTGGCTCCTGTCGAGAAGAGAATCACCTTCAAGCTTCTCACCCATGCCCACAAAGACCTCCACAACACCAGACCTGCCTACCTGAACCATAGCCTCTCATTCCACGCACCCCAAAGATCCCTCCGCTCAGCCCAGCTCTCCCTTGCTACGGTGGCACACATCAAGAAGACCACAACAGGAGGTCGTTCCTTCTCCTTCCTGACAGCCATGGCACCCTTCCTCTCAACCTACGACAGAAGCCAACAATCCCCAAGTTCATGAAGGACCTCAAGACCTGGCTCTTTGATGAATCGCTGTGAACATTCGGGAGCTCCGCCCCCCAGAAATCTTTGAAACCCTATTGGGTGAGTAGTTGCGCTTAACAAACCCTGATTGATTGCCAGAGGGAAAAGCCTAGATGTATTGGAAGCAGCAGCAGGCAGCATAACATCTAAAATAGAACTGTTTTCCATTTGTCCAGTGACAGCACATACCATCTTAATGGCATTGGTGTGGTTAACATGAGCTGAATGAGGGTTGCAGCAGAGAGTACAAAGATCAGGGACGCTGATGGGAAATGGTAGAACACAGGAAGGAAATATATAATACCTGTGTCTTGAGGTGTTGGTTATCAGGGATTGTAGTGCCATCCAGTGCAAATAGCTGTAGGAAAGCCCCAAATACATGACTGAGGGGATGCAAAAGTTGAGAGAGAGAAACATATTTAGGTGTCGTGAGATGAAATGTAAAACCAAAGGGGGAGCTGATGTCAATTACCAACATGGTGCTGTGTAATATAAAGAGAACAAGTGTGGGCTGTGGGCAGGCCCTTGGGGGATGTCAACATGTCGAGCTGTACGAGAGGATGACTTCAGCATCCTGTAACTGAAAAAGATCAATCAGCGAGATCGGAGGAGAGCCAATTGATGGCAGAGCTCGTTTCCTACCAAGCTGAGGGAGAACGTCGAGGAGGGTGATGGTCTGGGAGGGAGAGAGAGAGAGAAGCATGAGGATTAAGGATAGATGATTGTGGTGCGCTCCTGGGATGACATTGGATACATGTGTAAATGTAATCTCAGTGGAATGGAAAGCACAAAAGCCAGACTGAAGGGGACTAAGAAGATTACTCGATGAGAGATACAAAGAGAAACTAAGGCACTGTAGAATTTGCAAGGGTAATAGAGGCCCTTTCCAATAGTTAGAAAGAGGAATGGTCTGGGGATGGTTTATTTAGAAGAAGTATAACCAACATTGACTTAGACCACTGTTACAGATGAGACTGAGAGTAGCAGAAAAGAGAAGTAAGGTAAAAGAGAATTTTAGAGGAGATAACAAACGTTTCTGATCTGAAAGTATCCGATGGAGTGCAAAAGAGTTTACGATTTTGATTACAGCAAAGAGGTGAGCAAATTAGGGGGCATATTAGCAAGGGCTGGCGATAATATTATCGCCGCTTTAGCGTCCGTTTTCAGACGAAAAGCGGCAAAATTATCATCGCTCTATCTACAAGGACAAGCTGGCACGTGTTTCCTTGCATTAGCACCCAGTTTCTTGCCGCCTCGCCTCGCATCCCTAATGAGATGCAAAGTGGGCGTGCCTCGTAAAACTTCATTGTGAAATATCGCTAACGGGGCTTAATGATATTTACAATGCAGCCCCGTCCGGCGTAGCAATATTCTTTTCAGAGCTAACTCGCCCTTAACGCTGCTTCCAGAAATCTGTAAAAAATATGAGTTATGGATGTTTTACACTGGGGGTGGATTATGGTGATATGACCACAGGGTCGTATCAGCAAGGTTATCGCCGTATTCAGGAGATCAACGCCGCTGGTTTTCCAGCGATGTTTTTGCCATTTCCCCCCTATCGCTGGAAATGTATCTCCCTGGAGAAACGCAATGTTAATAACGCGCTAACCGGGCGATAAATTCCAGTGATAGACGGCGATAAATAAAAAAGCGCTAAGCGAGCTTTGCGATATTGATCACCGTCTATTGTTGATATGCCCTTAAGTGTCTGTTAAGTCAAAGAGTAGAGCAGAGATAGTCTTGAGGGTAGGGCTTGAAAGTGAAGTTGTGAGTAGAGTAGCTACATTTATGGTGATTTTAGGCAAGGAGTAGGCTGCAAAGCTATTCTCCGACAGTGAGGCTTGTGAGGTCGGTTCTGTGACAGGGCAGTTGAAATAAACTGATGAGGTTTAGGAAGTATATGGTTGAAAACATGCTACGGCCAAGAATAGTGTGCCCAATGTCGGTTTACTGCTGCAAGATTTTCTGTCGTCTTTGTACCATTTGTGAACATCTGCAAAGGGAATTAATATAGGTGAGATCCAAAGCTGTGGTCAAGAAGAAACAGAGGGGCACTTCAAAGGGGATAGTGCTTACATCATTATGGGTTTACCAGAGAAATGCTGGCAGTGCATTGGAAGAATATTTCCTTTTGGAAACTGAGAGGCAGTAAGTGAGGTGTAGAAATTATATTGACTAGAATTTTCAAGATGGCATGGTCAGAGGGAGATGGGTTGATAGGTGGGTGCAAAGTGGGTCAATATGTCTGATATCAGTACTGTAGCCAGTGCGTTCCCTAGTTATGTGTGGGTGAAGAGCATTGGACAGATTTACAAGCCCCTTGCAACACTTTTGCACCACCATTGCATCACGTTTGTGAGGCAGCGGTGGCGTAAAAAATGCGCCCTATTTAAAACGTGACACAACTAGGATCTTTTCCTGTCGATTCGGAAAGTGAGACGCCAGCCGCACCGTTTCAGAGCGCAGTGTTCTATCCTCGCAGAATAAAGGAAATTATTGGTTCATCATTCGGTGGCCGCATTACTCGTCACCACCATTTAGACAGCTGCTGCTGCAAGTCCCATTTTCATCTTGAAGTATAACTCTCAGAGAAGCGACTTTCTCACATCTGAGTGGTTCATCAGACAGCACCAAATTCACTGTCCTGAAGATGGTCTGAAAAGACGAAAGCGGAACAGACCGAATCGTCGACCATTACATCTATTTCCAAGTGGAAATTATTTCCTTTGATAGTTACATATTTTTGTTTAATTTGTGACTCTCATTTTTGCATTTGGAATAGTTATTTTTATGTACTGTTAGCACAATGTGTGTTTGGCTTCTTTGCATAAAGATGTTGCTGTAAATATTTTACCCCATTCGAATACTTCATGTCTAAATAAGATTGACATTTTCAAAATATCCTAGGTTTCCCGTGTGTTCTTTCTCTTTTTTGCATTTTTGCTCAGTTGTCCATCGACACTTTGTAGTCATCTCCTGCTGGAGTGTTACTTTCAGATTGAATCTTACAACTAACCAGAAGTCATTTTTTGTAACAAAATCCCTTGCAGGTCCTTTTACTTGATCATTGTATTGCCCAAACCTACAAGGGTATATTCAGGGGCGGTGGGTGAGATTTGAAAGTGGTAGGGCGCAAAGTGATTTGCATACTGCACCGAAACCCAAAAGGGGGGTTTGGGGGGATTACCCCCCCCCAAGAAAATTTTGAAAAAAAAGAAGAAAAATCGTGCATTTTCAAGCAAATTTGAGAAAGCAGGAAGGTTAATAAAGCAATTGTGAAAGTGCAGTTATTACATTAATAGATGGCATAACATAGGTAGCTGCTTATTCAGTATAACCACAGAGCTTCATACATTCTGTCCTATTATGCTCAGGTGTTGAATTCAGACTATAAGACTTTCATGGAAATCTCAGCTCTAAGAGTAGAAGAAGTTGCACAGCCTAACTCCCATGTAAAAAAATATAGCATCAGTTTGCTTACCTTTATCACTGGTGTTGGCTGGGTGGTAGCCGGGGTGAAAGAGCAGCAAAGGAGGTTGTGGTCCTCTTCTTGTTTGCTGAGAACTCGCCCCAAAATGCGGTAATGTTTCAGGTAGTCAGGTGCTGAAAATGAAAAGATAACAATTTATTTTTGAAACAGTAGGGTAATCAAACAAAGACTGTGGGGAAAAAACATAACGCTCCAATCTTGTCCTTGCAGTTTGCATCCAGCTCTTAGATGACAGTTAATAGCTCGCTGTTGTATGTTAGGAATTTTACTTTGAAACTGCAAGTAACAAAAGGATCTCTCTGACAAAAGCAGTCACTCACTGACCTATTTACATCATTTGCTCCAACCGGGGTTCAATAAATTCTCCCTGAGGATGTTTGGCAGCCAGAAAGCTGTGCTCATTTCATTTTTGAAACCCACTAGATACATAGACTGTCTTTTATGTTTGTAGATAAAGTAGTACAAGACACCAGCACAATGTCATCAGCAAGTGTTTCATTTTAGGGTTAAGGGCTATGCACAGAAGTCTGAGTTATTTCTACAGACTGTAGGGTTCGATCACGTAAATTAAGAAATTATGTGGATATTATTCCAGGTAGACATTTTCAGGGCATACTTTTTAAAAATATTCAAAAAACAGACTAGCGTACAGAACTTTCCTGTTGTGCAAGTCATGTGCAAAATGTTCATAGCTTGATACTGGCTCATGTCCCTTTGATTCTGGTGCTTGGAGTTGTGCATTTTTAAGTAAAGTCAGAATTAACAGGCACCAGCATTCTAAGTGCTCTGTACTACAAAACCAGGCCCAATGTCCCACATCAGATATGAGATAACTTAGTCTTTGTGCGGGTGGGAAGATGTGTGGATTGTATTCAGCTGCTGACTTTGCTGAGAGAGGGCGTCTGCCAGGGTGAACTGTCGGTTGTCAGTCCCCCATGTTAAGTTGTCAGTGACTTTCACATTTTACAAGAGAAATATATGTACAGCACCACCAAAAGGCACCGTTTGTGTCAATTAAGGTAACTAACTCCATTTCAAAGAAACTGCGCTTAAATTAAGCTCTCATTTGTATTAAACGAGCATCATGTATTTGCTCTTGCAATTGTTGCATATGAGTCATGAGTGTAGCAGGAGTGTAGTGTACACAGCGTCTATCCTACAGTCCTAGCGCACAGAGGTTCTGCTCCACATAGCGTCTGCACCAGGGCCTTCAGGCGCACACAATCAGTTCCTGTGGTGTTAATGGTGCACATAGTGTCAGCCACCGTGATTTTAGTTTATACAGCGTCAGCCATCAGGGATCTTAGCTTATTCAGTGTCAGCCACCGGAATCTTAGTCCATGGAGTGTCAGCCACCGGAACCTTAGTTCATACAGTGTCTGCCACCAGGGTTTTGGTACACACACTGTCACCCACCAGGACTGAGTGCACAAAGCGTATACCACCAGAGAGGCGCAGTAACAACAACAATGCCCGGCTGTTCGGGGAAAGCCAACCATGTTGGGATGGGTTGCGCAGTCTGAAGCAGGTTGTTGACCCCCAGCTTGCTGGGAAAGGCGCAGCTAGGGGTGCAGGCACGTGCACACTTCACGAGACATCGGTTCTCGCCATTATCTGAGGGGACATTGTGAATATGAAATGGCCGCACTGCATGAAATAGATGTCCAGCAAATTTCCTCTGACCCAGAAGAGCCAGGCGCTTGCATCAGTGGTCAGTCGTCCTGCTCACATAAGATACTCCATGGAAATAGGGAATTGATGGCTTTGACACATTGATTGATGGCGTTGACACGCTGATGGCTTTGACACGTTCTGTTTGGAAGAAAAGGGGGCATGATGGATTTAAGAACTGCATACCAAGATTTTGGCGAATTCATTTTATGATTGTTCTTTTTAGCTAATTTATATAATGTCAATTACATTGATGATTTTTCAATTGTTATCATTGTTTCCATTCCTGTTATTGCTGTAAAACATCCATAACGATTTTAAGTAATTGTATATATTAAATTCAGTACAATTTAAAATCAATTCAGTAAGATAGCCAAGTGCATTTGCTGTACAAGCCTCATGGTGGGTGAACTCGGATACACTCATAGCTGGAGAACTCGAACCCTTGTCACAGCCCTTTGGAATTGTGTCTCTTAAGATAATGAGACATCTAATGAGGGTACAAGCCTCATGCACTGAAAACCACAAAACCTATTCCACTCTGAAGCGATAAGCGAACATACCAACCCCTTCACACCACAGCTGTGGCTTCCTCTCATAAGTAAATCCCCAAATACAATGTTTGAAACCTAGCAGGTGTCTTGGGCAAAGCAACAAGTGCAGTGTGAAGAACTAAGAACGCAGCACTCTAACGACGTCTGATTCAATAGTCAAAAGTAATGTTGTTATAATTATAATTATATATCCCCTGCCCTGGTTTACATAGCAAAGACTGAAATTTGTGGGTGTTGTAAAAGCACTCGGGGAAATACAGGACCACTGGGTACGATTTTACTAACACATTCCACCTTCAGCACACAGGAAAGGCAAAAATGCACTAAAACACGGGTTTTCCACCTTTATGAGATGCAAACCTCGTAGAACAAATTTAGGCAGGTATTCCATGTCCTCGCGGCGGGATGCCTGGCTTTCACCTTGTGGATACCCTGCCGGGGTATCTCACAGGGGAATACCAGGACGGGTTCCCTAAGCAAGCGCCTTGATGCCTTCGGGTGATACGTGCGCTATATAAGTCGCAATACATTTACATTTACATTTACATGTGGCAAAAGTTTTGTTGTTAAATACTGCGTGCGAGTACATGTATCGAACCACTCAGAATAGGAAAACATGCCCAAATGCTGTTTGGCCAGACTAGTTATTTTGTGCAGCCCTCGGTCTTTGTAATTTGAACATAGCTGAACTGGAACAACCAGCTGGAGATTAAGCACAGATTGACCTGCATTTTGTTCTGCAGCTCACTGTGCCTTGGAAACAAGACTCAACTGACGCAATACTGTGTATATATATATATATATATATGTGAACATATTTAATGGTTCACTTTACAATTGGGCAGCTACAGTTCACACACAGACTGGCTTAGGATATGCGCAGCGTATAGCACAACAGACAGAATATCTCGACACACTGAATTTGGCTTTACTTGGTATTCATGATGCACCCTTAACCTCTATTAGTGTCCACTCAATAGAGCCATCCTTAGGACAGGGCCTACCAGTCTCAGTCACACGAAGAGACTTCTCTCACCCACAAGGCAGGGACATATTCCTGCAACAAATGAACTACGATCGGCCGTGCCCACAGTGGAAATATTCCGCAAACAAGCGGTCACATACTGCTTCAACAAGTAAAACTGCAAGGACTGGGGCCTAAACAGCTGCTCCGCCATTACCATAGAAAGGCGGTTGAACCTTAATCTATGGCAGCTGCGACACAAACAAAACCGTCCCCAGTCTACAGCGTTCCGGAATCCGTCTGCCTTTACATGTGACAATTAGTACTCCAAGTGGTAATGAGTCAGAAAAATAAAACCGCGCATAACATGACTGCGAGGCAGAGCTAAATGTTCATATCCTTTCTTTCAGGGGAAAATTGGACTTGTGGGCATTTCGTTAGAAACTTAAAACGCGGCTGCATAAGCTCAAAGAATTCTGTATATTTTCTGAAAAATCGTTTTCAACTTTCTGTGCCCGAGGCGAATTCCACACAAATCCCGCCGTAAACGCTTTCTCAGTGCTGTAATTTAAAATGCCTACAAAGCACATCGCCGCACACTCCACCAGCCACCCGCACTGTGGCCTGCCTGAGGCCTCATCATCACATCATTTCATCATAGCTGCCAAGGGTTCTGATTACTTATGTGTGACATTTTCACAATTGCAGTGTAATTATGAGTGACATTCAACGACTATGAGTGACACTTTCTCGCAAGCAAAATCAAGCAATGAAGAAGTGCAAAACATATAAATAACAGACATTAAACTCACTTGGGCAACGAAAAACTCAGATCTTAAAACTGCTGTAAAGTGCTAGAAATGGAAGGGCACTAACCTAGTAAAAAGCAGTAGCTCACAGATAATCCTCATAAACTACAATTTTGTGAACGTGTGGTTCATGTTCTTTCTTTCCTTCCTTCTCCCCTTTTCTCCTCTTTCTTGCTTTTTCCCTCCTTCCCATTGTCTCACTTTCCATTTCCCTCTCTAGAACTCTTTTTTTTCCTGTTTCCGCACTCAAAAGGTAACAGTGGTAAAACGGGTTAGCCATGTGGCATTATTTGGGATCAAAGCGTGCATGATGTTACTTCTGCTACCCCCAGGCGTTTGGACTGACACTTTATAAAACTATCTCTGTATGCTATAGCACCAAGAGGCCTTATTAATCCAGAGCCCTGTGCAGGCGTCCCTGGAGGGTGAAAGGGCGCCGTAAACTGCCATCGACCCTGACTGACTTGGCACCCTGTTCGGGACACAAGCTGTCTCCGTGCAGCTATTAATGAATAATTGGTCTAGTTACTGCCAGACAAGGTGATCAGTAAGGTGCAGCTAAACTTGCTACTGTACAAAAAGAAAAACATCTCGGGAGACTCCAGGCCAAGCCAGCACTTTACTGGGTCCATTCATTATTAATTGTATTGCCACTGTTCTGCAGTCTAGGCCACGGTGCCCTGCACCACTTAAAGTAGGTAGGTCAGTTGCCCTCCCAGCCTGCACCCTCCGACCGCTGAGGTGTGAAACCTGCCACCTGCGATAGCATACGCTGTGGGGGCACTTTGAAAGGTTGTGCAGCATTTTGTTTTATTTGCTCTGCTCTACGTTTAAATGCACAATCGACATCACCCTACCTTGCAAAACATATTTAGAGCGTAATACGCAGGCCTTGCTGGGTCTTGTGCACAGGTCGGTGATTTCGCCGATATTACACCAAAGTGGCGGCTGTTTGGGGGCACTTTGAAAGGTTGTGCAGCATTTTGTTTTATTTGCTATGCTCTACGTTTAAATGCACAATCGACATCACCAGTACCTTGCAAAAGTAATACGCTCTAATTATGTTTTACAAGGTAAGGGTGATGTCGATTGTGCATTTAAACGTAGAGCAGAGCAAATAAAACAAAATGCTGCACAACCTTTCAAAGTGCCCCCAAACAGCCGCCACTTTGGTGTAATATCGGCGAAATCACCGACCTGTGCACAAGACCCAGCAAGGCCTGCAGGCAGCCAAAACTAACTAAAGCAGCCATCACTGACCTGCACAGCTACCGGCCACTTGGAACTCCGGCAATGCCGGCGGGGTAATACCGCGCAATCAGCACAGCGCGACTACCCTTCCTTCAGCCCCCTAAACACAGACGTCCTGCCCTGCCCCCAAGCGCGACCCGACCGGCTGCACCTACTTTTAGTATTCCTTCGAAAATTTCAGTCGATGAGTCGATTCGATTGACGATACTTGAACCTCTCTGAGCAGTGTCACAGTGTTGTGACTCAAGCTGTTGTGACTACTCGAGTCGAGTCAACAAGTGAGTCTAGGCTCTAAGTGTCGGACGGAAGTGCTGTGTCCTGGTGCTGCCTGGCCTACACGCAGGAGACATGTCAGAGAGGGAGCCCCACCCCCTACCCTACTGGAAACTTACACGGGGCGCACGTCCCCGAATGGCCAATCACTGAATGACTTCACATGCTGAAGTCACAGTGATTGGCCATGATTGATAAAGTGCTGAGCCTTGTCCTTGGCGTGGTGGACCAGCCAATCCTGGCGCTCCATAAGCGCCAGGATTGGCTAGGGGGGCCCGCAGACTCCTCGCCCTGGCACCTTTCAAATGACGGGGCCCGGCTAAAGCTGCACCCCCTGGCCCCTTCGGTCCCTTCAGCCTGAATAATGGGAACTGCTGCACGCTAAAGCGCATGCTCGGGCTAGTTTCAGCCCTGAATTCCTCATGCGCTGTGCTCAGTGGCCGGATCATGCAGACTCTCTGACTGCAGTGTCACGCAAGCGGATTGCAGCGGCGCTTTATTTAATTTATCGGTGCTCTCAGTGTGTCACGCAGCGCAGGTGCGTCCACCAGGCTTAGTGGGGCTACGCCCCTACGCCCCAATGGACGCACCGCTGCTGGCGTATATTGGGTTTCCCCCTTTTACTATTTACAACTAGGGAGCGGCATCACGTTGTAAAGCCCTGCGTCACATTATTCCTGCGTCAGGTATAATGTAAGCAGGGTGGGCGTTCCCACACAAGAAAGCCTTGAAAAAGTGACAAAGGGAAATCTACACGATTTCACTGTGTCACTTCTAGGACGCCACTGCGTCAAAACCTTACGCCTGCTTGAAGCAGGCGTAAGGAGTGGCGTAGAGTAGTGGGAATAGGCCTCAAAATGCATTGCTGGAGTTGCGTCGTGCTTGCGACATGACTCCAGCAATGTGTGCCTTTTGCCCCAACAGATGCATCAGAATTTCTGACGCATATGTCAATCCTTGCGACATGGTGCACCGTATTGTAAATATGCAGCATCGAGGGTGGCGCAAGGGTTTCTCAGGGTGGCGCAGGGATAGTGACGCATCTCTACAGATGCATCAGTTTCTTGTAAATCTGACCCCAGGGGCCTCATTTATGAGGCCCCTTGTGCCATCGGAACGTCACTTTTTGTGACATTCCGTGGCCCAGAAGCCTGCATGATATTTATCAGGCAGCACTAAGCCACTTTTTTGGCTTAATGCTGCCTGATAAATATCAGTCCCTTTGCAGTGTTCTGGGTTAAAGGGGCGTGCAATGGGTGTTGCTGGGGGGGTTCTCAGCAACATCCATGGCCTTTTGACACTTCCCCAGATTTACGAGAAATCGTAAATCTGAGGCAGTGCCAAAAGCTTACGCCTCCCCAAGGGAGGCCTAAGGGAGGCGCAACAGGGAGAAATATCTTTATTTCTCCTCGTTTTTCCTTTTTCTATGTGTGCTGCATTCTGCTGCACACGTAGAACGAGAAAAAGCCTCTTGTGATTATTTTTGTACAGAGAGGTTTCCCTTCCTGTACAAAAATAATCATCCCGCAACACAGGCACCCTTGCACCATGGTACAAAGGTGCCTGCGTTGGCGCTCGGCAGCCCACTGTGCGTCGGCACAGGGGAAAAGGACAGGAATGCAGCCTATCTTATAGATACGGCGCATTCCTGCCCTTTTCTTTTGCCGAAGAGCAGCGCAGCAGGAAGGCCCTACGGCAAAACCTCATAAATGAGGCCCCAGGTGTTTAGGGGTGAGTGGTCAGTTATGGAGTGCCTGATAAGGGTGCTGTAGGGAGCTTGTTGTTAAGTTTTAGGTGAAAACCCTTGTTAAGGTATACAAAGAATGACTCTATAGCAGCTGGAGGGGGCTAATAGGCCACAATTTTGGCCTTGAAGGGAATGGTGACGGATGTAGTGGTTTATTGAGAAGAATGCCTACTATGCTACCTTACCTCTTTTCATGAGGTGCGTGGCAAAGGGCGTAATAGGTGTGAAGAGATGCATGCGTGGCAAAGTCCTTATGTTAAATATTGTGGCAGTAGGTCTGGCCATGTTCCTTCTTCTCTTGTTCCTTAGGTAGAAGTGGGCACAGTGTGAGCCATTCGGACTGCACACTTCTCCCTCTACTGCTCCTCTGATTCCATATGGTGGCCACAACTATGCTCCTATTTCCCCTGCACATGTCCAGCAGCACCTACCATTTAGTGGGCCTATCAAGTTGTGCACTGCAGTCTCAAACAATAGAGCATGGCACCTGTGTAACACTGCTGTCTGTCGTTTCCCAGACCCTATTTTCTTCTTGGCACCTCTGTCATACTTTTAAAGGCCTGTTCAATTTCCTGTTTTCTTTGGCGGCAGGGGGGGCTGTGGGTTAGCTGGTGAGAAAAACAGGGCATATATTGAAGTTTAAGAAATTAATAATGAGTCACTGGTGACTGGCCTGTAATTTCAGAGCCAGGGACTTGTGTCCCTGTATGGGAAATGGCCCATTTAAAACAAATTGATGGATGAATGTAATAGAGTCCATTAATTAAAATGAAAAAATAACCTAATAAGCTATTGTACAATGTATAGCTTAACCTTGAAGTGACACACATTTGAAATGTGCTGACTTGCAATAGGCAGTCATACTCATCCGTGTAGGCCATAAAAGGGCTGTGAAGCAAGTTTTCTTTCACTAGATGCAATCTTAATATTGCTGAAATGTACATAACGTGATTTAGGGCCTTGACCGTAGATTGACATGCTTCGAAATGATTGCCATACAATCAGAATATTCCAATTTTAACAAATGTATTACTTTATAAGCAACATTATATTATTGAATGTCATCAGCTTCCTATTTTCTTATGTTTCATATGACGATTGAATAGAATAACCTCTGCATTTTAAGCCATAATGCTTGATTCTAATTAAAAAGAATGCATTACCTAACAGTGATTTTGCCTTTTAGTTAGTAGTTCATTGCTCTTGCAGTGAAACAATTTGAGATATAGAAGGTTGATCTGTGTTTAAGGCCTATGGGAACCACGTCTAATGTTTCCAGAATCGAACTACACAAGACTGGAATTTTGGTGACCCAGTCAGTGCAGTAGTTTCAGCCACATCATTTCTTCTTAGAACATGTAATAAAAATGTACTGTTGCTACCTAAGCACGCAACACACAGTAGTCACCGTTCTAATAATGTCAAGATTGGACTATTGTAACAGTCTTTACCTTAATATGCAGGAGCGGTTTCTGCATAGACTCCAACTTCTTCAGAATGCGGCCGCTAGACTGCTTACCGGGACTGCTAAATATGCCTCTGTCTCCGGGGATATTGGAAGACTACACTGGCTACCCGTCACGAAACCGGTGCAGTTCAAATCACTTTGTACTGTCTATAAGGCCCTTCAGGGTTTAGGTCCTGATCACCTGAAGCGACAGTTCTAGTGGTATGTCCCTAAAAAAACCACCTTGTTCCCTGGGAGCAAAGTTAGTAACAGTCCCTCCTTCAAAAAAAGCCAGCTGAGTAGGTAGGAGTTTTTTGGATGGGGCAGCCAAGGCATGGAATGCCCTTCCATTCCATCTTAGAAATAGTGCTGATTTACTGGCTTTTAGGAAAGCTTTAAAAACCTGGCTGTTTGGCATATAGTTTTCTGTTTCTTCAGTACGCTTCAGTGGGAGGATTGTACATAGCGCCAGGACACCTTTGGGTAACAGATTGCACTTTAAAAATGCCACTAACATAACATTACTAGTCGCTTGGATTAATTCAGGCATTCCATCACTTTTTTGTAGCATTCCCTGTATGAGAAAGGCACATGTTCTAAGACTAGAATATGTTCCCACACTCTAATCATCATACTATCACCAAACCATTATGAAGCCTTCTTTTTCTAGCTACGTGGAAACCTATTCTAAGATTTCTACATCTACTTCTGCATTACTGAGGCGGAGCTAGCCTTGCTCCTGATATATAAGAGAGGAGAAAGGCGAATGTAGTGCATTGCAACACTCTGGGAGCACATTGCGATCGTCTCCACTCGAACTGCATTCGGTTGTGTCACGCAGGTTTCTTGTTATTTTTTAATTTTTTTTTATTAATCATGTTTTGAATTACCTTCATGTTGTTTCTATCGTTTTCTGCTTGTGAGTTTTTCTCTTTGAGAGTTTTTCTTGACTTCTTTTGTGTTTTTACTCTCTTTGGTGTCTTCCTTTGTCTTCCTGGAGTCTGTGGTAATCAAGCATTTGGCACTTAAACTTTGGTTTACTCAGCCATCAATCTCTTCTTAGGTCAAAGCCTAGCGTTGCAGAGCATGCGCTGCTCGCTTTGCGAGGCATGCTGCATTAGGGTGTTTTAGAATTGGTGTGGAAGCCCCGCCCATATTTTTCATTGGCTGGCGTCATCGTCCATGGTACATGCTGGCATCCGATTGTTAATGAGGCTTCTTAGTCCCTCCTTCTTTACCGCCCTGACTCCTTTTGTGACCACGCATCGGGACTGGAACTTTTACTTGCGGCATTACACTGTCTCCTTCATTAGCCGGTAAGCACTATATTTTTTTCACAATGGCAACAGCTTGTCTGGTATTTGTATTCGGGGTTTTGGTGCGCAGCTGTAGAGCCTGAGAACCAGGTCAGCAGAGCTGCTGTAGAGCCAGAGAACCAGGTCAGCAGAGCTGCTCTAGAGCCAGAGGACCAGGACAGCAGAGCCTCCCTAGACCCAGAGAACCAGGTCAGCAGAGCTGCTATAGAGCCAGAGAACCAGTTCAGCAGAGCCGCTCTAGAGCCAGAGAAATAGGTCAGCAAAGCCGCTCTAGAGCCATAGAACCAGGTCGGCAGAGCCGCTCTAGAGCCAGAGAACCAGGTCAGCAGAGCTGCTGTAGAGCTAGACAACCAGGTCAGCAGAGCTGCTGTAGAGCCAGAGAACAAGGTCAGCAGAGCCGCTCTAGAGCCAGAGAACCAGGTCAGCAGAGCTGCTGTAGAGCCAGGCACCCAGGTCAGCAGAGCCGTTGTAGAGCCAGAGAACCAGGTCAGCAGAGCTGCTCGAGAGCCAGAGAACCAGGTCAGCAGAGCTGCTAAAGAGCCAGAGAACCAGGTCAGCAGAGCAGCTCTGGAGCCAGAGAACTAGGTCAACAGAGCCACTCTAAAGCCAGAGAACCAGGTCAGCAGAGCTGCTGTAGGACCAGAGAACCAGATCCGCAGAGCTGCCCTAGAGCCAGAGAACCAAGTCAGCAGAGCTGATGTAGAGGCAGACAACCAGGTCAGCAGAACCGTTGTAGAGCCAGAGAACCAGGTCAGTGAGCTGCTGCTGAGCTAGAGAACCAGGCCAGCAGAACTGCTCTAGAGCCAGAGGACTAGGTCAGCAGAGCTGCTGTAGAGCCAGGTCAGCAGAGCAGCTGTAAAGCCAGAGAACCAGGCCAGTAGAGCCGCTGTAGAGCCAATAAACCAGGTCAGCAGAGCTGCTGTAGAGCTTGAGAACCAGGCCAGCAGAGCCACTCTAGAGCCAGAGAACCAGGTCAGCAGAGCTGCGTTAAAGCCAGAGAACCAGGTCAGCAGAGCCGCTGTAGAGCTATAGAACCAGGCCAGCAGAGCCGCTCTAGAGCCAGAGAACCAGGTCAGCAGAGCTGCAGTAGAGCCAGAGAACCAGGTCATTAGGGTGTTTTAGAATTGGTGTGGAAACCCCGCCCATATTTTTCATTGGCTGGCGTCATCGTCCATGATACATGCTGGCATCCGATTGATAATGAGGCTTCTTAGTCCCTCCTTCTTACCGCCCTGACTCCTTTTGTGACCACTCATCGGGACTGGAACTTTTACTTGCGGCATTACACTGTCTCCTTCATTAGCCGGTAAGCACTATATTTTTTTCACAATGGCAACAGCTTGTCTGGTATTTGTATTCGGGGTTTTGGTGCGCAGCTGTAGAGCCTGAGAACAAGGTCAGCAGAGCTGCTGTAGAGCCAGAGAACCAGGTCAGCAGAGCTGCTCTAGAGCCAGAGGACCAGGACAGCAGAGCCTCCCTAGAGCCAGAGAACCAGGTCAGCAGAGCTGCTATAGAGCCAGAGAACCAGTTCAGCAGAGCAGCTCGAGAGCCAGAGAACCAGGTCAGCAGAGCTGCTAAAGAGCCAGAGAACCAGGTCAGCAGAGCAGCTCTGGAGCCAGAGAACTAGGTCAACAGAGCCACTCTAAAGCCAGAGAACCAGGTCAGCAGAGCTGCTGTAGGGCCAGAGAACCAGGTCCGCAGAGCTGCCCTAGAGCCAGAGAACCAAGTCAGCAGAGCTGATGTAGAGGCAGACAACCAGGTCAGCAGAACCGTTGTAGAGCCAGAGAACCAGGTCAGTGAGCTGCTCTAGAGCTAGAGAACCAGGCCAGCAGAACTGCTCTAGAGCCAGAGGACTAGGTCAGCAGAGCTGCTGTAGAGCCAGGTCAGCAGAGCAGCTGTAAAGCCAGAGAACCAGGCCAGTAGAGCCGCTGTAGAGCCAATAAACCAGGTCAGCAGAGCTGCTGTAGAGCTTGAGAACCAGGCCAGCAGAGCCACTCTAGAGCCAGAGAACCAGGTCAGCAGAGCTGCGTTAAAGCCAGAGAACCAGGTCAGCAGAGCCGCTGTAGAGCTATAGAACCAGGCCAGCAGAGCCGCTCTAGAGCCAGAGAACCAGGTCAGCAGAGCTGCAGTAGAGCCAGAGAACCAGGTCATTAGGGTGTTTTAGAATTGGTGTGGAAACCCCGCCCATATTTTTCATTGGCTGGCGTCATCGTCCATGATACATGCTGGCATCCGATTGATAATGAGGCTTCTTAGTCCCTCCTTCTTACCGCCCTGACTCCTTTTGTGACCACGCATCGGGACTGGAACTTTTACTTGCGGCATTACACTGTCTCCTTCATTAGCCGGTAAGCACTATATTTTTTTCACAATGGCAACAGCTTGTCTGGTATTTGTATTCGGGGTTTTGGTGCGCAGCTGTAGAGCCTGAGAACAAGGTCAGCAGAGCTGCTGTAGAGCCAGAGAACCAGGTCAGCAGAGCTGCTCTAGAGCCAGAGGACCAGGACAGCAGAGCCTCCCTAGAGCCAGAGAACCAGGTCAGCAGAGCTGCTATAGAGCCAGAGATCCAGTTCAGCAGAGCCGTTCTAGAGCCAGAGAAATAGGTCAGCAGAGCCGCTCTAGAGCCATAGAACCAGGTCAGCAAAGCTGCTGTAGGAGCTGCTGTAGAGCCAAAGAACCAGGTCAGCAGCTCTGCTGACCTGGTTCTTTGGCTCTACAGCAGCTCCTACAGCAGCTTTGCTGCTCTAGAGACAGAGAACCAGGTCAGCAGAGCTGCTGTAGAGCTAGACAACCAGGTCAGCAGAGCTGCTGTAGAGCCAGAGAACAAGGTCAGCAGAGCCGTTGTAGAGCCAGAGAACCAGGTCAGCAGAGCTGCTCGAGAGCCAGAGAACCAGGTCAGCAGAGCTGCTTAAGAGCCAAAGAACCAGGTCAGCAGAGCAGCTTTGGAGCCAGAGAACTAGGTCAACAGAGCCACTCTAAAGCCAGAGAACCAGGTCAGCAGAGCTGCTGTAGGGCCAGAGAACAAGGCCAGAAGAGCCACTCTAGAGCCAGAAAACCAGGTCAGCAGAGCTGCTGTAGAGCAAGAGAACCAGGTCAGCAGAGCCGTTGTAGAGCCAGAGAACCAGGTCAGCAGAGCTGCTCGAGAGCCAGAGAACCAAGTCAGCAGAGCTGTTGTAGAGGCAGACAACCAGGTCAGCAGAACCGTTGTAGAGCCAGAGAACCAGGTCAGCAGAGCTGCTCTAGAGCTAGAAAACCAGGTCAGCAGTGCCGCTCTAGAGCCTCAGAACCAGGTCAGCAGACCTGCTGTCGAGCCATAGAACTGGGTCAGCAGAGCCGCACTAGAGTCAGAGAACTGGGTCAGCAGAGCCACTCTAGAGCCAGAAACTCCAGGCCAGCAGAGCTGCTGTAAAGCCAGAGGGCCCGGTCAGCAGAGCCCCTCTAGAGCCAGAAAACCAGGTCAGCAGAGCTGTTCTAGAGCCAGAGAACCAGGTCAGCAGAGCTGCTAAAGAGCCAGAGAACAAGGTCAGCAGAGACGCTCAAGACCCAGAGAACCAGGTCAGCAGATCTGCTGTAGGGCCAGAGAAATGGGTCAGCAGAGCCGTTGTAGAGCCGGAGAACCAGGTCAGCAGAGCTGCTAAAGAGCCAGAGAACCTAGTCAGCAGAGCTGCTCTAGACCCAGAAAACCAGGTCAGCAGAGCTGCTGTAGAGCTAGCGAAGCAGGTCAGCAGAGCTTCTCTAGATCAAGACAATCAGGTCAGCAGAGCTGCTGTAGCACCAGAGAACCAGTTCAGCAGAGTTGCTGTAGAGCCAGATATCCAGGTCAGCAGATCTGCTGTAAAGCCAGAGAAATGGGTCAGCAGAGCCGCTCTAGAGCCAGAGAACCAGGTCAGCAGAGCTGTTCTAGATCCAGAGAACCAGGTCAGCAGAGCCGCTGTAGAGCCAGAGAACCAGGTCAGAAGAGTTGCTGTAGAACCATAGAACGAGCTCAGCAGAGCTGCTGTATAGCCAGAGAACCAGGTCAGCAGAGCTGCTGTAGAGCCAGAGAAGCAGGTCAACAAGCTGTTGTAGAGCCAGAGAAGCAGACCACTAGGCTGCTGTACAGCCATAGAACAATATCAGCAGAGCTGTTGTGGAGCCAGAGAACCAGGTCAACAGAGCTGCTCTAGAGCCAGAGAACCAGGTCAGCAGAGCTGCTCTAGAGCCAGAGAACCAGGTCGGCAGAGCTGCTGTAGAACCTTAGAACGAGCTCAGCAGAGCTGCTAGAGAGACAGAGAACCAGGTTAGCAGAGCTGCTGTAGAGCCAGAGAAGCATGTCATCAATCTGATGTAGAGCCAGAGAAGCAGGCCAATAAGCTGCTGAACAGTCATAGAACAATATCAGCAGAGCTGTTGTAGAGCCAGAGAACCAGGTCAGCAGAGCTGCTCTAGAGCCAGCGAATCAGGTCAGCAGAGTGCTGTAGAGCCAGAAAACCAGGTCAGTAGTGCCGCTCTAGAGCCTCAGAACCAGCTCAGAGAACTGCTGTAGAGCCTGAGGCACTGGTCAGCAGAGTTGCTGTAGAGCCAGAGAACTGGGTCAGCGGAGCCGCTCTAGAGCCAGAGAACCAGGTCAGCAGACCTGCTGTAGAGCCATAGAACCGGGTCAGCAGAGCCTCTCTAGAGCCAGAGAACCGAGTCAGCAGAGCCACTCTAGAGCCAGAAAACCAGGTCAGCAGAACTGTTCTAGAGCCAGAGAACCAGGTCAGCAGAGCTGCTAAAGAGCCAGAGAACCAGGTCAGCAGAGGCGCTCTAGAGCCAGAAAACCAGGTCAGCAGAACTGTTCTAGAGCCAGAGAACCAGGTCAGCAGAGCTGCTAAAGAGCCAGAGAACCAGGTCAGCAGACCTGCTGTAGAGCCATAGAACCGGGTCAGCAGAGCCTCTCTAGAGCCAGAGAACCGAGTCAGCAGAGCCACTCTAGAGCCAGAAAACCAGGTCAGCAGAACTGTTCTAGAGCCAGAGAACCAGGTCAGCAGAGCTGCTAAAGAGCCAGAGAACCAGGTCAGCAGAGGCGCTCTAGAGCCAGAAAACCAGGTCAGCAGAACTGTTCTAGAGCCAGAGAACCAGGTCAGCAGAGCTGCTAAAGAGCCAGAGAACCAGGTCAGCAGAGGCGCTCTAGACCCAGATATCCAGGTCAGCAGATCTGCTGTAAAGCCAGAGAAATGGGTCAGCAGAGCCGCTCTAGAGCCAGAGAACCAGGTCAGCAGAGCTGTTCTAGATCCAGAGAACCAGGTCAGCAGAGCTGCTAAAGAGCCAGAGAACCAGGTCAGCAGAGCTGTTCTAGACCCAGAAAACCAGGTCAGCAGAGCTGCTAAAGAGCCAGAGTACCAGGTCAGCAGAGGCGCTCTAGACCCAAAGAACCAGGTAAGTAGATCTGCTGTAGAGCCAGAGAAATGGGTCAGCAGAGCCGTTGTAGAGCCAGAGAACCAGGTCAGCAGAGCTGTTCTAGATCCAGAGAACCAGGTCAGCAGAGCTGCTAAAGAGCCAGAGACCCAGGTCAGCAGAGCTGTTCTAGACCCAGAAAACCAGGTCAGCAGAGCTGCTAAGAGCCAGAGAACCAGGTCAGCAGAGGCGCTCTAGACCCAAAGAACCAGGTCAGCAGATCTGCTGTAGAGCCAAAGAAATGGGTCAGCAGAGCCGTTGTAGAGCCAAAGAACCAGGTCAGCAGCTCTGCTGACCTGGTTCTTTGGCTCTACAGCAGCTCCTACAGCAGCTTTGCTGCTCTAGAGACAGAGAACCAGGTCAGCAGAGCTGCTGTAGAGCTAGACAACCAGGTCAGCAGAGCTGCTGTAGAGCCAGAGAACAAGGTCAGCAGAGCCGTTGTAGAGCCAGAGAACCAGGTCAGCAGAGCTGCTCGAGAGCCAGAGAACCAGGTCAGCAGAGCTGCTTAAGAGCCAAAGAACCAGGTCAGCAGAGCAGCTTTGGAGCCAGAGAACTAGGTCAACAGAGCCACTCTAAAGCCAGAGAACCAGGTCAGCAGAGCTGCTGTAGGGCCAGAGAACAAGGCCAGAAGAGCCACTCTAGAGCCAGAAAACCAGGTCAGCAGAGCTGCTGTAGAGCAAGAGAACCAGGTCAGCAGAGCCGTTGTAGAGCCAGAGAACCAGGTCAGCAGAGCTGCTCGAGAGCCAGAGAACCAAGTCAGCAGAGCTGTTGTAGAGGCAGACAACCAGGTCAGCAGAACCGTTGTAGAGCCAGAGAACCAGGTCAGCAGAGCTGCTCTAGAGCTAGAAAACCAGGTCAGCAGTGCCGCTCTAGAGCCTCAGAACCAGGTCAGCAGACCTGCTGTCGAGCCATAGAACTGGGTCAGCAGAGCCGCACTAGAGTCAGAGAACTGGGTCAGCAGAGCCACTCTAGAGCCAGAAACTCCAGGCCAGCAGAGCTGCTGTAAAGCCAGAGGGCCCGGTCAGCAGAGCCCCTCTAGAGCCAGAAAACCAGGTCAGCAGAGCTGTTCTAGAGCCAGAGAACCAGGTCAGCAGAGCTGCTAAAGAGCCAGAGAACAAGGTCAGCAGAGACGCTCAAGACCCAGAGAACCAGGTCAGCAGATCTGCTGTAGGGCCAGAGAAATGGGTCAGCAGAGCCGTTGTAGAGCCGGAGAACCAGGTCAGCAGAGCTGCTAAAGAGCCAGAGAACCTAGTCAGCAGAGCTGCTCTAGACCCAGAAAACCAGGTCAGCAGAGCTGCTGTAGAGCTAGCGAAGCAGGTCAGCAGAGCTTCTCTAGATCAAGACAATCAGGTCAGCAGAGCTGCTGTAGCACCAGAGAACCAGTTCAGCAGAGTTGCTGTAGAGCCAGATATCCAGGTCAGCAGATCTGCTGTAAAGCCAGAGAAATGGGTCAGCAGAGCCGCTCTAGAGCCAGAGAACCAGGTCAGCAGAGCTGTTCTAGATCCAGAGAACCAGGTCAGCAGAGCCGCTGTAGAGCCAGAGAACCAGGTCAGAAGAGTTGCTGTAGAACCATAGAACGAGCTCAGCAGAGCTGCTGTATAGCCAGAGAACCAGGTCAGCAGAGCTGCTGTAGAGCCAGAGAAGCAGGTCAACAAGCTGTTGTAGAGCCAGAGAAGCAGACCACTAGGCTGCTGTACAGCCATAGAACAATATCAGCAGAGCTGTTGTGGAGCCAGAGAACCAGGTCAACAGAGCTGCTCTAGAGCCAGAGAACCAGGTCAGCAGAGCTGCTCTAGAGCCAGAGAACCAGGTCGGCAGAGCTGCTGTAGAACCTTAGAACGAGCTCAGCAGAGCTGCTAGAGAGACAGAGAACCAGGTTAGCAGAGCTGCTGTAGAGCCAGAGAAGCATGTCATCAATCTGATGTAGAGCCAGAGAAGCAGGCCAATAAGCTGCTGAACAGTCATAGAACAATATCAGCAGAGCTGTTGTAGAGCCAGAGAACCAGGTCAGCAGAGCTGCTCTAGAGCCAGCGAATCAGGTCAGCAGAGTGCTGTAGAGCCAGAAAACCAGGTCAGTAGTGCCGCTCTAGAGCCTCAGAACCAGCTCAGAGAACTGCTGTAGAGCCTGAGGCACTGGTCAGCAGAGTTGCTGTAGAGCCAGAGAACTGGGTCAGCGGAGCCGCTCTAGAGCCAGAGAACCAGGTCAGCAGACCTGCTGTAGAGCCATAGAACCGGGTCAGCAGAGCCTCTCTAGAGCCAGAGAACCGAGTCAGCAGAGCCACTCTAGAGCCAGAAAACCAGGTCAGCAGAACTGTTCTAGAGCCAGAGAACCAGGTCAGCAGAGCTGCTAAAGAGCCAGAGAACCAGGTCAGCAGAGGCGCTCTAGAGCCAGAAAACCAGGTCAGCAGAACTGTTCTAGAGCCAGAGAACCAGGTCAGCAGAGCTGCTAAAGAGCCAGAGAACCAGGTCAGCAGAGGCGCTCTAGACCCAGATATCCAGGTCAGCAGATCTGCTGTAAAGCCAGAGAAATGGGTCAGCAGAGCCGCTCTAGAGCCAGAGAACCAGGTCAGCAGAGCTGTTCTAGATCCAGAGAACCAGGTCAGCAGAGCTGCTAAAGAGCCAGAGAACCAGGTCAGCAGAGCTGTTCTAGACCCAGAAAACCAGGTCAGCAGAGCTGCTAAAGAGCCAGAGTACCAGGTCAGCAGAGGCGCTCTAGACCCAAAGAACCAGGTAAGTAGATCTGCTGTAGAGCCAGAGAAATGGGTCAGCAGAGCCGTTGTAGAGCCAGAGAACCAGGTCAGCAGAGCTGTTCTAGATCCAGAGAACCAGGTCAGCAGAGCTGCTAAAGAGCCAGAGACCCAGGTCAGCAGAGCTGTTCTAGACCCAGAAAACCAGGTCAGCAGAGCTGCTAAGAGCCAGAGAACCAGGTCAGCAGAGGCGCTCTAGACCCAAAGAACCAGGTCAGCAGATCTGCTGTAGAGCCAAAGAAATGGGTCAGCAGAGCCGTTGTAGAGCCAGAGAACCAGGTCAGCAGAGCTGTTCTAGATCCAGAGAACCAGGTCAGCAGAGCTGCTGTAGAGCTAGAGAAGCAGGTCAGCAGAGCTTCTCTAGATAAAGACAACCAGGTCAGCAGAGCAGCTGTAGCACCAGAGAACCAGTTCAGCAGAGCTGCTGTAGAGCCAGAGAACCAGGTCAGCAGAGCTGCTGTAGAGCCAGAGAACCAGGTCAGCAGAGCTGCTGTAGAACCTTAGAACGAGCTCAGCAGAGCTGCTGTAGAGCCAGAGAACCAGGTCAGCAGAGCTGCTGTAGAGCCAGAGAAGCAGGTCATCAAGCTGCTGTAGAGCCAGAGAACCAGGTCAGCAGAGCTGCTGTAGAACCATAGAAGCAGGTAAGCAGAGCCATTGTAGAGCCAGAGAACCAGGTCAGCAAAGCCGTTGTAGAGCCTGAGACCCAGGTCAGCAGAGCTGCTGTAGAGCCAGAGAACCAGGTCATCAGAGCTTCTCTAGAGCCAGAGAACCAGGTCAGAAGAGCTGCTGTAGAGCCATAGAACCAGGTCAACAGAGCGTTGTAGAGCTATAGAACCAGGTCAGCAGAGCTGCTGTAGAGCCAAAGAACCAGGTGAGCAGACACGCTCTAGAGCCTAAGAACCATGTCAGCAGAGCTGATCTAGAGCCAGAGAACCAGGTCAGCAGAGCCGCTCTAGAGTCAGAGAACCAGTCAGGCAGAGCCGCTATAGAACCAGAGAACCAGGTCAGCAAGCTGCTGTACAGCCTGAGAACCAGGTCAGAAGAGCTGTTGTAGAGCCTGTGAACCAGGCCAGCAGAGCTGCTCTACAGCCAGAGAACCAGGTCAGCAGAGCCGCTCTAGAGCCAGAGAACATGGACAGCAGATCTGTTGTAAAGCCTGAGAACCAGGTCAGCAGAGCTGCTCTTGAGCCAGAGAACCAGGTCAGCAGAGCTGCACTAGAGCCAGAGAAATAGGCTAGCAAAGCTGCTCTAGAGCCAGACAACCAGGTCAGCAGAGCTGCTCTAGAGCCAGAGAACCAGGTCAGCAGAGCTGCTAAAGAGCCAGAGAACCAGGTCAGCAGAGGCGCTCTAGACCCGGATATCCAGGTCAGCAGATCTGCTGTAAAGCCAGAGAAATGGGTCAGCAGAGCTGCTCTAGAGCCAGAGAACCAGGTCAGCAGAGCTGTTCTAGACCCAGAAAACCAGGTCAGCAGAGCTGCTAAAGAGCCAGAGAACCAGGTCAGCAGAGGCGCTCTAGACCCAAAGAACCAGGTCAGTAGATCTGCTGTAGAGCCAGAGAAATGGGTCAGCAGAGCCGTTGTAGAGCCAGAGAACCAGGTCAGCAGAGCTGTTCTAGATCCAGAGAACCAGGTCAGCAGAGCTGCTAAAGAGCCAGAGAACCAGGTCAGCAGAGCTGTTCTAGACCCAGAAAACCAGGTCAGCAGAGCTGCTAAAGAGCCAGAGAACCAGGTCAGCAGAGGCGCTCTAGACCCAAAGAACCAGGTCAGCAGATCTGCTGTAGAGCCAAAGAAATGGGTCAGCAGAGCCGTTGTAGAGCCAGAGAACCAGGTCAGCAGAGCTGTTCTAGATCCAGAGAACCAGGTCAGCAGAGCTGCTGTAGAGCTAGAGAAGCAGGTCAGCAGAGCTTCTCTAGATCAAGACAACCAGGTCAGCAGAGCAGCTGTAGCACCAGAGAACCAGTTCAGCAGAGCTGCTGTAGAGCCAGAGAACCAGGTCAGCAGAGCTGCTGTAGAGCCAGAGAACCAGGTCAGCAGAGCTGCTGTAGAACCTTAGAACGAGCTCAGCAGAGCTGCTGTAGAGCCAGAGAACCAGGTCAGCAGAGCTGCTGTAGAGCCAGAGAAGCAGGTCATCAAGCTGCTGTAGAGCCAGAGAACCAGGTCAGCAGAGCTGCTGTAGAACCATAGAAGCAGGTAAGCAGAGCCATTGTAGAGCCAGAGAACCAGGTCAGCAAAGCCGTTGTAGAGCCTGAGACCCAGGTCAGCAGAGCTGCTGTAGAGCCAGAGAACCAGGTCATCAGAGCTTCTCTAGAGCCAGAGAACCAGGTCAGAAGAGCTGCTGTAGAGCCATAGAACCAGGTCAACAGAGCCGTTGTAGAGCTATAGAACCAGGTCAGCAGAGCTGCTGTAGAGCCAAAGAACCAGGTGAGCAGGCACGCTCTAGAGCCTAAGGACCATGTCAGCAGAGCTGATCTAGAGCCAGAGAACCAGGTCAGCAGAGCCGCTCTAGAGTCAGAGAACCAGTCAGGCAGAGCCGCTATAGAACCAGAGAACCAGGTCAGCAAGCTGCTGTAGAGCCTGAGAACCAGGTCAGAAGAGCTGTTGTAGAGCCTGTGAACCAGGCCAGCAGAGCTGCTCTACAGCCAGAGAACCAGGTCAGCAGAGCCGCTCTAGAGCCAGAGAACACGGACAGCAGAGCTGTTGTAAAGCCTGAGAATCAGGTCAGCAGAGCTGCCCTCGAGCCAGAGAACCAGGTCAGCAGAGCTGCACTAGAGCCAGAGAAATAGGCTAGCAAAGCTGCTCTAGAGCCAGACAACCAGGTCAGCAGAGCTGCTCTAGAAACAGCGAACCAGGTCAGCACAGCTGCTCCAGAGCCAGAGAACTGGGTCAGCAGAGCTGTTCTAGAGCCAGAGAACCAGGTCAGCAGAGCCGCTGTACAGCCAGAGAACCAGGTCAGCAGATCTGCTGTAGAGCCAGAGAAATGGGTCAGCAGAGCCGCTCTAGAGCCAGAGAACCAGGTCAGCAGAGCTGTTCTAGATCCAGAGAACCAGGTCAGCAGAGCTGCTAAAGAGCCAGAGAACCAGGTCAGCAGAGCTGTTCTAGACCCAGAAAACCAGGTCAGCGGAGCTGCTAAAGAGCCAGAGAACCAGGCCAGCAGAGGCGCTCTAGACCCAAAGAACCAGGTCAGCAGATCTGCTGTAGAGCCAAAGAAATGGGTCAGCAGAGCCGTTGTAGAGCCAGAGAACCAGGTCAGCAGAGCTGTTCTAGATCCAGAGAACCAGGCCAGCAGAGCTGCTGTAGAGCTAGAGAAGCAGGTCAGCTGAGCTTCTCTAGATCAAGACAACCAGGTCAGCAGAGCAGCTGTAGCACCAGAGAACCAGTTCAACAGAGCTGCTGTAGAGCCAGAGAACCAGGTCAGCAGAGCTGCTGTAGAGCCAGAGAACCAGGTCAGCAGAGCTGCTGTAGAACCTTAGAACGAGCTCAGCAGAGCTGCTGTAGAGCCAGAGAACCAGGTCAGCAGAGCTGCTGTAGAGCCAGAGAAGCAGGTCATCAAGCTGCTGTAGAGCCAGAGAACCAGGTCAGCAGAGCTGCTGTAGAACCATAGAAGCAGGTAAGCAGAGCCATTGTAGAGCCAGAGAACCAGGTCAGCAAAGCCGTTGTAGAGCCTGAGACCCAGGTCAGCAGAGCTGCTGTAGAGCCAGGGAACCAGGTCATCAGAGCTTCTCTAGAGCCAGAGAACCAGGTCAGAAGAGCTGCTGTAGAGCCATAGAACCAGGTCAACAGAGCCGTTGTAGAGCTATAGAACCAGGTCAGCAGAGCTGCTGTAGAGCCAAAGAACCAGGTGAGCAGACACGCTCTAGAGCCTAAGAACCATGTCAGCAGAGCTGATCTAGAGCCAGAGAACCAGGTCAGCAGAGCCGCTCTAGAGTCAGAGAATCAGTCAGGCAGAGCCGCTATAGAACCAGAGAACCAGGTCAGCAAGCTGCTGTAGAGCCTGAGAACCAGGTCAGAAGAGCTGTTGTAGAGCCTGTGAACCAGGCCAGCAGAGCTGCTCTACAGCCAGAGAACCAGGTCAGCAGAGCCGCTCTAGAGCCAGAGAACATGGACAGCAGAGCTGTTGTAAAGCCTGAGAACCAGGGCAGCAGAGCTGCTCTTGAGCCAGAGAACCAGGTCAGCAAAGCTGCTCTAGAGCCAGAGAAATAGGCTAGCAAAACTGCTCTAGAGCCAGACAACCAGTTCAGCAGAGCTGCTCTAGAAACAGCGAACCAGGTCAGCACAGCTGCTCCAGAGCCAGAGAACGGGGTCAGCAGAGCTGTTCTAGAGCCAGAGAACCAGGTCAGCAGAGCCGCTGTACAGCCAGAGAACCAGGTCAGCAGTCCTGCTATAGAGCCAGAGAACCAGGTAAGCAGTCCTGCCGTAGAGCCAGAGAACCAGGTCAGCAAGCTGCTGTGGAGCCTGAGAAACAGGTCAGCAGAGCCATTTTAGAGCCAGAGAACCAGGTCTGCAGAGCGGCTGTAGAACCTGAGAACCAGGTCAGCAGAGCTGCTGTAGAGCCAGAGAACCATGTCGGCAGAGCTGTTGTAGAGCCTGAGACCCAGGTCAGAACAGGTGCTGCAGGGACTGGAGAGGTACAAACGTAATCAGACACAGAAGATGTGCAATGTTGCACCGTAATATTGCACATTCTGTAGCAATATTTTGCTATTTTGTCATTTTCCAGCACAGTAGTACTGTCTGGGCAAACGTTTCTCCTCATATTAGGAGCACTCTAACACCCGAATACAGCCATCCGCAACAAAATGGTAACAGTTAATCTTTGCATAGCGTCTGTCCCCCCGTGGGACCACGGCTGATGCTTTTTAAAGCCTCTTTTGATCCATCTGAGCTAGAATCAATGTTTGTAACTGGTACAGAAGATCTGAATGAGCAAATACTAGTCGTGTATGCCCTTTATTTACTGACTGTGTTGTAAATCCATGGAACTGTCCCCCAGAAGAATATTTGGGTAAAAAATAACATTGAAGTACTGATTCTGTGGTACTGATAAAGTAAGGGTAAAAGTGGAGGCCATGCAAGGTCACTGAAGTCAGGAAGGAATGGGCAGTTCTGGACAGCATTGTCATTCTCCAGGTAGGAATTTTTATGTGGGCAGCGCCAAGTAGCTGGGATGAAACAAGCATTAGCAATGCAATAGGTCTCTCATTTACGAGAGATGAAGCTATTGCCATTGTAAATGACAATGTCTTTTATTTATGTTTTAAAAACCAAAACATAAATAAAAGGCATTGTCATTTGCAATGCCAATAGCTCAAACTTGCCTAAATGCGAGACCTATTGCATTGCAAATGCTTGTTCTGAGAAGTGTCAAGGAGGAATCTGGGGAAGGTCACCCTTTTCATCCCTCAGAAGTGCAAAGACTGAAGTCGAGGGCAGACCGGAGGCCATAGCGTGACACTTTACTGTCACTGTAGATATGGCTTACTTATAACCAAGAAGTGTCCTCAGGGGTTCTGTGAATCAAAGTGGTCAGTAATGAAAACAGTTTTATTGCAGAAAAGTATCACATTTCATAGATACATGGAAACAGTGCAGTTGCTAGTTTTAGGATCAACATGTTCAGTGGTCTGTTTGCCTTTTGGTATAGGGGATATATAAGGTAATTAGTAGTGGATCTCAGAGACCAAGGGTAGAGAGAGTGGAGGGTGGATGTGGGAGAATGTGTGATAATTGATAATGAGGTGTTCAGAAGGGTAGTAGACTTTGCGGATTGCTAGACAAAGAAGTAGGATGACCAGGGTGGTTGATGATAATATTAAGATAGTAGTTCTATAATGTACACAACATTGAAAAACAAAAAATGGCCACTTAAAGACAGCACTTAAGAATCCACCTTACTGTGCACGACTTGCAAGGCTCCCTCTGTATTACTCATGAGCATAGAAGTGTCAATTAGACAGTGCGTGGGTTAAAAAACTAGCATTTGGGTAACTGTACATACAGAGCGACTTACTGAGGGCAGTAACTAATAGCATCAATCTCAAAATGAATCATCTTGTGACAAAAATATAATTTCTTCTGAGGACTAATCTAGGCAAAATGTGCTGAACTGATATGTAGAATCATTTACCAGAAGTAGAAAAGCAAAGAGAGTGTCATAACAAATTAAGTGTCTTTATTACATCAGGTATGTTTTACCTGGAAGTGAAAATAACTACTAGGGGATAAGAAATTACGTCTTAAAACACATTATGAACTAGCTGCAAGTTCCCCGTTTTGCCTTTGTATATTTAGAAATTACATAATCGCAGATAGCAGACAGTCTTGAAATGTACATATGGTTTTACTAACGTTATTGAAAGGTATAGTTTGGGTGATTTATAGCATGCTTATTATATCCAATACATTAGCCCTCATTACAAGTTGACTGGACTTTGCTATGGCGATATCTGAGTGCAGGAATTAAGTTTACCTCCCGATATCTATGCTGCAAAGTCTGATCATGACAAGGTTTTATTTTCACCAAAATGCTCATACTCAGGTTTTCTCCATTCTATCCAAAAAACGCTGACATTTTCTGCCTGTTCTGAGCAGGCGCAAAGTCAGCGGCACTGCTGATAGGGTTTGGGGGTGTTGATTGTGGGGGCTCGTGTGAAGCACACTTGTGCCTGTCCAGGGATCTGAAGGGGAAAATCGAATATTATTCAGCACTCCAAATATGCAAGGAAAGCCACATTGCATTATTGACCATGAAATAAAAATAAATGTCCATCCCTCATTATCATTTTAACAAATCTAGAAATGTTCCTGGATGCCTGCCTTAGCCCCGACCTCTGCTGCTTCTCTGAGCGGCCCTTTTTCTCGGGCCTAGAAATATTGGGTCCAGAGATTTTCAACCTGATCATTCCACGACTCGCTATAGCATTATTTCACGCAGAGTTACTACTCCAAGTGAAATAACCAGTGGCTGCTTCTACGAAACAGAAGTGGTGAGGAGGTGGGGGAGAAAAATAGAAAAGATCACTTACCTGCAGGCCGCCGCCTCTCCTCCGTCCTCTTATGTTCCTGTGGACTCTCGGCAGCACGCAGGCTCCCCTAAGCCAATCATGACGCTGCTGTCATGCTGGTAATAGTATTACCAGCATTATAGCAGCATCGTGAGTGGTCTGAGCAGCCTCGTTTGCCGCTCAGACACTGCCTGAGAGAGAGCTTGGGACTGTTCTCCACCTGGCTGTACAGCACAGCCGGATGGAGAAATGCTAAGTGCGCATGTCGGTTTGGCTGTCCTAAGATGACCGGCCAAACCATCATGCACTCTTATAGTGCCCTCCACTCCTTCTCCTTGCTCTGTGGCGACAGCCCAGCCCCGCTCTAAACTGGCTCAGTACTAAAAAAATTAAATGTTAATAACATTGTGTTATTATCTTTTTATTTTTATTTTTTGCACTGCTCAAAAAGCATTGGGGCGAGGCTCCTCCACCTAAACACAGGAGCGTCTGCTGGAAAGAACACAACTCGTAATGAGGACCATAGTGCGTGGACATGTTATTTAATATGCATGGATGGATGACTGAGGAACTTTACCCACATGATAAATCTAGTGCATACAATGGAAGCACTAATAATAAATTACAATACATTACTGAACTGCTTGTGTAAATACATTCTTACTGCATCAACAAAGCAAAGGTAAACCATCACTTTTCTACCTTCCTTACTGACACTTTCCCACCCTTATATGGGAGGGTTCGAAAAGTGCAGTGAAGCCTTTGCTTGGCAGAATCTGGGCTCTGGGAGGAGGGTCAATTGACCCCTCACCCCTGAGCTTCTGCGTCACTTCCAGACAGAGTATACCACCTCAACGTCTTCAACATGGGAAATAGCGCACCCCCAACTCCACACATCCTGAACATTATTGTCCACATGTACTTCAGCATGCAACACGTTAGTCAAAACCCCAGAACAAGAAAAGGATTTGCAATCATCCCCAAAGTCTCATGACTTCCACGTTCCGGGAATCATCAAACCCCACATCCCTAAAACGCCAGTTTTGCCACTTCCCTATCTATCAGATAACCACATTCAACATGATCTATAGACCACCAGGAAACCACACCAGATTTATCAAATAGATTTCTGACCACATAACAAACACATCTCCAAACCTCACCAACAAGATCTGCCTTAGGGACTTCATCCACCTAGGTGACCACTACTCAGAACTTCACTTGTCTTTTTCCCAGGCACCATCAACATTTTACAATATATGCTCAAACAATTGGATCTCTTGGATAACAATTGTGATCTAGTTATCACCTCCATGCCATCTCTCAAACGTCCACAAGACAAGGGAGCCAGCCCTCTGAGAGGCAACTGAGGTCAGGTAGAAAGAGGGGAATGAAAATGAGAACAACTAAGCTAAAAAAGCTCCCCTTTGACCTATATTTCTTTACAAAAGATTGTATCTAGTATGGGTGTAAGTACAAGCACATGAACAAAGCTACATAGTTATATGATACAAATATAATTATTTATTTTTGACTTATTATTCATGGTACCTTTTTTAACCAATGTATCATTTGGAACAACATATAATAAAAAAAGTGAACTTTTTTTTCCCTTTTATACAAACATTTTTGTTATTTTTTTATATAAAAATTGATACAAAATTCTGTCCCCCTACTGAATGATCAGCATTATACCATTGATAACCACACTCATTCATTCAACGTAACCGTGCACAATCATTCAAAACAGATATACACATCTGGGTATAAAGGGAAAACAAGAATGTAAAATATCTCCAAGACAGAATTTGATGACCATAACAACAAGGTCTGGACACATGAGGTAGACGCGCGTTTTGGTGGATTGAAACACGATGTGAAGCACCTTCATCAGGACCTTTCCCAAATAGTATAGGTTTTCACACAGACAACTGAAAGGGGGTACGGTTTTCCTAGGGATCCCAACACTTAAAAGATGCACAGTATTAGGTACAACTTAGGACAGCGGTGCCTATTTCACGTGGCCTTAGTCCACTTGACTTTCCTGTAGTTTTGTATACGCAATAATATCAGAATTTTTTTATCTATGTTAATAAGAAGGACCACCGCAGACATATATGCAGTTATCATCAATTCCTGTACGGTAGAGAAAATATCAGTCACTGGCTCAGAATGAAGAATGTTCTAGGCAGGAATAAAGAATTGTGTTCCCGCAGCTTAACCAGAGGAGCAAAGCTTTTCGTTCCCTCAATAGATGTCCCTATATTTTCGATAGTGTCCCTTATAAGGCTCCGTGTCCGTCAAGAGCGTCCGCCGAAGCAAATGGATTGGTGAGATGAACGATCTTATTCTCACCCACCTCACACCAACTCCTTGCAAAGGACAGCAAGATCTGTTAAAAGTAGTATATCATTTTTAATGACATGGCCAAGAACATAGACATTCAATACATAACCGCCCCATTCATCATAATACAGCCACTATCAACCCATTCCTAGCTTCATTCAGTGGAACTAGAAAAGCCGATATTGATATCCATCTCCCAATGGAAAAGCAATCCATAAAATCAAAGCCCACCAATCAGTGGTATACCCATATGCTGCATTTGTAATTAGAAAGGAAATAGCATACCGCACAAATAAAAGATGAGCTCAGCGCACTGAAAAGTCTCTGCTCTACATGCAGAAAGATCATCACCACAACTCCATTCTACATGCTTCTACTCTATGAAGCCACTAATGGAAGCAAACACCACCTTCAAATTCATTATAAACTGTGTCAACCCCTAGCCAGACAAGTCTGTATTCAAGCCAACTGAATAGCGCAAGAACGTCAAACTCTTTATAGAAACGAATGCCTGAATCAGACAACACATCAACAGCAGTAACAAGCATTTACAATGCAATGGTTTCGCCTTTTGAAAAGTTTGAGCTATTGGCATTGTAAATGACAAAATTGTTATTTATGTGTTGGTTTTGAAAATAAATAAATAAATGGCATTGTCATTTACAATGCCAATAGCTTAATCTGACCTTGAACTGAAAGGGTCAAAATAAACACCATTTTAAATAGTTACTTCAGAGACGAGCACTTACACACGTTGACCTTCCAGGCACCCGGATCTCATATTTTACCATTGGCCACCACTGTGTACTTAATATATTTGATCCCATAGTTGGAAAAACATGTGGTTGTGATATCTTTTGCAGTAAAACCCCACTGAGCTACATTACCAACTCAGAGAGCTAGGAGGCAAAGTTCTACTTGAGAGGCTCCGAGGCTGCTTGCACAACAACCCTTCCTATGAATTCGGCTCACGGAAAGGCAAGCCCTGAAATAATTATTAGGAGTTATTGTTTTTTTGTTTTTTTACCCCCAATAATAGAGGTCTTCATTGGCCATACAAAACAACTTCGTATCCCCCAAATCACGCATTAAAGTACTAGACATCGCATATGGGATCAGTGTGAGGGTGGAGTTAATGTGAGGCTAAAACAGCGCCAAAAGTGAAAGTGGGGAGAGAAAGTGGTGTAATGGCTAGAGATGCCGACTTCCGAGATGGGGAACCAGGTTGAAGTCTGGCCTCAGCCCAACATCCTGTGATTCTGGGCATATCATTTAATCTCCTGTAAATGAATGTGTCCTTAACTGGTGCTCATGAAAAGCTCTGGTGTTGAAGATTAAGTGCAGTCCTTAGCACCTGGAAACCACCGGTTCAAATTAAGCACTGTGTACACCAGACAGATATTATTCCCCAATTGCACTTATCTTTTCAAAACTTCGCCCTGGCAAATTGGCATTTTGAGGCACCTGGCATACTTGTTCTTGGTTGACAAAGAGGTGTTCCTCATGCTGGAGACCTTCGGTCTACAGAGAAGTAGGTCAGTCAGGCGTTTCACGCCATAGTCATGGTCAATATTTTTCCAGCTCGTTCCAGCTGCAGGGTGGAAGGGCAGTGAGCACATAGGTTCAAGGTCCGGGACACAGACCTTCCGGCTGTAGTCCTTTTTGCAGAGACCCAGTATTAGTTCAGCTCCGGAGTGGGGGACCAGGCTACAGAGATTCCAAACAGCAAGGAGTCTGGTTTCAGTATTTACCCGAGGAAAGTGTCAATTAACAGGGCTTTTATAGGCTTTATTCACAGGCAACATGGGTTGGGCCTGCAGAAGCCGGGCAAAGCTCAGTGACAACTCTTAATATCGTTACTCAGAATGCTGCTAATGGCTCTGGGGTAAAGCCTGTCACGGCCAATAACAACCCTCTAGTGAGCAGTCACCATCGCGTTACAATTGCATGCCTTCGAGGAGGGATGCGCTCTGTATTTGATTACAATCTTACAGCTCGCTCTAGGTGGGAAGGTCCTCGTCGAGATTACACAAAGTGCATTTTGAGAGAGCAGCCAATCAGCGTCGAGGCACACTGGCCAGGGCCTTCAGCTAGCGCCTGGGTGGTTTGCGTGGGCAGACACCACCGGGTTAAACTGAACAGGGTTTGGAGATAGGGTGGGGAAGAAAGGCGGGACAGCTGCAGCACACATTCGTACTTGCGGCTGGTTTACTGCCCAAGACGTAACGCTGTAACCAAAGCCCGTTTTAGCCCTGTATAGAACTTTTCGTGGTTTTATTGCCAACACAGAGCTTCTTTCATGCAAACGTCTTGTGGTGTGCTTGTGCCTCGTCTCAGTCTTCTTTTAGTAGCTAACTCCTGCGGCAATAATATGAAACAACGTCACAGGGAGGTCCAACCACGTGTCCACAGCGCCTCCGTGCATAGCATCACAAAAGAATGCTTATACTACTGCATAAGGTAATGCACAAAGGGTACAGAAAGAGCTGCTGAACCCATGCAGCAGGGGCCCTGAATAACAGTAGCAACAAAGAGATGCAGCAGGGCAGGGCTCACTTTACATTACAGCAATCCAACTGAAAACAAGTCAGGTCCCGGGCCGGCAGCCAATCACAGCGCGGCCCGGAAAATGACGTCACGGGGGTGTCCCGGGCCGGCAGCCAATCACAGCGCAGCCCGGGGAATTACGTCACGGGGGTGTCAAGGGCCGGCAGCCAATCACAGCGCAGCCCGGGACACATGGCAACAAGGGGCGGGACTTAAAAAAAGAGTCAGAAACGCCCACGATTTGCGTTCTGACCGGGAAAAAGTGATGGACACTGATGTCTTCCAATTGCTAGCCTCCATTTATGGAGCTAGCCAATGGAAGAAGGGGCGGTTTCAAGTCCCCACTACTGAGATAACATTAGATTTAGCCGTGGGCGGAGCACTGCTTCGCAGTGCTACGGCCAGGGCGAAACCTAAAAAGGATAGTAAAGTGGTACCCGTCTCACCACAGCCAATGGTTCTCCTTTAAAACTGTTTGAGCTACACAATTTAAGTCCACCCTCACTGTGTCAGGGGCTCGAGTAGTAGAAAACAATACACATATTTCCCTAGAACTTAACCCCCAACACAGGAATACAGTGTCACAATGCCAACCCTCAGGAAAGTGAGTGAAGGGAAGGGATAAATAAACACTGGATACTTCAGCTGCAGTTGCCACGAGCATGGTCAGTCATGGGACCAAAACTCCAGGAACTAATATACAGAGAAAAACCATTACCAACTTAACCATGCACACAGTGCTTAAATAAAAAAAGGAAAGGAGGGCAGCGTTCTTAACAGTCTTCCTGAGAAGGCTAACAGGAGACCTAGAGAAGAACCTGCCGTGAGAAGGTCCAGTTGGTCAAGGCTGCAACATTGGTCATATCAGAGTTAATGTTACAAAATGATAACACTTAAATCAGGAAATTCAAGACCTGAATGGGAATCAATTGGAAACACAAAGTAAAGGTGCAGAAGAAAGGGCCAGGTGTTTACTGCTGTAGGAGCAGGAAACCAATAAAACATGGCAAGTTGTTGCTCTAGGGTAGAGGTATACTTTTAAGCTGCACTGCCCAGCACAACCAGTAAGTGATGATGATGATGCCGGAGGTTGACCTAGAACAGTAGCGGCCCGTGGTGGGAGTGCTGCTGGGCGCTGATGTGGGGCGGCGAGGGGCTGGGTGGGGGGTAGTTAACTCCGGAATACGGCTGCACAGAGGTAAGTACACAAACAAATAAATAAAATGAATTTTGTTGCGTGTGCTGCATCGCATTTGGCGATGCAGCGCCCGCAACAAAATTTGTTTTATTTAATTGTTTGTGTACTTACCTTTGTGCGGCCATATTCCGTAGCCAACTACCCCCACCCTACCCCTCCCCCGCCCGTCAGGGCCTGTCAGCACTCCCACCATGGGCCGATATTGACCCAGAAGTTCTTTAGCTGACTTGCCAGTCCCATCTGCCTACCCACTCCAGAGGTTTGTCCACCAGAGTGGCCTCTGTCTCCCTACACACTCAGAGGCGGATTGTCTCTGTGTACCTAACCATGCATGCCATATAGCACACCATCCGAGAGCTAGGTTCCTCTCATTAAGCTCACAAGGCAACCTACAACAAAGAAAAAATCCATCACCAGAGAAGCAGTCACATCACTTCTCAACACAGTCAATACCTCACTCATGCAAGGCACCTCACCAAACACTCAAAACATGACTGACCTCACATTGGTCTAAAAAGTCACCTATCTTCCACTCATCAGAACCATGGCATGTGTACTTTGGGGTTTATTTACTAAGGTTTTGCGTGGGTGCGCACCTGCCGCAAAAATACAAGGCAAAGTTACGTTGATTGACACCCCAGCTACCTGCAAGTGCCTATGCAACCTTTGAATCAGTTGGAAGTTGAGTGAGTGGACTGTGTGCGCACATTGAAGGGCTTTGTGTGAGGTTGCCCAGGTCACTGGTTATAGGAATGTCACAGCTTGTGCATTCCCTCTTCCTTTACGATTAGGCTCTAAAGACATACAGAGGACTGTGGGAAGAGGTGTCCAGCCTCTGAATCTGGGCCACTTTAAACAAGCCTAGGAGAAGCTCCTGAAGTCCATAGCCATGACATGAGTGGATCATGCAGTGGCCATGCAAAGTTTTTCTAGAAGAACTCACTCCCACCCCCAAAATTCGAACTATGCAAGAGAGTTGATAAGTCAGATCTGATGATGAATACTGGCCAATGTAACTGACATTTTGTTCCAGAATCTCTCATGAACACAGAAGGAACTGTGGACCATCGCTGTTGAAAAGGAATGAATTCCAGGTAGAGAGGGACATATTTACAAGCCACTATCGCCACAGGAACATCACTTTTAACATTGTTCCTGTGGCGATAGGGGCTTTGCCTTCTTTACAATGTAGACTTAATGTGGCTTAACGCCGCCTTGTAAATAAGGCACCCCTTCACGCTATACTTAACATGAAAGGCGTGGGCAATGGGTCTCGCGGTGGGCATTCTAACGCAAGACCCATTGGTTTTGATGCTGCCCCCTATTTACAAGGGTGGTGTAAATGGAATGCAGGGCCAACGTTAAGACCATGGAAAACCTGGTCTTAACATAGAGAAATGTGGAAAAATGCTTTATTTCTCCTCGTTTTTGCTGTTGCTATGTGTGCTGCATTGCACTGTGGTGCAAGGGTGCCTACATTGGCGCTAGGCAGCCTACTTTAACGCCAGCGCTAGGAAACATGCAGGGATGTGTTGTATATTTGTAAATACGGCCTATCCCTAAAATGCCTTGCACAGAACAGAGCACTTCCGGCTCTTAGGTAATGCAGGCCTGCATTTAAAGAGACAACATGGAAGAAGACATTTATCAGCCCAGCTGTCTGAGGATATGTGAAAGCTGTTGTGAGGTCTGCACTGCTCTAGAAAATGCGGTCGCCCAGTCACAGCAAGCATTACGGGGGGGGTCATGGGTAAAAGCTGTCCCTAATACCATGTTTGCTGAGGCTGCTTTGTCTCTGCTCTTACCGGCTCTGGAAGGAAACCAATGTGAACCACAAGTTACCGCTAGAACCTTGAGGGCAACTTCAATCCATCCTATGACCTGAATAAGTCATGGGGAGACGTTTTGTACAACTAATTTTACTCTTTATTCCTCTGAATTGACTAGTATTTCAACTGGCTTGATTACAGACAGAATGATTCAGAAAAGGGGGTGGTGATGAACAGAGTGCCTGAATTAAGCAGACCACTCTTACCCAGTCCAAAGATCAGGGCTTGATCCATCACCGTTTTTTAGCTCACTGCACCATCCCAGCTCAGAACTTGGCTATATGCAAATTAGTCTGTTCCTGTCCCAGTGCATGATGGGAACAGGGCAAACCAAACTACCAAGCCAATTCTTGTACTGGGAAGGAAACAAGCTTCCGGGGACCGGTTTCTGCCATTTCAGTCGTCGTCGGCCCGGCTTGCTTGAATCCTGATGGTGCAATGAGCAAGGGACTCACATCTGAGTATACCCTTCCACGCTTATGGTGGACAAAATGATTCAGAAAAGGGGGTGGTGATGAACAGAGTGCCTGAATTAAGCAGACCACTCTTACCCAGTCCAAAGATCAGGGCTTGATCCATCACCGTTTTTTAGCTCACTGCACCATCCCAGCTCAGAACTTGGGTATATGCAAATTAGTCTGTTCCTGTCCCAGTGCATGATGGTAACAGGGCAAACCAAACTACCAAGCCAATTCTTGTACTGGAAAGGAAACAAGCTTCCGGGGACCGGTTTTTGCCATTTCAGGCGTCGTCGGTGTGGCAGGGTATACTCAGACATGAGTCCCTTGCTCACTGCTCCATCAGGATTCAAGCAAGCCGGGCCGACGAGGCTGTAATGCCAGAAACCGGTCCCCGGTAGCTTGTCTCCTTTCTGGTGAAGAATTGGCTTGGTAGTTTGGTCTGCCCTGTTCCCATGATGCACTGGGCCAGGGACAGACTAATTTGCATATAGCCAGGTTCTGAGCTGGGATGGGGCAGTGAGCAAAATAACGGTGATGGATCAAGCCCTGATCTTTGGACTGGGTAAGAGTGGTCTGCTTAATTCAGACACTCTGTTCATCACCACCCCCTTTTCTGAATTGATTACAGACAGAGCTTTGTTGGTTAAAGAATAATGTTAACCTCATGGGACTGATCAGACTCCACACAGAATATACTGTGACCAAATATCGTTTGATGTCTTAGCACCAGGGCCAGACTGGCCTAACGAGCAGGGCTGGCAAAGTTGGGGCGCGTTTCACTGTCGGTGGGGGCCAGTTTAGTTGCTGGGTGCCTGCCTTCTGCACTTCTGAATAAAAATACAAAAGCAAATGGTTTTAATGTACACTTCAAGTACGCTTTGCAGCCCTTCTAATGTGAAAGTGCTACAAGCAGTAGCCTGGCCTACTGGTCCCCAGCAACCAAACTGCGGGCCAAGGCAATGAAACTGAGCCCCCCCCTCCCAGCCCACCAAAAAGCCCGATAGCCACTCCGGCCCGGGTAATGACCCCCACATTTTATGCAAACATATTGAGATATCCACATCACTGCAATAATGGACCAAAAACATATGAGTCATTATCATTCACAGAGTTTGACTAAAGTGAAACGCCCCTTAGACCCCACAAAACCCCTGTTTAGAAAATGATCCTTGCTTAAAGGGTGAGCATCAAGAAATCTGTGATATGCTATATGTTTAAACTGTGTGTACATTGTAGGTACACGTTGTGTGTAGTGCCTCGCCGTTTTCTGTGTTATAAAAACATCATTCATGAGTTATGGCCTCTTCCAAGAACAGCTCTTTCTAGAAATTATGGCTAAACATGGCCCATTCTTTGTTTTCTTTATACCTGCAGGAAATGCCTGAGGCAAAGAGCTTTTACTAAGAAAGTACCGTACTCTGATAGTGTGTGTTCTGTATGTCTTAACATATTTATGTTATATGTTATTTCGTCCTGACACTAGAATCTTGAAATGTTAAACAAAGCAAGAGACCTTTATGTCCTGATGAAGGCCACTGACCCTTTGAGGCATATAAAATTGTCCAAAACATGGCAACAATAAAACCTGGTTGACGGATAATTATATCCCAGATACCATCACACCTTGCTCCCCATCCCACTATAATCTCTTTTAAAAATAAAAAAAACATGTTCTTACTCCTGCTTTGTTTTCTTTTTTACCGCTTAGCTCCCCTTCCTGCTCTACTCTCATTTTTTACAAACCCCTTGCTCCCCGTTTACTACTTTTTCGAACCCCTTGCTCCCCTTCAAGATTTACTTTTTTACACCCCCAATATCCACTCATGCTTACTCCCTTTTTCAAATCCCTTCCTTTTCCTCCAGCTTTACTTCCTTCTTCATAAACCCTTTATTCCAACTTCTCCTTTACTCCAGTTTTAAATCCTTTATCCCCTTGCAGTTTTACTCCAATGTTTTACAAGCCTCTTTTTCCCCCTTCCGTGTAACTCCCATTTTTTAACATATTTTCTCTTTCCCACTTTACTCTCTTCTTTTTAACAAACTCTTTACTCCCACACCTGCTTTACATTCTTTTTTAAACCCCATACTCCACCTCCTCCTTTAATCCCATTTTGTATAAACCTATTGTTGTAATTGTACTCCTTTTTCGAGCCCCTTACACCCCTTCACTTTACTCCTGTTTTTTAAATTCCTTACTCTGACTCTTACTTTTTCCATTTCTTCAAACCCTTTACTCACCTCCCTCCATTAGCTAATTTTTTTACAAACCTCTTACTACAACTTACCTCATTTTTCTAACCTCTTACTACCCCTCCCACTTTACTCCTTTTGGAAACCGATTATTCTCCCTCCAGCTTTATTCCTTTTTACAAACCCCTTACTCCCACTCCCACTTTATACTCTTTTTCAAGCCATTTACTTTCCCTCCCACCTTACTTTCTTTTGTATAACCCCCTTACTCCCACTCCTGTTTTAATCTATTTTAAACCCCTTACACCCTTAACTTACGTTTTTGTTTTCAAATCCTTTACTCCTCCCACATCACTCAATTTTTCCAAAAAGCCATTACTCCCACGCCTGCTTTACTCATTTTTAGATACCCTCCACACTTTACTCCCATTTGTTTACAAAGCCCTTATTCCACCTCCCACTTTAATCTATTTTTTCAAACTCTTGCTCCCCCTCCAGCATTACACCTGGTTTCCAAGCCCCTTACTCCCTCTCACACTTTTCTCACATTTTTAACAACCCCTTTACTATTTCCCCTTCCTCATCCAAGTCTACACCATTCTGAATAGCCACCTTTTCCCCCTTCTTACCTATTTATCGTGCTTTCCTTTAAATTAAACATTTACCTTTTCCACTGAAGCATATTTTCATGGAAAAGTATCTTGTAATTCCATTTATATAGCGCTTACTACCCCATACGAGGCGTCGAAGCGCTTTTTCGGCGGGTAGCACGACACAGGGGGCCCCATTCACAAAGGTAAACGTACACTTTTTGTAAATTTACTACTGTTTGGTATTCGCAAAGGGATTTACGAGTAGTATCTTAATCTTAATTTTACTCCTCACTCAGAAAGATACTACTCGTAAATCCCTTTGTGAATAGCAAACAATCGTAAATTTACACAACATTTAAGTTTACCGTTGTGAATCAGGCCTTGGGTGTTTAAAAAGGTAATCTGTCATTTTGAGAAATATCTAAAATGAAGAAAGTCAGCCTAAAGAAAATAGGCTGATTAAATTTAATTTCAGAGAAAATTTAAATTACAATACAATACAATGTGTATAATAGTACTTCTCTTTTTAGAAAGTAAACCACTGACTGAACTGGTAACCTTATTGACTGATATTATTACTGTGTTCTGATGTCTAGCCCACACCACCGCATTGAGTAAGCTGTTGACTTCTCTGCCTCGTTAACCAAAGTACTAAATAAGAGAACTTGGTAATCAAGTTATGGGTCGAATATTCGGGAAACAACCTTTACAACGCAACTTTTACAACGAACTACCATTACAACTAAAGTTTTACAACGCAAAAACTTTTACAACGCATACCATTACAACGCAGGATTTTACAACGCAAGTACCTTTACAACGCATACCATTACAACGTAAGTATTGGTAAGTATATAAATATTTTTAAAATATTATATGTTTGGGTTTTTTGGAAAAGGGGTATTTTTAGGGTTCAGGGTCAGTTTTTAGTTTTTGGGTAAAGGGGTATTTTTAGGGTTCAGGGTCAGTTTTCAGTTTTTGAGCAAAGGGGTATTTTTAGGGTTCAGGGTCAGTTTTCAGTTTTTGGGTAAAGGGGTATTTTTAGGGTTCAGGGTCAGTTTTCAGTTTTTGGGTAAAGGGGTATTTTTAGGGTTCAGGGTCAGTTTTCAGTTTTTGGGTAAAGGGGGTATTTTTAGGGTTCAGGGTCAGTTTTCAGTTTTTGGGTAAAGGGGTATTTTTAGGGTTCAGGGTCAGTTTTCAGTTTTTGGGTAAAGGGGTATTTTTAGGGTTCAGGGTCAGTTTTGGGTTTTTGGGCAAAGGGGTATTTTTAGGGTTCAGGGACAGTTTTGGGTTTTTGGGGTGCAGGGTTAATTTGTAAAAATAAAATAAAATTATATTTAAATTAAATTAATTAAATGTAATTAAATAAAAATTAATTATATTTTAATAATTTAAATTAATTTAAATAAAAAAAAATATGTTTAGGGTTCAGGGTCAGTTTTGGGTTTTTGGGGTACAGGGTTAATTTGTAAAAATAAATTAAAATTATATTTAAATTAAATTAATTAAATAAAATTAAATCAAATTTAATTATATTTTAATAATTTAAAATAATTTATATTAAAAAAAATTATATACTTACCAATATTTACGTTGTAATGGTATGCGTTGTAAAGGTACTTGCGTTGTAAAATCCTGCGTTGTAATGGTATGCGTTGTAAAAGTTTTTGCGTTGGTGTAAAAATTTGTTGTAATGGTAGTCGTTGTAAAAGTATGCGTTGTAACGTCATACATCCGAATATTCTAGTAGGCCCAGAGCATGAGTAGTAAGTGATTCCAATTGTTCCAACTGGAGCCCTCTAGCCCCAACTGCCCGCAGATTCCTTTGGACAAAAGTAAGTAAAATAAAAATAAAAATTCTAACCCCCTGAATCATTGGGGGAAAATGTAATATGTGGACTATATGCCCTTGCTTAGTTAACTTTTGTACCACTGTCGATGGTATTACATGAACGATGTTTCATTATTCTATTTATTGCATCGGTATATCTTGTCTAAAATGCCTCACCTGGGGTCATATCACGTAAACAGTTTTTTGCCGGCACTTGTTGGTGTTAAAAAAAAATCAGCTTTTTTTTATTATTTCATTTTGTTGTGCTAAATGTTTATTGAAATAACGTTGCAACAATGCAAAACATATAAGATGGTGCAGTATGTTACTTGCAAGTTGCAACACCACACGACGTTTTGCCACTGACCAAATGAATCACCGCCGACACAAAATTGTTTCTGTGAGAATTGCTAAGGCATCGAAACGCCAATGCACGTTTGCAGTAGTCTAATCATGAGAACATAACTTGTTACTTTTCTACACTAGTTTGCCAGTACACGTTTTAGACACTTTTATCAGAGATAAGACTTAGCAAAGATAAAAGTGGTTGGCAGTTCTGATCCCTCTGTGATCGGTCCTCTGACACTGTGGCTTCTTTGTTCAGGTCTGGATTAAGTTTGGCAGTCGTGGGAAACACACAAATTACACTGTTTCGGGGCTTGTCGAGTTTTCGTTGGGCACTTTTTTTGAAGGAAAGTCGGGCGCGCACTGCTCGTGCCAGGAAGCTTGAACAATAATAATAAAGGGCGGGGTGCGCTTTTGATATTTGATGAATGTCGGGGCCCTGAGTCCAGCGTGTGAACCAGAGCGGTGGGCCGCTCCTCCCCGGGTACCAATCTGTTCCATGGAGACGGATTTGCCGCTCAGGGAAATACCTCTCTGCCTGGCTGTGTGCGGAGCCTCCGGCGTCCAGGAATTTGGACAGAGTGGTACAGACATCGCCAACAGAGGCCGCGGTCACCGACCCCCCTTTAAAGGCAGCGCCATGGCTCAGGCCACAGCCATCCATCCACACACCGCCGGGAGGAAGCGAGGCGTGCAGGCAGGAAGTGAGGACCGAAGCGAGGAGAGACATCCGGAGCCACCTGTGAGTAGACCTCTCAGCAGTGCGTCATCAAACAAATCTGCGTAGTCTTGTTTGCACCTCGTGATTCTTTCTTCCACCACCCTACACTGCCTGTCCCTAAATACATATAACTCTTACTGGTTATTTTCCATCCCTGCTTTTCCCCTTTGCCTTTGTTTTCCTTTCTGTCTTCCTTTTCTTCCATTCTCTCACTTGCTCTGGGTCAAAGTCTCATGGTGACAAGTCTCTGTACTCAAAAAAGTGCATTGGATTAATTGCAGTTTTTTTGGAACTAAAAGCCTAGCAGTTGCCACTTCACTTGAATGTATGACTGAAGGAGACCACTCTATGGCATTAGTGCAGGGGAGTCCAATTTCGGTCCAGGATGGCCACATACATTTCGCATTTTCGCAATCTACATTTACAATAAATGAATCTAAATGGAGTTTGTTTAAATATTCAGAGGTTATCCTGAAAATCTGGCATGCTGAGTGAACAAATATGTCTTACTTTTTATTGAGTGATGTATATACAGTAGTACTGCTGCAGCGCTGCTTTACTGCGTCGATGGCCAGGGGACGAAGGCATGGCGTGCCTACCGTTCTATACCTGCAACTGAACACACAACACCGCGGCGGACAGCCTAAATATACCTGGATTTAAAGTGTCCCACGACCCGGCATATATCTCTTACCACCAATACAGTCTACTTGATGTTATAATATGCAGATTTGTTGAGCGTGCTATCAGCCTGGGTGGGAGGTATCTGGGCACTGACCAGGTGTAAATCTAGCGGTGCAAAAGGGGGTGGTGATGGACAGAGCATCTGAACCAATCAAACACTCACACCCAGTCAAAAGATCTGGGTTTAATCCATCACCGTTCTTTAGCCCACTCTGCCACCCCAGTTCAGACATGGCCATATGCAAATAAGTCTGACCCTGTGCCTCATGGGAACAGTCTAGCCCGAACTGCCAAGCCATTCCTTCCCTGGACCGGAAACAAGCTTCCTAGGACCAGTTTCTGGCATTCCAGCATTCTTCAGCCATGCTAGCTTGAATCCAGTGGCAAAGTGAGCAAGGGACTCACGTCTGAGCATACCCTGCCAAACTTATGGCGAACAAAGCGGTACAAAAGGGGGTAAATCTAGGCACACCTAGGGCCTAGTGAGACTACTCGAAAAGCCATGTCTTTGGCTTCTTGTGTTATTCATGTAGTGAGGAGGAGGATCTTATTGGTAGTGCCAGGTCATTCCAGACTTTAGGAGCGATGTAGGACAAGGCTTGACCACCGGATCAGGTTTTCCTGGTGCGTGGGATTTGTGCAAGTCGGAGTCCAGACGAGCAGAGATGTCTGGAAGGTTTGTGAAAGAAGATGCGATTGTGAGGTATGCTGGGCCAGTGTTCTTGATCCCTCATGATGGAGGTTTACTCTGTCAACTTTGCAACATTACCGTTAGTTTGTATTTGCTATAGCTTAGCTTTGAGTCTGGGCCACCACTGAAAAACCGGTCAACCCTACAGAGAAGACTATCAGAAACCAGGTGCAGCAACTCAGTCGCATAAAGGAAGCCGAGTAAATTCTTGTCGACACACCATGCTTTCACAGCGCCCACAAAATACCCTATGACAGTACTGCTATAAAAGTGTTTTAAGTGCTTCAAAAAAACAAGCATTGGCATAGCCAATAGGTCTCGCCTTTGGGACCTTATAAGTGATTAGCCAGAGTTATTGGCTTTGCCAATGTCTGTAAGCTATGCAGCATGTTGAAAATTTGCCAAGTAGGAACTCCGCTGCCTAGGCAGCAACGGCTCAAAGCGGGGGTGATTCAGGCTATGAAGGGTGCATTCCAGGCTCCACAGCAGAGCTTTGTCTAGTAAGGGTTGTGCTTTTAAACACAACAAAACTCCTGGCTAGGCCAACATTGAACCTCACCAATGTCAAAAGAGAGTAGGTTCCTAGCTAGGAATAGTTTCTGCCAGTGAGCTGCAGCAGTGTAACTTCTGCAAAAACCTAGCCACACAAATTAAGCACAGTCCTGACTAAGAAGGATCCCCTCACGCTGCTCAAAATGAGCACATTGGTGGCTAATGTTCTATTTTAGCAGCCGACTATTTTTCAGGAAGAATTTTTTTTAACTGCCCAGGACAGGTACTTTTGAGGTACCAAAAGAAGTGGTGCTCCGAGCTACCAAGTAATATTCCTAACTGCCCAATGCCCACAGGCAAAAACCCAGGTGGCCATGAGATAGGGTGACCGAAACTATGAGTCATTCCAACAACATAGAAGTAGGACTACAATTTGTACGACCCAGGATTGAAGAATGACTTAACTGATGGCATTGATCAATATTGAAAGCACAGATATTGTGGCACTAAAGGAAATTAAATGCTAAGTTGAAACATAGTATTATCTGTGTTAAGTAAATTGAAGTCTGTTTGGGACTGCTACGTAATTCTGCTCTAAAACACATTGGGACGTGGCTCCCTCTTTGTCCCGTCGACCTTCTCTAAAAACGTGTTTTCTACTAAATGTAAAACATTTTTTTAAATGACAGACCAGATGTTGAAAAAACTGTAGTTAGGAGCAAATTGAGGGCACTTGGTCACCCTACCATGAAGGGGGGAGGGGGGTTTCTAGCCTCCAAAATTGCGCACACCCTTGCCAGAAATGCCTCAGTGTTCACGGGCAGACAAGTAGTCAAGTCAAGTCAAGTCAAGTCAAAGAATTTATATAGCGCTCTACATACCCATAGGGTCTCAAGGCGCTTGAGGAGGGGTGGGAAATTACTTGTCAAATATCCACGTTTTAAGTTGCTTTCTGAATGCTAGGTGGTTCTGGGTAAGGCGAAGGTAAGTGGGAAGTGAGTTCCAGGTTTTAGCTGCCAGGTAGGAGAAGGATCTGCCTCCCATGGTGGTTTTGTTGATGCGAGGTACCGTGGCGAGGGCTTGGTTGGATGATCGTAGCTGGCGGGAGGGGGTGTAGAAGGACAGTCGTGTGTTGAGGCATTCTGGTCCGATTTCGTAGAGTGATTTGTGTGCGTGGGTTAGGAGTCGGAAAGTGATCCTCTTATTGACGGGAAGCCAGTGGAGGTTTTTCAGGTGACCAGAGATATGTTCTTTGCGTGGGATGTCTAATATGAGCCTGGCTGAGGCGTTCTGGATTCGTTGGAGTTTTTTCATGAGTTTAGCGGTAGTACCGGCGTAGAGGGTGTTTCCATAGTCCAGTCGGCTCGTGACCAGAGCGTGGGTGACCGTTTTCCTAGTTTCGGTGGGGATCCAACGAAATGTTTTTTTGAGCATGCGAAGAATGTTGAAGCAGGATGAGGAGACGGCGTTGACTTGTCTGTTCATCGAAAGTGAGGAATCCAGGATGACGCCCAGGTTCCGTGCGTGGTCTGTCGGGATGGGTGCTTTTCCAAGGGCTTCTGGCCACCACGAGTCGTCCCATGCAGAGGGGGAAGTACCTAAGATGAGGACTTCTGTTTTATCTGAGTTCAGTCTCAGACGGCTGTGTTTCATCCATTCGGCTACTTCTTTCATTCCTTCGTGTAGGTTAGTTTTGGCGGTGCTAGGGTCATTGGTGAGTGAGAGGATCAGTTGAGTGTCATCCGCGTAGGAGATGATGTTGAGGTTGTGTTGGCGTGCGATGGCCGCGAGGGGGCTCATGTATACGTTGAAAAGGGTGGGGCTGAGTGAAGATCCTTGTGGTACGCCGCAGATGACTTCAGTGGCCTCTGACTTGAATGGTGGAAGGCGGACTCTCTGGGTTCTTCCGGTGAGGAACGAGGTGATCCATTCTAGTGCTTTTCCTTGGATTCCGATGTTTCTGAGACGCTGTAGGAGGGTACTATGGCAGACTGTGTCGAAGGCTGCGGAGAGGTCGAGGAGGATGAGGGCGACTGTGTCTCCATTGTCCAGTAGAGTTCGAATGTCGTCTGTTGCTGCGATGAGTGCGGTCTCAGTGCTGTGTTTTGCTCGGAAGCCGGACTGTGAGGAGTCGAGGGATTTGTTGGCTTCGAGGAAGGCAGCGAGCTGGTTGTTGACAGCTTTCTCGATGACTTTGGCCGGGAATGGAAGGAGCGAGATGGGACGGTAGTTTTTGAGTTCGGTGGGGTCCGCTGTGGGTTTTTTCAGAAGGGCGCTGAGTTCAGCGTGTTTCCAGCTTTCCGGGAAGGTGGCGAAGTTGAGGGAGCAGTTGATGACGTCTCGGAGGTGCGGTGCTATGATGGAGTCTGCTTTGTTGAAGATGTGGTGAGGGCATGGGTCTGAGGGGGATCCTGAGTGGATAGAGTTCATCAGGCGGATGGTGTCCTCAGTGGAGATTGGCTTGCAGTCGTTAAGGGTGTTCGAGGGGGGTGAAGGTCTAGCATGTGGTTCGGTGGGTTGGTCTCCAGGTTGGTTGTCGAAGCTGTTGTGGATGTCTGCAATTTTGTTGTGGAAGAATGAGGCAAGGGATTCGCAGAGGGCTTGAGAGGGGGTGATGTCGTTAGAGTTGGCCGAGGGATTGGTAAATTCCTTGACGATGTTGAAAAGTTCCTTGCTGTTGTGGGCGTTGCTATCTAGTCGGTCCTTGAGGGCGCTTTTCTTGGCCTTTCGAATCAGTTGGTGGTGTATGCGGGTGGCGTTTTTGAAGGCGTCCTTGGTGCTGGAGGTTGGGTCTTTTTTCCAGTTCTTCTCAAGGGAGCGGCAGAGTTTCTTGGATTTCTTAAGATCATCGTTGAACCAGGAGGCCTTCTTGCTGCCAAGTTTGATTTGTCGTTTTTTCAGTGGTTAAGTTAAGTAGGGTTCCTTCAAGTCACACTCGTGAATAATGTGGCTTCGCTTTACTCCACGGCAACTTCAACTGGAAACTGGGGAGGAAGCACAAGTTTTTGGTTCCGGATTTGATTACAAAACCATGAACTGCACACAAGGCATTTCAATTAAACAAGTTCTTCCTAATGCATGTTTTAATAAGGAGTAAATGTGACCTACATTTCACGTGTTGCCTCGAAGAGCGCACACACGGCAGTTCATCAAATGCGCACTTTTAAAATCCAGAATTGCTAATTGCATTCTGACAGGAAGACTTCTGGCAAGATAGCACGCCAGACAAACTGGCAGAAATTAAATGAGTTCCATGGAAAATAATACTCTACCAAAGGCAAAGGTGCATACAAAAAGTAAAGATTGCGAGTAAAATACTATAGCCTAAGTAGTGCTGTGATCTCAAAAATTCCTGGAGCTTCCTACCCCACTTGACATCTTACGAGTAAACAAAGATATTCTTATATGGAGCACTTTCACTCAAACATGGGTTCTTGGTTATAAGAAAAACAGAGGGCTCATCTCCATGTGAAAGAATCTTCAAGGAAGAACAGAATGAAGAAAACCAGGTTCTTCACGTTTTGTAAAGAAGGGAATATTACAAATGCTGTGCAAGGAGGTAGGCAGCGTGTTCTTGATCGCAACAGTGCCACTTTTGACTTAAAACCGGGGACAAGCATTGGTTAAAATATTTCAATGTTCCAAACAAGCAAACAAATCCCCCCGGCCCTCACTTACCTACCTCCGGCCGCTGGAACACGCTGTGACGCACACCGCAAGTCGGCCTGGAGCGCGCCTCGGCAGAGACGCGGGAGGACAGGAGCGTGACGCGCGTGAACGTGCACATTGACGTTCCCGCGCGTTCACGGACCTGAGTCGGCTCGTTCACAGGTCTGGAGCTGCTCGTTCACAGCTCTCACTCCCTTGGCAGGGAGGAAGGTGACTATAGAACTCGCTGGCGGGAGCGCTTCGCGCTCCAACGCCAGGCGAGCCCTAATGAATGATGTGAGGAAATTCCAATCATGGAACGTGTCATTGATCATGCTGTGCCCAGACAAGCTCTGTCAGCCAGAGCTTTATTTAGGTGCAGAAGCCTTAAGATTTTGCTCGAAGCTCGCCGCCAGCACTGGTAAACCACAGTCTTGCCGAATAACAAGGCTGCAGGGGCGCAGCTTTTGATGGTGCAGCAGGCACAGTTAATTATTTGTATTCCTTTTCCTAGGAACATGTTCCATTTTCCCCTGGGGCCAGGTTCGTACTTAACAAACACACTAAGTAAAACAAATAGAAAAATAATAACACTAGCTTTAAGAGAACAATAAACCCACAAATATCCCCTGGGGCTTCCAATAGAGGGAAGTGGAATGTGGGAATGTGTTTCCCTTTAATGTATTTTATACTTGTCACTGGTTGGTTCATGTGGGCCAGAGCCATGCCAGGTTTTCAAGCTACCGCATGAGATACTTTAAACAAGCATTGGCAAAGCTAATAGGGCACACCTACGCAAGAACTATTGGCTTTGCCAATGTTTTAACCATGCTGCACACCAGCGTGACTGCTGTTCATCATGGCTAAAAGTTAGTGGTGTAAAGGAGAGTGCTGTGGAGTGGAGTGTCATAAAAGGTAGTGTTGTTGAGTAGCGTGCAGTGTTATAGAGTGGTGTAGGGAGTCGTGGAGTGGCGTAGAATTGTGTATAGTCGCGTATTGTGGTGTATAGTAGAGCTGAGTAGTGTAGAGTGTAGTGGCATAGAGTGTCAAACAGTGGAGTGGAGTAGAGTGTCATGGACTTCAGTGTCATAGAGTTTAGTGTCGTAGAGTGGGATGCATGCAGTGGAGTAGAGTGTCATTGAGTGCAGTGGCATAGAGTGTTGTGGAGTGGCATAGAGCAGAAGGGCGAGGCATAGAGGGAGTGCTATGTTGTGGAATAGAGTGTTGTAGAGTAGAGTAGAGTGCAGTAGAACAGAGCAGATTGTCATAAAGTGGAGTGGGATAGAATGGAGTAGTATACGAGAGTGGAATGGCAAAGGGTGGAGTAGAGTGTTGTGGAGAGACGTAGATTGGAGCAGACTGTCATAGAGTGGAGTGGCATAGAGAGGAGTGGATTGGCATAAAATGGAGTGTGGGAGACTGGAGGAGTGTGTCGTAGACTGGAGTGGAGAAAAGTGGCATGGAGTGGCATAGAGGGAGTTGTGTAGAGTTTCGTAGAATAGAGTAGTGTCAAAGAGTGGCACAAAGTGGAGTAGAGTGGATTAGAGGGTGTGGGTGGAGTAGAACGTCATAGAGTGAAGTGTCGTAGAGTGGAGTAGATTGGCATAGGGTGCAGAAGTATAGAGTGCATTTGTTTTGAGTAAAGTGGTGTAAAGTATATTGGTGAAGAGTGCAGTGGCATAGAGTGGCGTAGAGTGCAGTGGCATAGAGTGGAGTGGTGTAGAGTAGAGTGGTGTAGCGTAGAGTGCAGTTGCATTTAGTACAATGCCGCAGAGTTGAATCATGCGGATTAGAGTGGCGTACAGTGCAGTGGCGTAAAGTAGATTGTTTCAAAGCAGAGTGAAGTGGCGTAGAGTGGAGTTGTGCAGGGCAGAGTGGAGTGATGTAGGGTATAGTGCAAGGGTGTAGAGTAGAGTGGCTTAGAGTAGAGTGGCACAGAGTGCAGTGGCCCAGAGTGGACTGATGCAGAGTAGAGTAGAGTGCATTGGTGCAGATTGCAGTTGAGTGGCGAAGAGTTCATTGGTGGAGAGTGCAGTGGTGTAGAGTAGAGTGGCCTAAAACGCAATGGTGTAGAGTGCAGTGGCATATAGTACAGTGGTGCAGAGCAGAATAGAGTGGTACAGAGTGCAGTGACATAGAACGCAATGGTGTACAGTGGCATAGCGTAGAGTGGCATATTCGTACCCCTGTACGCTGTGCCTTGTATATATAAATCTCTTTTCCAATTAAAAATTACTGAAATTAAAAAAAAAACACAGCAGCAACACGTTATTGCACAGTGGAAGGCCCTTCTCAAAGGTTGTTTGGTCACCTTTCTAAAGCGTATTTCTGTTTTTGGGTGTCAAAGCGGTACGAACGAGGTAAAACCTTTGCCCAGAAAGTGTTAACGAGCGAGTAAAATTCCAAAATAATGAGGTAATACTAACACAAAATGGGCTTCATTTCGCCGCATAATTTGCCTTTTCCTGTTGCATAATTTAGTCGACCCTGCAGCATAATTTGGTCCTCACATATAATTCCAGTGGCCCTGCCTATTAGGTCAATTTTTTAAATTCTAACACTCGCGTCAAACCTTCAAACACAACACATGAAACGTTGATTTTGTAATTATTAATAATAAAAGGAAACCATCGTCTTACTCTGAAAGGTATAGTTTGTGGATAAAGTCCGATTGGCAACAGGGATGTGTACAGTATCTTGTCATTCCCTTACAGTCCGTGTGTTCCTCTGTTTCAGGTGCGTCATTCCCGCCTCGGTTCCCCTCATGCATCCTCACTGCTTGATCGCGTTGATTTTGTCGTCTGGCGCCCTCGGGAAAGGCTGCTGCGGCCGGCACGATGCGCTGAAGGAGCAGAGCACGGACTTCGCCGTCAGCTTCTACCAGAAGTTGGCAGACGCTGACAACAGAACCAACCTCATCGTTTCCCCAGCCAGTGTTTCCTTTTCCTTGGGTGTGCTGCAGTTTGGGGCCCAGGGGAACACGTTCCGACAGCTGGAAAGAGCCCTTGGCTACAACGTGCACGGTACTGTGTCACGTTAAACATGCATGTTATATGATAGCAAGCGTTATATAAATGCAAACCTTTTCCCTCTTCTATCCCTCCACTATCCTTCTGAATCCAGATAACTGACTAAGACTCAAATTACTTTCATATTTCACTTTACTAATTCAGCACTAATCCTTTATGGGTTCCGGAATAGAATGCTACTCGCCGAAAAAGCGCATTGACGCCTCGTGAGGGGTAGTAGACGCTATATAAATGCAATTACAATACAATACAATATGATGCAAGAACTTTTCATAGGTCAGAGATTTAGGCCCAGATTTGCAAAGACTTTGCATCGGGTTTGAATTACTTTTTTTATGCAAACCCAACACAAAGGGATATATTTGCTAAGATTTTACACTGTGTTTGCATCACAAAAGTTACGCAACGCGGCAGTGGCATAGCTAGGCCTTTTGCTGCCCGTGGTGGTCCCCGCCTTTGCTGCCCCGCGGCAGCAGTAAGAGCAGGAGGGTGCTGGCAAGGAATCCTGCATTTGCAGTGCTGCTGCAGTTAAGGGGGGGTTTGTAGGTGGCTGCCGCCCACAAAACTCTGGCCGCCCGAGGCAGACCGCCCCTTCCCCCCTTGCTATGTCACTGCAAATCAGCCCAAAATCGTTTTTTATGGTTTACTTTCCAGCGCTAAACTTCTTTAGTGCTGGAAATAACATTAAAGTAAAGCAGCAAATATCGCTGCTTTCCATTACTTGGCGCCAATGGATGTACCATGGGTGGAGCATGGGAGTTCCTATGCAACCACCCATGGTTTCTGACGATAAACGGTATTTACTAAATAAAGTGGGCAGGGTTTAGCATCAGAAAACTGCACCCTTTTGAAGTAGGCACAAGGAAGGAGAAATGCTTTAATTTCTATTTCATTTTCCAACTTTGTACATGTGCTGCACTTTACAGCACACAGACCAAGAAGGAAAAGGGATAAAGTTAGTCTAGGCATGGTATTTTGTACTGGAAGGCTATCCTTCCAGAACAAAATCTATGCTAGACTCATGGAGACACCTTTGCACCATGGCACAAAGGTGTCTCCGTGGCGCACAGCAGCTGATTTCAGTGCCAGCACTAGGGAAAAAGGGAGGAGAGAGACATATTTCTGTAAATATGGTGCTCTTCTCCTCTCTCCTTTTCACACAGCACTTTGCGGATTCTACACTGCGCTGCATGATTAAATGTTATATCTGCCACAAAGTGTTGTTCTAGTATTTACAATCAAAGGCAAATCATGATTTGCACTGGATTGTAACCAAGACAAAGGCAAAGCTGTGAAGTGCAATGCACTGCCTCGAATTACCTTGCATGAAAAGGCCGTTCCCCGGATGGTGTATGGGCATTCCTATGCAACCACCAGTGGTTTATGGTGCAAGGGTGTCTGCCTTGGCTCATGGTAGCGTAAAGTGCACCAGCCCAGGGAGAGAGCAGAACAGTGCCGCATCTTAGTAGATACAGTGCTGTTCTGCTCTCTCTCCAGTCTCACAGCGCAGATCAGCAACTTTACTTGTGTGATGTATTCATCCTTTGCTATCGTGTATAGCTGCAAAGTGTGGCTTCACGTCAAATGTGAATCATTTAACCTTTCCTTTTTAGGCTTTTCTGACAGCAGTTCCACCAGCCCTGTGTCAGAAAGAGGAGTTGTCATGTAAACATACATAGTGATGTCAGAGCTCTTTAACATATAGCTCTTACTAGGTACTGAACAGTAGCGGTCGGTGGAAGGAGTAGCTGCCGGGCGGTGACGTGGGGAGGGGGTAGTAAACTATCGATACCGCCCGATTACAGGGGGGGAACAGCGTTTACAGCGCAACTTTTACAACGAAGTACCTTTACGACGCAACCATTACAACGCAACTTTTACAACGACTTGCGCTGGGGGGCGCTCTAGGATAGGGAATAGTTTTAATTTACTATCCAACACCTTCCCTACTATCCACGGGGACTGGAGTTGGAATAGTAAATGAAACTATTCACTATCCAGCGCCCCCCAACGCAAGTCGTTGTAACGACTTGCGTTGTAAAACTTGCGTCGTAAAGTCATGCGTTGTAAAAGCATGCGTTGTAACAACGTACATCCGATTACAGGTAAGTAAACATATAAATAAATAAAACGAATTTCGTTGCGAGCACTACAAAGCATTTGGGGATGCAGTGCGTGCAACGAAATTAGTTTTATTTATTTATATGTTTACTTACCTGTAATCGGCCGTAATCCATAGTTTACTTCCCCCTGCCCTGCCCCTCCCCCTCCCCACGTCACCGCCCGGCAGCTACTCCTTCCACCGACCGCTACTGGTACTGAAATAGAGTAGGAACCTCCCAGACACTGGTTTGAGCAGCTGTTCGTGAGCCTGATCTGCAATCCAGGTTGGCCGCTGTGAATCACCGCGCCTGTGTCGCGATGAAGTGTTCCAGGACACTTAAAGATATAGAAAATGGCGTCTGTGCATCGCCGAGAGGGGCTGTTGCTGGTTCACTTCCCTTTCCAGCGCATCTGGCTGAACGATCTAATTCCTTTTGTTTGGTAGTGGTGTCATTGATGGGAACAGCTGGCGGGCAGAGCCAGCACAGACAAAATATCAAACCTGGGCTCTGCGCCCAGTGGTCTATTCAAGGCAAACAAAATATAAACATGCAGTGTAAATTCACAAGTTGAGAAAATGAAGCTGTTAAAGTTTTTTTGACTAGCTCAGGCTCTGGGTCTATGTAATCTGCATATGCTCTGTAGAAATACCACATGTGTCTGTCTATGTGTGTGTGTGGGTGTATATGTGTGTGTGTAAGTACTCTGGTAATTATATAAATAGATATTAAATGAATGCCAATAGGTCTGGCGTTGGCCACCAGCCTTCTAGCAATTCTTGTTTTGTTTTGTCATGGCTTTTGTATAACTTGTTTGTTTGGGGATATTTCTGGCCCTCATCCATCTGAAAAAAAATCACTTGCTACATGAAAAATAGTTTTTTTGTCTCAAAATACCACACATTACCATAGTGCTCTCTTGCATTGAAGGGAACTACTTAAAAGGCCAATCAGTCTGGCATTTGCTGCAACCCTTTAGAATGAATGAAAGAGACAAAGCAAAATAATGAAAGAAGGCAAGACCAAAAGAAGGCAAGAAAGAAAGAAGACAAAGAAAAAAGAATTACATTTAAGAATGAAAGAAAGAACTCCAAAAGGAATTTACAACAGTATTGGCAGGAGATATGCTCTGATGAAGATGGACTCTGCATCAGAAGCATCCTGCTATCCATTCAGGCTCTAAACACAAAGGCAACACTAAAGTAATGATAGAGAACAAACAAAAACAATGGCACTGAAGGGAACTTGCTTGTGTGTGGATGTGCGCCTTTTGAGAGAGCAAAAAGCAGTCAATCAAAGTTAACCAGTGGATTATGTAAGATGATTAACTGCCCCTTGCTAGATGCTGTAGTGGGTGGAAGTAAAATGTGAATAACACTACAACAGAATTTTTAGTTTAGTGGGAACAGCACCGCTCAGTGGTATTCCACTTGGTGACTTCACTTGCTGTGAACAGGCAAAATATCCAGGTAGAATATCAATGAAAATATGCAGAAACTACTTGATGAGTCACCCTCCCCCCCCACCCCCCCCCCCCACCCCCGAAATTACAGGGATCCCCTGTAACAGTAAATCCAGGTGAGGGAAATAACAGAGGGTTTTATGAGCCAGTCGTAATAACGGCCATTGTGTTTATTACGTCCCATTGAATCTCATTTTATCATCATAACACTAAAGAAAGATCGATTTTAAACTAACTGCAGAGTATCACACACACACACGTCTTTGCAAGTCACATGTGACTGTGTGAACTGGGTGTATTATCAGGATTGTATCTTGCCGATACACAAGGATCTTTGTGGCAAAATGATTAACGCATTGAGCTCTCATGTATGTATGAAATACACATCTGTAACCTACACTTACACGTTATGCTTTGCAGCAGGCATATTACCCAGGTAAATCAAGACTGTAGAGTGCACACCTATGTCTCCAATATATGCATGACGCACCAGAGTTACACCCTGGAAGGTGCTGGATACACGTAGATCTCTGCAGCAGGCGCCCCAACCCCCTAAGATACCTTAAAATGCAATTTGTTGGTGACTAATTGATTAAACTAGAAAAAAGCTGTACTATCACATCTCTCCTTATTTCTCATTTCTTTTGGGGGCAGATTTTGTAAGAACAATGCATAGGATGACTGCCATTCACCCTGCTCCTTTTGAGCTGCCCCTCTAGACTCTGGCCCTCATTAACCCCCCCCCCCCCACCCCCCAGCCCCCACGCCCTCTGTCATTATCTAAAATTATAGGTCGCCACAGTATCTTTTCACCCCATCACTCTTTTCACTATGATTTCAGAATTATATTTACATCAGTTTTGATCACCTCTAGCATTATCACAAAACATCAGCCCCGCTGGCATTATTGTAACATATTTGAAGCTTACAAGTGAATCTGAGTAATGTGTGACACATTCAGCCAGCCCTGGGGTTTAGGGCTTGCAGTTTTTATTTTAACGTTGAAAGTATTATGACCACTTCATAGTTACAAAATAATTCAGCGTTATGAACAAGCCAAGTTGGTCTGGTGAGGGATTTGGGGAGCAAAGCTCAATATTAACATTTGCCCGTTTTAAGTATATGTTTGTCCATGTACATAAAGGCTGTGCTTTACTTCGAAATAAATCGGAGTCCGCCCAACTTTGTGTCCTGGAAGGACCCTGTACCACATTTTTAGAATCTTAATGTAGTACCTTTTTGTGTGGCTTGTGTAATCTCACTGGGGACACAGTCCATTTCCTGTACCCTAATTTCTGTGTTGTCCAGACATGCAGGTAGTTGAGTAATTCTACTCTACCAGATTAAGAACACATCACTGTTGAATTTTTAATATTTTTTATGCACACCTTCTTGAAAATGTGTGCATTTTCATATATCTTTATGGATATGTTGCTCATGTTAGTGCCACAAGACACATCACGGAAGTTGCAGATGTTTGTTTTGTTAAAAGTCAGCAAAAGCAAAACATCAAAAAGTATGCCTACCATCTTTGCACGATCAAGCTAGTGCTTACCTCCATGACATATATATCGCAAATCAAATTAATACACGTGGGAAACGGCTCCCAGATAAAGAATTCCCTGCAGTGTAGTGTTGATTGGCACTACACAAATGCGAATGACATAACTTAGTTGCAAAGATGAAGCAGTCTGTGGCCAGCAGCGTCTTCACCTAATTCTTTTGTGATCTGAATGGTGCCATCTAGAATTTCATCAATAATATCTTTGTGAGGGGAGAGGTAAAGTTAATTTCACACGAGTGTGTGTTGTGTGAGTGTGTGTGTGACATCATCCATTGGTATCATCAAAGGCAACATTGAAGTCATAAACAATTTCTCTTTTGATCATCTATTTATTGACAATCTTCTTATTGCATTCAGCCATTGGGGGAAAACTGCATATAGAAATTGGTAGTGCATCCGAAGGGTGGGCCCAAGGGCTGTGTCATGAAGCGGATAAGCGGATTGGTTGTAGTATGAGGTCAAAGGCCACACCCTGAAGCCAAACTAACTGAGCATAGTCGAAGACCATGCCTTGCAAGCGCTAGTGCCAGAGAGATTCCTGCATTTGAGATCTCCGTGAAGAAACAGACAAAACTGATTGATTGAAATAGTTCCTAAATTATGGGCTGTATGATAGGGCTTCCTACTTGCCGAGACATAGGAAACTTTGCCTTTTGCTGTTTAACAAGATACAAAAAGGCCTCCTTAAGGCCAGCAGGGATTGTGGAAAGTTTGGTGTCTTGTGGTTTGGAACGCAAATACTTCAGTCTTCACCTGAAAATGTATATCCCAAAGCAATAGTATCGGGCCACCTCTTTCTAGTGCTAAGTTTCAAAAGCCTCATTCTCCTGGTAGTAGGCGCTGTAAGATAATACTTATTCTTTCCTGCGGATCTTCTTTTTCCATCAGATGAAAGAGTCCAGGACTTCCTGCGTACTGTGTATGAGGAGCTGGCCAACTCCAGTCAAGGCAGCGTCATTCGCCTGGCATGTGCGCTTTTTCTGCAAGCTGGCATCCGTCTCTCGCCTCACTTCGTAGAGCAGACTGCGCTGTGGGCAAACAGTAGCCTGCAGCCAACAAATTTCAGTGAGCCTTCAAGGACACTTGCCCAGATAAACGAATGGGTGATCCATCAGATTGGAGGTAAGAAAAAGATTCCTGCGACCCGCTCAAGATGGTTGCACTACAGGTTTACAAGTCACCTTGCAATGGCATGCCAACATATACACAGCTGGGTCGCCATTTACATATAATTGTTTCCTACAAACAATACTTGTGTGGGATGTTACTGTTGCATAGCTATAACTGATTGATCTTGCCTTTCATATTCTAATATTAAACTGATTCCAAACAGTAAAAGTACAATATTTACATACAGGAATGCTAGAAAACCCTTAGCTATAGTATGTAGTAAATGTAAGAGCTGTGAATTGACTTCTTGCAGTGGATGGGGGTGTTGAACTTTGTGAAGAGTAACTGTATATTGGTTACTCAAATGGTACATTCAGGACATTCATTGAGGTTTTTACGTTCTTAATTACTGACAGTAAAAATTACAGGTTTATAAATATATATCCTCATTTTGTCTATGTACCCATTGCATCGAGACTTCTTTTTGTACCTTTGCAAAAGGAACAAATGATGGACTGAATGCGGAACAATGCAAACATTCACCCCAGTCACAAAGATCTGGATTTAATCCATCGTTCTTTGTTCACCACGCCACCCCAGTTTGGACCCAGCCACATGCAAATCAGCCTTGACCCTGTGCCTTATGGGAACAGTCCAGCTCGAACTGTCAAGCCAGGTCCTCCCTGGACCGGAAACCAGAATACTGGGACCAGTTTCACCCCCATCAGCCAGGCATGCTTGAATCCAGTGGCGCAGTGAGCATGTACATTGGCATCTCTGGGAACTGTGTGAGTCTTGCCTGCCGCCCAGCTGTATAAAAGGAAGAGAAAATATTACTGTAGTCTTAATAATTTATTTTCTCAAAGAACACAGAGTGAAAACGAAATTAGAGCATACAGGGAGCTCACTGTAGCAGCACATCAAAAGGAGACATGTTGTGCTGCTTACAGCTGGGCAGAGCATGCATTCTCTTTCTTTATTCCTTCCATTGTTAATGAGCAAATAATACCAGCAGTACCAGAGTGCCAAGGGAGCTAAACTGAAATGCAAATACTACTATATTTGAACATCACACACTGTGCTTTGGATTAGTTGAGATGTATGTATATTTAAATATAATAAACCTTGCTAAGGAGCAATGAAGCACTGGGATTACTCATGGTCCAGAGTCTTTATCCATAGAAGGCAGGGCCTCTCTCTCCCATCCGCCTTTTTATTTAATGTGAGCAATATTACCCGTCTCATTCACAAGCACCCGCCGCCATTTTAGAGTCAAAGGCCCAGATTTACTAACACTTTGCATCAGGTCTGTGTTGCAACCACAGAGGTGGGGGTTGATGCAAATCCATATTTACAAAGAATCATTGACAGGGATTTGCACCAAAATACAAGACCTCCTTGAGGCAGGCACAAAGAGGAAAGTTGTTTTAATTTCTCCTTGTTTTTCCTACTTTGCACCACATACATACATACAAAGTGGGAAAAGCTGTAAAGCACAGGTTTTTTTTACTGGAAGGAACGCCTTCCATTACAAAATGTATGCTTTAGAGAACACAGACACCCTTGCACTTTGGTGCAAGAGTGTCTGCGTTGGTACACGGCTGCCAAAAGTGCGCAGGCGGAACGGAGCAACAGCTCCACGTCATAGTACGTATGGTGCAGTTCTGTTCTCTCCCTTTCATACCTTGCAGCGCAGCAACTTTATTTGTGAGACTTCTTACTAAATCCGGCCCAAAGATCCTGTCAACATCTATGCAACATCTGAGCTGATGCAAGACAAATGCTTAAGTAATTATTTATGGAGTCATTTAGAGTGCAATTGGGGGAGTGCCAAACTGTCATGTTGGTGGAGACCATCACCTCTGCCTTCTCGACAGAACACCACTCTTTATAATTAGAGATCATTTTGCCGCGGGTGCAGCTTTTTATGCAGTGGAAACTCTTTAGGCAAAACTGAAATGCCAGACGTTTACCATGCATGGTGGAGGGCCAGCATTTTTTTCTTTGTTTTTGTTTTGCATAAACAAATGCCTGAAACGGCGTTGTTTCTTTTAAACTAAATATTAGTGTCTCCGACACACAGGAATCCTTGTTCAAGCACATTGGGGTAATTTTTTTAATGTTTCTGGTGGTCCTCAAAAAGAAAAAATTTACCTTAGATGTAGCAACAAAAGAATGTCCTTTGGAAATTACTTAAACACCCTTTATCAACTCAGTCACTCAAAGCCACTTGCATACAATATTGAGAGTTATTGCTACTGACCAAAGAAACAGTGTATTAACATATCAGACGTTATGGCAAATTTCTAAAAACTATTTATTAAAACATTTTTTTTTGTTTAAAAACAGTTCATGTACAATACATTGTATAAACTAGCGACAAAATCAACATAAAACTACACATAATGCTGCAACAATTTAGATCACAAAAATACAATACCAAAACTTTACGAGAGTAAGAGTAAAAAGACACTACTCTTTGTCATTAAACACCATATCCATGTAGGGAATCTTCAAGATGGACCCTGATGTGTTACAATCCATTAACATCTAGAGTAACATCAAATTTTGATGGATTTATGGTATGCCTGCATCGACGCGTTTCGATCGTTGCCTGATTTAGACCATCTTTATCAAGACTGAATGTATACACATTCTTGTTATTTATATATCTTCAAATCAATCAGTACCCCAAAATAAGGGTTTCTGTTTGGGTTTTTGTTTGTAGATGATACTCTAAATGTTAATGGATTGTAAAACACAGGGTCCATCTTGAAGATTCCCTATATAGATATGGTGTTTTATGACAAAGAGTAGTGTATTTTTACTTTTACTCTCGTAAAGTTTTGGTATTGTATTTTTGTGATCTAAGTTGTTGCAGCCTTATGTGTATTTTTATTCTGATTTTGTCGCGAGTATATACAATGTATATTGTACATGAACTGTTTTTAAACTAGTAAAACAATTGTTTTAAAATAAATTGTTTTTATAGATTTGCTTAACGTTTCTTTGGTCAGTAGCAATAACCCTCGATATTGTATGCAAGTGGCTTTGAGTGACTGAGTTGATAAGGGGTGTTTAACCCCTCCCATGCTCGTGACGGAACCGTTCCGTCACGAGCCTAGGGTGGGCTGTGCTGGTGACGGAACGGTTCCGTAACGGCCCGATCGCCGCGCCTGCGCGGCGCGAATTCCGCACCTGCTCTGAGGTTCTAAAGAGCGGGTAGGGCCGTGACGGAACCGTTCCGTCACAAGCACAGCTCACCCGAGGGCCGTGACGGAGCGGTTCCGTCACGAGTATGGGAGCGCCGCGCGGCCCCGCCTCCCCCATAGCGCTGCGGCAGAATAGCCGCCGCAGCGAAGGGGTTAAATAATTTCCAAAGGACATTCTGTTGTTGTTTCTGAGTGAACCCTAGTCCTTTGGATTAGAAAGGGTCCCTCTCAATTTTTTCTAAGATGACCTTAGAAGTAGCGCCCTAAGTAGGGCAGATCTCCTGGCATATTTTGACTGCCCAACACATAGCGATAGTTGTCGGTCAAAGGTTTTTGCTGGCAGTGTTAGCTGAGGCTCTACTGTTGGAAGCCGGGTACTTCCCCCTACTCTAAATAGAACAGGGGAACCACACAGTTTGAGAATTGGGGCGTCCATCACTTTTTTCCGGACCCCATCCAAAGCCTGCAGATTGCCTGGCACATTAAGGCTTTCAGAGGCTGTTGAGGAGCCAGATTGGCTGGGGTTGTGTCAAAAGTTGCTTACACCATTGGCCATTCCTCGAAAGGTCCACTTGAAGAAGCCCTTCTGTTGCTGCTATGATAGTTGTTGAGCAGCAAGAAAGAAAAGACGATGACTTTGAAGTACGCACTCTGAAGGGCTATGATAATTTTTTCTCTTCTGCCTTTCTTGAGCAGGTCATCTAACTGAGGTCCCAACAGGTTGGGACCAAAAATGGAAAATGGAAAATCGGATATGAGAGACTTCTGTATGCAGTTTCCAGTGATTAACCAAAAGTGGCATTTACCTGCTGTGACAGCCCCTGATGAAGCAGCAGAAGCACAGAGGCTGTACCTGATAGGAAACACTCCCTTAACTCCATGGTGCAGAACCAGCCACGGCCCGTGGAGGGGAGTTTTGGTGGGGCTTAGAGGCGGGGCGGGGGAAGGGCAGGGTGGGGTGTGCTAAAAACCGGAGTATGGATAATTGAAGGTAAGTAAACAATTTAATAAAACGAATTTCATAGCGCACCCTGCATCACATTGTGCGATGCATGGCGCGCTACGAAATTCGTTTTATTAATTAAATTGTTTACTTACTTTCAATTATCCATCCTCCGGTTTTTAGCACACCCCACCCTGCACCTCCCCCGCCCCGCCTCTCCGCTCCACCGAAACTCCCCTCCACGGGCCGTGGCTGTGCAGAACAAATATGTGCAGTCCTCCCCTTTCTGTCCACCCTCATAGAGCCCCTGAAAGACCTCAATAGTGCTTGATAGGTATAGGCTGCATACCAAGAATAGTGAAGCAAGAAATTGGAACAGCATATGCTCTTTTAGTGCTCCTCCATCTTTTTTCTGCCTGGATCATTAGGAAGGCACTCACCTGTTGCCAAGGAAGGAGACATGCTTGCAAGCAGAGAGGTAAACTTAACAGCTTGAGGAAATTCAACATCAATCCCTTCCTAAGAGTATTGCTTGCTTAAAAACCTTGGAAATACAGTCTCATCGATCATTTTCCACTCTCTTTCCAAAAGTAATATATTTATGAAGTGGTAAAAAATCTGTAGCGGAGGTGGGGGGCATCGTAACTGACAATGTACTCATGAGGAGCATCCATATCTGGTCTTATCCAGAATTTTCTACAGCTGTTCTAGAGAAAAAACAATTACGGAGGGACGGATCTCCTCCTCCAACACATGATGTCTTTTAGAAGAACATTTGCACCCTCCATGGCTGATCATAAAATGAGACCGTCCTCAGCTAGTGCACATCTTTTAAATACACTTCCACTAGTTAATTACATAAAATAAGAACTTGGAGCTGGCGGTCCGCCTCCTGGATGCTAGTCTGTCAGCTCGCTCAACCCCAAAAGGGTCCTGGAAGGAGTGAGGAAACTTCCTGGAACAAGGACCTCTATGACAGCACTCCCCCCTTCAACACCTTCCCACCCAAAGCTAGGGCAGATAAACCAAGGGCGAACGGGGAGCGGCGAGAGGAAAGTTAGATGCACCCTAGCGGACCAGAGATCTTATACACATGGTAGGCACTTACCTGAATTATGGGAAAGCCCTGTTCTCTACAGCAAAACAGGGAACACTGGACTTCCTGTTGGAGGGTACGGGTTATATGGGCAAGAGACAGAGTATTTTTGGTAGAAAGATTAAAGGGACTAAAAACAAGTGTTTATTGGTCTGTGGGGTTAGCTATATTGCATTTACAACCTTGTATGCTACATTTGGAGTAGAATTCACCCTCAGATACCGAGGACTGTGACGAGGAAGGGAGAACAAGGGGGTAATGCTGTAATATCCCGAGAGTTGTCAAGTAGCTGTAAATTGAGGGGTATAGAACAGATAATATGCTGCAGTTCTTTTATGATCATTTGCTGCTATCATATACTTACGCTGCTTACTTCTCATTTGCACAGGATGAGGTTTAATTCTCTCCTGAATATATTTATTTATTATTTATTCTTCTTGTATACGTTTTAATATTTTGAAGAATGAATAGTATGTTGAAGTCTATTGCTTTTAAGGCAAATGGTCCGAACAAACATTCGCATTTTTAGTGAAGACCAATTATTGAGCTGCTGCTTTTTCTCTCCTGCTTTGTTGCTATTATACAATTGTGTTGCTTATTTGCATATTTGCACAAGGGGAGGTTTAAACCAATACGTTTTGCTGCTATTGTACAATTGTGCTGCTCATTTGCATATTTGCACAAAGAGAGGTTTAGAACAATATAATGTTGATTTTTTTTGTTCTATTACATATCTGTGCTGCTTTTTTGCTTTTCTTGCACAGGGAGAGGTTTAGAACAAATAATATGCTGCAGTTCTTTTATGATTATTTGCTGCTATCATACATGTATGCTGCTTATTGCTCTTTTGCACAGGCTGAGGTTTAAAACTCCCCTGGATATATTTATCTATTTTTTGTTGTTCTTATAGACGTCTGAATATTCTGAAAAACAAATAGTATGTTGACGTTTATTTCTTTTAATGCAAATGGCTTGAACAATGTTCGCAAAAAAAATGCCATTGAGTGCTGGCTTAAAAATCTTATCCCAGATGTTATATATTTACAAGAAACCCATTATAGAGATCAGGCTGAGTCAGATAACATTTGTAAGAGCTGGGTTGGCCACAAGATATCCTCAACAGCTGGGCTGGCGCAGAGAGGAGTATGTATACTAATAGGAAGACATGTAGGCGTCATTCTGGAATGGTAAATTAAATAATGCAAACATAATTTTCGCCACAATTTACGCACCAATTCTAGACGACCCTCTGCCAATCCTACAGTTAACTAATGAACAAAAAGATGCCACTGCTGTCTCACTGTTTTTTCTAAATCTTAGAAACCATATGGATTATACACTATGGTCCATTGACACAGTCAAATCTGAATAAATCTTTTGTTTTATTTTTAATTTTTCTTTTTCAAAAAAGACATTTGGTATTATTTCACCAATTCATTATACAATACAAGACCACCTCTACATAATATATACATTTTACAAAATTGTTAACACACAAACCTTTGCACACTTCCAAAATTATAAAGATTTCATACGTTCAAAAACAATCATACCCTCATACATACACAGCCATTCATATTTTCATATATATACACATATATATACACACACTGGAATTACAATATTCACAGTAAGCTATAAAAATCAATGAATTTCCATCAATAAAATTTTTGTTGACAAAAAGTCTAGATTACTCCTTTTGTTTAGATGGCATCAATTGTCTACGCGTTTCGAACTCACACTGGTGGGGGAGTTCTCATCAGGACAAAAAGCTGTAAGGAAAGGAGAATAAAACCTTTCTTGAGGGACACGACAGAAATGGTGGTAACCTTACTCGAACCACCATCACTCAAGCTGCCTTCTCTTACCTCTAAAAGTTAAAGCTGAAAGGGTTTTTTTTTTAATTTCCCCGACGGTTGTTCTGTTGGGGAAATCCAAAAAAAACCTTCAGCTTTAGAACTGTACCTGCCACTGTCTAGTGCAGATACCAATCATTCACGGTTGAAAAGCAGCACCTGGAGGGCCACAACACATTGGAGAGGAATTGCCATTCCACTGAGTCAAACACCACAACTCTGCCACATTGTCACAGACTTTTGCAACCTCCTTTGCCTTTCAGGACCCAGTGGTGGGCGGCTCGCGCCTATAAGCCATTGCATGGAGGCATTTTGTTCCACGGAGGCTTCCGTGCCTTGCCTGTTGTGTTGTTCTTAGAAGACATGGTGGCAGGGGCTGTAACCATGGTTCCAGCTCACTAACATGCTTGAATGTCATCATTTTAGATCCGTGCACTGTGCTTTCGCTTGTCCACTTCCCCAGTGACAGATGAATCCCACTTAACGACTCGGGGTCTTGTAGCACAGAACGTTTCTGCACTGCACAAGTAAATCTTGTGTTGCAGTGTAGAATGTATATATAGTTTTAACTGTTTTCCCCAGTCCTAAGGGAATTGTGCTTCTTTTGTTTTTTTTATTTCTTAATTAGGTGGAATGACAGACTTTCTGACCTTGGATGCCTCTGCCTCACCTTTGACCCAAATAGCTTTGGTGAGCACCATGTATTTTAAAAGCACTTGGCAAAAGAAGTTCTCTTTTACAGACACACAGACGTTGCCGTTCATCAGCACTGAGGGATCCGTCCTAAAGGTACCCATGATGCACCAGACAGCTGACGTCAACTATGGTAAATATGGCGGCAATTTATAGTATGTTCATACACTTCACCAACTTGTGTTTTAGACTATAGCGCCATAACCCTGCCCAAGGGCAAAGTGGAAAGCACTGTTTATTTGCCCAATAGTAGGAGAATTTTGGGATGACATGGATGAGTAAGCCCAGCTCCTTAGATTCATCTTTTTTCGATAAAGGTCTGCTGCACTTTCCTTCTGCCAGCTGTTTAGCGGTTCAGATAATTCGGGGTGGCATTGTTGTGTCAGTCCATTTCAGAGTGAGTGAGGCGGTATCCACCTCACGAATACTGATTGTTATGTATTAAGCACCACACATGTAACTTAGGTGTTCTTATATTATAGAGCGTTATCATACAGAGAAGTAGGTTTAATATTGTAAGCCAACAGCTGTAAGGACATACTACCACGCATGGGTAGTTGAAAATGACGAGTAACAAAATATCCATGCATAGGTGGAGAAAATACCGGGTGTCATAGCATCCTAGCTTTGGTGGTGAACATATTGGGTATCGATGTATGACGTTACAACGCAGGCTATTAAAACGCCTGCCTTTACAACGCGGTTTTTACATCGCAATCCATTACAACGCATAGTGCTTTTGGGTGTTGGATAGTGAATAGTTTAATTTACTATTCCAACTCCAGTCCCCGTGGACACTAGGGAAGGTGTTGGATAGTAAATTAAACGTATTCCCTATCCTAGAGCGCCCCCCAGCGCAATGCGTTGTAATGGTTTGTGTTGTAATGACCGCGTTGTAATGGTAGTGCGTTGTAAAAGTTTCGTTGTAAAGGTTGTTTACCATTGGGTATCATATAATTCAAGCTTAAATGGAGAAGCAACAACTAATTATATATGGGGAGGTATCGATAACAGGGTGTTGAAATAATGGGGCAATTTAATGGATGTCATATACAAGGCAATGCAGACAGGACACTACGACACCCAACTGTTGCAATCGCCACATAACAGGAATATGAAGTTGCTCGCGTCCACAGTGTGAGCATTCCAAGACTGCGCACACGAGGTCAAAATCACAACACTTTATCCCTTTTACAAAGGACAATGTAAATAGAAAACAAAAGGACAAGAAGGGTATGAAAAAATAAGCAAAAAAAGAAGGCCTACAACACAGAGATGTTAACATATAAAAACAATTAATAGGTTACATGATCCTTGAGTTTTATGGGGTCACGTTCACCTATCACAATGTGCATGAGTACAGCTCTCATCGCAGTTGATGCTGATCCATTAAAATTACCATTGTTGTAGCCATTATTACTGTTGCAGCTGCTGTTACCTTGTTCAATCTCAGAACTAGTTGTGTCTAACGTTAAGTTAGAATTACACCCACCAGGACTTGTTTGTTCTCCATTCATTGTACTGATATTGCATTGCTGTGTCCCAAATATGCCTTCCTTTTTTTTTAACTGTGTAGCAAAATCTAGAAAATGAAAACTGCTGCTAGAACGTTGCCTAGTTCCAGTGACAATCTCTCCTGTAAAACTTTCCATACTCGGTTGACATTCCACCATTTCCCTTCTTTAGTCCATAAAGAGTTTTTCCTCATGTGTTTACTTGACATGGATAAGAAGCGTTAGCAATACTGTTGTGATTAAAATAAGGTGCTTTTCTGAATCAGTCATTAACCTTAAAACACTTTTCTAGAACCTGTATCTCTTCTCATAATAAGTTTTATATTTCCCCTGCTTCTCCCCAATTTGGCTTTTATTTTGGTCAGGTTCTTCCGTTCTTGAAATGAAATGATTCGTTCTTTCCATTTGCATACTCACTGAGAACAGTGGAAGAATGCCTATGTATTAGGAGGGAAAACAGTTTGTCTTCAGTAGCACTCTGTGGTGTAATACGTGGCCCACAGCTGAACTACTAGCAAAAGCCACTGAACATAACCCTACATCATTCAGTCTATCCTCTCTAAAAGTTCATTACCTTGTGGGTGATATCAGGATGTGAGTACACGTTCTATACCTGTACCAGTTAGGAAATTCCTCATTTCAACAGAAATAAACTGCACTTCATTGCCACTGCGAAAGATACCCTTCCCTTTCAAAGACTTCATTGAGAAACGTAATTACATCGACTATACTGGATTCACCAATTAATCGTCCATCAAACCATTTAGAAAATAGTAATGGTGACTATGTGCTTGTTTTCAGATCTGAATTTAGAAAATGGGCTCATAAAATCAATGGCAATAGTATGCCAATGTTGCATTGGCACTTAATAGATTCTAAATGAGCATCATGATTATGTATTGTTGTTTACAAGTGTTGCAAATTCATACTACCGGGCAGTTGTCCATTTGTGATAAGTAATTGCCAGATCCCTTCTCAGGTGGCCACTGCAGCTTGCACCACTCATTGCCCTTGTCAGCCCTGCCAATGACAGTACCAACACAGCCAATAACCATCACACTCCCACAAGTGTGACAATTCATAATATTTCTGGCCACCCAAAGCTATAAGAATGGTGTGGGTGGCATTTATTATAAAGTTTTAATATACATTGAATCTTTAAACAACTGTTGTTGTGCTCATCTAAAATTAGACAATCTTTGAGGTAGCCATTTAAATATCTTAAGAAGCATGCAGAGGATGAAAAAGCAAGAGTGGGAGATGGAGTTGATTTAAGTCATCATGGTTAGCTGGTTGTCCAGAATGATACCTAGGTTCCTAGCGTGGTCAGTGGGGGTAGGAATAGGTCCAATTTCTGCAGGCCACCAGGATGCATCCTATGAGGACCTTTTGTTTCCGTAACCTCTGTCTTGTCTGTGTTGAGCTCCAGGCAGTTGTCCTTTATCCAGTTGGTGAGGTCTGTCATGCAGTTGTCGAAGTTGGTCTTGGTGGTGTCTTCAGAGAGGGAGAGGATGAGTTGTGTGTCGTCAGCATAGAATATGATGCAGAGTCCGGTGGTTTTGGCGATGCTGCCAGAGGTTTAATATAAGTGTTGAAGAGGGTGGGGCTGAACGAGGATCTTTGGGTTTCTCCACAGATGATTTCCTTGGGTTCTGAGGTGAAGGCGGACTTTTTGCTTTCTTCTGGTGAGTAAAGAGGCAAGTCATCTGAGATCAGCTCCTTGGATGCCTCTGTTGTGCAGCCTTGTTATGAGTGTGTGATGGAAGACTATATCAAAGGCTTCTAAGAGGTCTAGGAGGATCAGAACCAAAAGTTCTTCTTGGTCGATTAGGGCTCAGATTGCATCGGTAGGCATGATGAGGGCTGTCTCAGTGCTGTAGTTGCTGCAGAATCCGGATTTCGAGGAGTCAAGTAGGAGGATCCAATCCAAATGTGCAGAGTTGTTGGTTGATGGCTTTTTCTAATACTTTGGCCGGGAACAGTAGAAGGGAGATTGGTCGGTAGTTGTTAAGTTTGCTTGGGTCTGCCAATGGTTTCTTTATTAGGACGTTGACTTCTGGGTATTTCCAGTCCTCTGGAAAGGTGACCGGGTCAAATGAGGTGTTGAACAAGGTGGCAAGTACGTGGCTGATTCTGGCTTCACCTAGGTTGAAGATGTGGGGAGGGCATGGGTTGGTTGGGGCTTCTAGGTGGAGTGTGTTCATGATGGAGGCAGGTGTCCTGTGGAGTAAGCTAGCTCCATTCGGTTATTCGGTTGTCTATGGTGGTAGCGGGGTCGTTGTGTTGCTTGAAGAAGTCGGTGGGTTTAGGTTGGGGTTTGAAGTTTCTGTAGATGTTGGCGATCTTGTCGTGGAAGAAGTTTGCAAGGCTGTTGCGGAGTTCGTGTGAGGGGGTAATGCTGCTTGTTGCAGCTGAGGAGTTGGAAAACTCTTTGGTGATGTTGAAGAGTTCTTTGCAATTATTTGAGCTTGGTTCAATATATGAGGCTAAGGCCTTTTCCTTTGATTCTCTCAACTGTCTGTGGTAGAGGTTGAGGGCTGTTTAGAAGGCCGCCTGGTCGGTCATGTCCTTGCTGCAACGCCATCTCCTTTCCATTTGTTTACAGTGTCATTTAGTGGTTTTGAGATCTCAGTGTACCAGCTGACCTGCTTGGTGGACCTTTTGTGGGTGTTGTTGCAGTTGAGAGCAACGCTGTTGGTGCAGTTGGTGATCCAATTGTTTTTGATGTTCTGGTTTAGATTGGTGAAGGAGATGGGGTGGATAGTTTTGAGGGCATTGATGCATGTGTCCTTTGAGACTTTCCTCGAGCTGCAGTGTGAGACAGAGACTCGTGAACTGGTGATGATGAAGTGAACATTGGAGTGGTCGGTCCAAGTGAGTGTTGTGGTGTGGCTGTACCTCATGCGGTCACTAAAGTTAAAGATGGGGTTTAGCGTGTGGTGTGCGATGTGCATGGGGTCATGGATGAGTTGAGTGAGAACGATGTTGTTGAAGCTTTCGAAGTGGTTGGGAGTGTCGATGTCTTTGTTGTCGTCGAGATGGAAGTTTAGGTAGATGAGGAAAATTCATATGTTGATATCTATGGCAAGGGGAGCGATGAAGTCGACAACGAAGATGCAAAACGCTGGATGTGGTCCTGGAGGATGGTAAGAAAGAGTGCCCCTGATGGTGGTTTTGCTGTCTGCTTGGAGTCAGAAGTTGAGGTGCTCCATGGCTGGGGTGATGTTGTCATTCGTGGAGGTGCATTGGATGGATTCATTGTGTATGATGGCGATCCCTCTGCCAGGCTTGTTGATGCGGTTGTGGTGGATGATCTTGTATCTTTCGTGTACTGCGGTGGCAATTGTCGGGCACAGGAGTAGGGTTGAGCCAGGTTTCAGTGAGCAAGAGGATGTCGGGTGTGAGGGTAGAAATTAGGTCACAAATTTCTGTGATGTGTTTGCATAGTGAGCGTGTGTTGAGAAGGGCGCATGCGAATTGGTGTTTTTGTTCAGGTGGTGTCTGTGGTGTGTTCAGTGTGGAGGTGGTCAGTGGGCTGGTGTGTGTGTTGTTGCAGGTGAAGTGGCAATGGGGGCTGGTGAATGGTCCTACCATGGAACATGGGTCAACGCGGTGGCATTGTTTGTTGCAGAGACAGAAATTCCTCCACCTCTCTTTCAACTGGGGAGAACATCAATGGAAGGTACCGGGGAAGATGGTTTAAGATCCACCATTCCACTCCTTCCTATGGATCTCTGGAAATCAGCGGGGATGGTTTATTCAGCACCCTCCCTTCCACCATTTACCTCAGGTCTTTGGAGACCCAGCAATGCAGATTAAGGCTGAGAACGTGGATACACTTCAGTGTGTATCATAGGATTGGAAAATTACTTTCGTTTTTCACTAGGCCAAAGGCATCTTGTGGAAACTAAGTAGGATATAATTACATTCAAACACAATTAGATACAGAGCATCACAGCACTCATGCATTAAGGGCAAAAGATATAGGGTGTATTTTTTCAAATGTTTTTTCACTCGGCCAAAGGCATCATTTTGAAACCATACACAAAATGTGATATAATTACATTCAAGGGCAATTAGATACAGGCCATCATAGCTCCCACGCATTAAGTACAAAAGTTATAGGGTATATATTTCAAATGTTAGTGAATTTTTTAAAACTTTAACATGTACCCATTTGATATGAATAAATTACATCACAGTACATTTTCAAATCTGAATTATGCTTTGGATAAAAGACGGGTAAGCAGATCATTAGTTTGTATTGGATCAGTTACCAACCATTTAAGGTAGTCTAATGGGGAGCTCCTGTCAATGCTGGAATCTATGAGCATCTTAAAATCATCTGTAACCATATTAATGCATAAGTCAATCCTTTTTATATATTTACAAAAGCAAAATAGGAGCTGTCCATAATGTTCTAGCTTGCTCCGTTTCAGCCTACGTAGGCAGTCCTTGAGTGGTGCGTCATTGTGACGCAGGTTTTCTCATCTACACTTCTTAGCGACCTGGCTCTGTGCTTCATTTCTTTTTTTGTTTGTAAGATGGATAGGTCTCCCTAGTACTTTAGACAGCACATTTTTAAAGAACTCTGCATCAGTACTTTTGGGATGTATCTTGAGCTATTCCTTAGATTGTGTAACGGATGGGCAGCATGTTCCTAACACCTCTGGGTAAGTATTGAACCATTGCTGTTTTATGGCTGAACCAGGCCTTTTCAGATTGGGCATCGATAGGGTGAACAGTTTCGTGGTGGGTTAGATCTCTGATTTCTCTAGGTGAGTTTGGACCATTGCTGTTCTATGTCTGGACCAGGAGTATGTAGATTGGCCATCAATAGGGTGAATTGTTTCTTGGTGGCTTTTGATCTCTGATTTCTCTATGTGAGTTTGGACCATTGCTTCTTCTGTGTCTAAACCAGGCCTTTTTAGCTTGCCCATCGATAGGGTGAACAGTTTCTTGGTGGCTTTGACCTCTGATTTCTCTAGGTGAGTTTGGCACATTGCTGTTCTATGTCTGGACCAAGCGTATTTAGATTGGCCATCAATAGGGTGAATTGTTTCTTGGTGGCTTTGATCTCTGATTTCTCTATGTGAGTTTGGATCATTGCTGTTCTATGTCTGGACCAGGGATTTTCAGATTGGCCATCGATAGTGTGAACTGTTTCTTGGTGGCTTTGATCTCTGATTTCTCTAGGTGAGTTTGGACCATTGCTGTTCTGTATCGAAACCAGGCCATTTTAGATTGCCCATCGATAGGGTGAACTGTTTCTTGGTGGCTTTGATCTCGGATTTCTGATTTCTCTTTAATATGGATCGCAGACCATCTGGTATCTGTATTCTCTCAATATTGACTTGACTATGAAAAATGAACAATTATTCAAGTAGACAACATACATAAAACACCTGTTGATGCATGATTATATCACATTTTCTTTAGGTCTATTTCAAACACCTTCCCAGTACCGATTTACAGTGACTGAGCTGCCCTACATTGGGAATAAGGTCAGCATGTTCGTGGTGCTTCCTAGCGACCGAATGACACCTCTCTGCCACATAGAATCTCACCTCACCGCCAGAACCATTGCCCAGTGGACCAATGGCATGAGGAGGATGAAGATGGACATTTTCCTTCCCAGGTAGATTTGTCATGTGTACTCGTTGTGGGCATGTTTGCAGATTATTTGTATATGCTAAGCATATAATACGTCATGTTTAGTAAATCTACTCCAATAAAACCTGTGCACAAATATCAATAGAATAAAATATAGAGAAAGCGATCAAGTAAAAAATCAAATGTATGAGTAAAGGTGGAATAAAATGGCATACCAGAGAGATATTATGTACTAATACCCTGCTCAGTAACCCTTTGAGCATTAAATAGTTCGATATTCATCAAAGCTTTGGCGCATAAATCCTGAAACTATTTTAAGACTTTCATTTTTTCAAGATTTCATTTTTTTTAACGTTAGATCTGCATGATCATCTTTGTTGTTAGTGACTTCAGTGGTAAATATGTAGAAACTGATGACAGATATCGAGCACCAACCATATCCTGCCTATATGAGCTTTCTTTATGAGAAATGGCGGTGTGAGTTATAATTTGCGCAGGTCACTGTAACTGGAATTTCAGTTTTTTTTGTAAATTTAACTGCACTTTTTCATGGAATTCATGAAATATTTATAAGCTTTAGTCTACATTAAGTAAAAAGGACGATAGATAGATAGATAGATGGATGGATGGATAGATAGATAGATAGATAGATAGATAGATAGATAGATAGATAGATAGATAGATAGATAGATAGATAGATAGATAGATAGATAGATAGAGAGGGCTTTAAGTGGGATGAAAGAACTGGGGGGTCTCTCAAAGGGGCATGGCGACTGTAATTAAGGACGTGGCTTAAAAACATGTAAACTAAAAATCTGTGCTTAGCATAGTGTGTTACCCGACTTGTATTTTACTGTTTCTGTCATTGCATCCAGATATATGATACAGCAAGTAACATAATACCTACAACAAGTCAGGACTATTGGCTTTGTCAATGGTTGTTAGTTGCATAAGATAAATAAGCAGCAACTATGGACCTCATTTATGAAAAATGACGCATCGCTGCGTGAAAACAGCGATGCGTCACTTTTCATTGCGCCCTCCTTGCAACATGCTGGATGCGTCATATTTACAGTATGACGCATCATGTCGCAAGGAGTTACAGAAACGTCAGTATTTCCGACGTATCTGTAGGCGCAAAAATGACGCATTGCTGGAGTGTGCCACAAAAGTGATGCAACTCCATCAATGGGTCATTTCGCTTGGGCAAGTCCCATTTCAATAGTGCCAGCGTCAGTCTTATGCCTGCTGTGAGGCAGGCGTAAGATATTGACGCATTTGCGTCCTAGAAGTGATGCAGTAAAATCTCATAGATTTCACTGCGTCACCTCTACAAGGCTTACTTGAGTCAGAACGCCCACCCTGCATACACTATACCTGGCACCGGTATAATGTGGCGCAGGGGTTTACAAAGTGACGCATCTACCTAGATGCGTCACTTTGTAAATATGACCCAACATGTCGCATTTTTTACGCTGCTGGTGCGTCACAAAAATTGAGGCACCGGCGGTGCAAAAGTGGTGCCGAGGCTCATAAATAAGCCCCTATGGCTTGTATATATTATTGAAAAAGTTTCCACTTAAATCCCTAGTGACACCAGGACAATGTTGCTGCTCCTGAGTTTAAAAAAGAGAAGGGAAATCCAGAGATAAAATGACTCTCTTTAAAGGATTTCCCTTCCCCTACAACCTCACCTTGCATGAAGTCATGCCATAATTTCTCCACTAGTGAAAAGTGAACAGTGTAATCACGGCACATCGGTGTGCCTGCTGTCACTGCAGGCCGGAAAAAAGAGACCACCTGTGCCAGGGAACAAAACAGAGCCCGATAGAGACCCGTTTCGAGGCACCCTTTAAAATTCTGCTGGTGCTCTCCACCGGTGAGACCCGCCCACTTAATGCCCTAGATAGATAGATAGATAGATAGATAGATAGATAGATAGATAGATAGATAGATAGATAGATATTTCCCCTGAGTCATAAATTGTTTCGGTAGTTAGTGCACTTGTAGAATTGTTCTAACCTCGAAACAAAGACAAAGATGCTTCTTTAGAGATTGTTGGATCATATGGACTGGCGTAAATTGGAAGTTCCCTCGCCTAGGGTTTCCTCTGATGCAGTCCCCTGGCTTTGCTCGCAGTAAACACTTGACCTGTCGCCGTGCCTGCCCCAGGCCACCATGTCATAATGACTGCTGTGTCTTAGGGCAAGGCAATCCTCACTTGATTTTCCTGCCCAGGAACGCCATGTGGAGCGTAGCTTTGATTTTCAGGCTGAGAGTTTGTGTTAAAAAAAAAAGTTTGAGAGCGGGGCTAAAACGACATGGCACGAGTTAGGCAAAGTCTTCTGCTGCTGCAACTAAGGTTGTGCTAAAAGGCAATGATATCTATGCCAGGAAGCAGGCACCTCATAGTGGGACAGGGCTAGGCTGCTCTGTGCCAGGGGGGGCAGAGACCGTTTCCTTCGACGACAACCCAATGTCTGCTTGAGCTTTAAAAACTCTTAATCCAATTGTAACTGTGTTTTCTTAAAATATATATATATGTGTGTGTGTGCATATTTCTTAGGCAGGTGGCTACTATATGGGAATACGCGGTAAGCAAACTAGTGAAAAAGGCCCTGTATGCCAAGGAGGCTCCTCTTTGGGCGGTGGCACCGTTTTGGAACAGATGCCGGCACATGTCTATCACTCGGTGAACAGCGGGAGGTTGTGCCACTATGGGAGACTTATATTTGGATCAGCGTTTCCTCACCGGAGAGGAGGCTGAATGGGCGTTTAACTTAGGACATGGACAATTCCTTCAGTACGCCAAGATTTCGGCGATTGCGCTAGAGGTATGGCCATCATTCCCCGAAGAGCCGCCCATATCCGTTATTCTTAGGACTCTAGTCACGATGGTTGGGGGCCGCAGACTGGTGTCCCATATATATAAGGCGTTGTGTGAAGACTTTGCTGTAGGTCCGCTGCCAACACAGGGCAAGTGGGATGAAATACGTGAAACGCCCTTGACAGAGATAGAGTGGACAAGAGTACATAGAGAGGTCAAACAAATTAGCTCCAACCTGCGATTTAAGCTTATTCAATTTAACATCGTACGCCAAATATACTTGACCCCGCATACATTACATAAAATATATTCAGACAGGTCCTCTAAATGCCCGAAGTGTGGTTATGATGATGCTAGGTTCCTACACATGACATGGGAATGTCCTACGGTGTCCCCCTTTTGGGGGGGTGGTCATGGATCAGTTGAAGCAAGTTACGGGGTGGTCGATTCAGCACTCCAGTACGCAGGTACTCCTGGGACTTATATCAAGGCCCAAAGGCAGGAAGCTTTCAAGACATTTCCTGCAGCTGGGATTAGTGTTGGCAAAGAGGCGGGTGGCGATTAGTTGGATCTGTGCACAGCCACCTACACTAAAATATCGGCCAGGGACCTGGTGGAGTGGGCGACTACGGAGGTGGTCCGCATGAGACAAGTCTGGAGGGAAGATAAATTAGAAGACGATGTGAGAGCTTGGCAGGTAATGATTCTAGAGGTTCCATTACAGGTGGAGGGGGTGGCCTCCCCTGCACGAAATACTAGGAGGACGCAGGTAGTTCAACTCGATTTGGATGACAGAGAAGGTACACAGCTCATCCCAGTCTAGTGGGCACATGGATAGGATTTCGCAACTGATTACCCTAACAAATTTCATGCTATGTAGATAAGGAGAGGTGTGTAGCTGCCTGACCCTGGTGGGAGGGGAGGGAGGGAGTTATTCGTTTATAAATTTGAATATGTTTCAGATACTGTTCTTTCGGATCCCACTGTATCAGGAGAGGTACAGAAAAGGCATCTGATATCCACTGATCCTTTATAAATTGAAACTGTATAGAAATGTTCTTGATCTATGTCTTGGGACGGATTGTTGGTATAGATGTGATAATTATGATCGTGGCATATTGTGATGGTTTTTGGAAGAACATGAAACAATAAAAATATATGTTTTTAAAGTGTGTGTGTGTATGTGTGTTGTGTGTTGTGTATGTGTGTGTGTGTGTATATATATGTGTGTATTCTGTAGCTGCCTTTACAAGTTTCGACACTGTTTGCACAAATGACAACAATTTTCCTGACCCGTTGTTACCTTCTTCTCTTCCAATGCCCTGGGTTTTCCCCTTTCACTGTGAGTACAGGCTCAATTACATTTAAGGCCATTGACATGTTAAAGAGATATTATGATTTGACGTGAATTAGTTTCCATTAAAGCATGTGTTGGACATACAAATATTGTTACCATAGTCATGCATGAGAATTGTTTCCTTACGTTTAGATTTAGAATCCAAAGTAACTTCAGCCTGAAAATGGTTTTACCTACATTGGGGATCACAGACCTATTTGACCCCAGAAAAGCAGACTTCAAAGGAATTTCAGGTAAGCTCTATCATGTCATATCTGCTCTCGGTAATAATTCTAAGTCACGTAGCTATGTTGTTGCTGTTCGGTACAAAACTGAAGGTTTAACTTCACTATAAAGTCTGTGATTGTGAATGTTGTTTCTGCAGAATGATTGGAGACACAATGTAGACACCTAGGTGAACAGCCACTCTTCCAGCCAATCTGAAATAGAAATAGGTCAATAGTTTAGCGCTGCCCAATACTAGACTTGCGTCATAAAACACTTTGCACATCCTGAGTTATACATTGAAAATCGCGTAATAAAACTTGCACATTCCTAATTGCAACAAAAAATCGCCAAATATGACGTTTTTACATCTTTAATTCAAAATCAAGTAATAAACACTTTTCATATCCCAAACTATAAATTTGAAATTGGGTAATATAAATTTTTACAATCCTAACTATAATTTAGAAAATTGCGTAGTAAAAACTTTGCATATCTCAAACTATAAATTGAAAATCGGTTAATATAAAGTTTTTACATCCCTAACTATAATTTGAAAATCACATGATAAAAACATTGCACACCCATACCTAAAAATTCAGGACTCTTAGTACCAGAATCCGAAGAAAAAACTTGGGTGGATTCTGGAAAATTGCTATCTCTCAGACAGTAACCAGAATAATGTCATGTTGTAATAGGTCAGGTTTAAAAATGTTTTTAATACTATCTACTCTAATTGTTGCCCGTGAATGTGTAATAACGTTTTCTTTATGCAATGCCAGTGTTATAAAAGAAAGTAATAATGCTCTGCTTTTTTTCTTGATATCTAGATCAGGACAACATTTACATTTCGACAGCAATCCATAAGGCAGAGATTGAGGTGACAGAAGATGGAACAAAGGCTTCAGGGGTTACAGGTACCTATTTCTCAAGTGTCATTGCAGGCTTTGCTGCCTCTTGTCCTCTCATACGAATTTCAACATACCTTTTTAGTTGGCAGATGCACTAAAGCTCCTACATTGTTGTGTGGCATTTTAGAACCCTTGTATAATTTTACTGATTCATGCCCATATATAGGTATAAATCACCCTATCCTTATATAGGCGTAGAAATCATAACCATATTTGGACTTAGCCTATGCGGTCCAAATACGGCAGGGCTACTTCCACTAGTTCCGAAAATCCACAACGATGTCTTGGAAAAACCCGCCTTCAGCAGCCAGGGACTTCCCCTTGCTTGAATATTGATTTATCCAAGAACTCAAGGAGTTTTCAAAGAACTGAGTCTTTGATGACGTTATTATGTCCAACCTTACGTCAAAGAAAGCACCATCAAGGTATAAATATGCCCACACTTGCCCAGGCAAACACACGGTGGCTTGGAGCAGTTCGACTATCTAATTGCTCGACTCCCTGCTGCAGCAAGTGCCAAAGGAAGCCGACCCTCCAACTGACGCACTGAAAGAGACGCTGTCTTTTCTCTTGCTGAGAAATCCAGCTCCAGTGTTTCCAGGCTACCCTTGCGGGTTGCTGGGAAATCGAGTCCTGAGAGAGAGATACAAGACCTCCTTCATTCTAAACCAAGGTACGGAGCTGATTAGACCCTTAGAGAATTCTTGGAATAGATTCTTGGCAAAAGAATACTAAACTTAAGCTACACCTCACTTACTTCTTCCCTTGTACTAGACCTAGGTTAGGTAAATCGGGGTAGGCATATTTTAGAAGCACCAGTTGAGTACTTTTAGTCTTTATTTATTAGTGTATGTATTCTATGTATTGTATGGCTTAGAAACCATACCATGCTTTTACAGTATTATTTTATAATACTCTTCGTACTGTACGCATTGTACTTTGCAACCAGTATTGCGATTGTAGCAGTTCATTTCTTCTGCATAAGAAAGAAGACTGTTCAATAAATACCCTTTTATTGAAAACGCCGTCTCTCTATTTCTCTGCACCTCTGGTGAAACGAAGCATGCACGATTGACTGAGTGAAATAACTATCTATTGTTTCCGCGACTCTAGAGATAGATTTCTTATTCTTGGGAAACAAAGTTGTCATGTTTATGCGGTTATCAGAAACGAATCCCTTCTTGTGTATTCGAGAAAGTTTCTAGTGATCTCTGAGCTAGCTGGCACTCAAAATTAAGTCTAATATATTCGATAGAGACCTAGTAGACCTCAGTCCTACGTCAAATCTATAGGATATATCATTCCAATGCGCAGAGCCTATTGGGAATATAGGAACTACACTACAACATGTTCCTGATTGCACAAAGCACCACTGTGGATGAACAGGCACGGCAGACATTATGCCTGAATCTGAGATGCTTGTACCTTCCTAAACCCTTGCAGCATCTTGAACATGGGAAGTTGTGGCCTAGTGGCTAAACTGCAGACTTTGTAATCAGGAGGACTTTATTGTAATCCTATCCTCCTTCTTTATTAAATCATACAATCCTAGGCAAATAACGTTAACTCTCTGTGACCAGGCGTCCTTGCCTGCTAAATAATGCCGAGAGTCTAATCAGTTTGCTTGTGTGAGCTGGACAAAAAAATTTAATTAATTCAATATATCCAGATCAGGGTTATGTCTGTATTGACAGCACTTTCAGTCAGTATAAAGGTCGGACTGGGGTGGAAAATAGGCCCAGGCGAAATATAAAAATAGCCCCATTTGCGAAAAAGACTGCTCAAAAAAGTCTCCGACACTCTAAAAATAGGGTACATTTTTAAATTGTAGTATAGGTGTTTTGCAAGGTTTGAAAGACTAATTGCCAGCCGGAGCCTGTGCAGGTAAGAGCGGTGCAGCCAGGTGGGGTGGATTTCGACAGACGGCGACGAGGGAAAATGTATTATTTTATTACTATTCCCTCGTGGTCATCCGTGGCATCCTCCACAGACCGTGGCTGCTATATGCTACATTTAAGCTTGCGGCAGGCATTGTTTGTGGTAATATCAGTGAAATCAAAAGTAAAACCCGGCTTACCCGTCTATATAACAGGCCCACAAATGGACAAAAAAAACAGCCCACATTCTGACCTGTCAGACCGGCCCTTCTGGCACTGCCAGTCCAACCCTGATCCTCTTATTTACCCAATGCCACACCCAGACTACCTGCTCCTCAAGCCCAATCTGCCCCTTTCTTCACACGTTCAAGGCACTAGACAACTCAGACCCCACATACTTCACCAGTCGCATCTACTTCCACCAACCACCCAGACACCTCTGCTCCATAGGACTCCTACTCGCCCATATCCCACACATACACAGAACAGGTGGACAGGCATTTTCCTACATTGTTCCTAAAGCATGGAATGACCTATTCCACATTAGTCTCATCCTCTCTTCTTGAATTCTGCAAGAAGCTGAGGACCTGGCTTTTCAATTAACCAACCTACCATAGGCAGGGCTGGGCACACACCTGCTCAGATCCAGGATACCCTTGCGGGTGATAGTGCACTTTGCAAAGACAACTAACATAACATAGAATGAAGGATGCAAGCCAATCACCAGCAGCCTGCCGTATCAGCTCACAGGAAATGTTGTGCATTTTAAATGTACAGACTGCCCACAGAGATTTGTTCTAAGAATGCAGTGATGACAGCAACCAATAAAGTGCTACGCCAATCCAAAATAGAGACCTTCAGGAACTGAAGCTAGAAGAAGGAGACAGAAAACCCATAGGTAGAATAAGTGCACAGGGCCCTTGAGCCATATTCAGGCTTCTGGGGGTGTACGTCATTGAAGTAATGTGTCACAGGTCACAGCCTAAAACAACAACTAGATTCCTGCCTCAAGCACAAACTGGTCCTCCTAGTCTCTCAAAAGAACACAGGGGGAAAAAAGGGCTGGAAAGTTAATAACTTGCCAGGTATCCTTTTTCAAACTGAGAACAGGGTTAAGGGGCATCTGGCAGGTGACCTGGTCCTCCTTCCCAAGAAAACTAAGATGGAGAAGGAGGATTGGGACATAAGGGCAACTGTTGCCTACCCCTGTCTTTCTTCACTGGCATTTTATTGAAGGTGTAGGGGACCAGGAATGCTAATCAATCAATCAATCAGTTATGACATTAAAACCGTGGCTACCCACTAAGAGCAAGATCTGTCATTGTAGAGCTTTTTGCAAGCCCTAGGGTAAAGTATCGTGGGGCGAGGGCTGTTCAAGGTGCTTGGAGAACTGACGGGACAATAGGGCCCTCTATCCTGCCACCCTTGGGCATGGCAGTACACACGGCCAGGTGGAATTCTTTGTTCTGGGATGGAGAGCGACACAGCATACCCTGGCCCGTGTACAAGGGCTGGAGAATAATAAGTTGCAGAAGGAAGCAGCTGCATGGACAATCACTCCCCCCCCACCCCTCTCCCCCCCCCCCCCCCCCCCACACACACACACACAAAGCCAGGCTTATTAAGCTCGATTTTGAATTTGGATTAAAGCTGCAAGGAGCAGAAATAACTCAAGTCTTTCCGAGTGTCTAGAGCGAATGTGAGTTAGAGGGAATGTAAGTTACAGGGATGGCTGCGAGGAGAAAAGCAGAAATATCTTGCAAGCTATTTTTTCACTTAACTTGAAAACAGCTGTAAGAAAATGTACCAAACCAACAAGAGTAGGCAAATGAAACTTTGCTCTGCCTGCCTATTTAATGTGGTGCTTTTTCAAGGGAAATGGAGGTTTCAGAAGCATCCAGGTATAGAAAACACAGTTTGCTAAGAGATGGGCGATTTGAACAGTAAAATAATGCCTAGTCAAAATAAATACCAAGATTTCCACTTTGTAGCCCTTAAAACACTTGTTCCTTCCTTGGCATTCATGGAGCCTGTTCCACAAGGGAACTTTCTGCCCTCCTGGAGAGACATGCCAGCGATTCTCAGGAAGGAGAATAATGCAGGATTACAGGCCAGGGAGGTTTCACCTCCCTTCTGCAGGAAGCCACTTGGGTGTTAGCCCCAAAAGACAGGTTTCAAGGGTGAAGCTGGCTTTGAAAGGCAGATGTGTAACACCAGGGGGAAGGCTACTCTATTGTTGAGATAGACAGGCTAGCATGGGGAGCAGAGAGAGGAAACCATGTGCAAAACCGGTTTCCCCAGGGGCGTGAAGCCCTGAGGTAGCCACACCCCAGAGGTGGGCTAGTGAGTTCTGAACACCGAAAGAGAGGTCACGCCATATTGGGAGTCGGAAGAATGGTGCATCCTGGGATATGCAGATGCCACTCTCCACAGGAAGTGATCACCGGGTGGAAAAGAACCTAGTAACCCATTGCTACCAACTGCATCCTGCCCTGAGGGCATTTTCTGGCATCCATATCTCAGATGTCATCTAACTTGGAAGAAGGACCTAAGAAGGACTGCCCTGCTGCACCAAGGGACTTGGTGATTAGCGAAGAGAGGGACTGTGCCTGTTGTGTCCTGCCCAATGAGAAGCTGTTGCCAGAGCCCAGTCAAGCCAAGAGAACTCCAAGGGACAGTTTACTGGCTTCCTGTTCGCTGCACAGAGACACAGCAGCTGAAGAAGCCTGCTTGGGCAAGTTGGTAGCTCAAAGTCTTCAAGTTGCTACTACTGCCCTTGTGCAGCACCGAGGACCAAAACACGATGCAAAGAGTTGCACCCAGGCTTGCTAAACCCGGGAGTGCCGTCAGAGAGTCTGGGCCCCTTATAAGGTGAGTTATCAACTCAGGAGGGATTGGCCTGTGACCAAGACAATCATCAACTGGTAGTCCAGTCCAACTGGACTTTGGCCAGACCAAAGGGGACTTCATGGGACGTCGATCCTGTAACAGGACCCCCCCTCACGATCTGCTTTAACCAAAGAATCCCTCCAGATAGACCTCCGTCGTCCCCACCGCAACCACAGCATCCTTAGAGTACCTTCAGAATTATTATTATTATGCGTTCTTATATAGCGCTCGATTACCCGTAGGCATCTCGGCGCTTGCCTTGGGAACCCGTCCTGGCTTTTCCCTGTGAGATACCCGTACTGGGCATCCCCAAGGTGAAAGCCAGGCATCCCGCCGTGGGGGGGCCGTAGTGGAGATTAAGCAAGCTGATGCCCAGAGCTGCAGAGTGTGAACCCGTGATTCGAGTAGGCACCGAAACGAGAATTATCGAGTCTGTGGATAATTGGGCTCAAGACCTTGCATTTTTTTTTTTTTTTTAAATTTTTTAATTTTTAAATAATTGACTCAAGAATCCTTCATCCCTTGCATCAGAACCACTCCATAGGAATCCATTGCTATGCGGATAAAGTCCCTGGAACTGCTGAAGCATGGCTTCTTCCCGGAAGGTAACTATTCTTGAGGAACTTGCTGGTCTCACTGACTAGCTCCTTACTAGAGTTGGTCGCCCCAAGTACTTCTAATCGACCGCATTGACACGTACTCAAGTGTTCTTTGAGAAGTGTCTAATCCGTTGAATTTGCCGAGGCTTTTTCGCGGTTGAGTGGAATTGTTTTAAATTATTATTGCTTACAAAATCTATATCACTGGATCGATTTTTTTAAATTGGTGTTGGATTTCTCGAGTGTCATGTTGATTTATTCTTCGATTGTTCTGGTGCTGTTGAAATGCTTTATACTTGTTTCTCTGTTTAAGACTTCCAACTCAGTTATGGCACTGGATGGATGGATTAAAGGCAACAAAGTGGATACATTTAAGGGCTCTACGATCTATTGGTTAAGGAGTACATTTTAACATATTGTTGGAAAGGTTGCACCAGCATCTGGTGGACTCATTGCTGTCTAGCCCCAAGGAACTGGGCAATATAGCTCATGAGTCAGTAACAACAAGTGTCCCAAAAAAGACCCAGGGTGGTGACCAGAAGAAAAGTGGTCAGGTCCCCTCTCAGAGGAAAGATAAAAAGATAAACAGAGAGATGGCTCCAAAGAGTCTCCGAAATTACTCCAAGGGGTGGGGGGAGTCCTGAGCCACATCACAGTCAAAGGGGAAACAGTATCAGGGAAAGAAGTTTCACCTTGAAGGCAGGGGTGTGCTTTGACTGTAACCAGCCAAGGCACAAGAGAGAGGATGCCATGTGCACCAAAAAGGCACCCATTGGTGACCAGTCCAAAGGGTTGGCTACTGTAGAGATTGGATGGGACATCACCTCTATAGATCCCAAAGGGTACACAGAATCCGCCTTAGTGTCCCTGGGTGGGGAGAACATTGAGCTTTTGGCCCACTCACCTCCTAGCATGGAGAAGTAGTGGCAGTGGCAAAAATCAATGGGGTGGAGGTGAAGACTCTGAGGGATACAGGTGCCATTATAACCATTGTCATGGTTAAACTGGTTTCCCCAGGCCAGATCCTACCTGAGGAGGCACACGAGATTGTCAACACTGATGACATCACAAATCAGAACACCCAATCCTGGTGCTGCTCTCACAGCATGAGAGCAGCACCAGGATTGGATAGAGCAGGCTCTCTCAGCGCTCCCGAAAGAGCACCGGAGGCCTGCGCTATCTCTTATCCAGCTTTCGAAGACAGCTAGGTTAGAGAATTTTAAAATGTACATGGCTGTCTGGCCGGCCCAGCCAAAGAGACATGCGCATTTTAAAGCACACAGCTCCCTGATACTGCCACTCGGTAGCGCTGACCCCGCCCCATCCTCACAGTTTGGGACGGATTGCTGAAAAATTAAATGGTAATGAATAAACTTTATTATCATTTTATTTTCCATCTCTGGGGATTGTGGGGCGACGCTCATCTGCTCAAATGGAGGAGCCGCCCCTGAATTTTGCAAGTTCGCAATGCCCTGAAGAAGGCTCTGTTCCATACTTCACATTGGAAATTAGGATGCTGGTGAAGAAGACAAGAGTAAATCCAATATCAGAGGTTATAAAAAGTCGAAGAATAATGTGCCTGAGTGCCTTAAAAAAATTAGGGTAAAATGGAAGAGGGGCTTGTGGCCAACAGAGAAAGCAGAGTGGGGGAAATTCTCATGAGTCTTTAGGAGGCGCCCAAACAGCCAAGTCTTGGGCTGGTGTCGCACAAAATGCCTTGCAGGGTGCATTTTTACTGGTTAGGCAGTGCAACACCAGGCTGGTTGATGACCTCAGCTTCTTCAGATGCTAGAACGAGGAGGGGCCTCTCATGTCAGGTAATTCAGACGTTCTGGGTGCGGTGAGTGTGGAAACATCCAAGGTGCTGAGGGTGGGAGATAGAACTAGAACAGAAACCAGCAATACTGAGAATATTGAAGGAAGTGAATTTGTCTGGATTAAATAAATCACTACTCTGGTTAGGTTTGACAGTGGAGCATAGAGATACTGCACATTTAGGGGTAGCTCAAATATTGCTCGTAAAGTATAGAGGTCTGGCCTTCTGTATGTCCCCTAAAACAGCAATGTGCAGAAACTGGGGAAATTTGTACATTTTGAGGCATTACTATGTCATTGACTAAGTAACCGCAGAAAGACATGGAAGAACTGCACTGGTGAATGGCTGACCAGGGGCCTTTGTAGTAATAGTAATTAACAGGGCTAGGTAAATAAATGTCGGCTGCATTTTTCGGGTGTGAATCAAAGCGCCAATCCACCAATTTCACCAGATTTGCTTCCTCCTACAAAGACCAAAATCGAACACTATGAACTGCTTCGAAACTTACAGCCTGATTCATCAAGCTAAATTGCACTTGCAAAGGGCAAGATTCTCAGAATCTTGCCTTTTGCGAGTGCAATTTTTGCATTTGGGATTCATCATCCCAAATGCAAAAATCGCTATTAAAGAATTCGCACATTTGCGAAGAATTGCATTTAAGGAATCTCTAGTTGAGATTCCTTAAATGCAATTCATGAATCATTTTAAAAATGCGAAATTGCAATTTTGGGCCACTATTTACCGAGAGGTCAGACCTCGTGGTAAATAGCAAAAACTTAGAAAAATGCATTTAAATGCATTTTTCTAAGTTGCATGTTACACACACACATGTCCTTTGGACATGTGTGTGCGCAACACCAATGTAGATTACATTTCAGGGGTGCTACAGGGTGTCCTTTGGACACCCCTGCACCCTTGAAATCGCATCCTTATTTGCGATTAGCTAATTGCTAATCGCAAATAAGGAATAACTCCCCATGCATTCCTATGGGCCTGTAGGCCCATAGGAATGCATGGGGAGTTATTCCTTATTTGCGATTAGCAATTTGCTAATCGCAAATAAGGAACATGTAGGAATCGCAATATTTTTTGCAATTCCTACATGAATCCCGTTTTGCAAGTCCTTAATAGCGATTCCTTATGAATCGCTATTAGGGGCTCGCAAAACGGGAGAATGATGAATCTGGCTGTATGGTTCAAGCAGGAGAGGTTTTCAGTCATTTGTGGGATTTCAGACAGTTTGTGCTGGAAAGCCACGCGGTTCTCTGGTTAGCTTTTTATTCTAGGCTATTGGCAAATTAAAAAAAAACGGATACACGAATAACATTTATTTAAAAACAAAAATGAACAGACTTTGCAATCTTTATGCCTAAATTTCGCTCCAAAGTTAGTTTAATTTGTAATATTTTAAAAGTGAGGGCATCTGTAATTGTCTCACGCCCTTTTGTGGAAAAACATCAAACATAGAGCATATTCAGGCCGAGATTTACAAACATTTTGTGTCGGGTTTGTTTACAATCCAAAGCAAATCAAAATTTACGATGGATTGTAACCAAAAGTAGCACAAAGCTGTGCAAAGCCTAAGCGTTACTTTGCGTCAAGGGGGTGTGCCATGGGTGGTGCATGGGCCTTCCCAAACAACCACCCATGGGTTTTTTTTTCACAACTGATTTTATTGAATGATTAGGCAAAGCATAAATACAGTGCTCCACAATCAGGAGGGTACTGTCAAATAGTAAGACACGTCTCAATATTCTTACAAACCTAATCAATTGAAAGGAACACCCCTCCCATCCCCCCCCACTACCCCAGCTACCCAACACCCCAACGACCCACCCCGAACCCCACCCTAACACGATGCACGTGGTCACAATAAGCCTCAGCATTAGAACATACACCCATGGGTTTTGATGCAAATATCTTGGGGCTCATTTATGATCCCTTGCGTCACTTTTGCACCACTGCTGCGTCACTTTTTACGATGCACCAGCAGTATAAAAAATGCGCCTTGTTGCGTCATATTTACAAAGTGACGCATCTAGGTAGATGCTTCACTTTGTAAACCCCTGCGCTATAATATACCTGCGCCAGGTATAATGTATGCAGGGGGGTGTTCCCACGCAAGAAAGGGTCGTAAAAGTGACGATGTGAAATCTACCAGATTTCACTGCGCCACTTCTAGGACTCAAATGCGTCAAAATCTTACGCCTGCCTCACAGCAGGCGTAAGGCTGACGCAAGCCCTTTTCCCCATGTGAAAGGACACATTGCTGGAGTTGTGTCACTTTTGTGACACACTCCAGCAATGCGTCACTTTTGCGCCATACAGATACGTCAGAAATACTGACGTATCTGTAACTCCTTGCGACATGATGCGTCATACTGTAAATATGACGAATCAGTCATGTCGCAAGGAGGGCTCACTGAGAAGTGACGCATAGCTGCTTTCACGCAGCGATGCGTCACTTCTCATAAATGAGGCCCCTTATCTTCAAAGACTTGTACACAGGGATTTGCGCCAATATCCTACGCCTCCTTGAAGCAGACGTAACAAAGAGAAATGTTTCAATTTCTCCTCGTTTTTTGTGCTGCATTCTGCAACACACATACAACGTTGGAAACGCATTAGGGCATAGTTTTTGTACTGGATGGGACCCCTTCTTGTACAAAAACTATGCTTTCCTCAACTCCGGGACCCTCGCACAATGATGCAAAGGTATTTATGTTGACGCACGGCAACCAAAAGAACACCAACGCTGGGAGAGGAGAACAGCGCCACATCTTAGTAGGTAGGACGCTGTTCTTCTCGCGTCCGTTCGACAAACCACCACTGCATCTTTACTTGCATCACTGCCTTGTGTGATATTTCAGTAAATCTGGGGCGCAGCTTGATCAGTTTCTTTCCCTGATGCAAAAATGCTTATGTCGTATAAACTGCAGCAACCACATTTGCCTCAATCCATTTAGCATATTGAAAATGTGGAAAATAACTTTCGCCAAGTTTTCCCCAGTGCAAGGTTTATGAATCTGCACTCAGCTGTATTGCACAATTTGGTTGTTGTGATATAATTGTATCTATACTTTAAGGGGCAGATTTATGTTAACTGGCGCATCCCCAGGGATGCGCCAGTTAATGTGCGCCACAGTGCGCCACAGCTCCGCCACCCATGGTGCAAGGCAGGGAAGATGCGTGACGCATCTTTCGGCGTACGGGCGGCGCATTGCTGGAGTCATGTCGCAAGTGCGACATGACTCCTGCAATGCACAGGGGCCACCCCTACAATGCATGGTGCGTCACCCCTATGCCTGCTTCAAGCAGGCGTAAGGAATTGACGTAGAAAGTGACTGAGTGAAATCTCATAGATTTCACTCAGCCACTTTTAGGAGGCGTTCCTGCGCAGGAACGCCCCCCCCCCCCGCGCAGGAACGCCTCCTTATGGCGCAGGGCTTTCCAACGTGACGCATCTCCTAGATGCGTCACGTTATAAATAGGGCGCATTGTTTGCGCCGCCGTTGCGTCAAATAAAGTGACGCAATTGCGGCGCAAAGAGGCACAACGGCCTCATAAATCTGCCCCCAAGCTTCCAGTGCAGTTCGTGCTGCAGTTCTGTGCTTCACTCTTCTGAGCCGTATCATATTAGGGAATTTGGGGGCCCTGGGCAAGACATATTTTAGGGACCCCTGTACCGAACAAACTTGAGTGTTATTATCCATTTCCGGCTAATTCAAGCCCACGCAATGCCAAAGCTATATTGAATTAAAAGTTAATCTTTAACAAGGGCGCACAAAATAGCTGAAATATGCTTTGTGTGCCACCCCAAAAGCCCTTCAGATGATAGTGGGTAGAGACCGAGTTAGAGGTGGAGTTAGATAACGATGGAGAGTGGTTTAACTAGAGAACCAGAATAGACAGAGGTCAAACAGCAAAAAAAAAATACACTTTCCCAGGGGGCAGGGTCGGATTGGTAATGCGGGCACTCAGGAAGTGGCCGTAGGGGTGGTAGCCGATTTCTAGCTGTGGGCTGCTTTTTTGTGCAGCCTGGGGGCTGTCTGTGCTGTTAAGAATACCGCCAGTGGCCCGGGGGGTGCCCGAGTGGCCTTTCTAGAGGCAGATGGGCGGAGGTATCACTTCCGTTCTCTCGCTGAGCCAGCCCAATAATGAATGCTGATTGAGCGGGGGCAGGGGGCCGGAGCAGAAGTGGTCTCACTTGCATCCATGTGTGGCTCAGTAGTGTGAACTAATCTGTGCATTGCTTTTTTAGGTATCGGCCTGCGAAAGACTGCGCAGACATGCAAAGTTGAGCTGGCGAGATTTAATGATGTAGGGAGAGTTTCACTAGTGAGGTTAAGCCCCGCCCCTCGTTTCCATTGGCTGGCGTCACCGTTCATGCAAAAAGGTGGCCAGCCATTGGAGAAGAGGTCCTAGTGATGTTCTTCTTTCTCTTTTAGCCCCGTCCTTTTCAGATTGGGTTCCTTGACTTCCTGCTGGCGTAAAAGGTTTCTTATCTTCTTTATGGGTCCAGATGGCCCCATAAAAAAGATAAGGAACATTTTACCGCAGCAGTAAGTCATGCCGAGACCATCTGAAAAGGACGGGGCTAAAAGAGAAATTCTGTTATGCCACGCTCCTGAACTCATCGCGTCATTAGGGGTGAAATGCTGCTAACACACGAAGTTCAAAAGTCCGCTTTCCATACATTCACTATTTTAGTCAAGTTGCCTGATTCCCCTACACACCGTGATTCTCCATTCAAACCCGACACTCATTCATTGGCACTGCTGCAAGGCGCGGTGAAGATTCGGACCTGCAGAGCACACCCAGCGGTGAGAGGCTGTCTCAGTGCGCTGTACTTTGTTGCGCTCAAACGCCCATATTATGTGGCTTGTTACTAATGATTCCCTATGGGCCTGTCCAGCCCTGAGCAGGGCACACCCGCACTCCCCAACCTGCTGCAGCGGGTGCCATGAATGAACAGACCCACAAACATCTGCTGCCCACACACATATTCCGGCATGCACACGTGCCCCACGATTTACCACTTCCGGTGTGAGCATTTCACCGAGTTCCCGCCTCGTGCTGTGGAGCTTGGGATGCCATCATGGGGTTCAGGTGCAAAAGGTAATACGTCACAATGAGAAGTGGGTTGGGGTGAGGCGATGGCTCGCGGCCTGGCACGCTCTGGGAGTGTCAGCGGCTGCGCGAGCGCCGTAGGAGCCAGAGCCGGCGCGGGGCACGTGAGGGGTGATGGGTGGGCACTCCAGTCAGGGACGGCGTGGGCATGTGAGGGCCAGGAGCTCGTACCTGGGCGGCAGCCTCACTCCCTGCCGGCGTTTGGCTTTTAGTGCCTCCACATTTCGTGTAGCGAGGGTGGCAGTGTTCCAGGTTCAAGTAACACCCCCCCTCAATTAAATTCAGCATAAAGCGCGCGCGTGGGGGAAGGGGTGGTTAAATGGGTCCCGGTCAGTGCTTTCAATGAACCGGTACTGGGCACCGGCACTTTTTATTTTGATTGTGAGAGTACCGGCACTTCTCAAGAGAAATGTAATACTTATAATTGGAAGGGACCAGGCCGGCACTTCTCAAAAACAAGAAGGTACTCCGGTGGAGAGTACCCGCACTTCTATTTTTCCATTTCAAGCACTGGGACTCCCGGTGCAACAGCACATACTGCACCATTAATGGCGACGCCCCGTCTCACCTGCTTGGAAGGACTCTCCTCCCGCTCCGTGCTCTAGGGGGTCACCTACTCTCCCCCGGAGTTAACCCTCACTCAGGACGCTGTTTGCCCCACTGAAGCCGGGCGCGGGTAGTCCATTTATGGTCACAGGTGGTAGTCACACAGGGGACCTGTAGGCCTGGGGCTGGTTCTGTGGAGGGCGACTGTCAATACAACACAACCAGATGCCTGAATCCTGCCCCATTCCTGTCCGTACTCTGTTCTTTACATGTCTCCTCCATTCAGTATCCAGTCCCTGCAGGGGGCAGATGTTGTGACGGGCCCCCTCAGGTAGGCACGAGGAATGATTCGGAGGCAAGTCACCCCAAGTTTATCAGACGCCGACGCTGTTAGTGCTAAGAATCCACAGTCCACGCCTCACTAGTAAGTCCAGTCCAGACTTTCCCTTGGAATTCTGGGACTTGTAGTGGCGGCTTTATACCGGGCTAACCAAGACTACAAATCTCAGAATCCTAAAATGCAGCCCGGGCTGTCCTAACTGTTGATGCACCCCCTCCACACTCTGTGTGTTGCATAATTAGGGAATGGGACTGATATTTTCTGCTTTCTTAAGGGGCCATTCTGCACTGCCATATTCTTCCCCGGACTGGGGTATTTGTGCAAGGCACCATAAATACAGTGTTGGACTTTTATTTTAAAATCAGGGTATTCTGTGAGTTGTGTTCTTGATGCACAACAATTGAACTGACGGGAGCGACGCACCAGATCGCACGAAATGAAACAGCGCACACAAAATCCACAGATCTTCTCGACAAGAAACCCTTGAAGTACAGGCATCTCAGAAGTGAGAGTGCCAGACACCTATACTCCCTGCTAGTGCTACCCATACAAGAAAGTGTATAATGTTAGAATTTGACTTTATAAATAGATATATGTGCCCTCTTGCATACTTCGCATATTTTAAAGCAGGGTGAGCCGAGTGCAGGAACTCTGTGGTGTTTTTATCTGACCTGCGACTAGGTGATTTTCAAGAGAAATTGTGTCTTAAATTCCCTCACAAACAAGCGCTATCTGAAATAAAATAGTCACTTGTCCTGAAGCAATTAGTCCCCAGTACCAAAACGCCTTCCTGTTTGTGTAAGGTGGCCAATAATGTATAAAAACACAGGTGTTAGAAAGCAATTTTTTAGGATCGTTTTTATTTGGGGGAGCTGGTATTTTACAATATTTTCGATGTAGATGCAAAGAAAAAGCGCTAAACGCTTCCTCGCCATCCAGGGAAGTGGACCCTGGTCACATGGCTCGGTATTTCCACTAAAAGGAGAAGGAATCTCACTTTTCTGTTCTTCTTAAATTGATATCCGCAGCCTCAAGCACCGTTTGGTGAGGTTCCTTGAAGGGGGCTGGGGCGCAGAGGTGTCCCCTGCGCTAGGCATAGAGCGCACGGCCGTAGAATGGTGTGTGTGTCTGTGGCTCTGTAAGTGTGTGTGTGTGGCTGTGTGTGTGTGTGTGTGTGTGTGTGTGTGTGTGTGTGTGTGTGTGTGTGTGTGTGTGTGTGTGTGCGCACAAATGCAATAGGTCTCGCATTTGCGAAAGATTAAGCTATTGGCATTGTAAATGGCAATGCCTTTTATTTATCTGTTTTCAAAACCAACACATACATAACAATTTACAATGCCAATAGCTCTACTTTTGCAAAGGCGAGACCGTTGCACTGTAAATGCTTGTTTATCTAAGTGAAGTTAATAAAACATGACCCCCACCCCCTTTCTTTCCATACAACTTAACTTCGCTGAAGCTTTGTTTTGCGGAAAGGCAATACGCAAATGTGGACCACTTTTTTGTGTGTGCCCGGGATGACTTTTGATCCCAATCCAATCCTGCCAGTGGGGCCCTTGGAAGGCGAGGGCCTGGGCAGAGTGCCCAATATGGTCGTGCATTAAAACATCTCTGCTGCTGAGTCCCCCAGAAAATGAACACAGATGAACATTACAGCCGAAGGTAGTCACGTAATAGAAAGTAGTGCTCACTCTGGCAGTCTGGCTGCATAAAGGTTTTTAAAATGCCTCATGCAATGGAGATTCGCAAAAATTAAAAAGTGGGCGTGCGCTCAGGGGAATACATTCAAAAACAGGTTTGCACAAGCAGGCGTTCACATAGGTATTGAAGTTGACCGGATAACAAAAAAAAAAAAAACATCTGCGCCCTCACAAAATATCAGAAAGTGGCTGAACAAGTAATATTACAACAGACCCTTCATCTACACTATTCCCAATTTGTAAATTGTGACTAAATGAAGTTATCAGCAATACACTACTACAGTGGTTCCCAATCTTTTGACTCCTGAGGACCCCCATTGAGTCACCACTGGAAGCCGGGGACCCCCAAGCAATTGGTAGGATTTAAATTTCAAACAATAAAACAGTAATTCGGAAAAAAATTAACACACGTGCACACAAAACAAATACTCAAATTACTAATGATTTTAGGGGCATATTTACAAGCCCCTATCACCATGGGAACATCACTTTTTGAGATGTTCCCGTGGCAATAGGGGCTTTGCCTTATTTACAAGGCAACGTTAAGCCACTTAACGTGGCTTAACGGTTTCTTGTAAATAAGACCCCCTTTCACACAATGCTTAGCGTGAAAGGGGTGGGCAGTGGGTGTTGCAGTGGGCGTTTCCCATGCAACACCCATTGATTTTGACGCTGCCCCCTATTTACAAGAGCAGCATAAATGGGAAGCAGCGCAAAAAGTAAGACCAGGGAAAACCTGGTCTTAACTTGGCGAAACAAGGAGAAATGCTTAATTTCTCCTTGTTTTTGTAAAATGCCTTGGATTGTTTATGTTCAGGAAGGCAACACTTCCTGCACATCAACAATCTTTAAAAAAAATTACATTTAGTAACTTCCATGTGTGATGCATTAAGCAGCACACATACAAGTGACAAAATGACATTTCAAGATTGTTTATGTGCAGGAAGGGGGACCTTCCTGTACATAAATAATCTTCCCCTGTTAAGTGTAGGGCCAGCGCAGGGGAAACGCGGGGTTGCACCATATTCTTGTAAATATGGTGCAGCCCTGCGTTTCTGAAGTAGTGGAGTGTGTTGTTAAGCCAAGAAGGCTGGTCTGGAGAAGCACAAACTTAAGGAGTACTGGTCTGGAGAAGCACAAACTCAGGATTCAGAACATAACACAGTGGTTAGCATTGACTTTAACAATAAAAATGTATTTCCACCCAAATAAACCTTATTAGAAGCATCAGGATACTGAAAGACCGAGAAAAAACATAAGTCACTAACAGTTTGCAAGCAGCTGTTTGATGACAGTTTTTTGGTCACTGTGCTAGATTACGATTGTCACTTATGAACTGCACTGTAACAAAAGAATCCCTGACAAAAGCAGTAACCCGCTGACCGATGCATATCAAATACTGTTTTTTAAATGCGTGGTACACTTTCTTTGCAGTAGGCATATTAACCCTCGGTGCTACATTAGTTCAGTAACAGCTGCCACTGGACAAAACTCTCATGGCTCTCCAGCAGGGAAATTAATCACTGTTATCTTGACACTTTTATTGTTCTTTGAAAACTGCTAATTAAACAAGATACTTTGCTGTGCTTTTAAAACTGCTGCCCGTGGACCCCCTGGGAATGTGTCAGGGACCCCTGGGGGTCCGTGGACCACAGTTTGGGAAACACTGCACTACTACACAAAATACAACCCACAATAAGAGTATTTTTGTTTGTTTTGCAGCCATGGTGTTGCTGAAAAGATCCCGGACCCCTGTGTTCAAAGCAGACCGACCGTTTCTCTTTTTCCTGAGGCAAGCGATCACAGGTAGAGTGTCATCCTCGAGTGTTTGCGTTCCATGCTTGGGCTGTGAATGGGCGAGCAGTGGAAAACGGTCTTGGTGTACACTGCGGTCTCTGAGGCCGTGGTCGCTATGAATAGTCCACCTTGGCACGTTTCTTGTTGAGCAAGTGCTTCTGCGAACTTATTTGGGCCCAGAGGGACAGGCGAAGGTCTGAGCATGCCAGGCAGGTTTGAAAAGCACACCTTGGAATGTTGACGTATCTTGCTGACGAGCCCCAACGCATCTAGCGGCCAATCAGGTGCAGGGGCGAGGGTGACCTCAGGCATGGTTGTCTTTTCAACCACCGGCAGGAACATGTCATGCCTTGTACGTCTATCCCCGTACTGGGGGAAATGGAACTACCAGCCTTCGCATGTGCTGTGAGCTGAGAAACAGGACTGTCTGGAAGTCACCCTCTGGACTTGGGGCTTATTGACAGCTAAGAGGTCCTGTGCACATTCCGCACTCCAATAGTGCTAGCACTTTAGTAGTGCTAGCACTTTATAAACCCGGAGGGCCCATTTCACAACAAAGATGTACATTTGAAACGTGGGAAAGGACTCCTTCGATTGAGTGCAGATTCACTACTTTTTGGAATTCACAAATACAGACCTAGACCTAGACCCAGAGGGGCTTATTTACAAGCCCCTTGCGCCAGACGAAAGTCACTTTTAAAAATGACGCAAAAATGGCGCAAGAGGCTTGTAAATAAGCCCCATGGAAGTCTATGCCCCTCGCAAGTTTCTTGATGTACTACTGGGAATGCAGGGCACGGTATTGGGTAAAGAAGTTCAGGTGTGCAACTCTACATTTAAGTCTGGGAAAATATTTCTCCCCATGCCGAAACGCTTTCACCTCTGCCACTTTTCAAGGTCAGAGGGGTCAGAAAGGAATAAGTAATACTCCCGAGCGCTGCGATATAAAATGACAGAGTTCCAACATGTTCTTTAATTTTCCTATTTTCATACATCCAGCAATTATCACAGTTTTTCATCATTTAGGTGCATCAACCAATGAATTCATTTTTTTCCCCCCGGAGTTTTATATAGTGCAAACATGACCCGAAAGTATCAGAACACTTTACACGAACACCAGTTGTGTTACAGACGGACACATTCATTTTTTGTTCGGCACGTGGAGATTAAGGGGCAGGTTTACAAGGACTGGCGCATCCCTGCATATCAGCAGGGATGCGCCAGTAAAGATGCGTCACGCAATTCTACCCTTGCGCCACAACGGATGCGTCGCATTTACACACGTACCCGTTTCAGTGAGAGACCGACGTTCGTGCGATTAATACCACAACATATCTGTCTACCCAGACAAGACTTCTAGCAGAAACATCTTATCCGCAGTCACAACTGACATCAATAGTCACTGCAGATTTTCCAGTTGAATATATGGAAGGTGGCAACCAGGTTTGATTTCCGCCCTGTCTTTCCAAAGGGGCTTTCCTTGAAAAATTAGTCCTGATGATGGTCTTATTGGTGCCTACAAGCAAGACCGAAACGTCGACCTCATCACCATCTTCACAGCATTAATGCATGAAGGATACCCTTGTATACCTGTGAACTTGGTCTTCTTCCTTTTCCCCTATGGAGTTGTTGATATGTTATGAATTGAATTGTTGATTTATATGTACATCCATTCATAACTGCCAAGATTGGATTAATCTCTTTTTATCCCCATAATGTGTATTCGTTGATCAATTCAATACTAACATTTTCAGATAAAACTAACTTGTTGTGTGCTTACTTTACTTTTCTTCTCTTCAGCCTAATTTCATTGAATGCTTATGAACAATGCAAGAATGATTTAGTTATCCTGTGGATACAATAGGGTTCAATTACTTAATCAACCCTTGAATGATATACGTTTAATCATATGTACTTAGTTTATGAACAAAACCCCTTGTAGACATTCCCTATTTTGAATTATCCATTGCCCAAGCCTACAAGGGTTTATTGGGTTACCCAAAATCTCCTTGCATTTACAAAGTGGCGCACCGTGGCGCAGGGATAGACAGATGCGTGTTGCATCTGATGGCGTAAAGTTGATGCAGTGCTTGAGTTGTGTCGCAAGTGCGACGCAACTCCAGCAATGCTCAGGGGCCGCCCACACCTAACGTGCTGCGTTACACCTTACACCTACTTCAAGCAGGTGTAAGGTTTTGACGTAGTGGGGAAGTAAAAGTGACTCAACGAAATCTTGTAGATTTCACTGCGTCACTTTTACGAGGCTTCTTTACGATGGAATGCCCATCCTGCATACATTATACCTGACGCAGGTTTAATGTGGTGCAGGGCTTTACAACGTGACGCATCTCACTAGATGCGTCACGTTGTAAATAAGTCACGACGTGGCGCATGGTTTATGATGCCGATGCATTACAGAAGTGACGCAACAGCGGCGTAAATGTGTGGCAAAGGGGCTTGTAAATCTGCCCCTAAGTGATTTGCCCAGACTCACAGGATGTTGAGCGTCTCTGCTGGGTTTGCGACTCAAACTCGGTTCTCCAGCTTCAAGGTCGAATGCTCTAGCCCTAAGGCTACATCCTCTCCCCTTCATCAGGGCCAAACTCTGATTATAGTTGTGCGCACTTGGAAGCTGTTCCCTTTATGATTGCGTACAGCAAATATAACCTAGTATGTCGTATCACCGGTAGGATCACCGGTTCCATCATTATTATAAATTAGAAAGTGTTTGAAGATCCATTCATTGAATAAAGAGAGTATTCCAACTCGCGTCAGTAATTGGAAAAGACGAAAATAAGAAACTTAAAAAACATATTGGGATAATTGAAACTGACATTTTATACGTGGTGCTCAGGAGTATTAATTATTACTGCGGTGAACAGACATAATATCGACCTCAAAAATATCGACTGGACATAATATCGAGGTAAAAATATAGACTAGACAAAATATCGACCAGACATAATATAGACTACAAAAATATCGATTACTATCGATATTAATAGCCAAAATATCGAGTCAAAAATATAGACTAGACATAATATCGACTAGATAGAATATAGACAACAAAAATATCGAAAATAAGGTAAGTGTTTTATAATTTGTAATAATTGTGTAATATAAATCTGTAGCGGGTTGTGGGTTTATAGGGGAATAGGGTGGGAAGTAATTTAAATATAATTAATTAAATCTGTAATATAATAGTAATTGTTAATTAATTATTAATTGTTAATTAATTAAAATATAATTGGTAATTAATAATAATTGATTAATTGATCAATAATTACATTTTCGTAAAATATTTTCTGTAGCGGGTTGTGGGTTTATAGGGGAATAGGGTGGGAAGTAATTTAAATATAATTAATTAAATCTGTAATATAATAGTAATTGTTAATTAATTATTAATTGTTAATTAATAAAAATATAATTGGTAATTAATAATAATTGATTAATTGATCAATAATTACATTTTCGTAAAATATTTTCTGTTGCGGGTTGTGGGTTTATAGGGGAATAGGGTGGGAAGTAATTTAAATATAATTAATTAAATCTGTAATATAATAGTAATTGTTAATTAATTATTAATTGTTAATTAATTAAAATATAATTGGTAATTAATAATAATTGATTAATTGATCAATAATTACATTTTCGTAAAATATTTTCTGTAGCGGGTTGTGGGTTTATAGGGGAATACGGTGGGAAGTAATTTAAATTTAATTAATTAAATATGTAAATTAATAATAATTGTTAATTATCATTTGGTAAATAATTAAAATATAATTGGTAATTATAAATATTTAAAGAATAAAAAATAATTAGTAAATTAATTTCTGTAGTGGGTTGTGAGTTTATAGGGGGATAGGGTGGGGAGTAATTTAATGATAACTAATTAAATATGTTAATTAATTAAATGTGTTAATTGATTAATAATTGAGCATTAAATAAAATTTACTTTGTAAATAAAAGTAATTGGTTTTGGAAATTAAATTTAAGTTTTGGGTTTTTGGGTAAAGGGGTATTTTTAGGGTTCAGGGTCAGTTTTGGGTTTTTGGGTAAAGGGGTATTTTTAGGGTTCAGGGTCAGTTTTCCGTTTTTGGGTAAAGGGGTATTTTTAGGGTTCAGGGTCAGTTTTCAGTTTTTGGGGTAAAGGGGTATTTTTAGGGTTCAGGGTCAGTTTTCAGTTTTTGAGTAAAGGGGTATTTTTAGGGTTCAGGGTCAGTTTTCAGTTTTTGGGTAAAGGGGTATTTTTAGGGTTCAGGGTCAGTTTTCAGTTTTTGGGGTAAAGGGGTATTTTTAGGGTTCAGGGTCAGTTTTCAGTTTTTGAGTAAAGGGGTATTTTTAGGGTTCAGGGTCAGTTTTCAGTTTTTGGGTAAAGGGGTATTTTTAGGGTTCAGGGTCAGTTTTCAGTTTTTGGGGTAAAGGGGTATTTTTAGGGTTCAGGGTCAGGTTTCAGTTTTTGGGTAAAGGGGTATTTTTAGGGTTCAGGGTCAGGTTTCAGTTTTTGGGTAAAGGGGTATTTTTAGGGTTCAGGGTCAGTTTTCAGTTTTTGGGGTAAAGGGGTATTTTTAGGGTTCAGGGTCAGTTTTCAGTTTTTGAGTAAAGGGGTATTTTTAGGGTTCAGGGTCAGTTTTCAGTTTTTGGGTAAAGGGGTATTTTTAGGGTTCAGGGTCAGTTTTCAGTTTTTGGGGTAAAGGGGTATTTTTAGGGTTCAGGGTCAGTTTTCAGTTTTTGGGTAAAGGGGTATTTTTAGGGTTCAGGGTCAGTTTTCAGTTTTTGGGTAAAGGGGTATTTTTAGGGTTCAGGGTCAGTTTTCAGTTTTTGGGTAAAGGGGTATTTTTAGGGTTCAGGGTCAGTTTTGGGTTTTTGGGGTACAGGGGTACTTTGTAAAAATAAAGTAAAATTACATTTAAATTAAATTAATTAAATAAAATTAAATAAAATAAAATTATATTATAATAATTTTCATTAATTTATATTAAAAAAATTATTATATACTTACCAATACTTACGTTGTAATGGTATGCGTTGTAAAGGTATATGCGTTGTAAAATCTTGCGTTGTAAATGTATGCGTTGTAAAAGTTTTTGCGTTGTAAAAGTTTCGTTGTAATGGTAGGCGTTGTAAAAGTATGCGTTGTAACGTCATACATCCCTGGAGTGGGAATAGTAATTTTAACCCCTACGCTATCCAGCGCTTTCCCTACTGTTGCACCCACTGGAGTGGGAATAGTAATTTTAACCCCTACGCTATCCAGCGCTTTCCCTACTGTTGCACCCACTGGAGTTGGAATAGTAATTTTAACCCGTATGCTATCCAGCGCTTTCCCTACTGTTGCACCCACTGGAGTGGGAATAGTAAATTTTACCTCTACGCTATCCAACACTTTTGCTAATGTTGAACTCACTATAGTTGTAACAATACATTTTAACCATTTTCTATGTTACGCTAAAAATGTTATATATGTTTATTTAATAATATGTTTTTATATATATATATATATATATATGTATTCTTTTTGGTGATATAATTTTTTTAATTATATTAATTATTTATTAATACTACATTTATTTAATAATTATTTCTAAGTTTATATTAAATATATTTATTACTATATTAGTTTTAACTTAATTTTAAAATATTTAAAAAAATCGATATTTTGACTGTCTATATTTTTGTAAGTATATATTTTGGAGTCGATATTTTGGTACTTACCTGTTTGAAGATAGGGAATCGATATTTTGTCTCTCGATATTTTTGACTCGATATTTTTGTATCTCGATTTTTGTGAGGTCGATATTATGTCAGTGATCCATTACTGCTGGGAGCATCTCTTCCCTGCGTTGGAGTGTGGTGGCCATTTCATGTTCATGGAGCACCATATGAAAGAACTGTTTGGATTGACAAAATAAGGAGCACACATGTTTGCGAAGACATATAGCCTTTTTTATTATTCTACATGCAGTCACAGGTGCAGTTAAACGGTGCTTGATTTGGATGGTGCAGCAGGTGCAGCTGCACTGGGCCCTAAAGTTATTACGACTCCTCTAAACACCTAATATTGCTATATTTTACAATTATATAGGCAGTCACAGGCGCAGTTATCTAACAAGGGCAAGGGTCATGATTTCAATAGTGTAGCAGGTGCAGTGGCACCAGGCCAGAGGGTTGTCAGAACTCCTCTATGCACCTAATTTTGCTATATTTTACAGGCAGTCACAATTGCAATTACCTTGCAGTTAAAAGGGGCTTGATTTAAATGGTGAAACAGGTGCTGTGGCACCGGAGCCAAAGTTGCCATAACTCCACTAGACACCACTATAGCTGTATTTTACTATTAAGCAGGCAGTCACAACTGCAGTTATCTTGTAGGCAAAAGGATCATAATTCGAATGGTGTAGCAGGTGCAGTGGCACCGGGCCCAAAAGTTATCAGAACTCCTTTAAACACCTAATATTGCTATATTTTACTATTAAACAGGTAGTCACAAGTGCAGTTATCTTGCAGGCAACAGGGTCAATATTTGAATGGTGCAGCAGGTGCAGTGGCACCGGGCCCAAAAGTTATCAGGACTCCTCTAAACACCTAATATTGCTATATTTTAATACTAAGCAGGCAGTCAAAATTGCAATTACCTTGCAGTTGAAAGGGGTTTGATTTAAATGGTGAAACAGAGCAGTGGCACTGAAGCCAAAAGTTGCCATAACTCCACTAAAACCCAAATATTAGTATATTTTATTATTAAACAGGCAGTCACAATTGCAGTTATCTAGCAAGCACTATGGTCAGGATTTAAATAGTACAGCAGGTGCAGTGGCATTGGGACCAAAAGCTCCAGGCACCCCACTAGACACCAAATATGGCATATTTTACCCCTAAACAGGCAACCCCAGCTGCAGTTACCTTGCAGACAACATGGTCCTGTTTTGAATGGGTCAGCGGATGCAGTAGCACCAGGACCAAAAGTTGTCAAAAGTCCTCTAAACACATAATATTGCTATATTATACCACTATACAGGTAAACACCATTGCAGTTACCTTGCAGTTAAAAAGGGCCTGATTTGAGTAGTGCAGCAGGTGCAGTGGCACTGGCGTCAAAAGCTCAAGGGACCCCGCTAAGTGCAGAATATTGCTAAATTTTACTACTAAACAGGCAGTCACATGTGCAGGTATCTAGCATGCGCTATGGCCATGATTTCAATGGTGCAGCAGGTGAAGTGGCACCAGGGCCAAAAGTAGTCAGAACTCCTCTAAACACCAAATAGTGCTATATTTAACTACTAAATAAGCAGTCGCAAGTGCAGTTACCTTGCAGGCACTAGCATCATGATTTGAATGGTTCAGCAGGTAGAGTGGCACTGGGGCCAAAAGCTCTAGGAACTCCTCTAAACACCAAATATTGCAATATTTTAAAACTACTCAGGCAGACCCAAGTGCAGGTACCTTACAGGCAATAAGGTGATGATTTGAATGGTTCAGCAGGTGCAGTGGCACAAGGGCCAAAAGTTGTCATAACTCCTCTAAATACCAAATATTGCTATATTCTACTACTAAACAGGCAGTCACAAATACATTTATCTAGCAGGCACTAGGTGCATGATTTGAATGGTACAACAGCTGCAGTGGCACCGGGCCCAAAAGTTGTCTGAACGCCTCTAAACACACAATATTGCTATTACATTAATTAATTTTATTTGTTCCCTCTTTCTTTTCATTTTTATAAATGTTGCTATTACTTATCCACACTATACCACTAGTAACAGTAACATATATTGCCTCTCAGTACATAAACAAGTCATAACACTTTAACAGACTTTCTGTAACTTATATTGTATAACTACTCAGCATGCTACAACTTACAACAAAAAACAGCTTATTATTAATTACATAGGCAAAACCTAATGCCTTTACCATTGCTTGTTAAAATGTGGGGCTGCATGGAAACATCGTGCTACTCCACTACTGCTGTGCCCCTACATTGCAGCTGAAAGCAGAGATAGATGATTTTTGGGCAATACATATAATGAAATTATACATGGGTAAAAAGTGAATTACGGGAATTATTTCACCTTAGCGTTCTGAGTGTCATCATAGAAAACACAAGCTTCGCTCTCATTGTCTATTTGATGTCAATAAGAAGCTCTTGGTTGAAAACATCCCTGTAATTCAATATGACCTATTTAAAATTCTAAATATAATGGATAACAAAATGTTTTTTCTTCATTCACAACCAAATCCCCCCCCCCCCCAACCCCCCGCGACCCGCCCCCCTACTGCTGTTAAATACCATCCACCACTGAACTTGGGATGATAAGTTAAAAGAAAAAAAAACTTATGGTCACCAGAGCTTCATAACAGATGTGTGCACAGGCGTCAAGGTGCGTGCATGAACATACGTCATCACGCTGAAGCCAGCCATTTTTATATATTTTTCTCTATACCATTTAGCATCAGAAGTAAGCGTTTTTAGGTCTCGCTGAACCAACGCGCATGCGTTGTTCTGCGAGTGTATAGTAGGCAAAACAGCTTTTGAAACCAGCGAGGATTGTCCCCAAAGCATGTGAGTTACTCAAGTGCGACGCTTCCCCAGCGCGCACTTGAGCGCACTTCTCAATCACACCCCATATGGTGTTCCCTCCCACTCGCTCGCACATCAAAGGCTGCTGCTCCCCCGCCAATGCGCTCCCGCCTTTCACACTTCAAAGGAATGCGTTTCCCTGCCGCTTTTCATTTCATTTTGCGGCCGCTTTTTGTACCTGGGCTCCCCTGGTTAATAGAGTCACCCAAGGGGGTCTGTGAGCTTTTTATTACACCGGGGATCGACCGATGATTAAATTTCACGTGTCTGGTGCTTTCCCCAGTCTTTGCCCCAATATATTTGATCTCTTCTCCCACCAGTTTTTCGTCCGCATCCATCATCTATCTTTTTACCTGCCTTTTCCCCCGTCCATTCCCCTCTTTCCTCCCCCTGCAATCGCAGTTTAGACAAGGGTCGGGTTGCAGTCCCCGCCCCCTCAACCTCGCACGACCACGATGCTTAACATCCCTGCCCGCCTTTCCAGTACCTCAGCAAAAGAGTGGTGAAACAGGTGCATTTTAATTGAGACCCATTGACTCGTACGGCCTTATCATCCATGGGGCATTTTAGGAACCACAAAGAAAAAACATCTTCGGAGGTCCATTAATTTCTGTTTGATCAGCGACAGGCCGATTTCTCTTCAATTTAAACTCGCAGCAGTTGCCATCCTACATGCAAATACACATTTAAGAGAAGCTGCAAGTTTGCTTTATTGAATTAACAAGAAAAGCAAACAACGACTCGACTTTATTTCACCCAGAGCAGCAAGAAACAAAACGCGCGACACACAAAGCCGGGTTAGCAATGAGTTGATGTTGAGAAGAAAGGGCGTGGGGTCAAGTTAAATATATTTATTTTAGAATTTTAAAGCTAAGCAGCAGAGTTTGGTAGTACGTATTCCAAGTACTCAATGGGTCACTAAAAATAATCAGGAGCTACAGAAGGAAATGCTTACTAAACTCGTTTGAACAAGCCGCCCTTTTCTGCAGCGACATTTTCAACCAGTGCAGAGTTGTGGATAACAATGACATTCTAAACACCTTCTGCAAGTCCATTTTTTTTGTCCAACTGTTGTATTAATTGTGTAACGTTCCTTTCAATTGTGTGTGCCTTCGACGCAGAGTTGTGTTGGGTAAAAAGCAAACTGGGCTGACTGTAGGTGGCCCCTAGATACTGCTCCATTTGATACCTCATTAGATGTTGCACATGGGCATAGAGTGAAAGGGCATTTAAATTCGAGGGGAAAGACAACTAAACGGCCCGCAGACTTGCTAGTCATTTCCCATGCCCTGTCGATGGCGCCATGGGGTCATGAGGCTTAATTTTGAAGTATCTATGTCTTTTGGCCTGGTTCCATTATGTTTCGACCCTCTGGTTACCACATTCACTGGGTTGGGGCGCATTTGTCTGTTGACAGCCTTTCAGAAAGATCTGTGATCTAGCGCTGTAACATAACTTCTTTCATGTAGCTCCTTGAATCGGCCACATAAATACTTCCAGTCCCTGATGTCAAGTGATACAGTTAGGCAACCGAGTGGAGTGTTTTGGGTGCACTGAGTGGTATCACACCCTGGGCAGGGGATCTGCGCTCCTGATCTTTCAGACACAAACATTTCCTGTGCAGAGGGGAGGTAGCTGGGGGAAGAGGCCGCCTTGGGCTATCAACGAAACCGGATCCTGTGAGTGCCTGAACTTCCTGTAACAAGCACTGTTTGTATTTGAAGAAGCACCACTCAGAACCACCACAGCACCACTCAGCACCTCCACATTATCACTCAGCAACACCACATTATCACTCAGCACCACCACAGCACCACTTAGCACCACCACAGCACCACTCAGCACCGCCACAGCACCACTCAGCACCACCACAGCATCACTCAGCACCACCACTCAGCACCACCACAGCATCACTCAGCACCACCACAGCACCACTCAGCACCACCACAGCATCACTCAGCACCACCACAGCACCACTCAGCACCACCACAGCATCACTCAATACCACCACAGCACCACTCAGCACCACCACAGCACCACCACAGCACCACTCAGCACCACCACAGCACCACTCAGTACCACCACAGCACCACTCAGTACCACCACAGCACCACTCAGCACCACCACAGCATCACTCAGCACAACCACAGCATCACTCAGCACCACCACAGCACTACTCAGCACCACCACAGCACCACTCAGAACCACCACAGCACCACTCAGCACCACCACATTATCACTCAGCACCACCACATTATCACTCAGCAACACCACATTATCACTCAGCACCACCACAGCACCACTACCACCACAGAACCACTCAGCACCACCACAGCATCACTCAGCACCACCACACCACCAGTCAGCACCACCACAGCATCACTCAGCACCACCACAGCACCACTCAGCACCACCACATCATCACTCAGCACCACCACAGCACCACTCAGCACCACCACAGCACCACCACAGCATCACTCAGCACCACCACAGCACCACCACAGCATCACTCAGCACCACCACAGCACCACTCAGCACCACCACAGCATCACTCAGCACCACCACAGCATCACTCAGCACCACCACAGCATCACTCAGCACCACCACAGCATCACTCAGCACCACCACAGCACCACTCAGCACCACCACAGCATCACTCAGCGCCACCACAACATCACTCCGCGCCATCACAGCATCAATCTGTGCAACCATTCAACAACAACTGGTTCAAATATGTTCTCTCAATGTTTCAAGCTTTATTACAAATGTCACAAAAAGATGTTAATATTTCACTTCTGTTCTTGGATTTTCATCACAATAAAATACACTGAACATAATCTTCACAAAAGTTATTTACAAAAGTTTAAGCAATTGCAATTATAAATTACAATCACTTTTAAGTATTAATTATTTAAAAAAATTAAAAGCCGTTGTTATTTGTAATATCAATACATCTTAGTCACGTAAATTCAAAACATATTGCATTACAAATGCTATAGGTTTCACATTTGCAAAAGTTATAACTGTTGGAATTGTAAATGACAAAGCTATTAATTTAGCTATTTTCAAAACCAACACATAAATAAAAAAATTGTCATTTACAAGACCAATAGCTCAAACTTTCATAATGCGAGACCTATTGCATTGCAAATGCTTGTTTTTCTTGTTGCCAGAACTGTTCAGCATTGGCAACAAGCATTCACAAAGTCACAATATCAGTTAATACCAATGCTTTTTAAGCTTTTTAATTGTGACATTACCAATCTGTAGCAAGCAAATTACACAACTTCTGTATTCTAACAATGTAATACCATTGATTTACAACGTCACAGAGTCTGTTGTCAGAGTCATCACGTAGTGTACACATGGCAGATCACAGAGCAGAATTACAACTGGCGTTCACACGATTAAACCGAACTATCTTTTACTCTCTCATCAGAAATATTTTCTCCTGGAAAAACCGTCTTAAGCCAATAAAATACATCTATCGTAGTATGTGTGTATTCTGCACTGCTGGATACTTAAAGCAAAAAAAATCTGCATTTTACTACACAATCTAGGCCACAGCCGGATTAACATGTAACATATTAAACTATGTAATATATACGTTGGCAAAACTTTACAAGCTGCATCTTGGGGTATTAGGTTTGGCAAAACATATTCCATCTTTCAAGAGGAGAAGGAGGAAGAGACTGAGGTTCGGGAGGACGATGAGGCTGTGGGCACGTTTTTTATTTTTTCCCACAGAGAAAACGTGGCATGTTGTAAAATCCCTATCGTTTAATTTTTGGCAGTAGACCTCACTCGTGGAAAGAAAAAAAAATCTTACTGAACAATTCAGATAAATTGTTATTACAGTCGCCTAGCAACACCACAGTCCCTCTGAAAGCTGCTCTGGCACAAACCTCCCTCCTGCCACTTTTCCTTAACTGAAAGTGAGATGGCAGGCTGTGCCTGCCAAGAGCCTCTTTATTTTTATTTATTGAACACTTGGCTCTTGAGGCTGAACTGCATGCTCATAAAACAGCATGCTGCTTTGACTGAAATAACTGCTATGTGCTGGAGTTCCCTTCTGTGCTGCTAGGTATAAACTCCACCGCGCCATGCGGAAATAGAGGCATGGCTATGCAGCAAATGGAAGGTTCTAAAGTATACAAATGTAAGCCTCACAGGGTGGGCACATTTTTTATTTAACAGTGTCTAGACTAATTTGCATAAGGCTGGGTCTGAACTGGGGTGGAGAAGTGAGCTAAAGAATGATGATGGATTAAACCCAGATCTGTGACTGGGGGTGAGTGTCTGAAAGGTTTCAGCGCCCCGTCCATCATCTCGTTGTGTTTGCTCCACATTTTTTATTTCCTCTATGCAGTCGGCTGAACTTGGGAGATTTTGCACTCGGGTACGAAGTTTCGTGTATTTACCTGAAGTCAGCGTGGTTGTTAACAGATTCCTGTAGCCGGATGTCCTGCTCAAAATGGACAAAGCCTCAAGCTGTTTTCCTGCTTTTAGGTGCTTTTCTGCAGCAAAACTGAATGACCACGTTTGGTCTTGTCATCTACTTTAACCCATTTTGAAGTTGCATCCTTGGATTTATGAACGTGGGAAAGGAGACTGAGCACCGCTACGCCAAATACCATGCATTGGCAAAGCCAGTAGTTCTCACCCATGCAAAAGCTTACGGCTTTGGTGATGTGTTTTAGCAGTGGCGACTCCTCCGCTATGGCGTAGGAGCGTCGCCTACTTCAGGCAGTGCGCTTTATCAGGCGGGGCTGCTCTACTCTCGGAGCAGGGCAGGGAAGGAGTGGTTTGCCCACTCCTAAGTGCACAATGACTGTTTGGTCAGCCCTCTCTGGCCGCCCAAAGCAGTGATGCGCTCTCTCACCGTTCTCCATGCAGGCTGCATTACAGCCTGCATGAAGAACCTGCCCACCCCTCTAGCCCCTGGCTGAGCGCCGTATCATGGCGCTCAGACCAATCACAACGCTGCATTGCAGCTTTGTGATTGGCTTAGGGGAGGGAGCCTTGCTGCCTGCTTCTTGTTCCTAAAGTAAGAGGCAGGAGAGCAGGAGCGGAGACGCCGGACCCGGCAACAAGGTACGTTAAAAAATATATATATATGCTCACTCCCTCCCGCAATTGCGACCCCCCGCAATCTCCTGCACCTGGGTGGGGTAGACTGGAGTGGAGTTGGGTAGATTGGAGTGGAATGGGGCAAAGATTGGAGGGGGCAGATTGCTTGGATGGGAATACGGTAGAATGGAATGGAGTGGGTGTAGATAGGGGTAGTTTGGAGTGAGATGGTTTGGGGTGGAGTGGGGTAGATTGGGTGAGTGAGGTGGAATGGGGTAGATTGGATTGGGGTAAATGGGAGTGGCATGGAATGTATTGGGGGTAGATATGGGTGAAATGGGGTATATTGGGTGGGGGTTGATTGGGGTGGAGTGGGGTAGATTGGGGTGAAGAGGGATAGACTGATGTGGAGTGGGGTAGATCGGGGTTGAGTGGATTGGGATATATTGGGGTAGATTGGAGTGGAGTGGGGTAGTTTGGAGTAGGCAGATTGAACTGGGGTAGTTAGGAGAGTGGAGTAATAGAGTGGAGTGGGGTAGATTAGGGTGGAGTGGGATAGAGTGGAGTGGGATAGATTAGAGTGGGATAGATTGGGTGGATTATGGAAGGTAGATTGGAGCGAAATGGGGTAGATTGGAGTGAGATAGGAGTGGGGGTGTTTGGAGTGGAGTGGGGTAGACTGGAGTGGAGTGGGATAGAGTGGTGTGGGTAGATGGGGTGAGGTAGATTGGAATGTGGTAGATTAAGTTAGGGTAGAGTGAAGTGGAATAGATTGGAGTGGAGTAGAATGGAGAAGGTTGGAGTGGGGCAGATTGGATGGGGTAGATTGAAATAGGGTAGTTTGGGGTGGAGTGGGGCATGATAAATTGGAGTGGGGTGGATAGGGGTGCAGTGGGTTAGATTGGACTAGAATGCATTAGATTCGGGTGGCATGTGGTAGATTGGAGTAAAGTGGGGTAGATTGGGTAGAGTGAAACAGAGTGTGGTAGATTGGGGTAGAGTGAAGTGGTGTAGATGGGTGGATTGGAGTGGGCGGATTGGAGTGGGGTAGGTTGGGGAAGATTTGAGAGGGGTGGATTGGGGTGGAGTGGAATTGGATAGATTGGAGTAGAGTCAAGATTGGAGTGCACTGACATAGATTGGGGAAAAGTGGAGTGTAGCAGGTAGATTTGAGTGTAGTGGGTTAGATTTGTGTAAAGTGGAGTGGTGGAGATTGTGTGGATTAGAGTAGGGTAACTGGGAAAGAAGTGGGGGAGATTGGAGTGAGGTAGATTGAAGAGGAATGGTTTGAGTGGGGTAGTTTGGAGAGGGTTAGATTAGAGCAGAGTGGGGGTAAAGTGGAGTGGGGTAGATTAGAGCGGAGTGGGGTAGATGTGTGGGTTGAATTGCAGTCGGATAGAGTGGGGTGGGGTAGATTGCAGTGGGGTGGGGGAGAGTGGGGTAGATTGAGGGAGAGTGGGGTAGATTGAGGTAGAGTGGGGTAGATTGGGGAGGGATAGATTGGAGTAGGGTAGATTGGGTTAAAATTAAGCGTGTTCCGAGTCCGGGCAAATCCAAATAAAGTGTAGAGAAAAATCAGGAGATACTTGTGACATGAGTGGTTCGTCATGTTTCTCTGAGCAGTTCTGACAAGAACTGCCCTAAAGATTTGACCAAATCAGGGGTGCCGCTGCAAGTCACAAGCTGATGCTGACAATGTCAGAAAGAAAGAGAATTCACCATTAAGTAGAGCCTGGGAGGCTGCAACTATGTGTCGCCGTTGAGTACATCCTGGTCGGCCTGGGAAATTGCTGCTGCCATAGAAGTCAGCCCATGACGTCTGGGCCCATTGTACTTTGATCCTCCATCGATGCTGGCACCGAAGAGAGGCTGCCTTGAGGACAGAAGGCATAGGCTACCCTCGTCACATCAACTGATCTTCCAGACCAATGCACATGTACTGTGAGGCTTCAAAGGCAACCAGAGCAAAGGAACGAGATGCACTGCAAAGAAATAGAGCGAAAGGACGTGGGACTTTCTGCCCAAACTAAACCTGAGATCAGAACTATTAAACTGAGTTACACATCTGAATCCATTGAGAATAACAGTGAAATAATATGTATCTCTGCTTAATACGTGCCTCTGCCACAGAATACTGGGGATGTGAAGATACTTGAATCACCCTGGTGGGGAAAGAATATTGAGCCTGGGATGGTGTTGCGCTTACTGGGATCAATACCATGGCTACACCCTGCATTTGCTAATCAAACTGAATAGCGTATAATTTAGTACTGCTGTTTGATTAGAGTACTTACATTTACAAAAAGGCAAGCACTAGGTTGACATTACATTATTGTGTCTGTTGGTTGACTGTTGAGTTCTGAGCTCTTGCCCCGTACACCACCGCCCTGCGAATCTTATGACTGCGCTCCCTTGCTACCCTGATATTCTGTTGTGGACAGGCTTGTATTTTGCCTACTTTGCAGAGCCATAGTAGGACGGACACCAGTGACAAATGACTCAGCCGCACTGCAAGTCAGTAAAAACCACAAAACTAATATGAATTTTTTTTCGAAAATTGCAAAAATATTTTTTGCAACTGCGCATTCTCAAAGCTAGGAAGATTGACTGTGGTATGGTAAATCTTTTGTTGTCATTCTTGGGGGGAAAACACTCATGCACAGCATGTTTCCCATCAACCCACCCCATCCCCCCCAAAAAATGTTACATTTTGGCTACTTTCTCCATCTCTTTGGGGGAATCCACAATCCCTGGGTACCTTTAGAATTCATAATTCCCAACATGCGGGGATTATGTTGCAAATTTGACTTGCATGCCTTTGGTACAAAACAAGTTGTGCAGTCATAAGTGTGGACTGGAAGAGCAAAAAAAAAAGCCTCAGCACTGCGGGGTAGGGTGACTATCAACGAAGTGGTTAAACTTTAAGACTACCTCTTTAAATATATTTGTCATGAACTCAAAAGATTTGGATTGTTATCTACTATTCATTGGCTGGATTCAAGGATGAATATTTATGTATTGTATTTGTGTTCTTTTTTGTAGGTACAGTGCTGTTCATTGGAAGAGTTACAAATCCCCTGGAGTAACCAAAATGTCATAGATTCACTTTGCCTTTTTCTGCTTAATTACTCTGAAGAAAAAATAAATATTTATTGAAATTCAAAATCAAAAACTTTTGAAAACATGTTTTTTTATACATTTGCTTGTGAATAAAATGTTACTACTTTTTTAGTTTTGTGTCATTTTGTATTTCATTACTCTTTCTAAATAATTTAAATCTAGCAACCTCTCAGATACAGGGTGTACAGCTATCCTACTATCATTGGGATCACATTCTGTCTAAACTCATAGAAAAATAATAGAAATATGAAACTATCTTGAAGAATTTTCACGATTACTCAGCCTAAAGGAATTCTCCAGTAGAAAGCGGAATATAGACAAACCCGTACATGAACCGTAAGTGTAAATGACAGCTTGGGCAGTAAGAGGAAACATAGTTTGAACTGAACCCCATAAATCGTGTGTTACTCAAAACTTAAGAAAACCACCTTAACAAAATAATCTTTAGATCATACACTGAAAAAGTCGAAATCATCAAAGCTGTGTGAGACTGATAGAGCACATTTATTCTTTATAGGTCCCAATCTGACAAAGACATTGATTTACACCCAAGACACAACTGGTAAGCTGAATAAACTGAATACCATTAGCCTTCTCCACAAGGATGTGACAGAGGGTTGCAAAAACAAAATAAGACAAATTTCCCAGGATCACAGGACCCACTAGCTGCCACAGAGTCCAGCCAGTATCAAGTGTAGCACATTATGAACTAACATGCTACACTCAATACTGACTGGAATTTGGGGTAATCATACTAATAATGTGATAAACACAATATTAGCTGGACTTTAAGGTTATTGTGCTTGTGGAAAGTATTCAGACTTATTAATTTCACTGCCAGCCAATTTCTCATTTGATTGCGCTAATAGTATTTAATTTTAATAACAGACCTGTTAGCTTAAAAGACGGTGTCTGTTATACTTAAAACAAGAGGCCAGATTTAAAAGGCAGTTTTCAGTCGCCAACACTCATTTGGAGTTTGTGACAGATAAAATGCTTTTAGCAATGTACTAAAGCAATTTTAGGAATCTAACTTAACTTTACCTAAATGGGTTTAGAAATGGATAAGGAATTTCTATTTACAAGTCGAGTGCTGTAGGTGTCTCTTCCAAGTAGCGAATCCTATCTATATGTATCTATGGTTAAGAACCAAGACAGAGGTCGTAAACCATTGAAAAGTTACTGACCCCCAAGTTGGGGTGGTAACCCACACGCAAAAGGGAAGGGGTGTGCTAGGGACCTATTCCCTGTTGTGAATCGAGATTAATGAGGTAGGTCGGATTGTGACCCACTACGATTCGGAGTTTTAAGAACTGACCTATTAGCACGTAGTTCATTTAATAGGATTCTGTATGCAGCGCAAAAATACTGCCCACAAATAGCGACCAGTAAATAGTACATCTTTCCCAAGAAGCCTTAGCACTGTATTTCAGCCTGTAAAGAAATTAGAGATTGCTCATTCCCTGAACAAGAGACTCCTAAACATATTATGCTGAAACATGTTGGTTTTTTAATCTTTTGCTTTTTAATGATTTGGCATTCTCTCTTGTCAATGAATTGACAGTCCAAATGTTTACAACATCGTGCAGCTGTGAACAACTGGACTATTTTCACGTATTATGGAACAAGCAAATAAAGAATTAAGCATCAAAACGTTTAACTAGTGGGTAAAATATTATTTTAAGACCTCAACGTGTCTTCTAAAACATATAACAAATGTACATATCATGCAATTTTAATTAGGGCATCAACCTATTGGGGAGGAGGTTGGGCAAAGAAGAATGTCTGGGAAGTTTATGTTCACCAGAAATATCGCTACCAAAGAGAAGTAGCTTTCTTCTGTTGGATGCATCTTTCTACAGACTCCTCACCTTATAAATGAGGTCCCAAAGCAACCCCTACCTGGTAGGTGAGAGTCAGAAGTGCCTATTAAAAAACTGAAATAATGCAACATACCTTGGGCAAAGTACCGTTCACTGTGTGCAGTATACATGAGGCTATATTACTAGAAAAAGTATGCAAAAATGGCCATGTATCCGGCCAGCAGGTATCTGCAGCCGGGCCGATGCCTGTTGAGAGCCATGGATGCAGATATGGCTGTAGTGGAATAGGTATAAACGCCCTCTGGAGGGCATAGCAGATTTTCACACATAGGCTAACCTAGCAAAAGCTCTGTGCACTTGAACACCACTGTGCCATTTTTAGATGTCCTGATAAGTGCAGTTAATGAAATAAAATACCACATTTATGGGGTTCAGCGTCTTTTGTCTATCCTCCTTGGTTAGATGTAGAGGGGGAAGAAAGATGGATGTGTGATAGACCGTGCAATATAGAATGCAGAGATCTCCTTGGGTAAAAAGGCTAAGCCAATGTGAAGAACCAGCTTGCCTGTGGTAAAAAGCCGAACTGTGGATACACTGAACGGCCTGAAGTTCTCCAACCCTGTGGACAGAACCAATTGCTTCAACCAGAAATCAGAAATGTTTTTAGAGTCAGAAGTAGAGGTAGGCAACTGTGCATCGACTAAAATCAACATCCCGCCAAGAATGTCGAAAGAAGAATCAAACCCAACTGAGGAACAATTAATGAAGTGGGATGGTACAAGTAAAAGAAGGTTTTCAAACAATTCAACACGCTTAACAGGCGGCGTTCTTTAGGCAGATACAAGAAGGCAGGCAGATAGCCCATGATTTTCTATCTCGTAAGGGTTATGGAAGGTGGTCCAGAAGCTAAAATGAGAGCTTGAAGTCTGTAAATCCACACTACTTTTTCCTCAGTCATATGAAAATAAAATCTGACATTCTCAGTAAATCATGTACTTCCAACAGGAGCAGCCTGTCAGATGATTCCCTTGTGTTTCACTATAGCATCCCAGAGTGTTCTTAAGAACAACTAGAGCACTGACAGTCTTACTTATGACAAAAGTGTGACACACCTGAAGCCATCTTGATTAAATCAAACTGATAAAACTTAAAACATTTAATTTAGAAAGGAACAAAATTAATGAGGGAATTGAGTTTGTCATAGAAGGTATGGCTAGTGCTGTAGAAAGAAAAATAAGGGCACATTTGAAGTGAGTTCGCTAATATCTTACTCTCCTATTTCATTTAAACATTCTTACATGCAAACAATAATATGCACTTTCAAAACCAGCAGAAGACTGGCAGTTAAATCCCTGGTGAGCAGCAGCTTTTCTACAGTGTTTTATTGAACAAATAGAGTGCTAACATTCTGAATTTATGCCAAAAGTGTGGCACATCTGAACGCCATCTTGATGGAATCAGAGTAGAAAACTGAAAGCATTTTCCACTGAGGATACTGCAGTAAATGAGGAAATTAGGGTGCTTCATAACCAATAATTTTCCCAAGATGGCCACCAGAAAACAAACACCTTAATATAGCACAAATATGACCCAAATGTATAGCTAGATCCAGTGCGTCGGGGTTACTTTTCCCCGACGAAACACGTGTCGCTGGTTGCGCTTTCCCATCAGAGTAAAGAAATTACGACATCACCCGAGAATTTTGTAAAAATTGCTTCAAATTATATTTGCGTGTCTTTTTAAAATTATGTATGTGTGCATGGGATCTAGCTATACTTGTTTGTTGTAGGGTTTCCCTACACATATTAAGGGGTCACAAGGGTCTCCCCTTCCTAGGCAGCACCATACGCACTATTGCAACCCACATACACTAACGTAAATTTGCTGTGCGCCCTTACTTCCTATATACCAAAACCCTCAACCTCCATTTTATGACCCAAATGTATCTCAAGTATAGCCCAATGACAGAAGTGTGCGAAACACTAAATTCTCTTGTTTTTTTGAAGATATATATAGCGCAGTCGTGACCCGAAGGCTTTGGAGTGCTTTACATGAGCATCAGGAACATTGCACAAGGACACATTAATTTTGGTTTGAGGCATAGGGAGATAAAGTGGTTTGCCCAAAATCACAGATTGTCGAGCTTACGCCGAAACTCAAACCTGGTTCCCCAATTGCAAAGTCTGCAGCTCTGCCCGACACTCCACATGCTCTCCCTTAAGTGTAACATATAATCAAGTAATCAACTGGCTAAAAAATCACAAAGATAGCAAATTATTTAAAAGTGCTTTGTTGCTATTTGAGAACTCAGAAAATATGCCCTCAGTTTACTCGTTTGGAGCACTAACTATAATTTCTATGGCAATAAGACCCTCTCATAGAGGAGGGTGCAGAGGCAAAAAGCTGACCATGCTGGGCAGGTGGGAGGGGCATTGGCAGCACAACGGACCATGGAGGGCAGAGGAAAGGGGGGCAGGGGCACCAAGCCAGCCATGCAGGTCAAACAAGAGAGGCTGCGGCAATATAAAAGACCATTGGGGACAGAAGGACGAGGCAGTGGCAGTACAACCATACATACCAACAGACCCGATTCAGGCAGGAGACTAGTTGTTTTTAAGCTCACAAAGACTTAATTTTATCTGTCACCTGCCTAAAATCTCCTCTTTTTCAATGCAAGTCAATGGGGAAAGTCAATTTCCCAGGGTAGGTGTCAGGGGTTGCAGCAGCACCATACACCACACAGGGCAAGTGTGACGGCAGTGCAGCACAATGAACCATGGAAAGTAATAGGGAAGGGATAGGGCAATGCACATGAACAATAAAGAGGCAAGGGCAGGGAACTGGCCATACCGGACAGGCAAGAGGGACAGTGCAGCATAACAGACCATGAAGGGCAGGAAGGAGGGGGCAGGGGGATGACAATGGACCAGACAAGGCAGGAGGGAAGGGATAGAGGTCGGCACATGCAAAACAGAGGACAGGGAGCAAGGGGGCAGGGCAGGAGCAGTAAGCTGCATGGACGGCAACAGTGAGACTATGATGGCATACATGCAGACAATGGAGTGAATGTGTGAGGGGGTCAGGGGCAGCCAGCTGACTACACCGGGCAGTTAGGAAGGGCAGTGGCAGCACAGAAGAACATCATGCCAAGCAGGAGGGTCAGTTGCAGCACAATATCTATGGTGGGCATGAGGGAGGGGGCAGGGGTATGTACAAAGGAACATGGAGGACAGAAGGGAGGGTTAGGTGTGGGACACAGCCTTAGGAGGAAAGGGGCTTCACAACAGGCCATGCAGTACAACAGAGCAGTAAAGGCAGAAGGGAGTGGCAGCAAAAGGAACCATGGAGGGGATAGGGGCAGGGAAATTAGACAGGCGTAGGTGACAGGGACCAGCAGCAGCCATCTGACCATGCTAGGCAGGTGGGAGGGGCAGTGGCAGCTCAACAAAACACTCAAGAGTAAATAGGAGGGGCAGTTGCAGGTCCATGGAACATGGTGGACAAAAAGGAGGGAGCAGAGGAATGCACACAGACATCTGAGGCAGAGGGAAGGAGAGTAGGGGCAGAATGCTAAGTACAGAGGCTAAGCTGGAGGTCAGGAGGAGTGGGCAGGGAGACCAAGCTAAATGGAGGGCAGTAGTAGCACACTGGACTATGCAGGGCAGGAGGGGGTGGGCTGGTGCATGGACTCAGACAACAGAGGGTAGGGAGGAGGTAGATGGGACAGCAAGCTAACTGTTTAGGGCAGGCGGAAAGAGCAGTGGCAGAGCAATGGCCACACACAGCAGTAATGAGGAAGCAGGGTCATGGACTTGGACAATAGATGGCAAGGAGGAGAGGGGCAGGAGCAGCAAGATTGGGTGGGGGTAGCACAATGCCTGGACCTGCATTCAACTCCCCCACCGTGCTTTACGATTAGCATCTTACCCTAAAAATTCCCTTTCCACTCTCCCCGAGGAGCCTGAAGGAACTGTGCCTTTTTAAAAGGGGGCTGAAGACATATCTCTTTCCTAGGGCAGTGTAATCCGGTCTATGCGTGAATGTATGCAGAGTCAAAGCGCCAGGATACCCTTTGGGTGACAGCCCACACTATAAAAGTATGCCTTACATACATACATAAATACTTGCTGCAAAAACCCATACCCCCAAACCCTAAAAATTACCTTGCCACCCAAAAACCCATATCCGCCCTAAACCCTAAAAATTCACTACCCAGCCAAAAGCCCATACCCACTCTAAATCCTAGAATTACCCTTGCCATTAAAAAACCCATACCCACCCTAAAAATTATTTTGCCATCCAAAAACCCATACCCGGCACTTATTTTATATAGTTAAGAGGAAAGAGCCTTGTTTGGTGGAGATTTACCTCTTTGTAGGCTTGTTGTCTTCTCTATTGGAGGATTCATGTTATCACATATTTCTGGATGAAGACGCACCAGGAACAATCACAATGCTAAAAACTTATACAAGGTCGCTAGTGACATTTCCTTGTGCTCCATTGCTCAATTGTAGTGTAGAATGCATACTGAACATTTACCCAAGGAGGTAGCACTCAGTAGAAAGTACTCCACTTGGACAGATATTTGTGCAAAACTGTGGACTCTTGTTGGAAAAAGGGTCAGGTTCCTTTGTGGTCCACTCATTCACACAGCTACTGACACACACCCACACATAAACTTAGACACACACTCCAGCACTCACATACCCACTGACAGAACCACTCAGACACTGATACACCCACTCACACACCCAGTCAGACACTCACTCATGCACACACCCATTCAGACACTCTCGCACACAGTAATAGACCCACAGAGTCACTCATGCTCCCACTCAGACCCTCTGACACCCACTCACAAACCAACTGTCACTCTTGCACCCACTTACAGAACCACTCAGACACTCTCAGAACCTTTCACAAACCCTTTCAAATCCAAAGGTTAAAAGGTTTGTTGTAGTTAGTAAGTGCAATTTTTTTAGAAACTGAGAAATTCACCTAAAAAATCGAAGGTTACAAGTATGTTATAGTTAGGGAACAGCATTAAAAAAACGTACAAATTCACTGCAAAAAACAAAGGCTACAGGGACGTTATAGCTAGGCTCAGATTTCACTCATAAAAAACAGTGAAATTCAGCATTTATACTAGTTACCTGAACTAACTAGAACCTACTCTCTTGCAATGCACTGCTTATGACCTCACACACACCCACTTTTTCACATATACAACCACTCACACACCTAGTCACCCACCTATATAGACTCTCAACAGAACTACTCCCTCACCCATATAACCACACACCCATGCAAGCACTCACACATGTCAGTCAGTCAGTCAAATATCTTTATTCGGTTAATTAAAACCATAAAAGCAATACACAATTCATTTTTTAAAAATAAGAACTATACAAATAGATTAAAATTAGCAATTAAACAAACTATACACATGTTGCAGTTCCTAAAATGATTCATTAAAAGAGGTTTTTTTTAAAAGAAGTTTTTTTGTTATTAAAAAATATGAATACAAAACAGGTTCACTATAAGAAAAGGACCAGAAAAAGACAAGCGCCTCCATGTCCCAATGATCCTTATCCGGTGTCCCAGAATAAAGTTGATAAAATGTCAACCAGGATGTATATTTGTCTGGGTAAGTCTTGCCTTATTCAATCGGGCAGCCGCCACCAAGAAACTGGCTACACCATATGTGACCTGCACAGTGTTCAACATTTGCAGGTGTAAAAGTGCAGGCCTTACTTGGACAAAATTAAGTTCCTTCAAAATGGGATATAAAAACTTTTTCCGGGGCTCCAGATAGTGTTCGCAAAACATCACAAAGTGGACTGTGTCCTGATTTGAGAAGCTATCACAAGTGCAAGGTGGGGTAATTTCAAGGGTCCCCCACTTTATGTTGGAACCCAGCACTAGATGGATAAGATTGAACCTAAATCTCAATAAAAGAAAACGATGGTATGGTTTTGTCACAAATGTTAGATAAGGTTCCATGGCAGAGGAGGTAGAAATTCGATATATGGTTCTCACCATGGGTTTGTTGAGTTCAACCTGTTCCCTATCTAACTCCAGCAAATTCCGGAGATGCAACTTAACCCACCCTACATCTTCTTTCTTGAGACCCTGTGGAGAAGAGTACATATCCGGGCGCCCTAGCTTCACGCATGCCGCTCTAACATACGCTAGCCAGGGAATACTGCCCGCCTTGTCCAGGGCCAAGCAGTCTTTGAGTATGAGATGGTTCAACGTGATCTCCTCGTTTGTCCAGGTTTTCACCCAGCATAGCAGGGGGGCCATTTTTAGAAGGTCAGTAATGTGGCCCAGGCCGACTTCACTATGGATGGAATATGTAGGCGATGACTTTGGGAGTGACAACAAAGTTCGAATAAAATTATTTTCTACAATTTGAATGCCTTGAGAGGGAGCATAGCCCCAGATGTCAGCCCCATAGGATGCAATAGCCAGGCACTTTGATTTGTAGATACGGATCATGGCCTCCATGGGCCTAGAACCTAATTTTTTAGAAAAGCTCATGAGACCTGTAGTAGATCTTGCAACTACGTTGGCCTTCAATTTTAGTTGAGGTCCCCAGGATCCTTTTTCGTCAAAAGTGACGCCTAGATAACAAAAAAAAGGTACCCTAGAGATTTGTAATCCGTTGCAACTAAAAGTTTTAATCTTCAGGCTTTTCCTACGTGTGCCCGTGACCATGACATGGGATTTTAGTGTATTGATCTTTAAATCTAAAGATTCCATGAATGATCCGAAATGGTCTAACAATTTTTGCAGACCAATGCCTGTACGGGCTATTAGGACGGCGTCATCCGCGTACAGGAGGACCGGGATAGGGGATCCTCCCATACGCGGGACGTCCATGGTGGCTAGATTGAGTGATTTACCCAGGGAGTTAATGTAGAGTGTGAATAGGAGAGGGGCCAGGATGCAACCCTGTCTGACCCCTCTCCCTGATCTAAATTTTTCAGTACATCTACCTTCCCTTGTAACCCTAACGGAGGCAAACAAATTCTGGTGGAGGTCATGTAAAAAATTCACCAAAGTAGTGTCCAAACCCAAATCCCGCAAAATAAGCCAAAGTTTAGAGCGATTAACCAAATCAAAAGCGGAGCATAAGTCCATAAACCCTAGATATAAATGCCCCTCCTTCACCACGGTGTATTTGCTAATTATGAGGTGGAGGTTTAAGCATTGGTTCATGGTCCCCCTGTGAGCCCTAAAGCCATACTGAAGGTCAGAGAGGACCCCACTCCCTTCAAGCCAATCCCCGAGTCTTTGTAGAATGACTCTGCCTAAGATTTTAACAGCAGAGTCAAGCAAGGAGATTGGCCTGTAGCAAGCCGGGTCCCCCCTGTTCCCCTTCTTAAAAATCGGAACAATTATAGAGGTGGACCAAGAAGAGGGAAAGCCTGCCGAAGGTATCGCATTAAAAACATTGGTCAGTATTTTGGACCAGAATTGGGGATACTGCATGTAGAGATCAGCAGGTACCCCATCAGGTCCCGGTGCCTTATGTTTACTTGTGTCTTTAATGGCCTTTTCAACCTCACAGATGTTAAAATCCATGGTCATAATATTCCACGAAGGGACACTATCTGACGGGAATGAAGCTTCACTTTCATAGATTTGTTTGAAATGATTAAGCCATCTTTCATCTTCGATCACGCAATCCATGTCTGATTTCCCATCCTCAGTAAAGAAGGGCTGGTTAATAATGGCCCAGAATTTCCTACTGTCTCTCAGTATATTTACGGACAGTAAACTCTCCCAGGCCTCCTCCTTAATCTGAGTCTTACGATTGGCGAGTGCAGTTTTATAACCCTGCCGAAGACTTGCCACTAGAGTCCTGTCTCTGGGTCTCTGTTGGAGTGCTTTCAATAGGGCGTTATGTTTTTTTGAACATTCCCTATCGAACCATCTATGTATATGCTTGTTACCTTGCGGGCCATTCCTGGACTCCAAATTCTTAGAGATGCTTGAACATATCTCAGTGTAAGCGGCCACTACCTCAGACCCCAAGGAAGTAGGATCAAGGCAAACTGCCATCTTTGCCTCTGTTTCCTGGGCTAGTATTTGGAAGAAATTCTCAGGGACAATCTTCTCCCACTTAATCCTCCTCCCCTGCTCTTTAGAGGTGAGATCCCTTGGGGCTACCACCCCTGTTTCCCTCTCGGTCATGGAACAATCCAGGTCCAAGGTCAGCAAAACAGGGTTGTGGTCGCTAAAGACCGCAGGCACTACACAGTATTCGCAAGCCCTAGCTAACACCCCTGGTGATACAAAAATATAATCAATGATGGTATTAGCATCTCTCCCAATGAATGTAGGTGGTCTGATTTCATTTGTACCAAAACCCAATTCAAATAGATTTAAAGTGGCCAGAAAGCTCTCAAGCCCCTCCCCCTCCTTAGTGTGTTCAAAATGGGGGATCCCTTCAACCAATGATCCTCCGTACCTGTCATTGTAACAATCCCCCTCACAGGGGTGAATATCACTCACACATGTAGTCACTCACCCAAACACCTACTCACACATTCCCCAATACGGCCACTCACACAACCAGTCAAACACCCATTCAGTCAACCATACATCCACTTACACAGTCACTCACCTACACAGCTACTTAGTCACCGATAGCGCCACTCACATATCTACTCACAGACCCATACAGCTACTCACACAGCCATGCACTCACCCATACAGCCACTTACTCAATCAGCAGGCATTCAGACACCCACTCACTCACCCATAGTCACTCACACACCCACTTATACACCCACACAGCTACTCACACACCCATTTATACACCCATTCAGCCACTCACACACTGTAGGAAGCTGGTTCTTTATGTGATATATCAATAATCTGATATACCATGTAAAGAGTCCAGGGGTTCCCTTATAAGTGGACAGGGTCTTGCTCTAGCCATCCCAAGGTGCTTTATTAGAGGTAGTGTGGTCGAGCAGCCTTGTGCTTAACCAAAAGGAGTGCAAGACATCTGCAAATAAACACAATGATCTATAAATGACACACACAACTCAAGAAGGAGAACCACACCAATTTATATAAATAGCAAGTACCTTTCTATACGTTTAGGCATCAGAGAAAAATTGCTCAGGTAAGTACATTTTTAAATATGAATTATTTTCAGTTCAAAAGAGGATACAGTGCAATTTTTTAGGTCTGCAATGTTAGCCTATGGAAGGAAGAACATGTTCTGCAAACAGGCATAGTACAGCGACTTACAGGACCAATCTCCAGGATTTAAGGTGAGTGGTGAGCAAGGTCCAAGGCAGCACCAACAGTACACCATCAGCAGCAGGAGGGTAGCGGGGTGCAGGGTGCAAAACCGCATAGGATCCCAATGTTATTCTATAGAGATAGGGCTTTGCGAAAAGAGTCTGCAGGCTCCGGCTAGTAGGCCAGTTGGGGTGAGCCAACAGGGGGGCTCATGCATCAAGATGCTGGGACATAGGGACAGCTTTAGTCCTCTTTTCCATGGCTCAGGGATGACTTGGCGTCTGGGTTTTTCCTTACTGGACCAGTCGTGGTAGAGGGGGCCTATGTGCAGAGTCTGCAGGTGATGTCGGAGGGCCCAAGAGGGGTGAAACTACGATGGACTCATGTTTTTGAGGACCTTGATGGCACTATTGGCCCCCATTGACTCTGGCTTGGAGCGACGAGTGCAATGGTGGCTTCAAGTGTTGGGTTTTGGCAGTGCTGGAGGCCTCAGAGCACTTTCTTTTGGAGTTTGGGCAAGATGCAGGGAACAGTTCCGCTGTCCCATAGGAGGTCTTGGTTCTTTATCGAAGGCAGACAGTCCGTCCAAGTTTCTGAAGTCAACAGCTGCAGGATGAGCCAAAGTCAGCGCAGTTTTCGAAAGGGATGCAGCCAGGCGAGAGGAGCTGGTACCAGGTCAGCTGCTTCTTCTCTCCTATCTGCTTTTGGGGCTCTTCAGTGTCCTCTTTCTTCTTAGGTCATCACAATCTGTTTCTCTGGTAACAGGGACTTCCCTAAATACTGAATGTAGAGGCGTTAGGGAAGTGTAGTGTAGGAGCAAAGGGGTGACAGACCCTTGGGGTCACTACTTCCCCATATGACCACTTCCTATGAGAAGTGGGCATAACCCGTTGCCAACATTTCTAGGTATGCCATCATAGAGATGGTTACTTCTCAAAAATTGTGTCTACCTCAGTGCAGCCCACCTTAGGGATCCACCTTAGGCCTGGAGGTGGCCCCCCTACCTGACTAGCTAAATTTCTCACCTTTCCAGGTGCCAAGGGGGTTCTTGACAAGGGGGTGGCTTTCTCTCCTGTGAGGGGAAACCAGACTCTCATTCCAAACGCTGCAGCTCTCTGAGGCTTGCCGGCCTGATGAAGCTAATCGCATGTAATTCTGTGGTGGAGAGTGTTACACCACTACCCGTACAGGCTTTTGTTCTTAGCCTCCTGGGAGCAGAGGCTCTCACTCTAGGACGATTCAAAAGGGGGTGGTGATGGACAGAGTATCTGAACTAAGCAGAACACTCCTACCCAGTCAAAAGATCAGGGCTTGATCCATCACCGTTTTTTAGCTCACTGCACCATCCCAGTTCAGAACCTGGCAACATGCAAATTAGTCTGACCCTGGCCCAGTGCATCATGGGAACAGGGCAGACCAAACCGCCAAGCCAATTCTTTACTGGAAAGGAAACAAGCTTCCGGGGACCGGTTTCTGGCATTACAGCCATCTTCGGCCCGGCTTGCTTGAATCCTGATGGTGCAGTGAGCAAGGGACTCACATCTGAGCATACCCTTCCACACTTGTGGTGGCCAAAACGATTCAAAAGGGGGTGGTGATGGACAGAGTATCTGAATTAGGCAGAACACTCCTACCCAGTCAAAAGATCAGGGCTTGATCCATCACCGTTCTCTCCTGTGAGGGAAACCAGACTCTCATTCCAAACGCTGCAGCTCTCTGAGGCTTGCCGGCCTGATGAAGCTAATCGCATGTAATTCTGTGGTGGAGAGTGTTACACCACTACCCGTACAGGCTTTTGTTCTTAGCCTCCTGGGAGCAGAGGCTCTCACTCTAGGACGTCAGCACAGTGTCTGTGGTGGCAGGCTGGCAGAAACCAGCCAGGGAGCACACCAGAGGCTGGTAGGTGTTCAGGGAGCACCTCTAAGGTTCCCTCTGGGTGCATGCATTAATAAATCCATCACTGAAATCAGTGTGGGTTTAGCAATACAAGATGTTTGATAGCAAACATTCCTATTTTCAGGGAAGCCATCATGTAGTTGGGGAATTCATTTTCACCAGTGTCCAGCACATGCTTTAAAATGGCTTCCATGTCCACTAGTACTGGCAGTAAAAAGACTGACCAGCACAGGGGCATATCTGCTCATGCAGATATACCCTCACATGGAATATTCACCAGCTTGCCTTAAGAGTGTCAGGCCTGCTGCAGGGGTGGCTTACAAATATCACATGCAGTGAATGGGGACATGGCACACAGGGATGTAGAACATGTTGTTTTTTCAATGTTGTATGCACCAAGACATGCACCTGCAATGGCAGCCTTGTAAGTGCTTGGTGAGAGGTCATTTAGGGTGGCACAATTTGTGCTGCTGCCCCTAGGGACCCTCTTTAGTACCAAAGGCCCTAGGTACCAGGGGTACCCTTTACCAGGGACTTATAGAGGGTCCTAAATGTTTTGTCAAGTGGGAAAACTATTGTGCAATTTTGAGAAAGAGCTCTGGCACTGGGGACCTGGTTAGCAGGAACACAGTGCACTTCCAGTTGAAATTACATTAGTTACCAGGCAAAAATTGGGGTGACCATGTCAAAAAGGGCTCCACACACCCACTTACACACCCATACAACCACTAAGACATGGATACACACAGTCACTTACAAAATATATGTTAGAAATAGTATCACTCATTAGCAGAACACAAAGTGTCCTAACACCTTTTGTGATACCTTGGTATATATGTTTAACACTCAAACGCTTAGAAAACACTCTCAATCACTGGACGATGTCATTAGTGATGTCAATTCAGATGTCATCAGTATTGTCATGAGTGATATCACTGACCAGGTCATGAATGATGTAATATGTGAGGTCATAAGCAGTTCATTGCGGAGGCACACATTTTAGTTAGCTCAGGATAATTATAACTGCTGAATTTCACTGCTTTTGTATGAGTGGAATTTGAACCCAACTATAACTTACCTACATTTTTTTCAGTGAATATATATTACCTACTAGTGGTTGCCAGTAGATATTTATAGTTAGGACCTTGTTTCCACAAGTAAGCATTTTTTGTTTTGACAATAACTTTGGTCCCGTTTGATGAATCCTTGCAAAATTTTCAAAACTAGTTTGCCATTCACTTCAGCTGCTGTCTTAAGTTTCTGGGTGATCCGTCAAGCAGGGACCAAGTTAAAGGGGGGTCCCAAAACACATTTTCCTCATGCAATTTCCCATAGGGATTTTAGACACAGCAACAGCGTGAACCGCTGAATAGAATTACACCAAATTTGGCAGAAAGGTAGCTATTGGTCCAGAAAGTGACTGTTTTGTAAATTGATGTAAATCTGGTAAATAGTTTAGGAGATTTTTGATTTTTAAAAAGTGTATATATAGGGATATGGATCGGACAGTCACCAAGCTGAAATCTGATTGGCAGCCAACAGGAACTCCTCATGCACCACGGTCAGCTGATGGGAGGAGTCCCCCGTGCCACCCGTGAGCGAAGCTGGGCAAGCTGGGCCATCCGTTCAGACCGCTTCGCGTGGACCAATCCCCTGGCCACCCCTCCCGGATAACAGCCTTGCTCGCCTCCCATAGCGTCCCCTGCGAGGGGACCGAGCCTGTATTGGTGGAGAAAAAATTACGCAGCTCCTGGTCAAGGGACTCCACCATCGTCGAATCCTGTAAGAACCAGGCATTAAGCTGCCAGACCGCCCACGGACCCCTCAGGGGGGTCCCGAGATGGAGTGAGATGGGACAGTGATCTGAGATCCCCCTTGGCAGTATCACGGCAGCAGACACTAGCTGGCATTCCGTGGCCGGCATCAGGATAAAATCGGGTAGGAATACCCTGACCCCCTAACTGTGGTCCCAACAGGGCCAAAGAGCACTTTAAAAAAAATAATAAGATTTTGCTGCAGGAACACGACGGAGGTGCGAATCTGTGGTAAAATAAATAAATAAAAACAACAATCCCAAGCCCTGTGCTCGTTTTGTTTAGAGTCCCCGGGTGGGCAGGTCCCAGGGGCATTTTTCTTTAAAAATAGGGGGAGCAATGCGCCACCATCCTAAGACTCATTGGCCCTAGGAACCGTTTTTGCTATATTTCAGGGTGCCCACCCCCGGGACTTAGCAGTTTGTTTATGCTTGGCGGGAGCTGTGACAGCTCCCACCAAGCAAAAGCAAACACTCTGCTTCCAGCAGGTGGGAGCGGTCAAAGTGCTCCTGTGCATTGGAAGCAGAGGTTTCATCTCTTTCCCTGCCTGCATATCTGCTAGTATTGCTCCTCTATGTAGGGAGCAGCAGCTCCGTGTGCAGCAGCAATGCCGGATCCTGCAGGAGGCAGTGAGCTGGCTGGGATCGCATGGCATTGAGGCTTCTCCCGTTTCCCAGGGGAACGGACAGAAGGAAACTGGGGAGAGGATGTAGCCTTATGGCTAGACCGGTCAACGTCGAAGCTTGGGAACCGGGTTCGAGTCCCGGCAACAACGCTCAACATCCTGTGATTCTGGGCAGTTCACTTAATCTCCCCGTGCCTGACAAAAATGAATGTGTCCTCATGTAACGAAACTGGTGCTCATGTAAAGCGCTCTGATACCCAATGCTTTGGGTCTAGTTTGCGCTATATAAAATTCAAAAACCAAAACAGAAAGAGGCAGAATTAAGATCAGAAATTAGCAGAAAGAGGCCCGATAAAGGTGAGAAACTAGCAGAAAGAGGCAGAATAAAGGTCAACAACGAGTAGAAAGAGGCAAGATAAAGTTGAGCAACGGGCAGAAAGAGGCAGAATAAAGGTGAGAAATGAGCTTAAATAGGCAGATTAAAGGTCAGAAGGGAGCAGAAAGAGGCAAAATAAAGGTCAGTAACAAGCAGAAAGTGGAAAAATAATGGGGAGAAAAGAGCAGAAAGAGGCAAAATAAATGTCAGTAGGGAGCAGAAAAAGGCAATATAAAGGTGAGAAACGAGCTGCAAGAGTCAGAATAAAGGTGAGAAACAAGCAGCAAGAGGTAAAATAAAGGTGAGAAAAGAGCAGAAAGAGACAAAATAAATGTCAGAAACTAGCAGAAAGAGGCAAAATAGAGGTCAGAAGGGAGCAGAAAGAGGCAAAATAAAGGTCAGAAACAAGCAGAAAGAGGCAAAATAGAGGTCAGAAGGGAGCAGAAAGAGGCCAAATAAAGGTGAGAAACTAACAGAAAGAGGCAAAATAAAGGACAGAAACTCGCAGAAAGAGGCAAAATAAAGGTCAGAGGGGAGCAGAATAAAGGTTAGAAATGAGCAGAAAGAGGCAACATAGAGGTCAGAAACCAGTAGCACGAGGCAAAATAAAGGTCAAGAGAGAGCAAAAAGAGGCAAAATAACAGGCAGAACCCACTGAGACAGACATACACACAGACCAAGTGACTCTCACACCCACTCATACACTCATGCACCCACTCTGACTCTGAGACTCATACACTTACTCACAGGCCCACTCTGAGACTCACACACACAATCACAGGCCCACTCGCACACTGACTCACAAATCCAGACACTCCACAAAGGCCTATTCAGAGACGCTTGCATGCTCTTACAGGCCTGTTCAGACACTTGTCCACCCACTCAGGCACTTAGGATTCCCATTTACAGATCCACTCAGAGAATCACACAACCACTCCCAGGCCCACTCAGACACTTGTGTACTCACTCACTCACTCAGACTCCTCCATCCACTCACAGACCTTTAAAGACACTAATGCACCCACTCACAGACCAACTCAGACACTCATGCACCCACTCAGACACTCATGCATTAACTCACAGATCCACACAGGCACTCCTACATCTTTTTACACAGCCATGTGCACACCCATACAGTCACTCCCACCACTCACACACCAACAAACCCACTCACATGTCCACTCACCTACCTTTAGAGTCACTAACACACCCCCTCTCTCAAAGGTAACAGGAAATAAAAAAATTAAAATGTTGAAATTCACTTAAACAAAACCAAAGGTTACAGGGACGCTCTAGTTAGAAAATCGGATTTAAAAACATAGAAATTCACTGAACAAAACAAAGGTTACAGGGATGTTATAGATAGGAAAGATAATTAAAAAACCTTAGAAATTCACTGAAAAAAACAAAGGTTACAGGGACTTTATAGGTAGGCTCAGATTTCACTTGTACATAGAATGTAAGAACCCGTATTATTGTCACAAGTAGGTCCTGCACAGAAGGATTGCTTAGACCTCTAAGGCCCGCTTCCTTTCTCAACCACTCTTGAAAGGGTCCCCATGGCGCATTCCTGGGTGGGGGGTAAAGTCTCGGGGTGAGCATGCCAGTAAACTCAGCTCCACCAGGGGTTGGCAGAGTCTTTGCTGAACTCTGTGTTCCCAAGCAAGGCACGAAGTGGCAGACCTCCACAAACTCCGGTGGCAGAGCAGAGTTTACTGGCCACCTATAACAGTGAGAGAGACATCCACTCACAGACCCACCCAGATACACATATACCAAGTTACAGCCCCACTCACATACCTACTCAAACACTTATACACCCACTAAGACACACATGCCCTCAGTCACACATTTAGTATCAAAGGTTAGTGGTTACAGTTAGGAAATAAAAATTTTAAAAACATTAAAAATTCACAAAAAAAAAACTAGTTTTGAAAATTTTGGAAGAATTCATCAAATGGGGCCAAAGTTATTGTCAAAAATAAACAACGCTTTTTCTGTGGAACCTAGGTCCTAGCTGTAACTACCTACTGGTGACAGCCAGTCGGTAATATATATTTACTGGGTACCATGTAGATGTTGAAGATGTTGAAGAGGGTCAGGCTCAGTGATAACATAACACGACATGTGTATTTGTAAAGCGCACGTTCACCAATAGGTCTCTTGGCGCTGAATAACAGATGTTTATTGTTACCCAGCTCAATGGTACGCATTTTATCGACCTCAGATCAATGAAAGGCTGAGTGGACCTGCCGGGATTCGAACCTGTGACCATGAGGTCGAACACAGGCCCCTGCAGTGGATGCATTAGTCCTCTGAGCCACCAGACCCAGTGATGATCCCTGTGGGACTCCGCAGGTGATTTTCATGGGATCGGAGAGGAAGGGTGGTAGTCTGATCCTTTGGCTTCTTACGGTGAGAAATGATCGGATCCAGGCCGCTGATAGTTCGAGTAGGATGACAACTGGGGTGTAGCATTGGTCCAGGAGGGTGCGGATGTCGTCTGTGGCGGCGAGTAGGGCAATCTCGGTGCTGTTGGTGCTTCGGAATTCAGATTGGGATGGGTTGAGGACGGCGTTCTCTTTGATGAATTGAGTCAGTTCCCTGTTGACCGTTTTCTCTGCAGCTTTAGCTGCGAAGGGGAGGAGCGAGATGGGCCGGTAGTTCTTGAGGTCGGTGGGGTCAGCTGTGGGCTTCTTGAGAAGGGGCCTGACTTCAGCGCTTCCAGTCGTCTGGGAAGGAGCATATTTTGAAGGTGCCTGTTTTGAAGGTGGTGATGATAAATACCTTTTTCGGATTCCTTGTTGCTGGGGCCTGCTTTTGGGAGAAGAAGGGCAATAATGCTACTGATATATATATATATATATATATGCACAACAGTCTTTCCCGAACAGAAAAGGCGGAGGCCACACAGGAACAGGTAGGAAGCCTTTAATTAACAAAATTCCACTAAGGCGTATGCATTTCGGCGTCTTGTTGCCATCATCAGCGCCGTGGAAATTGAAGGGAAGAAGGAAGCGGGTCCGCACCTATAGGTGTCCTGCTGCCGTTGGATTGGCTGCCGTAACTCCTCCCCCGTGAGGGGCTCCACAGCAGGTAGTTCGTCCAGTCGGTAACAGAACTACCGGACCCAGAATGCACAGTGTTATTCCAAGGTCCCGCGGCAGTGATGAAAACAGGAAGGGCCATTGAGCAGGGCGGTGCACTCCCGCTGTCCAGTGTTTCCCGGCTTGTCAAAGAAAAGAGCCTCCTTCCGTCCCCACCGCACCACCACACTTCCCAGATGTCTCTTACGCGGGGGCATGCGGCGGGTGCAGCTAGCCCAGGTCAAAGAACAGTGTCCTCAACACCGCGTCCATTTCACCCGGATGATGTGGTGGGCCTGACAGTGTCCACAGGACCAAGTCCCTTGCCGAAGCATTGCCAGAAACTCGTCAGGCCACTTGATGTGCGGGGGCCTCCGAACACGCCACTGGCAGGCGCGTAATTGATGCACAACAGTCTTTCCCGAACAGAAAAGGCGGAGGCCACACAGGAACAGGTAGGAAGCCTTTAATTAACAAAATTCCACTAAGGCGTATGCATTTCGGCGTCTTGTTGCCATCATCAGCGCCGTGGAAATTGAAGGGAAGAAGGAAGCGGGTCCGCACCTATAGGTGTCCTGCTGCCGTTGGATTGGCTGCCGTAACTCCTCCCCCGTGAGGGGCTCCACAGCAGGTAGTTCGTCCAGTCGGTAACAGAACTACCGGACCCAGAATGCACAGTGTTATTCCAAGGTCCCGCGGCAGTGATGAAAACAGGAAGGGCCATTGAGCAGGGCGGTGCACTCCCGCTGTCCAGTGTTTCCCGGCTTGTCAAAGAAAAGAGCCTCCTTCCGTCCCCACCGCACCACCACACTTCCCAGATGTCTCTTACGCGGGGGCATGCGGCGGGTGCAGCTAGCCCAGGTCAAAGAACAGTGTCCTCAACACCGCGTCCATTTCACCCGGATGATGTGGTGGGCCTGACAGTGTCCACAGGACCAAGTCCCTTGCCGAAGCATTGCCAGAAACTCGTCAGGCCACTTGATGTGCGGGGGCCTCCGAACACGCCACTGGCAGGCGCGTAATTGATGCACAACAGTCTTTCCCGAACAGAAAAGGCGGAGGCCACACAGGAACAGGTAGGAAGCCTTTAATTAACAAAATTCCACTAAGGCGTATGCATTTCGGCGTCTTGTTGCCATCATCAGCGCCGTGGAAATTGAAGGGAAGAAGGAAGCGGGTCCGCACCTATAGGTGTCCTGCTGCCGTTGGATTGGCTGCCGTAACTCCTCCCCCGTGAGGGGCTCCACAGCAGGTAGTTCGTCCAGTCGGTAACAGAACTACCGGACCCAGAATGCACAGTGTTATTCCAAGGTCCCGCGGCAGTGATGAAAACAGGAAGGGCCATTGAGCAGGGCGGTGCACTCCCGCTGTCCAGTGTTTCCCGGCTTGTCAAAGAAAAGAGCCTCCTTCCGTCCCCACCGCACCACCACACTTCCCAGATGTCTCTTACGCGGGGGCATGCGGCGGGTGCAGCTAGCCCAGGTCAAAGAACAGTGTCCTCAACACCGCGTCCATTTCACCCGGATGATGTGGTGGGCCTGACAGTGTCCACAGGACCAAGTCCCTTGCCGAAGCATTGCCAGAAACTCGTCAGGCCACTTGATGTGCGGGGGCCTCCGAACACGCCACTGGCAGGCGCGTAATTGATGCACAACAGTCTTTCCCGAACAGAAAAGGCGGAGGCCACACAGGAACAGGTAGGAAGCCTTTAATTAACAAAATTCCACTAAGGCGTATGCATTTCGGCGTCTTGTTGCCATCATCAGCGCCGTGGAAATTGAAGGGAAGAAGGAAGCGGGTCCGCACCTATAGGTGTCCTGCTGCCGTTGGATTGGCTGCCGTAACTCCTCCCCCGTGAGGGGCTCCACAGCAGGTAGTTCGTCCAGTCGGTAACAGAACTACCGGACCCAGAATGCACAGTGTTATTCCAAGGTCCCGCGGCAGTGATGAAAACAGGAAGGGCCATTGAGCAGGGCATATATGTTTATTTATTAGGGCAAGGGCATGTTTAGGAATATAGGGTAGTTGAGTATATGGGTGGCTAGGGTATTTTTAGTGAGGGAAGGGGTATGTTGGTGGCAAGGGTATTTTTAAAGTTTAGGGTGGGCCGGAGAGCTTGGGTGGTAAGAGTATTTTTACTGTTTAGGTTGACTAGGGTATTTTTAGAGTTTAGGTGAGTAGGGGTATTTGGGTGGCAAGGGTATTTTTAGGGTTTAGAGTGGGTAAGAGTATTTAGGTGGCAAGGGTATTTTTAGGGTTTAGGGTGGGTGAGGGTATTTGGGTGGCAAGTGTATATATATATATGTATGCACATATATATAGATGTACATTTTCATTGTAAAGGCATATGCTTGGCAAACTTTTGTGTGGTAGAGGCATATGCACTGTAATGGATGCGTTAGAAAGGCATGCGTAGTTCCTTCATACATTCGTGATCCCTCGATGAAGATACTTTGGTGCGAAATCTTTGGGGAATAAATATAACAATGGAAATAAAGGTTGGTTATCAAGAATTTAAATAAATAAAGGAAATAAAAAAGGAACAACAGAAAAACGGTATGGATAAATTTACTAAAGGAGAACCCTCTTAAAAACCTGCTAGGGTGTTTTGAGTGGTGCGGGCCATGAAACCCAGGAGAGGAGTGGAAAATATGAAAAAGTTGCATGAATATAGCTCAGTGATCTTCAAACGTTTCGGTATCACACCCTCTTTAGTTAAACCCATTTTGGTTGGGCCTCTCTAATTTTAATGGTTTTTGAGGACTAATAGGATATTGAGAAAGGAAATTTACTGCAAGAAATCTTAACAAGGGACGTGGCTTAGACCTGGAGCGGATTGGCCGCTTGATTTCCTAGCTTCGTAAGCCCTATCCTTCCTCTGCCTATCCGAATCATCATCCGACTTCGCCTGAAGTGAGGAAACGCACCCCGGTGTGAGCGGAGGCTGCTCGGATGATTCCCATTGCCGAAGATCACCTGAGCAGTGAGTTCCGGGTCGCGGCAGCTGTGGGCCTAGATGGGACCTAGAGCCGGGGACTCAAGTGGAAGACTCAGCCGCTAAGAAGACGCAGCAGTGCGGCCCGAAACCCCAGCGGCCCTGAGCGTGAACTCCCACAGCGCGGAGACTTGCTGAGAGGCGGCCGACAACATCCCCGTGGCAGTACCCGCCTCATGTCCTGACCTGGGTGCGTGTAAAGTAAGAGTCAGGGGACTGGCAGTAGATTAAGTTATTTAATGGCATGAAAGACAACACACCGTATGCATGTGCAGCCTAGCAGGGAAAGCAACAACTGTCACTGTCAACTGTCAACGAATACACAGCTGTCAACATTCCAGCTGGACACTAGCCAATAGCGCCCTGGGGAACGGCACGCGCAGGGGAGGGTAAGTGAAAGGGAGAAAGGGCTAAGTCCCAACACATCTCTTTCCCTACGGAACAAAAGGTTAAACCATTTCAACAACAAAGCTGTAATGACTTAAAGAGAGTCAATCAAAAACAAAGTCTTTATACTTGCTGGGTTGGTTCAGAATGCGGCCATAGCTACTTGTGTTAGCGCTTGCTTCCCCAACGTCACTCCTGGTCATACTCCCAGTGTCAACCTGGGCTGTACCTTCAGGCACACAGAGTTGCCAGTCTCCTTTGAACTGAGATTACAATCCACCACCCCGCTCTCCGATGTCTCTAGTTCGGTTTCCGTAGTACTGGTCTCCCAGTTGCCTTGGGACACAACTGACTCATCAGAGCTAAGATTCTTGTCCGCACCAATGGATTCAATGAGCTCGCTGTCCCGACTCCTTCTGGTCTCTTGGTCCTCCTTGGGTGTACCCTGGTTGTTATCCTCCAGATCGGACTTGTCTGCTTCATCTTCCAACCCTTTTAATTTGCGTCTTTCCTGCACGTTCCCTTGTTCTTTTCCTTCACGTTCCTTAACTCCTGGTCCGTGACACACAGCCATTCTAGAGGCATGCCAAATTCTTCCATCACTGAGTAATGCCGAGTTACAATACATCCAACGGTGCTGAAAATCTATTATCACCCTTGACGACATGTCCACTTTTTTTTATCCTCACTTTGTCGCCAGCTTTGATGCTCACCTCTTTGCAATTTTTCCCTTTGTCGTATTTCTCTTTGTATGCGGCCTGTGCCTCTTTGATTCTCTTCCTGATAGTTTCCACAGACCATTCAGTCACTCTCGCTGACTTGAGCCATCCGATATTGTCTTTAGAAATGGGGGTTCTTCCTCTCATAATTTCGAATGGGCTCACCAACGGTTTTCTCCAGGTGTAATTCTGTACCCCCCAAATCATTTTCTTTACCTCCCTTCTCCAACACTTGCCGCTGTTTTTAGCCAATTGGATGGTTCCTTTTATCACCCTATTAAATCTTTCCACAGCTTCGTTTCCTGCCGGATGTTAGACCGAGGTTGTCTTGTGGGTGATGCCATTCCTTTCTACGAACTTCTTAAAAGCGTCTGAAGTGAATTGACTGCCATTGTCACTAACAATGGTTTTAGGGATTCCTTCCCCAGTGAACACATCATCCAAGAATGTCAAAAGATCACTTATATCCACCCTCCTGCATACTTTTAATTGTGGCCACCAACACCAGTATGTACACTTGCTCATCCTGCCATTTTATGGGTCCAGTTATATCAACTCCGATCCTTTCCCATGGCATGTTCGGGCAAGCCAATGGTTGCAGCGGTGGTCTTAGGGTCGTTTGTGTCTTGTCAGCATTTTCACAATCAACACAGTCTCTTACAGCCCTCTCTATTTCTATGTCGCAGCCTAGCCACCAATACCAACTTTTAATCCTTTGTTTGTTTCGTTCACACCTAAATGTCCTTCATGGCATATTTTAATTACTCTCTCTCTTAGCGTCTTGGGTGGTATGACTTTTCCTTGTCTCAGGATGAGTTCGTCCTCCACGGAAAGTTCATTCCTTAATTCCCAACATATTCTTAACTCAACTTCTTGACATTTCTTCCTTGGCAAACCTTTAACAATGAGTTCCCGTACTTTTTGTAAGGTTGTGTCTTTAAGATAACCCTGGGTCCACTCATCTTTCCGAATGGTAGGGAATTCTTTGCTGATGCTTGCCAGGCACAAATCTTCATCTTGTACCTGTTTCTCCACGTTCTGTAGTGGCAATCTGCTGAGGAAGTCCGGTCCGCCACTACGTTTTTGACCCTCGGCAAGTACTGTACCTCGTAATTATAATCCAGAAGTTTTATGGATAAGCGTGCCAACCTAAGTGACGCGTTGTACAATCCTTTCACCGTTAACACCTTGGTTAGAGGCTTGTGGTCACATCTCAGAATGATTTTCGTGCCTCACATGTACTGGCGGAAATGTTCCAATCCCCACACACATGCCAGTGCCTCCCGTTCAATTACGGAGTATCTTTCCTCCGTTTCTGTTAAAGAGCGGGAAGCAAATGCGATAGTCACCTCCTTTTCCAGATTTCTCTATTTGAGAGAGAACGGCCCCTATTCCCTTTCCACTAGCATCAGTGGTGATCACGCACTTGAGTTCACCATCGAATCCTTGCAGGAGTGGTGCTTCGCAAATTAATTTTTTTCGTTTTTTGAAACTCTCCTCACACTCACGTGACCATTCAAATTTATTCTTGTTCTTTAGTAGTGATCTTATATGGTATGTTTTTGCTGAGAAGTCTCTTACAAATTTAGAGTAGTACTCTACTAAACCTAGGAATGCTCTTAGTTCCTCCTTGTTCACTGGAACTGGTGCGTCTTTAATTGCCTTTATGAGTTCTTTTTTTGGTTTTATTCCTTCTTGAGTTATCTCATGTCCCAAGTAAGTTACGCTGTTTTTTCCAAACGTGCATTTCTTGTATTCTGCTATCATACCACATTTCTCCAATTTCTTAAGTATTTGTAGGAGCCTGCTATCATGGTCCTCCTGATTTTTACCCATCACCAAAATGTCATCCTGGAAGATGAGTATGTTCTTAACTCCTTTGAAGATTTCTTGCATAAGTCTTTGAAATAACGCTGCAGCCGACGCTATACCAAAGGGGACCCTTTTGAACCTGAAACACCCAAAGGGTGAGATGAAAGTTGTAAGGTGTCTACTTTCTGGATGTAATGGTACCTGATGGTACGCTGCGGCTAGATCAATAGTTGAGAACACACTCATTCCCTTGGTGAGTGACAACATTTCCCCGATTCTAGGTAGTGGGTATTGGTCAACCACTATATTTTTATTTAGATCACGCTGGTCCATGCACAATCTCAGCTTGCCGTTAGGTCTTCTAGCGACCACCAAGGGTGCGACCCACTCAGCCGATTCCGTTGGTTCGATTATGTCCGACTCCAATAATTTGTTAATCTCATCCCCTCCTTCAGTGTAATAGGTATGTGTCTTACCTTATGTAGGCGAGGGATGGCGTCTTCTTTCAGCTTTATTCTGTGTTGAAAGCCCCTAAGCTTCCCAATCTTCCCGTTAAATACACTTGGAAATCTGCCCATAAGATCACAGTCAGATAGAGAGTTCTGTTGCACAACTAGGACCGGCTCAGAGCTGTTTGGGTTAAGGGTAATGCCGAGCTTCCCCTGGTCTTTCCATCCTAGTACTGATGGACCAGTGGTTGCCACATACAATTTGCTGTTCATTTCTCTTCCCTTAAACATGAAAGTTAATTCCCTGAAACCAACTAGCTCGATAGGTTCTCCGGTGAAAGTTTTCAAAGTAATATCCGGCCTTTCCATTCTCCCTCCTAATGCACTACGAAACTTTTTCTCCCACACCTCGCGGTTAACAATAGTGCATGTTGAACCTGAGTCCGCAGTTATTTCAAGCTCTACTCCCCCTATCTCCACTTTGCACCCAGGTTTCTTCTTATTGTTCTTCCCATCTCCATTATCATTTGTTACCTCTGTCATATTTAGCACACACAGATTGTATTCCGAATCATCAGAAGAGTTAGTCTCTTCCTCGTCAACCTCTTGAACCAATTTTACATTAGCTCTTCCACTTCTCCTGCAAGCTTTCTGAAAATGACCAATTAAGCCACACTTGCTACATTTGTTGTTTCTAGCCGGGCAGTTCCAGTCATTTGCCAAGTGCTTGTTGCTGCTGCAACGATAACATCTTAGTTCTTCAAATCTTCTTTCTTTACTACTGGTTCTTGGACCATCCTTTCCTTTGCTCTTATAGTTCACAAATGTTTTTCTTGCTCCACTTACTTTAGCAACAACATTAGTCTCTTCACTTTTACTCTTGTTTTCATTTATGACTTCCTTAGCACATCGACCCGTAAGTTCTGCCTTTTTGACCACATCTATGACCTGTTGTAGGGTTTTCTCACCTTTGGCCAACAGAGCATCTTGTATATTAGAATTAGCGGCACACATGACTATTTGATCCCTTATGAGGTCATCATGCATATTGTCAAATTTGCATGATAGCGCCAGATTCTTTAAAGCAGCTACATAGTCGTCAATGCTCTCGTCTTCACCCTGTTTCCTTTTGTAGAATTTGTACCTATGGACAGCAATACACACCATAGGTTTATAGTAGCTATCCAAATCCTCTATAGCATCATCATATACATTTCTATCCACACCATCATGTCTTTTTAGGGCTCGGCCTACGTCACCACGAAGTGGGGCGGAGCTCCGAGCTCTTATGTAATAGAAAAAAAAAAGTTACTTTAGGGGTCCGGGCTGCAACATTCCTTAGTGCGCGCGCGTTTTTTATGGCATCTGCCTAGAGATTCGTCTTCGCTGTGCTGTCTATTTAGTAGCCTTGACGTGATAGGCTATATTTACTTTTCACCCGCCATTGTTTTCATTTTCATTGCATTTTCTGTGCGGTTATGCGCACGGCAGACTATTAATCTTAATTAGAAGCTGTCAGAGTGCCCGTGTAATGCAATTCAGATGGTGGGAGCGCGTTCACCATTCAGCCTTTCAGGCGCGCGTGTAACATGTACCTTTCGCGCACGGAAGTCCATTAATTTTAATTAGGAGCTGTCAGGGTGCTCCTCCAAATGCAATCCAGATGTTGTATTTGCAGTGTTAATAATTCTATGGTAAGAGGCAGTTGCTTCCTCAGCAGAGTTTGCCTAAAGCACAGCATGACGAACCGCTTTGCTCTGCCGATGTGAAATGCTCGCTTATTTGCTCGTAACTTTAGTTTACAAGGAACACCCGTGAAGGCAACATGCTGTCCATTAATAATTTAATAACAGTAAATAACTGTCTCCGTATTGTCACTACTTCCTGCGTCTACAGAGAGCCACTTAAACGTCTAAACATTTTCCAGGACTGTGTGGGGGACTCGTTATGTGTAGAGTGATTTAGGATTTGAGTATGCCTTTTATCTCAGCCAACAGAAATGCTTATTGCCTGCAGAGTCCACTCTTAACAGCGATTCTTGGGAAATGGTGCGGCATTGTTGTTAAAATGCGGGCCTCATTTCACTACTTTACTTTACTGTGTCTCTCCAATGCGTGATTATTTATTGATGCCTCCTTGAGTCTTACACACAGTTGTATCACAGCTCAGCAAAGGCGTTTTGCCCTCTCCCTGTAACCCCTTCTTCCATCTAATCTGCAGACCATTGTAGGGTCTAGCAATGAGAATGCGCCCTTCTGCTTCCATCTTATACAAAGAAGTACGGTTGTGCGCCTGCAGCTGAGATGAGTGAATATAAAGTCATAGTAAATGCAGACTGAGAGTGATTATATAGTAAGAGTAAATACAGTTTGAGCTTCAGTGAAGAATCAGTACAAGTACATAGTGTCAGACATGCCTATATGCAAAAAAACTGCACCCTGTCACACCATACACACACATACACCACACACACACACACGATATACACACGACACACACATACACAACACACACATACCACACACACACACACCACACACCCCACTCTCTCACCACCACACACTCATCACCAGTCACGACAACACACTCACTAACAAAGACTCACCCCCACAGATTCACCACCACACACTCACCCCCACACACTAACTCCACACAGTCAACAATACAAACAGAAATACACACACAAACATAGTGCATAGGGGGTGAAGAGTGCAAAGGGAGTGAAGAGTGCACAGTACATAGGGAGTGCACAGTGCATAGGGAATGCAGAGTGCACAGTGCATAGGGAGTGCACAGTGCATAGGGAATGCAGAGTGCACAGTGCATAGGGAGTGCAGAGTGCATAGGGACTGCCAAGTGCATAGGGAGTGCAGAGTGCATAGGGACTGCAGAGTACATAGGGAGTGCAGAGTGCATAGGGAGTGCAGAGTGCAGAGTGAGTAGGGAGTGCTACGGAGTGCTAGAGAGTGCAGAGTGAAGAGGGAGTGCTAGAGAGTGCGGAGTGAGTAGGGAGTTCTAGGGAGTGCTAGAGAGTGCAGAGTGAGTAGGGAGTGCGATGGAGTGCTAGAGTGCAGAGTGAGTGAGTGCAGAGTAGTGAGTTGAGTAGTGAGTTGAGTAGTGAGTAGAGTAGTGAGTAGAGTAGTGAGTAGAGTAGTGAGTAGAGTAGTGAGTAGAGTAGTGAGTAGAGTAGTGAGTAGAGTAGTGAGTGCAGAGTAGTGAGTAGAGTAGTGAGTAGTGAGTAGAGTAGTGAGTAGTGAGTGCAGAAAGTGAGTAGAGTAGAGTAGTGAGTAGTGAGTAGAGTAGTGAGTGGAGTAGTGAGTAGAGTCGAGTAGTGAGTAGGACATCACAGGCAGCAACTGTGCAAGCTTCTTACACTCAAAAGGAGACCACAGGCAGCTGAGGTGCAAGCTTCTCCCACTCACAAGAAGGACATCACAAACAGCAGCGGTGCAAGCTTCTCACACTCAAAACAACGACATCACAGGCAGCAGCAGTGCAAACTTCTTACATTCACAAGGAGACCACAGCCAGCAGAGGTGCAAGCTTCTCACACTCGTAAGAAGGACATCACAAACAGCAGTGGTACAAGCTTCCCTTACACACTCACAGCAGGTACTGTGCCAAGGCAGCAGCAGCAACAGAGCAAGAGTCCCTTACAAAGAACAGGAACAGCACAGAAATGCAAGCTTCTCACACTCACAAGAAGGACATCACAGGCAGTAACAGTGCAATATTCTCACACTCACAAGGAGACCACAGGCAGCAGCAGTGCAAGCTTCTCACAATCGCAAAGAAACCACAGGCAGCAGAGGTGCAATCTTCTCACACTCGCAAGAAAGACATCACAAGCAGCAGTGGTGCAAGCTTCTCACAATCACAAGGAGACTACATGCAGCAGAGGTGCAAACTTCTCACACTCGCAACAACGAAAAACAGGAATAGCACAGAGATGCACAATGCTATATTCTCATACTCACAGGCAGCAGCTGTGCAAGCTTCTCACACTCACAAGGAGACCACAGGCAGGTGAGGTGCAAGCCTCTCCCACTCACAAGAAGGACATGACAGGCAGCAGCTGTGCAAGCTTTTTACACTCACAAGGAGACCACAGGCAGCAGCTGTGCAAGCTTCTTACACTCACAAGGAGACCGCAGGCAGTTGAGGTGCAAGCTTCTCACACTCACAAGAAGGACATCACAGCCAGCAGCTGTGCAAGCATCTTACACTCACAAGGAGACCACAGGCAGGTGAGGTGCAAGCTTCTCCCACTCACAAGAAGGACATCACAAACTGTAGTGGTGCAAGCTTCTCACACTCACAAGAAGGACATCACAGGCAGCAGCTGTGCAAGCTTCTTACATTCACAAGGAGACCACAGGCAGTAGAGTAGTGAGTAGAGTAGTGAGTAGTGAGTGCAGAGTAGTGAGTAGTGAGTAGAGTAGTGAGTAGTGAGTAGTGAGTGCAGAGAGTGAGTAGAGTAGTGAGTAGAGTAGTGAGTAGAGTAGTGAGTAGTGAGAGCAGAGTAGTGAGAGCAGAGTAGTGAGTGCAGAGTAGTGAGTAGTCAGTGCAAAGTAGTGAGTGCAAAGTAGTGAGTGCAGAGATGTGAGTGCAGAGATGTGAGTGCAGAGATGTGAGTGCAGAGATGTGAGTGCAGAGTAGTGCAGTGAGTGCAGAGTAGTGAGTAGAGTAGTGAGTAGAGTAGTGAGTAGAGTAGTGAGTAGAGTAGTGAGTAGAGTAGTGAGTGCAGAGTACTGAGTAGTGAGTAGAGTAGTGAGTAGTGAGTGCAGAGTAGTGAGTAGAGTAGTGAGTAGTGAGTAGAGTAGTGAGTAGAATAGTGAGTAGTGAGTAGAGTAGTGAGTAGGGTAGTGAGTAGGGTAGTGAGTAGGGTAGTGAGTAGGGTAGAGAGTAGTGAGTAGAGTAGTGAGTAGTGAGTGCAGAGTAGTGAGTAGTGAGTAGAGTAGTGAGTAGAGTAGTGAGTAGAGTAGTCAGTAGTAAGTAGAGTAGTGCATGCAGAGTAGTGAGTGCAAAGTAGTGAGTAGTGAGTAGAGTAGTGAGTAGAGTAGTGAGTAGAGTAGTCAGTAGTAAGTAGAGTAGTGCATGCAGAGTAGTGAGTAGTGAGTGCAAAGTAGTGAGTAGAGTAGTGAGTAGAGTAGTGAGGTGAGTAGTGAGTAGTGAGTGCAGAGTAGTGAGTAGTGAGTAGAGTAGTGTAGTGAGTAGAGTAGTGAGGTGAGTAGAGTAGCGAGGTGAGTAGAGTAGCGAGGTGAGTAGAGTAGAGTAGTGAGTAAAGTAGTGAGTGCAGAGTAGTGAGTAGAGTAGTGAGTAGTGAGTGCAGAGTAGTGAGTAATGAGTGCAGAGTAGTGAGTAATGAGTAGAGTAGTTAGTAGTGAGTAGAGTAGTGAGTAGTGAGTGCAGAGTAGTGAGTAGAGTAGTGAGTAGTGAGTAGAGTAGTGAGTAGTGAGTAGAGTAGTGAGTAGTGAGTAGAGTAGTGAGTAGAAAGTACTGAGTAGAGTAGTGAGTAGAGTAGTGAGTGGCAAGTACTGAGTAGTGAGTAGAGTAGTGAGTAGTGAGCAGAGTAGTGAGTAGTGAGTGCAGAGTAGTGAGTAGTGAGTAGAGTAGTGAGTAGAGTAGTGAGTAGTGAGTAGAGTAGTGAATAGTGAGTTGCGTAGTGAGTAGAGTAGTGAGTAGAGTAGTGAGTAGTACGTGCAGAGTAGTGAGTAGAGTAGTGAGTAGTGAGTGTAGAAAGTGAGTAGAGAGTAGTGAGTAGAGTAGTGAGTAGTGAGTGCAGAGTAGTGAGTAGAGTAGTAAGTAGAGTAGTGAGTAGAGTAGTGAGTAGGACATCACAGGCAGCAACTGTGCAAGCTTCTTACACTCACAAGGAAACAACAGGCAGCTGAGGTGCAAGCTTCTCCCACTCACAAGAAGGACATCACAAACAGCAGCGGTGCAAGCTTCTCACACTCACAAGAACGATATGACAGGCAGCAGCAGTGCAAGTTTCTTACACTCACAAGGAGACCACAGGCAGCAGCGGTGCAAGCTTCTCACACTCACAAGAAGGACATCACAGGCAGAAGCTGTGCAAGCTTCTTACACTCACAAGGAAACAACAGGCAGCTGAGGTGCAAGCTTCTCCCACTCACAAGAAGGACGTCACAAACAGCAACGGTGCAAGCTTCTCACACTCACAAGAACGATATGACAGGCAGCAGCAGTGCAAGTTTCTTACACTCACAAGGAGACCACAGGCAGCAAAGGTGCAAGATTCTCACACTGACAAGAACGACATCACAAGCAGCAGTGGTGCAATCTTCCCTCACACACTCACAGCAGGTACTGTGCCAAGGCAGCAGCAGCAACAGAGCAAGAGTCCCTTACAAAGAACAGGCACAGCACAGAGATGCACAATACAATCTTCTCATACTCACAGGCAGCAGCCGTTCAAGCTTCTCACACTCACAAGAAGGACATCACAGGCAGCAGCTGTGCAATCTTCTTACACTCACAAGAACGATATCACAGGCAGCAGCAGTGCAATCTTCTTACACTCACAAGGAGACCACAGGCAGCAGAGGTGCAAGCTTCTCACACTAACAAGAAGGACATCACAGGCAGCAGCAGAGCAAGCTTCTTACACTCACAAGGAGACGACAGGCAGCAGAGGTGCAAGCTTCTCACACTCGCAAGAACGACATCACAAGCAGCAGTGGTGCAAGCTTCCCTTACACACTGACAGCAGGTACTGTGCCAAGGCAGCAGCAGCAACAGAGCAAGAGTCCCTTACAAAGAACAGGCACAGCACAGAGATGCACAATGCAATCTTCTCATACTCAGAGGCAGCAGCGGTACAAGCTTCTCACACTCACACGAAGGACATCACAGGGAGCAGCTGTGCAAGCTTCTTACACTCACAAGAACGACATCACAGGCAGTAGCAGTGCAAGCTTCTTACACTCACAAGGAGACCACAGGCAGCAGAGGTGCAAGCTTCTCACACTCACAAGAAGGACATCACAGGCTGTAACGGTGCAATATTCTCACACTCACAAGGAGATCACTGGCAGTACACACCACATGAACACACTCCATAACACATAGCAACAATACATTGGCATTCACAATGCCATTAGCTCAAACTCAAATAAATCCGAGCCCTATTGCATTTCTAATGCTTGTTTTAATAATGTTATTGTACACTTTCAAACCTCCAGCACCCAGGCTGTGCAAAAATATCTTTTTCTTCTCCTCTGGTTTCAGAGGCTCATCCTCCTTATCGAAAGTTGATATGTAATTACTAAAATACTCTTTCCACTCTTCCCAATTGATAGTTGAAGCTCCAGCACCTTTTATAAAAGGTTCGGGTGGTTGCAGGTTGTAAATATTGCTATTTGCCATGTTAACAGTCAATTCGCGCTATTTCTATAATTGCCTTAAACGACTTTAGCAGCAGACATTTTTTTCCTGGTTAATGATTAAAGTCATATATATGTGTTTTAATGTCCATTTCACGCCAAGCTATTATCCAGTGTAACAACTAGACTGTAAAAGTTGTCCTTCCAAAATGTCTACTCGCGCATTACGTCACGTCAAGTACCGCGACTGCGCACTTCACTTGTGGAGACTTCCTTCACATCACCTCAGATCTTCACCAGAAGCCTGTTCCACGTTTTAACACGCTAAAGCTTTTTCAATTTTTTTCCTTTTTGAAGAGTTTTACTCACCCTTCCTTACGCTCGTATTTCTTCTGAGATTTCTTCGTGTTTCCACGCTGGAGTTCGCAATGCGATGCCTTGTTACGATTTCCTCATATTTTTATCACCAGCGCTTCCAGATGAAATTCCGCTATGCTCAGCTTTTTAGGTCGAGCCTGGAAATACGCATCTGAAGGATGCGTCCAGGTGGAGAACTATAGCTAGCTGACTCGGGGGAATGAAGGACAAGAAAGTGTTACGAGCTTTTGCTGGCAGATTTGGGTGCGCGAACGCGCACGTTCCGTCCCGCGCCGTGCACATGCGCACACAGACACTCGCTCACACACACCCCCTCCCCCCCCCCACAGTCACACACACACAGACTCCAAGACACATGTACACACGCACGCACGCTCACACACATACATACACAGCCCCCCGCCGCCGCCGCGCGCGCGAACACACATGCCCCCTGCCCTCGCAGCTCATCAAGAAGGCGAAGCCCCACTCACCGGCTTCCTTGGTGCAGCGGCGGCTCTCCTCTCCTCTCCTCCCGGCAGCAGGACTCTTCCTCCCTCCTTCGGCACCGGGGCGCAGGGTAGGCTCCTGTCTGCTCCGGTGCTCAAACAGCCGCGGCTCTTCCGTGGGAGGCGGGGTAGGCTCCCGCCCTCCTACTTCCTGTTTCGGGTTTTCCCGCCCGGCCTGCCTGACTTCCTGGTCGCAGGCCGGCGGCGATGCTCGTTATATTCTAGAAGCTGTTCTAGGGAGATCTCCTTGCAGAGGAGAGGTTTTAATGCATGTCCAGGGCATCTGTCCTCGGTGCTCATACTGCAGTTTTCTTTTCCGCATCTACATTTTGGGGCCCCACTGAAGTCCACCCCTGCAGCTTTATTTCCCAGCTTGGTAGATTTCCTATGTTACATTCCTGGAATCTGGTGGCCTCTGCTGTCTTTTGGAGAGTTAAATGGGCAGCTGTTTGTTGCTATTCCCATTGTATAATGTTGCAAACGGCCGGAATCTGGCAGCAGAGCAGCTCAGCTGTAGTGGGAACATAGCCGTTTGTCGCAGAGCTGTTCTATTGGTCTGTCCTTGCCAATGTTTCCTTTGGAAAACGATCAAGAGTCTGAAATGCACTCCAAAGAGTGTGGATCATCTCCGAGTTTTTATGAATGGCTGCAGACATCTGCATGCGAGTATATCGAGCTGCCTGATGTGTGCGACGGGTCAATGTCTGCAGGAACTTTGTACAAGTGCTGATTACTTGAGGCTTCTTGGACCCCGCTTAGGGGGGAGTACAGGGAGAAAGCAGCGTGTCAATTGAGGGCCTTTTAGGTGGTGGGGGCCCCACTGGGTCTCTTGCGCGGGGGGGGGGGGGCCGGGTCTCTTGCGCGGGGGGGGGGGGGGCCCCCCACTGGGTCTCTTGCGCGGGGGGGGGGGGCCCCCCCACTGGGTCTCTTGCGCGGGGGGGGGGCCCCCCCACTGGGGTCTCTTGCGCGGGGGGGGGGCCCCCCCACTGGGTCTCTTGCGGGGGGGGGGGGGGCCCCCCCACTGGGTCTCTTGCGCGGGGGGGCCCCCCCACTGGGTCTCTTGGGGGGGGGGGGGCCCCCACTGGGTCTCTTGCGCGGGGGGGGGGGCCCCCCACTGGGTCTCTTGCGCGGGGGGGGGGCCCCCCCACTGGGTCTCTTGGGGGCCCCCCACTGGGTCTCTTGCGCGGGGGGGGGGCCCCCCACTGGGTCTCTTGCGCGGGGGGGGGGCCCCCCACTGGGTCTCTTGCGCGGGGGGGGGCCCCCCACTGGGTCTCTTGCGCGGGGGGGGCCCCCCACTGGGTCTCTTGCGCGGGGGGGGGGCCCCCCACTGGGTCTCTTGCGCGGGGGGGCCCCCCACTGGGTCTCTTGCGCGGGGGGGGGCCCCCACTGGGTCTCTTGCGCGGGGGGGGGCCCCCCACTGGGTCTCTTGCGCGGGGGGGGGGCCCCCCACTGGGTCTCTTGCGCGGGGGGGGGGGCCCCCCACTGGGTCTCTTGCGCGGGGGGGGGGGGCCCCCCACTGGGTCTCTTGCGCGGGGGGGGGGCCCCCCACTGGGTCTCTTGCGCGGGGGGGGGGGCCCCCCACTGGGTCTCTTGCGCGGGGGGGGGGGGCCCCCCACTGGGTCTCTTGCTCGGGGGGGGGGGCCCCCCACTGGGTCTCTTGCTCGGGGGGGGGGCCCCCACTGGTCTGCGGGGGCCCTGGCTCTTGCGCGGGGGGGGGCCCCCACTGGGTCTCTTGCGCGGGGGGGGGGCCCCCCACTGGGTCTCTTGCGCGGGGGGGGGCCCCTCACTGGGTCTCTTGCGCGGGGGGGGGGGCCCCCACTGGGTCTCTTGCGCGGGGGGGGGGGGCCCCCACTGGGTCTCTTGCGCGGGGGGGGGGGCCCCCCACTGGGTCTCTTGCGCGGGGGGGGGGCCCCCCACTGGGTCTCTTGCGCGGGGGGGGGGGGCCCCCCCCACTGGGTCTCTTGCGCGGGGGGGGGGGCCCCCCCCACTGGGTCTCTTGCGCGGGGGGGGGGCCCCCCCACTGGGTCTCTTGCGCGGGGGGGGCCCCCCCACTGGGTCTCTTGCGCGGGGGGGGGGCCCCCCACTGGGTCTCTTGCGCGGGGGGGGGGGGGCCCCCACTGGGTCTCTTGCGCGGGGGGGGGGGGCCCCCCCACTGGGTCTCTTGCGCGGGGGGGGGGGGGGGGGCCCCCCACTGGGTCTCTTGCGCGGGGGGGGGGGCCCCCCACTGGGTCTCTTGCGCGGGGGGGGGCCCCCCACTGGGTCTCTTGCGCGGGGGGGGGCCCCCCACTGGGTCTCTTGCGCGGGGGGGGGGGCCCCCCACTGGGTCTCTTGCGCGGGGGGGGGGCCCCCCACTGGGTCCTCTTGCGCGGGGGGGGGGCCCCCCACTGGGTCTCTTGCGCGGGGGGGGGGGCCCCCCCACTGGGTCTCTTGCGCGGGGGGGGGGCCCCCCACTGGGTCTCTTGCGCGGGGGGGGGGGGCCCCCCACTGGGTCTCTTGCGCGGGGGGGGGGGCCCCCACTGGGTCTCTTGCGCGGGGGGGGGGGCCCCCACTGGGTCTCTTGCGCGGGGGGGGGGGGCCCCCACTGGGTCTCTTGCGCGGGGGGGGGGCCCCCACTGGGTCTCTTGCGCGGGGGGGGGCCCCCCACTGGGTCTCTTGCGCGGGGGGGGGCCCCCCCACTGGGTCTCTTGCGCGGGGGGGGGGGGGGGGCCCCCACTGGGTCTCTTGCGCGGGGGGGGGGGGGCCCCCACTGGGTCTCTTGCGCGGGGGGGGGGGGGCCCCCACTGGGTCTCTTGCGCGGGGGGGGGGGCCCCCACTGGGTCTCTTGCGCGGGGGGGGGGGGCCCCACTGGGTCTCTTGCGCGGGGGGGGGGGGGGGCCCCCACTGGGTCTCTTGCGCGGGGGGGGGGGGGGCCCCCACTGGGTCTCTTGCGCGGGGGGGGGGGGGGCCCCCACTGGGTCCCTTGCCGGGGGGGGGGGGGGCCCCCACTGGGTCTCTTGCGCGGGGGGGGGCCCCACTGGGTCTCTTGCGCGGGGGGGGGGGGCCCCCACTGGGTCTCTTGCGCGGGGGGGGGGGGGCCCCCACTGGGTCTCTTGCGCGGGGGGGGGGGGGCCCCCACTGGGTCTCTTGCGCGGGGGGGGGGGGCCCCCACTGGGTCTCTTGCGCGGGGGGGGGGGCCCCCACTGGGTCTCTTGCGCGGGGGGGGGCCCCCCCACTGGGTCTCTTGCGCGGGGGGGGGCCCACTGGGTCTCTTGCGCGGGGGGGGGCCACTGGGTCTCTTGCGCGGGGGGGGGGCCACTGGGTCTCTTGCGCGGGGGGGGGCCACTGGGTCTCTTGCGCGGGGGGGCCACTGGGTCTCTTGCGCGGGGGGGCCACTGGGTCTCTTGCGCGGGGGGGCCACTGGGTCTCTTGCGCGGGGGGGCCACTGGGTCTCTTGCGCGGGGGGGCCACTGGGTCTCTTGCGCGGGGGGGCCACTGGGTCTCTTGCGCGGGGGGGCCACTGGGTCTCTTGCGCGGGGGGGCCACTGGGTCTCTTGCGCGGGGGGGGCCACTGGGTCTCTTGCGCGGGGGGGGCCACTGGGTCTCTTGCGCGGGGGGGGCCACTGGGTCTCTTGCGCGGGGGGGGCCACTGGGTCTCTTGCGCGGGGGGGCCACTGGGTCTCTTGCGCGGGGGGGCCACTGGGTCTCTTGCGCGGGGGGGCCACTGGGTCTCTTGCGCGGGGGGGCCACTGGGTCTCTTGCGCGGGGGGGCCACTGGGCCTCTTGCGCGGGGGGCCACTGGGCCTCTTGCGCGGGGGGGCCACTGGGCCTCTTGCGCGGGGGGGCCACTGGGCCTCTTGCGCGGGGGGGCCACTGGGCCTCTTGCGCGGGGGGGCTACTTGGCCTCTTGCGTGGGGGGCTACTGGGCCTCTTGTATATGGGGCTACTGGGCCTCTTGTATATTGGGGCTAATGGGTCTCTTGCATGGGAGCTGGGTGCTTCTGCCTCCGTCCTGGGCCCCATCCTACTACTGCTTTGCAGACTGGTCTAAGTACAGTCTTTTTAGCTCTGGACTATATCGGTACCGATAGCAAGCAGTAACAGACTTCTCAGGTAGGTGGTTCTGGCGTGTTCCAAGCTCAGTACTCCACAGTATCCCAACAGAGCAATAATGTGAATCTTCAAGGTCGTGCCAGATACCAGCAGTACCTTGGCGTGGGGAAACTTTAGCGAGGGATTGGTAATTCCCTGCCTTTTCCTTCTCCCCACTTACCATCCTCCCCTTACTCTTGACCCTATTCCTGGGTTCGAGCCGGTCTATGGGCAGGTGTATGTATCTGGCACAGGTGTGGCCCTGCCCCCTCTAGTGCTGCCCCGCCCCTGGCAGGAACCCTCAGCATTCATCTGGCTCTCCCTCCCTGTTCTCGGTGGGGACACATTGGCTGACTCTTGGGCCAGGTTCACAGGGAGCAGCAGCGAATGCCCCCTCCCAGAGTCTGTGCAAGCTCCAGATTTGGTGCTAGTCTCTGGTTAGTCACTTCGGTACATTGAGGGATAAACCATGGGCCATAAGTCCCAGGACCTCCATGAGGCAGATTGCACAATCCTGGCTTTATTCGTGGTGCTGGTTAGCAGCGCAGCCTGCTCTGGTTCAGTAGTCACTGCATCCCGGTCTGCTCAGCCACACTACAGGCTGTTGCAGCAGCACAGTCTGCTTAAGCACAGCTTCAGAGTGCCTAGTGCTCTCATATACAACTCCAGGATTGCAGCAGTACAATTTCAGGACAGTGCTGCAAGCTGCTTGGACACAACTTCAGTGTTGCAGCGGCAAATTCCACTTACGCACAACCCCAGGGCAATACCACAGTGCGACTCAAGATATTGATGTGGAATATTACTTTGTGGGAATTATGGCAGAACACATATTCCCTTACTCTTCCACCCATAGATTCCCCTCAGTGAGTTAAGCTCCCGCTCAAGTGATCTGTCTTTAATCTGTATGTCATTCATGCCTTAACTGTACATGTTGTGTGAGTAATGAAAGCTTGTTTTAGTGTTTTCTTCTGGATCTGTTCTGGTGGGCATGGAGGATTACACTTGCTGCCTTCTGTGAAAGTGGGAAACTTGCTTTGCTATTGCCATCCAGTACCAGATGTGTGAGGAAACAAAACGTTGCACTGTTTCTGCCTGATCTGTATGTGCACACCACCACATCCACCACCACATCCACATCCACCACTACCAGATCCACCACCACCACCGCACCCAGCACCACCACATCCACACCCACCACATCCACCACCACATCCACCAACACCACATCCACAACCACATCCACAACCACATCCACAACCACATCCACAACCACATCCACAACCACATCCACCACCACCACCACATCCACCACCACCACCACATCCACCACCACCACCACATCCACCACCACCACATCCACCACCACCACATCCACCACCACCACATCCACCACCACCACCACATCCACCACCACCACCACATCCACCACCACCACCCTCATCCACCACCTCATACCCCACACCACCTCATACCCCACAACACATCCACCTCAACCACATCCACCACAACCACATTCACCACCACCACATTCACCACCACCACATTCACCACCACCACATTCACCACCACCACATTCACCACCACCACATTCACCACCACCACATTCACCACCACCACATTCACCACCACCACATTCACCACCACCACATTCACCACCACCACATCCACCACCACCACATCCACCACCACCACGTCCACCACCACCACGTCCACCACCACCACGTCCACCACCACCACCACATCCACCACCACATCCACCACCACCACATCCACCACCACCACATCCACCACCACGTCATCCACCACCACCACCACAACCTCCACCACCACAACCTCCACCACCACAACCTCCACCACCACATCTGTGTGTTTGTGACTGTGTGTGTGGCTGTGTGTATGTAGCTCTGTGTGTGTGTGTGATTCTGTGTGTGTGTGGCTCTCTGTCAGTGTGGGTGCAAATGCAATAGGTCTCGCGTTTGCGAGAGATTAAGCTATTGGCATTGTAAACGACAATGCCATTTATTTATCTGTTTTCAAAACCAACACATAAATACAAAATTTGTCATTTACAATGCCAATAGCTCTAACTTTTGCAAAGGCAAGACCGTTGCATTACTCAGTGCCACCACAGAATCAATCTGTGCAACCATTCAACAACAACTGGTTCAAATATACGCTATCAATGTTTCAAGCTTTATTGCAAATGTCACAAAAAGATGTTAATATTTCACTTCTGTTCTTGGATTTTCGTCACAATAAAATACACTGAACATAATTTCACAAAAGTTCTTTAGAAAAGTTTAAGCTATTGCCATTATAAATTACAATAACTTTTATTTAAGTATTAGTTATTTAAAAAAATTAAACGCCATTGTTATTTGTAATATCAATACATCTAAGTCATGTAAATACAAAATATATTGCATTACAAATGCTATAGGTATCACATTTGCGAAAGTTATAACTATTGGCATTGTAAATGACAAAGCTATTAATTTTGCTATTTTCAAAAACAACACATAAGTAAAAACTTTGCCATTTACAATACCAATAGCTCAAACTTTCCTAATGCGAGACCTATTGCATTGCAAATGCTTGTTTTTTATACTCCGCTGTTCCTCAGTTTCCTTACGTTAATCTCACTTCCATAAATTTAATCTCTTCTAATATGCCAACAAACGCTTCTCTTCTTCATTTGTTTCTTTGCTCACTGCTCCCTGCCCACGTTTTAACGTACCGTTAATTTGTGAGAAATAAAGCACCCAGGCAACACACAATCACTGGCACAGATTGAAAAAATGCAATAATAATAAATAATAAAGCACAAAAAAATATATAGCAGAAAGTTAGCACAGAAAGTTCAATTTAATAAAAACTTATTTTATAAGAATGTCACGAAATGATGCATTGACATACTGATTAAAAGACAATAAAACGATTTCTTTCAATGAATATACAACAAATGTACATGATTTGTTTGTATAACTGGATAATACAGTCAGGAGATGGTTTCCGTCTGACATTCTTATAAAATAAGTTTTTATTAAATTGAACTTTCTGTGCTAACTTTGTGCTATATATTTTTTTGTGCTTTATTATTTATTATTATTGCATTTTTTCAATTTGTGCCAGTGATTGTGTGTTGCCTGGGTTCTTTATTTCTCACAAATTATTTGCCCTGACCCAGGAACTTTATCCCTATCAGGGGGTCCTTGTTCTTTACATATTAACGTACCGTTAAGCCAGACCTTTATTTTTGTTTTCCTTTCCCGTTATTTTCCTCACTTCGTCTCCGTGAATTTCCTTCAGCATTTATTAATATTCTTTCACACGTTGGGTTCCTTTGGCGTGTTTTCCGTCATCCTCGTCGCCAAATTGTAAAGTAAGAGTTAGGAGATTGGCAGTAGATTAAGTTATTTAATGGCATGAAAGACAACACACCGTATGCATGTGCAGCCTAGCAGGGAAAGCAACAACTGTCACTGTCAACTGTCAACTGTCAACGAATACACAGTTGTCAACATTCCAGCTGGACACTAGCCAATAGCGTGCAGGGGAACGGCACGCGCAGGGGAGGGTAAGTGAAAGGGCTAAGTCCCAACCGCGCGTCGCTGCGGACATACGGCTCTGGCGTGTAGCGGCTGATCTGCGGGGCCCGTCTGAGACATGGCCGGCGGTACCCTTCAATCAGACCTGTGGACGCGCCGAGAGGTGAGGCGGTACAGTGGTGCCACGGCTGCGAGGACAGTTTGGATTCCTTCCCCCATCCTCCCCCACTGATTGAATTTGCGGCGATGATCCAGTGGCCCTTGCAGGGGCCCAGCAGATAATAGGGAGGTGGCTCTCTCTCATACACCAGACTGAAGTCTGGCAGGAAGCTGCAGGTGGTGGAGGCCATACGCAGCCCTGATTTCACGCAAGCCGTTTGGAAAGGCTGAATTCGACCCAACAGGCCCTGGTCGGCCCCCTTTGCCAAATTAGGCTGCTCCAATGCTGGGAGAGTGCTGCAGGACGATCTGGGTGGCGCTGGGGGGACCAGCACTCACCTACTTTGGGCATCATCCACATATCGTTTGAACCATCCAGGTGAAGCTTAGGGGTGCCCCTGTTACTCATTGTTCCACATCCAGCATACACCTGGCAACAAACAGAACGAAACAATTAAACCGCTGAGCTGTTCGGGCCCACAACTCAGACCGGTCACAGGAACATGCTGATCGATAAAATATCGACGCAACCCACGATGGCGGCGGAGAAAGGTAAAGCTACTGGGGAGAAGGGTCCTAAAACTATACAAACGAGTAGGCTTGACCGCTACACCCTCCCAACAGACATGCTCCCAAAAACAACAGTCTGGGGGTGGTGCCGCCGCTGCTGACCATGGAGGGGAAGATCAGGAACTGTCACTAAAGGACATCATGAAGGCAATCACCACGGGCCAATCCGCGCTGGAGCGCAAAATGGACACCATCACTACTACTAGTTATTTTTCAGGGCAACAGGCACTCTGCAAGTTTACTATGGGCAGTTTTGAGCCCAGAGTGCAGGGCAGCGGGAAGGGGGCAGTTGGATTGGGGGGGGGGGAGATTGTTGGGTTGGAGGATTGTGTTCACGCAGCATTACAGTTGATACATTGGTATTCTCTTTTACTACCATCGCAGAGGCACTGGCATCGGCCATCTAATCTATGAACAACATAGGGGACAAAAATGTTAAAATATTGAGCTGGAATGTCAAAGGGATGGGTATCGTCCTCCTACAAGAGACACACTTAGTTGGAAATCTTGCAAAGCAATGCATAGAGGGGGGTACAAAATGGTGGCACATGCTGGATTCACCTACAGCTCCAGAGGGGTCGGCATCATGGTTAAGAATTCCCTCCCCCTGAATGTTGACTCCACAGGGACAGATGAGAGGGGCAGATACGCTGGGATTTCAGGCACATGGGAGGGCCGCACACTTACACTGATGTCTGTCTGTTCCCCCAGGCTTACAGGGCGCCACCTTCACCGACCTGGGTACAGTTCTACTCACAGTACCAGATGGCCTCCTTGTCCTCCTAGGTGATTTCAAAGCTATAGTCTTGGGCACATTGGGCCATTATACCCCCAGGGAGATGGGACCCTCTGCACGCTGGTTGCTTGACTTTCTTGACACTATGGGCTTAGTGGATGGCTGGAGAATATACCACCCAGACCAGATACAGCACACATTTCACTCAGGTGCCCACAAGTCTTTCCTGCCTAGACTACTGATTACTCCTGGCAGCACAAGCTTCTCACATACATGAAATCAGACACCTGGCCAGGGGTATCTCTGACCACTCTCCGGCGTGGGTGCACATCTTACTTAACCAAGTCATTGTGGGTGGACTAGCTCCCATTAACCCCTGGTATCTTCGAGACCCGAAACTCCATAAAAATTTCCTAAAAGCCATGGACGACTACTTTTCTGAAAACGTGGGGTCTGTATCTTCGTCCCAGTCCCTGTGGGAGGCATGCAAGGCAGTAATCTGATGTCAGGCTTTGTCCTTAATCGCAGGGGTGAAAAAAGACAAACAAAAAGAGGTTCTTGCCATAGAGGCCGACATTTACCGACTGGAGGGTGACCTAGAAACTGGTGTGACACCGGAAAAGCTTCATCTCCTGAGTTTAAAACAGCACGACTACAAAGCCCTGGTCAATGACAAGGCCAAACTCTTGGGCAGGGAGCGTCAAGGTAGAATTTACGACCAGGCTAATAGCCTGGCTAGACAAGAAAGACTGGGCATGCTAGCTAGTCCAGGAACTCAAAGTTGAGGGAGGTGCCTCCCTCACTGAACCACAAGAAATAGTGGATAGGTTTGCTACTCACTTCCAAAAAGTATACTCGACAGTGACCTCAAACACCGAGGAAGACTTAACCGACCTTCTTCAGGACATTCAACTCCCCTGTCTTTCCTCAACAGACCGCGACTTGACCGCAGACGAAATCACGCAAGCAGTTTGTGCATTGAAATCGGGCAAGGCCCTTGGACCAAACGGTATCCCTATTGAACTGTGCAAACTGCGGCCCGATAAACTTTCCCCATACTTAAAACTGATGTTTGAGGAATCTAGAGAACTTGGGACACTGCCGAGCGAACAGAGAATAGACACCATCGACACTATAGATAAGGATGGAAAGCCCAAGACAGACTGTGCCTCATACAGGCCAATTTCCCTCCTCAAAGCCGAACCCAAAATGTTGGCCAAGCTCCTGGCTACCCGACTGATTAACCGCATGCGCGCTAGCAGTTTTCCCGCTGTGCGCGGCACTTTTAAAAAACCCGTGTTACATGACGAGCTCAGCTCGTCATGAGCGTATGAGAGGCGTAACTCATGACGAGCTGAGCTCGTCATGAGCGTCGAAGGGGTTAAGGTAATAACCAAATTGATACACCCAGACCAATTGGGCTTTATGCCTCACAGAAATACGGCCTTGAACCTACGCAGGATACATGGAGTGCTAGGCAGAGCATCGACCATCCAGGAATCATCTGCGATAGTGTCCCTGGTCGCGACCATGGCATTTGCCACTGTTGAATGGCCCTACCTTTGGGCAGTCCTCGCAAAATTGGGATTTGGCCCTAACTACGTGGGGTGGGTGCATCTCCTATACCGGGAACCCTTGGCCCAGGTTGTGGTCAACAATAAACTGTCGGGCACGGTTCAGCTTAGCCGTGGGAACCGCCAGGGGTGCCCGCTCTCACCACTACTCTTCACCCTTGCCCTAAAGCCTCTGGCTGCTTGGATCCGACAAGATCGCATGATACGAGGGCTGAGATGGTCCCCGGATTGGGAGGACCTAATTTCTCTATATGCGGACGATATCTTGCTTTATCTGGCCTCCCCACAAAATCCCTCATAGCAGTGCTAGATATATTAGCAATATTCAGCAGATTTTCTTGCTTCACAGTCAACTGGGGTAAATCCTTATTATTTGCTCTTAGAGGAGACCCCCCCCCCTTGATCCATCAGCCCGGTACGCCCAAAACCTTATTCTGCCCCCGAGTAGACTCAAAACAGACATTGCTAGCTGGAAATCGCTTCCTCTCTCCCTGCTGGGCAGAGCGGCCCTGTTTAAAATGATGTCCTTACCTAGATTTCTATGCACTGCAAAACGCCCTGGATCCAGTCCCCGCACAGTCCTTCCAAGGGGCCCCAGAGAGAGCAGGCAGCCAAGGAAAGAAGCCTGTGTATTGGAGGAAGTGGAGAAACGAGCGGCTTCCTCCTCTCCCTCGGCAGCGGAAAACCAGCACACAGACTCACCAGCAATGACTGAATCACAGGTTACCACATTGCTGGGGGGAGGCCCATCTGCAACCCAATAGGCGTGAGGATTGGCTATGATCTACACCTTTCAGGTTTTGAAGGGGTTTGTGTGTTTGCAGTGATGTTTGGACATATGACCTAATCAGCACTGAATAGAGGGCCGTGGGTTGAGACTACTCTCAAGCAGGCCTACCACTGTTATTGGGTGCTACCCAACAGCCTACAAAGTACCACTGGTAAAGACAATTATTTAGAGTTGTTAGTATTGCATCACAGAGCCAATGGCTGGCCACCTGTTGGTGTACCGGCCTGGGAATGGGAGTTGGGTGTTAATGAACAAGCTACTTACCTTTGTAACACTATCTGGTAGAGACTATCTAGCTGCAGATTCCTTATCTTTGACTTTCCCAGGCATCAGGCTGGATCTGGAAACTTTTACTGAGCAATACCCCTTGCGCGTGCCCTCAGGTGGCTTCATGACGTTGTCTGAGTCAGTAGCATAGGGTATGTCGCGATACTTATATAGGCGGCACTCAGGTGCGCGGGCGTCAGTACTTTTCTTTTCTCCAAGCCAGAGGCACAGAGCCACGAAGTAACTGACGTGGTCGTATGCAAAACTAAGGCCCTGAAAAGGGGAGTAACCCTAGCCCTACAAAATTTGGCCGCAAAGGGGAAGGCATGGGTGGGGCTTTAAGGAATCGGCAGCTAGAAAGAGTCTCTATCAGAAAATGCGTTACCAAAGTTAAGTAACTTGTTCATCTGATAGAGACTTCTAGCTTACCTTTGAATTAGATACCCAAGCCATACCATCCTGGCGGTAGGTGCATACCAATACCTCAAACTAGGAAGTCCAGTAGGACCGAATGGGCAAAATGCATGTCCCTGCATAAATGACTGTCCAGGAAGTAGTGCTTGACAAACATGTAAGAAGTTTCCCAAGTTGCTGCCTGGCAGATATCCAGACACCCTGAGCCAAGATCTTAGTCATACCCTTACTCCTGGTGGAATGGGACCTTAATCCCCCAGGGGGCTGCTTCTTAGCCAGGGCACAGCATATCTTAATGCAGAGAATGACCCAGCAAGAGATGATCCTTTTCTGCGCTGCCCTTGCCTCCTTAGCTCCCTACAGAGTTGGTCATACACCCGGAACTCTTTTGTGCTGTCAAGGTAAAATGACAGTGGAGACGCTCCTCTTCCTTAGAGGGATGCAGGGGAGCACAGAAGGTGGGCAGCATGATGGATTGACCCAGGTGGAATGGGGTCACAACTTTTGGCAAGAATGAAGCATGGGAGCGAAGCACCACTTTGTCTGGAAAAGACATGTAGGGAAGCGTGCAAGATAATGCCTGCAACTCACCCTCCAGGCAGATTTAATTGCCACTAAAGAGGATGGTGAGCAGCCGGAGGGGACAGTGTCGCAATGGCTCGAAGGGAGCACGCATAAGATAAGTGAGGACCAAATTAAGGTCCCACTGTGACATAACAAAGGGCGTGTGTGGAAACAAGTGAGCATGACTTTTAGAAACCTATGCACAATTGGAGACCTTAAGAGAGAGGGCTGGTCTGGCAGCTGCAAAAAAGCAGACCGAGCAGTGATATAACCCTTGAGAGTACCCAAAGCAGAGCCCTGTTGGACAAGGGATAGAATGAATAAAAGAACAGAGGGAAGAGAAGCAGAAAGTGTCAATAGACCTTTCTGCACCGTAGAATACAAATTTCTGCCAATGGCAGGCATATACCATCTTAGTGGAGGGACGCCTGCTCATTCAATCAATCAATCATAACATTTGTAAAGCGCACTACTTACCTGTGAGGGTCTCAAGGCCCTGGGGGGTGGGGAGTGCTGCTACTGCTCCAAGAGCCAGGTCTTGAGGAGTCTTCTGATGGTCAGCAGGTCTTGGGTCTGCCGTAGGTAGATGGGGATGGTGCTCCAGGTCTTGGCGGCGAGGTGGGAGAACGATCTACCGCCGGAGGTCGCTTTTCGGATGTGGGGGACGGTGGCGAGGGCGAGGTCGGCGGGGCAGAGCTGGCGGGTGGGGCTGTGGAAGCGGAGTTGTCTGTTGAGGTACGCTGGTCCGGTGTTGTGGAGTGCCCTGTGTGCGTGGGTGAGGTGCTTGAAGGTTATCCTCTTATTGACAGGGAGCCAGTGCGGGTCTCTCAGGTGGGGTCTGATGTGGCTGCAGCAACGGATGTAGAGGATCAGCCGTGCAGAGGCGTTCTGGATGCGTTGAAGCCATTTCAGGAGTTTGGCCGAGGCTCCTGCGTAGAGGGCGTTTCCGTAGTCCAGCCTGCTGCTGACAAGGGCCTGGGTGACCGTTCTTCTTGTTTCGTTGGGGAACCACTTGTAGATCTTGCGGAGGGTGTTAAAGCAGGAGGAAGAGACGGGGTCGTCCCAGGCTGAGCGGGTGGATCCGAGGATGAGGAACTCCGTCTTGTCCAAGTTCAGCTTCAGTCAGCTGTTCCTCATCCATTCGGCGATGGTCTTCATTCCTTCGTGGTGGTTGGTTTTGGTGGTGTGGGTGTTCTTGGTGAGGGAGAGGATCAGCTGGGTATCATTGGCACAGGAGATGATGTTGCGGTCATGCTGTCGGGCGACGTGGGCGAACGGTGCCATGTAGATGTTAAACAGCGTTGGGCTGAGGGATGAGCCCTGGGGTACGCCGCAGATGATCTCGGTGGCTTCGGAGCGGAAGGGGGGGGGGGGGGAAGAGGCAGAAGCTCTCTGTTCTGAGAGGAAGGAGGTGGTCCAGTCCAGGGTCTTCTCTTGGATCCCTGCGTCTTGGAGGCGTGTGCGAAGTGTGCAGTGGCAGACCGTGACAAAGGCGGCTGACTGGTCCAGGAAGATGAGGGCTGCGGTTTCCCCGTTGTCTAGCAGGACCCGGATGTCATTGGTGGCGGCGCTGAGGGCAGTTATGGTGCTGTGATTGCTGCGGAAGCGGGACTGGGATGGGTCCAGGATGCTGTTCTCCTTGAGGTAGTGGGTCAGTTGTTTGTTGACTGTCTTCTCAATGAGCTTCACCGGGAACGGGGGTAGGGAGATGGGCCGGAAGTTCTTGGGGTCCTTGAGGTCCTCGTTGGGTTTCTTGAGTAAGGCGTTGATCTCGGCGTGCTTCCAGCTCTCCGGGAAGGTTGCTGTCTCGAAGGAGATGTTGATGGCTTTCCGGAGATGGGGTGCGATTGTGGTGCTGGCTTTTTTGGAGATGTGGTGTGGGCATGGGTCAGACGGAGATCCGGAGGGGATGGTGTTCATGATCGTGATGGTGTCGTTGTCGTTTGTGTTGGTCCAGGAGAGCAGGAGGTTGGAGCGGATGGTGGTCGTGGCGGCGGAGGTCTCAGTGGTAGTCGGGGTGTTGAAGCGGTCATGTATGTCCGCGATCTTGCGATGGAAGAAGGTGGCCAGCGAATCGCACAGATCTTGCGAAGGTGGCATGTCGTTGGTGTTGGAGCTGGAGTTGGAGAGTTCTTTCACGATGTTGAAGATCTCTTTGCTGTTCTGTGCGTTGTTGTCTAGGCGGTCTTTGAAGGAGAACCTTTTGGTGGATCTGGTGAGGTGATGGTGTCTGTGGGTGGCGTTCTTGTGGGCTTTGTAGCTGTCCGGTGTTCGTTCGCGGAGCCAGTTCTTCTCTAGTTTACTGCAGGATTGCTTGTTGGCCTGGAGGTCTTCAGTGAACCAGCTGGCTTTCTTGCTGGTGTGGCTGTTGGAGGGTTTTTTGAACGGGCGAAGGTGTTGGCGCAGTCGTCGATCCATTGTCTGAGGTTGCGGGCGGCGGTGTCGGAGTCAGTGGGTAGGCTCTGGGGAGGGTGGTGGTTAGTGCGGTCTTCGGTGACTGCTCCAGCAGCTCCGAGGCATCTGTTGGGTGCGGTGGTGCGTGGTGGGCTTCCTGAAGGTGAAGTGGATGCAGTGATGGTGGGTCCAGTGGAGTTCGGTAGTGTGGTTGAAGGAGATGTGGGGGCTTGCGGAGAAGATTGGGTCGAGGGTGTGGCCAGCGGGGTGGGTGTTGTGATGAGATGTCCGAGTCAAAGGTTGTCAATCAGGGTGGTGGAGTTGGTGTCGTTCTCGAGATGGAAGTTCAGGTCTCCCAGGAGGATGTAGTCTGTGGAGGCGAGGGCGTTTGTGCTGATGAAGTCGGCGATGGAGTTGCTGAACTGTGGTCGGTGTCGGGGGGGGGGGGGTGTCTGTAGACAAGGGTTCCACTGAAGGTGGTGTTGGAGTCGGTGTAGATCTGGAAGTGTTGGTGTTCGGCGGTGCTGAGGGTGTTGTCGGTCGAGATTCTGAGTGTGTTCTTGTGGACGATGGTGATTCCTACTCCTACTCCGTTGGTGCGGTCCCTGCGGGTGATCTTGTAGCTGTCCGGGATGGCTATGTCGGGTGCAGAGGAGGGGTTCAGCCTTGTCTCCATCAGAAAGGCGACGTCTGGGGTGGTCGAGTAGAGTAGGTCCCAGAGTTCGACGGCGTGTCTGCGGGCGGATCAGGTGTTGAGAAGAAAGCAGCTGAGCTTTCCTGGTTGGTGGGTTGGCGGGTCGGATGCTGGTGAAGCTGCAGCTCTGGCAGAAGGGTCCTTGGGTGAGTTTCGGGGCAGCCAGGCAGCAGGTGCGTGATCGTCCGGCGTTGAGTGCGTGGAGGGTGCTGGAGTCGTAGCGGTGTCGGGGCGTTCGCGGAGGCCAGGGGTTCTGGCGCTGGGCACGGTCCAGGCGCAGACCGGACCAGACAGGCTTGCCTTAGGCGTGCCAGCGGCGCGGGCGCGCAGCGGCCGCCATATAAGGGGAGGTGGGAGGGAGGAGCAGCTGGGAGGCGGGAGCGGGCCGGCGAATGGGCACTGAGGAGGGCGGGCCTCAGAGGAGAAAGCAGCGGGAAAACGGCAGGATTACGAGCGCAGCAGAGAAAAAAGTGAAATAAGGCAAAAATAACAGAATACAGTTAAGTACAGAAAAAAGTCAATACAGGAGCAGGTAAAACAATTAAAACAGAAAATACAGGGGGTACAGCGGAGCAAGTAAGACAGCAAATACAGGGGGCACAATAATGACACCAAGAGCAGCGGCAACCTTACGGCAGTGGTGGGCTGGGACACTAACACACTGGTGGTGCTGTGCGGCGTGGGGAGCGGCCTACCCTGAAAACAGGGTCAAGGGTCGCCCACCAAAAATCAGTTACATACTTCAGGAGGAAGGTCAAAAGCCATCAACTGTCACCGCTCAATCTCAATGCATGGAGGCGCAGTGTTGACAGGTTTGGGTGGAGGACCCTCCTGTGTTGTTGCGACAAAAGATTCTCCCTAAGGGCAGCCTGATCGGAGGATCGATGCTAATCTTCGGAAGCTCTGGATACCAGAATCTCCTCGCCTAGTCCGAAGCCACAAGGATGACTTGGGCCTGGTCTCTCCTAATCTTCTTCAGAGCCCTAGGCAGGAGTGGTCTGGGCGGAAAGGTGTACAACAGTCCTGAGCTTTACTCATAACTAAAGAAGTCACAGAGAGATAGGTGCCTTGGAAACTCCAGCACGCAGTATTGCTGACACTGGGCGTTCTCTTAGGAGGTGAACAAATCTTACCAAGGTTCTCCCCACTGCTCAAAGAGACCCTACGCCACCTCCAACTGGAGACGCCATTCATTATTCGCTAGCCATCAATGGCCGAGTTCTTCCACCATGGCGTTCAGAGCACCTGCAAGGTTATTTCCTGCTGTTCTAGCTATGTCTAAAGACACAGGGCCTCTCGTAAAGGGTCCATGACCCCACCCAACCCTGCTTGTTGCAGAATCACATGGCGGTGGTTTTGTCCGTGAAAACTGCACTAACTTCCCCTTTACAGAGGGAAGAAATGCTTTCAATGCCAATCGAATCGCTCGGAGCTCCAACAAACTGATGTGTCCCCTGATCTCCACACCTCCCACATGGCCACCCCATCCCAGAAGTGACGCATCTGTCACAACTGAGATTCGGTTGGGGAAGGGAGAGGGGTCTGCCATTGCCCCAATCGAGGTTCGTCAACCACAACTGCAGATCTTTTGCAGTTCCTTCCGAGATCTGAAATACATCGGTGAGCTTTCCCCAATGCTATGCCCACTGGAACTTCAAGTCCCACTGCAGAGCCTACATATTCCACCTGGCATTCTCTACCAACAGGATGCAGGAGGCCATGAGGCCCAACAGCCTCAGAGTCAGTCTCACTGAAATCCAGGATAGAAGCTTAAACATCGGAATCATAATCAGAATATCCTGGACTCGCTGCTCGGAAGTATAGACCCGAAACTGCGCTGTGTCCAGAACAGCTCCAATGAAAGGGAGCGTCTGAGGAGTCAGGTGTGACTTTGGCACATTTATAGAGAACCCCAGCGAATGCAGGAGGTTCGCCGTAGTCTGAAGATGGAAGACAACAGCCGGGGGAGAGGACGCCTTAAACAGCCAGTTGTTGAGGTAGGGAAAGACTGACATCCCTAACCTGCGCAGATGAGCTGCGACTACCGCCATCCTCTTGGTGAACACCCGAGGGGCACTTGTTAAGCCAAAAGTGAGCACAGTACACTGAAAGTGCTTGCAGCCTACCTTGAAACGCAGGGAACGCCTGTGGCCCAGCGAGATGGGGATATCAAAATATCCATTCCTCTAGGTACAACGCTACAATCCAGTCTTCTTGGTCTAGGGCAGACAAGACCTGAGCTAGAGTGAGCCTCTTGAATTTCTCTTTCTTGAGGAAGAAATTGACAGTCCGAAGATCTAAAATGGTCCGCAACCATTTGTTCTTCAGAATCAGAAAGTAGCAGGAATAACAGCCACTACCTACTTCTGAAACCAGGACCCTTTCTATAGCTCCCTTGGCCAAGAGAGAAGTAACATCCTCCTGGCGCAATTTTAAATGATCCTCCATCAGCCGTTCCAGATTTGGCAGAATGGGAGGAAAATAAAGGAAAGGCAGAGAATAGCCTTTCTTGTCTGATGTTAATGACCTCCAGTGAGGGAGATGATGATGGATTCTCCCACCAACTGGAGTGGTGAGGTCTTGCAGAGTCAGAATAGGAGTGCGTGGAGGCTGTGGCTGCCGAGGGCAGGGTGGCCAACGACTTCTAGCTTCCATTCCTAGGTCGGAATGAACCGCATCCACAACCCCGCATGGCTTGGAAAGCCTGTGCAGGACAGTGGCTGTGATATTGCGGACGCAGCTGCAAACCCCTGCCGTTAACTCGAAAGGGGCGAAAAGTAGACTGGCCACAAGGAGTAGAAAAAGAGGCTCAATGATCTGGCCGTAGCTAGATAGGACTTGAACCTCACTAGGGCTGAATCTGCCTTTTGCCCAAAAAGACGGGTTCTATCAAATGGCAGGTCCATTAAATGTGCCTGGATATCACCACAGAACCAGTTGCCCTAAGCCAGGCGTGTGCCCTCAAGGCCACTGTCGTGGACATTGATCTGCCCAGCGAATCAGTCGTATCAAGGCCACACCTTATGGTTAATTTTGCTGCATCTTTCCCGTCCTTAACTGCCTGAGAGAGCACAGCCCAGGACCTCCTCCGGGACTTGTGGCAGCAGTTGCACAACAGTCTCCCAAAGGGAGTGGGAGAAACAGCCCAATACGCATGTGGTATTCACCGACCTCAATGCCAGGCTGGAGGAAGTAAACCTTTTCTTACCAAATGAATCCAGCCTCTTGGAGTTGGGGTGGAAGTGAACTCGCCCTGTGATGTAGTGGCCTGCACCACCAAACCTTTTGGAGTGGGGTGTTGGCTGAGGAACTTTGGGTCAACCGGAGCTGGGCGATGGCAGCATGCAATTGTCCGATTCACAGGAGCCCTTGTGCTAGGCTTGGGCCACGTGCCTAGAAGGACATCAGTTAGTGCTTCATTAAAGGGCAAAAGAGTTTGAGGTGGAAGCTCCAGGCTGAAGCTCTTTAGTTAGGAGATTAGTCCTGGCCTCCTTGGAGGGCAACTCCAGTCCAAGGACCTCGGCTGCCCTCTTGACCACCATGGCATAAGATGCCTCCTCCTCCGTAACAGTTGGCGGAGAAAGCATGCCAGTATCTGTAGAAGTATCCAGTCCACTGGCTTCCCCAAGTTGCCCATACAAGTCCAACTGCTCTGCAGAGTCATCCTAGTGTTCTAAAGGGTCCATAGACCCCTCGCATTCCTCTTCCTAGCCTAACACAACCTTAAAAGTGTTCAGGTGACAACATAGAACCCCTGAGTACAATCGGCGCCAAGCAAGGTGGTTCAGAATCTGTGTTTGGGATAAGGATGTAGCTGGTATCGCCGATGGGCACCTGCCGCACCAACTTCGAGTCCAATGCTGTTGAAGGTTGCGGTGGCATGACTGGTGTCGACCCAGATCTATGATCAGATCCTTGAGGCCTCACCGGCACCGTGGCCAGAGCAGACTGCTCCAAATCTGACGGTGCCCCTTCTGACCCTGCAGGGCCCTAGGGCTCACCAGAGGGGTCAGCCTGCTCAAAAACCCAGTGCATGGCCTCGAAGGATTCTTTGATTTTAGCAGGGATCGCTCAGGATACTGGAAGAAGAGGGAGGCGCAAAGTCGAACCAGACATCGGCTCCGCAGAACTGTGCCTAGAGCGTCAGTGCTCCTTACCTCTTTCGTTGACGGATAACATTTGAGGTGAAGATGAAGTCTGTTTGGACTTCTTTGCCTCATCCTACAGTGTCCTGAAGACCTCGAGTGGGACGAGGAAGACCTCGGGAGTGGTCCCGCGACCTCATTTTCCTTTTCATCGATCGGGACCAGAACCTCTGCTGAGTCTCGCTGGACGGTGTGGACTGACGGGTCGCAAAGAGCTTCAAAGCCCGCTCCGGCTATGGCTATGAAGGCCTTGCAGGACAGTCCAAGCACAATTTCGGATCATGGTCGGGCTCGAGACACCAGAGGCAGACAAGGTGGGGGTCAGTAACAGACATTGTGGGGTGACGCAAAGCTTAAACCCTATCCTCGCACTTGATGGAAAACATTTCCAATACTGTAAAAAATCGAGAGAAGGCCTGTCAAAAAGCAACAGAGGGGTACCTCTTCCGGATCAGTGCTTAACTGGCGCAGAAAGAAAAGAACTGATGACTGTGCGCCTATATAGGTACCCGGCGGCATAACCAATGCTACCGACAACATTACGTGAAACCGAATGGAGCCACCGACCAAGGCATGCAAGGGGTACTGCTCAGCAAATGTTTCCCGGATCCGACCTGACATCTGGGAATTCCACAGGGAAGGAATCTGCAGATAGAAATCTCTATCTGATATTGTTATTTCTATGCTATTCGCAATGTGGAATGTTCTTTTCTTCTAGTTGAGGATGTGATATTCTGTGTGTTTGGGGAGGCTGGGGGTGCTGGTGTTGGGGGAGCCGCCCTCTATACAATGTAATGGCTTAACGCGCAGGGATCCTCAGTTTTGTAACTGACCTGGCATGTTAAGCTAAACATTATCATATTTACCAATACTTCTGCAAATGTAAGATCAAAGTGCACTCCTCCAGGAGACGCATCTTACGTCACAAACACTAGAATCTATATGCAGACGTTGCACTGGGGTGTTGATAGGAACCACCTCTTCCAGTTATGTTGGGGGGGGGGGGGAGGGAGGGAGTTGATCTGGGTGGCTCAAGGGGTACCTCTAGAGGTCTTACATACTCAAATCGACCCAGAAGACCATTATGCTGTACTGGAAGGCCTGCTTGATAGTCTCCCACTTTCATTAACATCGCTTGATGCCCCTAACACTAACCAGGTTGTCTTTCTGCAATCCATGACACCAACGCTGTTGCAGAATACATTGGCTCCAAGTTATTGGGGGGAGGTGGGCTTTAACTGCACCCTGGACCTTAATAAGGACTGCTCTCACCCTCCAATGCCAGGAGCGAAGTCAAACTCTCGTACAACATTTGCAGAAATGGGCTACTGCCATTCAGGTACAGGACGCTTGGAGAGATCTGCATCCAGATGCCAGGGAATATTCATTATTTAGGGCTACATGATTTAAACACTACAATGTACCTTCTCTACTGCTTGTGAGACGCCCTTGCTAGGGTGTCGCAGGTGGAATACCTTGGGAACACACTTTCAGATCAGAGTCCTTTACAACGGCAATTGAACTGGGGGAGGAGTAAGCCTACAATCCCAACATGGTGTTTATCCCTGGAGGCATTCTGCGACATCCCACTCTGCTCTCCTCTCAGACATCATTTCTTACTTTCAGGACAATGAGGGTTCTATACTTCAGAAGCCAAGGTTGAGTGGGATGCGTTTAAGGTTGTGCTCCATGGTTACATGATTAAAGCAATTTACAGCATAAATGTAACCCTTCACAGGGAGAGTTTGGTATCCTAGAGACTGACATACGACGGTTCAAACAATTATCCCCCACTGACCAGTCGGTTGTCGCTCCTCTAGCACAGGTCAGGCTAATACATAAAACCACACTCGAAAAGCTGGGAGCCCTCAACCACAGGGAATACTTGGCTAGACGGCATGCTGAGGGAGACAAGACTGGTGGTCTACTGGCGTGGCTGCTTCGTTCGGACTTGCCTAGTAACCCAAGCACAGCTATAAGGGACGGAACGGGGCATATCAATATGCAGGAAGGAATCAACACTGCCTTTCACTTATATTATGCTTCCTTGTACAAAGCCCCAGAAGGGGAGGATCCTGCCATAATATAGTCTTTTGGGGGTGTGGGGGGGAGGGGGTGTCGCATTAGGCTCGCTCAGCAAGAGGATTTAGAATCTATTACCGAAATCGAGATATGCAACGCCATTAAGCAGATGGCGCCGGCCAGACCCCTGGATCGGATGGTTGGCCCTTGGAATTCTATTCTACTTATAAAGAGCAATTGATAACCCACCTGCTCCAAATTTACACCGAGGCATATGCTAAGGCAGAGGTGCCCCCGTCCCGCAAGGAAGCAGTATTGGTGGTCTTGCCCAAAAGGGACAGAGACCCATTGCTTTTGGGGTTCTATTGAGCACTATCCCTTCTGAATTCAGATTATAAGACACTTGGAAGGTCCTAGCCAACAAACTGATCTCGGTAGTGCAAACCGTGGTGCATCATAACGAAAATTGATTTCTACCCGGCAGAAACACCTACCTAAATCTGCATAGGCTCTTTATGCTAATTGACTGGGCGCATGAGACAGGTGCATGCCCATGGGTTGCCTCCCTCTACATCGAGAAGGCTTTTGACACCCTGGGATGCAGTTATCAGAAGGCGGTGCTTAATACGTTTGGAATGGGCCCAAGTTTCATTATATGATCTCATTACTATACAAGGCTCCAGTGGTGTCACGGTAAAAACGGGAGCCACCATTTGACCCCTTCGCCATAGAATGAGGCACCCAACAGGGTTGCCCCCTAGCCCCGATTATTTTTGCACTGGCGATGGAGCCACTCCCTTGCACGCTCAGACAAGATGCAACGAGTTGGAGAATAAAAGCAAATAACCACTGGCATATAATATCTAAGTATGCAGACGATGCATTGGTATATTTACAGGAAGATGCCGCTATACTCCCGAAACTTATGGAATCGGTTCAGCCCTGTGTCTTGTATGAAGGTGAACTGGGACAAATCCCAACTATTCCCACTGGCCTTACTGTCTCCCGATCAAAGGAGGGCACTCCCAGTTGCACCACTGCCATGGTCTTGCGACTCCTTTAAATATCTGGGGGTCCAGAAATATCACTCGCCAAAAGACCGGTTTGGCAATTTGGGTAGGGCGGTGACCAGTGCCAGGTCCTCTATCATTCTGTACTAAACTGCCGCTTTCACCTATAGGGCCGCATAGCTATCTCATGGACATCCACTGTAATGAGCTAGCAACATTTTTTGATCAAAAGATCCAAAATATCTTGAAACAACTCCCCCCACGTAATTCCGCCGACCAACCCGACTCGTCCCCGACACAGTCGCAGAACTTCAAAACAGGACTGGACACGTTTATCCCTATTATCGAGGATACCTTTTCTCCTATTCTAGTCAATTAAGAGTGGCTCTCCGCTTGACCCAGCCCCTGTGAAGGCCTTAAAGCACAAGTTACTACTTGTGTAACAATATATCTGTAAGAGACATTAGTTGGTGATTGATTCCTTACCTGAGAATATCCCCAGGCGTCAGACTGGATCCGGAAATGTTTGCGTAGCAATACCCCTGCGCGTTGGTAGGCGTCGTCTGCGGCTCCGCGTCCGTCGTCGGCGTCGTTAGCGCCGGAATGACGTCGGAGTACTTAGACGCCGCCCATGCGCGCTGACGTCAGTTCCGATACACAGCTTTTCCGCGCCAGATACGCAGAGCCATGACAGAACCAACACTGGTGCCAAGAAACTAGAGCCCTGAAAGGGGATGACCTTAACCCTAGATATCGGTTCGCAGAACGGGGAGGATGGGTGGGTCGGTAAAGAATCTATCACTAACTAATGTCTCTTACAGATATATCGTTACACAAGTAGTAACTTGTGCATCTGAAAGAGACACGTTAGTGATGGATTCCTTACCTTAAAATAGATACCCCAGCAATATCAACCCCGGTGGTGGGTCTGCGAACCAATAATCACACCAAAAAGTCCTGGAGGACGGAACGGCCAAAGAAGCCATCCCTCCGGACTTGACTGTCCAGGCAGTAGTGTCGTGCGAACGTGTGCAGCGAGGCCCACGTAGCTGCCTGGCAAATGTCCTGTAAGGGCACTCCCCGGCCCAGGGCAGTTGTAGTTGCCGTGGCCCGAGTGGAATGAGCCCTCAATCCAACAGGGGGCTCCTTCTTAGCCATGGAGTAACATGCCTGGATACACAAGATGATCCACCGGGAGATGGTCCTCTTGTGTACCGCCTTCCCCTTCTTAGCACCCACGTAGCCAACAAAGAGTTGGTCATCCACCCGGAACTGGCGTGTGCGATCCAAATAGAATGAGAGCGCACGTTTTGAGTCCAGACGGTGGAGCCGCTCTTCCTCTTTTGAGGGATGCGGAGGCGGAAAGAAGGTTGGCAAGGTGATGGACTGCCCGATGTGGAAGGCTGAGAACCTTGGGCAGGAAAGATGGCTTGGTACGCAACACAACCTTGTCCGGATGGACAGAAAGGAAAGGTGGAGTACAAGAAAGGGCCTGGAGCTCACTCACTCTCCTGGCAGAGGTGATGGCAACCAGGAAAGCAGTCTTTAGAGTCAGAAGACGAAGAGGACAGTTGTGAAGTGGCTCAAAAGGAGCGCACATCAGGAAGGTAAGAACAAGGTTCAAGTCCCACTGGGGCATCACGAAGGGAACATGTGCGTGATGCCCTTAAGAAATCGATTTACAATAGGGGACTTGAACAAAGAAGGCTGATCAGGTAGCCGTAAGAAGGCAGAAAGGGCAGAAAGGTAGCCCTTGACAGTGCCCAGAGCAGAGCCCTGCTGGGCAAGAGAAAGAAGGAAGAGGAGAACCTCAGAAAGGGGGGCAGAGAGTGGATCCACAGCCTTTGCTGTGCACCATGCCACAAATCTGTTCCACCTGCAGGCGTATACCGACTTTGTGGAGGGACGCCTGGCTGCCAGAATGACATTACAGACTTCGGGAGGCAAGTCAAATGGCCTCAACTGTCGCCGCTCAATCTCCAAGCTTGTAGGTGGAGACTGGACAGGTTCGGGTGGAGGACCGTCCCCCGCTGCTGCGACAGAAGTTCCTCCCGAAGGGGCAGACGAATCGGGGGATCGACTGACATGCTGAGTAGCTCGGGATTCCAGTATCTTCGTGACCAGTTCGGAGCCACAAGGATGACTTGGGCCCGGTCGCGCCTGATCTTCTTCAGCACTCGGGGCCGAAGTGGTATAGGCGGAAAGGCGTACAACAGACCGTGACTCCACTCGCGACGAAAAGCGTCTCCGAGCGAGTGCCGCCTTGGAAATTCCAACGCGCAGAACTGATGACATTGCGCGTTCTCTTCGGTGGCGAATAGATCTAACCAAGGCTCTCCCCATTGCTGAAAGAGGCCTTGCGCCACGTCCGAGTTCAGACGCCATTCGTGATCCATCATGCACCGACGGCTGAGTTCGTCCGCCCTGGCATTCAGAGCCTTTTGGCATAGGGTCTACGACCCCACCCCGCCCTCTTTGTTGCAGTACCACATGGCGGTGGTCTTGTCTGTGAACACCTGCACTACACTCCCCCGGACAGAGGGGAGGAATGCCTTCAGCGCTAAACGAATCGCCCGTAACTCCAACAGGTTGATGTGGAGCCGGGCCTCCGCCGGAGACCAGAGTCCTCTGATCTCCGCCTCTCCCATGTGGCCACCCCAGCCGTGCTCCGGGTGGGGTAGGGAGAGGGATCTGCCACTGACCCAATCGCGGTCCGTGAGCCACCACTGCAACTGTCTTGCAGTGCCCTCCGAGATCAAGACGTGATCGGACAGGTTGCCCTGATGCTGTGCCCACTGAAACTTCAGGTCCCACTGCAGAGCCCGCATCCGCCACCGGGCGTGACACACCAGTAGGATGCAGGAGTCCATCAGCCCCAGAAGCCGCAGCGTCAACCTGACCGAGACTCGGGATAAAGGCCGAAAGATGGGAATCAGAGCCTGAATATCCCGAACCCGCTGTTCGGGAGGGTAAACCCGAAACTGCGCCGAGTCTAGAACCGCTCCGATGAAGAGGAGCTTCTGAGAGGGACACAGGTGCGACTTCGGCACATTGATGGAGAACCCCAGCAAATGCAGGAGGTCGGCCGTAGTCTGGAGGTGGCTGACGACTGTCTGGGGCGAGCCCGCCTTCAACAACCAGTCTTCGAGGTAGGGGAAGACTGACACCCCTAACCTGCGCAGATGAGCTGCGACCACCGCCATCACCTTCGTGAACACCCGTGGGGCGCTGGTAAGGCCAAAGGGGAGCACGGTAAACTGAAAGTGCTCGTGGCCTACCGTGAACCGCAGGTAACGCCGGTGGGCCGGCAGGACGGGGATGTGAAAATAAGCGTCCTGCAAGTCCAACGCTACCATCCAGTCTCCGGGGTCCAGGGCAGCTAACACATGAGCCAAAGTCAGCATCTTGAACTTCTCTTGACGGAGGAAGCCGTTGACGTTCCGCAGGTCCAAGATCAGGCGCAGGCCCCCCTTGCCCTTCTTGGGCACCAGAAAGTAGTGGGAGTAACATCCACACCCTACTTCTGGCCCAGGAACGCGCTCGATGGCCCCCTTGGCCAAGAGGGCCGTGACTTCCTCTTGCAGAAGTTGCAAGTGATCCCCCGACACGCGGTGGAATTGCGGTGGCATGGCTGGAGGGGTCGCCTCGAAGGGGAGGGAGTAGCCCCTTCTGACGATTTGCAGCACCCACCTGTCCGATGTGACAGTGCGCCAGTGGAAGTGGTGATGGCGAACCCTGCCTCCCACAGGCGTCACATGGGCCTGAAAGCCCGGACTAGGAAGGCTTGGAGGCAGGTGTGGGCTGGCCTCGCCGCTGACCCCGACCGCCGCCGCCACGGCGGTTTCCACGGCCGCCACCGCGCTGCTGGGTATTCTGCGGTGCGTGGCTGGCAGCACGTGTGGAGACGCCCCTTCCGTGGCCACGAAAGGAGCGAAAGGCACCTGATTGCTGGCGCGTGGCCGAGAGGCCTAAGGACTTGGCCGTAGCCCTGGAGTCTTTAAAGCGCTCCAGCGAATGGTCTGCCTTGTCGCCAAAAAGGCGACGGCCATCGAACGGCATATCCAGGAGGGTGGCCTGGACATCGGCTGAGAAATTGGCGGACCTCAACCAGGCGTGGCGGCGAACCGCCACCGTCGTTCCCATCGCCCTGCCCAGTGAGTCCGCGGTATCCAGTCCACACCGGATAGAGTATCGTGCCGCATCTCGACCCTCCACAAGGGCTTGGGCGAGTTTAGCCCGGACCTCCTCCGGGCATTGTGGCAGCACGTCCGCGACCGTGTCCCACAGGGTGTGGGTGTAGCGGCCCAAGAGACACGCGGTATTGACAGACCGCAGTCCCAAACTCAGGGACGAGAACACTTTCTTCCCGAACTGTTCGTATCTCTTGGATTCCCGATCAGGCGGGCCGTCGGGAATGCGGTCTGGGAAGTGGAGGCCTGGATAACCAGGCTCTCGAGGGTGGGATGGGTGGACAAAAAGCAAGGGTCGCCCGGAGCCGGACGGTAGCGTCTGGCCACGTTCCTATCCACAGGCGGACCCGTGGCGGGCTTGCACCAAGCGCCCACAAGAACGTCACATAAGGCTTCATTAAACGGCAGTAGAGGCTCACTGGAGCTTGCCTGCGGTTTAAGAACCTCAGTGAGGAGGTTAGTCCTCACGGCCGCAACGGGGAGCTCAAGGCCCAAGGCCTTGGCTGCCCTTGTTAACACTACACTATAAGCAGCCCCCTCCTCCGTAGCCACGGTGGGAGGGGAGACAAATCCAGTGTCTGGCGAGGTGTCAATACCACTGGCCTCCCCAAGCTCATATGTCCAGTCCTCTTGAGACTGGCACTCCTGTGCCAGAGGGTCCTCAGACCCCTCCCAATCACCTCAGTCACCAGTCTCCTGTAACTCAGGGTCAACAGACTGGGCCTCCTCATGGAAATAAGAATCTCCAAAGGCCGTCGGAAGCGGCGCCCAACGGCGCCGTTCCGGCGCCAGAGTCGGACCGAAGGGAAGATTGGGGACGGCGCCCGCAATGGGCGCCGGGGGCGACACCCTCGGGGCCGGCGCCGGTGAGGTCGACCGGCGACGACCCGGATCCGGAAGCGGGTCTGGTGAGGTCCTACGGCGCCGGGACCGAAGTCGCCGGCGGCGCCGGGGCCGAAGCACCCGGCAGCGCCGGGGCCGAAGCACCCGGCGGCGTCGGGCCGAAGCGCCCGACCCGCTAGGGCCTCCAGCCAGGACCGCTGGGCCCGAAGGCGCCGCGGGGCCCGGCCGAGGAGGGAGGGACTTCATGGCCATGAGGTACCGCTCGACCTCTTCCGGCGTCGCGCCGTGCCCAGGGACCCGAAGGTGTGGGGCAGGCGGCGGCGCTTGCGACTCTCTTGGAGCCGCGTGGGCGGTGTCGCCCGAAACCCCGGCCGCATCGTGCGAGCGTCGGGGTGGGTCGGAGGAGCGATTATGCCGCTCCGACCTCTCATGCCTCTTACCTGAGGACTTGGATCCCGACGACCGATGTCCACTCCCGGAGCTGCGGGGACTCCGACCCCGCGACCGGTCCCTCGACCTCCCGTGGAACCGGGACCTGGAGCGGCGCGGGCCGACTGCCGGAGCTCGAGCCGCTTGCGGGACCGCTCCCGCCTAGCCTCTGACGTCAGGGCCCGGCAGTCGGAGCAGGTGCGGTCGTCGTGGTCGAGGCCTAAGCACTTCAGGCACCGGCGATGGGGGTCCGTGACCGACATCAGTCGGTCGCACTTCGAACAGGGCTTGAACCCGGGCATCCCTACCGGCACTGTTGGAGTCGAAGACTCAAGTAGAAAAATGATCAAAAAGATCAAAAGGTTTAGTCAAAAAATTACTAGGGGTAGAGCTTCTCCGGATCTGCGCTAGCTGGCGCGGAAAAAAGAAGAACTGACGTCAGCGCGCATGGGCGGCGTCTAAGTACTCCGACGACGTCATCCCGGTGCTAACGACGCCGACGACGGACACGGAGCCGCAGACCGACGCGCAGGGGTATTGCTACGCAAACATTTCCGGATCCAGTCTGACGCCTGGGGATATTCTAAGGTAAGGAATCTATCACTAACATGTCTCTTTCAGATACTTGTTGCACCCACCATTCTTGCCCCGATGGTGAACGTGATCAACTCCGCTCTTTCGCAGGGAATTGTACCGCCTAGCTGGAAGAAGGCTGTGGTTAAGGCCCTACTAAAAAAACCTAACCTCGACCCCCTGGACTTGAACAATTTCAGGCCTATTTCTCTTCTGCCAAGCATCAGCAAGGTGGCAGAAAAATTCATCAGCGGTCAGCTGTCTAACTATCTCGAATCTAATGAACTACTCAAACCCTCACAGACAGGCTTCCGCGCGGGCCAGGGCACGGAGACGACGATGGTGGCGGTAGTTGAAGAGGCCAGGAAGATCATCGATGCAGGAGGATCAGTGGCAGTGATCCTCCTGGATCTGAGTGCGGCCTTTGACACCGCAAACCACCGTACGTTGGTCCAACGGCTCACGGACCTGGGTAAGATCCTTCCTACACAGCCGCTCTCTCCAGGTGGCAGAGGGTAACTACATCTCTAAAGTGACCCCAATACACTGCGGAGTCCCGCAGGGCTCTTCCTTGAGCCATACGCTCTTCAATGTGTACATGTCTCCCCTCGAAAAAATTGTCACCCCTTATGGAATCAAACTGCTGACATATGCTAATGACACCCAGCTCGTTGTTGCACTAAGTCATCAGGACAATCCTGCCATCGATCTGTATTCCAGTCTTGGAGATATAGCCAGCTGGATGGACAGGTCTCACCTAAAACTGAACAGTGACAAGACGGAGGTACTGGTCATGGGCAACCAGTCACATTTTCGTCCGGAGACCTTGTGGCCTCCCTGTGTGGGTCCCCCCTCCCCCACCCCAACTCCAAAATCTGACATCAAAAGCCTTGGGATCTGGCTGGATCAGGAGCTTACTCAACACCCAAGCAAGGAAAACGGCCGGAGCCTGCTATGGTCTCCTCTGGACCTCCCGCAAAATCCTACCGCTGCTTCCCTTTCAGTCCAGGAAGCTCCTGGTTCAGGGCCTAATATTGTCCAGATTGGACTAAGGGAATGCCCTCTACCTCGGCGCACCAAAGAAAGTGACAGCCAAACTTCAGGTAGTGCAAAACACGGCCGCCCGGATTCTCACAGGCGCCAATAATCGCTGTTCGGCCAAACCGGCCCTTAGAGCACTTCACTGGCTGCCAATACTTGAAAGAGTGCATTTCAAGGCCCTTTGTATGACCCATAAAATACTACATGGTAAGGCCCCCACCTATCCTCAAAGATCTCATTGTCCCCTATACTTTCAACAGAACCCTCCGATCCACGAACCTCCACCTGACCCTGACGCCCAGGATTAAGAGGGCTCGATCTGGAGGCCGTCGCTTCCCGTATAATGCCTCCAAACTGTGGAATTCACTCCCACTGGACATGCGTGCTCAACCCAATCTCCTTTCTTTCAGTAAACTCCTAAAGACCTGGCTGTACCCTTAACTCTTTCTCATTTGTTTCCGCTCGTCTCTATCATTAGCGCTGGGACGCTCACGGGCAGCCATGCGCTCTAGAAATCTTTAAACAAACATGGTGCTACCAAGATGGTTATATTTTTTTTGATGTCCTACCCATCCTAATCCCCCCCCAAAAAAAAGTAGGACTCAAGGGCATTTTTTAGTTTCCTTAATGTGGGGTAAAGGTAGAAAAAGAGTGTTTCTTACTAAATTACATACTCCCCTGAAGGAGGGACGCCTGGGTGCCCCGAGTTATGAAGACTATTATGCGGCTGCACAACTACAATGGCCAATGCGCTGGTTAGCCAGCCAAAAAATGACAGAACTGGGGTACTGGGTGACCGGGACATACCAAACTAGGATGTTGGAATGGCTGTTGGGCTCAGCGGGTACAACTCCTAAGAAGGTAGGGAATATCCTAATATTCCATAGCCTGTTCTTGCTGGACTACTTACTTGCTCAAGAAGCGGCCCTTTCCCCCTTACGCCCTCGAGTTTCCCCTATGGGTGATGCCTGGTTGTATAATCCTAGGTACCATGCCAGAAGCAACCGCCTGGACCCCTGCGGGCCTCACTTCTTGGGGCTCTCTTTTCTCTGACAAGATTCTTTGCATATTTGAGAGCCTTGTGGACGACTATGGGATCACCTGGGCTCTTTTACTACTGTACGCCTTGCTGATCCAACACTTACATAAAGTCTGGGGTAAACCACATGATAAACCAGAAACATCCAGAATCCTCCAAATAATAATTTCACATGGGACTGGCCGGCACGCTAAAACAATGTTATATTATTCCATATGAGGGACTAGGGGTTTCCCTCCTTACCAGGCTCGGTGCTTATTGGGATGAGGCGCTCTCCATGAATGCCAAGCTTAAATATACCAAGTTCAATTATCTTCATCATACATACATTACGCCCCACAGACTTGCACAGATGGTATGGTCCTGCCCACAAATGACATCTTATTGGACGGCGACAGGAACAGTTCTATCTGGGGCTGAGAGAGAAACTGTACAACTGGATGGTCTGCAGTTCCTTTTAGTTATCACCTCCCGAGTGGCAGCTCGCAAGGCCCTAAACAAGTTTCAGGACCTGGTGCTGGTGATAGCCAAATGCAAGATAGCCATGAGTTGTAAGTCACTGGTATCACTTCCCATCCATCTATGCCTTCCCAAATTGATTACTGGTATCATGGCTGAACTGGAGATATTGCATGGTGCGTAATGGGACACTGTCACACCCAATCTCCTGGATTGGAAGAAATATCTGGCGGTGGTGGAGACTAATGGGCGCCCGCTCCTGAATGGGGAGAGGCATACATTGCACATGCAACACCTTGTCGGTGTGATGGACTGCCCCCCACCTCCGCATTTTCCCTCTGCCGGCAGCAGCACTGGTCTCAATGTTTTCGAAATTTTCTATTTCGTCCTCCACACAACACATAAATCGCTGGCATAATACAGCACTCAGTTAAGGTCCCACAGTTATTTCTTCCACATGTTACATGTTCTGGGTATTTCTTGCAATGTGAACAGCACAATGGCAACATTAGCTTCAGTGTTTTATGTAGCTAGACAGTATGTGTGGCAATATACAAAGTATTAACAGTGAACAGCGTGATAATCCTGTGATAGGTATAAAGTAAGAATTATGCAGATATTGTATACTACTAAACTTACTGCCGAATGTTATGGCTGTCAAATAATCAATAAAGAAATATTCCCAAAAAAGTGGCAGGAGAAGATCAGCTTCCAAAGCCTGCCTCCTTGCCACCACAGTCCCCAGGAATCTGAGCTAAAAATGTCCAAGTGGATGAACCTTTGGGGCCATGCAACGGTTTATCATTAAAAAGTTGCTCTGCCCTCCTCTATCGCAAGGGTATTTTCTCCTATTGACTCATTGGCTGACACCAGAGTCTGCTACATGGGCATTGTCATTTTTAGGTCGAGCCTGGGCAGCGCATGCGCTGCTCTGTGAGGCCTGCTGTATTTTAGTATGGACTTGAATCTCCTCCCATATTTTTCATTGGCTTGTGTTATTGTACTTTGTAAATGCCTGCTTCTGATTCGTTAATAGGCTCGTTAGTCTTTCCTTGGTACCGCCTTGTCTTCATTTGTAACCTCCCATGAGGACTGGCCCTTTACTTCTGTTACACGGTATCTCTTATTTAGTCTGTAAGCTCTATTTTCTTTAATGAGTTTCTCCTACTGCAGGCACGACATGCTTTCCTGCAACATTCAGTGTGCCATGCGTGCTTTCACTTTCAAAGCAGACAGGGACAATGGACCCCGCTGCTTTGAAATGAAATGGGTCTCGCATTTACAAGAGTTTGAGCTAAGGGCACTTCTATTTATGTATTAAGTATTAAAACAGATCAATAAAAGGTATTATTCACAATGCCAATAACTTAAACTCTCACAAAATGCGAAACCAATTGCATTGCAAGTGCATGTTGGCTTTGAGATTGGTGCTAAAGCGCCAACACGAGCAGAGGAAGTCTCAACGCCACAGTAGGTGCTGGAGCCTGTGGGGCTATGGCGTCTGAGCTGCCTAAAGGGATGAACCTGACCGCTCTTTGAGGAGTAACTCAAGAAGGGGATGCGGAGATAACCTGAAAAAAGGTCTATTTTTCTAGACACAAGGCCTCGCCCTTCATGGGGTCAGCCTTAGGTGTTCACGTCTTAGGTTCAGAGATCTTGCCAAACGTCAAAAAAGAGGCTGGTGACACAGAAAGCGGTACTCCCTTTTGTACCGCTTTGGCCGCCATAAGTGTGGCAGGGTATGCTCAGACGCGAGTCCCTTGCTCACTTTGCCACTGGATTCAAGCAAGCCGGGCTGAAGACGGCTGTAATGCCAGAAACAGGTCCTCGGAAGCTTGTTTCCGGTCCAGGGAAGGCATGGCTTGGCAGTTCGGGTTGGACTGTTCCCATGAGGCACAGGGTCAGACTGATTTGCATATAGCATGTCTGAACTGAGGTGGCAGAGTGGGCTAAAGAACGGTGATGGATCAAACCCAGATCTTTTGACTGGGTGTGAGTGTTTGATTGGTTCAGATGCTCTGTCCATCACCACCCCCTTTGGTACCGGTGACACAGAAAGACATTTAAGACCTAAACACTCCAGGAACAGAACCACTTCCTCAGGAAAAAGGTGCAAATGTCACATGCGTCACCATATCCTAACCTCCGGTACCGCCAACAATCTTCAAAGGGGTCAGAAAAAGACATCTTTGCATAGCACCTGCTGCAAGACTTGAAGCCTGAAGTGCTTAGAGGAGACAAATGACATAGCCTCCGTCATAGCTGAGGAATTTGAAAGATAGTGAGGGAGCACCCCAGACCACACTGATGCATGGAAAAGAGGGTGCTGGTTGGCACCAGGCACACTCTGGTTCAGCCTTACTGAACATGGAGCAGCAGATAAAGTGCCTCAGCACTAAGAGAAGTTTTAAGAATGTCAGGAAGCGTGTTGCTATGGTTAAGGAATGAATGAACTAACAATGAATAATAATTCTGAATTTTACACCTCCAATGGGTGGCTTAAAAAATAACAAAGATCTACATTACTTTTACCCATGTTATCAAGTGGACAAACAAATCACAGTAACATCAACCAGGATTCCAGCACCACACAGCACTGCACAGATGCTCAGTTTCTGAAGCACTAACACCAACAAGTCATAGCAATATCCAATTCTTTGCCACACTATCATGATGAGGATGAATGCCTCCCAAAGTACACCAATGACACTGATGCGGCAGGCTGAGGGGTGATCCTCTTACTTCTGTGCAACAGAGACAACAGGTTTGGGCTCACAAAACAAATGAACCATTTTGAATTTCAACTGACAAAATTAGCATTAGGAGTATTTTTCCAACTACACAGCGTCCCAAAAAAAGCACGCTGTGGATGCCTAGGACCAAAAGGTGTCCCTGCTAGGCCTTACTAACTAAACCATGCACAAGCTGCCTCAGGAAGTACATATACAGCAATCCCCCGAAAATAAGCTGCTACAGAGAAACTTGGTGGGATAGACTTTTACCATCAACGCCAGTAAAAAAACATTTCGGGCCAAGTAAACCACCCTGCAATATCAATGGCTAGCACAATAGAGAGCATAATCTATAAACCAGCTGGAAATACTGTGTTGTTACAAAATAAGGTTAATGGAGCAGACTGCAACCATAGATCAGTACTTGGAAATTCCAGGTAACTTACTGTGCTTGGAAGGATGTATGGAACTTGGATAATAAAGTTATAGTAGGTAATTCTTAAGGGACTATCAATCTGTGGTCAGATCAGAAACTACATGGAACAAACAGTGGCTAGGTCATCACCCCAGTAGGCTGCCAGGCCAAAGGAGTCCAGAGGAACTAACCTATAGTAGAAACTGAAGGATGTGGTGGTGGAGTGGCTAGGACTCCAACAGCGACAAGAAATCTGTTTGACTACTGGCCACAGCACACGTGACTGCTGACAAATTATTTTGTAAAACAGTCCACTTCCTCTGCTACGTGGAGGCACTTGTGCATCTGAAAGAGACACGTTAATGATAGATTCCTTACCTTAGAACTTAACAGGTGCTTGGTGAAACCTACATTATTTGGTTGCATTACAGCCTTTCACAGAGCAAGCAGAATGGTTCACATGAATTAGTTTTTGCCAGATTGTAACCCCAACAAATAAAGATGCCAATATCAACCTATTGTTATTCCACATAGAATATATTTGATCACTTAGTTGACCGATGGAATAGTTATAACCAACTCCTACAGAGAAACAGCAGGACACTTGTAGATTTCCTTGACTGATGTTCAGTGGCAGCTGCAAGGCAACGTCTATTTTGTCCTATACACCATAAAACATTTAGTTGGCAGAATAAACATTTTCCAGATCGGCCAATTTCATAACAAAAGTAAACACAATAGTCAATGAATAAGGATTACTGCAGAAAAATATAAAATAGAGATTTTTATTGATGGAATAACAAAAGTGCCTCTGTTTAAATATTTTTTCAAAATACATCTGTACAACTTACAACATTTTCAAAAATAACTATATACAAAACATTGCCATTGTGCTTTACTGTAAATCACTTTTTGGCAAAGTTCAACCTGAATATAGGTGAACATTAAAGGTCTGGTTAAGAAAATAGAACCTGAGGGAAACTGACAAACTCAGTCAATGACAAGAAACATGTTCTAAAACTTTCACTTGGTTGTTAAATAGCTTTATAGTTATACTTTTTACATTATCAAAAAGGAAGAATATTATTTATACCTCTTGCCATACTACATTTTCTATTTTTTTCTATATTGGTAGAGATTTTAATTTTAGAGCAGCACAACAGTCCCTGTACAATGTGCACAACAATTACAGTAGTGGGCTAACGTGGTCCTTTCAGTGGCTCTTCTAGATGCTGTTAATGTGGTTCACCTGGTTGGGCTGCCGATGAATTTCTTCTAAAAACCCTTCCAACTGTTCTATAAGCACTCGTTTTTTAAATCTAAATGAAAAGAAAACAAAGTAAGCTTAAAAGTTTCAGATCAGATACATAAGCTAATGTGATAAGCGATTTTCTACAGAATGAACTTTTTCTAGATAATACCATGTAAAAGGGAAACTAAACAATTGACAAACTGGTAGAAAATACTCTACATCAAGATACAAGCCATAATTTAATGGATAGCTGTTAGTATGAGTACTAGTTTTATCGCACGCAAATCTACAGCTATATTTCATTATTCAATTTCTGTGGCAAGAATATTTTCACTATTTTAAAATGCAGCAGAATAGATGCATCACCTTAACACCGTCATGTAGGAAAGGGTGGGACAGTGGCATTACCACTAAAATCCAGGTTACGTTGCTGTCTAATGTGAGTGGGCAAAACATGAACCAGATAAAAGGAGAGATAAACGACTAGATCTCTACCATTGGCTCCTTTTGATGACGTATGATTTCACAAGTAAAAGAGGACACAAGCAGATGTCAGAATCCAAATTTGCCCAGAGCTCATTAGTTGGGGTTTATGGAAGGAGAGGGTCGCCAACACTTAAAACAAACTGGGAACAGTCTCAATAGACAGTACTAGATCAATAATGGAGGGCACAGGGGATATTAACCAGCAAAGAGCACATGGAGGGCACAGGGGATATTAACCAGCAAAGAGCACATGGACGTCTTAATAGTGCCTCATGAGCACATAAGTCCTACAGTTCCCACTTCACTCCAGACTCATGGAATGTCACTACCTGTACGGCCAGAGACCAGAGAATTTTCACCACAAAGCGTTAATGAAAAACTGACATTCTAGGTGCACACCAGGTCTTGTCTTGCCATGGGCTTAAGCAGGTTAAGGAGCAGATGTGTCCCTACAGTTAGCAATATGAACTTGCTCTAATACCACTAACTCTCTTCTGAGGAATCTGGAAGCCGCTGTGGGCTGTAACAGACTGCAAAAGACACAAAAAACGACAACAAATGTAGCCTCAATTCTTCTCAGCATTTCCCACGCCAATCAAGGATGCATAATGAAGATGCAGACATTCGATCTGGGGGCAAATAGGTACACAGGTCTGCAGAAAACCAAGCCAGAGTGGGAGAGATGAGTGGACCAAGGAAACAGGCTGACGTAGCCAAATGCACAAGTTACTACTTGTGTAACGATAGATCTGTAAGACACATTAGTTAGTGATAGATTAGAATATCCCCGGGCGTCAGACTGGATCCGGAAAGTTTTGCTTAGCAGTACTCCTGCGCGTCAGTAGGCGGCGTCCTGCGGCTCCGCGTCAGTCACTGGCGTCAGTTCTGTACACTACTTTCCGCACCAGGAACGGAGAGCCATGCAAGATACTGATCATTGGTGCATAAAATTAGGGCCCTAAAAGGGATGACCTTAACCCTAGTAGTCAGTTCGCAGAATGGTGAGGGTGGGTGGGGCGGTAAGGAATCTATCACTAACTAATGTCTCTTACAGATATATCGTTACACAAGTAGTAACTTGTGCATCTGAAAGAGACACGTTTGTGATAGATTCCTTACCTTACAATAGATACCCCAGCAATAGCCCCGGTGGTGAGTCTGCGAACAAGATTACACTAGAAAGTCACTGAGCACAGAACGGCCAAAGAAACCGTCCCTCCGGACCGGACTGTCAAGGCAGTAATGCTTGGTAAACGTGTGCAGCAAAGCCCACGTAGCTGCCTGACAACTGTCCTGCAAGGGAACGCCGCGTCCCAAGGCAGTAGTGGCTGCCGTTGCTCTGGTGGAATGAGTACGCAGCCCCACAGGAGGCTCCTTCTTAGCCAACGAGTATCAGGCCTTGATGCACAGAACGACCCACCGAGAGATGGTCCGTTTGTGCACGGCCCAACCTTTTTTTGGCACCCACGTAGCCAACAAAGAGCTGGTCATCCACCCCGGAACTGCTGTGTGCGCTTCAGACAGAACGAATAGTTTCTTACCTGTCGGTGTAGTTTTGCAGCTTGAAGATCTTTCTGGATTCACTATGCTGTGCATATTCCGCAATCTGGTGGTTGGGTCCGGAATCGTAGTCTTTCTTCTCTCTTTTTTTTTTGTAGCCCAGGTGGGCGTCGACGTCCCACCATTTGGTGTCCCTTTCGGTGACGTCGGCGTGCTTCCGGCGGAAGCTACCACCCGTGGGCGCCATCTTCGGATTCTTTTTTTCTGTCTCTTTTCCTGGTTTGTCTTTGTAGTGAATCCATGGCTATGTATGTTAATCGTTCTTTCAACGTTAGTGTTTCCACGTATTTTGTAATTGTTCCAACTTGCTTTCTTTTCCATGTTTTTCCACCCTCTTTTCCAGCCTCATCTTTCTGGTGGTTCGCTAGTGAATCCAGAAAGATCTTCAAGCTGCAAAACTACACTGACAGGTAAGAAACTATTCGTTTTGCAGCGTGAATCTTTCTGGATTCACTATGCTGTGCATAGATTTTGTAGCGGTTTTCGTTACTTTTGTGGCGGTTGGGTGGAAGATGAGCGTTGGTTGCTAAAAATATGTTGAAGCACTTTTTGTCCTACTTGTGCTTCCTTGTTCATCTGTACAGCCACACAGTAGTGCTTCGTGAAAGCGTGTACTGAAGCCCATGTTGCCGCCAGGCATATATCCTGAATCGGTGTATTGGCTAGGAAAGCAATTGTCGCTCCTTTCTTCCTGGTGGAGTGGGCTCGTGCCCCTCCCGTTAGCTCCTGGCCAGCTTGCTTGTGGCAGAACTGAATTGTTTGTGCGATCCATCGGGCTATGGTGTTTTTCGTAACTGGTTTGCCCATGTAACTGTTGGCGAAGGACACAAAGAATTGTTTTGTTTTCCTGTGGTCCTTCGTTCTTTCCATGTAGTGCATCACAGCCCTTCTTGCGTCTAGGGTGTGGAGCGACCTTTCAGCACTTGTAGTGGGGTTTTGGAAGAAGCTGGGGTTCTGAATACTCTGATTCATGTGGAACCTTGACACCACCTTTGGCATGAAGTGTGGGTCCGTTCTCATCACGACCCTGTCACTGTGTATCTGTATGTAGGGTTCCTGCAGTGTGAGTGCCTGCAGTTCGCTCACCCTTCGTAGTGAGGTGATCGCCACCAGGAAGGCCGTCTTCATTGTTAACATTTGCAGTGATGCTTTGTGGATGGGTTCGAAGGGTGCTTTCATGAGCTCCGTCAGTACCACGTTTAAGTTCCAGGCCGGTGGCGGCATTCTCTTTGGCGGCGCTATTCTTTTAGCTCCTTCCAGGAATCTTTTCACGACCTGAGATGTGAAGAAGCTTCTCCCTGTTTCTCCTCTTGTGTATGCCACAATTGCTGCTAGGTGCACTCTCAGAGAGGATGAGCTTAGCTTTGCCTTGATTAGGTGTGTGAGGTACCTTAGCACCGTGGACTCCTTGGTCATTCTCCTTTGGAGTTGTTTTTTGCAACACCATTGAGTGAATCTTTTCCACTTTGCCCCATAGCACTTGCGTGTGCTTGGTCTTCTTGCCTCTCGCAGCACCCGCAGGGTGCTCTCTGGTAGTTTCAGGTGTGCAAATTCTAAGTCTTCAGGAGCCAGGCTGAGAGGTTAAGGCTCTCTGGCTCTGGGTGAAGGATTCCTCCGCTTTCCATGGAGATTAGGTCTCTTCTTTTTGAGAACTTGTGGGGAGGCCCCTGCGCCATCTCCATTATCTGCGAATACCACGTCTGTCTGGCCCACTGTGGTGCCACCAGGATGAGCGTCATGTTGCTCGTCATGCATTTGTTGAGCACCCTGGGGATCAGTGGTATCGGGGGAAAAGCGTAGGCAAATGTTTTTGACCAGCTTATCCATAGGGCATTCCCCTGTGACCGTGCCTCTGGTTGCCTGGATGCAAAGTATTGGCATTTTGCATTCCGGTGTGTTGCAAATAGGTCTATTGTTGGGGTGCCCCACTTCCTGAATAGACTCTCTGTTTCTTGACTGTTGAGTTCCCACTCGTGGGATGCTGAAGTCTGTCTGCTGAGCCAATCCGCTTCCACATTGTCCTTCCCTGGCAGGTGTATGGCTAGCAGGTCTATTTTTAGTGGTATGGCCCATTTCCAGATCTCTTGTGCCAAGTTTGACAGTGGGAACGATTGAGTTCCCCCCTGTTTGTTTATGTAAAACATTGTTGTGGTGTTGTCTGTTTGTATTAACACCCTCCGGTTGTGTAGGTGTTTCTGAAAGGCCTTGAGGGCTAGCAACACCGTTTTCAGTTCCAGGTAGTTGATGTGTCTGACTGCATCTGTAGGGCTCCACAGACCCCTCACTCTGAGCCTGTTCATGTGTGCGCCCCACCCCTTCTGGGATGCGTCTGTGGTGATGGTCACTGTTGGGTCCGGTGGTGTTAGAGGCTTCCCTTCTGTTATTCTCTCCTTGGTCCACCACCTTATCTCTTCCTGCACCCTGTGCGTTACAACCACTAGATCCTCCCAACTTCCTGTGGCTTGTGACCATTGTTGTTGCAGCCACTCTTGGAGTGGTCTCATCTGTAGGCGTACATTGGGGACCAGGTGGATGCATGATGCCATCATCCCCAAGATCTTGCTCACAGTCCTCACTGTCAGAGATCGCACCTTTTGGTAGTGACGTTTCTCCCTCAGTAGGCTGAGCGTTCTCTTCTCGCTCGGTAAGACTCTGCATTGTATGGTGTCGATCTGGGCTCCCAGGAAGATCTTCACCTGCTCTGGTTCCATCGAGCTTTTGCCCCAGTGTATGGAGAAACCCAGGTTTGCCAGCGTTCCGGTCACCTGTTCTGCATGTTCTTTGCATGTCCTGTAGCAGTTTGCTTTCACCAGCCAGTCGTCGAGGTAGGGGTACACGTGTATCCCCTTTCTCCTTAGGTGTGCGGCCACTGCCGCAAGGCATTTGGTGAACACCCTTGGTGCGGACTTTAGGCCGAAAGCTAGGGTCGTGAATTGGTAGTGATCCTTGTTTACAGTGAACCTTAGCATGTGCTTGTGCTGCTTGTTCATGGGGTATGCATCCTTGAGGTCTATGGTAGACAAGAAGTCCCCTGCTTTTATCTGAAGAATGACCTCTTGTAGGGACGTCATTTTGAATTTTTGAGTTTTGACGTATTTGTTCAGGAACCTTAGATCCAGGATGGGTCTTAGGCTTTCGTCCACCTTTGGCACTAGGAAGTAGTTTGAGTACACTCCCATGTTCCGTTCTTTGAAGGGGACCCGTTCTATGGCCGCTTTGAGGAGGAGTTCTTGGGCTTCCTCTTGCAGTAGTTGCAGCTCTCTTCCAGAGTGCTGTCTTTTCCTTGGTCTTCTGTTTGGTGGCCTTTTTTCCAACTCTATGCAGTACCCGAACTGCATAATATTGAGTATCCACTTGTCTGTTATTTTTCTCCATTCCTGGAGAAAAAATCTCAATCTTCCTCCTACCGGAGTTACATGTTCCTTTGAGTCTTGTCCGTGTAGCCCTCTCCTCTTTGTTTTTCCGTGCTCCTCCCCCGGAGGGTGTGGGTGGTAGAGCACCTTCTCTTGTGTGAAGTCACTTTGAGGGGGGCTGTTCGCCGCCTCTTCTTCTCTGGCCCCGTCCATTTCCTCTCGATCGAAAGGACTGGCCCCTGCCTTGGTAGTTCCAGTTTTGCCTCTGCTGCCCCTGGTGGCCTTGGCTGTCACTCTGTTGTCCCTGGTGGAAACTCTGGTGAGAATCTCCTCGCTGGTTTCCACCTCTGCCGTTCGGCCTCCGCGACGGAGTGCCCCTTCTCATCCCTCTGAACTGCAGGGCTCCCATGGACCTTGCCGTGTCGTTGTCCTTCTTCAGTTGGGTGAGCTTACCATCAACTGGGGCTCCGAACAAAGTTTCACCGCTGAAGGGCGTGTTCAGGATGTTGTTCTGGACTTCAGCCTTGAATCCTGAGATCCTGAGCCATGCTTGCCTTCTTTCAGTGATGCCTATAGCCATCAGTCTGCTGGATGTTTCTGCCCCGTCCAAGGCTGTCTTCAGGCATGAGTTGGCGATGTTCTTTCCTCCCTCTACCAGGCGTGCTGCTCTGTCACGGTATTGTTCCGGGAGGTGCTTGAGTAACTGTCCCATCTCCTCCCAGTGCTGGTATTGATGCCTATTCAGGAGGGCGTTGGAATTCGCCATCCGCCAGTGCGTCGCAGCGTTCCTCTCAATTTTTCTGCCCGTTAGGTCCATCCTCCTGCTTTCCTTGTCAGGGGGGGGGGGTCCGGACGTTGTTGGGACGTTTGCCCTTTTCCTGGCCGTTGCAGCGATGATAGAATCTGCTGTGACGGAACCCTTGATGTAAGCTGGGTCTTCGGAGGAGAATTTGTACTTCTTCTCGGTCCTCGGCGTTACAGATCTGCATGTAGCCGGGTCCCTGAAGGCCTCCTTTCCCTGGGCCGTGATGCTCTTGAGCATGGGCAGGAACTGGCTCCTTGTCTGTATGGGGAGCAGTGTCTCGAGCAGGAAGTCTGCTTCTGGCTTCTCCTCTTCCAGCTTAATTCCATAAGCTGTTGCCGCCTTTCTTACCACCTCATTGTATGCCCCAATGTCATCCGGTGGCGAAGGCCTCGAGGGGTATGTCTCTACCGCCTCCTCTGGGTTTTCGGTCTCGATGTCCTGCCATTCCTGGTCTTGGGCCGTCGAGGAACCTGAGCCGTAGCTCGACTGCTGTTCGCCATAATCCCCATCTGTGTAGTAGAGGTCCTCCTCCTCTTCGTGCTCCGAAGGTTCCGGAGTTTTCGGCGGTTCTTCGATGTCGAACTCTTCGACCGCCTGTACCTCAGCGACGGTCGGTGCCGGCTTCGGGGGAATCTTGTAACTTTTCATTTTTTCGTCGAATTCCTTCTTTCTCTGAAGGATATTGTCCATTTCGGCCTCGAGCCTTCTCTTTTTCCTCTGCATTTCTGCGGCTTGTTCGTCGTCGAGCGTTTCGGCCGCCCTTTTCGGCGTCGTCGTCGACGTCAAAGCTTTCTTCGGCTCTCTTTCTTTCGACGTCGAAGTCGAAGGCCCTTTTTCGGGGGTTTGCTTCGATGACCTTTGCTTTTCGCTGGTCTTCTGCCTCCGGGAGTCCTTCTCAGAGGATCCGCTGGGCTCGGCGGATGCAGCTTCGGTCGTCGATTTGCTCGGCGCCGGTGCTCCTTTCGAGGCTCTGTGCTCAGACTTTCGAGAGTCTGCCTCAGGTTTTCGAGGCCCTGTGGGATTTTTCGGGGTCGTAGACTCTCCTACCTTATCAGGCGTATTCTTATCGGTCTCAACGACCGTGGAGTCATCTGGTCCTTCGGCGATGTTGTCCTCATCGTCGGTGGAGAGGCCAAGATCATAAAGCGTCGGGGCTTGGCCTTTGCCCTGCATCGTGTGGTGAGTCGTCCTCTGTCTCTCTCGAATTCTGAGTGTCTTCGGCTTGAAGACGGAACAGGTGTTGCAGTCTCCGCTCTCGTGGTCGATTGGCAGGCAGAGGTTTCAGACTGGGTGCTGGTCCTTCTGTGCGAACTTGTGGTGGCAGTTCTTGCAGAATTTAAACGGCGTCTTGTACATCCCTGCGCTCAGGGGGTCACCTGTGTGCGCATTCCTTCAAGGACGGTGAAGATTTCGAAGTTCTCTCCTTTCTTCTTTGCCTCCTCGCTAAAGGTCTTCTTCTGTCGATGTTCTCAGGACTTCACCTGTGAGTTTTCGCTGTATTTTCCTTCTTTCTTCCTCCAAACTTCTGGAGCTTCACGCGACGATCCAGACCCAACGGCGGAAAAAAGAATCTGAAGATGGCGCCCACGGGTGGTAGCTTCCGCCGGAAGCACGCCGACGTCACCGAAAGGGACACCAAATGGTGGGATGTCGACGCCCACCTGGGCTACAAAAAAAAAAAAAAAAAAAAAGAAGAAAGACTGATTCCGGACCCAACCACCAGATTGCGGAATATGCACAGCATAGTGAATCCAGAAAGATTCACGCTGCAAAACAATAGCGCATGTTTTGGGTCCAGATGGTGGAGCCTTTCTTGCTCTTTTGAAGGATGCGGAGGCGGAAAGAAGGTGGGCAAAGTGATAGTCTGCCCGATGTGGAAGGGCGTGACAACCTTTGGCAGGAAAGGACGGGTCCTGAGAACCACCTTTTCCGGGTGAACAGAAAGGAAAGGAGGTTTGGAAGAAAGAGCCTGGAGCTCACTCACTCTTCTGGCAGAGGTGATAGCAACCAGGAAAGCATCCTTTAAGTTGAGAAGACGTAAAGGACAGTTGTGAAGCGGCTCAAAGGGAGCTCACATCAAGTAAGTCAATACAAGATTCAAGTCCCACTGGGGCATTATAAATGGAACCGGAGGGCACAGATGTGTAATGCCTTTCAGGAAACGGTTAACAACCGGGGACTTAAAAAGAGAAGGCTGATCAGGAAGCCGAAGAAAGGCGGAGTTGGCAGAAAGATAACCTTTGATCATGCCCAGAGCAGAGCCCTGCTGGGCCAAGGAAAAAAGGAACAGAAGGACTTCTGAAAGAGGGGCAGAAAGGGGATCAACAGCCTTTGCTGTGCACCATGCCACAAATTTTTTCCACCTACAGGCGTATACCGTTTTAGTGGACGAACGCCTGGCTGGCAAAATCACATCAGAGACCGCTCAATCGCCACGCATGGAGGTGGAGGCTGGACAGGTTCGGGTGGAGGACCGTTACCTGCTGCTGCGACAAAAGATCCTCCCCAAGAGGTAGTCGGATCTGGGGATCGATCGCCATGCTGAGTAGCTCGGGATACCAATATCTTGTGCCCAATACGGAGCCACAAGAATGACTTGGTCTCGTTCACGCTGAATATTCTTCAGCACTCTGGGCAGAAGTGGTATAGGCGGAAAGGCGTACAACAGATCGCAACTTCACTTGCGTCGAAAAGTGTCGCTTTGGAAATTCCAACGCGCAGAACTAATGACATTGCGTGCTCTCTTCGGTGGCAAATAGATCTAACCAAGGCTCTCCCCACTGCTGAAAGAGACCTTGCGCCACGTCCGAGTTCAGACGCCATTCGTGATCCATCAAGCACCGGCGGCTGAGTTCGTCCGCTCTGGTGTTCAGAGAACCTGCCAGGTGTTGAACCACAAAGGTAATGCCTTCATGTTCCAGCCATGTCCAGAGGCGCAGAGCCTCCTGACATAGGGTCCACGACCCCACCTGCCCGGTTTGTTGCAATACCACGTGGCAGTGGTGTTGTCTGTGAACACCTGCACCACACTTCCCCGGACAGAGGGAAGGAATGCCTTCAGTGCCAGTCGGATCACCAGCTGCTCCAAAAGGTTGATATGGTGCCAGGAATCTGCCAGAGACCCGAGGCCTCTGAGCTCCGCCTCTCCCAAGTGGCCGCCCCATCCCAGGAGGGACGCATCCGTCACCACTGTGTGCTCCGGTTGGGGAAGGGAGAAGGATCTGCCATGGACCCAATCGCGATTCGTGAGCCACCACTGCAACTGTTGTGCAGTGCCCTCCGAGAACTGGACATGATCGGAGAGGTTGCCCTGATGCTGTGCCCACTGGAACTTCAGGTCCCACTGCAGAGCCCGCATATGCCATCTGGCATGTTGCACCAGCAGGATGCAGGAGGCCAAGAGGCCTAGGAGCCGGAGGGTCATCCTGACAAACCCGAGATAGATGCCGAAAGATCGCAATCATAGCCTGAATTTCCCGGAAGCGCTGCTCAGGAGGATAGACCAGAAACAGCGTTGAATCCAGAACCGCTCCGATGAAGGGGAGCTTCTGAGAGGGACTCAGGTGCAACTTCGGCACATTGATGGAAAACCCCTGCAGATGCAGGTGGTCGGTCATAGTCTGAAGGTGGCATACAACTGTATGGGGCAAGCCCGCCTTCAACAACCAGTCGTCGAGGTAGGGGAAGACTGACACCCCAGACCTGTGTAGATGAGCTGCGACCACCACCATCACTTTCGTGAACATTCGAGGGGCACTGGTAAGGCCGAAGGGGAGCACGGCAAACTGAAAATGCTCCTGGCCCACCATGAACCACAGGTAACGCTGGTGCGCCGGCAGGACGGGGATGTGAAAATAAGCGTCCTGCAAGTCCAACTGTATCATCCAGTCTCCAGGGTCTAGGGCAGCCAGCACCTGAGCCAGTCAGCATTTTGAACTTCTCCTATCTGGAGGAAGCGGTTGACGTCCCGAATGTCCAAAATGGGGCACAGACCTCTTCCCCCCCCCGACCCCCCCTCCAGTCCTTCTTGGAGACCAGAAAGTAGTGGGAATACCAACCACTCCTTACTTCCAGCCCAGGGACGCAATTGATGGCCCCCTTGGCAAAGAGGGCCGTAACTTCCTGTTGGAGAAGAACCAAATGATCCCCAGACATGCGGTGGCACTGGGGTGGTATGGCTGGAGGGGAAGACTAAATGGGACGGGAGTAACCCTTGCGGATTAACTGCAGGACCCACTTGTCCGACGTGATATCGCGCCAGTGGGGGAGGTGATGGCGGATCCTGCCACCCACTGGTGTGGAGTGCTCCATGAAGCTCGGACTAGGGAGGCTTGGAAGTAGGCACAGCGGGGGTGGAGGTGGACAGACCCAAACGCTGACTCCAAGGCCTGCCCTTGCGGAAGCCGCGACCATGGCCGCGCTGAGGCTGGTTCTGCACAGGCTTGTTGAATGAACGCACCTGGGTGCCTCTGCCCTGGCCACGAAAGGAACGAAACCCAGGAGTGGCAGGGTTATTTGAATAAAGACGCAAGGACTTGGCCGTGGCCCACGAACCCTTAAAGCTTTCCAAAGCACTGTCAGCCTTATTGCCAAACAGGCGGGTGCCATCAAATGTATATCCATGAGCGAGCTCTGGACATCGGGTGAGAACCCAGTCAAACGCAACCAGGCGTGATGTCGCAACGCCACCGTTGTAGAAACCACCCTGCCCAGCGAGTCTGCGGTGTCCAAACCACACCGAATGGCGAACTTAGCCGCATCCTTACCTTCAGCAATTGCCTGAGAAAGGACAGCCTGGATCTCCTCAGGGCACTGAGGCAACACTTGAGCAACAGAATCCCACACCGCGTGAGAGTAGCGGCCTAACAAGCAGGTGGTGTTCACCGACCGCAGCCCCAGGCTGGCTGAAGAGAACAACCGCTTACCAAACTCTTCCAGTTTCTTAGAGTCCTTGTCTGGGGAGCCGAAGGAAAGGCACTCTGCAACGTCGAGGCCTGGATGACCAGACTTTCAGGCGTGGGATGGGTGGTCAGAAAAGCCGGGTTGCCCGGTGCCGGGCGGGGGCATTTGGCAATGTTTTTATCCACCGGGGCCCCCGTAGCCAGCCGCGACCAAGTGACCAAGAGGACTTCGGTAAGGGCGTCATTGAAGGGAAGCAACGGCTCCGCCGAAGTAGACGCCGTCTGGAGCACCTTGGTGAGGAGGTTGGTTTTGAGGGCCACCGTGGGGAGGTCGAGGTTGAGGGCCTCAGCCACCAGACGGAGCACTATTGTGTAGGAAGCGCCCTCCTCCATCGTAGGCGGGGGAGAGGCAAATTCCAGGTCAGAAGAGACATCGAGATCGCCGACGTCGTCCAGATTGTCCACCAAATTCAGCTCGGAGTCACACTGCCGGGCAAGAGGGTCCTCGGATCCTTCCCAGTCCTCCTGTGCCTCCGGAGCCGGGGAAGCAACAAACTGTGCCGGAAAGGGCGCTGCTGGCGGAGCTGCCGGGCCAACAGGATCTGGACACGGGACAGCAGGGCCCGAAGGCGCGCCGGCGGGAGCCAGAGGCCTGAACAGGGAGTCCATGGTAGCAAGAAACTCTTGTACCTGTTAGGGAGTCGCAGACGGACCCGGGTAGACCGTGGGTCTCCCAGGCTCCAGAGGAGCCGCAGGGGCGGAGCCCCTGTCTCTCTCGTCCACCTCCAAGGAGCAACGTCAGAGAGCGAACACGCTTCTTCGACTTCTTATGTCGTCGCTTACCAGAATCTGAAGGCGAATACTTGGAGCCCGAGAAGCGACGGCTCCGGTCCCGCGAGTGGTCCCGGGAACAGCCCCTAGACCCGGAGCGGCGGCGGGATGAATGCTGGGCCTCCAGCAACTTCCGGCGCGCTCCCTCAAGGCTATGGCTCGACAGTCGTGATCATTCTCCAGGCAGTATAGGCAAAAATCGTGGGGGTCCGCCACCGACATTTACGGCGGCAGGCCCTACAGGACTTAAAGCCAGGCATGCCTACGTGCACCAGGAGAAAAAGGGGGGGGGGAAGGGGGGGACGACAAAAGTTCCAAAACAGTAAGCAAAAAGAGACCAAGGTGCTTGCTTAATACGGATCTGCGCTTGCTGGCGCGGAAAAGGTAAGAACTGACGTCAGCACGCATGGGTGGCGCCTAAGTACTCTCCGTGACGTCATCTCGGCGCTTACGATGCCAGTGACCGAGCCGCAGGACGCCACCTACGGACGCGCAGGGGTACTGCTAAGCAAAACTTTCCAGATCCAGTCTGGCGCCTGGGGATATTCTAGGGTAAGGAATCTATCACTAACATGTCTCTTTCAGATTCCATATTTCTGCTCACACCTCCGAGGAGAAAAAACTGCTCCCTATTTTGATGTAAACCACTGCAGTAATGTCAATGTGCACCAAAACACCGATATTTTTAACAGAACAAAAGAAACCCTTTAGGATTAATATATTGTCTTTCAAAATTAATCTTAAGCGCAACTACATCATATTCTATAAAGGTTGAAAGTTTGGACATTTCTGGCACAATTGTTAAAAAAATACATTTTTTAAAAGCCCCTAAACAAGGCCATACATAAATAGTTATGCTGCAGCGAGGTAAACCAGAAGTATCGAGACGCCTCTCAATGCTCTCAAAACAGGGACAGCTTTCCATACCTTCATTCCAAAAGGACAACAATGCTCGTCAGTAGTGGTGTGTAATTTGTTGTACTGACACCCTCTTGACATGTGGAGCCGTATTATCTTGGCGTGGATGACCTGACCACCCTACTAAAAGAGCGGATGCAATCTGTGCAGGAGGGGGAAGAGGAGGCTGAATGCCGAGTGGCAATAGATTAGTATATCCAATCCTTCTCTTTCAGCCAAGAGCAATCAATCTGATGCACCTGATCCTACCGCACTTTCTGCAGTACTTTATACAGAAGTGGGATTGGCAGGCAGGCCAGAGTCCAGCTGAAACTGAAGGCATCACTCATTGAACATTTTGCGCAAGAAAACGACAGCAAACCAATGGCAACCACTTCCTGATTCGAATTGTGGCAGAGGAGATCCACAAAGCAAACCCCCACCACCACCTCCCAGTGTAGAGATGATTATCTCTGTTACCTCAGCATGTAGCTTCAGCTCATGGTCCACAGTAAGACATTACTGAGGGCATCCTCCCTCAAAATCAGGGAGCCTGCAAGATGGACCGCTCCACAGGCCAGATTCCTCACTGCAGTGCCAATGTTCACAGGTGAATTGGTGTCGAATATAGGGGTCACAACCTGACACTCCTCTGTTTGTTGGCCTAGTGGACAGTAGTGGTTGTCCAACATAATCTGGATGTTGCTTACCTAGAAGGAAGGGAGAAAAGCCTTCAGGCAAAGATGGGCCTGCCAAAGCTCAAGCACGTTTAGACGTAGGAGCTAGTCTAAAATGGACATGGGGCCCTGTGCCGTCATGTCGCCCAGATTGGCACCCCAGCCCAGCGAGAAGGGATATGTGACCCCAGTAGCCTGAGTTTGCAAAGAACTGAATTTTGAAGGTTGAAGGAGTCCATACACCAGTGCAGATCCTGATTCACTGACCTGAAGATTCACACCTAATCCGAGAGACTTACTTGGTGTGACAGCCACTGCCTCCTCAAGGCACGAGTGAAGGGCCATCACCTGCCACCTGGTGTGACATACCAACACGATGCACAAGGTCAAGAGGCCTAGCTAGTGCAAGAACAGCAGGACTGGGATCAGAGTTTGATTCAGACATATCAAAATCACCGCCTGAATCGCCATGATCCTCTGAAGAGGAAAAAGAGCCTGCATAACAGTTGTACCAAGCACTGTTTGATTAAAGTCAGACTCTGCGTACGATTGAAGTGAGCATTCTGGAAGTTGATGGTAAAGCAGAAGTCTTGGAGGGGTCTCCGCATCCACTGGAGATGTCCACAGGAGTAGTGCTGGGGAATAGGTTTTCACAAGCCCGTCACTCAAGTATGGAAATACTTGGACTACAGATTGCTGCCAGGAAGCTGCTATCCCCACCTTCGTAAAGACACCTGAAGCAGTTGGTAGTCCGAACCTCAAGTATCACCAGTGGGCATAGAGAATTGGAAGTAGGCGTCCTTGAGGTCCATGAACACCAACCGATCTCCAGACTTCAAGGTCAGCATGACCCGAATCAGGGGCAGCATTTTCAATTTGTCCTGTTACACAACGTTTAAGAAGGAGGCAATCAAGGCTAGCTATCAGGCTCCTGTGCTCTTGTACCTTCATTCAAGAAGGCAAGGACTTCTGCCTCTTTCATCGAGGTGAGTCAGCAGTGTGCACACTCGGAAGGAAGGGAGATGGTCTGGAGGGGAGGATATGAAAGGAAGAGTGTGGCCCTGGCAGATCAGCTGGATCCATTTAGGATTAAGTCCAACAAGTGGCAAAATGGGAGACACTCCATCCCACAGAAAGGGGGATGTCATAAGAAGTGGGGTAATGGGTTTAGGAGCAGAAAGCCTCAAGAGGATGTTGGGGACTAAATCAGTGGCTGCAGTATGTGAGATTACCCAAAGCAACCCCTGCACTGAAAGTAGTCCTATTGTTATGGCAGAGTTGGAACACACTGAGATGGCTCCCTTTGCTGAGCTATTGGTGGAACTGCCTGCAGGGGAGGCCAGGCCAAGTATGTGAGCAGTAGTCCTGCTTTTCTTGAAGTGTTCTAGGAAGAGGTCTGCCTTCTCTCCTAACTGCCTCACACCATTAAAGGATATGTCCATGAGCTTAATGTGGACTGCTCTAGAAAATCCAGTGGATTGGACTCAAGCATGCAGTGCTTCAGCTGTAGATATAGACTGAGCAACAGCGTCTGCATAATCTAGGGCACACTTTACGATTGGCTTAGAGGCATCCAGGCCATCAATCTCAAAGGAAGAGAAAGGCGATTTCATATAGCTGGTGGGTTGATATGTTTAAGGTCAGTCAGTTCTCATAAGGCAGGGATGTATCAGTTAAAAGGGATCTGGCATTAGCCATGCAAAAGGCCAAACTGCCAGTGGGCAAAGATTTGAAGCAAGAGTTACACATTTCTTTCGATTTCGAGAGCCACAAAAACTACAGTGGGATTCTGACTATGACTGAGTAACAAAAGCTGAATGGGTCTATGGCATGTGGCAATCTTCCTGTGGACTGCCGAGTCCAAAGAGGGTTCCTTCCATGCATCCAAGAGAGGGTGCAGGAACGCCTGATTAAATGGGGGCAATGGTTCAGCTGTTATCTTGTAAAATGTAAAGTCAATTTGAAGGCTTGCTGCTTTCCAAATGACTGTTATAAAAGATGAAATCTCTTCTGAACCAGGGCCACGGAGGTAGGAAATGTCAACATCTGGTGAAGTATCCTGGAAATGGGCTTTAAATCCAAGTAGAGGTCAGCAGCAGTAATGCAAGGAGGCAGAAAGTGATCAGCTTTTACGTCATAATTAGGCTCTCCTTTTTTCAGTTTCTATTTGTTGCGAATTCCAGTGTTTTTGTGTGCCTTTTACAATGCTTTCAAAAACTGTAAAAATCTGTGGTATGTTTACTCTTTCTTGCTTCATACATATCTTGTTCAAAACAAGGAAAGAGTGTAGAAAGACTCGCAGTAATACAATCATAGCTGAGAAAAGGAAGGTATACAACACCAATTGGGTTTGTATAGAAAGCCCTCACTCACCAACCTGGTTGGTGACATGCTTCATCATCGGGCCCCACTGGGAGAGGCCGAATGCCTCCCCAGTGTGCTTTAACGCCAGATTTACTGCGGAGCGGGTAATGTGGAATAGTGAGTGCTAGGTGATAGTGTTGGTAGTGAGATAAAAAATGTCTGAATTATATCAAAAAATTATTTATTACTTGATCAATTGGACATATTAAAAGCAATGTGTTGGAAAGTAAACCAAATAGATTGTTAAGGCCCACCCTAACCTAGGGACGTGAAAGTGAAAAGATCTTCGGGACCCGGTTACAGAGGGTGCATGCAGGTTTCCAGCGGGTGCCTGGCGTCGAGGGCGGTGTGACGATTTTGCCACCACCCCCCTCCCGAGGTCCATGGTGTGAAATTCTCACCATCCAAGTGCTTTTTTAAAAAATGTTGGTCTCCATAATTGAGAGTACCACAAATGGAATTATTTAATTTCCTTTTCTTGCACTTTATACTTCTTTTTCACTTTCACGTCCCTAGGTTAGGGTGGGCCTTAGCGCGCCCATACCGCCAGGGTTTAGTCCACTACAGGTCCTGACAAATGCCAGGTAATTTAACACCAACATTGGCAGAAACATGATGACCCACTAACAATTTTATTGGAAACAGCCAAACAATCTATTTGGTTTACTTTCCAACACATTGATTTTAATATGTCCAATTGATCAAGTAATAAATAATTTTTTGATACAAAACTTTGAATCAGTAACAAGGAATGTATGAGTCATGAGGATAAAAGGGAGGATTTACATATAAAGTCAAAATCTGAAGAAAAAAGACAACCTTTTTTCCTGAGATAAATTAGTTTTTCTATCGTCTTTAACAGAAGAGAGTCTAATGAATGAACAGTCACTATGAATACAAACAGATTTCACACAAGTTTGGAGATTTTCTACAAGACACCTCCCTTGCCATCACCCATACTCACAATTGGAAATTATTCAAAGATGGGAGTAACAGACACAGACAGGCATGAAAGTAACAAAAGATTCTAGCTAAATATGGTCAAAGCAAAAGCTGTTATGGGACAGTACTAGGTTTCTGGGTTGCTTCACGCAGGTATTTATCCAACCAGATGGAGTTACAGTTGCCTTGCTAATTGTTTATTAGATATGGATTTTCTCCGCATCTTAACAAGTATGCAGGAGGTTATGGTCAGCAAAATAACAGCTGATGCAGATTGAGAGCGAAGAATCACCAAAAGCAACTTAATTGCCTAGTAATGAATCACGTTGGAACACAATTAAAGAGTCTCAAATATGAGCTTTAGGCTCGAGAAGCTAAAAATATATATATTTATGGAACCCATAAAAATCCTGGCAAGTCTAGTAATTACTTACACACTGAAAATTTGGAAAGACCTATTACTAAAAAAAACAGAACTTGTTAAAAATTCTTGAGATACCCACACAAAGTTCTGAAGTTACTGGCATAGAAAAAAAGAAACTAACATGGTCAGTGTGCAGGAACCTTTATAACTTGATGAATTCTTTCGAATCTGAACCTGATCACTTCTAACGTGGTCTAAGATGTCTGGGCAGACCACAGGGAATTAATCACTACTGCTTAAATTAGTTTAAAATATTTCAGGCGTATCAGACAGAACCGTGAGGATATTTCATGAGTCTACGAATCTGCAAATCAAAATGAATCCATTATGATTTAGATTCTTCTTTCAACTATTCTAAAACTTTTCTCCTAGTGTCGTCATTCAAAATACCTTTGCATAACGTTCATGCTTATAATGAGCACTCTCTGGTGAGAAAATCCAAGGCAAAATGCAACAAAGCTTTTATATGGCGAATCACTTACCTTGAAGCTTCTTTGATAACATTCTGTAGGAACATAAGTCGAATCTGTAAACTTCCTTGGACATGCTTCAATAAAGAGAAGATATTTTCATATTCTAAAATAAAAAAATCCATAATCACTTCTGTGTTTAGACATGGTAAATTGTATCAGCATTGTAAATCTGGTTCACATACTGTGATTGCTCCACATGAAGTATCCCAAAGAGGCTTAGTATTGTTTAAAAATACATTTTTACTGAAACAGGTTTTGGCTTAAGTAACAGTTTTTACACAATTATCAGCATTATCAGAGGACATAGAGCTCAAACATCTATAAAGTCTGCACAACTGCAAAAGGAACAAACCCTATTCAACCACTACATTAAGTAAGAGTCCTAGCTCATGATTAAGGGTCCTAAAATAATGAATAAGCCTACTAAGTAATTAAACTACTCAATAAGACTAAATCCATCCTGCTTTGCTGTTGACAATTCCACATACAATATTTTTATAACAGTAGTTCTGCAATTCCACTCTACCAATGAAGATTAAAAACATTTATTTCATAGAGACAAACAACTAGCTTCGTAGATGGCAAGAGAATCTCTTCTTTCATTGACGAATTGTCACAGTAACAAAGTAGTCCGCTTATTATACAAACAAGGTTCACACTGCTGATGAGCAAGCCTTGTTGATAGTCCAAACAAATGTCACAAAAACGTACCTAGTAAACGAAAGTTGCAAGGCTAAAAATCAGGAACAGCACAACCGGAGAGCAAAAATGTTCTCAACGTTAACATAATAGACCATGACTCGGGTCAAAGCTGGTCTGCCAAAACAAAGCTCAAATTAGAGATTTCGACAAGGAATGTCCATCAAAACATGAAGGGTGAAAACGTGAGATCTTCCCTTAATTGTTGGGAACAATAGTGGTTCTGTTAATGTAAAAAACAAGGACCCCCTGCAAGTAATAAGATTCCTAGGGCAGGGCAAAATGTGCAATCGAAGAAAAAAATAGTGGTTCTGTACAGGCTGACTTGCCCCTATCCTACCCGTGTTACAATTCTAGGTGCCATAGTGATATCAGATGATCTAACCATCTTCATCTGAAACAAACGCTAAAATAACTATTTATGGAAAAGTGACCAGTTTTTAAGTGCATAAATACCCTTTCTGGACTATTTGGGAACCTACAGTACGGGAGATGTTAGACAAGTAACTCAAATAATCTGGTATGCAAGAAATAGATCAGGCATTGTACAGGTTTACAGGTTGGGGATCACTGCACAACCCGCTCATGGGCATCAAAATATCAAACTGATGCTTTTGGCAAGAACTGCTGTACATTAAGTACACCGTGAAGGTGTGAAACATTAGATTCCCTTGTTGAGGGGCATCCACAGCAAGTTGATCATGAACGGACTTGATTTTGTTGTAGAAGAACAGTGTTACCTCGCCACATTGAGGATGGGAGAGCGAGGGAGGGGACAGAAAAGCACTGGCGGCTGAAAGTTTCTTGACCACCTTAAACAGAGTTTTCCGACAGTGTTGGAAGCTGGAAATCTTCTCAATATAGAAGGCTTCACGAGGCGACCTGCAAAGAGCATGGTATCTCTTTAATGCTCCCAAATATTCCAGCTTAGCACCAGACAGTGAATGTTTCCTCCACTGTCTTTCTAAGGCTTTATAGCGGTGGATGTCCTGGTCACCCTTGTCTTGACCCAGTGGTCCGCCCTCTTTCCCAATTCTTGGGGAGAAATTGGACCTAGGACTACCAGATACTGATGCAACTTTTCATCAATGGAATTACTTAATATGTGTATTTTCATAAACAAAGTATAAAGAGCATCATAATCCTGCACTTTGCTTCCAGTCAACCAGCCACCTAGTGATTTCCTCGAGTAGTCTACAAATTCCACTCAGGGTTGACTCGGTTTTCTGAACCCCCTAAATCTAATTCTATACTCCTCAGTAGTGAGTCCAAATCCCTCAATCAGGGTACCCTTCATGAGTTCATAGGACTCTGCTTCTGCCCCACTAAGGGTCTGAAGTCTGTCTCTGCACTTACCAGAGAACAGTTCCCAAAGGAGTGCTCCCCAGTGAGTTTTCTTCACTTTTCTGGCTTCGCAAGCCCACTCGAAGGTTGAACCACTTGGTGATATCATCACGATCCACAAAATTAGGGACAATCCCTTTTGGGGATTTTTGCATCATAAGATTGCTCTCTGACGCTATTTATTAAGTTGCAGCCACTATTGATGGGAGCTAGGCCTATCTCTGCTCTTTCTTTTTCTAGAGCCAGGAGTCTGGTCTCTAGGTCTAATCTTTTGGCCAACCTTACTAAAAGATTGGTCTCATTGAAGCGGTCCTCAATGGACTCAGAGGCTCCTGACCCACCTGTGTGGGACCTAGGTACTTGTGAGTTGAATTCTTGGATTAAGGGGCACTTCTCTCCCTATGAGGGGAGGGGGGGCGTTGGAAGTTATCCTCAACTCCTCCATCTTCTTCCTTCGAGATGTCTTCACCATTCTCAGAGGGATGGTCCTTAGCATACCCTGCAAACAGCTCCTGGAGCTTTTGTTTGGAGGGATGGGACCCCGTGTTAATATTTTTAAGTTTACATAGAGACCATAACTCCCTGAATTCTAAGTAGAGATAAGGGGTGAGGTAGAGATCTTCAACCATATTCTCTATGCCAGTGTTATCTTCACTAATAGCTGGGTTCTTTTTAAGAAACATTCGAATACAAATTCTAACCCCTCTTACACCTAACTAAAGTGAACTTTTATTTTTTCTAAATCTTTAGGGACATACCAAGGTCCTAACAAGACTTAGTAATTTGGAAAAAATGACAATTCAAAAATTCAGAATTTCTAAAGACAAGTTAGGAGTTCTGTCATGTGATCAAGTGTTGACCAAGTCAGTCCAACAAATGCAAAGTTGTATATCCCAACGAAGATCCACCAATGTAGGACACTGGCTCTGTATATACTATACCAAAGTAAGGTATAGTGTGCACAGAGTATAGTGTGCACAGAGTCCAGTGGAACCCCAAAGGTAGGCAGAGGTAAAAGTAGATAGCACTTTACTCTCAATTTGTGGAAGTGTGGGCTAGAAGGAAGGCTTTATCAGAGGATAGTGTTAAGCATTTGTTGTACACACACAGGCAAGAAATTATGTCACACACTCAAAGACTGAACTCAGACCAATTTGTTTGTATCAAAAATATTATTTAGTTATTTTATTTCTATAACCAAGCCAAGCCTGGTGCAGGTAAGTGAAATAATACATTGCAAGATTTTATGCAGTGAATTACAGTTGAATGCAGGTTCAAATGCAGTTTGTTGATTTACAGGTAAGTCAACAGTTCCAAATTATTTTTCAGTTACTTTACAGATTACTGTGCACGTTACTTATTGGATTACTTTTCAAGTTACTTTTGCTAACCAGTGTGATATGCCTAGATATCAGACTGGGACATGTCCTAGACAAAAGGTAAGTAATATAGTTTTTGTATATTTGCAGTTTTTCAAGTTTTCTTACAAATCAACTGCACACAGAGAAAAGCAGTCAATGCAATCCTACGGAAGGAAATGAAGTTATCGGTTTACAGGTAAGTACTTGGTTGTGGTAGTTGAGTTTCTGGGGTTAGAACCAGGGTTGAGGGTGCACTCTCAGAAGACCATCAGTGGCACTAGGGCGGCTGGGTGCAGGATGAGCCTTCGGTTGGTGGCTGCTCACGAGCATGCCACAAGGATGTGGGAGCAAAGCTACTGGTGTTAGGCTCAGGGCAAAGGGGGGTCCGAGTTAGCACAGAAAGGTGCACCGACAGCAGCGGATGGATGTTGTTTTGGCATCAGGTGCCCCGTTTTCAATGGGAGTTGCCGGTTTTGGATTTTTGCTGCAGGCTCGGACCAGAAGACTTCAAGGAGGAACAAACATCTGGGTAGGTAAGTTGGAGGGCTCTGGGACGTAGGTGCACCTCGGGTTCTCTTCTCCAGGGCGGCTGGATGGAGTTTTTTTTTTTTTAGGTCGGATTTCACCTTACCAGGCCACTCGCGGTTAGGGGGTTCCTGTGCAGAGGCTGGAGGTGACATTGGGGAGTCCTGGAGGGTCCAACCCACCGTGGACTCAGACTCTGGAGCACCTCGCTGAGACTGGTGGATCACCTGGATTCGGGCTGTAGGCGTCGGGTGCAGTGGTGGTTTCAGGTATCGGGTTTCTTTGTCCTCAGCAGGTTCAGAGTCTACCTTGGGAGTTTGTTGATCAGAGCCGCTGTTCACAGGAGATCCGGTCTTTGTTGAAGGCAGTCAGTCCTCCCAGGGTTCGAGGTTGCGGACTGCAGGATAAGGCGACTTTTGGCGCAGAATCTCTGGAAACTGCAGGCAGGCCAGTAGGGCTGGGGCCAAGTCAGTTCTTCTACGCAGTCTCCTCTGCGTCTTCTTTTGTCCTACTTTGTGGGATGCAGGAATCTGTCTTCTTGGTTCAGGGCTGCACATAAATACTGAGTTAAGGGGGCGTTTTAGGGGTCTCAAGGTCAGTAGCCAACGGGCTACTGAGCTTATGGTGACTACACCCTTGGTGCTCACCCCACGTAGGGGAGTGGGCACAATCCCTAATCCTGATTGGAGAGTGCTTGTCACTGAAGAGTGGGCTTCATCTCGCCTCACCCACCTGAGGGGTGGGGTTGCAGAGGTGGGCACACCTTATCGGCTGTTCGAATTTTTCCCACCTGTCTCACCGAAAGGAGGGGAGACAGGAAGGGGGCCTGCTCCTGATAGCAGGAGAGGCGGGGTCGCATTACAAAGATGGCAAGGCCTTTGAAGCGCCCCTGCCACAGATTACTCTTCCTGACCTGGGGGAGGTGTGTCCACCTCTGCCCAGGAAAGGCTACTTTTTGGGCTCAGGGAGCAAAGGTTCCCACCCCAGGGGTCCAGAAACATGTCTTGTGGTGGCAGGATGGTGTATACCAGTCAGGGAACCCACCAGAGGCTGGTCGTTTTTCGGGGGACATCTCTAGGTCAGTAGCCAATACAATACTGACCTTATGGTGACTACACCCTAGGTGTGCTCACACCACGTAGAGGAGTGGGCACAATCCCTAATCCTGATTGGAGAGTGCTTGTCACTGAAGAGTGGGCTTCATCTCGCCTCCCCCACCTGAAGGGCGGGGTTGCAGAGGTGGGCACACCTTCTCGGCTGTTCGAATTTTTTCCGCCTGTCTTTTCACCGAAAGGAGGGAAGACCGGAAGGGCGCCTGCTCCTGATAGCAGGAGAGGAGGGGTCACATTACAAAGGTGGCAAGGCCTTTGAAGCTCCCCTGCTACAGATTGCTCTTCCTGACCTGGGGGAGGTGTGACCACCTCTGCCCAGGAAAGGCTATGTTTTTGGGCGCAGGGAGCGAAGGGTCCCACCCCAGGGGTCCACAAACATGTCTCGTGGTGGCCGGCTGGTGTATACCAGTCAGGGAACCCACCAAAGGCTGATCGTTTTTCAGGGGACATCTCTAAGATGCCCTCTGAGTACATTGTATCATAAATCCCACACTGGCATCAGTGTGGGTTTATTATGCTGGGAAGGTTGATACCAAACTTACCAGAATTCAGTAAAGCCATTATGGTGCTGTGGAGTTTATACCAACAAAGTCCCAGACCATATACTCTTTTATGGCTTTACTACACTTACAATGTCTAAGAATGGACTTAGACAATGTAGGGGTACAGTGCTCATGCAACTGTAGCCTCACCAGTGGTATGGTGCACCCAGCTAGAGGGGCCATTCCTGCAACTCCCTACCTATACCATAGGCAGGGAGTTGCAGGCATGGCACACAGGTATGTGTGCCACGTGGACTTCACCAAAACACCCAGCCTGCAATTGGGGTGTGGTGTGTGTGAAGGTACAGTACCTCTAAGGGTGGCACAATATGTGCTGCAGCCCTAGTCACAGTGATCTTGGTGCTCTTGGTACCTTTTACAAGGGAATTGCATATGGCCAGAGGTGTCAATTAGGGGTACAAAGGTACAGTTTTGGGAAAGAACACAGGCCCTGGGAACCTGATTGGCACGGACCCAGGGCACATGGAGTCAAACTGCATCAGTAGTCTGGGAAAAAGTGGAGGGGTTACCGAAACAGAAACCCAGCTTCCTACAACCTGCCCCAGATGGCCGCCTGTCACTATTGTGAGATCTGGGTGGAAAAGGGAGAGGGGTCTGCCTCTGACCCAATCGTGATTTGTCAACCACCACTGCAAGTCTTTCGCAGTGTCCTCTAGTATCTGAACCAGGTCGGTGAGATTTCTTTGGTGCGGATCCCACTGAAACTTCAGGTCTCACTGCAGAGCCCACATGTGCCACCTTGCATGGTCCACCAGCAGGATGCAGGAGGCCATTAGACCCAACAGCCTCAGAGTCATTCTCACTGAAATACACGGTGGAGGCTGAAACATCGGTATCATAGGCTGAATATCCTGGACTTGCCATTCAGGAGGTTAGGCCCAAAACTTCACTGTGTCCAGAACCTCTCCATTTAAGGGAGAGATAGAGGGAATCAGGTGCGTCGTCGGGACGTTGACAGTGAACCTCAGCAAATGGAGGAGGTTCGCCGTAGTCTTGAGGTGGGCGACGACTGCTTGGGATGAGCCAGTCTTCAACAACCAGTCGTCAAGATAGGGGAAGACTGGAACCCCTGATCTCCGCAGATGGGCTGCGACCACCACCATCCCCATTAAGAACACCCAAGGGGCACTGTTGAGGCTGAAAGGGAGCACAGCAAACAAAAGTGCTCGTGGCCTACCATAAACCGCAGGTAGTGTGAATGGGCAGGCAGGATGGGGGTATGAAAATAGGCATCCTGCAAGTCCAGCGCTACCATCCAGTCTCCTGGGTTCAGGGCAGACAGGACCTGAGCTAGGGTTAGCATCTTGAACTTCTCCTTTTTGAGGAAGCAGTTAAAGGCTCAGAGGTCGAGGCTAGGACGAAGGCCTCCGTCCTTCTTTGGGACCAGAAAATATCGGGAGTAACCACCATAGCCTATTTCTGTCCTGGAAACCCTCTATAGCTCCGTTGGCCAAGAGAGTTTTGACTTCCTCGTGGGATTAAGGCAAGGTGCTCCTCTGTCAGCTGATTGCACACTGGAGGCATGGATGGAGGGGTAGTTTAGAGGGGGAGGGAGAAGCTCCTCTGACTATTTGCAACACCCACCTGTCAAAGATAATGTCTCGCCAGTGGTGGAGATGATGGTGTATTCACCAACTGGCCATGAATTATCCTGGGGGATCGAGCTAGGAGGGTTTTGCGGTGGAGGAGGGAATCGTGTCTTGACTTCTGGCCTTCCGATGCTCTGGGTCAGGGTGAACCGCGTTCAATTCCTGCAGAGATTGCTGAACTTGCGGGACCCTCTGGCGGGAATAGGGTTGGTGTGGTTGGTAGCCCCTTCAGAAGCCATGAAAGAAGTGAAAAGCAGAAACAGGCCAGGATGTTGAGGTGAGGCCCAAGGACCTGGCCGTAGCCCGCGAGTCATTGAAATGTTCAAATGCAGCATCTGCTTTGTCCCCAAAGAGCTCGAACAATTAAAGAGCATGTCCATAAGATTAGCCTAAACATCCCTGAAAAACCAGACATCCTCAGCCGGCGTGGCGACGTAGGGCCACTGTTGTGAAAACGTTCTACCCAGATAGTCTGTCGTGTGCAAGCCGCCTCAAATGGCGAACATCGCTGCATCAGAAATAGCTTGGGAGAGCAGAATTCAGTCCTCCGAGTCTCTGGGCAGCAACTGTGCAACCGTGTCCCACATCGAATGGTAATAACAGCCCAAAAGTCATTCGGTGTTCACCGATCACAATGCTAGACTTTCGAAGGAGAACATTTTCTTCCCAAAGCTTTCCAGTCTCTTGGATTTCCTGTCTGGGGGTGTGGAACGAAACGTGCCACGGGAAGTGAAAGCTAGAACCAGAAAGCTTTGTGGGGGGTGAGGAAAGCTGGGTTGTCCGGTGAAGGGCGATGGCAGCGTGCAATCTTTCTATTCTCAGGAGCCCCTGTGCTGGGCTTGGACCAGGTACCCAGAGGAACATACATCAAGGCCTCATTGAAAGGCAGAAAGGGTTCTGGGCTGGGGACACCAGGCTGCAAGACCTCTGTCAAGATGTTAGTCTTGACTGCTACCGTAGTGAGCTGCAGATCCAAGTCCTCCGCAGCCCTATGCACCACCATAGTGAATGATGCCCCCTCCTCCGTAGCCACGGTAGTGGGAGACACCATGCCAGAATCTGGGAAGGTGTTCACACCACTGGCATCACCCTGTTCCTCACACCAGTTCATATATTGTGTCCCAATCCTCCTCATACATTCCCAACTTTTCAGAATAGGGCAGGTTAAGTCGGCATCAATGGACGCACAACCGGCTCCATGTCTTCAACAATGAGGATTGGGGAGGCACTGCCGAGGACCTTAGTTGCAGGCGTGGTGTCGGGGACAGTTGTGTTTGAGGTGCGACAGGCGGCGGTCCGGATCGAGGAACAGGTCCAGTAGGCGGCCATGGCACTGGTGCCAGAGCCGAAGGTGCAGGACCTACGGGGACTTCTTCATTCGAGCCTGCGGAACCATAAGGCACACGGACAGGGTTAGGCTGCCCAAATATAGAGTCACAGAACTCCTTAAGCTGGGCGGGGGTCGCTCCAGGCCCCGGAAAGGAAGGAAAACGCGGCGCTGACCCAGGCACCCGCTCCACGGAACTGGGCCTCGATTGCTGAGGTTCCACTGTCTCGTCATGCGACGAACATGGCAAAGTCGAAGCATGCTTTGACTTCTTGTGCTTTGTGATGCCTCTTACCAGACAACTTGGAAGAAGAGGACTACGATCAGCCAGAGCGGTGCTCGTACCTTCCTCTCGACCAAGACTGCGATAGAGACAGACGGGGCGACTTGCGAGGCGCCGGCTACCGAGTCGAGATTAGCATAAGGGACCGCTTCCTCAAAGCTTTCGGCACTATGGCCGGACAATCGAAGTGACTATGTCGTGGTCTTGCTCCAGAGACCCACTAAGTTCATGACCAAAATGGCGCGGTAAAAGGCGCTGTGCGTCTTGAACCCAGAGGTCTTCTTGCAAGGCATCCTTAGCACACCAAAAGAAGAAGTCGACAAAAAGCCTGTCAAAAATGACAGATGTTAAGCTCTCTTCGACAGATCTGCGCTGGCTGGAGAGGAAAGAAAAGAACTGATGTTAGCACGCCGAAGTGGCAGTTATATTGACGCAGACTTCACGATGACTAAGAACACAACAACGTCACGTGGAGTCGACAGACTCCGCCTACCAGCACACAGGGGTACTGCTAAGAAAAATCTTCTGAACGCAGCCTGGCACCTGGAAGTTAAAAAGGTAAGGAATCTGCGGCTAGATGTCGCCATCAGATTCAATCTTTGAAGGGGAGGGCACCGCATGGCAAACCCTGTTAGCAAAGGTGATCGGCAGTCTCAACATTGTGGCTGCCAACTTGCACACCCAAGAAATACCATGCTCAGCCTGGAAAAAAGCTGTTAACAGGCAGTTAATGCAAACCTCATTTGAATGGGACACTGAAAGGGTAAGGCTCAGCTTCACCTTTCCATGTCATTGGACACATCTTACACTCAAGGGAAGGCCCAGCGTTACTTTAACATGCAAGTAGGAAAATCTTCTACGAAGCTCATCGCCTTGCCAATTTCAGACTTTAACTCCGCCTGGGCGCGGTGGGCAGCAGCAACTACATCCAGGGTATGTCATTACAGCAGAGAATCTTGGCTTCAGTTGCTGCCCTAAATTTGGTGATGATCACAGTCGACTGCTACTTTTTCTGTTCCGGGCCAACGGCATCAGATTGTGCAGGAAAGCCTCTGATCTGTGCTTTTCTGACAACACGCCAATGGCCCTAGCTAGACTGGTGAAATTCACAGATTCCATCTGATTCACACTCCTCAACACCCCTACAGGGTGATGCTGGCTTTGTTGTAGTGTGGTATAGGCTCTCTTTCTAACCCCCAGCAGTCACAGTCAGCCCCCACTGACTACTGCAAGGGGCCCATGAGAAGCCCCACTAGCCCCTGGTGACTTGTACACCACAAGATGGTTTTGTATTTTCTATCTCCCCGCACCCTCTTTGTGGGCTTTACCCAGTGGGGCCAGGACATCAAACCAGCCCAGACTAACACCCTGATGCCCCCATTTGTTAAGCACCTTGAGTTACAAAATCGCAAAAGGGCCATGTGAGAAGGTGGCCCTATATATACTGGACAATAAGGCAGTACAGTGTGTATAGAGTCCATAAACCCCAAAGGTTTAACAGAGGTTAAAGTCAGAACAGACCTTACTCTCCAAAGTGGTAGCTTGGTCGAGCAGTAAGGCAGTACCAGAGGACAGTGTAAAGCATTTGTTGTACACAGTCAGCAAAAGGTTTCACACACTCTAGTACTGAACTCCAGGCCAATTATTATTATATCCTTAGATATAGTTGTTTTATTTTTAGAACCGACAGTTATAAAAATATACTTTTCACTTTAAGAGTACTCTCAGGTAAATACTTTGCAGAGGAGCAACAAGTTTGTACACACAATAATCACAGGTTAGCTAATAGCAATACAGTTCTGAAACACACTCTAGCATTGAGCCCAATGGGTTTTCATAGGAAAGTACAGTTGATTACTTTATGGATTACTTTGGTAGTTCCAGGACTAGATCTTGGATTCTGTCCTGGGGTCTAAGCTGAAACTAGATTAGCAAAAACGTTTTAGTTACAGTGATGATTTTTCCTGAATATAAAGCTGTTCTAAAAGTTGACACTTAAACACTTTGAGGTGATTCTCTCAATGTTCTTCAATGGGAAGAAATTCAGGTTACAGGTAAAGTACGATCGCGTTACTTTTGTAACCCAGCACTAGTCTCCTAGGGCCAGCACTGGGGGATTAACTCAAAACAGGTAGGTAATTGCGTTTCAGTATGTCGTACGATTTTTAAAGAATATTTGCAGTTTTCAAAAGTAGACACTTAGAAAAATTTCATAGAAAAGCAGACAATGGGTTCCTATGGAGAAAATACAGGATACTGGTAAACCCGCTAGGGATTACTTTTGTGGTTCAGTACTGGGCTGAAAGGTACAGTGCTGGCTTCTCTCCTGGTCACAGGTGAGTATTTTCGAATTCAGACTTTGGCTGATTTTATAGGAATATTTTGAGTTTCCAAAACTTCACACTTCGAGTCAAAAATGGGTCAGTGTTATCCAATGGCAGGTAAGTGAATTACCGGTTTCCAGGTGAGTACTTTGTTGGTGAAGTTAGGGTTCTGGGCATAGACTCAGGGGTCCCCCAGGGTCAGGTGAGTACAATTAGGTCAGTCCCAGCAGCGCAGGGGCGGCTGGGTGCAGAGGTAGGTAGGCCCAATGTTATCCAATGAGGGAGAGGGGGCCTTCGGTTGGTGGCGGCTGGCTAGCAGGCCGCGCGGCTCTGGGAGCTGGGCTCCTGGTCACTTGCTCTGGGTAAGGGGGGGGAAGTAGAATAGGGCAAAGAGGTCACAGCCAGCGGCACTCGGGCGGCTGGGTGCAGGGTGCTTTTGAGCCGTCGGGCGCTCAATGTTATCCAATGAGGATCTTGAAAAAGGAACAAAGGCTGCAGGCTCGGGGACGGTGACTCTCCAGGGGCGACCAGCACTTCGAGAGGTAAGTTGGGATGTTGGAGCACAGCTAGGTACCCCAAAGGGAGGCACAGGGGGCTGTAGGGCGCCGGGTGCAGGGGTGTCTTTGGGTGTTGGAAAAGCTTACCCTCGGCTGGTCGCGGTTGGCCCCTGGTTCTGAGTCTGCAGGCGTCGGCTGGTTCGTCGAGGAGGGTCTTTGGGCACTGGACTTCGGGTCCCAGTCGCCGGGGGGACGTCCTCGTGGTCTTGGTTCGGGTCGGCCCGGGCTCGGCTGGTGCAGAGTGGGCTGGTCCGGAGCTTCCTGGTGGGCACCAGGTGGGTTGTTGCAGCAGAGCCTCTGCTGATGGGAGTCCCAATCGTCGACAGGGTCAGGGAAGGCAGGTCCTCTGGGTGTCCCAAGGTTGCTGTCCGCGGAGGTTGCCGGGTTTAGGCAGGAGCAGGTTCCAGGATCAACAGGCCAGTAGGGCTGGGGCCAAGTCAGTAGTGGTTGTCCTGTTAGCAGCTGCGCGGGTCTTCTTCTTCTTGATCTTCTTTCTTCTTTTTGGTATCAGGATCTAAGGAAGGTAGGTTCAGGGAACCCCTAAATACTGAATTTTGGGGCATTACAGGTAGGGCAAGGGCAGGGACCAATGGGTCCCTGTCCTGGGGTGAGTACACCCCTAGCCTGCTCCTCCCCTGTGGGAGGGGGGGCAGGAGCCTAGCTGGGATTGGGCAGGACTCCCCATCTACAAGATGGCCGGGGTACGGGGTCGTGCTTCACCTCGCCTCCTCCACCTGAGGGGTGGAGTTGGCACAGGTTGGCCAACCCCCTTGCTGACATAGTTTTTCCCGCCAGGGTGAGGGTAGGCCTGTTGGGGGCTGGTTGCTGGGTACAGCAAATGGTCTGGAGAAGCTCTCCGAGGCGGTATGCCTTTGAAGCTTCCCCCTGTCCATCCTGGGGGAGGAGACATATCACCTTGCCCAGGGTGTGCATTGTAGCAGGCCCAGGAGAGCGGGGGGCTCTCCATCCAAGGGTCCAGCAACATGTCTGCTGTGTGGCAGCTTCTGCAGCCACTCAGCCCAGACATGGATTGTAGGTTCGGGTTTTGGAGGGCATCTCTAAGATGCCCTCTCGTGCATTTTACATTAAATCCCACACTGGCATCAGTGCGGGTTTAATGTGCTGAGAAGTTTGATACCAAACTTGTCAGTCTTCAGTGTAGCCATTATGGTGCGTTGGAGTTCGTAATGACGACCACCCAGCACCATATACTCTTAAATGGCATCACTGCACTTACAGTGCCCAGGAATGGCCCTGGGTACTGTAGGGGCACAGGGCTCGTGCCCCTGTGCCCTCACTTCTGGCATAGGGTATCCTGCTAGAGGGGTGACTGAAGTATGCCAGGGCAGTGGGTTCTGTGGGCATGGCACAAAGGGATGGGTGCCATGTCGACTCTTGCTTTAGTTCTGTACTTAGGCACTCAGCCTGCAAAGGCAGTGGGCGGGTGCCAGGGCTCAGGGTCCCTGGGGGTGGCACAATAAGTGCTGCAGCCCTCAGAGGTCTTCTCTGGTCACCATGCCATGGGTAACTAGGGTACCATTTCCTAGGGGTCGACAAGTGGCCAGAGATGCCAATTGGGTGTTTTGTTTCAGCATAGCTTTTCTTTGTAGGGAAGGATCACAGGCCCTGGGTATCCGTTTGGCAGGGACCCAGGGCACACTCAGTCAAGCACAACAGCAGTTCAGAAAAAAGTGGGGGCATACCAAGGCAAGAAAGATGGCACTTTCTCACAGCCCAACAAGCCGTCCCTTTTTCCATAACCCGGGACTCTACGTCGATAGCACAAAACTGTCAAAAGTCTATGGAATTATTTTTTATCTTATTCCTAATAATTTTAAACTTTGCTTACAGGGAACAGTTTGTTTCTTAGAAATATTACTGATTGTACTTTATATCTTCTTAAAAGCTTTTAACAATTATCGTTGGTTATTGTATCTACGTGTAATTTCACTGCATGGCTCTTTACATGTAATGATTTTAATTCATCAAAAAGGAATAAATAAACTGAGCGGATAAACGTATGGTACTTGCCTTTTGCCAGATTTATTTATATACGCATACATTTCACAGATACGAAGTCCACAGTCCGTAAACATGAGGAAACGCAGCACAACTGTATGGAGCTGTGCTGCACAAAGAGCACCCACTTTTGCTAGTGAAATAAGAAAACAAGTTACTTGCCTGTAACTACGGTTATCCAGTATTGGTATCTTTCAGATTCACATGCCTGAATCATTCCCCGTCGACGAGGCGGGAGTCCCACGGTAAATAAAAAAGCAGTGCAAAAGCACTTTGTAGTAGTAGTAGGCCCTAGGAATAGGCCTGAGGCCTAAATTATAGTAGCCTATCTACCTCATTATGTAAAAAAGACCAAAGTCTTTGCTCCAACCAATCAGCTCACAGCACCCTCCAGAACCCTCTCTGCAGAGCCAGCTCTCCTCAGATTTTCGTAGCACAAGTGGGAACAAGTATCCCAATCATAGAGAACTGACTCTCCGGGGAGGAGGGTGGGTGCATGTGAATCTATGAAAGATACCAATGCTGGATAACCGTAGTTACAGGTAAGTAACTTGTTTTCTTATCCAGTATTGGGGTATCTTTCATAGATTCACATGCCTGAATCAGAATAGTAAGCAGTAAACCTGGCAAAGTCGGTTGCGGACGGTGGGAGACTTATTGTAGTGCACCCCCATGAATGTACCGTTAACAACCAACAATCGGCTAGAGATTGACCTATTAACAAGTCATCTTCCGAACCAACATAGAAATCATGTAATTTCCTACAGGAAAGGAACCTTAGTATCATAGAAACTCAGTATATGATAACACATGTCTGTATATTATAAACAACAAATTGAATTGTATATACTTTTTAAGAAATAAGCCAATGTTAGAACCTGAATGGATTCCTATGGAAACATGTGGCGTAAAAACGGTTTGGCCCACTGCCGCATCATTCTGATTTGCTGATTGTAGGCAGTAATGTTTTGTAAACGTGTGGACATTCTTCCATGTCGCAGCACGACACATGTTTTCAAGCGTCACCCCTGCAAACAAAGCTGCAGATGCTGCCACAGCTCTTGTGGAATGAGATCGAACAGACCTTGTCAATGGTCGTTTAGCCTTGATGTGACAGAACTGGATGGCAGAGGCTATCCATCTAGAAAACGTAGCTTTAGTGACCGCTATACCCAATGTAATCTGGCCATAAGTCACAAACAGATCTGATTTTCTAAAAGTCCTGGTTCTCTGGAGTAGACGTTTAAGCATCTTTTGATGTCTAAAGAATGCAATGTTCTAACCACTGGGGTTGAAGGATTTGGAAAGAAAACATGCATGTCCTTAATCTTACCGGTTCTTTAGAGTGAAATTGTGTCAGTACCCTAGAAATGAACCCAGGATTCGACCAAAGGGTGACATAGTTCTGAGGAAAAATGTAAAAGTGAGGTGTTCTTTATAGTGAAAGCTTAGATTTCACGAACCCTTTTTTCCAAAGTAAGAGCCAGTAAATGGGCAACCTTCCAGGTGAGGAATCCGAGAGCTGGTTTATGGATCAGCTCAAATGTACACTGCATTAACCGCCCTAGCAATGCCGAGTGCTCACTCTGGGAGGGTGCTCGCACTGGAGAGAAAGGCTCGGAAAAGCCCTTTCATAAACTGTCTGACAAGCGCCGAAGAGCAGACAAAAGAAAAACTTTAACATTTCCTAATTCAGGAAAGAGCAGCAAGACGCATTTTGTTTCTTGAAGAAAAACTAATCCCAGACTTGGCTAGAAGAGCAGATAATGGAGAACTTGTTCTGCAGTAACTGTAATTGAGTGAATTGCTATCACCTCACACTAACCGCAAAATCGCTTCCATTTGAGGCGATAAGCCTTGATTGTGCCTTGGGCACGAGAATTGGCCAAAATTTCACAACAGTTCTTTGAAACGTTGATGCCCTTGAACTCTAACAAATGATAAGCTGTGCGTGCAATAGTAATGACTGTGGATCCGGACGAACCACTTGATCTCCGTCCCCTGACAATATCGTAGGCCCGAGCCGCAGCCGAATGGGCTTGTCTATAAACAATAGCAGAAGTTCCGAGAACCAATATTGGCCAACGGGGTGCAATCGGAATCAGATGGTAACCTTTCAGCTTCATCTTGCAGAACACCTTCTGAACCAATGGTATTGGGGGAAAACTCATACGCACAAACCCCTGACCCTTGCATGGACAGGGCATTCCCTCTTGGTTCCTGTTAAGGAAACCTGCTGACATAATATCGGCCGTCCTTGTTCTCTCTGAATGCAAATGGATCCCGTGCCAGATTAACCCAAACTTGGAAAAACTGGGTTCACCTGTCCCTTATCCGGCGTCCACTCGTGACAGTCCGACTGAGACATGCTCAGAGCATTGTGGAGAGCCCTGACGTGTTTGGCTCTCAAGACATCTTGTGCAATGCAACTCCTTCGCACAATTCCTGAACCTCTTGCGAGAGTATAGCAGATTTAGTTTCTCCTTGTGTATTGATATAAGACATGCGGATGGTGATTGTGGTCTGTACTGGCACAGACAAACCCTCAATCCTCAAGCGAAATGCTTGGGGAACAGAACAGCATTGTGGAGCTCAAGCCTGTTGATCTGCTGTTGTCGTTGTCTATGAGACTATGCCTGCCAATGACCTCCCCATCCTTCCATGGAGGCCTCAATCGTTAAAACAAACCCTGGAATGGTTTGCAGGAACGTGCGGCCCTGGGCAATATTCTCTGTCTGCGACCAGCAATGTACAGGATTGATCATGCACGGAGTAACCTTGATGGTATCATCGAACGAACCCTTTGGTTATTGATCTTGAAATTGTAGTTCTATCTGAAAAGGTGTCATTTTGAGCCATGCTAATGGTATGAGATGTATCGCTGAAGAGCACATCTTCAGGAACGAAAAACATTTGAACTGAAACTGACCTAATGAAGTTAACCTTGCCCATTTTTGAAAACACAACTGGTGGTCGTGTGACAAGAATGCTTTGTTGTGGATTGTGCCTAAACCTGCTCCGAGAAAATACATTTACTTGGAGAGGACCTAACTGCAATATGCTGTCGTCGAGAATCAGCCCCAGAGAAAAAATTAGATGGGTACATCTACTGTGGTAATCCTGATTTTGTGTTCAGAAGGACCTTTAAGCAGCCAATCGTCTAGACAGGGGAACACTTGCATTCCTCAAGATCTCAATGTTGCTGCCACTAGTACCAAGAACTTCTTGAAAGGCTCTTGGTGACGATCTCAGCCCAGACGGGAGCACTACGCACCTAAAATGGGCGTCAGCCACGTGAAAGCGAAAATATTCGTGCTGTTTTGGGTGGACAAGTATGTGGAAATTCGCACCCTCTCCATCCAGAGAAGCCATAAAATATCCTTTGTTTAAATAACATAATTGTTGTGAAAACGAGGGGGAGGGGGACCCCTGGCCGGAGTAGTAGATGGCTGATTGATGAATTCCATGGAGTGGCCATTGGTTACTAGGTTTAGAACACATTGGTCCGATATAGTTCCTTGTTGCTTGGAAACAAAAACCTGAAACCTTCAGGACCACTCGAGAAAAGGATAAAATGATTGGAACCTTGTGGTGATCATGGCCTCCTGTTAGTGTCTCAGTCTGGATACTTAAATCTCGTTCGTGACGGGAGAAAGTAGACAGATTATCTACGGAAAGATGCCTGGCTGCAAGGCTGTACTGAGATTGATACTGTTCATCCGATTGGTTTTGGTATCTTCCTCTTGATGAAAACCCCTTTATCACGCCTCTTTGAAAGATCCGCGCCCATATTAAAGGGTGCTTAATGATCGTGCATTATCAATGCCTGGTTTTATAACTAAGGGGCTTCATTCAAATGTTTAGCAAACCGACAACTCCTCATCATAGGCCATGCCTAGAAACTTCGCTCAGGGCTGAAGGTAGCGGCTTTAAGCCATTCCTGGTGTGCGCTTTCCAACAGAATCTTTCCTGCATCCCGCTTTCGGTCCTCAGGAATGAGGTCATTGAAATTCGCTATTGTCAACCACATTGGACGATCATAGAAACCGATCAAGGATAAAAGATTGTCAGCTCTACTAGAGGCCACTGCCAAAGTAGAGAAATTATTATCCTTATTATTATCATTTTTAAGGTTCAGACGACATCCTTCTTTGTAAGGCGGTGTGGAGATAGGCATTGCAGGATTTTAGATTGCTAATGAGCAGTCTGTGAAGTTACTGAATCTGGTCGAACAGTAGCCTATCAAATTGGATGGGCTGCTAGTAGGTACACATTATTTCTATTCTATGCGCAGAGAAACTGCTGGAATAGACTTAGTCTATTATACGTACCACTCTCGTGATGCATACCTCCTCTAAACCATGAAGGATATATTCTGTTTGCCTGTAGTTGGCAGTGAAAATCTAGCTGTTGCCCACTACGTTAAGAATATATATGATGCTCTTACCGCTGAAGCCATCTCAGCCAATCTCATGATCGACTTTGTCGTAGACATGGTCATGTAAGCGGGGTAATTGCAGACTAGCACGACATCATAGATGACCGTCATGAGCAACCCTTCCAAACGAGGCTGTCAGACAGCCATATACAATGCCATTGAAGATGAGGCATTCATAAGTGAGGGCATCCGTAGATGAGTGTTACAAATGGGGCCATTTGCCCTTCGTAGATGAGGCCATCGGTAGAGGCGGCCATTGGTAGATGAGATCATCAGGAGATGAGGCCATTGGTAGATAAAACCATTGATAGACAGAGCCATTGATAGACTAGGTCATTGGTAGACGAGACCATTGTAAGACAAGGCCATTGGCATACAAGGCCATTATTCGAGCCAGCCCTTTACAGAGGAAGCCATTGGTAGACGAGGCCATTGGTGGTAAACGTGGCCATTGGTAAACGTGGCCATTGTTAGTGAATGATGCTGTCATAGAAGACAGTCATAGCAATACCATAATAGATGAGGTTAAAATAGGTGATATCCTCTGTAGATGAGGCACTCATAGATGAGGCAATTGAATGATGGTCAGCCATAGATGATACCATGCATAGATGGAGCCATGTGTAGTATAGACCATGCACAAATGAGGCCATATGTATATGAAGCTACCTTGATAAAGTTGTCATAGACTTCCGTCGTAGCTAGGCATTGCCATTATAGATGACACTATCAAAAATCAGCGGTCATATATGAGGCCGTCATCAATGTGCGGCCGTCGTCGACGACCGTCGTAGACGAGGCCAGTCGTCGACGACCGTCGTAGACGAGGCCCGTCGTCGACGACCGTCGTAGACGAGGCCCATCGTAGACGAGGCCCGTCGTCGACGACCGTCGTAGACAAGGCCCGTCGTAGACGAGGCCCGTCGTCGACGACTATCTTAGACGCTGCAGTCAACGACGACCGTCGTAGACGAAGCTGTCGTCGACGACCACCGTAGATGAGGCGGTCGTCAACAACCCTCGTAGAAGAGGCCATCGTCGACGACCATCGAGGAGGAGGCCGTCGTCGACGATCATCGTAGATGAGGATCATTTTGGTGAGGTAGTAATATTAGACATGGAGATATTTGGTATATACTCCTAATGTCCGGCAAGAGAGCTTCCCTGATGTAGCGTCAGGGATGAAAAATGGGAGTTGTATCCTCTGTGAGAAATGCCTATAAAGGCTCAAAGAGAATCTTATGGCTCTTATGCGCGCCCTCAGTAGCGCGACTTCTCCCTTCGACCTCACCACATCCTCCTCAGAAGTGGCAGGTAAAAGTCTGACCCAAAGCGGCCTCATCTCTCAGAACATGAGAGTTATTGAGGAAAAGGTTAGACATAAATCATAGTCTATTACCTTATTTACTGCCATTATGCCATATTACCGCCTTAATTGGGTCAGAGAAATGAAGTATGAGCTTGTAATCCAAAAAGAAGTAAAACTGAAGAAAAAACTGAGCAGAGCTCAGGGAGACTCCCTTCACCCACGACGTGCGGTGAAAATCTGAGGAGAGCTGGCTCTGCAGAGAGGGTTCTGGAGGGTGCTGTGAGCTGATTGGTTGGAGCAAAGACTTTGGACTTTTTTACATAATGAGGTAGATAGGCTACTATAATTTAGGCCTCAGGCCTATTCCTAGGGCCTACTACTACTACAAAGTGCTTTTGCACTGCTTTTTTATTTACCGTGGGACTCCCGCCTCGTCGACGGGGAATGATTCAGGCATGTGAATCTATGAAAGATACCCCAATACTGGATAAGCATATAGTCTGCCTTTCAAAAGTTGAAGAGATGCAGACACTGCAAATAATGCAGCCGGCAGAACTGTGATGGTGGTCCTTGCCTTGAAGTGTGGTACATGTGGCAATTCGAAAAACGAAACATAATGGCCAGTGGTTGACTATTGTCCTTTCCTGGCTTGTACCAAAAATGCTGGTGGCAGGAGGCCAACATTTACCAGTGGGCTTTCTAGTGGAGCCCAGGGTAGACAGTAAGTGTTCATGCAAGCGGAATCAGCAAGAGCATGCCTGCAGAGTGACTGACAATTTGCCTATCTGCAACATTTGCAGTGTGTCTTCGGGTATATTGTTTGATGGGGGCTAGCGGCTGACAGCTTTGGGTATTCCCTGTCTAGGAATGCGGTTGTCAGAGGTGTTAGTGATGTAGCTGTACCATGATTGAGATTTCCACTCAGATCTATCTCTCTGCTTCCTTCTTCTCTCCCATCGTTTTGGCCCATAGAGGCAGAGAGCCTTTAGTATTGCATCACAAATTGCAAGTGAAAGGTTTAATCTAAATTGCTTGCATTGTGAGGTTTTTAGATATTTGGGGGTTAGGTCTAGCAATAAGTAATGATGTTATTCACAATACTGTACGACTTCCAGAGCAGTACTTTTCTTTTCATACCGATTTATTACACAAACCATAAACAACCCAGCACTCTTCAGAACAATGGCAACACCCCTCACGTATTTGTTTGTTGAAACATCTGGCAGCAAAAGGTCATGTAACTCGTTAGTAAGTCACAGTTCCCACATACATTTACCAATATTTGTAGTCACATCTACCTTAATGTATGCACACACAAACACAATACATGTCCCACACAGATGACACAACTGTAGCTTGTGTCTGGCTCCACATCATCTCGTAACACAAGGGGAAGCAAACAGAGCCGAGGGTGTGGGGTCTATTACAGTGCACCCAGCAGAAATATTTGTCAGGTCAGAATCTTTTCAATTCACAGATCTAGATAGCATAGGCGGAAATCTCTGCCTTCAAGGTATAAAACTACATTAGGTAGAGGTATGCATAAAGTAAGCTGATGTTTGTAATTTTAAATTGTACGTGCCCCTACCCTCTTCTGTAAGATTGGGGGAAGGGGACATGTGTCTACTACTGTGCATAAATCTCCACCAAACGCAGCTGAACTGCATTTAGGCTGGGATTTCCTCATAGGCATAAATCAACCTGTGTAGAATTTTGACACCCATAGATTTACCTTTGTGAATTTGGGCATATGGTGACATAAGTTTACAATTCTCGGTGATATAAGTTTAATTTGAAATATATTGGTGTGCCAAAATACCTAACATTTAGAAACAGAGGGAGAACACACCAGAATCAATTGCTCCAGTGTAAACATATGTACCAAGATGTTTTACAGTCATACTTACTTCTGCCTGGTTTTCGAATCTCCTTCATAATCTGTGCCTTTAGTTCTGTATTGACCTCTTCGTAGCTCCTAGAATACAATAGTCTCCTTGCTTTGTTTGTGGGCATTACTGACGAATGATCATTCTCTAAACATTCAGTGTCTTCTAAATGATCATGATTTTCTATAAGTTCATCATCACTAAGGTCATCAGCTTCTGAATGATCATGGTTTAGGTCCTCTATGTGGTTGGTCATTTGTTCCAACGTGTTAAAAGGAGAAGGAGAAGGTGATGGTAAAAAGTCTGTTTCAGTAGATATGCTTGTAAAATCCTCCGTCAGTAGCTGATCAGCAATATGATTCTCCACAGGTTCACTACTTACAGTATCCGTGTTTACATCAGGAGCTTAAAGAAAATGAAACATACAAACAGTTCAAATCAAAACATGTTAAGCCAAAGTCACTTTTTAGATCATTAGGTTTGCTCCCAGCTTGTAGCAACAGTTTGGTGTAGAGCGTAACATGGTTTAATTCTTAATATATTGATCAGTGCTACGAGATCAATAGCGAAGAAGGTAAAACAGTTGCTTAAATCTTGCTGTTAATAAAAAAAAGACTATTCGGTAAAATACATCTCTCAAACAGTTCTATGGATTCAAAAGCAAATCGTTGTAACTTCCTGCACTTGCTGTAATCATGATGCTGTACATGTGCAATGTGCAAAAAAACAAATGACTGGCTCCTGCTTTTCAGTCAAATACTTTAATTAAATTGAATCTTCCCAAGGAATAAATAGGAATTGGGAAACTTCACCAATGGCAGTTGAAGAAGGGTGTTTGGATGAGTGTTTCATGAAGAGTAAGGCATCCACATATGGTCAGAAGGCTACTCAAAGGTGGCAAGTAAACATTGCATTAGAAGAGATTTACATTCAAATCGAATGACATGATGTGACCAGTTATTTTACTTTTCTTTACATCTGGGAAAAAGAAAAAGGCATTCTCATGTGTGATATTAAACTAAGCATCATTCCCACAGGGAAAATATGCAATAGGAACAGGAGTTCTCATATTATGAAATTGGTCAAGGTGACTTTTTGATAGCTTTAACAGCCTAATGGTGCAGGTTTTGCATTTGTGTGCAAGCTGGGAAGAAGCCCAGTGAGATTTGAGGGGGCAGCCTGACACTTTAAAAGGACGTGGCCCCACTTTTCATTGCTGATCAAGCTTCTCCAACAAGGGAGATACATTCCTCACAAAAATGAGATATATAACTCCTTTGCATCTTGTGTTGCAAGGAACAAGTCTTGGTGCAAGTGAAGAACCATGTGGGCCTGGTGATAATCCAAGTACTGATGCCAACTTTGGTTAGATCTCCTCCTTGCATTTGTCAAGTCAAAGGCATACATATTACCCTTGGGGGAAGAGGGTATAAGACGTCTGTATACGTGTCCTTCTAATGTAATAAGTATAGGTTGTATCCAGCCATCTTTACAACACTTTTGAAAAATAAGAGAACCCTCTGTTCTGAGTCCTTATAAAGGATGTGCAACATACCTGAAAAACTTTCTTATGACGCTACTGTCTCTATTTCCAGATTCGAAGATAGCCTTGGGTTTAGCAATAAAGTTAGATAAAACTTGTTATACATCTTCAAATTATGGTGTAGCACAGAAAGGCATCCAAGTCAATGATCTCTGTGCAAATGACTGAGCCCAAACCATGACAAAAAGGAACTGGCCCGCAGATAAAGGGCTACTAGACTGAATGAAGTGGAACAATGGGGCCTGCATATTTCTTTACTGAACACAAATACATTTAATCTACATTGACTAAAAGGGTACATTTGATCATCCTCTGAGGCAGGATCAAACCTAGGAAAAAAAGTAATCTGTAGAAGCTGATTTTGCAAACAAATATAATCAAAAACAAGCTTTGAGTGAAGTGGGGGTGTAGAAGAGTAGATATGATAATCAGACTCAAATTAGTTCAGCAATGTAGATTTAGCAAAAATAAATAACAAAAAACATGCAAGTGGGGAGAATTAGAGTGGGGTACATAGGAGTGTATTATTGTAGGGGTTTGGAATGCTTTTTGACATCTTGTTTGATGGCGATGGATATGGGAATCACTACTTTGTGAAAACTGTTTTTGTTGTATTGCTGTCACACAAAAATAAAATAAAAAACGAAAAACATGTAGTAGAAATGTTTCTGCAGAATCTGTTACATTTTGCAGCTAAAGGCAAAGTGTAAAAATCTAGCAAAAGTTAGTGAACTTTGCGAAATTTCATGGCCCAATTTTTATTTTGAAGAGCTCAAGTTCAAGCATAGTAGGCTCAGATCAAGTTACTTCTTGGTCCAACAAAAAAAGGTGCTCCAGGCTCCCACAGCTCTTTAACAATTCTTGAGAGATCTTGAGAATTGTCAAGTTTCTTATAGCTGCCCTGAATTTACACTGTCCGGAGTTTCTACATCAGTACATAAGAACTGCATAAATTCCTTTAAACCTTACTTTTTACAGTGATGAAAATATTTTTTTTTTAAATTAGTATAAAAGATAGACGTTTGGCACAAGATTTGCTGCATGGATTTGAAAAACTCTAAAAGACAGGGGCTACAACGAATCTGTTTGTGTACGGTTTTAGAAGAAATATTGAGGTGTCTGAGCCATTCAATTCAGAGAGACAGGCGCACCTGAGAATGCACTCCACACAGTATCAATAGATTTAAGAAAGCAGAAGCATGCTTGACTCTTGGATTAAATTCGTCAATAAGCTGTGCGGTAACACAAATGGAATGCAGGGAGAACCCAACTTTTGAAGGAGGAAAAGGAGTAACAGAGCATCGTATCTGCCTTTATTACAGACTTTAGTCAGTATACCTAAGGTATTGCTTATGGATGATTAATAGAGAAACTACGAAATCAGTGAGGGGGGCATTACAAGTGAGCAGAGGCAGCGGGGGCGGGGTTAGGGAGAACATGGCGGCCAGATAGAGAGACTGGTCGGGAGTGCCGGTCCTAAGCGGCGTGCTACAACCGGGTGAAAGATGCAACAAAGTAGCAAGTAAGGCAGATAAGCTACACACGCTAAGCCGGGTAAAACTAACATGTGCGCGGGTGCGAAAAAGCTCCTCCGACGCTAGCGAGGCTGAGTCGCTGTGGGGCTAGTCCTCTGTGAGAAAGGAGGAGGAGATACGGCCGGTGAGTGAGGCTCACGGCGGCGGCGGTCTATGGAGGACGCGGAAGAGGCCAATACAAGCTGCACCGCGCTAGTAGCGGTGGAAACAGCTGAGGAGGGCGCCGAGAAAGGAGCAGCAGGTCTGACGGGGCTACCCTCACTGAAGGGTTTTGAGCGCTGGAGCAGCGCGGCGCTAGAGCGAGGTAGAGGTAGGCGGGCGGCTGCAAGGCTCCAGTTCTCTGCTGGAGGGGCTGTGGGGAGAGGAACAGCACAAGAGGGAAGTCGAGCACAATTAATTGCAAATATACCACAGAACTCAGTGGGGGGATCGAAAACCTACAGGGTGCAAGACACACGGCCAAAGGAGAAAAAAAAAAGCCCACAGAAATTTAGCTCAGGTTACGCTTTGAGGAGCACAGGGAAGCCTATAACGGGAGGTCTGACTCCTCTTAATATACAACAGAAGATAAAAAACCCCTTTAATCCGAGTTTAAAAAGTAAAATAAAAACGCAAACAGGTAGGTCAGGAACTTTTGGTAAAAAAACTTCAATTCACCCATCGTTAAATTCCTATTTTAAACCTGTCCCTAAGATATTAGTTCTTGCAAAAGGTAGTAAGCAAGGAGAGTCAATAACTGTGGACTGGTCAGATCACTTGAGCCCAAACCGTTACAAAATTTTGGAGATGGAGGAGGCTGCGGTCACAGAAGCAGGAGAGATGGAACCCGAAGCTGATAGTCTGTCAGGAACTCTAACAGAAGGGGCCCCATCGGATAGCCCGATAGAATCAGGAAATAATAAGAAAGGAAGAGTTAATCAGAATGGGGGAGAGTTTGACGGGGGTGAAGAGGAGGGGCAGCCGCAGGTGATGGGGTGCTACACTCAGATAGTATGGTTATTGCCCTTTTGAGAAAATTAGACCTAGATGTACATCGGGGGTTTGAGGAATCTAAAAGTAAGCAGGATGGGATTAGGGAGGCAGTGGGTTTACTGGAGGCTAAGTTTGATGAGTTAAATACACGGACAGGAAAACTGGAACAAGAGGTCAAGGAGATGCAGGAAGCAGTGGAAGATAACTGTAAGGAGCTCGAGGAGATTAAAAGCAGAGAAAGAGTATACGAAGAGCGGTTAGAGAGGTTGGAAAATATGCAGCGAAGAAATAACCTGAAAGTTTTGAAGCTACCAGAAGGAAAAGAGGGGGAGGATTTAAAAGGTTTTGTAGTTCATTTATTAAAATCGGAGCTGCAGTTGGAGGAGTCTGAAGAGGAGATTGCTGCTGACATACAGAGGGATCCATCGTGATCCCTTCAGACTGAAGCCAAACCGGTCCAAGCCTAGAAGGGTGTTGATTAACTTTCTTACGTATAGTCTAAAAGAAAAGATTCTTGCTATGGCATTGAAAAAGGGCTCTCTTATGGCAGGAGAAGTAAAGATTGAGATCAGATCTGACTTATCGGTAGTCACTGCAAATAGGCAGTGGGAGCTGGGGAAGCGAATTGAAACCCTAAGGAAATTGGGGGCGACTGTGCAGTTAAAATTCCCAGCTTTTTTAAAAGTCATGTGGAACAACAAAATGTACTCCTTCAGATTTGTAGAAGATGTAGATAACTTTTTGGAGTACTGCCAAGGCGGGGGTGTATAGTTAACTGGTGCAGTTCGGGCTTACGGCCTGTGTAGCTTGTAAATATGTAATTAGAATAGAATAACAAATTAAAAAATCAAAAAAAAAAAATGGTTTTTGCACAGAAGCAAGGGTAGCACGTCTGCTGGTGACCGGCACTTAAAGGGCCTAGGTTTGGGCCTTAGAAAGCTGGAAGGGTTTTCCCAGGGAGGGGGGGGGGGAATGGAGCGGGGGGAGTTGGTTAGGGCTTAGAGCTGGGGGGGGAGGGATAGGAAGAAGAGGGGGAGAAAAACAAAAATGTTCTCATATGCCAAGGACCACCCTGAGGGTAAGGATTCGGAGATTAGTTTACGATGGTGGAGGGTAAAAGTGCGAGGGTAAAAACACAAATAGTGAGATGGGTGTCATGGAATGTAAATGGTTTAAGGGTTAAAGCAAGAAGAGACAGGATCTTGAAGTACTTAAGGGACACTCCAGCTAATATAATGATCCTTCAAGAGACTCATTTAACAGGGGAGGAGTGTAAACAATTCTTGGGTCGACTGCGGTGGATAAGGCACTTTTTCAGTTCACCACAAACAAGGGTTACTAAAGGAATATTAGTGATAATTAGATATGGGCTGGATTGTCAGGTAATGAACAGCATAGCTGATGAGAAAGGGCAATGGTTGATAGTGACTTTAAAGATAGTGGGTTCTTTATACAATATTATTGGTTACTACGGCCCTAATCAAGACGATGTTACTCCGCTGCTAGAACTTACACACGAGATGACTGGGCTTTCAGGATATATAGTTTTTGCTGGAGATTTTAACACTGTATTGGATGCCAAGCTTGATAGATCCGTTAACAGCAGAGCCCAGGGAAATTGTAAAATGGCGGCCAGTGTTAAAAACATAATAGAACAATTTGGGCTTTGTGATATTTGGAGGAGGCTGGCCGGGTCTGGGCTTGGATATACATATTATAACAAAAAATATAATCCTAGATCCAGAATAGACTTTTTCCTGTTAGATGCAAGACTAATTGACTATGTGAAGGAGGTGGTACACGTAGGGGTTCATTTGTCTGATCACTCAGCGGTTTCCTTAGAACTGGAAACTGAGTCCTGTGTTGTGGATTCAGTCTGGAGGCTGGACCGTACAGTTTTGTATGATCAGGAAGCAATGCAGTCCCTTCAACAGGAGCTCGAGGTATTTATAGAGCACAACACAGGATCAGCCAAATTAGATATTGTTTGGGAGACCACTAAGGCCTTCCTTCGAGGCAGGTTGGGAGCTCTGGGGGCTAAGAGAAGGAGGGCATACTACCAGGAAATAGGGACTGTGGAACAGAATATCCGAAAAAATGAAATCAGGATTATAAATTCAGGGGGCGCTCCTGTGGGGGAGATCCTTCAAGAGTTGGAAGGGTTAAAGGAACAGTTGACTGATGTAATTAATAAAAGGGTGAAAGAAAGATGGGAGGCTGCTAGGCTGGACCACTTTGAATACGGGGAAAACGCAGGCAAACTTCTAGCTTGGAAGGTCAGGAAGGATCTGGTCAGAAACATGATAAAAGAGGTTAAGGTGGGTGCAGAAGGAAAAGTAGCCTCAAACACTAATGAGATTGTGGAAGCATTTCATAACTATTTTTCGGAAGTATATAGTGAAGAGTTACATCCAGACAAGCAGGAGATCAAGAAGTGGGCTAAAGCTCTAAAATCTGCTACAGAAGAACACCGAAAGATTTTGAATAGAGAGATCAGGCAGGAAGAGATAGAGGAAGGGATTAGGAAGGCAAAAAAAGGCAAAGCACCTGGTCCCGATGGCCTCCCTGTAGAGGTATACAAGACTCTGATGCAAGGACTGGCACCATTATTAACAAAGGTGTTAAATGAGGTGTTCTCTGGAAATTTGAAGATTCCGGCATCTTGGATCAGGCAAATATAATCATCATACCCAAACCTGGTAAATCTCCTACAAATATGGATTCATATAGACCCATTTCACTCTTGAATAGTGACTATAAAATGTTCACCAAGATCTTGGCAGATAGGTTGGGCAAAGTGATCCCGTACTTTATTCATGAAGATCAAAAGGGATTTGTCAAAGGTAGACACTTAAATGAATTAACATTTTCCCTGATAGGTAGTATAGATGTTGCGGTTGAGCAGGGGCTTCCCCTGGCGGTGGTGGCCTTGGATGCTGCCAAGGCTTTCGACTGTGTAAATTGGGAGTTTTTGAAAATTCTACTCTAACATCTTCAGCTAGGGAAAAATTTTCTTCAAGCGATATCACAACTATATCATACGCCGAGCTCTAGGGTCTTGGTTAATGGAGCCCTCACAAAATCTATTAGAATTGCGCGAGGAACCAGGCAGGGATGCCCCCTGTCCCCACTCTTGTTCGACCTTTATATTGAACCACTGGCCTGCAAAATAAGAGAGTCAGAGAATATTCCTGCTTTCAAGTTCCAAGGGTGGTCAAAGAAGATAGGGTTATATGCGGATGATATCGTAGTTTTAACATCGAATTTGACAAAATCATTGGTGGAAATTGAAAACATTACAAAAAAGTTTGGAGAAGTCTCAGGATATCGATTAAATTCGGACAAGACTGAAATTATGGCTTGGAATATGGCAATGGACCCCGGGATCGCAAAAAAGCAGATGAGATATTTGGGGGTACAAATCACTCAAGATATAAAACAGCTAACATTAGTAAATCTGGCCAAAACAAGGAAAGATATTACAGCACTATTGAGAAACTGGAGTTCAATATCACTGACTATGATTGGCCGGGTTAATCTGGTTAAAATGATGGTGCTTCCGAAATTGACTTTTTTATTTGATTCTGTTCCCCTTATGTTTGAAAAAGAAGGCCTAGCAAAGCTACAGAGCGAAATTGGTTCATTTATTTGGGGCTCCAAGGGGTCAAGGCTATCTTGGAAAAAAATTCGAAGAAGGTATGCTAAGGGAGGTTTAGCAGCCCCAGACTTTCAATTTTATTCTTGGGCTTTTTTGCTCAAGAACTGTAGAATGCTTCTTGGAACTCCCAATGACTCATCAATAGGGGAACTTTTTACGGCCATGTTGAAAGTAGAAAAATGCTATAAGCGTGGCTTCCTATATGGATTTGCAGATCCAAAATACTTCAAAAAAGTCAGACTGAAGGTATTAAGAGACCTAGCCACGGCATGGTATCGTATTAGGCGCGTGACAAAAATCCCATATTTTAGCGTGGCTGCACCAATTTGGGAGGGCCCGGGGGCCCCAAGCTGGACGAAAGATGCTTTAGTAAGGGCGTTAAAAACAGAAGGCCCACAGGTCTGGGGGGAGCTGTTTTGTGAAGGTGCCTTGATACCGTGGGCAGCTTGCGAGCAACTCTGGGGTCGCAATTTTGCAAAATTTAAATACCTGCAGATACAAAGCTGGGTAATAGGTAAGGGAAAGTTAATGGGACGACACAATGAGTTTGAAGAAAAGCTGGTCTCAAACATTCGGATGAATAAAGAAGTGACAACGTGGTATTGGGAAATAGTTGAAATGGAGGACGGCCCCTTTTTACTTCCAGAGTTCCTGTGGGGAGAGTGCTTGCCGAGGATCGCAACAGAAGAACAATGGCAAGTAGATATGTTGATTCTATATAAAGTGGTGAAACCTGCAAATCTAAGGAGGAATCACTTGTTCACTCTCCACAGGGCATACTGGACCCCAAAGAGACTTGCGAAATTCAAAGATGGGGGCATGGTGCTATGTCCAAAGTGTAAAAGCCCAAATGAAGACGACATTCACATGTTTGTGACATGCTCAGAGATTCAAGAGTTTTGGGCAGCTGTAAGTGAAACGCTATCAAAAATATTGGAGCTAGAAATTACGGTAAGCCCTGAACAGATCATCTCGGGTAGACTGGATATACAAGGTAAGGGCCTTGATGACAATACTAAGCTGTTTTTCTATGCCATCTTGATTGCTCGAAGAGAAATATGTAAACTTTGGATTTCGTCAGAACCTCCGACAGAATTAATGTGGATTAGAGCCATGAGAGCAATAGCTAAGCTGGATATGGCTGGGCAAAACAATAGGAAGCACCAATTTTGGAATTTATTTTTAAATCACTATGGGTGAGGGAATTGGGAGTCAAATAGTTGCTGATTTTAAAGATGGGAGAGAATAATGTTCGATGATTAAGTCACTTCGGATGCTCTTGGAGGTTTAATGAAACCTATATGCTTCCCTGCAACAGATATGGCTGTGACACCCCCCACTTCTTTCAAGCTTGTAGGTCTGTAGCATAAGCAGTAGGAATCAACCTCTCACAGTTGAGCTTGAATACCACCAAAGGGCGCTATAAGATACGAAGAGGTGGGAAGTGGCGTATGAGGACAAAAAAAAAAAAAAAAGAAATCAGTGAGGGGCACAAATGAAAAAAACAAAACAAAGAGCTTAGGCCTTTGCTCATGAAGTCAAGCTCAATTTTGAGAACCATAAGACTGTGGATGACAACTGGCTCTTATCTTGGGTTGTGAAGACTACTTTAAACTTGGTACAGATATCTATAGACCACCACCCTTTCAAATTTGTCCGGACAGTAAAAAAGTGAAGACTGACAGCTAGTACTGAAAGACGTACAACAACCTAACTTAAACTCACAGTTCTTGAGCTTGGTGTGAACAATACAAAGGACAAAACCTTTAAAGAGATTTGGTGCTAGTCAGATCCACACCAGGAACAACTAGTAAAGAAGAACTACCAACAATTTTAAAGTAGTGCCATGACTATTTAGTCTTTTGGTATCAAGCAATGTCAGAGTCCTAAGGGAGTCTTTGGCTGGAACATGATACACCCACTAGTAAAAGAAATGGGCAAAGACTCATCAATTTATGAAACGCTGACTGGCAAACCAGTATCAACCTCTTACTAAAACAGAATTGTTCAGTCATCAACAGGTGGCATGGTGCCAAGGAAAGCTAACTTTTTGATGCAGGCTTTTCCCTCCCATAGGTGCCACTCAAAAACATGAAGGACTCTGTAGTTTTGCTATAATTAGTTAAAGTGCGTTAAAGAACAGTAGGTTTATAATTTATGGTCCTCTCAATAGCTCTCTTCAGATGTGCCACCATGATGGTGCCCTGTCTATATCCCTGAATAAATTTTTTAGGTATTTCATCGGTTTCTCTATTTGTGGACATGTTCCATTTCAATTGGCAGAGGCAGATCACTGCAGTTGGAAAAACAGATGACACATACGTTGACGATCAACTGACACAGTTATAAGCTGTGCAGGCACCAAAGAATAAGAGAAAGGGATGAAAACAAATAAATAAGCATGGGCAAGGTCCTACATTCATGAAGAAGCCAAGAACGAACCCCATTACAAGAAGAAATATGCAAGAGCACACCTGGCCAAAAGTTTGAATAAGAATCAGGTGAAGAGAAACAGACGATTAAGGCCATAAGCATGAAGAGTATAGGAGGGAGAGAACCCACATGCGCAAGGGTACACCTACTTGATACTGGCTGCACAGTACTTTAAAACCATGTTAATAAATCTATCTCCGCAACTATTTGTTTTAAGTCTAACCAGCTTGTAATAGAAAAGAAGAAAACAGACATTTGTCAGTTCCCTGATAACACTATGATGGCAACAAACAGTTTTTATGGCTGAATGGACACATTGATGTTAATGCTTTAACATAAAAATATCAAAATAATAAAGGAAACTTACTTTTATGAATGGGAATAGGTTTTATAACATCTGGTTGAACTTGATTTACAGGTGTTGGAGGCCCTTTTCCTCCTATGTGGTTGTTTAGTACTGCAGGCGTCTGAGGCCAACCTCTCAATAGGGGTGACATACACCGTCGTCTTTTTGGAACCCCTTGCATGTTTGGTTCCCCTGGTCGTTTGTGTTTATTCTGCGGGCCTGACACAAATTCATCTGCTTCATCAATCATCATCCCCTGTAACAAAACAATATATATTAGGAAGTCTATTTAGACTACACAATTATCTGAATTTGAAAACCACTAGAAAGATCTTTAAATATATACCTGCAAATGTCAGGTAAGTAAAGAAATATGCACTGAAATCAAGAGGCCAAATTCAGATGTATATCACAACTTATCTGTCTTCCACAATTTAACAAAGGCCTAATTTTCAACATTCAGTTAGACGGAAAGGGCTAGTTGAAGAAAATCCCCTTATGTTCAAGTGCTCGTGTTGCTAAAGGAAAGCAAGAAAAGGGGGTTGGATGGGAGTCTTAAACGATAATGCCGTAGAGGCAAAACAAGGTTTCTGTCAATAAAAAAGGCAAGCTATCTGCGGAACTCAAAACATGGACCAGTATTAAACAATATGTTTTACCCATGTCCACTAGAAAATTCATTTCTCCATTTTATAGACATTCTTTACAATATATGTTAAAGTTACCTTTTTATCCATTTTGAAGGGGTTCCCAAACGTATGTAACCGTCGTGGCTGATCTGAGTCGAGTTCTCGGAGAGGGGAAGGTATATGTTTGAGGTATTCCTGGTAATTACCCATTTGGGCAATAGGAATGCTGTGAACCTGATCTGTTCAACAGAAAGATTAGATATGAACATTATTCAACATACCACTGTAGCAGAATGTAATGAAATAATAAACATACTCTTAATGTTTATTGACCTAATGTAGGACTTTTATTATTAAATAAAAGAACCTATCTAAAGTAATTGAGACGGACTATGCACAGTACTGGTAAACTTAAGCCATTCAAACATTCACCTTTTCTTCTGAGCGCCCATGCACATTCTCATCACACATACACGTTCTGTGTCCATGAAGAAATGCATAGTGGCACAAGGCCTGCAATCTTAAAGTTCTAAGCTTCAACATACACACCTAACCTTCCTTTAGTCTTCAGCACACCCCAACTCTACAGAGATATCGCCTCATGTGGCAAATGTAATACAAATTTCACCTTACTACAAAACACAAGAGGGGAGAGAGGTCCTTAGGACCTATTTTTCGAACTTACTATCAATTATTAAACACACCTCTCCTCCATAGGATAACACTACTGCTTCAGAAATGGCACTGTGTTGATTTTTCAACCTGTAAAAATAATAACTCAAAATGTAAATTGATGTGGATCTCCTTATTGAGTCAAATTTATCATTTGACTATCAGGCAGATGCCTAACTCTCCTCTCTGATAAGAATAAGGCTGCTCGACCACACTATACCCTAAGAGAGCACCTTGGGATTTCCAGAGTAAGCCCCAGAGGCTTTCTCTAGAGGACAGGACTCTGCACAGTGTACCTCTTTTTGGTATACTATATAAAGATTCAGCTTCTTAAAACCAGTAGGAGTCTCAAATCTCTTTGAAAGAGCTCAAAGCTCAGATAAAGTCTTGCCAGATGGTGGGTCAAATAACAGAGCACTGTTCGACAAAGGTGGGGGTCAAAATCTCTAGGCTTCACATACAGTGAAGACACTTGACTTGATGCAGATATCACTTGTGACCATTATTTAAAGCAAGTTCGAAAGGCATGGCGCGATTAGTTCCCCAACTTGGTGCAGCTGGTGATTTAAAATCTCAACATATTGATACGATGTGCAGCATCATCAATTTCCAAATAAAGATAGCAGATACTTCAGGGTTGGTTTCTGTGAGCCTACTCCCATTTGTTCAATCTCACTGAGCAGCAACCACTTCGGGTCTTGGGCTATTCACAACACAACAATACTCATGAGCCTCAGGGAAAGTTCCCTCCCATAGTTCGCAATGTCCCACAAGCAGACAGGCTTCTTTTCAGCTCTTCAGAACCAATATTACTTGGATTAAGTTCCTCACACAACAGTAAACCATGTGTGTCATAAGAAGACTCTCCACGTTCCGGACACATGGCAGCTGTTCAAGTCAGAGCATGGAATGTGTCTCCTCAGGCTATCGGGCAGTAACACAGGAATTATTCAGAAAAGCAGACTTCTTCAGCTCAAAGCAGTTTTTCTCCTGGAGGTAGCTTGAGCAGTGGATTTTAAAGGATAAGTTCATATTATCTTTGGTGTTGTACCTTTGAGAGAATGAACTGTGTCCTTGTGGGCAACAGTAGGACTTGCTGCAATGGTATAAAAGGTTGAAGCCACAACTTTATTGATTTCCTGAAGTGTAAATACAGCTCTTGTTCTGTGCCATTGTTCTACTGACTGCCATTTGGATAGTGTTCAAATGAGTAGATTACTAAGACAATGATGTAAGATGAATGTCAGGGAGGCTAGGTAAATACCAAGAGTGGCATGCAAAGGTTGAATTTATTGCTTCTAAACATGATCCTCATGTAAGGTCAGTTGTGAATTGGGATACAAAAAATGGAATCTCCCAAATCCTGTGCACAAAGGTAGTATCCCCCTCCAGCAAAGAGTGATTACCCAAAGAGTGAACATCTAAAATACTTGAGTGTATTTGTTCAATCTGAGATCAGAATCTAACATCAAGTTATGGATTTTTTGTTACCTACTCCATCAACATTTTGAAAAGGTGTTGCTAAACTTCCTTCCGTGATACTCCCTACTGTTTCGACTTGTCAGGTTTTTTTTTTAATGGAGGAGTCAGGAATTTTGCTCTATTCTAGAAAGTGATTTAAAAGATGTAGAACGTTGTTTCACATTCAGATCACAAGTGACCTATCTTTCTACACAGATGGGCCAAAAAGGGGATGGCACATGGTCTCTGAAAGTCACAGTGTTTTGGTTGTTTGTTTTCAGAAAGAGGATTTTCAGTGGCTGTGTCCTCTTTGAAATAAACAGTGATCCAATCCAGTACTTGAAGTACGTTGTGGTTCATTCCCTTCCAGTCCTTGCAACAGCACCAGATTGTCAAGTCACATAAGTTACCTGCCGCCTTGGTGTTCTGGTTTGCAAAGATAAGCCCCCCTATTAAAATAGTTATAGGATCCTCCATCTTCTTCCTAGGTGCTAATGGTAGAAATTCTTTCAATTAACTACATATTCACCCTAATATCTACACCACTCACCTCACATACTCTGGGTGGAGACAGGAGATGGACAGACCTATTTTTTTCTATAAAAAAAGATTGTTGGATTGTACTTCTCACAAGGCCTAAAAGGCTGATAAAGCACAGCTCCATACAGAGACAGCCATGTCCTCCAGGAGATCAAGAACAGAAAATACATATACACCCAAAAGTTGCTGCGGTCAGAAAAAAACAAATATTTGCATACTGCAAGACATAATGTAGCAGTGCTTACACAAATCTCTCTCGCTTTCTCAATCAAAGCAGTAAAAATAAAAAAATAAAAAATCTGTCATGGCCTCTGGGGCCACCGATTTAGAGCTTGTGAGATCTGAAGCTGCAGTGCTGCAGAATATTTCTGTTCCTTGACACTAAATGCGGTCTGCTGAACTGAGCAGAATCAAGTAATACAGTATTGTTTCACAAGAAGCAATTCCGATCACGGGGATCATTTCCAAGTATCTTTTATACACTTGCAAGGATTTCAAAACAAACATTGAGGCACTGGAGTTAACCCCTTCGCCGTGGGGGTAATTTCCCCGCGGTGCGGGCCGCGTGCGGCGCCGCAGTGCTCATGACGAGCTCGGCTCGTCATGCAGCACGGTGGCACTGTGCTCATGACGAGCTGAGCTTGTCATGACCACGCCCGTTTTCATGGAACGCTCAGCACAGCAGGGGAATTATCCCCGCGTGTGAGCTCAGCGGCGATCATGACAAGCTCAGCTCGTCATGAGCACAGCGCCGTGCCTCATGACGAGCTCAGCTCGTCATGAGCACATAGTTTTTGTGAAAATGAAAACCTGAAGTTCTTTGCCACATCTCTTGATCACAGGCTGTAAATGAAGGCCCTTCACCTTAGCAAGCCGTAGCAAGTTACTACATTACAATTCTTTTTTTATTTACTTAACGTCAAGAAAGTGCTTTTAAAATGATAAAATACAGTCAAATTACTTTGTCACAACTTGCAGATAAATTCTTAGTACTGCATCTCAACTTTGCATTAGTGACATGATTTAAGTGACAAGGCTGATAGGCAGCAAATTATAATTTTCAAAACTGAACGGAATATTACTAACAAACGACTGATGGAGACAGGGTTTTGTTGAAACACTAATGTAGTGAGGGCGGTCATATAGATAAGATGATCATAAGGTGAACCAAAGACACGTCAGAACTATTCCACATTGTGCTTTAGATGTGAGAGAATTAGCATCAATGCCCTTACTTCACTCATAAGCGGTCTATGCGGGATATAAATTTACATAGATCAGTATGCAACATGGGTTCATGCTCAGTCGATAATCGCTGCTCACAGGCTAGATGGGATTTGACACTGCTACTTATGTAGACTGAATAGTCACTAGGAGACACCTTATACCAGAGTGTCCTCTTGACCACAGCACTTCCACTGGAGCTTGCCATAATGCCAATAGTAAACCATGACTGTTTCACTATATAAAAACGAGCAACTGATGTGATACTTAGTATTTATGTCTCAAAATATTGTCACAACCCTTTTCGGGCATCTAATACTGAGATGAGGAGAGCTGTCAAAGGCTTTGAGGAATGGGAAGGAATCCTCCAAAGCAATGTGGGAGAAAACTTTAACAAGGAACCTTTGGTACATGTTGAACAAGTTACTTACCTCCAGTAACACCTTATCTGGTACAAACAATAACTAGCCACAGATTCCTTACCTTTGAATTCCTCAAGCATCAGACTGGAGCTGTAAGATTTTTTGTTAGCAGTAACCCTGCGCGCCAGAAGGTGGCTATGTTTTGGCTCTGTGTGTGTCATCGGCCATGCCGAAAGAGACCTTTGCAGCACCTATCTAGGTGCACTGACATCAGTTATTTTTCAGGACTTTCCACACCAGCAGGGTGGAGCCATGAAGAACACAAACTGGTTTGGAAAAACTAGGGCCCTGAAAGGGACCAGCCCTGATCCTAGAAATCTGTCCATGGAGAGGATGGATGTGCCAGTAAGTAATCAGCTAGATATAGTCTCTACCATATAAGGCATTACTGAAGGTAAGTAACTTGTTTATCTGATAGAGACTTCCAGCCACAGATTCCCCACCTTTCATTAAATACCCAAGCAATATTACCCCCAGTGGTGGGTCTGGGGACCAATTTCACAGAAGGAAGAACTGCAGGACCGAAGCAGCGAAGTGCCCATTCTCACGGACCTGCCTGTCCTGACAGTAATGTTTGGTGAACGTGTGCAGGGAATCCCACGTTGCTAGCTGGCAGATGTCCAGGACCAGAACTCTGCATGCTAACGCAGTGGTTGCAGTTTTAGCTCTCGTGGAATGCCTTCAGGGGGTGGCTTCTTGGCCAGTGCGTAGCAGATTTTGATGTAGAGCACAACCCAGTGAGAGATTGTTTGCTTCTGCACTGCCCAGCCTTTCTTTGCACCAACACCCCCCACGAAGAGTTGGTTGTCCACCAGGAACTCTCGTGTGTGGTCAAGGTAGAACAACAATATTCTCTTTGGGTCCAGATGGTGGAGTCACTCCTATTCTTTAATGGGGTTTGGAGGAGCATAGAAGGTCAGCAAGTTGATGGACAGCCCTACATGAAATGGCAGAAAGGAGGTACTTTCCTTGTACAGAGCACCACTGTCACTGAGAGGTAAGGCGGCTTAGATGTTAAGACTTGCAGCTCACTCACTCTACAGGCAGATGCAATTGTCGTAAGGAAGGTTGATTTTAGTGTGCGAAGCCTGAGGCGACAGTTGTGGAGAGGCTCAAGAGGAGCACATATAAAAAAAAGTGAGAATCACATTAAGGTCCCACTGAAGGATAATTAATGGCAATGGAGGAAAGAGGTGGACGAGACCTTTGAAAAACCTATGCACAATAGGGCATTTAAACAAGGAGCAGCCGCAAGAAGGCAGACAAGGCAGAAAGATATCCCATAAGGGTGCCCAGAGAAGAGACCCGCTGGGCAAAGGAAAGAATAAAGGGCAGGATATCACAAAGCAGGACAGAAAGGGTATCGATGGATTTTTCTGTAAACCATGCCATGAATTTCTTTCAAAAGTAGGCATATACCGTCTTCGTGGAGGGTCGCCTGCCTGCTAGAAGGACATTACAGACTTCGGGAGGAAGTTCAAAAGCTGTCAACTGCAATCACTCAATCTCCATGCAAAAAGGCGAAGTGGGCAGGTTGGGTGTAGGAATCTCCCCTGCTGCTGTAACAGAAGTTCCTTCAAAAGGGGCAGCCTGATCGGAGGATCAATGGCCATGTTCAGAAGCTCGTGATACCAGACTCTCCGTGCCCCGTTCGGAGCCACAAGAATTACTTGGGCACAGTTGATCCTGATGTTTTTTGAGAACTCTGGGCAGGAGCGGTATAGGAAGGAAAGGCTTACAGGAGGCCTGAGCTCCACTCAATACGAAAAGAGCGAGCGCGAGTCGCCTTGGAAACTCTAATGCGCAAAACTGATGACATTGCGCCTTCAACCGAGGCAAACAGATGTAACCAAGGCTCTCCACACTACTGAAAGAGACCTAGAGCCACCTCTGGATGGAGATGCCATTTGTGATCCGCTAAGCATTGCCAGCTGGTTTCTTCACCCTGGTGTTCAGTGAACCTGCCATGTGTTGAACCACAAGGGATATGCCCTGCTGTTCCAGCCATGTCCAGAAGAACAAGTTACTTACCTTCGGTAACGCTTTTTCTGGTAGATACAATATTTGCCTGTGGATTCCTCACCTTGTGAATATCCCCCTTGCGTCAGCAACGTTCGGAATTTTTTCTTTGTAGCACGCCGACGTGGACGACGTCATAGGAGCACGGCTTCGTGCGCGACTCCGTCTGACGTCACCGACTCCTTATCAGGCCCACGCCGGCGTGATGACGTCAGTTCCGCCCTTTTTTCCGTGCCTTCGAGGCACACGGACGGACCAACGAAAGCAAATATGCAAATATACCATGTACACAGTACATATAAATCAAAATCAATACAATAGTATAAACCATATATACATAAAGACTAGGTATAACAGAGTGGACAACGGGGAGGCGGGTGGGCATGTGAGGAATCCACAGGCAGATATTGTATCTACCAGAAAAAGCGTTACCGAAGGTAAGTAACTTGTTCTTCTTCTGTGTGGATTCCTCACCTTGTGAATAGAGTCCCACAGCAGTCCCCACTCCCGGAGGAGGGTGTCCACTCTGCTATGCCAGGAAATCTTGGAGAACAGAGCGCGCGAAGTGACCGTCCCTCCTCACCTCGGTATCCAAGCAGTAGTGCTTCGCGAAAGTGTGGAGGGAGGCCCAAGTCGCGGCTCTGCAAATATCCTCAACAGGTACACATCTAGACAAAGCAGATGTTGCCGACTTTGCTCTAGTTGAATGTGCTCTAATACCCTCAGGAGGGTCCTTACCCGCAAGGGAGTAGCAGATCTTGATGCACAGGATTATCCACCTGGAAAGTGTGCACTTGTGCACCGCTCTGCCCTTCCGACAGCCAGCAAAACCAACAAACAGCTGGTCGTCCACCCGGAAGTCTTTAGTCCTGTCCAGATAGAAAGACACCGCCCTCTTGTGGTCCAGACGGTGCAGTCTCTCTTCCTCCTTAGAAGGGTGAGGGGGAGGATAGAAGGTAGGGAGGGTAATGGACTGTCCAAGATGGAAGGGAGTTACCACCTTAGGCAGAAAAGCAGCCCTGGTCCTGAGAACCATCCTTTCAGCATGAATTGTCAGGAATGGGGGCTTGGAACTAAGAGCTTGAAGCTCACTTACCCTCCTTGCCGAGGTGATTGCCACGAGGAAGACCGTTTTAAAAGAGAGAAGCCTCATGGGACACTTGTGCAAAGGTTCGAAAGGAGAACCCATCAAAAAGGTCAGCACAAGATTCAAATCCCAATGCGGAACAACAAACGGAGAAGGGGGGAACATATTAATGAGACCCCTCAAAAATCTTAAGACCACTGGAGACTTAAAAAGAGAGGGCTGATCCGGCAAGCAGAGGAATGCAGATAAAGCCGAAAGATACCCCTTGACCGTAGCAACCGCAAAACCTTGCTGCGCTAGAGAAAGAGCAAATTGTAAAATGTCAGATAAATGAGCCTTTAAAGGGTCAACATCCCTCTCCCTGCACCAAGAGACAAATTTAGACCACCTATACGAATAGATGAACTTAGTGGAGTCACGCCTGGCAGAGAGAATGACATCCACCACATCATGAGGGAGAGAGAAAGAACTCAGGTTGCCCCGTTCAATCTCCAGGCATGAAGGTGTAATGTCTGGAGGTGGGGGTGTAGAACCTGCCCCTCCATCTGAGAGAGGAGGTCTGCCCTGTGAGGGAGACGGAGCGGCGGGTGAGAGGAGAGGTGGAGAAGGTCTGTGTACCACACCCTTCTTGGCCAATCCGGGGCGATCAATATGACTTGGGCCCGGTCTTGGCGAATTTTCCTCAGAACCCGAGGAATCAAGGGTATGGGAGGAAACGCGTAAAGGAGTTGACTTTTCCAACTCAACTGAAACGCGTCCCCCAAGGCTCCTTGCAATGGATACTGGAGACTGCAGAATGACAGGCAGTGCGCATTCTCGTAAGTGGCGAACAGGTCCACCCGAGGAGTCCCCCACATCTGAAAGATGTCGTGAACCACCTCCGGGTGAAGCCTCCACTCGTGGTCGGCAGAGAACTGCCGACTGAGACTGTCTGCACGAACGTTCAGAACCCCGGCCAGATGATTTGCCATCAGACAAATCTGATGGTCCTGAACCCAGGACCAGAGACGCAGAGCCTCTCTGCAGAGACACTGCGACACCACTCCTCCCTGCTTGTTGATGTACCACATCGCGGTCGTGTTGTCCGTCAGGACCTGAACCGACTGACCGCGAAGGGAAGGGAGGAAGGCCTTGAGCGCCAAACGTATCGCCCGTAATTCCAGAAGGTTGATGTGAAGCAACCTTTCCTCTGGAGACCAAAGACCCTTGACCTCCAGGTCCCCCAGATGAGCACCCCACCCGAGAGTGGATGCATCAGTTATCACTGTGGCCACCGATGGAGGCAGTTGAAAAGGCTTCCCTTGTGACAGGTTGCCTTCCATGCCCCACCAAGACAGATCCGCTGCAGCTTCTCTGGAGATCCTCACTGACTCCCTGAGATCTCCGTTGTGTTGATACCACTGCTTGCGGAGGCACCACTGGAGTGCCTTCATGTGCCAGCGTGCATGACTGACCAACAGAATGCAAGAAGCCATCAGACCGAGCAGGCGAAGGACCTTCAGGACTGGAACAACCGCTCCATTGTAGAATAAAGGAATCAAATCCTGTATGTCGCGAATCCTTTGAGGTGGAGGGAATGCACGACATACAGTAGTGTCCAGTACCGCACCTATGAACAGGTTGCGCTGGGAGGGCACCAGGTGAGACTTGGGTACATTTATCGAAAAACCCAACCTGTGCAACAACTGAGTTGTCTCTTGCAGATGATGGAGCACCCTCACCGGCGACTCCGCTTTGATCAGCCAGTCGTCCAGATACGGGAATACAGGAATCCCCGACCTCCTGAGATGTGCTGCCACCACTGCCATCACCTTGGTGAAGACTCGAGGCGCAGTAGTAAGCCCAAACGGAAGGACCGCAAACTGGTAGTGCTGCGACCCCACCGTAAAACGGAGATACCTCCTGTGCGACTTCAGGATGGGAATGTGGAAATACGCATCCTGCAAGTCGAGCGACACCATCCAGTCTTCTTCCATCAGCGCTTGAAGAACCTGAGCAAGGGTGAGCATTTTGAACTTCTCCTGTTTGAGATAGAGGTTCAAAATCCTGAGGTCCAGGATAGGCCGAAGCCTGCCATCCTTCTTGGGTATCAGGAAATACCGGGAGTAGCACCCCTAACCCCTTTCCTGCTCTGGAACCACCTCTATCGCACCTTTTCGGAACAGAGCCAGCACTTCTTCCTGCAGGAGAAGCAGGTGGTCCTCTGAACAAAAACCTTGGCAAGGAGGGTAATTGGGAGGGAATTCCTGAAAAGAAAGTGCATACCCATTCTCTACGAGATTGAGAACCCAAAGATCTGATGTAACCGATTCCCAATCTCGTAGAAAATGAGTAAGCCGACCCCCTACTGGCCCCACATGATCCAGCATGGTGGATCTAGGGCTGCTTTGCTGATGCGGGTGGGGGTTGGGAATTATTGGAGGAAGTGGAGGAGAAGGAGACTTGACGTCCACTACCACGACCCTTCTGTCTACCTCTATAGGACTTATACAAAGGGTTCTGCTGCTGCTGCTGTTGTTGCTGTGCCTGTCTGAAGGGACGAAAAGAGGATCTCCCAAAGCCTCTAAACTTTCTAGTTGTCGACCCTCTCATCTGGAGACCCAAGGATCTTGCGGTAGCACGGCTATCCTTGAACCTTTCCAGGGCGACATCCGCCTTCTTACCAAAAAGACTGGTTCCTTCAAAAGGCAAGTCCAGCAACGTAGATTGCACATCAGCAGAGAAATCAGAGGATTTCAACCATGCAGCCCTCCTGGACGCAATAGAAGAACCCATAATCCTGGCAACAGAATCAACTGTGTCCATGCCACTCTGAATAACCATACGTGCAGCAGCCTGAGTGTCCGAGACCACCTCATTAAAGTTCTTTCTGTCTTCCTCTGGAAGCTTAGGTGATAACTGCTTCACAGAGTCCATCAACGCACGGACATACCTTCCTAAAAGGCAAGTAGCGTTAGTGGACTTAAGAGCCATGCTCCCTGAAGAGAAAGTCTTCTTAGCAGACTGATCCAATTTTTTGGAGTCTTTGTCCACTGGAACTTGAGGAAAGGAGCCCGCTGCCCTGTTAGAACATGCCACCTGCACTACAAGGCTCTCCGGAGATGGGTGCGAAGAGAGAAACTCAGGGTCACCAGGAGCCACCCTGTAGCGCCTTGCAATCGATCTTGAAACCGCAGGAGCAGACAACGGTCTCTTCCAAACCTCCTTTATAGGATCAGATAAGGCATCAGTGAACGGCAAAGTAGGTTCAACTATAGAGGAGGGCGAGTGCAAAACCTCTGTAAGGATGTTGGGCTTGTACTCAACCATGGGCAGTTTCAAGTTAAGAAGATCAGCAGCCTTCCTAATAACGACGTGATAGGGTGCCACGTCCCTAGAAGGAGCATCAGAAGCAGAAGGTAAACCCCACTCAGGAGAGAGCTCCAGACCACTAGCATCACGCAGGTCTTCAAAGTCATCATCATGATCAAGAAGCTCACCCTCTTCCATATCTGAATCTTCATCACCTTTTTCTTCCAAGAGACGCTGAGCCCTGCGCGTCGACCACTCCAATCGAACCGAAGTCGACGGATCCGGTAACGACTCCGACGGAGCCGGATTCGACGTCGAGCGAGGAGCCGGAGCAGACTGAGCACGAGACTCACGGACAGGTGTGGTACCTTGATCCAAACTACGAGGTCGATCCGGAGTCAGCGAAGCCGCATGCGGAGTCGAAGACCTCGGTGGAGCCGTACCGAGCCAAGGTGTTAGTGGCGCCGGCATAAAAGGCATAAATGGAGCTGGAGCATACGACTGAGGAATGCCCAAATTGTACGACAATGGACCCATGGGACCAACAGGTGCTCCAGCGGGGTACATTGCCCTGGAATACACTCCAAACATCGCATTGAGAAAATGCGAGGGGTCCTGACCAGGACCAGGAAAGGGAGGGTACGAACCTACCGGATGCTCCAAAGGAGGTCGTTCCGACACAGGTTCATTCTGACCTTCTGGATCCACAGGAGCCTCCATCGGAGCCGGAGTTTGAGGAGCTACCTCTTCTTCCTCCTCATGTTCCGAAGAATGTAAAGATACCGGATCCGGTTCCGGAGTCGGGGAACCTCCGACGGACTGAGCAGGAGAAGGAGAAACGAAGTCCTTATGGTGTTTGCGAGACTTCTTCTTCGAATCTGAAGATTCCTTTCCTGAATGATGCCTCGAGCTGTGCTTCCTCCTCTTGTGCTTCTTCTTCGAGGAGCTCGAAGCGTGACCCGAAGCCGACTTTGATCCAGACCTTGATCTCTCCCTGGACCTCGACCTCGCTCTGGATCTCGACCTCGACTTCGATCGAGACCTTTGCTTCGACTTCGAGCGTCTCGACGTCGACCTCGAAGATCTCCCAGCATCTCTTCCCTTTACCTTCGCGAGAAGTAGTTTTGCTTCACGCTCACGAAGCGCCTTTGGGTTCATCTTAAAACAAGACCGACAGTTCTTTACGTCGTGGTCTGAACCCAGACACCACAAACAGTCGCCATGTGGGTCGGTGATCGACATCATGCGGGCGCAAGACCCACACTGCTTAAATCCTGTCTTCCTCGACGACATTCTCGATGAAGAAACAAATCGCAAGGAGAAACAGAAACCTTAAGACAATAGCCAGATACTAAGTATCGCAGAAGATCCCGAAAACCGTTAGCGTCGGAGACGCGGAAAAAAGGGAACTGACGTCATCACGCCGGCGTGGGCCTGATAAGGAGTCGGTGACGTCAGACGGAGTCGCGCGCGAAGCCGTGCTCCTATGACGTCGTCCACGGCGGCGTGCTACAAAGAAAAAATTCCGAACGTTGCTGACGCAAGGGGGATATTCACAAGGTGAGGAATCCACACGGCAGATGTATCTATCAGAAACGCAGGGCCTGTTAACAGAGGGTCCACAACCGCATCACTTCCTGTTTACTGCAGTACCATATGGCGATGGTGTAGTCCATGAATACCTAAAGCAGCCTTCCGATGGAGGGTAGAAGGCTTTCAATGCCAGTCTGATTGCACCTGGAGTCCATATTCCTTCAGGGACCAGAGCCCTCTGATCTCCACCTCTTCGAGATGGGTGCCCCATCCAAGGAGTGACGCATCTGTCACTTCTGTCAGAACTGTGGGGAAGGAGGAGGGTTGTGCCGCTGACCCAAGTGCGGTTTATAAGCCACCACTGCAGGTTCTTTGCAGTACCCTCTACCAAGATGGTGGAGAGCCCCACTTCAAGTCCCACTGCAGAGCCAGCATATGCCATCAGGCATGCGTCAAAAGCAGGATGGAGGAGGCCATGAGTCCAAACAGCCTCAGAGTCTGCCACATTAAAATACAGGATAGAGACTGAAACATCGGTATCATAATCTGAATATCCTGGACTCGCCACTCAGGGGGATAAGCCAGAAAGTGCACTGTATCCAAAACAACTCTGATGAAAGGGAGAGTCAGGAGTGACTGACAAGCTGATAGTGACCCCCCCAGTGAGTGCAGGAGGTTTGTCATAGTCTGGTGGTGGGAGACAACCTTGGGTGAGCCTGCCTTAAACAACCAGTCGTTTAGATGGGGAAATCTGGCACCCCTCACCTTCGCAGATGAAATGCAACCCCCGCCATCACCTTAGTGAACACCTGTAGGAAGCTGGCTCTGTATATACTATACCACATTAAGGTGTAGTGTTCAGGGAGTCCCTAGAGGTATAGCAGAGGCTAAATTAGGTAAGTACCAACTGTGGTTGTGTGGGTTATCAGTTAGGCTTATCCAGAGGGTGTGTTAAGCATTTGTTTTCCCTCAAACCAAGGACTAATACACTCAGAGATAGAATCAAGGCCAATTAGATAAGTATAAAAAAATATATACTTCGGTTTTATTTTAGAACCAAGCAGGATTTGGCACAGGTGAGTAGAATATACTTTCAAAATTCAAGACTGCTCAGGAAAATGCAATTGTGCTTGAAATTAAAATTCTTACAAGGTTGTATCACTTTTAAATGCAGTTTGTATCATACAGTAAATACTTTTAGATTACTTTTGAGAACTGGGGGTGGGGGTGGTATACCTAGACACCACACCCTAATGGTTCTACATACAAGGTAAGTATGTATTTATACTTTGCAATTAAATTCACTTTTTCTCCATACATCAACAGTTCTACACTAGAGTTGTACGACCAGCGGCATTCGGGTGGCTGGTTGCAGAGTGCAGGGGCCCAACGTTAGCCAATGGGGCTAAGGGAGCCTTCGGTTGGGATCTACTGACGAGCAGACCACTCTATTGTGGGAGCCGAGCTCCTGGAGTTAAGGTCAGCACTGCAGGGGCCAATGACCAGCACAGGAGCTGCACCACCAGCGGCACTGGGACAGCCGGGTGCAGGGTGAAAGTCAGACGTCGGGATCCCTGTGGTTTCAAATGGAGACTTCGGTTTAGGAAAGTTGCTGCAGGCTCTGGCAGGGAGGCTTTCTTTCTGAAGGTGACCACTGGCTGGAGAGGCAAGTTGGGATCTTGGGGGATGCCTGGACACTATCGGGTCGGCCACCCAAGGCAGGGGGCGTCTGGTGCAGGGGTGTCTTCTGGTGTCTGATTTTTCTTACCAGCTACAGTCGCGTAGGGGAGACCCTTCAGGTTGAGGTTGCAGGCGGCGTCAGGAGTCTTTAGGGAGGTCGGGGGATCACCAGAACCCAGGATCGCTGGGGAGACCTCCTTGGGGTACTGGGCCACTCTAACTGTGGCCAAAGGCGTGGGGTGCAGAATCGCTGAGTAATCGGAATCCGGAGGGAAGTCTTTGGTTGAGCAAATCTGGTGCTCAGGGGTGAAGGTCTGTGGGAAAGTTGCAGGGTAGGTCCTCCAAACTCTGGGGGTTGCTGGCTGCTGGGCTCACCGGTGTTCTTGCTTTAGTCAGGCTGTAGACGGGAGAGGCTGGTAGGGCTGGGGCCAAGGCAGTTGGTGTCCTCTTCTTCATCCTTGGTCAGCAATGCACTTCAGTCCTTCCTTCTTCCTTGAATCTGAGGAGGCACGGTTCAGAGTCACTCCTAAATGATAGATTTAGGGGCAATACAGGGGTGGGCAGGTTAGGACCAAAAGGACCTTTATTTGGGGTGGATACACCCACTATTATACAACCCTCCAGTGGGAAGGGACATGAGCCTCTTCTTGATTGGCTGAGTCCCCTCATCTTCAAGATAGAGGGGACTGAGATGTGTGCTTCACCTCGTCTCCCCATGTGACGGGTGGGGTTGGCATAGGTGGGTATACATCTCTTAGCTTGAATTACCCTCCGATTCTCCCGCCAAAGTGGGGGTCAGAACAAGTGGGAGCAAGTTGCTGGGGTCTGCAAAAGGCAGGGACAGCATCCAAAGGCGGCAGGCCTCTGAAGCTTCCCCTTTCGGGGACCCAGACCATCCTGGTGGAGGAGCCATGACACCTCTGCCCATGATCGACTTTGTTTCTGGACCCAGAGAGAGGAGGCTCGCTACCCAGAGGTCCAGAAACCAGTCTGGTGGTAGCAAATGGTGGGCAGCCATTCAGGAACCCCACCAGGGCTGGTCGATCTTCAGGGGGCATCTCTTGAGGGGTGACTTACCTAGGCCTTAGGCGGTGGATTGCAAGTATGGCACCCAGAGATGCGTGCCATTTTTCACTTTTCTCTCTGACAAAACACGCAGCCTGCAGTGTATGCTAAGGTGCAGGGTCCCCAAGGGTGGCACAATAGGAATTGCAGCCCTTAGAGGCCTTCCCTGGCCACAGTGACCTTGGTACCTTTTACAGGGCTAACAAGTGGCCAGGAAGGTGCCAATTGTGGATACAAAAGTACAGTCTTGAGAAAGAACACAGGCCCTGGAAACCGGATTAGCAGGGATCCAGGGCACATCCAGTCACAATGCATCAGATGTCAAGCAAAAAGTGGGGGGTAACCATGCAAAAAAGGGCACTTTCCTACAACAGCCAAGGTGCTCTGGTAAGGCCAAAAGGGAACGCAGTGAATTGAAAGTGCTCGTGGCCTACCGTAAACCACAGATAGCGCTGGTGGGCAGACAGGAAAGGTAATGTGGAAATCTGCAACTGGCAAGACCAATGCTGCCATCCAGTCTCCTGGGTACAGGGCAGATGAGACCTGAGCCAGCATGAGCATCTTGAATTTCTTCTTTTTGAGGAAGAAGTGGAGGACTTTTAGATCTAGGATAGGACGAAGGCCTCTGCCCTTTGTGGGAACCAGAAAATAATGGGAATACTCCTGGCACTGGAAACTTCTCTATGGCTCCCTTGGGGCAAGAGAACCATACCTTTCTGGTGGAGCAAGGGCAAATGATCCTCCATCAGCAGGTCATGAGATGGTGGCTTAAAGGGATGGGTAGTCTTAAAGGGGAGGGAGTAGCCCCTTTGGACAATCTGCAAGACCCACTTGGCCGATGTTATGGACTGCCAGTGAGGCAGGTGGTGGTGAATCCTGTCACCAACTAGATGCCCATGATCGTAAAGGGGCAAGTTAGGAGGGCTTGGAGGCAGCAGCTGCCAGGGGGTGGTATACTTACCAGACTGCTGGCTAAGTGACCCACGAGGTCTGTAGGTTACACGCCCTCATTCATGCAAAGGCTGGGAAGCATAACTGGCTCAGTGACTGCTGGGCATTGGCATGGTTGGAAGCCTCTTCCATTGCGATGAAAGGGGCGAAAGGCAGATTGAGGGTGGCGTGGGGCTGCTGAGAGGCCCAAGGACTTTGCCGTAGCCCACGAGTCCTTAAAGTGCTCTAGTGCCAAATCTGCCCCGTCTCCGAAGAGATGAGTGCCATTGAAGGGCATGTCCATAAGGGAAGCTTGGACATCCCCCAAAAAGCCAGTCGTTCTCAACCAGGTGTAGCGCTTCAGGGCCACTGTCGATTAAAACCGCTCTGCCTAGTGACTTGGTCAAGTGCCTCCTATGGGACCGGTTTAACCCGGGGCGTAGTTTGCGTAGTGGCACTACGCGTAGCTACACGAAGTGCACTAAGCGATCTACGCGAACTGCGTAGTGCCGTAGGAAAAATGCTGTTCGCACTGATTGCACAGTGTGGACAAGCATCCGGCACTGTGCAATCATTGCAAACGGCATCTTGTACAGTGCAAGCGGTCGTTTTCTGTCGCTCAAGTAGATTTGTACTCGAGCGGCAGCTTTCTCAATGCGGACTGGTAGTTTCTCATTGCGAGCATACGCGACCACTCGCAATGAGAAACCTTACCTCCCAGCATTGAGAATCTCGCCGGGAGGTATATTTTCCATGCTCATCATCAGCAACTTGATGTTGCTGATTGCAAACGAGGAAAAAGTCTCGCCAGGATGTAGATTTTGCTTGCTCGCGGTCGCCAACTAGACGTTGAGAACCACGAGCAAGCAAAAAATGCCCGCTAAGCATTTTTGCACAGTGCTACTTGCAATTTGCATAGGGCGTAGTAGCGCATACTATACACGCTCCGCGAGCGTAGCGTAGACCTACACCCAGGGTTAGACCTGTTGCAGCACATACACAACCTTGTCCCTTCAGAGTGTGGGAGTAGCGGCCTAAAAGTCATGCAGTGGTCACAGACCACAATGCTAGGCTGGCAGAAGAAAACATTTTCTTCAGCCTTTTCAATTCTCAGTATAGGGGAGCATTAGGGATGTGCCCTGGGAAGTGGAGTCTGGGACCACCAATCTCTCCAGGGTAGGGTGTTGGGTGAGGAAGTTTGGGTCCCCTGGTATGTGTCAATGACGGCGAGCGATCTTCCTAATCACAGGAGCCCTTGTGATAGGTTTGGACTAGGTCCTCAAAAGGACATCAGTGAGGGCATCACTGAACAGGATTAGGGGTTCAGATGACGAGCCTTATTAGCAACACCTCTGTCAAGATGTTAGTCTTGACGGTCACCGAGGGCAATTGAAGGGAAAGGACCTTAGCGGCCCTACGCACCACCATTGCGTGGGAAACCTCTCCTCCATAGCCATGGCAGGGGTAGAAAGCATACCAATATCTGGAGAAATATCCAGTCCACTCGCTTCATCCAGTTCCTCACAACAGTCCATGTCAAGGTTCTCTTCTTATGGCTGGTATTCTTCAGGGTCCTCTTCAGGGTCCAGCGAACCCTCCATCCCTTCTCGAGTCCTAACCCAGAGGGCTCAAGCTCCAATCTAGGAAGCGCAGCTCCTGCAGGTGTCTGATGCGGTGTTGGGCGACGTCCCTCCAGCTCTGTGTCGGAGTCGAGGATCAGGCCGCGTTGCCAATATCAGGAACGGCATCGGGGAAGATCAAGATAGTGCAACCGGTGCCGGTCAGAATTCAGGAATCCGAGGAGGTCCATTAGAGCGGGAGCCGCTGACATGGAACCAGATGGGCCCTCCTCCAACCCAGTGGGGCCTGAAGGCACACCAGAGGGGTCAGGCCTCCCAAATATGAGGTGCATGGCCTCATAAAACTTTGGGGGGTGGTCGCTCTGGCTCCCGGAAAGGCAGGGAGGTGCAATCTCTACCACAAAGTCAGGCCTCGAACACACGAAAGTCTCATTAGCAGAAGGACAGGGAGAAGTGGAAGACCGTTTGACTTCTTAATCTTCTTGAGTCTCTTACCTGAATGTCCAGAGGACTTGGAGACGAAGCAGACTTTGGGCTCCACGAATGCTCCGGGGACCTTTCACATGACCAGGCTTAGATTTCCATGGAGCTGCATGTCGGGCCATCATGAGGTTCAGGGACTGCTCTCCAAGTCTTTGAATTCATGGTGTGGCAATCGGACTACAACTTAGCATTGTGGCTGTGCTCCATACACCACAGGCAGACAAGGCGCTGGTCCCTCATCGATATTGACAGGTTCAAGCCGTCGCAGGGCTTGGATCCTGAATTCCTAGCGGACATCACTAACACTCCAGAAGGGAAACACCTCAAAAGAAATTGACAAAACAATGAAAAAATGCAGTCAAACAGTGACTGAGGGGTCTCTTTACTCCAGATCAGCGCTGGCGTGGAATGAAAAGAACTTATGTCAGGGCGCATAGTGTGGTACCTTTATAGGTGCTGCGGACATCACTTTGTGTGCACAACGCACCTAGAGCCAATTGGTGCAACCTACGGGCACGCAGGGATACTGTTCACGAAAAAACATCCGGATCCAGTCGGACGCCTCAGAAATTCAAAGGTAAGGAATCTGTAGCTAGAAGTCTATCGGATACTGCTATCCGATGGGCCTCCCCTCACTATTGAATTATGGGGTGCGCTTTTTTTTTTTTTTAACACAAGCCTTCTCAATTTTTTGTTGATTAAATGAAGATAAATGTAAAAGTGTGCTTAAAGGTCATGGGGTTAGATTTCTTTACTGTTAGGACTTGGTGAGGACTAAAATAAGATGCGACTTATTAACATGTAAAAACACAGACCCTTAGGAAGGCGTACAATACTTTTTTAGTCAATATACATAAACAGTAATTGTCTGCTGTTAAACCAACATGTTTTCTGTTCATGCTCACATCTCACACTACCAATTGTGCATTACTGTTCTACTAGCTCTTGCTGGTACTATCATTTACTCTCAGTTGTCTATGCCATGATACTTTTATTTCCCAATCAATTGCTGCAAAGGGTCATCTACTGCTCTCAAATACTTCAAGTAATCCCTCATCACTAATCCACGCAAACTTGTGCGCCGCTCATTAAATCGGGGCTGGTATTGCCCAAGAGAGACTCTCTTGCAACCTAAAACCAAAAAAGCCCAGGATAGGCTTATCTGTGTGACTACTTTCTCCCCAGCATCCAATGCAATCAGGAAAAGTGTGTTAAAACATTGGCCTGTACTCAACGCTGGCCCACTCAATCTCGAACGCCCAATGTTCTCATTTAAAAGGGGGAAAAATATAAAAGACCACTTAGTGCGTGCCTCTCTCCCCCAACAACCTCTCAAAGCCACACTCAATGACGCATGGGGCCTGCCCAACCTCAAAGGCCATGCAAAATGTGGTAGCTGTGTTTGTTGTGATTCAACAATCTAAGGGAAGAGCTTTGAATATGGCAACATCAAATTTGATGGAAAATATTTTTCAAATTGTAATTCGTCAAATGTGGTGTATGCTATTTTTTGTCCCTGCATGCTGATTTATGTAGGTCAGACCAGCCAGAAGATAAAACTACGGATTGGACAACACTGCAGTAGGATTCGCTGCAAAACGGCCAACGCCCCACTCGTGGATCACTTCACAGAAAAAGGACATAATGAGATGGATCTGGTCTGGACTATAATAACATTGATCAAACCCCCTCCCAGGGGAGCAGATGTATCTCTGTAATTAAACAAAGAAGAACTACACTGCATTTTAAGGACTAACAGTATTAGAGGCGGTCTTAACCGCCTAGAGAACTGGACCTCCCTGCTTTAATGCTTTTCATGTATCTAGTATGACACCTCTGCTCCTATGTACTGTTGATATGAGTCACACGCGCCGTCCTCACTACACCACTGTTTGATTACCGGTCCCTTTTAGGGTAATTTTAAGTCACATGCGCCGCCCCTACTCCCTACACACTCGCACCACCCAACTATAACTAAGTCCCTGAACTCCGTTCCAAGATGGCCGCCCCTTTCCGACCCCTACCACTCCTCTGTAGCGCCTGAGTCCGTCGTCGCTCTCTATGGCCGGGCAGCCATACACATGGGCTCACCAAACGCTCACAATCACCATCACCATGCAGCAGGATCAGCCACCGAGCACCCGCCTCACAAGTAAATCAGAACCATGTCCCGCACAGACCCAAGCTGCCCTCCCGCTCCATTCAGTTCTAACCCACACCCATTATTTTGCAGACGATGCGATCGTGCACTTCGTTGGGATACTTCAGCTCCCCATGAGTCGGAAATCCTTATCATTACGGTAACTAATATCCTCCTTAATTACCTTTCTCATTTTGCTGTCTGCACCGTAACCCTAACTCTTCCCTCCGGTCTTTCAACTAGGTCCCATTAGCCGACCTTCCACCCGCACTGAACGTGAGCCGCGCGCCTTTCCACCCTTGAATTTTCAAACGTAAGGAACCTCAGCTTTGAAATCTCACTACTCCGCGGTTATGTCCTGGCACCAACTGCTCTACAGCACAAACGTACCACTGCGACGTTATGTTCACATCCTCAACTCCCTAGAGGCGTTATTCTCACTCGAGAACCACTGAGTCTCTTAATCATATGCGTCCACCTTCGGAATGCTTATACTGTGTCACTATCTGTCCTCGATCTCTCCTTAATTCCAGGAGAGAGTATAATTGCCGATGGAGCTCTGTGCTTATACTGTGTCACTATCTGTCCTCGATCTCTCCTTAATTCCAGTAGAGAGTATAATTGCCGATGGAGCTTTGTGAGAACCCATGATTCACGCTATCATTGATCATTCGCCGTTTTTGAACTCCAGTCACACCCTCCACTCACACCGCTCGCCGAAATTTTTAATTCACTTAAAGTCACTGATGACGACTTAACTTGCCTAGCACTCCCTCTGTTCACCAATTTTATTATATTTTTTTCTCCCCCCTTTTTTCCTTAATTGTAATAATTGTACAGTAATGTGAAAAAGGCATAATGTATTTAACTTTCTAAAGACAAACAATGATACATTTAACTGTCCTGAAGATGATGCCCTGTATGTAATGTTGGCATTGAAACGTCGTCGACACCCAAACGCCATATGCAATATGAATAAGTAATATTGTAATGTGCAATGGTGTGAAAATACTGATTTAAGTCTGTTAAACTGATTGCAAGCATACAGACATATTTTGCCCTGCCTTTTGGCCATTCTGTTTTTGTTGTTTTGTCGTGTGTTCCGTGGGTCACGGCTGTGCCCACTTGTCATCAAATGTTTTTTTGTTTTGCTTTTTTGAAAAAAACAACTCCTTGAAACTGAACCTATATGAAAATTAAATTCTTGTCCGGCTGGACAAAAGACATACTGACTATTCAGCGTATGATTATTGCATTTTCCTATTCTCACTTCCAAAATAGGGACCATTGTTCTCTAGAATATGATACTGCCCAAGGTCCCTATGGCATACCTTTTGGGTTCCCTTATTTTTTGTAATAGTGAAAGGTGGTCAAACCAAAAGGCCTAATGTTCACTGACTATGGGCTGAAGACATTGCCACCAAGAGAAAAGCCTTCAAAGTAAGAAGTCGAACCAGGCAACTGTGCATTGGCGAGAACAGAATACTATAAGAAAAGTCAACATAATATTCAGATCCCATTGAGGATCAATAAATGGAGTGTGAGAGAACATACACAGTGAGCCTTTTAAAAAACACATCAATATTGGAAACCTAAATAGATAGGGACGTCAGGGAGACTCATGAAGGTGGATCAGCTTAACGAAAAAAATACCTTTGACAGTAGCCATTGACAAGCCCTGCTAGGCAAGAGAGTATGCATCGTTGAAGATCTGAAAAGCCTAACTGAAATGGGTACAGACCTTCCAACACCAATGAACAATCTTGATCCAGGTAGCCACTTAAATGGGATTTGTGGCAGGTTTCCTGGTAGCTAAGAATGTCCACAATTTCAAATGGACTCTAACGGTGGTGCCTGAGGGAAGGGACACAGGATTCTACTACCCTTACTTCTTGGTCCCCAAGAAGGACTAAGTGCAAATCCATCTGTTACCTTTGTCTCTTGAATATGTTCATTAGGCAGGACAAGTTCAAAATGGTGTCCATGCACCACGTCCTGTTAGTCTCCAATGCAGGGGATTGCTAGCATACCTGAACCTTCAGAAAGTCTATTTTTATCTGCCAATGCTTCATCACAGACGTTACCGGAGGTTGGTTGTGTTGTCCCAGCACCATCAGCTCGCATCCTACGCTTTGGCTGCAGTACCGCACAATATGTTTCCACAAAACTGCCAGAAGTTGGAGAGTCTGTGAAGGCAAATCTCCAAGCACTGGTCAAGGAACATCGTAGAGCACTAGGACCATTCTCCATGATTTGGATTTTACACTCAAAGCCCAGAAGTCTCATCTTCTATCCATGTAAAGGCTGATCTTCTTAAGGGTGGTACCAGAGACAGACCCATGAAGACTTTCACTCCGCAGAGAATTGCAGATATTTGGGAGTGTCTTCTGGTGTTTGACGCAGACACGGCTTCCGGTTCAATATGACCTACAATCTGCTAGGTGTGATGACCTTGCGCATCCTGCTGACACTGTATGCCAGGTCATGTATTAAAAGCCAGAAGTGCCTGAGAAAGCAATGCCTCCATCACCAGGGGTGCCTCCAGATCTCAACTGTTGAATGTGTCCCTCCAATCAATTTGCGTGTCATTTCAGTTCTCCAGAGGTGCCGGCTACCTTAGTCAGATGTCTCCTCGTTGGTCTGGGGACAGATCAGTGCAACATGGCACCACAGGGCTCTTGATCAAATTCAAAACAGAGTATTGAAGTATGAACTTGCTGGAGAAGATTCCTCATAAAAATGAGGAACAGAGGGGTATGGGCTAACCCTTCTGGAGAGGCATGCAATACCCTTACATTTTGTAAATTTAGGTAGAGGCCGCCAATGTTGATGTTATAGGAGGAGAGGAGATTATCTGCTTGCTTCAGAGTCATTATCTTTACAGCCAAAATCTTTATCAGTCATGACAAGAGCACAGTAGTCTGACCCACAAAGTTCTTCCATTGGAGTAAAGCTGCAGCCTTTGAAAGGGTTTCAGCAAATGACTCATGAATTTATTATCAAAACAAGCATTAACTACCACTCAAATCATGTCTGCCGACTTTAGGGCTTTGAAAGTTGGGTAAAAAGTGATTGACACCCTAGGCAGTACTTAACACACTGAGGCTCTGACTTCTTTGGAGAAGCAGAGACAGGAGCTGAAGGTGCAGTAGAGTCAGGAAGCGCCAGGATTAGAGTCCTCAAATCACAGAGAACGAGGCCTACCATCAAGGGGGAGGCTCAGCGGGCAATGGAGCAGCCTTGAAAAGATGCAGCATAGCAACTTGGAAGGGCTCATCCAACAGAGTTGGAAATTCTGGCTTCATTTTTAAGGTGGGATTCTGCTCCAATGACACGGAAGACCCAAGCATCTTAGAACAGTGTCGGGTGTCTGCACATTTCCAGAAGCAGGACAGCTCACTAGAAGAGATCATCTACTTGTAAATATTTTTTTCTTCTTCGGAAAGATCTGAAGGGAGATTGTTCCCAAACAGGGGACTTGCATAAAGGAAAATGCTTCAACGTATCTTTGCAGACCGTGGCCAAAAATACATGGCTTCCTGGTTTATGATTATGAATGCATTTAAGTGCCTTAAGTAACTGGAGTTAGAGACAGAGGCATCATGATCAGATCCAAGATGCCACATGCAGATGTCTTGTGTGTCTGACAAGGACGTCTTACAGCAGCCTTGACCAGGTTCAAACCATAAACTCTTAGGAAGATTTATTTTACCTAGTTGCCATTGAGAAGATGAAGAAATGTCTCAGTGATGCACTAAGAGCTCCAGAACTCTCTAGATCAGGCACAGAAAAAGAGGAACGGATTCCAGTGCATCGGTTGGCACTCTATATGCTCAGATGCCATCACATCTACAACAATAGTTGTTGTGCCTGTGGCTGCCAGGAACTACCTGGCAATGCTGGAGAGCTTTATTTGTGGAAAAATTACTGGATCCAGTCTGGCACTGGGAGGATATGTAGAAGGTGAGGAATTACATTTCTTGCACTCACTCTCAGGAATGGGGATACTTATTAGAGATACATGTCTAAACCCTGCAATGTCAACAATGGACACCCTTCTCCAACCCAAGTAAATATATAATAGAACACTTTTCATGTAAACCAAGGAAAATGTAGGCTTGTAAAGACGATACTTATGAAATGCAGCCCTCTGCTCAAGTCTTTTTTTAAATACGCATTTAAATTATACTTTGTACGCATTAATATTCTTCATATCACAAACGATAGCTTACAACTTCTGGTATTTAAGTGAAGCTGTGTAGCAGTCCAAACTGCCTGAAGGTAAAAGAATATTTCTAACCTTCATCTTGTCCTTTGAGAAATCTGCGTGTACATTTTAGAAGATTAGATCGCATTCTTGTCAGGTGATCCAACAGATTTGTTCTGGGGATATCGTAAGCATTTCTGAAGGTCTGAGGTTTTAAATCCTACAGGAACAGGAATACAAACGAAAAACAAACATTTTATTTCACAACAGTCACAATGTGTAAATGCTGGTTATTAAGGTTATGTCACTAATATTCGGTTACAGTAGAAGGGATTAAAATTGAGATCTGTTTTGAACTTGACAGCCTCCGACTGCTCTCTTTGATTGCTCATAGCATAGGAATCAAGTGATTACAAGGTAAGCAGATGTTTTAAAATACCCTACCAAGATGGCCATCCATCTAAAAAACACAAACTGGATAGTATGATCACACGACCTGGCCATGCTTAGACACTATCCTCCAATGCAGGGCTGCTGAACTAAATGCTGTCTGAGGTAAAGAGTGACTTGCTTTGGTGGAAACTACCTTGTTTGGCTTTGTTCATGACTAGATGGCCATGTGCCACTAATGCTTCACTCCTACTATGCTCCCAGCTCTTAAGAAACCAATATCAGGTACCAGTGCTAAGTGTAAATAGAGTAATTTATCATTTACACTATTGATGTACACCACATAGACAAACTGCTGCTGTCGCTACTACTTGCAGATTTCAGTTACTTTACACTTAACTAATCAGACAACATTTTTAACCTTTCTGAGATGTTACTTTAATGCTTCAAAAATTAGTCATCTTGTTGTATTAGAACTGTTCCATTTTTGTTGAATTACTCCTTTTGCATTATTGCCATTTCCGCCTATGGCACTCAACTACTACATGCAAATGTAGGAGTTCTTCTTTGCGCTAACTTTTCTATACATAGGATGTTTATACCATCCTCAGTGGCTCCTTGTGTTGTGTGCCATCAATTTTCGTTTCACTTCCATTACCTTTCAATGGCTTAATTCTCGTCCTTCTACATATATTGCAAACCTACTATCAACTAGCCCACAATCTTCTATGTTCCTCTCTCGCCCTGCTCTTGTGCCTTTAATCATCCTGGGCTCCTTCCAGGTTTCAGTCATTTGTACTTCTGGAAATCAAACTATGGATTTCCCTCCCTCTAGAGGTTGGCCGCCTTTCTTGAATTTTTTTTGAGCGACAATTTCCTCTTTTAATCATCTGCCTTCCTCAAAGCTGTAACCGAACTAGTTACTGAACCAAGATTTAAGAACGTTGATCAGCGACAAAACAGTGACGCATTCTAAATGAATCTTACAATTTGAAATATATGCTTTGGATAAAATCTTTTTATGAACAAATTAATTGGTAATACTGATTCAAGGCTTTCCTCTCCAAAGATTGCTAGACACAAACACTTGACTTTGACTAATATCGATACATAGACTGAACTAATCAATGCTTGATAATCTGCATTTTGCATACATTTGTTAACATGTGCACAGCAGCATTGCATGCATCATAAAGTACTCCAATATAAATGTTTATTAGTTTAACATGTACATCATTGCGTGACAAATATTCTACCTCGGCCTAACCCATCAGGGTTTCCTGGATCACAGCTATGTTTCAGCTCAGCCCTCCATTCTTTAAATTAATAACACTCTGATTGGTTACTTCGTATCAGAACGGAGGCCAGAAAAATGCACATCTGCTATGCATGTCCTTTCCCGTAAGGGAGGGCCTAGCCAAAGATATGTAGCATAGCTGGGTGGGTTTTGACAAAGGAACAGATGCAGAAGGAATTCTGAGCTGCACTTTCAAAATCAAATCAGTTCTTCACATCCAGGCACTCCCAGCAGATCATTCTGTGCTGGATATGTTTACTCATATATTAATATTAACAAAATAAGCTATTTAAGATTAAAAAGGGAAGACCTCTGGTTAAACTATAGAAGCTGCCGTTCATTTCTCATATGGGTGGAATCCGCCCAATAGCATCAGCAGCCCTCTGTTCACATTACAAGGTACGAAACAAATCGTCAGTTCAATGAACGGTCATAGGGATAAGGAATGTCCTAAGTCGCTCAACAATCCCCTCAGAACCTCCCTCACATCTCTCTAAAACACTCCCCCTTTACCACCGCAAACTGCCCTTCACCTGCAGCCCATCTCTCGCACATTCCCTTTCTGCACTCCTTCACCACCTCTACCACTGCCAGCAGGCCCCTTTCTTCTCACACAAAACATTTCCATCACCCTTTCAAACTTCATACAAGTCAAATCGCAGTTAATAAAACCTTACTTCGAGGCCGCCCTTCACACAACCTCCTTACCAACATCTTACCCTCGTTTTCTCTCCACAAAGCCCTCTCCAAAATCCCAATGTTCCTAAATACAGCCTTCCAGAAATGCTGTCCCCCCCTCCTCATCTTGTCTCACCTCTTCTCCCAAGAAACTTTCCCTCTTTCCTTCCCCCGCGCCACACTGTTCTTTATCCACCCTTATCGCATGCCTTGTAACAATCCATCAAATCAAATAAATGCACACTCATCAATACAAGATCTGTCATGGAAACTGGATCACACTCAACGCAAGATCCCAAACTGGCTATTATGACAGATGTCAGCCCTATCTTTCATTACATAATTTCTCCAGGAACAAAAATATATTCAAGGACCAGACAAACAGGAGAGCATGAAGCGTACAGTGAGACCTAGTTATCTACATTGCACCCCTTCTCACTACCCATTCATTTTTGTTGCAATTAAATGAAAACCCTTCCTTGCCAGAAGCAACATCTGACACTCATTTACGTACCTTCTCTACACAACACCACAGCAGCAAGCAGAAATCGTGTTGAACGCCACAACAGTCCACATCCTAAATCTCTGTGTTACCATTTTTCTGCAATTTAAATACTTGGTTGCAGGTTTGCGGTTGCTTATGGTAAAACCCTCTTGAAGGTATATAACATAACATGTATTTGTAAAGCACACGTTCACCCAAGGGTATCTTGGCGCTGACTACCAGACGTTTATTGTTACCCAAATCAATTGTACTCATTTTATCGACTTCAGAATGATGAAAGGCTGAGTGGACCTGCCGGGATTTAAACCTGTGACCATGAGGTCGAACAGAGGCCATTACAGTGGATGCATTAATCCACTAAGCCACCAGACCCAGCTATCAACATTTCATCTGACCTGCCCACTCAGGTGGGACAAACCCTTGACGCTGCTTTGCAGCCCCTGGGACAGAAAATATTACAAAGCTCAATGGCCTGATGTCACTTCTTAAGTGTGAACACCACCACGTCCCATTCACCATCAGTACCGGAAGGCATAGTTTTGCACCTTAAGAATGTAGAGATTCAAATGTTGGGCATTTGCCCCCAATCTAGCCTCCAGTTCTCTGTGAAAACTATGGAGCATCTGTAATGCAGCTGTTGTATGACGTGGAGTATATGGCACAGACACAGCTCTGATTTGCCTCACAATCTGTACAATCACATGCCTGGAATAAGTGTTGTATTCTAATCCTCAACGAGTACATAAAAGCCAATTTGCTCATCTGCCCGACATTTATCATTTCAATCTTAAATCAATGTTTCACAGGGGATTTTAGTTTCACAGCCCTGCTCAATGTCCTGATGCTCTCTAGGAAATCCCACCAGCCAAGAGGTTTGACAGAGCCGCCGACCCTCAAAGCTGCAAACAAAGCACTGGAACACATGGAGGAATGAAACAAACCTTGAGCAAAGTTAATTACAGTACCTTGCACATTCAGGGAAAGAACATTGAAATCCACGCAGCACTAATACTTCTCCCATTTCATCTATGCTTTTTCCTCTCCAGTGAACACTTCAGGATCATTTATGGCTTTAGAAATCCAGCAGTCTGTCCCGAAGAAACAGCCTTTCTGAGAAGTGCTGGAAAACTGCGCCCAAACATGAAGGTAAAAGCCCAGAACATGGATGCTTTTATTGCTGCCAGATTGTTTTTTGATCCCCTTCATTCTCCAGACCCCAAACCCCTCTTGGGTGAAAATCATTAAATGGAAAGTCGATATTGCTATCGTGTTAACCAGATGCAGAAGGGCTGCTGGAGGCTGACGTGTATGTCTACTTGTTTCTAATGCTATGTATGCCAGTGCTATCGCTTGACCACAAGCCTGCTAATGATGTAATACTGTACTCGTCACTGTTTGAAACTCTAATAAATACAACTTCCTAACAAAAAGAGTCTTATACCTACCCTATACTTAACAAGTTTGGACTGGACATCAATGACCCAAACAATTACAAACGAAAATGGACACTTCAGATCAAAGCTCACTGGATGAATGGGATTGTTGCAGCTCAAAAAGTTAACCTTTGGCACAAACGTCACTTTGGTGTCACAGGTCAACTGAGGCAAGTTATTTTTTTTTAACAAGTCTTCCGACTCCACATATCTCATTTCCTGGGGTTCCCGTCTAAAGTGCAACCTCTTTAGCACTTGCATTCTCCTCTCTCAGCTATGCCAAAGGAACATGTAATACCTTCTACAAAGACGTAGCAGGTACACTAGTTACTTTCAAGACTCTCACTTCTCCCTCTCTGCCTTGAATTACGAAACTTCCAAGGAAGAGAACAAAGTCCTTATAATGTACGCTGAATTGCTACTGGAAGGCTTTCCCTCAAAGGCCAAAGTTTAAACTGAAATACCTCGATTTCTCAAATCACACTTGGGTGATCCCTTATATTCACCTAACTTCGGTGTATATATCGATAATCCAAAAAGAGCCACTTGAAATGAATGCAAAATTAGCATATAATCTAAAAAAAACTCCAAGACAACTGTCCAACTAAACATAGGTTGAAATCTACTAAGACACAACTGGAGAAAATCTGTACTAATGCGCAGCAGCTACCTCTTCTCGCAGATGAGACCATCCACAATATACCTTTCAACCAATCACCAACTCTAATGATTGAAATGTACTGGACAACGGACCAGTGCCAGGAGCACTTTGTGGCAGTTTTTCGCAATACAAATGTTATATTACAAGAGCATACATGATGGGGCGTATTTGGTTAAGCAAGCGAAGATTTAAGATACTATGAAAGACAAAATAGCACTCACCCTATTCAGCAAAGCTATCTGAAAGCCAGCATACTCCTTCATGTTGAGGTCTAGCAGCCGATGTGGGATTTCACCAGTGATTCCTTGAAGCAATTCCTTAAAATCTTTTCGTTGGGAAAGCGATAGAGCATGTGATCTGCTCCTCACCTTAATCCCCATTTCTTGCACAAGTTTTTTGCCAACAGAGCCAATTACTCGATCACATTCAATTTTAGCCTGAACAAAAGGATAAAAAATACAAGACATAAATAAAACTTGTAATAAAAAAATCATTTGAAGGTAGAAACTTCATGGGGATACACTGAGTCCCCAGCCCCTGTCCCATTACCAAAGAAGGAGGTCTATATCAATCTGACTAAAATCAGATTTTGATTTCAAAAGACTATGGAATGCGGAGATGGACCTGTTCACAGCAGTCTTGATCCACGGGAAGCAGCCCCCCCCTGGATGTCATGAATGAGGGCACGCTGCAGATAGCATAAGTAGTACTAGAACTGGGGAGGCAACGCTGGAGTAGCTGGATTATGGTAGATTCTGGGATTTCTAAGATTTCAAAGAAACTGATCCGCAAAATGTGAAGAGAGACAGAAGGTAAAACAGTAAAAGGTCACTGCAATCATTATTTCAAGGTGTTTTATAAAGCACTTCCATGTCAGCAAACGGCCCACTTTAGGGCACTGAGAGCAGGAAGTTTGTGAGAGCACAGAAAGATAGCAGGGAAGGAAGTGTAAATGAAATTGAAAGATGAAAGAGAGGGGAATATTCAATTCAATTATGCAATGTCGAAACAGTGAAGGTCAATGAGAGATTAATAGTTGGAACCTGGGGAAAATCTTTGGGACTTGCTAACCTCTATCAAGGACTGCGATCAAGCTTGGTCTTTCAACTAGAGGACCTCCTCTTAACTAATGTTGCGGTGAAGGAAGAAGTTGCTCGAGATTTGTATCGAAAGGAGCCTCAACTTGAAATACTGAAGAGTTTTTGAATGCTAGACTCTGTTCTGGCAATTATAGCTTGAATGGCACTTGGCGATTTCAAAAAGACCTTGTTAGTCTTGCAATACTGGAGAACCTCATCAGAGCTCAGAGCGCATGAGACAGTGCAAATGAGGACCCAGTATATTAGTTACTGCTTTTCTACTTCTCTGCCTAGGTTGAGGATACAACTCCTCCTGGGCATAGTTGTGTAGCGGTCACATTTGTGCTCCAATCATGCCTCACAGTTCATCATGACAGCATTGACATTTGCCCGAGTTGAAGATCTCAGAACTCCAAACATTATACTTTGCTGACCAGTGAGGGAGGGCAAGTCTTTTCCGTTCAAGTAAATGGCATTAAACATGACAGAGAGCTGGTGAGTTTCTTAACATAAATATAGGTGTGTCTTTGGGTATTTCTAGACCAAGCACTTTGGCAGATGTAGCTACCTCAATTGATGCAGAGGAGATGGGCTATGGACCTCCCCCTCAACCGTCACCCACCCCCCTGGACATTGGACAGTCCATTTCCTTCGGCCCCCGCCATTATCTCACTCCTCGTGTCCCTTTTACCCTTACCCTCCCATTAATCTTGTCTTATATGCTAGTTAAATGTTTCAAACTACCAATGTAACCCGTACCTGATCTAATCTAGAGACCTAGCCATCGGACTGATGCCCGATGGAGCTACCCTGTGAGCTAAAGGGGAGACTGGCTGTGGACTCCCTCCTCGACCATCACCTACCCAGTCAACCATTGAGCACATTTTCCCTTCGTCTCTTCATACCGTCTACTCCCTCTTCTTCTCCCTTCTCAATCCCACTTTGCCCCTATCCGCTCTATTTCTCTACCCTTCTAGCTCCTTAATTTGTTGCATATATGTATCTATACCCCCTTACCCTTTTTAGACCCATTCACTTAATCTTCTATCCTCCTGAAATGTTCTTCTAGTATTTGATGTAATTGTGTAACTGATGTAATTTTGTTATTTATGTTGAACCTTATGTTTAGCACTCCCCCCCCTGTCCGCCAAACAGCCCCCCCATGCCCAACTGTCCCTTTTCGCCTCCATGATTGTGCTCCTTGCCAAAGCACTCCCTCTCCCCTTGTTGGTTGTTGGGCAGGGTTCCAGCAGTATTGCCTCGGAGTCTCCGAGTCCCCTCTGAGAGAGTCCACTGTGTTCGGGATCTCACACATAATGGAAATAGGCCTTAATTGGCCTCCTTGAATGTGCCCCTTGCCAAAGCACTCCCTCTTCCCTTGTTGGGGAAGGATCCTAGCATTCCAGTCCTGGAATCTCAGATACCCCTCTGAGAGAGTCCACAGTGTTAAGGGATTCTTCACTTAGCGGAGGTCTGGGATAGTTCCCTTTATCTCTGTATGGCACCCCTTGCCAAAAGCACTCCCTCTCCACTTTTTGGGGCAGGATCCAGTATGTAGGCCTTGGAGTCTGAGACCCCTCAGAGAGTCCACTGCGTAAAGGGAACCTCTCGCAACAGAGATGGGGAAATTATACAACTTCCCCTGGGATCACAACTTACTGGACTTTGGACGCAGCTTTGACTTGTCTACCGGTTTGTGTCCCCGTCACCCTCCCCTCCGTTTTCCCTCCTTCACTCTCGGTCTACCGCCCCTGCTCCTACCCCCTCCCCTGAATCTCTCCCCTTGCCTGCCTTTTCCCTTACGTATATGTCATTATTGTCTATCTCGCCCTTACATGTAACTATGTTGCCATGCTCCAACTGTGTAACCTTTATAACGATGTAACCTGCAACTATGGTCTGATACTCATGTAAAGCGCTCTGATACCTCCGGGTCTAGCCAGCGCTATATAAAACATTTTTTTAATTAAATTAAATTATGGCCTTTTTAGTTCTCGACAGTGAGTGTTCAATGATGACTGTTGGTTTTGGTGGGTAGAGCAGGGGACACCTCAAGTACCTACAATGCCAAATTTCCCATCCATGGTATTGTGGTTTTGACTGACAGAACCTTAAGAGCCTTGACCTACACAGTGAGGTACCACGTAAATGGGTGCAGGTCAAGCTCAGTGGTACCAGGCCGGAGGTCATTGTCTATGTCCCCAAGCATGGCCTCTTTAGGAGAGGAGACAAACTCACAATTCTGCTGGGCTAGGTTGTGAGTTTTGAGAGTGGACTCTAATGAGAAAGACATGTATCGGTAGTGTACAAAAGGGCATGTACACTGAATTCTTTGTGCCAGTAAGCACTGCAAGTGCATTGCACTAGAGGCAGTGTAAGCTGGAAAGGAGCAGCATAACTGATCGTCCAAGTTTTGAAATTTGTGTTCAAAGCATCCAGGAATGTCCAAACTGAAGTTCAAAGTCTGGTTTAGAGTTTTGAACTTGAATTGGAAGGCTGCAGCACAGAAAGTCAAAATCAATATGCTGCTGTTCCTGATCCAATAGGTCAGAGCTGTCAACCCTGATAACGACAAAGTCCAATTATCCTAAGAAGTGGACAATCAATGAAAAATCCTCATGAGTCCCAAGAACAGAGACAGCTTTACTAGTGGCAACCCCCAAATTGCCTGGGACTATACCAGGAACACCTTTGTGAATGCTTCTTCTAAGGTCTGGAACGGAAGTCTGCAAAGACAGTGTCACATATGCTGTTTCAGCGTCCCAGTACCCTCTCAAAAACAAGAAGTTTACGGCTGGTAAAATTGACAGCTGGATGCAGCTGATTACTTGCCTATACTGCTTCTTGCCTCAGGTGGAGCAATGTTTGTGTGAGTAACACGGAGGAGATAGGCTCAACTTGCAAAGAGGCTTCTCAGTGTTCAACTCTGCAACCTTTCCTTCACAGCAGCCCAATTAATAGAGCCTGATCTAGGATCATACTTAGAGGGTGGAGAAGTTAAAATCTCTACAGGTCTTGGCAGGCTGGGGCTATGCTATATCGCCCAGTATGTGAGGTGGGTCTACCTTCTAGTCCAATCACCAAAGAATCACCACAGGAAACTCTGAAGGGATCCCTGGGAAGTGTGCTCAAAATGTCTGTGAAATAAGTCAGCAGTATCTGGCAGAGTGGTGCAATTCCACAGTGCAAACTGGGTTCAGGATGTCCAAACCTAGCCCTGGATCAGGAAACGATCAGACAGATCACTACAGAAAGAAATAGTTTGATCATTGACTAGTAATAGTTTGGAAACCCTTTCCAGGAAATTCACTACAGGGTTTGGATGAAACTTTAGCTCCGCTGAGTTTCTGGCACCACCTGCTAGGAGCCATTGAGGATAAGATTAATTAAACCTTCCTTTGTGACCAACATGGACACATGGGGCACACAGCAGCCTATGAAAAGGATGACTTGTTACCTCCGTACCTGAAGGATGCTCCGCGTACATCTGGTGTGAGATTCCACATAATCCTGCTTTATTAAAGATGAAATTCAACATCTCTAACAGGGAAGGGCGGCACTTGCACTGCATGCACACCAGAGTTCGAGAGTACTCTTGTCAAAAGAGAGTACCCATAGCAAAGGTGTGCACCACCTGATTGATTGTTCTACGTAGAGAAGATGCAGAGGTTTGCTGGTCAGCTGCTGCAAACAGCCTGTGACACTATATGCATGGCTTACACCTGAACTGTAGTGGCATATGATAATGTGACAAAGCATCCAAAATATTCAGAGGAAAGCTTGAGGCAGGGCTCCATTTAGGAAAAAGCTGGAGGTGCACAAAGTAGGTTCCACATCAATTCCGATGGGTGGAATAAACTGCACTGGCCAGGAGTTGAACCTATACATGACATACCTCTTTATCTGTAGCACTTACAAGGAAAGTTTAATTGAACAGTGACAGCACCACAACTAGTTTGTCCTGAGAATACAAGAGTTAAAACACAGGTGTAACTATGCTTACATTGAAACTAGTTAGCTTTCATTTACAAATAATTATCTAGTGCTCATGCTCACAAACTATTAGGATTATAATAGGCTCCCTAATGTTAAGACTGTGTGAAAATAAATGAACGGGGTAATCTCAAAGCACAGAAAAGTCTGTTATAAAGGACAAAGTTGAAGGGGTAATTTTCACAGTTGGAATTCACTGAAATGGGATATTCATTTGAAGTGAAAACTAGCGGTATCTGCCTCTAAAGTAACCAGACTGGAGTTTATATGAAGAAAAAGCAAAACAGTACCACATTTTGTTTTTAAAACAGATTTTATTTCATTTTTAGTTTAAACATTCATCTTCATGAATACCAGTTCTCTAGTCTTGTATCGTACTTCTTTCACATTTTTGTATACATTAGTATTTAGGCCATCAGCGTACTGTTTATCTTTTATATTGAATATTTTCCACAACAACCCCGTAAACCCCTACTGCAAGTCACAATTGGTATTCATCTATGTAGGGTGTCACATCTCCGGAAGGTCGCTAGCTCCTTTCCCTCATTATATTCATGTCCTCCACCTCCATATTGTTGGCGTAACAGGCTTCCTTGCCAGGACCGCGCTGATGACCCGCCCGATTCTGGCTCTGGGTTTCTCATGATTTCTAGTAGTGCTTCCCAAGCTTTGGCTCTTTACTATTCCCATGCATGCGTTCCTGAGTAGTATCCTGCTCTCACATCCCACCCAAGCTTCCAGTTTCTTTTTCAATCCTGCTATTCTGCCCCCACCGGTCTCTCAATGCTCTCAGGGATTGGAGAGAATCTGCACCAATCGCTCTATAGGAGACACGTAACCACCTTGAACGTGCACCCCGCCGTTCCAAATAGCCACATGTGGAATGGCGTTTCAGTTACAGAGTACCTATCTTCCAGTTTCTTCGAATAGTATCTACCCCAGCATCGCTGTACCACTTTAGTTTGTACACTCCTGTGGTGCCCCTCAGATGAGTTCGCAGGAGCTCATCCCACTCGGGGGCAAAAGTTCCTATGTCCCTTCCTTGTGTCATTCTCCCTGCTACCATTGTGTGAACCACTGCAGCTGCCCCGCTAGATAGTATGATTCGAAGTCAGGTACTGAGAGTCCCCCTCTTCGGTCGGTCTTTTCAATTTCGCTAAGGCCACCCATCGACAGCTTGTCCCCCATATGAACGATGTCATGTACGAGTTCAACTCTGTGAACTGTGCTCTCGGTATCCATACAGGCAGTGTGGTGAAGAAATACAATCTCCATCTTTAAAGGTGCCACCCTGCCAGTAAATGATAGTGGGAGAGTCTACCAGAAGGCCATGCTATCTTTTAAGATCTCCCGATCCCTCCTATATTCTCCTCCTGAATATCTGAGTGGGAATGGTAGATTTTTACCCCCCCAAGTATCTTAGACTGTGAGACTCCCATATGCGGTCTCCCAATCTATCAGGTGGGTCTCTGCCCTCTGTCAAAGGGAAGAGTCTGGACTTCTGCCAATTTACCTTAAGCCTCAACATCACCCCAAACTCGGCCATCATTTCCCTGGTTCCTCACAGGTCTCCTTCCAGGTCATTCAAGAACAATAGGGGGTAATTCCCATATAGTGCAATGTGGTGCATCCGCAGATCTCTGTATCTACTGCCTATCCAAGCAAGGAATGGCAGTGGCTCCATTGCCAAAGCGAACCACAAGGGGAAGAGAGGGCACCCCTGTTGTGCCCCCCCCTCCACCCGATACAGCTACGATATTGTCCAGACCAGTCATACCCTTGCCAGGGGTTCCGCATATAGCAGCTGTACCTATCGCAGGAAGTCTCGCCCCACTCGCATTCATTTCAATCGTGCATATAAAAAACCCCATTCAAGGCTATCAAAGGCCTTCTCTATGTCAATTGCGAAGACCGCTCCATCTCCTCCTCCTAGTTTGCTCGCCTCCGGTATAGATAACAGTCATCGGATGTTGAGGGCCGTGTTTCTTCCCAGGATAAACCCCGCCTGATCTGGGTGGAAAAAAGTAGTCATAAACGGGGGAAGTCTCATCGCCAGGATCTTACTCAGTATTTTAGATCCAAATCAAGCATAGATAATGGTCAATAGGCCGTGCAGTCTAGAGGCGATTTGCCCGGTTTAAGCAGTGGGATTATCATCGCACCCCCCACCTCTCCGGGCGCTTTATACAACTTTACCAGCCTTGGGGCTAGTTCCGCCACATAAGAGGCATATAACTCGGCAGGGAGCCCGTCCGTTCCTGGGGTTTTGAACCTGGCAAGGCCTTTAATGGCCGCCATTACTTCATGCTCTGTAAAGCCTGCCCCTAATACCTCCGCATTTTCTACTGTCAGGGTGGGCAGGGGGAGCGGGGTAAGATAGTCTAGCATTTCTCCCTCCACACATCTCCCCATGCTCTTGTAAAAATCTAGAAACCTGCAGTTTATCTCTTCCTGGCTATATAGGTGGTGCCCATCATGATCTGTTATTTCCACAATAGTGTTCCCTCTGCGGGTCCAGTTGGCCAGCCAGGCTAGTAGACTACCTGCCTTGTCTTTCCACATGAATGCGCTCTATGTATTTTTTGTAGTCAAAGAATCTCAGACGTTTCTCCTGGGCAGCTACCTTCTCTTTCGCAGCTAGGAGCTCCTGTTGCCTAGGCTTCTGTTTCTCTAAGTCGGTTAAGTCCCGGTCTGCTCTTTCCACGTCCGTCACTAGTGTTTGGCGCATGCCAATAGATGTTGCCATGCACCGGACCCCGGTCACTGCCTTAAAGGTGTCCCATTCTGTCATTCTGGACGATGCTGTGTCTACATTTTCTGAGAAATAGTGTAATATGTGGCCTCTAATATCCTCTAGGAAGACCTGGTCCTCCGGAGCCTCTGGTTTATGCTGCCAGGTGAGGGATGGGCTGATGGCTGGATTATGGTCAGATATCGCGCGAGTCAGGTATTCCACCTCCTGTATTAGGGGAGCACAAAAAGGTATCGAGTTGAACATGCAGGTCATGTGTGAAATAAGAGTAGTCCCTAATCGTCGGGTGCATGCGCCTCCATGTGTCTACCGGCCCCACTGCCCCACCTCCTCCCATACTTGCGTGCCGGGTATTGTTCAAGTGATGTTGTCCGCCGTTCTGGGGGTCATCACCAGAAATTCTTAACTGGGGCCCCCCCATCATGCTGAAGCTGTGGTCTGAGTCAGAGTCCCTGGACTCCTCTCCAGTCAGTGAGGATGTTTCAGCAGCCGTGGAGGCACTGAGCGAGGCAATCGCCGCCACCACCCTGCCCCTCCGCCTCAGAAAGGATTGCCCCCCTTATTAGGCGGAGACACACCCTCGTCTTTCTCTCAGTCGGTCCGTTTTCCTCTGACACCTTTCCTGTGTGATCTGGTCTTGCCTGCGGGGCGCCTGATGATCAAACCATTCCCATGCCTGTGCAGTGAAGAACCGTGTTCCTGTTGCCTTTGCCACTATCAACTTGGCAAGGAATATCAGAGTATTGAGTCCCAATCTGATGTCGTTTTCTTATCGCCGCCATGAATGAAGCTCGTTTTTGTACCTCTCTTGAGAAATTTAGGTATATTCTAACTGTGCTATTGTCCACCACTATTTGGCCTCTCAGTCGGGCTTGCTGAAGCACATAGTCCCGGTCTTTATAGAACAAGAGTTGTGCCACCACTGGGCGTGCCCCCCCCTGTGGCGGGGGCCTTGCTGGTACTCTGTGGGCCCTTTCCAGGACGAAATAGGGGGAAAGGTCCTCCACAGCTACACTTTCTCTGATCCATTTCTCTACGTACACAATCATGTCGGTACCTTAATTTTTTTCAGGGAGGCCCACGAAACTCCGGTTATTGCGGCGCAATCTATTTTCTGCGTCTTCCGCTCTAAGTTCAAGAGTGTGCACCCGTGCTTCCATCTTGGTCAGTTTGTCTACTATAGTGTACCATGTCGGTACGGCTGGAATGGGTAGGGTCCGGTCTGCTGCCCCCCCTCCCCGGTCCGGCCTCATCACACAGAGAGTGTCTCTCACTTTTATAGCCTGTAAGAGGGTCAGGTTTCCACCTTACTGGCTCCTCTCCGCCCCCATTGGAAGGCGGTACTTTTCAGTGGCCTAGCTCTGCTACTGCTCCGCTACTCCCATCTACTGCATACATCTCTACTCACCTCGGCAAGTCGTAGGTTAGGGCACAGGCGGGCCCCTCTGATGAGATCGGTCCCCCGAGGCCTTTAGGTGCAGTCAGCTGTGTAGGGCATTTCCAGCCCTGGTGTGTCGTTTCTATGGGTGGGGTTGTGGGGGGTTCTGCTCCCCCTTATTCTTTGCCCCTCCCCCTTTGTGCTTCAGCGGCCGCTTGTCTCACCACCGCGGCCCAGGTCTCCTCAGAGGCCCGCCTCAGCCAGGAGTTAGGCTTGCGTTGTTCTCCGCAGCCACTCCTTCGCGAGCCTTGGCTCTCAGTCCATGTCTTCCCTCCAGCACTCCCCTGCGGGGGGCAGACTCACACCAGCATCAGCCTCTGGTTGATGGGGCTCAGGGGGCTCGCCGGCCACAGCCTATCCACAAGTCGCAAGCACCATTTCCTTCTCAGCCGCCCACATTTTAGTATGCAAGACTCTCAGCAATCGCACGTATTCCAGCTCCGGTCTTCCACCTGTACTTTTCACATCTCTCGCGCAATATGGGTACTGCGGAGTTAGGTACCCAACTAGCAAGTACCTTCAGATGGCCCTGAGGCCCCAGTTTCTCCAAGGGATTCTTATATGCGGTCGAGGGCGCCATCTTGTCCATTTGCCCAACCGCTCAATTTTACTTCCGAGTCAGCTCCTGCCTTTCAGACAGCCTCGCCACTCCCACGACCGGAGCGCTATATGCTCCAGGGCCGAATTTGCCTACTGTGGCCCCCGGGGTCTGCCGATTTGTTCAGGATGGCACTGGATAGAGGTTCGCCACCAGAGCACAGATCAGAGCTCCCTACTCCATCTGCGCCAAGCCATGCCCCCTCAACAGTACCACAATTTAATGCAAGTTAGATAGCACATGAGAAACAAATGTTCATATTACAAACCCCTTATCAAATTTAACCCTTTATAATAAGCAGTCTGAAAATATTTTAAATTTCTTTGACTTATAAAAGACAACTGCTGAAAAGAAATGTTCATGTTATTGCTTTAAAATATTTATAGTTTCATTAGTCTATAAACCCTATTAACATAACCAATTACTAATGTTCTGGAAATAAAGACATCAGACACTGAAGTCACAATAGAGGTACTAATTACAGCATACTTCCTGCAGCAGCACAGTAACAACTTCAAGAATAGGTATGAGCTCAAGGACTAGTGGTTTCACACTCAGTCATTGGAAGGCACTAGGACAGACAATTTCTCAGAAAAGTTTTCCTTCGGGTACAATGGCAAATTCACCACCAGGCTAAGTTCCTATTGCCAAACACTTCCATTCTACAATATATGGCAGCAATAATGCAAACATCCTGCATGACAGGTGGTCGTGAGAGTACAATCCTAGTGAGATGGTGCAATCAGTATTTTCACGTTACCTGTTGGCTCAACTTCTTCAAGTATGAAATTACACTGTAGCTAAGTCCATATTCGCCAGTGTCTGCAATAAGGTTTGGTGCTCCCATCATTCCTACAGCTTTTTTCAGGGGCTAACGAAAAGAAAAGAAAAGCAATATTTTATACCAAGAGTTTAAAATAACCTTTTCTGAAATTTAGATTAAACAAATCAGGATTTATTTCAGCTGCTAATCCTACTGCAATGGTTGATTCTATACTATTATGTTCAATTAACTCTCACACAAAACTAATATATCATGTAAAGTTAGTTTATTTGCTCGATCTGAGGCAAATCAAGAGAAACAATACCATCACCATCCCATCCCCCATCAGCACAAGGGGCATTACTGGATCTCCCATTATTCACCTGAACAGGAAAGTACATTACTGGTTTTCCTTCTAGCCTGAATGATTAGGTCTGTTAGCCCGAAACCGGTCCCAGGATGCTTTTTTATGGTCCAGGGAAGACATGGCTTGGCAGTTCGGGCACTGGTCAAGACGAATTTGCAATTAGCTGGGTCTGAACTGGGGTGGCGAAGTGAGCTAAAGAACGATGATGGATTCAACCCAGATCTGTGACTGGGCGCGAGTGTCTGAAAAGTTTCACTGCTCCGTCAATCATCTCCTTGTGTTTGCCCTGCACTCCCTCCCCCACCCCCAATTGCAATATGTACTTAATAGCAGCTGCAACACGGAAGTCCAGTGGACGCGCGCACTGCAGGCGCACCAAAGGCAAGCCCATCGCCACCTGGCCCATGCCACTCGCCCGGAACCATAGTCCGATCACCACCAAGCAATACTTCGTAGCACTTCTTAGGTCATTACACCCCGAAAATCGTTGCCTTAACTGCTGCCACACCTCAAAACAGTAGAAGCCTTCATCTACACCCACTGCCAGTTCTCCAGCAGCCCGCCACCCACACACACACCCAACCAGCACACACTGTACACAAGCACCAACAAAATCTACACCTCCAACCTACACCACACGACACAACAAACCCGCACATAAACCCCCACTCGCATGCATGCTTCTCAACACACGATCGCTCAGAAAGCACACAACCTAAATATGGGACTTGCTGAGCACCGACACACCGGACATCCGGTTCATCACAGAGACCTGGCTTAGCCCTTCATCGGCTCCTGACATTGCCACAGGAATTCCAGCGAGCTACAAGATTGCTCAACAGGATCGCCTTCATAGCCAGGAGGAAGGCCATTACCTACAAGGAATCCTTCAAATGCACATCTACTGAGAATGCCACCCTATTCATGTTAACACCTGCACTTCAAGATACAAACCTCCAAAAACTTCACCCTGAACGGAACCCTCACCTACCTACCACTAGGACCACAAGCCACATTTACCAACCTCATCACCAACTATATTGTTCTGCTCACAATAGACTCCAGAGCCTACATTCTCCTCTGTGACCTCAACCTTTACGTGGAAGATCAAAACGGCCCCTGCTCCACATCACTCCTTGAAAGCTTGAGCAATATCGGATTCACCCAGCTCGTCTCAGAAACAACACACCCCGCAGGGCATGCACTTGACCGCATCTTCATCACAAGCGACCGCATCATTTACAACGCCACCACACCGACAACTCCATCATTCAGTTCCAAATCAACGCTCCTACCAAGTTCAGAAATCCAAGCCGCAGCTGGGGCAAAATCACAGCAGCAGACTGGATCAGCCCTCAGCACAGATCAACCTAGCCTCACAGACAACCTTGACAAGGACATCAACTAGATCGATAACTGCATAGACTCCCTCGAACCCATCAAACCAAACAGGCATAGTGGTCAAAACAAGCAGGCTAGCTGGTACACGGAAGACCTCTGAAACGCCAAACACTGTAAACAGCTAGGAAGGAAACAGAGCCAGCCACATCACCACCAATAGAACTACCAACAAGGTAGTTTAGATGCTATCACCAGCATTTAGGACATCTAGAAAAAAAAAACACTAGTGGACCACATCGAAGGAAGCTCCAACAGCTGCGGGGAGATCTTGATCATCAAGGATTTCACCTCGCCCTCCGCCACTGTCAACAATATTGCTGCCTTACACCAACTCTGCAACAACCTATCTAATTTCTTCCACAGGAAAATTACAAAGTTCTACAGCAGTGGTCTTCAAACTTTTTGATGCCGAGATGCCCCATCAAAATATTTTAGGCGGAAACGAACAAGTTACTTACCTTCGGTAACGCTTTTTCTGGTAGATACTATATCTGCCTGTGGATTCCTCACCTTGTGAATACCCCTTGCGTCAGCAACATTCGGAAATTCTTTTTTCGTAGCCTCGCGCCGACGTGGACTCCTGACGTCATAGAGACACGACCTCGCTCGCGACTCCGCTGACGTCACCGACGCCTATAACAGGCCCACGCCGGCGTGATGACATCAGTTCCGCCCTTTTTTCCGTGCCATCGAGGCACACGGACGGACCAATGACAGTAGAAATATACAAGTATACATAGTACACAATAATCAAGGCAAAACACAGTGTTAAGCAAAAGCAGGAAAGAAATTGGAACATTTCTTTGACAACAAAATATATATATACATTACAATACAGTAATTCTGGCAAAGAAGAGTGGACAACGGGGAGGCGGGTGGGTCAGTGAGGAATCCACAGGCAGATATAGTATCTACCAGAAAAAGCGTTACCGAAGGTAAGTAACTTGTTCTTCTGATAGATACATCTGCCGTGTGGATTCCTCACCTTGTGAATAGAGTCCCACAGCAGTCCCCACTCCCGGAGGAGGGCGTCCACTCTTCTAGACCAGGAAATCCTGAAGGACAGAGCGCGCAAAGTGACCGTCCCTCCTCACTTCGGAGTCTAAGCAGTAATGCTTCGCGAAAGTGTGGAGGGAAGACCAAGTTGCCGCCCTACAAATATCCTCAACAGGCACACCTCTAGCCAATGCAGAGGTCGAAGATTTAGCTCTAGTTGAATGAGCCCTTATACCCTCTGGTGGTTCCTTACCGGCCAAAGAGTAGCAGATCTTTATGCAGAGGACGATCCATCTCGATAAAGTTCTTTTATGGACCGCTCTCCCTTTCTTGCAGCCAGCAAATCCAACGAAGAGCTGGTCCTCCAAACGAAAGTCCTTGGATCTGTCCAAGTAAAAGGACACCGCCCTCTTAGGGTCCAGACGGTGCAGTCTCTCTTCCTCCTTAGAAGGGTGAGGGGGGAGGATAGAAGGAAGGTAAAGTAATGGATTGTCCTAGGAGGAAGGGAGTTACCACCTTAGGCAGAAAAGCAGCCCTGGTCCTGAGAACCATTCGATCAGCATGTATGGACAAGAAAGGGGGCTTGTGACAAAGAGCTTGAAGCTCGCTTACCCTCCTTGCCGAGGTTATTGCCACGAGGAAAACCGTTTTAAGGGTAAGAAGCCTCAAGGGACATTTGTGGAGAGGCTCGAAAGGAGCACCCATCAAGAAGGTCAAGACCAGATTCAAGTCCCACTGAGGCACAATAAAAGGGACAGGAGGAAACTTATTAATAAGGCCCTTTAAGAACCTTAAAACCACAGGTGACTTAAAAAGAGAAGGCTGGTCAGGCAGACAGAGAAAAGCTGACAGCGCAGAAAGATAGCCCTTCACTGTAGCAACGGCAAGACCCTGTTGCGCCAGAGAAAGGGCAAACTGAAGAACATGAGATAAACGGGCCTTCAAAGGATCAATAGACCTTTCCCCACACCATGAGACAAATTTCGCCCATCTATAAGAATAGACGGACTTAGTGGAGTCACGCCTGGCTGACAAGATGACATCCACAACGTCAGGCGGGAGGGAAAAAGAAATCAGGTTGCCCCGCTCAATCTCCAGGCATGAAGGTGCAATGTCTGGAGGTGGGGGTGTAGAACCTGCCCCTCCATCTGAGAGAGGAGGTCTGCCCTGTGAGGGAGACGGAGCGGCGGGTGAGAGGAGAGGTGGAGAAGATCTGTATACCACCCCCTTCTTGGCCAATCCGGGGCGACCAATATGACTTGGGCCCGGTCTAGGCGAATCTTCCTCAGAACCCGAGGAATCAAGGGTATGGGGGGAAACGCGTAAAGGAGTTGACCTTTCCAACTCAACTGAAACGCATCCCCCAAGGCTCCTTGCATCGGATACTGGAGACTGCAGAAAGACAGAGCGCATTCTCGTGAGTGGCGAACAGGTCCACCCGAGGAGTCCCCCACATCCGAAAGATGTCGTGAACCACCTCCGGGTGAAGCCTCCACTCGTGGTCGGCAGAGAACTGCCGACTGAGACTGTCTGCACGAACGTTCAACACTCCGACCAAATGATTCGCCATTAGACAAATCTGATGGTTCTGAGCCCAGGACCAGAGACGCAGAGCCTCTCTGCAGAGACACTGCGACCCCACTCCTCCCTGCTTGTTGATGTACCACATCGCGGTCGTGTTGTCCGTTAGGACCTGAACCGACTGACCGCGAAGGGAAGGGAGGAAGGCCTTGAGCGCCAAACGTATCGCCCGCAATTCTAGAAGGTTGATGTGAAGCAACCTTTCCTCTGGAGACCAAAGGCCCTTGACCTCCAGATCCCCCAGATGAGCACCCCACCCGAGAGTGGATGCATCCGATATCACCGTGGCCACCGATGGGGGAAGTTGAAAAGGCTTTCCTTGGGACAGATTGCCTTCCACGCCCCACCAAGACAGATCCGCTGCAGCTTCTCCGGAGATCCTCACTGACTCCCTGAGATCTCCGCTGTGCTGATACCACTGCTTGCGGAGGCACCACTGGAGCGCCCTCATGTGCCAGCGTGCATGGTTGACCAACAGTATGCATGAAGCCATCAGACCGAGCAGGCGAAGGACCTTCAGGACTGGAACAACCGCTCCATTGTAAAATAAAGGAATCATCTCCCGTATGTCGCGAATCCTTTGAGGGGGAGGGAATGCACGACATACGGTTGTGTCCAGTACTGCACCTATGAACAGGTTGCGCTGGGAGGGCACCAGGTGAGACTTGGGTACATTTATTGAAAAACCCAACCTGTACAACAACTGGGTTGTCTCCTGCAGATGATGAAGCACAACCTCTGACGACTCTGCTTTGATCAGCCAATCGTCCAGATACGGGAATACCGGAATCCCCGATCTTCTGAGATGCGCCGCCACCACTGCCATCACCTTGGTGAAGACCCGAGGTGCAGTAGTAAGTCCAAACGGAAGGACCGCAAACTGGTAGTGTTGTGACCCAACCGTAAAACGGAGATACCTCCGGTGCGACTTCAGGATTGGGATGTGAAAGTACGCATCCTGCAAGTCGAGTGACACCATCCAGTCTTCTTCCAGCAGAGCCTGAAGAACCTGAGCCAGGGTGAGCATCTTGAATTTCTCCTGCTTCAGATAAAAATTCAAGATCCTGAGATCTAGGATCGGACGAAGCCTGCCATCCTTTTTGGGAATCAGGAAATACCGGGAGTAGCATCCCTGACCCCTTTCCTGCTCTGGAACCACCTCTATCGCACCTTTTCTCAAAAGTGTTTGGACTTCCTCCTGTAGGAGTAACAGATGTTCCTCTGAGCAATATCCCTGGCAAGGAGGGTAATTGGGAGGGAATTCCCGAAAGGGAAGGGCATACCCATTCTCTACGAGATTGAGAACCCAAAGATCTGATGTAACCGATTCCCAATCTCGTAGAAAGTAGGTAAGCCGGCCCCCCACTGGACCCACATGATCCTGAATGGCGGATCTAGGGCTGCTTTTCTGTGGCTGGGGGGTTAGAGGAGGTGGAGGAGGAAGAGACCTGACGACCTCGAGGACGTGATCTCTGTTTCCCTCTGTAAGACCTATACAAGGTATTCTGCTGCTGCTGTTGTTGCTGCTGATGCTGAGCTGGTCTATACGACCGAAAGGAAGAGCGACCAAACCCTCTAAACTTCCTGGTCGTAGAACCCCTGACCTGAAGGCCCAGAGATCTAGCAGTTGCCCTGCTGTCCTTGAATCTCTCCAAGGCCGCGTCTGCCTTCTTTCCAAAAAGCCCCTCGCCATCGAGAGGCAAATCCAATAATGCAGACTGCACATCCGCTGAGAAGTCAGATGACTTCAACCAGGCTGAACGCCTCGTGGCAACCGCCGTGCCCATAATTCTTGCCACAGAATCTGTTGTATCAAGTCCACTTTGGATGACCTGACGAGCCGCTGCCTGAGTGTCAGATAAAGCCTCTTCAAAGTCCTTTCTACTAGCTTCAGGAACCTTAGGGACCAAAGATCTTATAGAGTCCATAAGAGCATGGATGTACCTTCCCATGAGGCAAGTCGCGTTAGAAGACTTCAAAGCCATGCTGGACGAAGAAAAAATCTTCTTCGCGACCTGATCTCGTTTCTTTGCCTCTTTGTCGCCAGGCACCTGCGGAAAAGCCCCAACAGACTTCTTAGAGCAAGCGGCCTGAATCACCAAACTTTCAGGTGAAGGATGCGAAGATAAGAAAGCAGGATCCTCAGGAGCCACTCTATACCTCCTAGCCACACTCTTTGCAACTGCAGGAGCAGAAAAAGGCTTTTTCCACACCTCCATTATAGGATCCTTTAAGGCATCGTTAAATGGGAGCAAAGGTTCCACTGATGAACTAGGAGAATGGAGAACCTCTCAACAAATTCGATTTAAACTCGACAGAGGGCAAAGTCAGACCTAAAAGTCCTGCTGCCTTCTTCATGACAACATGATAAGGTTGGACATCTCTGGAGGGAGCATCAGATCCAGAAGGCAAAGACCACTCCGGTGAAAACTCAAGACCACTAGCATCCGCCAGGTCCTCGAAACAATCCCCTTCCAATTCACCTTCTTCCACCTCAGAAGATGAATCAGTAACTCTACGCTCCTCCAGAAGCCGTTGAGCCTCTCTACGAGACCTCATTTTGACTCGAAGTGCAGCCGAATCCAACGCCGAATTCGACGGCGCCGGAGCCGACTTCGGAATCGAATCCGAGGGCTTGGAAGGCTGCTCCATAGAATCCAAGGGAGTTGGTGACGCCGGGACCGGAGTCGTCGACTTCGGCCGAGCCGGCGTCGACACCGGCGTCGACCTCGGTGGAGCTTGGTACTGCCACAACGGAGTCGGAGCCGGCATATACGGCATGAAGGGTGCCGGAGCATACGAGTGTGGAACACCCAAATTGAAAGCCATCGGACCCATGGGACCCGAAGGTGCTCCAGAGGGGTACCACGACCTCGAGAAAACACCATACATCGCGTTTAAAAACGCAGAAGGGTCCTGACCTGGAGTCGGGAATGGTGGATGCTCAGGCTGACCACGAGGCACATTAGAATCTGCTTCCTCAACAGGATTCGAAGTCCCTTCCTCAACAGGAACTCCATCGGCGTCTTCCGGAGCCGGAGATGGAGCCGGAGACGGAGACGGACTCGGAGTCGGATCTGGAACAGGAGTCGGAGAATGGACCACCGACTCCGAAAGGTGAAGCCTCACCTACCGGCTCATGAGTAGGAATAACCTTCGACTTCATCCTTTTGGGAGACTTTGATCTGGAATGATGACGTGATCCGTGTCTCCTCTTATGCTTCTTGTGGGAACCAGAAGCATGACCGGACGATGACTTCGAGGCCGACGCCTCTCGAGACCTTTGGATCTCGACCTCGACTTCTTCGGACGCTTTGAGGATTTTTTAACCTTACTTGCTTTAAGTTTGGCAACAAGAAGTTTAGATTCCCTCTCACGAAGAGCCTTCGGATTCATCTTTTGACAAGATGAACAATCCTCGACGTCATGATCCGAGCTTAAACACCAGATACAGTCTTGGTGAGGGTCCGTAACGGACATCATCTTCCCGCATTCTCTGCAAGGCTTAAACCCGGTCTTCTTTGTCGACATGACAACAGAACAGAAATATTTGAGAATGGAGAATCGAAGAAACGAAGTAACAATGTACTAATGGCTACAGAGTATCCCGAAACCGTTAGCGTCGACGACGCGGAAAAAAGGGAACTGATGTCATCACGCCGGCGTGGGCCTGTTATAGGCGTCGGTGACGTCAGCGGAGTCGCGAGCGAGGTCGTGTCTCTATGACGTCAGGAGTCCACGTCGGCGCGAGGCTACGAAAAAAGAATTTCCGAATGTTGCTGACGCAAGGGGTATTCACAAGGTGAGGAATCCACACGGCAGATGTATCTATCAGAATATTATTTTACAATTTGCTTTTAACGCTGATAAGTTGGTACATCAGGCGCATGTCCGGAAGGACATACATATGCATGTATTACCATACAAAGACAATCCTTTCTCATTATCACAAAGCAGTATACCAATCTTCTAATTCTTCTGCACTTATACATAGAACATTTTAATAAACAATTAATAGTGTTATCCATTTAAAATGTCACTGCCTTTAACAACTTTTAAACTCTGAAATAAGTTTCCCTGCTTTTATCCAGCAATTTACAGGTCACGCAGCTCTCAGTAATGCGCACTCAACACACTGAGCCACCATACCGTTTTAGTTCAGTGTTTACAAAACATGAGACAAGATTTGGACTATAGGAATAGTAGGGAAAGCAGGTAGAAATGTTGAAATCACTTCCTCTGTGAAAAGCATGGGAGTTTAGGTATCTGTTCAACATCCAGCAAAGAATACAGAATTTCTATGTTTTTGTGACTATGAGGTTTGATTACAGTAATGCGGTATACCTGGGGATCCTGCAAAAGCCTCGAATAAACTGCAATTAATACAAAATGCCACAACATGACTCATACTAAACATTAAAAAAAAACAAGTCTTTCTAAAAGTGCCTAAATAAACATCATAGGCTTCAGGTTTTTTAGAGGGTTAACTTGAAATACATATGCTTAGTTTATAAAGTAGAAAGTAAAGTCAGGCTCCCCGGCTGACTGTGCTCCAGCTCACATTCTAAGAGAGCTTTTCACTCACTGTCCTGATCCCTTTCTTTCCCTCCTTCACTCTTCTATTTCCTCAGGTTTAGTTCCGCAATTTTTCAAATCCGCAATAGTTCGCCCCATCCTAAAAAAGCCTGGTGCAGACCCCTCCCTTCCTTCCAATTTCAGACCCATTTCCCTTCTCCCTTACCTTGGAAAGATATTGGAGAGCTATATTACCTCTGGTCTCTCCTCCTTTATTGAGGATACCCATCTCCTGGCCTCCCACCAAGCGGGTTTCCGCCCAGCCCACTCCACCGAGTCAGTGGTCCTGTCCGTCCTAGACGAGCTCAAGAGTAAGGCGGATTCCAACTTGCCTCAAGCCCTGGTGCTCCTTGATCTGTCCGCTGCGTTTGACACGGTCGACCATTCCATCCTTCTCGACCGTGTCAGCGCGGCGGGCGTTCGGGGCACCGCCCTCTCTTGGCTCGCCTCCTTTCTCAACGGGCGGACTCAGGCTGTCCATCTGTCTGGCCATACTGCACCAACCCGCCTGGTCCCCTGTGGGGTCCCGCAAGGTTCCTCCCTGTTCCCTCTTCTTTTTAATCTTTATACTCGTCCCCTTATCCTTTCTCTCCTAGACATGGGGGTCTCCGTATATAACTATGCGGATGACCTCCAGCTTGTCTTTGACCTCTCCTCCCCCCTGCACTCCCTACCTAAATTTCATTCCACTCTTGTTTTCATCTTGGAGTGGATGAACTGCAACCATTTCATTTCAAAAATCTTTATTTCGATCACTGATCATAAAAGATACATATCAATATATACAGTTAAAAACTTATTAAACCAGAGTGATCCAACAGTTAAAAATGATTGAATTAAAATACATATGAGACAGTAGATACAAATCAAGTAATAGGGAGCATTATACCAGTCTTTTCATAGCTCGGCTGCGGATAAACCAGAGTGATGTTAAAAACTTTGAAATTGCAAAAACCACAGCGGCAGAAAGATCTGTTTTTAAAACTCTATAGGCGGTTTGGTGTGATCTAAATCCCATGTTCCTGAGCAATGGTACTAGCCAGTATTTCCTGCTCCGCTCGTAACCCTTACAGAAGAAAACAGCATGCATATCATCCTCCTTTGGATGTGCACACATTGGGCAGGATACTACAGTGGAGCACGATTTCCAGGATGCTGTAAATGAAGCTAGTGGGAGGCATCCATAACGCCACTGTAGGAACAGTTTCCTCGTTAATGGAGGAGCTATCTCGTCTAAAGTTTTTTCGAGGGAATATGAGTCTTTCACTTTCAAAAATAAGTTTGTCAAGGACCCTTCTCGAGTGTCATTAATTGTTCTAGTCAACATCAAAGCATAATAAGCACTCGCAATGACCTTTTTTGGAATCCTGGTACATGAGTTTAAGGGGTCTGTCCACAATTCCGGGTAGCCCAATTCATCGAGCCTCCCTTTCACATACATTAACCACGGAATCTTCCTTGTATTCCGTAGTTCAAGGAAATCCTGTAATTCCTCCCTATAGTGAACGAGATCTGGGCTGCTCCACAATCGCCTCCAAAAAATTAGGGGTTTGAGTCCTAGCTCCTCTGTAATAGGTTTTATTCCCAGATCTAATCTAAGGGGCAGCAAAGGAGTGCTCTGGGGGAGGGCAGCTACCTGTCTCAGAAATTTATTTTCAGTTGTCTGTAGCTTTGGATATCGGATATGACCCCACAGCTCACCCCCATATGTAACCCCCGCTCGTGCTTGTGTTTTGTATATATGAATAATTGGGGTAAATGGACGATAACATGATTTGTTTGCCAGGCGCAGAGTGCCACCCGCCAACTGTGCCAGTTTGATGGTCACTCGGGCCTGATGTGGCGTCCAAGTTAGATGTTCATTTATAGTGATCCCCAAGTATTCAATATTATGCACTCTTTCTAATTGGGCAGTGCCTAGCATAGGTGGTATTCGTTTTCGGGATTTAGGATTTAAAATCATAAACTTTGTTTTTTGTGGGTTTATTTCCAATCCCCGGTCAGAGCAAAAATCCAGGAAACCATCCAAGATGCGTTGGATCCCCATCGGGGATTTAGACAGCAACAGGGTGTCGTCTGCAAACATAATAGCAGGCACCCTGTTGCCGGTCAACTTTGGAGCATCGGCATTGGCAATCCCATTAAGGTGGGCGACAACCCCGTTCACAAAGATGCAAAACAGGGTAGGTGCGAGCACGCACCCCTGTCTCACACCCCTGCGAACGGGGAACCTTTCGGTTAGTTGGCCACCTTTGCCACATCTTACGCGGGCATAATTGTTGGTATGAAGTCTCATCAGGATTGCCAATATATCCGCAGGGACCTTCAGTTCTTCCAAGACTTTCCACAACCTTGCTCTGGGAACTAAATCGAAGGCGGCACGTAAGTCTACAAAGATGGTATATAAACTTCCGCCCTCGATTACCGCTGTTCTCCAATAGAGAAGGTGCAGCCTGAAGATTTGGTCTATGGTAGATACTCCCTCCCTGAATCCTGCCTGATACTGAGATAGGATGTTCATCTCTTCAGTCCACGCCTGCAGACGATTCAGGATCAGTCTGCCAAAGAGTTTCTGTGATGTGTCAATCAGGCTGATGGGCCGATAGTTGGAAGGGAGCAGGGGGGATCCCTTTTTATAAATTGGGACCACCTCTGCTCCCCTCCAAGTATCAGGCACCATCATCCCCCCCCAAATGGCATTGAATATTAAGGTCAGGTACGGAGCCCATATCCCTGGTTCCTGTTTAAACAGGTCCCCTGGGACCCCGTCCAGGCCCGGTGCTTTTCCTGGAGCTAGCCCTTTAATGGCATCCCTCACCTCCTTCTCAGTAATGGGAATATCCGGGGGGCATGACATGGTTGCAGCTCTGACACTGTTTAATTCCCAACTGCCCTCCGCGTACAGTGCTTCAAAGTGGGCCTGCCATACAGAGGGGGCAATATTGGGCTCAATTGCAGACGATAGGTCCTCCGTGCCATTCGCCACTATGCACCAAAATTTTCGGGAGTCTCTAAATGCTAATGCTTTCATGAGATTCTCCCAGTAATCGGAGTCCCATTCCGCCCTCGCGTTCACTAGAAGGGATTTGTACCTTTTCCTCCTAGCGCGGATTTCTTCCTTGCTAAGGTGTCCCTTGATAGCAGCTAACAAGTGGGCCTTAGCCTCCCTACACGTGGCATGATACCAGGAGGTTTTCGGCTTGTGGGCGTTCCTTTTCCCTGTGGTTTTAAACAAATCTTGTTCTAAAGAGACAATAATACTATTATGTATTTGTGCTAGTTCTCCTCTGGTGTCTTCATCTTGGACCTTGGTTCCTAAATAGAAGGCTTTTTCAAGCAAGGGAGTTAACCTTTCATATATGCGGGGTAAACTATCTGTGCTATTCGCCAACTTCTCCCACTTCACTTTCCTACGGTTATTTTCAAGTAGGAGGCCCATCTTTTCATTGCCCGATCCCTGCGAAGTGTCATCCCTCCCAGTGAGTGAATATAACACTTCCAAGGGGTTATGGTCACTATCTGTTCTTGGGCAAACTTTAAAATCAACTATTGCAGGCCACATGAAAGTTTTGACCATGATATAATCGAGTCTGGACTCACTACCAACTTTATTGTAGGTAGGATTACTCGGTATATCCGATTGACATCGGCCATTGCACGCCCTGAAACCAAAGTTGAGCGTAAATGCATTTATCTGCAGGGCTAGAGGAGTCCAAGCCCTTGGGGGAGGAGCCACCGTCTCAGGTATAAACCAACAAGAATCTTCATCTAACGATGGACCATCACGTAGTCCAGGCAGAGGTTCATAATGGGAGTTGAAATCGCCCCCAATCAAACAAGCAAGTTCAGGTGGAACGCCCTCTAGAAAACTAGCTAACTCGTCCACAGTACTCGACTCTTTATGCATCTGTGTCGGCCTTGAATAAATATTAATCAATAATAGCTTCTTGGAGTCAGGCCATTCAAGTAGGACAGCCAGCAGATCGTCCGAAGCAGTCTCTGAGTAGGTAGCTTGGCAGCCTAGGTCCGTTGCTACCGCTATCATTAGTCCCCCAGATGGCCTGCCCCTGCCCCCCCATTTGGCTGCTTTAAAGAAAGACGCAAACCCTGGTAATTCTATATCTTCACGCGCCCATGTTTCTTGGAAGAGTAATAGGTTTTTAGATCTAATGTAGGAACCCCATTCAGGACAATCCAACTTGTTGGAGAGCCCTGCCACATTCCAAGAAATAGTTGTAATAACTGTCGATTTATTGTGTGGAGTACTAATAGGAACCATGTTGGTGTCAGTGAACTCAGGGTATACCCTAGGCTCTAAGATAAGTCGGTTCTTACCCAGTAGTTTAGTAGCCAGTGATGGGGAGGGGTACAACCTACTTGAGGTCGGGCTAAGTTCAACTATGCTACCTGCCCCAAGATCTAAATCGGGGATTTTAGATGTAATAGTAGCAGGTGATTGGTCTTGAGAAGGAAGACTTCCCAGAGGGGCAGTTGCACAAGTAACATTCCCCGGATCAACCTCCTGTCAATCTACCAGATCTAAACTGCTGTAGCGATTCTGTATGGGTAAATAAGCAGGGTAATGGGTTCTATATGGCCCGGGAATTCCCCTCTTGTATTCGCCATCCCCCCTCCTCCTTCTGGTGACAGTTTCCCAGCCCGCCTCATCCCCAGCACTAGGGAAATACTCTCTGGTTCTTTCCCTATGTGGCGGATAATTATTTGTCTCCCTCCTCGAGGTTGTACTTCCCCAACCAGCCTCACCCCCCCTGCTAGGGAAGTACTCTCTAGATCTTTCCCTGTATGGCGGATAATTATTTGTCTCCCTGGGGCAGTTTTCCCAGCCCTCCAATAGGTCCTGATGATGCCCCCATCTTGGATCCTCAGAGCTATATGAATCGGAGGGGTAAAAGAAGGCAAGTGGAAGTGTTTGTATAATACTGCCAAAGTCCTCATCCGAAACATAGGAGCAGATGTATGCAGCTGAATTGGGGTCTCTAAAAGAAACCTGAATGCAATCTCCTCTTATGGGTTTCCTGGTATGCCCCACCCAAGCTACTCTCCTGGTCGTGGCTATGTCGCTCGCTGTTCCTCTTGGAAGTGGTCTATTAACCGAGAGCCAGTTTATCACTTTGTTCTTAAGTGAGGTGACTGATTCAAATGTGGGGGGATTAAGTTCAGGCACCCCTGCCATAATTACGGTATAAGGAGAGGCTTCTGGGGGGAGGTTTATGAACTGTAATTTTCGTTTCGTGTGTGATTTCTCTCCATCCAGGGGAGGATCGTTCTTGGTTTTTGGCGGGGGGTTAGAATTTTCTTTAGACGGGGGGGGACTGGTTTTGGAGAGGCGATATTTGGTTGCTTTGAGGGCGATACAGCCTTATCTGCAGCTAGGGCTTGTGGTGCATTCTTAGTTGGGGGTGCAGTGGTTATGGGGATTGAATCTGAGGGTTTGTTATTAGAAAGTGCCAGGTGACTTTTATCTTTGCTGGGATCCGACCCCAGACCCTCTTTTGATGTTTTGGTCCCACTGGTAGCAATTTTGCTCGCATCAGCACGTTGCACAGTTGCCTTTTCAATAGTGACTAGTCTTGCTTCAATCTTAATCAGTCTTGCCTCAAGGGGGCTTAATAGAGACCTAAGCAGTGAACCTATGTCCTCTAATGTAATATCATCCGAGGAGGTGTCCGCTTGCATAATATTAGTGCAATATGGGGACGGAGGATGTTTGGGCGGTCTAGGAGTAGCTATCAAACCCGGCCTCAGCGCTACTGAGGCAGGTATAGATGCTTTCCCCCCAATACCTTTGGATTGGGGAGTATTAGGCCTGAGCTCTTCTAAATTTTGCAGCCCAAATTTATTTTTCGGAATTGCCCCCTCTCTGGATCCCTTGTTGCATTCTGTGTTAGCCTCTGTAATAGAAACTATCTCTATATTCTCAGTAGGCGTAGGTTGAACGGTTTGTATGGAAGGTAAACCCCTCAGGCTCATATCATCTAGATCACTCTGCAGATCAAGAGTGTCTTCCGGGGTATCGTTTGTGGTGTCCGGAGGGTGACATATTACCTGATCCGAACTGGAAGACGTTGGTATTATTAAACTGTTATCTGGGGTTCTAGCTTGGGCCATTGGGCCCAACGAAGATCTCCTTACCCAGTCTATTTCTTGGGATATTCTACGTTCCAAAACCTGAATTTCCTCGATCAGGAGGGATCCCGCTTTGGCAAAGTAGGTGTCGATTGGGCCTTTGACCGCTCCAGCCGCGGCAAGCAGGGATGTTTTGCTCCTGGTTTCCCGTGTACACATTACGGAAAATATTCAGGAGTGTCAGAATGTAGGCGAAAGAGATGAGGCCCGGACCGGACTCTCACGTACTCGAACAACCTCAAACGGCCCAGTCTTTGCCCTGTCTTCGCCCGGGCTGCGTCCCGCGCTGCGGGAGACGGAAGTTTAGATATAGGGGGCGTGGGGGGCGGGCCAGCAGGGAGAGCGGACCGGAAGCTCTTCCTTGGTCTTGCAGGGACTTCTGGGTGATGAAGTCCCCGCACACTCGCAGCCCCGCTGGCGCCTCACACCCACTGCCGCCTTACCTCCACAAGATGGCCCCGGAGTGACTGTGTCCACCGCTCCCTCGAAGCGGCACCCGCGAAGCGGGTGCTGCGAGATGTAGGCTGAGAGCAGGGACGCTGATGACGCTGTTGTCTGTTCGCAGGAATACCGCTGTGGCTTAGAACAGGAGCTGGTGCTCAGGCAGAAGTAAGTCTCCCACCCGTTTCAGGGCTAGTCGCCGTTTAAAAGCCTCGTGTGGGGGGCGGGGGGCGGGCCAGCAGGGAGAGCGGACCGGAAGCTCTTCCTTGGTCTTGCAGGGACTTCTGGGTGATGAAGTCCCCGCACACTCGCAGCCCCGCTGGCGCCTCACACCCACTGCCGCCTTACCTCCACAAGATGGCCCCGGAGTGACTGTGTCCACCGCTCCCTCGAAGCGGCACCCGCAAAGCGGGTGCTGCGAGATGTAGGCTGAGAGCAGGGACGCTGATGACGCTGTTGTCTGTTCGCAGGAATACCGCTGTGGCTTAGAACAGGAGCTGGTGCTCAGGCAGAAGTAACTGCAACCAACTTAAGCTTAATCTGGACAAGACGGAGTTGGTCCTGACTGGCCATTCCACCTCCCCTTGGTCGTCTGCCTTTTGGCCCTCCACCTTTGGCCCTTCGCCCATACCAGCGGCCTCTGCAAAGACCTTGGGCATTAAAGTTAGTGGGGACCTCTCCATGCATGCCCAGATTGTCTCCGTTGTCTCCATGTTTTCTTTCCCTCCGTATTATTCGGAAAGTGTCCCGCTTCTTTTCCACCGATGCCCTCAAACTTATCATGTTAGCAATGATTCTTTCCCGTCTTGATTACGGGAATAGTATCTATGTGGACACCCCGGCCTACGAACTGCGCCGATTGCAGGCCATCCAGAATCAGGCTGCTCGAATTATTCACCACCTGCCCAAATCCTCCCATATCACGCCTGTTTTGAAATCTCTTCACTGGCTTCCCATCTGCCAGAGATCTCTCTTTAACCCCTTCCATGCGTCGGACGGCCGGCGGCTGTCAGACGTCACGGTGGGCGTGGGCAGAGGACGGCCGGGGGCCGTCCGAACCACGCCCACGCCGTAAATCACCCGCACCGCGGCGGAATTTTCGCCGCGGTCAAGGGGTTAAGATGGGTAGCTTGGCCTTCATGGCCCACACTCGTATTGCCCCAGCCTACATCAATTCACTCATCATCCCTTATACTCCCATCCGTGCCCTCCGTTCTTCCAGCAAACTCCTCCCTTAATGTCCCCCGGTTTCGCAAATCTAAAACGGGAGGCACCAGATTTTCGGTATTAGCCCCCCGTTTCTGGAACAGCCTCCCCTTGTCAATCAGATCTATCCCAACCTTCCCCCAATTTCGTAAAGCCCTCAAGACACATCTGTTCTCCATAGCGTACTCCGGCTGATCTCCTCTTGGCATTTTCTATCCTCTTTTAGCTTCTACCCCCAGCGCCAGGAAGCCGCTTGGTTGCAGTGCGCTTTATCAAGAACTTTCTTCATTTCATTTCTTCATTTCATTTCATTATATGGCGTTAGACACAGCCCTCTTACCCCTAAATATAGGTGCTATATCCCCAAGTCTGCGCCCAGAAAATGCTTGGTTATTTATGGTTCCCAAGTTTCAGAGAACGTTATGGGGAAAGATGGTTTTCAGTGGCTGAAGCAATGCTCTAGAACTGGCTCAACAATGAATCGGAGAAGAGAACACTTTGATGGGATGTAGACTAGAGAGCTACTAAACACCTGGCTTTTCCTGGGATTTTATATGACTGGTTAGTGATTTGCAGAAATGGTCTTTGAAGAGTGAGCGCTGAGCTACCCACCTGTATATAGCGCTTTAGAAGTGGCCAAATATAAATAAATAGCATGCAGAAAAGTGCTCCTCTAATCACAAAACACTGAACACCAAAAATAATCCTATATAAGGATGTGGGATTTGGTGCAGCGTTAGATTGAACGTTGATAACTGTTGCCATCATTTGCTTGGCAGATGCGGGTGCTACTCATAGCAACCAGGGGCATAACAAAAGACCCCACATATGAGGGGGCCCCTTCAGCATATTTTGTAGGGTGGCCCCCTCATGTTTTGTTACGCCACAGTCTATTAACTGGAACAGCACTCTCCTGTCCTGAGAAATCAAAGCCAGGCAGACAGCTAAGCCCACCTTTCTGCCAGTGTGCTGCTGGACTGAAAAAAATGTAAATGTGCACAACACAACGAGGTAATCTGCAAATCCTTCACATTTGCAGATTAACTCCTTGTGCACATTTGCATTTCTTTCAGGCCAGCAACACACTGGTAGAAAGGCGTGTTTAGATGTCTGTCTGGCTTCAATTTCCCATTACAGGAGAGTCCCTGAATAAAACTCCAGGGAAAGCATTTTAAATATGTTTGGGACGTTTTCTTTAAGCAAATGAAGGGCGCTACCCCCTTCCCATGCCTCCACGGCTCCCCTGGGGGTCACGACTCACAGACTGAAGACCCCTGCTCTACAGCAACTTTGCACACCAACCCAACCCCAGAGTATTCCTTGCTAACCTACCCACCACCAACCAAGATGGCCACCTGACTGAATGGACAACCCTCACGAGAAACGACACTGGGCCAACTATGCAGACCATCCACCTTAGGGATCCAAACATACCCATGACTCCACATCCACAACCTGGGAACATTACCGATCAGCACCACCCTGACCTACATCAACCCCTCCACCATGTCCGCCACTTTCTCAGATGAATGGAAACTTGCCAAAATCAATGCTCTACTCAAGAAGCTCATAGCTGACCCGAATCAACTGAGCAACATCCGACTCATCACCCTGCTCCCCTATCCAGTCAAAGTGATTGAGAAGGCCATCAGAAGTATTTGACAACCTACCTCAACTTCACCATCTTCTAGAACACAATCCGGATTCAAAAAGATCATAAGAAGGCTCCATGAGATTGGCATGCAACGATTTGCTCTCAAATGGACCGGCACCTTCCTTACGGGAAGAACCCAAAGGGTCAGGCTGCCACCTTTCACATCAGAGACGAAGAAACTGATATGCGAAGTTCAACAGGGTTCGTCCCTCAGTCTCATCCTTTTCAACATATACATGACAGGTCACCAACATCATCCGATCGCAAAACATCACCGTCATCAGACACCCAACTCATCCTCTCCCCGACAGACAAGACAACCACTACCAGAACCAACTTCACCAACTGCATGACCACAAAGCCCTCCACAACACCGGACCTGCATACTTGAACTATCGCATCACATTTCATGCACCCCACTGATCCCTCCGCTCTGCCAGCTATCCCTTGCTACGGGTCCTCACGTCAAGAAGACCCGAACAGGAGGACGTTCCTTCTCCTTCCTCGCGGCCAAGGCATGGAACACCTTCCCGCTCTACCTCAGACAAACGCCAACACTTCAAGTTCACAAAAGACCGCAAGACCTGGCTCTTCGACGGATCTCCTTGAACATCCTGGATCTGCTCCCCCACCGCCCAGCGCATTGAGACCCCCCGGGTGAGTAGCTGCGCATTACAAACCCATGATTGATTGATAGTAGACTGACTGTGAAACAACTGCCTGAAACTCATCTCTGACACAGCGGAAATACTGGTCTTTGGCAGGAAAACTTCCGCATGGGGCTCAATCTGGAGGCAGTCGGAGCTAGGACCAAGACCCCCGCCCCCAGATCACGCAAGAAATCCAGGGATCATCCTAGACAACAAGCTCAACCTGATGGCTCAAGTCAATGCAGTCTCCTGCTTCCACATCCTACGCATGATGTGAAAGATCTTTAAATGGTTGCCTTGGTAATAGACGGACTGTCACACAAGCGCTCATTAGCAGCAGGCTGGAAACACACTACGCCGGAATCTCCAAACAAATCCTACACAGACTCCAGACCCCCGCCACAAGACTCATACTCTGCCTCCCACGCCACACCCACATCAGGAAGCTTTACTGGCTCCCCATTCACAAGTGCAGCCAATTCAAAATTCACGCACAAATACAAAGCCCTACACAACACAGGACCACAATACCTTAACTTCTGCATACCACATTCACCAATCAGACACCTACGCTCTGCCTCACTCTCACACAGACACATCGTATCCACAAAAGAAAAACTGGAAGTCGCTGATTCTCCTAAATTGTACCAAAGACATGGAACGAACTCCCTTCATACATCAGCACCTCCGCCTCAGTTCTTAAGTTCCGCAAGAAGCCGAAGATCTGGCTCTATGTATAAGGATCATGGGGACCAAACACCTACACACTAACCCAAGCACCCGATTACCCTTTCTGATGATTACGGAGATATACAAATCAACATAACTTAACCTAATGAAATGAAGTGTGAAACTCATTTTAAAATCAAATAAACTACCCAGTATTCTCTTATGTAGAAGTGCCAGCTATCACATAAGCGTGCACGCTTTCAATTTCATCTTTGCAGTAGCAGCAACAACTAAACACTAAGGTAACTTATTCAGAAGGATGGGTGGGTCAGTTATTAATATGAGAAAGCTATTCATCCTACATAGCTAGAGTTACAATTGGGTAACGTTTCCCTCACCAGGTTGGGGATCTAGTTCCCAATCATCACCGTAGAAATAAACATAGTACCATGGAGTATGTGGAACATGAGAAGGGGCATTTAATGAATAATCACTGGTGAATAAGAAAAGAGTATAAACAAAAAAATACTGGACTCAAGCCAACACAAAAAAATGCATTTAGATTGAATAAATCTAAATGCAAAAATTATCTTTTACTGAGAGTTTTTTTCCCTAGAAGATGAGGAACTGCCTGTGGTCCTACATGAAGAGAACACGAAAATGTACATCCATCAGGTCCTCGGACTGCAACCACTTGTCAGCACTGTTGCTGCCACTTGAACCAGAGTCAGCATTTCTATCTTCTAGAGGGAGAGAAACTAGTGCAGCTGGTATAAATCCTGTATCACGTGAAGCCCACCACCATCCATATATACAAGAAAACTGGGAACCATCCAGTGTGAGAAACTTCTCTACTTTCTACAGAATTACTTTGGTGACTGACTGGGGTAGAAACAGAATCGACTGTAACAGCTTAGAAAGCCCAGCGGTCAAATCACTAAAAAGGAACCCAGGAGTTGTTCGTGATTTCAGCCTAATGGTAGCAATTGCCCATCACCACCCTCCAAAAGCAGTGCATCTCCAATGATGGCATGGTCTGATTGGTGCTCCCTGGAGACATGTTAATGGGATAATTTAACCTCTGGAAGCTTATAAGAGGAGGACAAGCATGTGCCAGAGGCTATTGGGAAAAGAAGATCATAGCACTGAAACAATGGAAGGCCTTGGTGAGAGGAAAGTACACCTGGGAGCTTCTGATTGGATAGTTTCCCATGAACTGGCTGCAACTGTTCTGGTCTTGCATTGCTTTAGGACCTCACCCGCTGGTAGATTGAATCATTGCTTCCCATCGAAGTGCATATGTATATCTTTATCCTAGGTGTCAGTGAGAATCTGATAATTTCAACAACTCTTGTCTGAGCACAGAAAAATACTAGTTATGTTTGGCCAAGAAACAGTGTCAACGCAGTCCAATGAAATCAACCATGTTTCTTCTGAACGCCTTTTTCCCCAGGACTGAGGGCACAGTTCTACTTTTCTTGAAGGCAGGAGGGAGGTGTGCTGAACGAAATCCGATAGTTGGAGACTGTTGCTGTCCTTTTCACTGATATTAGCTTGTTTTTAGTGAAGAATTGTCCTGTATCAATGTCTAGAGGCTGGATCTGTGTTAGTGGTACAAAATAGCCCCATATACAATGAATGAGCTTTACGCTTTGATTATTGTTGCCCAAATCAGTATCCAGATAGGTCTCTAGAGAAAGTAACAGAGGATAGTTCAACATGAACACTGGCAAGGTGGAATGACCCTTCCATTTTGTTAGAATGGGATCAGGCATCGATCTGAGGGCAGTGCCAGAATAATTTACAACGTACGCGATGTCACCAGGGTCACCTATTTATTTATTTATATTATTTATAGAGCGCGCTGTTACCACACGGTGTCCTGGCGCTGTAATGATAGCTCCCCTGGCCTCAAACCTCCTGCCTAATTAGTAAATAGCCATGTTTTCAGACTTTTCCGAAAAGCCAGCAGATCCGTGATCTGGCTCAATGCAGATGGAAGGGCATTCCAGGCAGTAGCGGCACCTCGGACAAAACTTCTGCCCCCCCCAGCGTGCTTTCTTAATGCGTGGGGTCCTAATCAACCCCATACGGGCCGACCTAAGCTGTCTACCCGGCTTGTACCACTGGAAATGCTGTTGTAGAAACGAAGGGCAAAGTCCATGGACCGCCTTAAAGACTATACACAATGATTTAAAAGTTATCCGTTTACGCACTGGAAGCCAATGTAGCTTCACCAGTTCCCAGGAAACTGAGGCAAACTTTGGTAGGCCCGAAATGAGCCGGGCTGCGGCATTCTGCAGAACCTGCAGTTTGTTAAGCAGCCCCTGTTGGGCCTCTAGGAATAAACTGTTGCAATTGTCGAGGCGGGAGAGCACGAGGGCCGTCACCACCGTTTTTTTGCACTCATCAGGTAGAAAGGGGAGGATCTTCCGGATGATTTTCAGCGACCAGTGGATGGAGGAGGCCAGAGCATTTACTTGGGGTTTGAAGGAGAGCTTATTATCGTTCAAGACTCCCAAGTTCTTGACCTTAGCTACAGGAATGGGGGGGTCCCCATCTCTTCGGGCCACTTATTTTGGACTCCAAAAGTTGACATTGGAGCCAAAGAGTAAGACCTCAGTTTTGGACGAGTTCAATTTGAGGCAGTTTCTGGCCATCCAAGTGCTGACTGCTGCCATACATTCCTGAAACCAGGAGGCCACGCCATCCTCTCCCCCTGGAAGCAGTGATACCACAATCTGAGTATCATCTGCATAAGATGTTAATTCAAACCCGTATGACCGGATAACCGGGCATAGAGAGGAGACACGTATATTAAAAAGGGTGGGGCTTAAAGAGGATCCCTGGGGAACCCCCCCGGGGAGTTCGAAAGGTCTTGACTCGATCTCTCCCAGGGCCACCACCTGAACCCTGTTAGTAAGAAAGGCTTTCAAGATGCTCAGGGCCCTTCCCTGGATCCCGCAGTCCTCTAAACGGTCCACCAGAATACTGTGGTGGACCGTATCGAAGGCCGCGGACAGATCGAGGCGGACCAGTGCCGCTCGGCCCCCTGCATCCATCACATTCCTAATCTCCTCAGTCGATTTGATCGGTGCCGACTCGGTGCTATGACCTACCCTGAACCCATGTTGCGCTATGTCCAGGCCCTGTGTGGCTCCCAGGAATGCGCAGAGCTGAGAGTTCATAGCTTTTTCTATGAGTTTAGCTGGTAATGGTAGTCTGGCAATAGGCCGATAACTGTTGGGATCGGCGATATCCAGTGTGGGTTTCTTTAGCAGAGGGACAATTGAGGCCAGTTTCCAGCATGCTGGAAAGTCCCCTGCTTCAAACATCTGATTGAAAAGATTAGCTAGGGTGGCGGCTATCGGGGTTGCCGCCAGCTTCGCCACGGACGCCGGACAGGGGTCATGGGGAGAACCCGATTTTGTGGCAAGTAGAAGTTTAATTTCTTCGGAGCCAAATGCTAAAAATTTGGCCTCCTGTGAGTTGGCTATGCAATTCCTATGAGTACCTTCTAGCAGGCTCTGCCTGACCTGGGGCTCAAGTGAGATGAAGATGTGTTCCACCTTGCTTAAAAAGAACTTAGCTAAATTCTCGCAGAGTTCCTCGCTAGGTGGAGTGGTCACTGGCTTAGGGATGGCCAGGCTCGAGACCGTATGGAAGAGTTCCTTAGGTGAGTTCTTGGCCCCATTAATACGGTCGGTAATGTATGTTCGTTTGGCCTTCTATTCCAGTTACACTTTCGACATTGCAGACACCTGTACCAGTTCAGCCTCGGCTGAAGCAAGCCTCAATATGAAGTAGCCAGGGCCAACTTTCTTACTCATTGTTTAGTTTTCAAGGCATCCAAGCAGTCTGTCACTAAGAGGAAAGACATGAAGGTATTAAAGCTATTACCCTATTCAAGACTGATCCCATGTGTTGGGATTAGTCTCATGCGCTGGATGGTGCTGAGAAGGTTTGGAACAATCTGTCTTCCATGGGGTCAATCCTTCCAGAAATGCACGTCCTGTGAGGACCAAGGTCCAGTGGAGGTGGGCTGCCAGTATCGTGGGGGGTTTGGGAACCCTTCCACAAAGGAAGAGTAAACCCTAAGATAGCTTTATCATCCATGATCTGATGAGAGAAATGATGGCGAGAATGATGTACGAAGTCGGACACTAGAGAAGTAACCCACTTGGACTGCCTCTTGTGTCTGTTGAAGAGGAGGATTCAGCAAGCATCAGTGTCAAGTGCCTCTTGGTGCATGCCCTTTTTCCTTGGGACCCCAGAACTGTGGGGCTATGCTGCAGAGGGCAACAACCACTAGGGAGGAAGAATCAGGAGAATGTCAAATTAGGCAAGAAAATATGGGGGTGTTCCCAGAGGTTATCTTGGAGAAGAGTTACCACGAAACGTGACGAAGGAAGAAGGTTTCAACCTCCCAGTGCATTGCTGTGATGCAACAAGAGACCAGCACAAGACCACAGTTTAACAGCTGACTAGGTGTCAGTGCATCTATTAAGGCAGATGGGCTTTAACACCACTGTGCAATTGCTTCTGGAATAAAAAAGGGCGATCTTAAAAGTAGGTTGCATTTTCAACAACTGGCCAGTGTGAATGACCTCCATCTGGCGAGGACAGCTATTTGTCTTCCATTGGGGAGTCAACGTTTCCAGAGATGGACAGCCTATGTGGATCCTTGGAATCAGGCATGCTTGTTCTCCAGTGGAATATGCCCTTGTAACGATCTGACTCCAAACTTCTCTGCTCAAATATAAAGGTGAAAGACTCGAGTGGGATGAAGCCACCTTTGATCTGAACGCACACTAACAGGTTTTGAGTGATCTCATTCTGAATGCTGGAATGTCAGCGCAAGCGTACAACCGATGTTTAACTAGTATATTAACAATACCAAAATTCAAAAGCAATAAAACTAATTAAAATTTGATTTTTATTTAACATATAGGACACACAGCAGACATAACAGCTGGTGTCACACCTCAAGTCTGGTATGAAACTGACGCATTGAGACATAAGCTATACAAGCTAGCACGGAGAAGGAACAAAATCTAGAAAAAGAAAAACATCAGGCTGATGGTTCTGTGTAAGGAATCGCTTCGCAAGAGAGAAGTAGTTTTCATTCCACACTTAACAACAAAAATTCAGGAGGGGGTGCACTATCGCTGGAGCATAGCACTAATCCCATTTGTGGAACTAGTCACACAAAGCTCTGAACTAAATACCTTTCAAGAACAATTAAAAGAGAATTAAAAAAAAGTAAAAAATATGAGACCCAGGATAAAGTAGTAACATTTTTCATACAAAAAAATTAAAGTAAGATTATTACAATGTGAAAAATAGGTAATGGATAACAAGATAGCAAGGGTGACGTTATCTCCTCATTTTTATCATACTGCTCTTCCCCTCTTCTATTCAAACCTGGGGTGATTGCTAGGAGCCCCTTGCCCAATGGTATCAGGAGATTGCTGCTTCTGGAGCTTAAAAATCGAGACTGGAACCATATTAAGGACACATGAAGTTTTTAGTCTTGAGCCTCTGAAGACTGCCACTCTAGGAAGGTTTTAACATTTCATGCAGTCATCAGCAAAGCATGTTTTCTAGGTTCCTGTGACTGCATTGGTGAGACTAATTTACGATAAGTTGGCGAAACTGTAGGATCCATCTGCACTAGAGGGACTGCGAGTGAAGTATTGGAGCTGCTTATTCTCTCCCTTGCACATTTTGAGGGTTTGTAGTAGCATGAAAGAGTTAACTTTTTAACATATCATTTTGACTGCTGGGAACAATCTTTTTCTTATTTGTTGTCACCTTGGTTTATTCTTCCTAGTTTGGGTATTAGACCCTGTTAGGCAGGCTACCGGCCAAAACCGCAGGGATTGCAGTCTTTTTGCCTTTGGTGTCCTGGCACCTGTACTACTTTGGAGCTGCAAACTGGTCCTAATACACCCCTTCCATACTGCACTAATTGTAACAAGAGCAAGGAGGCCGAGGTGCATCAAGAAAGGGGGGGGCGGCTTGAGACTCCTAAATTAAATAGTCTCACATAATACATAATGTGACTGTCAGTCCAGTACTTTTCATTTAAGAAAAAAAGTACTTTATTCACATCACATTTCAATACTATATATAGACACTATGCAGCCTTACATAGAAGGTATTCCACAGGTGCTATGGGCTGGCTACTACACAGACAATAAGAAGCTTTAGATTTAAGCACAGGTGGTGGCTTCACTGTGGTGATATGGAGCAGGTTTCCCAAGTTCTGTGACCCGTAGGGTAGTCCATATGCTTTAACCAGGCAGTTCTCTTAAGCGGCTTGCAATAATCCCAACAAAGACACATCACAATCTAATAGCCAAGTAATCAATCAATGTTCTGTTAGTGTTTCTTGGGGTGATGCCCACCCAAATCTCGAAGAACAGATATGCAGTCTTTAAGTGCAGAGAGCACAGAATCTAACTTGAAGAGGCTCTTAAAGGCAGTTCCACCTACTTCTTTCCAGATCGGGCTGATAAAAGCTGCATCAACACACTAAAGACACTTATCTAGCAGATATGAGAATCGCACCAGAGGGATTCCTTCCTTCAGCGCATGGTTACAGTGCACGGTCCTCACGAGGCAGCAAAAGAATCAGCATGGGTACTCTAGCCTTCCTCTGCAGCACTCTGCCACAGTGGGTAGGCCGTTTAGTCTTAGTTCACATGGTTTTATCGTGGGCACAGAGCAAGCCCGGCAGACTCTCAGGCACACTTAGGGTGACTCCAAAATCATACAGCAGTCTGCTTGTCCTGTGTTGCTCCTCTCTGGATTCAGCACTGAGCTTCTCAGGCAGGCAGACAGCTCCTACAGGACAAGTATCATTCTCTGCAAGGAAGGGAGGCTCCCAGCAGAAGGAGCGGACTTGAGGTGATATCCTCTCGCCTCTGGGAAACTGGCTATCAGCTTTACCAGTCCTAAATCACAGCAGCTCTTAGAGTACTCTTCTGAGTACCCCCATCCTAGGTCAGTTAAGAAGTACGGAACCTCAGTATCTAAGGCCAAACCCTCCACTTCAAAATTGCAGGCAATTCACTAGCACTTTCTTGGGAAACTATTAGAACAAGCATTTACAATGCAACCGTCTTGCCTTTGTAAAAGTTAGAGCTATTGGCATTGTAAATGACAAACTTTATTAATGTGTTGGTTTTGAAAACCGAGAAATAACTGGCATTGTCATTTACAATGGCAATAGCCTAATCTTTCGCAAATGCGAGACCTATTGCATTTACACACACACACACAGAGCCACGCACACAGAGCCACGCACACAGAGCCACGCACACAGAGCCACGCACACAGAGCCACGCACACAGAGCCACGCACACAGAGCCACGCACACAGAGCCACACACACAGAGAGCAAAGAGGCCAAGGATTGAATGGGCACTATTGAGAATCTTTATGGCATCTATTATATAATCAGAACCAGGGACCCCTCCAACCGCGAGTGCGGGGTGCTCTCTCTCTCCGGGACCATTGGTACCACCGAGCTTACATCACACCAGGTCCTTGCATTCATGACAGCCCAAACTCCTCCACGCCCCGCTCGCAGACCCCTCCCTCCCAGCGCTCACTCCCTGCATTCCTTCACAAGACAGCGCGACACTGCAAACATGGAACATACAGGTGCATGCAGTTTTATTTGTGCAGATGTATATAGCGCTAACTCGATCCGAAGGTATTGGAGCGCTTTACATAAGCACCAGTTACGTTACACAAGGACTCGTTCATTTTTTGGTTGGCACCGGGAGATAAAGTGATATGTCCAGAATCACAGGATGTGAACTCGCCCACAAGGCTCGAACCTTGGTCTCAAAGTCCACAGCTCGAGCCGTGAGACCACATCTTCTCCCCCTAATAATGCTCCCACCCGAGCTGGCGCAGCCCACACCAACAGATCGAACGATCATGTGCGTTTGCAGACGCACTTTTAAACGTTCAGCTGATAATACCATAGGTAACCACCGCACCAGCAAGCCTACACTTCAGACTCGTCCCTACATTTCCCTGCGCACACGTTTACATTGGCAGCTGGTTCCAGTTCTAACACAGCCAGTCTTGGGCGCGGATTTGCAAACGCTAATAATTACTTTCTGGCGCTTCGCGCCTTTGGACGCGGGCAGTGAAATGTGTGTTTGCGGTGAGCCGAAGAAGAGCCAGGCTCATCCGTGGACTGAAATACACATTTACCCACGCACGCCTGCAAAGGAGAAATCGATCTCACGGCAGACGGCGGAACCAGTGCTTCCCGTCAGAGCCACAGAGCATTAAAGCATGCACATGAAACCAGGAGACCGCGTCACGTATCGATACATTACATGCTGCCCGGGGCACTATGGACCCACCGCGTTTGTTTGGAGCAATATTTTGCAGATCGAATACAAACAACTACTGATCAGTCGGAAGGGCAAGTTGCATAATCATAATGTTGGAAAGATGGGTCCCTGCGAACATCCGTGCGCCTGTGCTGCAACCTGCGGGTTCATTCAGCCTTCATCCTTCTCAGGTCCAAGTAGCACGCAGCGCACTGCTTCCGATTCACTACAGTCGGCGGTATTTTATTTAGCAGTTAAAACTGCTTAGGGTTGGATTGGAAGAAAGAGGCGCGGGCTGGCATTGTATAACAAGTGCTGACACAGGGGCGCATGCTGCCAGCGTCCTCGGTGACTGCGCTCGCTTGCTATGCCCTGGCGGCCGAGGGGCTGCTACTTCCGAGCAGCTCCGGAAACACCACCACGTTTCTCCTAAGCATTAGCAGGAATGCCTCGGAGAAAGCACGGTCATTTTTGATTCGGGGGTGTGGTTTTCTTTCGTTCCTCTTCCCATTGGTTGGAAGGTAAAATTCCAGCCAATTAAAGTAAAAAACACACCCCGAATCTCAAAACGACGGGGCTTGAACGGAGTGACGCCCCTCTCCTCCAATGGCTGGCCAGCATTTACGAGGCCAGCCAATGGAGAAGAGGGGCGGGTTCAATCCCCACTCTCTGAAACATCAATTTTCTCCCAGCGAGAGCTGCGCAAGCTTCGCTAGGCGAAACCTAAAAATCCATCTGGGGTCATGTTAAACCAGGGGCAATCTAAAATGGATCCCACTGGTTTCAGTATTCACACACTAAAACAGAGTCCACCTAATATTCTATGTGTGTACACATGCACTAGACCGACATGCAGGTTTCCAATGCAGGGTCTAGGCATGACATGTATGGGCAAGTGTACACAAGCGGGCATGTAAGCATTGTGCACTCATCTTGGATCAGGTAAAAAGGCATATCCAATAGCATGGATTTAAAAAATAACCTGCTGCCACCCAGGCTAACAGTACATGTTCTAAATGAACCAGAGGGTGGTCTCATGTCCGCTAGAGAATATGCTTTTGGCGCCCCTTCTGACCTCAGAGCCAGGCACTGGGCCTCATGGTTAATTTTGGGCCTAAGTCTCAGCACAGAACATCTTTGTGCTGGGGCTTAAAGGAAAACAATCATATCAGTTTCACATGCAGTCAAGATACTTAGGTCAATAGTGAAAGTCACTTTACCATGTGGAGGACATTCTCATCTCAACATTTTTCTTTCTATATTTTACCTCAATTACTTTGTGAGCATTTCAAACCTATTCCAATATCTCTTATTGTAAAGCACTCTGGGGACTCATAAAATCATGCACTTCAGGACAGCTCTGTCCCTGCTGTCAGTCTGTGTAGGAGCTGCCCATCCCTCCTGATCTCCATGCACTCCAAAACGGGGTTGTGCCTAAATCCTTTACCAGTTCCCAGAGTGGACACATTCAAGGAAAACAGCAAATTACCTTTTAACTGTGTTTGGGCTTGTAGGATGCAGGCTCTTTATGTGATATATAAAGAATCTGATATACTGTGCAGTGTGTCCAGGGGTTCCCTTATGAGTGGACAGGGGCTTGCTATGCAAACTTAAAGAGATTTATTAGGGGGTAGTGTGGTCTAGCAGCCTTAGGCTTAACACAAAGGAGTGCACGACATTTGCAAATACAGACAATGATCAATAAATAACACAAGAGGATCCACATCAATTTATAAAAATAGCAAGTATCTTTATATAGGTTTAGGCATCAGAGAAAAATCGTTCAGGTAAGTACTTAAAAAAATATATACATTCTTTTCACTTTAAAAAGTGGACACAGTGCAATTGATGAGTTTTGCAATGTTATCCCATGTAAGGAAGAACAAGTTCTGGAAACAGGTATAGTGCAGTGACTTATAAGACCAATCTCCAGGAGTTGAGGTGAGTAGTGGGCAAGGTCCATGGCAGCACTAATAGTACACAAACAGAGGTACGGGGCTGGCCAGGTGCAGGGTGCTAAACAGCATCAAGAGCCCAATGTATTTCAATGTAGATCGGTCACTGCGAAAAGAGGCTGCAGACTCTAGCCAGGAGGCCAGTCGGACTGAATCAGCAGGTGGGCTAAGGCCTTGCAGGACATTTCTGGTCTTTGTCTTCACAGCCCAGGGACTACAGGTGTAGCATGAACGTCGTTTTGGAGTAGTCAGGGGTCGCAGCTGTGACCTCTAGCTCACCCCTGCTAGTCCTGGCACTTCCTTTGCGACCCCTGGCCTCAGAGATGACATAACCATTGCCTCCTCTGAGGCCAGGGTCGCAAAGGAAGTCTACCTCTTCTGGAGCACTGCTAGGACTGCTCCAAGTAGTGCTGCTTTCTCAAGGGTTATGTGTGTAGTCCGTGCCAACCCCATCCACTTTCTGCTCATCATCATCTTCCTCAGTGGGTGGACTTTTACTTGCCAAGGCCTTGTCCTTTTCTGCCAGCAACTGCTGCAGATAAGCTTGTGGGGGTTTAGGTCCCATGGCAAGATTCCATGCCTTACACAGCTCCATAAGTTGGGGAACCCTAAGATGCTGATAGGGTGGCAGGATGAGCTCCAGTGAGGCCCTTTCTACAGACATGGTTTTTAAAGTAGTTAGGAACTTTTTAATAACTTAAAAATGCTAAGTACTACTAAAGACCTAAGTTACTTTATTAATTTATTAGTTTGTACCCAAACTTAACCAAGGCACTAACAGCTATTTTTAAACAATCTAGAAGAAAAAGAAGGAAAAAAAAGAAATCGAAAATCAAAGTTCTTTTTTTTAGCTAGAGACAATTTTGGATTCTTCTGTGGAATCCACAATCAACGAAGTGATTAAGCAAATGTCAAGTCTTGTATCTTACCACTGCACCACCAATGTGAGAAGCTGGCTCTTTATCTGATTTATCAAGAATCTGATACACCGTGTAAAAATTCCAGGGGTGCGCCTATGAGTGGACAGGAGCTTTCTACCCCAAAGTGCTCTATTAGGGGTAGTGTTGTCGAGCAGCCTTAGGATTAAATTATGGGTACCAGGGGCTACCATAAATAGTGAACTTAGGGCTGGTAGGGGAGCGTAGGGTAGTAGCCAATGGGCTACTGACCATTGGGGTAATGACTTCCCTCTATATATATTACCAATTCCTGTGGTAAGTGGGCAGAACCCTGTCCCAGAATTCCTAAATATGCCATCACAAAGATGGCTACTTCTGAAAAATCGTGTCCAAAATCGTTTCCACCTCACAGTAGCCCAGCTTAGGGGTGGTACCTGCCTGGAGGTGGGACGCCTACCTGACTAGCTAATTGTCCCACCAGCCCAAGTACTGAGGGGCCCTGGACAAAGGGGTTGGCTTCCTCTCCTGTGAGGCGGAGCCCGATTGTAATTTCAAAGGAAGCAGCTCTTTGAGACTTGCCACTCAAAGAAGGCTAATCAGCAGGTCATCCTGTTGGATGGGGTGTTATACCCTTGTCCGAGACAGGCTTTTGTTCCGAGTCTCCTAAGAGCAGAGTCTCTCACCCTAGGAGGTCAGAACAGTGCCTTGGGTGTCAGGTTGGCAGAAACCAGTCAGCAACCACATTAGAGGCTGGTAGGTTTTCAGGAGGCACCTCTAAGGTGCCCTTTGGGTGCATGCATTGGTAAATCCATCACTGGCATCAATGTGGGTTCACCAATTTGAGATGTTTGATACCAAACATTCCTATCTTCATGTAGCTGGTGAACTCTATTTCACCAGTGTCTAGCACATGTTTTAAAATGGCTTCGCTGGTCACTTGCACTGGCAGTAATAGGACTGACCAGCATAAGTGCATACCAGCTCATGCGGGTATGCCCTCGCATGTAATATGCAGCACCCTGACTTAGGGCTGTCAGGCCTTCTGTAGGGGTGACTTACAAATATTACATACAGTGTTAGAGGACATGGCACACAGGGATATGTGACATGTGTTTTCACTTTTGTCTGCACCAAGACACGCAGCCTGCGATAGCAGCCTGAATGTGCTTGCTGAGCAGTCCCTTAGGGTGGTACCATTTATGCTGATGCCCTTAGGGACCCTTTTTAGTACCTTCGGCACTGGGTACCAGGGGTACCATTTACTACATTACAGAGGATGCTAAAGATTTTGCTAATTGGCGGGAAACAATTGAACCTTTTTAGGGATAGAACGCTGAAATACTGGAGACCTGGTTAGCAGGAACTTAGTAAATTTCAGTAAACATTGCATCAAATACTAGGTAAAAAGTGTTTGGAGGGGAGGAGGGAGTACAGCAACAAATATTCAGGTCCTACATGGCTGCAGTAATATAGAATTCATTTGGGTAATGGGATTACCTTATTGGCATGGCATCAAAGCCTTGCATACAGAGTGATGCCCGTTTGTTAAGGAGCGAGCACCAACATTTTGCCCAAAGGAATCAGAATTAAAGACAGGAGTAGCACAATTTGCTACAACCTTATCACAAAACACCCCAAAGACAAGAAAATGGGTGCCCCTGTTGTGCTCCGAAGGGCAAAGCTTGTGAGCTGGCACCAGGAAAGTGAACAATAGGCTGATGGTGATCACTCCAAGGCAAAGGCTGCAAGAGCTCAAAGTAAATACAACACAATCATACTTGTGATAGCTCTAGTTCTACTATAACTTAAATCTACGTCTCCTCCACTTCCCTACCTAAAGGAGTTCCAAAATATAGTTGCCTGATAGTTGGATATCACCTCTGTGTCATAGTCCTTAAGGTAACAAAGGAGATGTTTCCCATTGTTGTGAAGGTGGAACAACCAGTGTGTCATTTTCTTAACCAAAACGGTCTTGAGACGTGCTATTGTGAAGCAGAACAACGGTCAAAGCCAAACTGGTGGCGAACAATGCAGGTTAAGTGAACAATTGTATTTCACTTAATCTTTTTTAAGGGTTACATGTGATATGAATTGTTTCTCCATCCTTGGTTTTCTTTTTGATTACTTTTGGATGTTCTTGTGCTGTGTCCTTTTATGACTCCATGGTCAAAATAAAGTATGATGATGATGGCATTTCACTTTGACAGACCTTGTTTGTGAGCTTGTATGGTCATGCATGTTTTAAATGACCAAGACTCTTGTAGGAGAGACAGTCTGTGTAACCGGTTCCAGATGACTGCCACACAATTCTTCCCAATCACCTCCCTGACAGTTTCAGATGCATTTGTATGCATCACACTTTTCAATAGAGATGCACAAAACATGGCAATTAACCTGTGATCAGAGAGATTACATTACCTTCAGTTAACTCAGAACTATTTATGAGAAAATAAATTTGACCTCATACCCAATGAGGGAAATCATGGTTTACAAACTAATTGTATAAAGACAAGTTTATAGTTTCTCTCTTACTTCTCCCCAGGTTCCTTTATCTGCCCAGGTGTGCATGTCTTCCTCTAGCACCTACCCTACGTCCTTGATCCACTTGCTTTTTATAAATTTCATCTACATCTCCGGTCCAGGTCTTCTACTCTACGCCTCTCCACACTCCCATTTCTGATACCCTTCTAATTCTACTTTCTGCATGTCATCTGATGCTACTTTCTCCTTGGGGTTGCAGTAATATAAAAGGACAAAGCAAGAAAGACCTTTTTGGTTATCATTCTATTCTTCAGTTAGTCTTCCTGTTACAAATAAATTGCTGTTTCATGCGGGCATTTGTTAAATCCAGACCTGATTCGATACTCAATGATTCATTTTTCTTTAAGTCAAATTGACTACCCACCACTTGGATGATATCAGGTCTGACTTTTGTCAGCCAGCTTTGACAATTATTCATTTTTTAAACCAAAAAAGGTACTATTGGCTCTAGCCACGACATTCCCTTAAGCGGTCTGATTCCATTGAACTGCTTAATGAAGGTGACCGGTAACATCTAACCAGCCATTGTACAAGCTGGCCAATAGCAAATCTTACCCTGTTCAACTCAGAGAATTGGCAGCATAGGGACTTTGGAATAAGTTACTAAGGAATCAGGCTGGGTCATGTGTGGCCTTGTTTTGGCATTTTGGCCTTAGGGAATGTGTGGTTTGGTTTCTCGACTGCTCAGCCCTGAACAGTCCATCAATAGCTTGTTGAACAGAGCAAAATACCAAGGCTGTAAGGTACAACTGAATACACTCTTATTTATCCTCCATGTACCCTAGTGCAAGTTGCACCCTTTCACTGATCACCTGCAAATTTCACCTTACAGCAACTGGGCCGCTACAGTGAAGCAAAAGTCTACTTGAAAGCTGCTCCTTCCCTCATTACCAAAAAGATACTGCTTGAAGAAATAGTTAATTCGATCTACCGATTTTACCCAGTTCTGAAGAGTTTAATGAGGATGCCGAGAAGTTTAGGCAACATACATACATTTCAGAGTCTAGATCCTGAATAGTAGGCTGGTCTTTACAAGAAGCTGCAATTAATGCATCTGGGGAAGCTTACCACACAACCCAGGTCCCGGTTCAAATGAGTAATGGCCTAGACATTGCATGTTTTACTTCTCATACAGCAATCACTTTTACCCCACATAACGTTATTTCCCTATTTTTTCAAATTAATTCACCTAGCACCCCATAAAACTTTGTCTCTTTCCCATAGCACCTAGTTTTTTTCCATCCCCTCTATATCCTTTTTGTTACCTGATATTTTCTGCCTCCTGAAATAATTTGGTGATTTAAGGTGAAAGCTACTTAAGTCCAGTAATTTTTAGACTAACTAGGGTGGGGCTTGGGTTAAAAGTGCTTGATTAGGCAAACACTTTTAAGATTAAAAATTAGGTAGTTGTGTTCGTCACCTCAAAGTGCATGTCAGTCTGACTGGATGATGTTCTAGGAAATTAAGAGCCCCAGAAATCAAGTTTATCTGTGAAGATAAGGAGACCAGTGGAAACTTGCAGAATTCCTTAGACCTTAAAAAAGTTTACGCACCTTTAACAATACTTTTGCAGTTTGCTGTGCATTATTCTACATTGTTGTGGCAGGGCTGAAAAAAACCTTGTAATCAATGACGTTTTTAATGGGCATCTTCAGTAGGTGAAAGCATGGATTAAGAAACCACTGGCCCCAAGAACAATGTTCCCACAACATATCAGTCATCTGAAGGTTGTATTTTCCCCTACAATAACAAACGTGAAGAATAAGTTAAATATGTTAGGGAGGGTTCGATTCTCGGATAGCTTCAACCTGCAAAAATCACTGCTACATGTAAGAAACCTTGCAGCATGAAACTTTTCATGAGTCATGTGCCAACACAAGATTGCAAAGCTGTAGTTTGCTTACTGTAATGGGTGTATAGCGAGAGCAGTAGAAGTATGGTCAGTTCCACTGTGCCCCTGCCTTGCTTCAACATCCTAAGTAATGACAACCAAGCCACTACCCTGAGTAAGTTTGTCAAAGAAAGCCACCATATTTTCCATATTGTTAAGGGGCACAGAGCCAACAGGGGCGTACCCTGAGATTTAGTCATTTGCAACTCCTCCGCATTCCAAGATATGCCAAAACTCAACAAGGTGGCAAGTCCTTCTCGGTAAGGACGGATAAGCTCTGGAATGCTCTGCCTATCCATTTACGCTTCTCAGACACAGAACGGGATTCAGGAAGGACTTAAAAACTTGGCTATTAAGTTGGGCGTAGTCTAGCTGGCTGATCTTTCCTCCAGGCTCGCTTTCAGTGACAGGACACCTCAATCGAGGTAGCTGTGTGCTCTACAATTGGCTTTGATTGATTGAAGCTTTCCAATATTGGCTAAAGACACTATTTCTCTTATAGAATGTTTTCAGTGCCCAGAGCCTCAGGATTCATAAGTGAAACAGTAGCATAATGGAATACACTGAACAATCCATCTTACAATTGCTCCCTTGTGATTGTCTAAAATGGAGCATGAGAGTAAGAGCTGTTGTATCTTCTTTATGGGTACAGCTTCTTTAATGCAATACTTGAGAGCTCATCCTATATCACATCTGAGCAATGCCATATCTGCAACAGGCTGCAGAATAGAGGATGAGGATTCAACTAATTCACCGATATAAATAAGAAGGGGTAAGTGGATGCGTGAATAGAACCAACCTCTTTCTACCAGTAGGTGTCAGTTCCATACAGTGAAGACTAGAATTTCACTCAACCTATGCAGTGAATTAATGGATACAAGGAACGTCACCTTGAGCGTCAAATGTTTAAGGGATAAGGTTGCAAAAGCTGAAAAGGCAGTTGTGTCATATGGTTTAACACCACATTATGATCCATGTGCCTGGTGGGTTACAAAGTGCATTTGAGTGAAGACACATTTTACACCTGCTAAAAGGAGTGGTACACAAACTACCAAAGTTGTATGTATAATTTTATGAGAGTCCTAAAGTAGTAATAGGTGTACCCTTAATAGCAATTTAGACTTGGTGACTATTTAACAACTTTAAGTAGCAAAGCATGTTTAATAATGATGATGTAAAAGGCGGTAGGTGTTTTACTTCTCACCATGACAGAAAACACCTACCACTTAGCAACAAAACCATGTCAATAGTGTACAGCTCTATATCAAACTCCAAGACTTCAGCAGCTCGGCTGCCGCATTCTATGAACTGGTTTTGGATGATGGGACTTGTTTCTGGGGCATCGTCATAATATGTGGCAGAGACTGCAGATTTTGTGTGGTGCTTCCAAAATGAATTATCAGATGTGAGAACCACAACCTTCCATGATAGAGCTATTAGTATCAAGGCCCTATTGGCTAACCTGCCATTGTTTACCACCTACAGGAATAGATGGAAAGTGTACACAAATACCCCAGATTAGTTAATCAACAGTGCCTTGTGGCTGTGGGAACCAGGTTTTTCGTCAGCAGTAATCCTGAGCATCGGAAGGTGGCGTCGGTCGACTCGTGTCCATCGTCGGCTTTGTGGTCGCTGGGATGATGTCGCTGTAGATACATAGACGCCGACCTTGCACACGTCATTTCTGTACAAGAAGTGCAGACCCATGTAAGACACTGATCACAGGTGCACAAAATAAGGGCCCTGAAAGGATGTCCTTAACCCTAGTAGTCATTTCCCAGAACGGGGAGGATGGGTGGGGCGATAAGGAATCTATAACTAACCTATGTTTCTTATAGATATATTGTTACCGAAGGGAAGTAACTTTTTCATCTGAAAGATAGTTCTAGATTCCTTACCTTAGAATAGATACGCTAGCAATACCAACCCCAGATATGGGTCTGCAAACTAACTTCACGCCAGAAAGTCCTGGAGAATAGAACGGTCAAAGAAGCAGTCACTCCAGACTTGGCTGTCCAGGCAGTAGTGCTTGGTGAACAGGTCCATGTAGCTGCCTGACAGATGTCATTTAGGGGTACTCCCATCCCAAAGAAGTAGTAGCTGCCGTCACCCTGGTGGAATGGGCGCACAGCCCCACTGGAGGCTCCTTCGTTGCCAAAGAATAGCATCCCTTGATGCACAGAACAACCCACCTGGAGATGGTCAATTTGTGCACGACCTGATCTTTCTTAGTGCCGGCGTAACCAACAAAGAGCTGGTCGTCCACCCGGAATTGTTTGGGGCGATCAAAGTAGAAGGAGAGCACACGTTTTGATCCAGACGGTGGAGCCTCTGCATCTTTTGAAGGATGCAGAGGCGGGAAGAAGGTGGGCAAAGTGATGGTTTGGCCAATATGAAAAGATGTGACCACCTTTGGAAGAAAGGAAGGTAGAGTTCTGAGGACGCCTTGTCCGGACGAACAGCCAGAAAGGAAGGTATGGAACACAGAGCTTGTAGCTCACTCACCCTGCGTGCAGAGTTGGACCCAGAAAGGCATTTATTATAGTAAGAAGTCTGAGAGGACAGTTATGCAGTGGCTCAAAGGGAGCGCACATAAGATATGTCAGAACCAAGTTCTAGTCCCACTGGGGCATTACGAAGGGAACAGGAGGAAATAGATGAGTAATGCCCTTAAGAAATTTATTTACAACAGGGGACTTGAAAAGAGAAGGCTGATAAGGGAACCTGAGGAAGACTGAAATAGCAGAGAGGTAGCCCTTAAGAGTGCCCAGAGCAGAGCCCTGCAGTGCCAAAGATTGGAGGAAAAAGAGAACCTCAGAAAGAAGTGCAGAAAGGGGATCCACAGGCTTTGCTGTGCACCATGCTACAAATGTATTCCATCTGCAGGAGTATAGTATACTGTTTTAGTGGAGGGACGCCTGGCAGCCATGATTACATCACAGACTTCGGGATGCAGGTCAAACAACATCAACTGCCGCTGCTCAATCTCCAAGTAAGGAGGTGGAGGCTGGACAGGTTCGGGTGGAGGACCGTACCCTGCTGCTGCAACAGAAGATCCTCCAGAAGAGGCAGTCGGATCGGAAGATTCAATGACCATGTTGAGCAGCTCGAGATACCAGCCCCTTCGTGCCCAATTCGGAGCCACAAGAATGACTTGGGCCCGGTCGCGCTTGATCTTCAGCTCTCTGGGCCGAAGTGGTATAGGCTGTAAGGCGTATAGAAGACTACAACTCTACTCACAACGAAAAGCGTTGCCTAGCGAGTGCCTCCTTGGAAATTCCAACGCGCAGAATTGCGGACAGAACACATTCTCTTCGGTGGCAAATAGATCTAACCAAGGTTTTCCCCAGTGTTGAAAGACACCTTGCACCACCTCTGAGTAAAGATACTGAGGTGGCATGGAGGCAGGGGTGGTCTCTAAGGGGAGGGAGTATACCCTTCGGACTATCTGCAGAACCCACCTGTCCGACGTGATGGTGCACCAGTGAGGGAGGTGATGGTGGATCCTACCACTCACTGGCATTTGGTGGTCCTGGAAGGCCAGACTAAGAGGGTTTGGAGGCTGATGCAGAGGGAGCTGAGGCCTGCTGACCCTCAGAACCACGCCGCTTGTTCCCACGTCCCCGGCCGCGCTGGGGCTGAACAGGGTGCGCTGGTCTGTGGCTCTGGGCGGAACGTAATGGGGCACCCCTTCCGTAGCCACGAAAGTGGCGAAGAGCAGACTGCGCAGGGCAAGTGGTGGAGAGGCCCAAGGACTTGGACGTTGCCTGCGAGTCCTTGAAGCGCTATAGTGCGCTGCCAGCCTTGTCAAATGAAAAGGCGATGGCCTTTAAAGGCCATGTCCATAAGGGTGGATTGGACATCCCCGGAAAAAACAGTCCGCAACCAGGCGTAGCACGAAGGGCTACTGACGTGGACATCGTCTTGCCAAGTGATTCGGCAGTATCCAGCCCACAGCGGATGGTGAACTTTGCTGCGTCTCTCACCTCGGCAACTGCACAGGAGAGCACAGCCCGGGCTCCTCCTTCAGTGCACTGAGGCAGCACTTGCGCCACCGTATCCCACACAGAGTGAGAATAACGGCCCAACAGACATGTGGTGTTTACCGACCGCAGTCCCAAGCTGGAGGAAGAAAACATCTTTTCCCAAGATGGTCCAGGTTTTTGGATTCCCTTCCAGGTGGAGCAGTAGGGAAGGCACCTCTGGATGTAGAGGCTTGCAACACCAAGCTCTCAGGGGTGGGGTGTTGGGAGAGGAAAGTGGGGTCGCCCAGGGCCGGACAGTGGCGTCGGGCACTCATCCAATCCACAGTATTGGACTTGGACCAGGTGCCCAAAAGGGGGTCTGCTAAGGCTTCATTGAACGACAGCAGGGGCTCCGGACAGCTCGCTGCCGGCTGAAGCACTTCTGACGGGAGGTTAGTCCGCACTGCCACCATAGGAAGCTCAAAGTGGAGAGCCAGCCTCCCTCCTCCGTAGCCATGGTAGGAGGAGACAACATGCCTAGTTCTGGGGAGGTATCCAGACCACTGGCATCCCCCAGTTTCTCTCTCCAGTCCAGATCATAATCCAATTGGTCAGTTAAAGGTTCACCAGACCCTCCTAGTCTTCCTCACCCTCCTCTGGCTGGCAATCTGGCTGAAAATGCCCAGGGTGGAACACATTAACAAACGTACCCATCGGCGCCGCATCCGGCTCGGTGTCCACATCAGAGCGGAAGCCGAGGTTGACGCCGGCTGGGGGTCCAGCATCGGCTGCGAATGTGGTGCCCATGGAGTCTGCGCCTGCAGAGGTGTAACGAGGTCGACAGGCACCTATCTGGATTCAGGCTTGGATCCAAGGTGGCCCTGCGGTGCGGACTCCGGCGCCGCCGGCGTCGAAGGCCTAAGGCCCCCAGCCGAGTCCGCGGGGCCCGAAGGTGCGCCGGCAGAGTCTGGCAGCCCAATGATGGCATGCATCGCTTCGTAAAATTGACGAAGCTGGGCAGGGGTCGCTCACGGTCCCGGGAAGGGAGGGAAGGCCAGAGTCGACCTTGAAAACTCCGCACGTGGAGCCGCGGGAGTGGCACCACCCGCACCCTTCATCACGTCGGCTGACGGACGTGGAGAATTCGAAGAGCGACGATGCTTCTTCGACTTCTTTGTGTGTTAAGACTTACCTGACCCTGTGTGTGGAGACTTAGAAGAGGAGTGATGTGAAGACTCCGCGATCGGTCCCTCGACTTCCCACGCGACCAGGACCTTGAGCGACGCAGAACCGACTGCCGGGCCTCGAGGAGCTTTCAAGACCGTTACCGCAAAGACTTCGGACCATGGTTCAGTAGTCTGAGTATGACTTGGGGACATGGTCGCACTCCAGACAGTAGAGACACATGCAGTGCGGATCCGTCACAGACATCAGTCTGGTACACGAAATGCATGCCTTGAAGCCGGGCATCCCTTGTGCACCAGGAGTCGATGTAAGACTCAAAAACGACGTTGACAAAAGTCGCAAAAAAGTCCGTCAAAAAGTGACTGGGCTTATCGCTCTCTCCATATCTGCGCTTGCTGGCGCGGAAAAAGAAAGAACTGATGTCAGTGCGCGAGGGCGGCGTCTATGTAGCTACAGTGACGTCATCCTGGCGACCACGACGACGGACGCGGAGTCGACTGACTCCACCTTCCAACGCGCAGGGGTACTGCTGACAAAAAACTTTCTGGATCCAGTCTGACGCCTGGGGGTAATGCTAAAGTAAGGAATCTATAACTGACTGTTTCTTTCGGGTCTATAGTTGAGAACAATTTCTTCTTTTATTCTGTCAAATGTTGAATGGATTCATGGGTGGCTGGCCTCTGGAGACTTGCAGATCTCATGTATGCAGTGGTCACATCTTAAATGTAAATTAGAGCAGTAAAGATTGAAACTATATTTCTATTCTAGGAGTTTGTTTTACTTTGCTGGCATTTTTAAATGATTTCTTCCTCACAGATATACACTTTGTAGAATGGGTAAGTATTGGTTCTTAAGTAACACAGGGGTTATAAGTTTCACAAAGGAAACCAGAATTGACAGCGTACTCTTCAGTGTTCATTTTATTTTAGGTTTGCTAATTTTTCATCATGTAATGCGGAGGCAGAGTTACTATACGGTGGGGTGTGGGATATGACCAACTCTGCCCCAACTTGATCACTCTTACAGATTCAAAACTGGCATGTTTATTTATTTATTTGATTTATATAGCGCACTATAACCCAGGGGTCTCTAAGCGCTTTGACAGGGTCCACAGGCAATTCAGGGCTACAGCAGATTTTATCATTTAGGAGCAACCCCATGCTTGCTGAAACAGCACTGTTTTTAATTTCTTTCTGAAAGACATTAACTTAATGTCCTTTCGCAGATCCAGAGGCAGTTTATTCCATAGAGCTGGTAAGGTATGTGAGAATGCACGACCTCCCACCGTGGCCAACCTACAACGCGGCTGGACAAGGAGGGCTGCTTCAGCAGATCTAAGCTCCCTAGCTGGTCTATAGGAAGACAAACGTGCCTTCACATAATGTCAGTTGTGGAAGTATGTGCAGATGACCTATGAACTGATGATCCTTGTTATTCCAGAGCTCTGTGTTTATCTGGGAGTGTTATTATAGAAGATGGGCAGTGCCATAATTTCAATGTGAACCTCATCACATTTGTTGGCATCATCTGACTTGCCCTGTCCGTTCTGCCTATGGTATTGGTTGGATTTAGGGACTCTCAGCCAATACAAGCCAGTGGATAAACTTCTAGTGGGTCCTGGGTTAAAGCTAAAAGAGCAACCCTCTATAGTGGCACCTCTGGCACATATACCTACTGGTTATAACCATAACCAACTATTTATTCAATTTTTGAATGGTTAACCATATCCAGGAACACGTAATATGGCTTTGCTCCTGTCTGAGGTGCATATGCCTGGGAGAGGTTCCTGGTTCTTATTTGAAGAACTTCACTAAAATAGACTTATACATCCCACTCCTGCAGGTTGACAGCCTTCGATCCAAGCATGCATAGATCCTATAGATGTATCCAGCTCAAATCATGAACAGGTTTAAAAGAATCAGCCTTAAAGGTTTGCATTATTCCCATGCCGAAAGGTCCATTTTTGGATTTCTATAGCATGCCTGTATGTATCTAGTGTGCTCTGTGAACTCCATTTTATGAGTGTATCATTTGAGACACACATAGGCAGGCATAATCTGACATAATTACGCAGACCCAACAACAAATTAATGTAAAATTAATGTACTCTATCTCGAATCCCTCCCTCCCATCATATGCATAGGAGCACCAAGCGAAAACACAAATACCACACTAGTGACTCATTGAGGACACCAAAATGCTTACCATAAAGGCCCCTGGAAATTCATACACTAAGCACCTGCACTTTAAAGATTGATACCCATCTGCAAATGTAATTTAGCACCTTGTCTCAGCGATCAACTGCTAGACAACTGTATATACAATAAAACATATGATTTTGCCCCAGTCTAGCAGGCCTGTACCCACCACTACTGATCATTCAGTCACTAGCATTCTGAAGCTGAACCAGAGCAACCAGCCATTCAGAGGCACATCAGTCATGGGACTGCCTCTTACACCCAACCCTACTGCCCTTTTACAAGTAATCCTGACATATGCCATGTGTGACACTTAGTTGGAGTGGGTGTTTTAGCCAACAGTACTCTTACTGTAGTTTAGTGTGAGCTCCTAAATCTCTTTATGTGGATTATTGTTCAACAATGCAACAAAACTTACTACAGGTATCACAATTAATATGAAGGTTTGTGACAGACTTCGCTACCAAACTCTCTGAAGCAGATTAGGTAGAGACAGTTATAGATGGAATAAAAAAATATTATTAGCAACAAAGGTTCTACAAGTATCGCTTACGTAAAAGCAGGGAATTTCTAAAAATGAACACTGCAAATTTCAATAAAGTGTGTTGAATCATTCTAAGCATATGAACAATAAACAGACGCAGGTGTCAGAAACAAGTCATGGACAGATTGCTCTTGAATATTTCAGCTCACAGAATTTCAAAAAGTTCACAGGCGCACTACCCATCTTAAATTTGCTGTTACTAAGTCCAGTAAAAAGGTCAAGACACTCAAACTCTCAATAAATCTGGTCACCAATGAGAATAAAGTACTATGAGCTCAGGCCAATTTGAATTGTGTCTCTTCAAGATAGAAGGCCTATCTGAGGGCACTTGGAGGGGAGCTGTAATATACCGACCTCCCGGTCCCAAAAGCAACTTCTCAGACAAATTACTCGAGATAATCGCTCCGCAAATACTGGCCTCTGACTTTTTTCTTAATAGGAGATTTCAACTATCATGCTGAGATATTGCTGAACCCTGACACAAATCAGTTGATCATAAATATGATTACATTAGGACTTGCCCAATTGTTAACAGATTCTACCCACAGCGCAGGTCATAAGTTCGATCTGTTTATAAATTCTCCAGATATCACAGTAGAATCTCCCACCCCACTGTTATGGACTGATCATTATTCATTAAAATTTGTTATCCCAGTCCATAGATGACTTTAGAAATGAACTAATATGGTGATGGTCATGGCGCCAAGTTACTCCATCTCTTTTTTCAAAATATTTTAGCTCCTTCTACCTGTGCCAGGAGGACAGCAACCTTGCGGCAACTGCTTTTGATAAAGCTATTACAGTTGCACTAGATAAAATCGACCCTCTCACCAAGGTCAAAGTTAAATCTAGGGCCGCTCCCTGGTTCATGGAGCAACTAAAGACAGTGAAGCTCTCGTGCAGGACAGCAGAGCGGTAATGGAGAAAAAGTAAAGATTTGACCGACTGCGAAACATATAAAAATATTCACCACAGCTACATGGTAGACATCAAACAAGCAAAAAAATTGTTCCTCCTAAACCGGATAGACGAAGCAGCAAACTCCTGTAAGGAACTCTACAAAATCTTAAAAGAATTCACAACACCTCCCACTCAGTCATTAATCCCTAATTCTCAGGAATGGACTGACTCTCTCTCCAAATTCTTTGAAGGCAAATTTATCGCAATCCATCACTCCTTTCCATCCCAAATAAATAACTTTAATTCAGAAAATGCGTTCAATATGCCTCCAGACCCCCCCTTATATCTTGGACGAATTTGCGAAATGCAATATCGAGGCAGTGGCGACTGCTATGCAGAAAATAAAATGAGGCTCACCCACTGATCCTGTGCCACCAACATTTCTCCCAATCATTGCAGTGGTCCTGCCGGAAAGCCTAACTGACTACAAATCATTATCGCAGGCAGTTCCCAAAACTATGGAAAGCTGCCAGGGTCAGGCTTATCCTAAAAAAAATCCACTGCCGATCCAAAACTCCTTCTGAACTATCGTCTTATTTCGCTGCTTCCCTATTTTGGAAGATGCTGGAATCACTGGTAAATCAACAGCACGTCAGTCATCTTGAGAGCCATGGACTACTGGATCCCTCCCAGTCAGGTTTCAGGGCGGCCCATAGTACAGAGACAGCACTGGCAGAGGGAGGTAAATGCTACTTACCAGTATGCATCTGTTCTTGGCACGTAGAGCTGCAGAGTCTCACACGGAGCATTAGATCGCCACCTGGTGTTGGGCTCGGATGATTGCATGTTGTTGTCGTCTTGGAAGAAGTCTTTGTAGTCACGAGATGGGTGACTCCTCCCTTGGACGATAGTGCACATGGGCACCGACTCCATCCTTAGATTGTTTTTTTCTGCCACGGGGCTCGGATGTAACTTTTCCGCTCCGAAATCTACTTTTTCAGTAGTTAGACGCATAAATACTTTACCAAACAACTTTCGATATCAATAACTATCTATTCAACCTCATCAGATCGATTCCGGTCGTCGACGCGGGCCGTTGGGCCGATCCACGCCGTGAGGCCTACAACTCCTGGAAAGGACGCAAAAATTCCACACAGCGACCATCACGAGGTGTGTAACCTGTGCTTATGGCCAGAACACGATGAGTCGAGCTGTGCAGCTTGTGCATCCTTTCGATCCAAAAAGACCATTCGAGATCGACACGACATGCAGAGATCAGCTCGGAACCGGTGGATATCTTCGACGAAGGTCCATGCGTCCCAGAGGAAGATTCCGATCTCCAAATCGCATCTGAAGCAGACCACTCCAATGACTCCATACCTTCGGGTCAACGCGTGTATCCTGCTTGACGTATCCGCCCCTTTTGACACCATCTTCATAGCATTTTAGAACATCGGCTTTGGGAGATTGGTGTCAGGGGGATTGCCTTAAAATGGCTTAAGAGCTACCAAACAGACCGAGTTACAACAGTACAGGTGGGTAACAGTTTCATGTAACAGAGCGGTGAAATGGGAGTGCCACAGGGCTCCATCCTGAGCCCAACTCTTTTTAATCTTTACATGACACCGTTGGCCAAGGTGATCAGATCTTACGGTTTTGAGGTCTTGTGATATGCCGATGACACGCAGATCTTGGTCACTCTTGGCCCAGATCCAGTAGAAACAAAGCTGCATTTCAAAGAATGTATATCCCACGTTTAGTGGATGAGCTCATATTACCTTCAAGTAAATGGAGGCAAGAGATCATGCTCTTTGGCAAGGTTCAAGAGCATTGGCCTCATGACTGGTGGCCCTGAACCTTGGCCCTTCTCCAACACCTAAATCGATGATACGGAACTTAGGTTTCCATATGGATAGCTAACTGTCAATGAAACATCAGATCAATCATATAATTGGCTCTTGCTTTGGAGGGATGCGTAGCTTACGAAAGATCTTCAAATGGATTCCGATAGAGACCAAGAAACCATTAGTCCAGGGACTGATAATAAATCGCATGGATTACGGAAATGCCCTGTTGTCCTCAATCAACGAAGGCCTTCTTACAAGACTTCAGATTTTGCAGAACACCGCAGCCAGGGTGGTTCTGAATCTTCCACCCAGATCCCTTCTGCCCCCAGTCTGAGATCTCTACACTGGCTCCCCAGTCAGAAAGCGAATCCTATTTAAGATTCTCTAACACACAAAAATATGTATGGAAAAGGCCCGGGGCATTGGTCCAAAAAATTACGTTGGGACCAGCCTTGTAGGGCACTAAGATCGAGCAACAAATCATTTCTCACACCTCTCAGAATTCGCACCGCGAGAAACGGAGGAAGGTCTTTTTCCTTTCTTGCCCCTACTTCTTGGAACAAACTGCCCTTAAACCTACTTACTATCATAGATCACAACTGCTTTCGCAAGAAGCTGAAGTCATGGCTGTTTGACAACTAAATGAGTAATCTTTCAGAGCAGTCTGCAAGTGCCATGAGACTTTCGAGTGATATGTGCGCTGTGCAAATGGCCCTGATTTGAATTGATAAAGTGGGAACAATTTGAGGTGTGTGCAACGTAGAAACAGAGAAAACAGTCAAAGGTCAGATGCAACATAAATTGAAGGATCTAGTATCAGTGTCAACTTCCAGGTCTAGCTTAAGTGTAGACAGTGTTTGAAGGGTTGGCTGTCTGAAGGCAACTTTCAAGTAGGGTTGTATATCATAGGCATAGTCATTAATTTTGATGCTGTTATCGGTATACAGAGTCCCAAGTGACTGAAAGTTGAGGATGACGATTACAGGAGACAAGATGGAAACCTACGGATGCCCACTGGTGAACGGGATCTTCTGGAAACTTGCGATGCCGGTGTGAACAAAGTAGTGTGTGTTAGATAAGCAGGAGGAGAGCGAGTCTAGGACGCTGCCAGGGAAATCTATTTGAGACTTCAGGGTGTGGATGAGGGCAGGAGGATCAACTGTGCTGAAGGAAGCTGAGAGGTCATGCAGAATCCAGAGGCAGAGGTTGCCTCTGTCTGTAGTCAGGAGAGCATAGTCTATTATTTGCATTGTAGCAGTCTCTATGCTGCAGTGTGATCTGAAGCTGATGAAGGTAGGAGAGGATTGCGCTGGTACGTGGTAAGGCCATTTGAGTCTAATGCAGGTTTCTTAAAGAAAGAGAAGGCCTTGAGTGAGGTGTTAATGCTGTGCGTATGGGTGAGAGGTTTTCTCCAGGAAGGGACAGTAGAAATACAAGAGTAAGACATCTTCATAAGATCCATCTTTGTGGAGGTTGGGGATGTTGGCATGGTCTGCTAGTCAGGGGCCAGAAAGATGACCAGTGAGGGATATCGCACTGAGGTGTGGGTGTATGAGAAGCAGCAGGTCTGGTGTTGAAGTACGGTTGGACTTTCTGTATTTTTTCACTGAAGAGGTTGATGGCACTGCCCTGGTCTGTGGATTGAAGGATCAGTAAAGAGGTTGATGCAGTGATGTATTACCTTGAAGACCATTCTGGTCCTGTTTGGGGCTTGATTTATGGCATTTGTATAGACTGGGGTCTCTAATCTTTTCTGTTATTAGTGCCACTTCATCTCAATGAACATAGTCCTGAGCTACCAATGACTTTTGATAGTTATTGCAGTGTGCCCTCACAAATAGAACTATAATTGTGACAACACCTTGTAGGAATATAGTAGTGACCACTGAGACTTGGTTCATAATATCAAGTAAGGAAATAACATCCGCCACAGTTTCATATTCAGAAAACCAATTACATAATATCACGTAGATACTCGTACATATAGGTTTAATATTCTTAGCTCCATTCCATACACAGACACCCACAGGTGCCTTCAAGATGAATAGATGAGGCATTAAGAACTTAAATAAAACTAATATGTATATATACGTATGTGTGTATATAACACAATGTATTTGTAAAGCACATGTTCACCGCGAAGGGTATCTTGGCACTGAATAACAGAAAAAACCTTCATGATGTGATTGTTGATCTTCTGTATACAATATTTTGTGGGAAGAAATTGAACACTCAATTTTGTGAGAGATCACAAACCACTCCAATGTGCATAATATGGAGTTACCAACAGCGATGTCAGGAAAAACTATCAATATAAAATGTCTCCACCTGACTAATGAAACAGCCACAGCAGCAAGTGACAGCTGGCCCGAACAAAATTCTAATAACTACAAATAGCTCAAACTCACTGTACGAAATTGGGTTATTAGTTGAGGGAGGTAAGTTACCCACCTCAAATATAATCATAATCTTTGTCAGGGTGAACCACTAAAGTCACAGAGTAGGAAGGCTGAACTTGTAGACAATGTGTAAATTAGTTAAGCAGTTCTCAAATACAAAGTCAACACACCACAAGAAACATCCCAAACCAGTTTAGAAAAATAGAGTACATTTTAATAAATAAAATGATATAAAAACAACATGAATCCAATAAGAAGCCGTATAAGAGTTATGAATTTTTAAAGTTAGTTGGAAAAAACATTAAATGCCAACTGCAGTTATCCGTTTGTGCTTGACCGAGGCAAAGGTAAGGTTTAAGGTCAACAGCAATAGAGTTTTATTTTCGAATGCAGCCTTTGGAATAGAAGTCAAAAATCCTTTGTAGACAAGGAAGCAGGCTGTTGCCGACAAGGGCTCAATGTCCTTGGATAGCTGACAGACAAGGTCTCAGTGAAGCTGTAGACTTTTGGTAGGAAAGCTCCAGTAGGAGAAATTTGAATTTTGCACCCAAAGCTGGTCCTTCACCAGTAAGATACTTTTGACTTCGCCCGCTGAAGATTTCTACCTTCGGGATTAGTCACTTATTTATAGGCTGTAGCTGGAGGCACCTCCATGTGGACAGATACCGTCTCCGTGAGGTCTTGCTCAGATGTGTTGGTGCAGAGAACCAACACATGTTGACATTCTGTGTTATTGTATCACCATCTAATACCTGCCGGGGAGGCGGGAGGGTACATGTGAATCTGCAGCACTACACGCTACGAACAGATGCTTACAGGGTAACATACTCCATTTGTAGTATGTGTTGGCTGCAGATACACATGCTATGCATAGACTATAAAGCAGTAATCCTCTTGCAGTGGCTTTAGGCATCAGATGGTGCATTTGCTTGAAATAAAATTAGTAGAATTGTTTGTCCTACCAAAGCCTGTTATCTAGCTTGCACATTTGCACAATAGTATTTGGTAAAGGTGTGTGGGTTTGTTTGTTTGTGATGCCGCTTTACAAATGTCTGTTAGCGGGATATTTTGTTATAATGCCATTGATGGTGCATTTTGTTCGTGTTGAATGAAGTCTTGACTTTGAAGGTTGTGTTAGTCTTGCTTTGATGTAGCAAATTTGAATACATTTTACTATCCATCTAGCGATTCGAGATTTTGAGATTGGATTGCCTTTTCATGGGTTAGATAAAGATACAAACATTTGTGTTTTTCTGAAGGTTTTTGTTCTTCTCACTTGGTACATAATGGCACAGTCCACATTTCGTGTATGTAATTAAGTTTCTGCAACTATTTCTGCTTTTGGAAAGAAACCAGGTAAATCCTATGTTTGATTTAAATAGAAAGGCGATCTGATCTTTGGCAGAAGCTTTGGGTTTGTGCATAGGCAAATTTGGTCTTAGAATACTTGTAAGTAAGGTTCCCAATACTGAGTGCATGTACTTCGCTGACTCTTGTAGCCACTTTCCATTTTAAGAACTGTATTTTGCAGCATTTGTGCATTGGTTCAAATGGTGTAGACATTAGCCTTAACACGATGTTCAGGTTCCACGTTGGTGCAGGAGGTGTACACAGTGGAACGACGTATGTTCATCCATGAATGTCTTTATGACCGGGATACGTAAAAGAAATTGGTATTTTCCGTTTTGTAGGTACACTGCAATTGCTGACAAATGCAGGCCTATAGATGTGTATGCTAAATATGCTTTTTGCAGATGTAACAAGGTACATACCAGTTGTGGTTCAGATGGTGACGATGGGGTTTTATGGTTTGCAGCCCAGTAGTGGACAAAATGTTTCCATTTTGCTGCACAACATGCCCTTGTAGTTGGGTTTCTGGCTTCCTTTAGAATGTTCATGCATTCTTGAGGCAATTCTAGATACCCGAATTATATGTCCTCAGGAGCCAGATTAAGTTGTTGAACACTGGGGTGCTCAACTCTGGCCTCACTGCGAGTGAGAAGATCTGGAATGTTGGGTAGCTTCTCAAGAGGTACTAGTGACAGAGCTCCAGCGGAGCTGTGCACCAAGGTTGACGTGCCCATGGTGGAGCTCTGAATATCATTGTTAGTGAAGTCGGAGTTACCCCGACCACAAAAAAAAAGGAATGAGTGGGAGAGGTGGAAAAACATTGGCTTGTGGGTGCCTGGATGCGAAATGTTTGCATTTTGCGTTTTCTATGCTGGCAAAGAGATCTACTGTTGGTGTCCCCCATCGTTGGAAGCATGTTTGTAGGGTCTGAATGAGGATTTCCCACTTGTGGAGTTGATGTTGCATTCTGCTTTACTAGGTCTGCTATTGAGTTGTCCATTCCTGGTATATACTGTGCTAGGAGGTGAACTGTGTTTGTTGGCCAATTTCCATATGACTTGTGCTAGGGGAGATAGTTGTAGTGAATGGATCCATCCTTGTTTCTGAATGTAGTACATTGCTGCCATATTGTCTGTTCGTAGGACATTTTTCCCAGATATGTTGGGTTGGAACACTAAGAGCTATTTGAATGGCTAGCAACTCTAACATATTGATGTGCAATGTCTATTCTTGTGGAGACCAATGTCCCTGTACCAAAATGTACTCTATGTGAGCACCCTGTCCTGTTACCTGTGGGATTGGGTCCCTGAAGGCTCTTCCCGTTTGTCTGTTCTAGGAGTGCCACCACTGTAGTGCCTGATGGACATTGGGTGAAACCAACACTAGATCCTCCGTTTTGCCCCCCGCTTGTGACCATTGTTACGCTAGGTACTCCATAGGGGTCTCATATGTAGTCTTGCATGTGGAACTATTGCTATGCAAGAAGCCATCCTACATAGAAGGCACATCACTATTTTGACTGTTAAGCGACGATGTGGCTGAAAAAGAACCAGTTGGTTCTGGAGACTGAGAACCCTCTGCGGGTTGGGCTATGCTTTTCCTGTGATCAAATTGAGTATGGCTTGAAGATCAGGCTGTATCTGGTGAGGTTGTAGATGGGATTTGGTGGCATTTACTGTAAATCCCAACTTGTGTAAAAGGTTGACTGTGGCTTGAGTGTCCTGTAGACATTCTGGTTTGCTGGAACTCTTGATCAGCCCAATGACCAGATAATGAAACGCATGTAATATTTTCCTTCTTAGTTTTGCAGCTGCTACAGCTAGTTTGTGATTCCCCTTGGGGCGGTCGTTACCCAGAGTGGTAGTACTTTGAATTGATAGTGGCGTTTACTCAACACAAGCCGGAGATATCAACAATGTGCCGGTTGGATTGGGATATGAAAATATGCGACCTTCATATCTAATGCAATCATGAAGTTGCCTTCTTGTAGTAATGGTATTACATCTTGAAAGTGTTACCATGTGGAAGTATTCGGACATACAGTACTGATTGCAAGGTGTAAGTCTAGTATGGGACATAGTGAACCATCCTTTTTGGGTATTAGGAAGTATAGGGAGCACAACGCATACCCCATTGCTGTGATGTTTGAATGAGACAGGTTCTTTAGCCCCTTTTTGTAACAATGCTTTTACTTCTTCCTTTATCAGATGCTGATATTGTGGATTTCGTATGCGTCTTTTTGGTGGGATATTTAGAGGCTGTTTTAGCTTCAGGGAATATTCCGGACTGATGATATAAAACAACCATTGATTTGATATTATTTCTGTCCACAACTGATGAACAGTTGTAGCCTTTCCCCAATATGTGATTTGTGATCGGGGGGGGGGGGGGGGGGGGGGGGAGGGGGAGTGTTTAGGTCAATGTTTGTTGGCAGAGGCTTCCTTGGAGCGTGTGCCTCTACCCTTTCCTCTGGATTTATAGCCACCTCAATAACACCCCTGTCCTGTTTGTTGGTGGTGTCACTGTTGTTGGGATTGGTAGGTGGGGCTCTCTGTGGTGGTAGTGTTTGAGGCCCTTGGTAGCGGCGAAAGGGCTGCTGCTTTTTGTGAGGTAGATTGCAAAGTCCCAATTGATTTAGCGGTCTGTCTTTTAAATGTTTTCTAATTGCATGTCTACCTCTGGCCCAAAGAGATGTACTCTATTGAAAGGAATGTTGAGAATGTACAGTTGCACTTCTGGCCTATAGCCAGATATGCATAGCCATGCAGGTCTACAAAGCATAACCGCTGTTAATGCCTCTTGCCACGGTGTTTGAACTCCCCAATGCACACCCTGCAGTTGTACTGGAGAGTTGTTTTCCTCTAGCCACTAACTCTTCTCCTCTCTTTCTATATTTTTCAGAGAGATCTTGCATTAGGTCTTGCATTTTGTCCCAAGTAGCCCTTTTGTAGCGAGACAGAAGACCTACTGAGTTTGTGATTCACCAGCAGTTGGCGTGTCTTGTAGCCACCCTTTTACCTGCAGTGTCGATGCACTTGTAAGGAGGTGGAGCTTCCCAAGTGCCCTGGGATGCCGTTCTTTTCCTTTGTTTTTTTTGTCCTAATTCGCCATTACATGTACACAGAGCGGTTTTGGGTTGCTCCGTGGGCCCCCTCTTGATTGGCACCAGCTAGAGAGCTCTGTATCCAGATGGATGCACTTTACACAGAACCTCTCTTTTTCGTACTTGGTTCGTTCTGGCCCTCTCTCCAAGTAACCCACAGAACAACCAGAGGGGTGAAGTATCCCAGTGTAGGGGCATAATCATTGGACTGTATTCACACCATTATCAAACCTATCTAGCCAATCTATACATGGAAGCCAAAAATCTTTTATCTTACTTCTCTTTTTCAGTGATGCCCAATCAAACCTCATCGTATATTGAACAGAGTTAATCCAATCTAAGACAGTTGGAGATGCATGGCATGGATGTCTTTAATTACACCGGCCCAGAAATGATGTAACATTGTGCAGCATAGGAACATTTGGACATATTCAGATTTTTCCACAAAGCACTTAGGCCATTTCGGTATGGCTCCCTTCGCAAATTTTGAGAGTTTTAAAGGAGACCAATACACCCTGTGGAAACGAACAATGTAATTTCTCCTTAGGTTTGCAGCTTGGACTGTGGAATACATGGTGTTAAATGATACTTGCCATAGTTCTTCTAGATGGATCCCAGGCCAGCTCTCTCCACACAGTTCTGATGGAAGTTCGAAATCGCCCTCTGCTAGGTCGATCAAATGACAATATAAGTTTGCCACCTCTTTTTTCCTCCCGTTCTCCTTAAGGCGGACTCCAGTTCATTTGGTATGCCAACAGTTGTTCCGACTGCTTGATACCAGCTCTTAATTTACAGATATTTGAATATGGAAAACTCGCTACCTGTAATGCTCCCCAGATCTTCCCAGGAAAGCAGAGAAACCTCCAGTACAACTTTTAGATGGGCATCTAAAGGTATTCGAATTTCCAGGAAAAACTTTTGCAGGAAAAAAAAATAAGGGAGGGTTATGTTTGCCTGACTTAGTTTTCTATGCATGGGTATTTCTCATGAAGCAAGGAAAGTGCTCCTGAATGAACTGGATGGGTCAGATATTGGGAAAATGTTGAAGTCGATGTTTGATCTGAAGGAAGGAGACCAAGGTTTTATATACAAATTCGGAGATCCCATATTTTTTAAAAAGGTACGTCTCAAGGCTTTGCATGGGCTAGGTTCTACATGGCACACAATTAGGAAAGCATTACAAATCACCTACTATAGTGCACTGGCTCCTATCTGGGATGCTCCCTGTTCTCCAGAATGGACTAAAGACTCCCTAGCAACATCACTACATACTGCTGGTTTACTGAGTTTGGGCCAACTTGTACAAGAGGCTTTCCTGGGAAGTTCTTTTCCTTGCTGTTGTGGCCACTAGGGAGTCTGCTGTAGGGTGACCCCTGACATATTGGGTCTGAAGGTAAAGGCCTTAATTTTCTTTCAATGACTGGCACAAGCACCCTATATTTTACTTGGTCCTTCAAGACATGTAATATAGAGCCAATCATAGTCAAATATTGTACAGTGCGCTCAGTGCACGAAAGTTTCTAAACCAAATAATCTGCTTCTTCCTCTGTGGTCTGCACAAGATATGTATGATATTCTTCAGCCCTTTGTTTGACACTATGGTAAGATAAAGTGTCATCAGGTAGTGAGGCTTTTGTAGAAATTGGTTGTTCTGTATTGATGTCAGGCAGCACCACATCATAATAGTCCCATAGGTCTAAGCTGTTGTGAGTATCACACTGTGAATCTGTGTCAGTCCTGTTGTAGGTGAGGGTGATCTTGATTGTGGGGATTGTAGTTGGCTGAATGTCATGGGGCTTGTGGCCTTATATTTGGTAGCCACTCTTTGGTGGTTTTTCGGGGACTTCCAGATCTTATGAGGTCATTTGGAAGAGTCTTTATGCTGTTTCTTTTGCATATATTTGTGTAATCCTTGAAAAACATAGTCTTCTTTTTTGTGGTGTTTTTGCCTGCTTCTCTGGCACAGTTGGTATGGCCGAGGAAGGTGCCTTTGTCTTTGTTATGGTCAGAACGTAGGTTTTATTGAGCATCGCCGAGTGACGTTGTTCCTTTTCTTTTAACGGTGCAGACGAATGTCGGATTCAAATTGGCTCGATGTGCAGTTTCTTCTAATACGGTGACTTCTCCAGCGTAGAAGCCGGGTTGGTCTTCTTTGACGCCGATGCACGTGTCGATGATGAAGTGTGCTTCGGTACCAAGGTGGTGTCTGTGCCATCCCCATGTTTTGGCCTGGTTTCCTAATTTGCATCAAGAACCGTTTGGTCCGTTCTCAGCTCCAAGGCGCACTCGCAATGTGGACCAGAGCACGAGGGCTGGTGCGCACTGTGGTGTGGAGGGGGAGGTGTATGTAATCTATTCGTTACTTGGGGTGGGTCAATCGTACTCCCGGCCCTTGGTGTGGTCTTAGTTTTCAGTCCCGACCCAGGCACCGGAGTCTTCTGCTTGGGTTCCTCGACATGCAGCTCCAGCTCTTCTTCCTCCTAGAGGTCAGAGACGACATAGTGGGAGCTGGCGATGACCTCATCTTAAATTGGTATCTCAATGTCGATCTTACCCTCGCTGTGTGATTCTCCATGCAAGAAACCGGTCTCCTTTGCCATCTCCATGTCAAGTGTTAGGTACCAATCTCTTCTGCTTCACAGCAGGCCTGTTCTGTGTGTTCTGGCGTTAAGCACGAGTTACAGACCTTGTGAGTGTCCGAATAGGCTTATATGGCCCGAACCGAGGGCACCATCAAAATGAGCATTCTTTTTTCGCCTCCTTTACCCAGATACAAACATTCTCGAAACGTGTGGATGTCAAGGATGCAGAAGTCTGGTGCATGCATTTGATCTGTACACGGTTCCACTATATGTCAAAGCTGTGCACTGTTCTCTGTTGTCGATCTATTGTGTGGATCTTCTTTTTTATCCGTAGGCCGCGTGGGTGTCTAAACTGCAGAGTTCCGACGCAGGCCATCTGACTCCGAAGGCGGGAAAAAATATTTTAACCGGAGCCGCTCAACATGCGTAATACCTTGGAGGATAAGCTACGAGGCCAACCATAAAACTTCTTTGAGAAAAACAACTTCAAGAGTCCGGGCTCGACACTAGAAGGCAGGAGTGTGCATAGCATGTCTATCTGCAGCCAACACATGCTACGAATATATACTTTTGCAATTGATTATAAATCACTATGTATTTTTTTTTTTAAAGGAGTACCTCTTCACGGTTCATTTAAATGTTACAAAAGGAGAGACAATTCAAATGAATTAGGTTTAAATTTAATTCAAGCAAGCAGTTTTTTCATGTAGTCTTGCTTCCGATTGTTTCCCCTATTTTTCCAGAACAGGTGGGGTACAGCTGGACACTTGATATTTCAAGTTTGTAGTAAAAACACAGAGCCGGTAAAAATAACAAGATGAGTGCATATAAAGTCAGCGTTGGCCTTTTTATATTTAGTATCCAATTATTTAGTATAAGAAATCTCAAAATGAAGCACATTTAAAGTAAGAATGGATTGCTCCAAGGGTGTTAAAGGATAGGAGCTGATAATCTTGAAAACAGAATCTAAAGCTCAAGTTAGGAAAGGAGAAGGTGGTTCAATGCCTTTAATGCACTAGACATTACAGAATGATTTTTTGGAAAGGTTCACTATGAAAATGAGGACCTGTAGCTGCGCTGGGTTACATTACACTGGAGTAGGAACAAAGGGCTCAGGCTCAATTGCAAATAGGTCTTGTGAAAGTGGACCCTTCCTTAATGAGCCGAGATAGGCCCCCAGCTGTGAACTACATAAGGGAATGTTGCCCGGAATATAGTTTTGAATGTCATTAAGAAAAACTGTGACTGGCTAAATCATGATGGTTTGTTATATTATTTTTACAAATCCATAGTGCAGTCAAGCAATGTTCCACCCTACTTTGAAATATGGCAGTTTCTCTGCGAGGGCACAAAGAAAACAGAAAAACCTTTATGAAGTGTCATGAAACATGTTTAAAGTCCAGGTTCAGAGCAGTCATAGTGGACACGGACTAAATGATTAACCATGGCGAGAAGTTTGTTTATATATCTGGCCTAAGTGAGGTGCAATAGTAAAGAGAGGTGATGTGTTTTTCTCCCCTCGCTAGAGAGCCAAAGAAAGATGGTAATGTTTTTGAGTACAGACTGGATGTCAGTGAACATAACATTCAATAAGGTATTAGCACCAAAATCGGATAACTAGTGCTGGAAACAGTACACATTTGGGTTCAGTTTTCATTTTGTATCTTATTCTGTTTCTTGCGATTGTATTACGGAACAATGCCCAGTGAATGTTCTAGTATGGTTTTCATTTGTTGAACAAGTTACTTACCTTCAATAACGCATTATCTGGTAGAGACAGGATCCAACCGCAGATTCCTTACTTTAGAATCCTCTCCAGGCGCGAGACTGGATCTTGAATTTGTTTCCCACAGCATGTCGCGCGCCAGCAGAGGGCGTGGCACACTTCGTATCGACTGAGTCCATATAACTCACTCGCCGACGCACTGATGTCAGTTTCTTCCGTGCCCATTTTCCCCACTCGATACGCAGAGCCTCCTTTAGAAACTGTGAATTGAACAGTGTGCCATAAACAATAGACAAAGTGTTAAATAACGATTAAAGTCACATCCATAATTCAGTATATGAATATCCTAACAACCTCGAGACGAAAGGGAACAGATATATGTAATAAAAACCAGGTCTTTTTTCAACCAAAATAATTGAGACACAAAGGGACTCATTTCGCAAAGCGGGGAGGATGGGCGGGTCATTAAGGAATCTGTGGCTAGATCCTGTTTCAACCAGGTAATGAATTACCAAAGGTAAGTAACTTATTCATCTGATAGAGTCACCTAGCCACGGATTCCTTACTTTAGAATCAAATGCCAAAGCTATACCATGCCCAGAGGAGGGTCTGCGAACAATAAATATGAAGTCTCTTACTAAGACCAACTCAGCCAAAAATAAAAGAAACGGCAAAGCCCATAAATTTATAATAACACTGGTGCTTAGAAACACACCCTACCCTATAGAGCCTCCAGTGAGAGCCATAGGTAAAAAAAGGTGCAAGACTCTTAAACCACTTGAATAACACCCATGTCAAGAAAGACAAGACCATATTAAATTCTCTTTTCACAATAACTGTGGACAGCACCACAGTAACAAACATTTTAAGGTAATAAACACATGGACAAGATATCACAAATACCAATGAGACTTTGACATCAACCACATTGTTATATATACAAATCTGTACAGCATGTTCAAGCCTATGAACCAGGAACAGCCAGCCGTGCCGCTGACCGACACCTATAAACCACCTATGGACAGGGTTGCTCATTAACCCCTTCCATGCTCATGACGAGCTCAGCTCGTCATGCAGTACACTGCTTGTGTGCTCATGACGAGCTGAGCTCGTCATGAACAATGGGAATCAAGGATCTGCAGCACAGAGGAAGAATTGCTGTAGCATTGATAGTGTTAAAGAACACAGAGAAAACTCACCTTCTATGGTGATAACAAATGTTCACATAATAGAAAAGTCAAAGACAACTTTAGCCTCCTACTGACATAGAAACAGTCTTTCCATAGAAAAAAAGAACTGGAGACTTAAAAGGATCTCTAGAACATCCTAAATATACAAAAATACAGATATAAATGGAGATGTAGGAGTAAAATATTCAAACGCCTATGCATCAAAAAAAGAAAAGTTATTCAAACAGATAGCTGAAAGAGAAATAACCCCCAGGAAACAGTGACAAATCCTACTCATAGAAACGCTACAGCATCCAATCCATCAGAGCAATGTAATTTGCCTAAAAGACCAACATTAAACTATGGCAACATAAAATCGAATAAGATAGAGAAGTGAAAGAAATATGGATAGCCTAACCGACACGATTATCTGCACAAGACCTTGCCTTATAAATGGAGACCTGCGTCGATGGACTGGTAAAAGTTGAAAGACTACCTAACCTTCTAGTAACCACACTTCGCCAAGTGAAAACACAACCTACAGCCCCTGCAGGTAAAAAAATAAGACAGGGTTATCTACCCACAACTAAGACAGGTAGATATTGAAGGGACTCACCCTGTAAAAGAGCTATAATCCTGAACGTCAGTAGTAACAGTCTTCTAAACAAGCATTGGAAATGCAATAGGTCTCGCATTAGAAAAGTTGGAGCTATTGGTATTGTAAATATAATTTTTTTAAAGTTATGTTTAGGTTTTTAAAATATTAAAATTATTAATATTGTTCTTTGAAATGCCAATAGTTATAAAATTAGCAAATGTGACACCTATAGCATTAGTAAAGCTACATGTTTAGTTTTTCCCTGACTTACATGTATTGATATTACAAATCCCAATGGCTTTGGTCTTTGCTTTGAGTGTTGCTGTGGTGGCAGCAGGGGAGAAGAGAAGAGAACAGGGAGTTAGAGAAGGAGAAGGAGGTGGGTGGAAGAGAGGGTGATAGATAAAGGGAGGCCGATAGATAAAGGGAGGGAGGGCGATAGATAGAGTGAGTGAGGGCGATAGATAGAGTGAGTGAGGGCGATAGATAGAGTGAGTGAGGGCGGTAGAGTGGTAGAGTGAGGGCGGTAGAGTGAGGGCGGTAGAGTGGTAGAGTGAGGGCGGTAGAGTGAGGGCGGTAGAGTGGTAGAGTGAGGGCGGTAGAGTGAGGGCGGTAGAGTGAAGGCGTGAGGGCGGTAGAGTGAGGGTGGTAGAGTGAGGGCAGTATTGTGGTAGAGTGAGGGCGGTAGAGTGAAGGCGTGAGGACAGTAGAGTGGTAGAGTGAGGGCGGTAGAGTGGTAGAGTGAGGGCGGTAGAGTGGTAGAGTGATGGCGGTAGAGTTGTCGAGTGATGGCGGTAGAGTTGTCGAGTGAGGGCGGTAGAGTGGTCGAGTGAGGGCGGTAGAGTGGTAGAGTGAGGGCGGTAGAGTGAGGGCGGTAGAGTGAGGGCGGTAGAGTGAGGGCGGTAGAGTGAGGGCGGTAGAGTGAGGGCGGTAGAGTGAGGGCGGTAGAGTGAGGGCGGTAGAGTGAGGGCGGTAGAGTGAGGGCGGTAGAGTGAGGGCGGTAGAGTGAGGGCGGTAGAGTGAGGGCGGTAGAGTGAGGGCGGTAGAGTGAGGGCGGTAGAGTGAGGGCGGTAGAGTGAGGGCGGTAGAGTGAGGGCGGTAGAGTGAGGGCGGTAGAGTGAGGGCGGTAGAGTGAGGGCGGTAGAGTGAGGGCGGTAGAGTGAGGGCGGTAGAGTGAGGGCGGTAGAGTGGTAGAGTGAGGGCGGTAGAGTGGTAGAGTGAGGGCGGTAGAGTGGTAGAGTGAGGGCGGTAGAGTGGTAGAGTGAGGGCGGTAGAGTGAGGGTGGTAGAGTGAGGGCGGTAGAGTGAGGGCGGTAGAGTGAGGGCGGTAGAGTGAGGGCGGTAGAGTGAGGGCGGTAGAGTGGTAGAGTGAGGGTGTGAGGGCCGTAGAGTGGTAGAGTGAGGGCGGTAGAGTGGTAGAGTGAGGGCGGTAGAGTGAGGGCACTAGAGTGGTAGAGTGAGGGCGGTAGAGATTAATGATGTAAGCATAAAATATTATTCTTGACTGCAGGAAATAGGTCTTTAACATAAATGTTTAGATGCCATTTTGATTACGAGGTTTTTGCCTTCCTAGAGCTGAGCATGCACTCAGTAACACACAGAAAAAAGCCAACAGAGCATTGAGTAAAATGCAACACAAGGAACAACTGCACTGTGTGTGGTGCACATACAACATGTAAAACCGGAAACTGTGGGCTCTGTTCTTCAATATGTATGTGAATTATTTTACAAGCACTCTGGACATCAATTTTTACCTTCTCATTCTATGTAACTTTTTGGCGACCCAACCCGTGGCCCCAATAAAGCTCCAAAATCGTCAGCGATTACTTTTGTTTTTTCAGTTGATCATAATTTTAAAGTGTCAAGAAAAAAACGCACTTTCTCCGTCTCAATGTTGAAATAAGAAATTGTAAGTGTGCATTAAACAAGCTGATTATAATAAAGATTTTCTCAGTTCCTGCATCCATCAATGAGTTTGTCCCAGGCTGACAATATTCTACCAGAAAAGTCTAGAGGCCAAAATGATTCAAACATTAACAAGGTGTGAGCGGGGGGGGGGATCCCTTTGCCCTTTGAAGTGAAGCTCTCGGCAGAGCACGGCCTCGAGGCCGTGAAAGACAGCAGGGATGTAACTAGGGGGGAGGAGAAGTAAGTGAGGCCGAGTAATTGGCCCCCTTGTTTTTTTTCTATAGTACAATGTCCAGAAATGCTCTAAATGTATCCAACAGAAACCACGTACAACTGGTCAAATTACGTTTCTAGCAGAAAATGTGGGTTATTTCACTTCCCTCCTCTATAATTTCAGTGCTGAAAAAAATGCTAATCGCTATGCACAAGTCACTGTTTGAAATCAGTATACACAGAGCGCAGTACACTGTCCAGCTTTCCATTCTGGTAAGGCACAGGGGAGCCTGGAGAGCAAGTCATGTTGCGCAACATACTACACGCTTCCGGAGAACTCCAGTCAACATTCAGAATAATGTCTTAGACAGATAGGACGACAAACCAACATTTCAACTCCCCCCCCCTGCCGTGCTCCGAAAATAATAATGGCGACCTAGTTAGCGGCAAGCAGAGAAAGCTAAGAAGAAGCACGGTCAACTCCAGGCTGGCTTCAAACTCAGCAATACTTACAAAAACGGCCGGGATATGAGAGTTAGAAAGAAAACAAGCCACAGAAAAAAACATGGACAACACGAGGTGAGCGAGTAATTTACAAATTGAACGGCATGAGGCGGGGAGGGAGGGGCTAAAGGCAACACGACCAGGTGATGGGAAAAATGAAATGTGGGGCATTCTTGGAGTAGAGAGAAACATGGGAAACAGGAGGGGAGTGGAAAATGTACAACTTGAACGGCATGGGGAGGGGCTAAAGGCAACCCGACACCGAACACCCGGTGAAAGAAAACAGGCTGCGTTTTATGAAAAGAGGGCAGGCTTGGAGCAAGCAATTAACATTTGAGGCCGAGGCAAAGGAAACGAGTTATGGCGACTGCTGAAAATGCCAACCACAGCCAGCATGACCTCGCATAAACCAGACATTAGGTTAAGACAGTTGCGCGCTCGGTGGGCAGATGGGTAAAAATGACCCTAATTAAATGAAGAGCAGGGCAGTGGGAGCGCGCTGGTTTTACTTTCATAGTGAGTGTATGCGGATAACGGAGTTGGAACAAAAGGAGCAGCGAACACGTCTGCTACGCCGGGCATTGCTGTGTGGAGGGGGGCGTGGGGGCCAGAATCTCAAACACATAACGTCCAGACGTAGAGGCAAATCCACATGAAACAAGAAGGAGGGAAGGCAGAGGAGGGGAGGGGCGGAGCAGGTAAAAAAAAAAAACAAGACGGAGTGAAGGCAGAGAAGGGGAGTGGGGAGGAGAAATGCGACACGGCGGGCAGGGGAGGGGGCCGAGCGGGGAGAGCGGCGATGAGGGTGTGAAGCAGCAGGGGCGTTTGAAGTGAAGCTAAGCTTCACTTCAAAGGTGTGGGAGGAGTGCTACTGGGGAACAGATGGCGATTTGATGATGTGCACGCGCATTTTAGGTCAATGCACTTGCGCATTGACCTAAAAGCGCACAGGCACAGCATCAAATCGCCAGTCAATCGCCAGTCTAGGTAAAGCTTATTTAAGCCCCTATAGTCTCGCTCTGCTCAATGCGCATGCGCATTGAGAGGCGAGACCTAAAAAGGTAGAACTACAAGGCTCATGCCTCGCCCTTAAAGAACCAATCTACATTAATTCTAGGTAGAGATGAAATGGTACACCATGGAGGGAAATGTTCTCAAACAACCCTTTCCAATAGAGGGAATAGAATCACTTAAGATACTATATCTTCTTGAAGGCCTACACTATCCTGATATCACAACCGGAAAGTCAGCAACCAATAATGTTGAGAGAACATGAACTTGTTCAACAACACTGGCCATAAGATCAAACCAGAATAGTAATATAATACCAGAAAACTTCTCAAGACTAGTGTTTGCTAATAGTGTTCTACTTCCAACAGATGTAGATAACCTCATCCATCACGCAAACACAAGGCCCTTACCAGGCTGTAAGTCGAAGACACATAACAATGCAGTACCTTCTGAGACAATATCAGATGGAATCTTAAGGTAGACACACTAGTGCCGTACCCTACAAAACACATTCGGCCAAGACAATCAAGAGGGCCTTAGCACCTAAACTTATTAAAGGGTCAAATTGTACAGCCCAGGACTCCATGGGAGACAAATTCAAAAATACCATTTAATTTAATTGTGGGTTTATATAGCGCTAGGAATCGACTCCCGGAGGAGTATCTCCACGCTTCGACCGCTGGGGAACCCGTCCTGGCTCACCCTGAGAGATGGTCCCAGATGGGTATCTCTAAGGTGCGACCAAGCATCCCCGGCGATCTGGGGGGGCCGTTGTGAAGATGAGGCAAGCTGATGCCCAGAGTTGCCGCGTGTGGTCCCTGACTAGAGTAGGCACCGAGGCGAGAATTATCGAGTCCGCTGACCCTGGTCCACGACCCTGCCGCGTCGGGAATCGAACCCTGGTCCCGGGCCGTTCTCTGCTTACGGGTCTGCCGCCTCAAACCAGTGAGCCACACTTCTCACCATTGAGAACTACCATCTACATAGGGCGGAACTCCAAGCACTCTACTTTAGACAAACAGTGCATACGTTGAACAGACCCCTCTCAGTCCATATATAAACATGAAAAGATGTGTGTAAATATATATGCTCCCTTGTGTCTGGACAAAGCTATACCTCTGAAGAGCTCAGAGTAGAGCAAAACACTGTCAGGGGTTGCTTTTACTCATTTCAGGTTGGCTTGGTTGGTATTTTACCAATTCAAAGCTGTAATACTGTGCCTGGAGTGGTAATTGGTTTGTCATTTTACAGCTTTGCATGGACAGCACTCAGCTAGTCCAATGCTTAAAGACTTTGCTGTAGAAATGGCAAAATACTTTGTCCCTTTTTATCTCGGCGTGGATTGCACTGTGCTAATCCTATGCTTAAAAACTTTGATAGAAAAGCAGGCATTTGAAGCAAGTGGATCTAGAGTGTTGCTGGTGTTGAGAGTGCTCTATACAGGAGCTGCCATGCACTTCAGTGAATTAAAAATGGGAGAATTCTGCTGGGAGTACAAACAGTAAATCTGAGGTGAAGCGCTGCACAAAGATTCCCTCTGAACTATAGAAGTCTTTGAGATCTTTGCCTCATTAGTTACAGTTCAGACCATATAAAAAGGTGGACAGACTGGCAGCAATGTTAAATAAATGCAAGTGAATCCTGCTCTTTAAATAACAATGATTCCAAGATTCACAGCGGGAAATAGTTCAAACAAGCAAATCTATGAAAGACCAAATGTGGGAGAATGCTCAGATTCACCAGATGGAGGTTACCCAACGTGAAACACAAGGTGTGTGAGGGTCGGAGAGAAGATCTGCTGGAAGCTAATCATGAATTTAAAAAGGTTCAATGTTCTCCTTATATTATCTAGACAGCCTATTACTTAGCAGCCAAAGAGTAAGCACCAATGAAGCAATGTTCACTGCCGTAATGGAAACCGTGCGAGAATGGTTTGTAGCACATGGGTGGGGCTGTCCCTCCCAAACAGCTGCTCTGTAAGGGACACTCAAATCTGCACAAGGCATATATTTTTTTTATAGTGATTACATTTTCGTTTAGAGACCTCTCCGGTCACTCCTGCTGAGGAGAAAGAGTAAAATTACACAGTAAATCTTTAACAGTATACCTGAAATTCAAAATGTTTGACCCAGGAGGTCTTTCTATGCATACATAGAAATGCTACCTAAGGAAACCAGGTTTAAGCCGATTCAAATACTGAAGAAGATGAATCACAATGAAGTACAATGTTCCAGCTCAAACAGAGAATACATGTATGTAGTGTGCGCGTAAGCATGTATGTACAGCTTCTGAACATTTGAAAGAATCAAAAGTTCTTTAGAACTGGCCTTTGACAGACAACAAAAGACAAAAGTAGTTATTTATATCTGTTTTAATGCTCAAATATCTAAGGGCTTTAAGTGATAGGTGCAGAGGAGGAGGAAAACAGCTAAGTGAACAAGCATTTGCAACGTCAATTGGTCTTGCTAACTTTTACTACTGATGTTACTTTTACCAGAGCAATCGGCATTAAGATAGATGTTGAATCGTCCACATTTCATATGCAGTTTTCCTAGTGACCACTAGATGGTAGTGAAACGCAGCAAACTGGTGTTTAAATATAGCTCTGTTTTCTAAAATGGAATATTGCTTTCGTTGCAGGATGAATGACTACTGTACCGCTGACGAAACCAACAAGCATTGAAAATGCAATAGGTCTCGCCTTTGATTAAGTTAAAGCTATTTGCTTTGCTAATGGTATTGTATAGCAACGCAAATGGCTTTAACTTAATGAAAGGCGAGACCTATGGCATTTTAATGCTTGTTCCTATTGGTCACAGTAACAGTGTCCAGGTCCTGAACGCAGATTCTACACGATATAAGGGACACAATTTAGTTTTCACATAAAAGTCAAGAACGTGAGACGCGAACAACGAGGTGGAAAAGAGAAGCAATGAATAAAAAAAAGTTTATGCACATCAACTTGGGGAGGCTAAGTTGCGCGCTGATGATCTAAAGCTGTGGCATGAAGGTCCCAAATTGAGGCAAGTCCCATGCTGATCATGTCTGAGAATTAGAGGGGATTCCACTGTCATGCAGAAGGTCTGGACATGAGGTCTCTAAAGGAGTTAGGGGCGGCGCCATACATTAAAAAAAACGTGCTTTCTCCGAGCAGCCCTGCCTGCCGATCACAATCTCCCTGTGCCTGAATGTGCCCTTGTGTAACGTAACCGGAGTTCATGTAAAGCGATCCAATACCTTCGGGTATTGTATTGTTATTGCATTTATATAGCACTTACTACCCCTAACGAGGCGTCAAAGCGCTTTTTAGGCGAGTAGCACGTTACTCCGGAACCCATAAAGGATTAGTGGTGAATTAGTGTAGTGAAATATGAAAGTAATTTGAGTTGTGGATAGTAGTCAGTTATTTGGATTGAGAAGAATAGCGGAGGGATAGAAGAGGGGAATTTTTTTTTGCATTTATGTAGCGCTTGTTACCCCAGCAAGATTGTCATGTAGTTCCCTCACATTTTACAGTAAGATCAAAGAAAATAAACACCATTTAAAAGAATAAGCAGTCATGTGTCAGAATACTAGACTGAATGACAAGATACAACACAAAATTCCCTGTCATCTTTAATGCTCATTCACCTTAGGAACTCCAGCAGCACCTGCGCCTCTATCCCAGTGTATATGCATGCTTTGCTACTCTTTACTGAAAGCACAGTTCTGCAGCCCTCAGCTTTGCTACCCCTCTGCACCTCTCAGTTCCACCACCCCCAGGGATCCCCGACTCTGCTATCCCGGAATGAACCCTCAGCTCTAGCAGTATTAAATTACTTCCAGCGCTGCTGCCTATGTACGAGCTGCTGCCCCTCGCACCTATACCAATGCCACCGGTGCAGACCCAAATTTACAGATTAAGACTCATGCCTCATCCCCTTTGCGGAGCCTCACGCCTCATCCACCTTTGCAAACCGATGACCATTCTCTCTGCTATCCAAACGCCTTAGGTTTACAGTCTACACCATCCTTCACAAGCACGCCAGCCCTACAACACCTAAATCATTCCCCCTGATGGTCAGATTTGCCCCAGGCCGACACCTGCTCTGCTGTCCGTTTTCACTGCAGCATGCCAGTGCATTAAACATGGAGCTGTCACCCACCTCAAACACCACTTCTTCGTCAAACTCCGCAGTCATTGCTCTCCGCCATGCCATTCCGCTGCACTCCGGGAAATGTCCAAATGTTGCCTATCTGTGATTTAATATGTTGCTGTATAACACAGGCACTACATTCAATTATGAAAACATTACAAAACTAAAAAGATAAGCTTATCACAAGCCACGTATGCCAAAAAGCATAAGAACCTTAAATTAAATCAGATAACGGCCTTGCTGCTCTGGTTTAATTACCAAATTTGACCCAAGAAATCATTAGGGAAACAGATATAGCTATAAAAAACTGGACTGCTGTGTATTCCAAGCCAAATCAGTTTCCCACAGAAGCACTGCTCTGGCCCTTCACCAAACAATCTGTAGGCTAAAACTGTCTTCTTCAGTTCCTTCTGTCCTTGGTATGTTTAGAAGGCCTCATGGGTAAATAACGGCGGACGAACGAAAAGTGTATGTCACAATGCAGACTAGCATGTTATTATTCTGAAGTCCATGGCTGTAGATGATTAAACAAACCGCTCAGCAAAAACAAATTACTTCTGTGTCGTTTGGCCACAATGAACATTAGCTCTAAAACCACCTCATATGTATTGCTGAGGTTCCCAAATAGCAACATTTACACTGTGCAGAATGAGGTTTATTTTCAAAAATCTGTTTTTTGTCAAAGAAATTTCGGGGGTATGTCACACAATGAAACCTCACACTTGCCTCCAAGTACCTAAAACTCAAACCATGAGATACGAGGATAGAGCTTTCTCCATGGCCCCAGTCAAAAGTTATAATTTACTACTAATACTTCTTCGCAACCCGTCTCATGGAGCTTTAAAAACATGTTATTTCCCCTTTTCGATCAGTTATCACACCTTTAATAAAACTTTGTTGGTTCAATGCCAAAATTGAGACTGGTGCGGCTTCCGAGGCCTGCGCTTGCACGGGCGAAGCTTCACGGCTGCCTTCCCTTAGTTTATTTCCACCTCGCCAGAGGGCGCCGAGTGCGCAGTCCGCTGCGCCACCCACGCGGATCAGATCCGAGGGCGCCTGGCGCTGCGCTGAAGGTGCTTTACATACAGCGCTATGAAGGCGCCGGACTACCAGTGGCTCCGAAGCGGCATCTGGGCAGAAAAGGACCCCCCCCCTGTGGAGATGAACTGCTATAAATAAGTAGCAGGACATGGATTCGGGTCAGCCGAGAGCGGTGCCACTGCCGACTGGTAATACGTATTTTATTTTATACAGCGAGATGGTACAGAAGAGATGCTGAACAACTGCCACACTTGGACCCCGATCACAGGAAGCAAACGGGGCAACTTCCAAATGCCATCGGAGCACGGAGAGGCCATTTCAGGGCCATGATGCACGTCAAATATTATTAGAAGGAGAAGTGAAAGAAATGTTTTCAGACTCACGCGACTTGCACGACCTGAACAGGAGGCTTGTCTGATAATAACAGACAGACTTCTGTGTAACTGCAATAAGGCTTGAAAGGATCTCGTCCAGCCAAGAAAGGCCAGGGCTGGCCCCGCACCATGTGCACTGACAGGGTCTCCTTAGCAGAAAAAACAGTGCCTAAAGATCAAGCCCGGCATTTCAATGAGGTATCTACACTACAAAATCATTTGTGTACAGCATACCCTCCCCCAAGGTCAGTGAATGAAGTACCTTTCAATGGGATAATAGTAACATTTGATCATTACAGTGCCTAGAAACGCCTGAAGTGCAGTAATGGGCACCATGTCCGAAGAACCGGTCCTCCTCATTGTGACCTCTCAGTGAGTTAAAAGAAAGGCGCCAAGACTGCGTTAACTCCCATCCCCGGCGTTGCAGCAGCAGGCAGTATAGCGAGGATCGTGCAGGGGTTCACACTGCGTCATTTGTGGAAGTTTTGTAATGGAGAAAAGGCGGTGAAATAAACACACAGACGGCTTTCTCGGCTCCCAGGTGTTCAGAGTCAACAAGTGCGGATAATGCGTTGTATTCTGTGCAAACACCGGTGGAATGCGCCCGGGGGTACAGCCCCCTCCCCGGGTACACCCTCAGGGTGGGGGGTGTTTATGAGCAGCTGGGCCTGTATCCTGGACTGAGATCCCGTAAGACAGCTCTGTGGGGTGACGCGTCAATAAGGAGCTAGTTAATGAACCCACTGGCACAGTTGCTAAGCGGAGGTAACGAACGGGGCAAGAGGCTAGTGGGTTCATGTGCATGCAAGAGTGCCAAGTGGGTAAAGTAGGCAAGCGGGCTCAGCTCTGATCAGATGACAGAGTGCAGGCTAGATCGGAATGAGCAGTGCGCGCAGCATACTACATTACAAATGCATTTGCATTTATATAGCACACAAAATTATTGCCATTTCACAATGCAGTGCGATGTTCAAAGCTACGATTAGTTGTATTTTAGCCACTCTCAGCCGAGGAATACAAGAACATGGTTTTTAACTTGTGGGTATAACACCCCCACCTGCAGGACACTTACTACAGCTGCTTTCCCTGCCAACAGGTGACAAAGAAATAAAGACATGCCTGCCTCTCAGCAGTGGGCACAGAGAGATGGATGCGCACTCGAGGTGTGCCTTTACTTCTTGTTAACAAAAAAAAAAACAAGTGCTCGCAAGGCAGCCGCTGTTTATTTTTGCAGTTTATTAAGTGAAAGCGAGATGCAAAAATAAACACTCGGCGGAGCTTGTCTTTGTGGGGCCATCTTTTTGAAACACCTGGCCCCATAAAGATAAAAGAAAGCTGTTGCGACTAACGGAAATCAGACGGGCCCATCCAAGTGGGCCGTCTGAAAGAGAAAAGTCTACGTCAGGAAAAGGTCTTTCCCAATGGCTGGCCCTTTTTAGCATAAACGGTGACACTGGCCAATGGGAAAGAGGGGCGGGGCTTAAAGCCCGATACTGAAAGCTCTCTAAATCATTAAATCTCGCCAGCGAGACTGCGCATGTGCGCAGCCCACGCCAGCCGAGACCTAAAAAGCTCCTGTGGGCGATCAGGCACAGAAAGGAAGTGACACTAGTAATAAGAGCAATGCAACAGAGACCGACATGAAAGCCATCCAATCCTGAGCAAGGATTGGCTCGGTGGCCTATTGCAGACAATTGTCTGTCTGCGGCAGACAGCTAAAGGTCTTTTTTTTTTAAATAATTTTTTATTTTTATTAAATCATTCAGTACATTATAAACTCTGTACCAGTAACATTTTCTAATAGTTTAGCCATCTTCCCACACCTGTCCTACAACAGCAATAATTCCTTACAAAGGTACCATTGATTCCAAAGCATTACATTTGAAAGCACCATTCAGTCATCCTTCTCCACAGATATGTGCACCACTTCCCAAGGTTTGCATGCCCTCAACCTCCTGCATATAGTCTTCAGAGACATCTTCATTGAACCTTGTAAGGAGTAACCCCCAGGTTTGCAAATCTCACTCCACACCTTTGTGCCTTCTACACAGATGGAGGTGCATCTCTTCTGCTACTACCCTTTCTTTAACATCTTTCAGCCATCCCTGCTCCTTAGGACCTGAAGGACCCTTCGATGAAATCAGCAACCCGCCTTTTCACTAGTATCGGAGCCAGTTGCATACATTTCCACTCCATTTTCCTCCCATTTTGTTTCTGGACAATCCCCAAAAGACATGTGGCAGGGTCTAGTTCCATCGTCATACCTTCAAAACACTCCAATCTTCGGACCACTAAGTCCCAGAAAGCACGTACCGGTGAACAGTACTAAGCTAGGTGAAGGAAGGTTGCCGGCCTGCTCGGACACCAGTGACATCCGTCTTTTTCAATGGGGTCTATGCTATGTGAAAAGGGTGATATATGTGCGGTGTAAGTAACAGGAATATATATTGCAGTGGTTTGAAAAAGTGTTTTTAGCACTGCTTGTCTTACATTGGCTTGCGGACGTGCTACTACATCCACGCAATAATGTTTAGTAAATGTGTGTGGTGTAGACAATGCAGCTGCTTTGCAAATGTCAGCAATAGGAATGCTTCCTAAAACAGTTATAGATGCTCCCATTTTACGAGTAGAATGTGTTCTATGAGGTATAGATAAGTTCTTTTATGAAGGGGAGCAAAGGCAACAAACAGTTGTTTTGCGAAAATCTTTTGTTCTATCAATATAATACAATAATGCTCTTTTGACATCTAATGTATATAGCGCTCTTTCTTCCACTGAATCAGGTGGAGGGAAGAAAAGAGGTAACTTAACTGATTGTGTAATATGAAAAGTAGAGCGTGCTTTTGGAAGGTACTTTGGGTTAGTTCGAAGAACCACACTATCTTTATGGAGTTGGAAGAATGGTTCTTCTAAAGGTAGTGCCTGTAGCTCACATACCAGTCTTAGTGAAGTGATAGCAATCAAGAAAGCAACTTTCCAGGAAAGGAATTGCAGTAGGCAATCGTGCAATGGTTCAAAAGGTGGACCCATGCGTCTTGTTAGAACAATATTAAGGTTCCATGCAGGTGGCACTTTTGGTGGTATTACACTTTTAAGTCCTTCAATAAATGCTTTAATAAATGGTACTTTGAATAAAGAGAAGTGTGGTCTGTTTTGAAGATAAGCAGCTACTGCTGCAAGGTGTAGACATATGGATTTGTAGGCAAGGCCTGCACGTTGTTGATGCAATAGATAAATGATTTGTGCATAGAAGCATCTAAAGAATCAATTCTTTGGTTATTACGATATATAACAAACCGTTTCCATTTTGCTGCATGGCATTATCTAGTAGTAGGCTTTCTTGCTTCTTTAAGAATTGCCATGCAATCTCGTGGTAATTTTGGGTATCCAAACTGTATGACTTCAGGAGCCAAGTCATTAGTTTGAGCTCCCTGGGGTTTAAATATCTGATTTCTCCATGGTTCGTAGTAAGAATGTCTGAGATGAGGTGAAGCTTCTGATGTGGGACTACTGAGAGTTCTAGAAGTGTGGTGAACCATGGTTGATGGGCACAAGTGGGAGCAACTAGAATAAAGGTGAGGGATAATTGTCCGAGCCTCTGAACCAGACATGGAAGAAGAGGAAGGCTGAAAGGCGTAAGCAAATATCCCTGACCAATTCATCCATAGGGCATTGTCTTTCGCTAGGGGGTGTGGGAACCTAGAGGCAACGTTTTGGCATTTTGAGTTCTCTGCTGTTGCGAAAAGATCCCTGTGGAAACCCCCATTTGTGGAAGTATGGGAGGATAACTTGGGGTGGAGTTCCCACTTGTGGACTTGTTGCTGCATCCTGCAGAGGAGGTCGACAAATTCGTTGTCCGTCCCTGGAAAGAATTCTGCAAGTAATTGGATTTTGTGATGTATTGCCCAACGCTAAATGGTCCTAAAAAGGCATGCTAACTGTAGAGATTGTGCCCTCGCCTGTATTTGTACATAGTACATACCTGTCATAATGTCCGTCCGGACTAAGACAACTTCCCCGTTGGGTGAGGTAGAAATGCTTTGAGCGCTAGATGAACAGCTAGAAGCTCTACGTAATTCATGTGGAGACTTGTGTTTGGTGTCCCAGAGACCCTGAACTGTTAGATGTTGGAGATGCCCCCCTTTTCTGCCCTTCCACCCCCCCTCCCCAGGTGTCTGTAATGCCCCCAGATTTTGCTACTTCTGTATCTTTCTTCATTTTTTCAAGTGATTCATCCACTTGAGGACGAAAAAGATGTTCCTTGTCAAACGGGGCATTTAGTATTGTTTGTTGTACTACTCGTTTAAAACCAGAGATTCGTAACCATGTGTGTCTTCTGATGAGATTACTAGTGTTGAATCCTTTGGCTGCGGTATCCGCAGCATCTAACACACACCTAATAAGAAGAATTCGAAATTAGTGTATCCTCCTATAATAGTTTCTGCCTCCTTTTTCTATGCTTCTCTGGGAAATATTGGAGTAAGTCTTCCATTTCGTCCCAGTGGCCCCCATCGTATTTAGCCTAAAGACCATGTGTATTAGCTATACGCCAGTGGTTGGCTGATTGCGCAGTCACTCTTACCTGAGGCATCTGTTAGTTTGGACTCTTTGTCCGGAGGTGGTGCATCCCTTGTAGTTTGTGAATTTACTCTTTTATGAGTTTTGGAGACATCCAAGGAATCTAAAGGAAGCTGGCGGCCGTTATACAAAATTGGGTCAGATGGTGGTGGCTTATATTTCTTATCCACTCTAGATGTTATAATACGTGTCCTCACTGGATCTTTACAAGTGTCCTCAGCATGCCTCATCATACCTTTTAACATAGATAATGATTGTGCTGTCCTATGTGTGGCCCCTAATGTTTCAAACAATAAATCTTCTTTGAAAGATTACGTGTGTAAAGTAATTCCTTGGTATGTAGCTGCCCTGGCAATTCATTCCTGGTATTGTCGTCACAGCTGGGTCTGTATCTGTAGGAGGATCTATATTGTAATCATTCCATGGATCTGGTGGTGGTTGCCCAGAAGTGTGATCCCCATCCCTTGTATCAGGATCTGTACATGGTGAGCCTTGTGGTGTTGTCTTAAGGGTTTTATGGTGGTACAATAGGTACTGGAGAAGAGGGTGGAGGGGGTTGGATAAATAGGGTGAAGAGGGCTGTCCTTTTTAAGAGGGATTATATATCCAGTGTCTATCTTTCTTTGGGAGGTTTTGCTGTGATCTGTCCAGTGCCTGGATTTATATAATTTTTTTCTGTTTTGGATCCAGCTTTTGTTGCATGGTTTCCAAAATTGGCTCTGGAGGGTTTTGAATAGTATCTCTGTTTTGGTGTCGACATTTTTGGTACCGAGCTGGATTTGTCTGTCTTTTAGAGTTGAAGCTTTAGGTGCCGAAGCAGCGTTGTCTCGACCTGGAAGGCTTGACGTGCTTTCGGTGCCGAGCCGGAGGGCGGTGCGTTGGAAGCAGAGTCTCAGTGCCTGCACTTGCCAGACGGCAGTGGTAGCCCTGAAGCAGTTTATTTGATGGAAGCAGCTTTTATGGCTAAAGGAGCTTGAGTACTCACAGCACCTTGACTGGCGGGAACGTTTTGGAACTCCAGTTCCATATCCAGCTCGGCATCTGACTCTTGGAAGGAGAAGGCCTCTTCTTCCTCCGCAGCTGAGACTTGCATTTCTTCCTGTACAATATCTTCTCTGAAGATCTCAGGGGTCTCTAATGTTTTGTCACTGCATTTATTTCCTTCGATTCTGGCAGTCTAGGAGGGTCTTCTTAGACGTGAATGAGCGACAGGCGTTGCAGTCTTCTTCCTTGTGCTCTGGAGACAAGCACAAGTTACAAACTTTTTGAAATAATGAGCAGATACTTGGAATGGCACCGAGGGCAGAATTGGAACAGAGTCCGTTCCATCGGCAGATTTACTCAATGTTGTTCTCTCGAGTGGAAGTGAAAGAAACGGGCTAGGCCAACCGGCCGCGGTTGGAGTTTTGTCAATCCAACTTTGATAGTTTTCCAATGTTCGACACGCGGAGGATGGAAAACACGTTTGAAATAATACAGACAGGGGTAAGGTGGGTTGCAAAAGGAAGGGATCGCGGCGAACGGTCTCGAACCGGAACCCAACAAACCACGACTGAACCAGATGGTGGAAAGAAAATCCAACAACGGGCTCAATGACCTTGTGAACTATCTCCAAAAGGAGGGGTCACCTTGCCTCGTGACTTCTAAAGGACTTCTTCGAAGAAAAACAACTTGAAAACATCCGGAACTAACACCAAATCGCAGGAGTATGCAAAGCATGTGAATCTACAGCACACATGCCTCGAACTTGTACTTCTGCTCAGTGGCTCATTTCCAGGTGATGATCCTCCAGCTTTCATCTTCTGCTCCACATTGGATAGATCAGCTATTGTGTCTGTGTATGTGTTGATCTGCATTTACAGCACTATATGAACACTGAGAATTATAAACCTGAAAGAAGCAAGCATTTATCACATTTTGAAAATTCTTGAAGTTGTTGTATCGTGAGAAAAGGATGCAAATAAGCGTCTAAAAGCATGTGGTCAAAATCGTCACTCCCTTGAAAAGTCTAGACACATATAGCCTGCTGACAAAGGGTGTACTGGTTTTTAAAGGCCCTGAACTAGAGTTATAGGTCTGAGTCACAAGAAGGGGACTATAATAAGGGAGAGTGCAGTTAACCAGTATAGCCGGAGGCAGAAGAGTTCTGAGGTTATTAGAACATTCCCCTCACTGAGGGTATATTGTTCTAAATTAAGAAGATAGAAACAGTAATACATACATTGGAATGTTGGTGCACAAGGCTTTTCTTTTTTGTTAGCCCTGAGACACTGTCTTCAATGGAGCTCCCAACATTCTAATATAATATAATCAGAAACAGATTTCTCCGGTCGAATTGCTGCACTAGTAAATATTATTAGGGATGTGAAGAACACACAACATAGATCTGTTTGCAAAGGGGTACGCAAATTCTAGGAAGAAGCCTCATGGATAGTCCAATAGGGTATGTTTTGATTATGAAAGATTTAAGGGTTAAAAAAAGTTTTTTTTTAACAAAAATAAGTAGTTTAGGATGAATTCAAGTTAGCAAAGTAGAGAACTCTGTCTGAGCATTGGTTACTAAGGAAGCATTTACCGCGGTCCAGGAAAGTTGGACTCCATTTCAGACAAGAAATGTTTTTTTGTTTTAACATGCTTTTAAAAAGAAAGGAATATACCAGTAAGTTCAATTACAGCCTTCTTTCACCAAAGCAGGAAGAGTGCAAACTATATAATCCAAAGAAAAAAAATACTGTAAAGGTCACTCGTGTCACGATTGCTTAACTGGTAACGTTTTACTAAACAATAGCTTTGCGCAGGATGATTCCATTACATAAAAAATATATTATGAGCATCCCCAAATCTTTTTGCTTATTTTCTTCACTGTGTGTCCTCATTAATACCAATATCATCGTTTTATTTTGAGTTCATGGCTCAATGGAGGCCAATAATTACTCATTAAAAGGGGTGTGTGTTAGATTTTTACCTATGCTGCTATACACCCTTTAAAATATAGCCTGCCTTGTCCAATATTCTAAGCTCAATAGTAGGAAACTTTCATTCACCCAAAATACAAAGAACTTTGAATGACAGGTGACTAGGATCCTTGTACACAATGTGGCATGCTTCATTCAACAGCGGTCTGGCAAAGAAAATCAGACTCCGTTAAAATCCTTAGCACTTCATACTAATTAAAATTACTAATGCTAATGTATGCAAGGATCAAAATTATGACATTGGGGACAAAAAGCCACAGCACATCATATAGATGGTGTATTGAATTAAATCTTTTGGATAGTCAACACATCCAAATATCTTGGATACAAGCTTTGTCCGAAGTCTTCACGGGTACTTACACCCACAAATTTAAGCAAGGCTGATATTTCCACAATAATGCTCTTGACCAAGTTTGATTATAATTGATCAGTGCTTTTAAAGTATTTGAGAGAAAAGTACTGCGGACAATCACATTTGGCACAAATAATTTTTATAGCTGCTCCAAGGAGGTTAACCATTTCTACGGGCAGAAGTTGAAAATTAAGAATACTCTTCGAAGCTAAGCACTTTGCCACTTATAGAGTTAGCTTTAATGTGATTCTCGCTAATTGCTGATGGAAACTTTGTGGAACTGTGGACCCAAGTAACAAATGGAATTGAGTGAGGAAGGAAAAGCACGAGGGTTTTACAATTCCCCCAAAACAAATGTAGCAACTCTTTTCCAAGTATGAATTAGTCATGAACTTGTGTTCTAATCAGGCCTTTCCTCAACAGAGTGTAAAAATAAAATCAAACTAAAGGTGTTCAGCCAATTTGACATGTATCATTCATTGTTACATTTGCCCTGTATGGTTTATCACTGTAATGGGGAGAAGTGGAAGGTTTAAACGATTATTTGTCGGACTGTAGAGCCAGCTTCTAGAAGCAATGGTTTGAATGATAATACACCAGCACATATGGTAGCAAACCTAGGATGGTCTACTGAAGAAAGTAGTTATTGGGACAAGGTCTCATTGGGCTATTTGAACCCTGTAACCTACCAATGATCATTAGTTCTATATCAAGGAGGAAAGTATCCAGGAAAATATAACCATTATTAAATGCAAAATTAGAAGGCAAACAATTGTATAATGTCATGAAGTATAGTAGATTTATATTAAAAGAGGAGGATGAGCTACCTTTGTGTAATGTAAGGAGAATGCATTTTTTTTATTAAGGAAAGGAGTCACGATAATCATTTCCAAAATGATAAATATTTTCTATGTCTTACGTATGATCATCTCTTGTACAATGTTTTTATAAATACAAAAAGTTTACATTACAAATCACCATATTAATAATAAGTAAACCTAACTTGGCTAAGGAGGGCATCATGGCAGACACTTCGAGCGAGCTCCGCCACTCACCTTGATCATCTAGCACTTATCTTGCTGGGAACCCGCAACATTTGGCACCGGGCTCGTCTTCCCACACCCATTCATCGTAGTAGCCCCTTTGCTCTTGCTTGCTGATGCAGGCAACAGGGGTGCCGCTTGGAAGTGTTTGTGTGCTGTCGCACAGGCCAGGGCCTACAATCCACGCAGCAGGTTTGCCGGAGGAGCAGTCCCGAGAAGGGGGAAATCTGACCGGGACTACACTCTGTGATCCCTGGATCCGGCTGTTGTGGGTAAAAATGGAACGCACTGCACAGTGGGGTGCTGCGGAGGAACAGACTTGTCAGAGCTGGTAGACAAGGGCACCTGGAGTGGTAAGGACTGGGAGGGGTGGCAAACGCCAAGGGGCTGCAAGGAGTGGTGGGGGACTCGCACTTAACTGAACGACGCTGCGGAGCCGGTGAGGGCTGCTGCCACTATCTGCGCATGGGGTGGTGAAGTGGGGGGCAGACGCTACCGCTCCACATGCGTTGCTGCCTGGGGCCTAATTGAGCTGCCATTCGGTGGATGCCCTTCTGCATAACGTGTGCCATAGCAGCCTAAGTGCCCTCGTGTTGGAGGGACTGAGGCCTCGGGGTTGCCGGTGCTGCAGGGGAGGTGGAAGGACTCCACACGGCCCAGCACTGCTGATTAGGAGCTATTACTATCCAGTTGCTGTCGACTGGATTTGAGCAACGGCGAGACCTTAGTTCCGTCGCCTTATAAACTGGAACCTGGTCCACGATTACCTACTTATTGACTATCCTATCTCCAGATACAAGCACCTGCATCTAATATGTTCACCCTAAAGAGTACTGCGGGACGAGGCACTGTTTCTCACTGCCGATGCTGCTGCCCATAACTGCTGTTCTGCAGGTTGTGCAACACATGACTGGTCCATAGTTGCAAGGTTAGGGATGCTTGTGCTGCCCAGTCTGGGGGAATCTGGGAGACGCAGGCAAGCAGGCCCTCTGAGACACTACCAATCTAGTGGAACTCCCTCAGAGGGGATTGAAAGCTGCTTGCCTAATGAGCGCTTCGTTGCTCCTTTAATTAGTCTGACACCTCCATGCTTTTCCTGAGACATTGGAGGCCAGGCGCGTTGCCCGTGCTGTCATTCTTCTTGACTTCCACCGAATAGATAAGCGGGCCCTAAGGAGAGGGAAGACATCGTACTGACTTGTGCGATCTCATTGTGACACCATGGGTTGCCCACGCAGGCCTCAACAGGGTGGAACTTCGATACACCCTCCTGAACATGATAGGCTGAACACCGGCACACCAAGAGACACCGCTCCCCCGCTCTCTGTCAGAGACAAGATGGACTCTGTCCTTGAGCGGATGAGAAAATAGGATAGTATGCTGGAATCCACATGGGCATTCCTGAAGAATAAAATTGATGCGGTAAGAACAGATCTCATGCTGCTTCATGCGGATCACCACAAGCTTCCAGATAGGGTCCTGACTACTGAAAGGACCATAACAGACCTTGCGCCAAAGAACAGCGACATGGCCTCCTTGATAAGACTCCTCAAAATGCTAAGGGGCTCTGGAGAGGCGAGAAGAAGATGCTTTGGGCCCTCGAGCGACAATGTGCTTGAGGTGGGCCTGCCAGAGGGGATAAAGGGATTTGATAATGTAGGATATGTAGAGCAATGGCTCCGGTAGCTGCTACCCAGAATACCTTCCCACAGTACTTTACAGTGGAGTGTGCATACTGTGTACTTGTGCGGCTCCCAATACCAGGCTGTAATCCAAGGTCATTTTTGTTTCACATGCTACATTATAGAGAGAGGGACGCTATTTTGAACGAAAAGCGCAAGCTACGGGAGATCACAGTAGACAACGCCAAGATAGCGTGTTTCCCGTATTACATGGTAGAGGTTCAGAGACTGCGCAATTCCTTTCACGGGGTCAACTGCCAGATGCTGGAACATGAGGTCCATTATGCTCTCCTCTTCCCCGCATGCCCGAGAGTAGCAGCTGAGGGAAGGACACATTTCTTCGACCCCCAAAGATGCATGGGACTGGCTGGAGGCGATTGGACACTCCGCGGCTGGCAGAGCTGAGGCACAAAGCCACACCCCGAGACAGACTAGGGAAGCGCCGCCGCACCAGACGGAAAAAAAGTAGAGCTCTACTCAACTAAAAAATGTGACGTACTTGGAGAAAGTTATATAGGAGTGCCTTAAGGCCTTCCAAAATGCAGCTGAGATAAGTGAGCATGGTTGGAACTCGGAGGCAAAAGTTGAATCTGTCTGGTCATTTAGCAATGAGGCCTCCTCAGCCACGTGGCCCTCCACAGCGAACTTTTCCGCCCCACCACAAGTTACGCCACAGACATCCCAAGACATTATTTGATACCTGCAACAACTATCTGCTATCAACTGGCGGTTTGGCAGTGGTAGCAATGGGCATTGTGCTTGTATTTGTTTTATAGGGATGTGGACTCAGAGTCTGGGGACTGTCATCGGATCTGGATGTGGACCTTGGCTGTTCTGCTTTAATTACTTGCAGCAAACAGGTATCAGAGGCATCTGTCAGACATAGGTTCGCGCAGCATTCCTTTACGCTATGTGGGGTGTGCTACAATTGGCTAATTGGCTCTCCCCCATCAGTTCTATGACTGTTTTATTCTTGTTGAGGTTATCTCTTCACTTGTTTGCATGGAAACATGTGCCTCTGCTATAAGGATAACGTTACTTACCGAGTAAGCATCTATTCTTGCCATGTAGAGCTGTAGATTCATATGCTTTGAATACTCCTGCCATCTAGTTTTGGGTCCTGATGTTTGCAAGTTGTTTTTCATCGAAGACGTCTTTTCAGTCACGAAGTAGGGTGACTCCTACTTTCGGTCATTGTGCGCATGGGCATCGACTTCATTGTTAGATTGTTTTCCAGCAGAGGGTGAGAATGTAGTTAGTGAGTGTAGAATAGAGATGTCCATGCATATGAATGTAAATTGATAAATACAACTAAGGGAGACCGGGAGGGCACATGTGAATCTACAGCTCTACATGCCAAGAACAGCTATAGATCACATGCTTTGCACAGACTATATAGAAATATACTCCCAAAGCGGTGGCTAACCTGTAGTGGTTGTAGTTGTTTGAGACATTGTTTTAAGTACTGCTTGACCTACATTTGCCTGTTGTCTCGCTACCACATCTACACAATAGTGTTTGGTGAATGTGTGCGGTGTAGACCTTGTTGCTGCCTTACAGATATCGGCTAGAGGAACATTCCCTTAGAAGGCCATAGTAGCCCCTATTTTGTGAGAGGTATGTGCTCTAGGGGGTATTATGAAAGTTCTTTTTGCTTTGGCATAACAGATTAGGATACATTTTACAATCCATCTAGCAATACCTGACTTAGATATGAGATTGCCTTTGTGTGGTTGCGAAAAAGCAACAAATAGTTGCTTTGTTTTTCGCAAAGTCTTTGGTTCTTTCTACGTGATATAATATAGCTCATCTAACATCAAGTGTGTGTAGAGCTCTTTCTGCTACATAATCAGTTTTAGGATGAACACTGGTAACTCAACTGACTGATTGATATGAAAGGCAGAACTACTTTAGGGAGAAATTTAGGATTGGTTCAAAGAACCACCCTAGCTTTGTGAAGTTGAAAGAAAGGCTCTTGAATAGTTAATGCCTGAAGTTCACTAACTCTCCCTAGTGAGGTTACTGCTATGTAGAAGGCAACCTTCCATAAGAGCAATTGTAACTGACATTTGTGCATTGGTTCGAAAGGTGGACCCATTAGTCTTGTAATGACTATGTTTAAGTTCCATTCTGGTGCAGGTGGAACTCTTGGTATCACCCTTTTTAATCCTTCCTTGAAGGCTTTGATCACTGGTACTCTGAATAGAGATAAGTGTTGTCTATTTTGCAAGTAGGCGGCTACTGCTGCTAAGTGTAAAAGAATGGATATGTAAGCCAATGCAGTTGCTGCAAATGCAACAGATAACAAATGATGTTCTGTACAGAAGCATCAAGTGGATTGATATTGTTGTTGTTACAATAGAGAACAAACTGTTTCCATTTTGATGCAAAACATGCTCTAGTAGTAGGCTTTCTAGCTTCTTTGAGAATATTCATGTTTTGTGCCAGGCATGACAGCTGGAGAGAGTGTCCCCCTCCCTGTTTCTGCAGATAGTACATCGCTGTCATGTTGTCTGTGCGGACTAGGACAGTTTTGCCAGAAGGTGAGGGTGGAAAGCTTTGAGTGCTAGGAACACCGCTGGAAGTTCGAGGTAGTTGATGTAGAAACGTCTGTGATTGTCTGACCACAGCCTTGTACCGGGTGATGTTTGAGATGGGCACCTCAACCAGTTAAAGATGCGTATGCGGTCAGTACAGTCTGTGGAATCGGTCTATGACGGGCCGCCCTTTTGATAAGTTTTGAGGGTATCACCACTGCAGAGAGCGATGGGTGCGGCCGTCTACCAACACTAGATCGGTTAATTGACCCTATGACTGATTCCACTGACGCGCCAGACATTCTTGCAGAGGACGCATGTGAAGCCTTGCAAGAGGTACGATTGCAATTTCAGGATGCCATCATTCCCATACGTTGCATAAAAACTCTGGCTGGTAATGTTTGATTGGGTTGCAATTGTAGTATTGTGGACTGAATATTGTGAATCCTGGCCACATTGGGAGAGGCTAGAGCTTTCAGATGAGACTTCACTCGGCAAGAGCACAGATCAGATTTCTGTGCATTGATTGTGAAACCCAACTGATGAAGTAAGTGTACTGTTGCCCGAGTGTGTAGTTACAGAAAGACTGGGCTGCCCAATTATGCTACCCCCTAGTACGCACACATGCCACAGCGGACAGACCTGGACTCTTGGCATAGCCAATTCGCCTGGATCAACCACAAAGGCCCATAATGGTCCTGCGTTCAGATACTGGCTCCCTTCACTACATGCAGTGCATTATTCCTGACGCAATGACAACATTACACGAGGGTGTACCAATCTACTACGATAACCTGATACATATGCTGCATTCTTTATCAACCTCCCTATACCCCGCATTCCAGTAGACCAGCAGACAGAATTAGTAGAACCCATGACGTTAAGTTGAGTTTCAAATGCAATCAAGGCGCTAGCTAATCCCCGGGAACTAATGGCCTGCTGGCTGAACTGTCTAAGGCGTGAAGGACTCAAATTGCCCCGCAGTTGGTGGCTGTGTATGAAGAAGCCCTTTCTCTTGACGCGCTATCTAGCTTCTAGAGAGAGGCGACGGTTATCAACCTACCCAAGCCCAACAGAGACCCGGAAGTGGTTGGCTCGTATAGATCACTGGCATTACTCAACACTGACTGCAAGAATAAGCGAAGGTACTTGCAAGGCACTTGGCCCCATTGATCCCATAAATTCAGGGATGTGCTGCGCCCATTGGTCCCATCACTGGCCCATCTAGATCAAAATGGTTTTGTCCCTGCTTAAAGCACATCCCTAAATTTATGTGGCCACTTCCAGGTCCTACATTACACCCCTTCTACCTGGCCGTGTTCAGGATTTCTGGACTTGGATCTTGAAAAGGCCTTTGACTCACTGGAGTGGGGCTACCTGTTCAATGTTCTACCCCACTTCAGTATAAGCAGTTGCTTCATTCGCCTGGCTAAACTATTATACATTGATCCCCTAATTAGGGTCAAGACAGGACCCCCTCATATCAGAGACCATTTACAGTGGGAAGAGACAGATGTCCTGTGGACACCCCTGCTGTTCTCTCTGGCGATTGAACCCCTAGCATTGGAGCTGCGATGCCAGGATGCTCACTGGGGCATCCCTTTAGGCGATGGGACACATACTATCATTATACGCAGAGGATATGTTATACATCCGAAACACTCCTAACATTCTAGCCACGATTGCCTCCACTTTATCGATCTTTGCCATTATATGCGGGCTGCGGGTACACTGGACGAAATCATGCCTGTATCCTTTTCTTCCAGATGCCGCCAACCGGTGCTTCATAGGAAAGCCATGGGTAGATTGGGAAAAGCATACCTTTAGATACCTGGGGTAAGTATATACCACTCCATGACAGATCTGTTTGATGGGAATGCAACTCCGGCAGTCACGTCCTTACAATCCCAAATGACCATCTGGCGTACATTGCCACTGGCGGCAGAAGGGGGGTGACTTTTGAAAATGGTGATCCTTCACCACCTCTTCTATTTCTTTACTAATCTTCCTGTCTACATCCCAGCTGCTTTCTTTCCGAAGTTCGAGCGACAGGTCAGGGACATTATCTGGAATTAATTGAGATGTAGTGTAGCACTATCAAAACTCTGCTTGCCCACGGACAGAGAGGGGTCTAGCTGTCCCACATTTTGAGCACTACTACCTTGCTGCCCAAATCCAATGGATTGCAAAATGGCTAGCAGGGCTGCATTTGACACAGCTATGTCCTTATCCGCTGGACGTCACAAGCCATAACATGCTTTTATCACTCTTGCACAAAAACGCGACCGCCCAAATTAGTTTTACTGAGGGTTGCACATAGATGCTATATTGGATGCCTCCACATTACTACACATGTACGTACTCCCCAATGCACCAGGGTTGACACTACTAGCCAGACCTAGGGCCACTGGACCAGCAACTTCAGTGGAACCGACGACATGGCATGCTGCAGGGATACACAATGGGGAACCTATATAGGGACAGCATCCTGCTCTCGTACGAGAAAATGATGGACAAAGATGGCTGCCATCTGGTTAGTTCCTATTCCATAATTCACTGACTGCTACACCAGTGCAACGCTTGGGAGACTTGACCACTGAATTGCCGACCCATCTCTTGATCCAATATTTACAAATTATGAGGAGAGGCAGTCACCTCATACGCTGGTTTGCTGACTCTTCCCTTCAACACTGTCCCACAGCTTCGCTCTCTACAACAACTATGAGAGGCAGATCTGTCACGCCTATGCACGGACAAGGAGTGGGCTGCCTTGTTGAAGGGACCTAGACATGTGCAGTGCAATTATTCAGCTTTATAAAATACACAGAGCTTACCTTACCCCTGTTAATATCAACTGATTCTACCACAGTTAGGACGCGGTTTTCCACGCTTCGCATGCACAAATACTGACATCCTACAGATACTATGGCTTGCCACTCTTACATGTCTATTGGCAGAACGTCACAACAGCATTATCCAATTGCACCGAACGTAACAACCTACATAGATGGGAAGTATGTCTTCTAGGACTTCATTGCAGACACAAAAAAAGAAGAGTCCCTTCCTACTTCCTTGATCTAGGGTTTGCAGTGGCTAAAAGCCTTCTTACTCAAAGATGGAAGTCCGCCACACTACAGCCATCACCTGGCAGCACTTAATGATTAACTGGGCACAAGATGAAAGCACAGCTCTACACAAGGAAGACAGACTCTGGCTGCAAAAATATCCTATTGCCACTTACTGGGACACAATTTTCACTGATTTACAGATTATTTGCACATTCAAATCTGAAGTTAGGGCAGACACTGCAACAAATGCCACAGACCTGTCCAACACTGTTATAGACTGATATGAATGAACAATAGTTACTTACCTGTAATCTGTGGTTCTCCAGTATTGGTGTCTTTCATAGATTCACATGCCTGAATCATTCCCCGTCGTCGGAGTCTGTATATAAAAAGCAGTAATATGCAATAATATCCTTAGAAAAACTTGGTAATAACCAACCAGGAAGTAAAGTAGCCCAAGCTACAAGAGTAAAAACGTCCACACTCATGACTATCCTAGTCATTTTGTATAGACCAAACTGCAGCCAATCAGGCGACAGCACCCACCAGAATGTTCTCCCCAGAGGCTCAGGCTCTCAGATTTTCTCGCACAGGAGTGAAGCTAAAAAAATCCTAGCCTAAAGAGCCTCAGAGGGGAGGTGGGCGGGTTGCATGTGAATCTATGAAAGACACCAATACTGGAGAACCACAGATTACAGGCAGGGCTCGACAAATCATAAAAAATGCTCTAGACCTGCAGGTCTAGTAAACTACAAAATCTCCTCGCCCTAACTTAAATGAACTTGACCTCAAACTCTGAAAACTGAGCAAATGTGACAAGTTAACAAGATTTAAAAGCATTTTTATTGTTCATTTACTTTGTGAGCAATAAAGATGCCTTTAAATCTTCCTATCTTGTCACATTTCCTCTGCTTTCAGAGGCAGAGGTCAAGTGTCAAGTTTGTATTCCTACTCGCCAGAAAGGGCGAGTAGGACCTAAAAATAGCTCGTCCTTAATCTCACTCGCAAATGCGAGCGGTCGAGTGAATTTGTGGAGCCCTGACAGGCAAGTAACTAATGTTCTTCTCCAGTATTAGGGTGTCTTTCATAGATTCACATGCCTGAATCAGAGTAGATAGCAGTACCGAAATAATGCTTGGAAGACGCTATTTGTAACATAAGTTTGTACATAGCAATTATATACATTCACATAATAAAATGCCAACATTCATATATGCATGAAAAAACTTGCAATCACATGAGAATGCACCCAAAATTAGGCATGGAATAAGCGTCTGGAAAGCAGTACAGAGGAGGAGGGAAAACAGAGGCTCATCTTATCTGAAAAGATTGCGGATTAGGAAAAAACGTCTTTAAGATGACTGGTTCATTCAGGTGAAAATCCGAAGGCACCTTAGGCATAAACCTTGGGTTTGTACATAGCATCACAGAATTGGACGTGAATTGTAAGAAAGATGAATTGACGGTGAAAGCTTGAACATCACTGACTCTTCTAGATGAAGTTAATGCTAGCAAAGGAGAAACGTTCCATGATAGGAATTTGAAATACACCCTGTGAATTGGCTCAAATGGGTGGCGCATGAGCTGTGCTAATACTACATTAAAATGCCATGATGGAGGCGGACGACGTACAGGAGGAAACATTCTGAATAGTCCCTTAAAGAACTGTTGTATTCTTGAAGAATAAAGAGAGGTTGACCCATCCTGACGTTACCTTGAAATGGCTGCCAAAAAGACCTTCAACGTTGCATGAGATAAGCCTGATCTTGCCAAGTGCAAGAAAAAAGGTAATATCTGGTCCGGCGTTGCATGAAATGGGTGAACCCCAGAGGATTAACACCAAAAGCAGATTCTTTTCCATTAAAGTCTGTATGTCTTTATTTTAGTAGGTGCTCTCGTGTAAGCCAGTACCTCCTTACAATCCGCCGAGATATTCAGATGAGCTAATTCAAGGTGCTCAGGCGCCAAGCTGCTAATTTTAGAGAAGCCGGATCCGGATGGCAAATTTGACCATTCTGAATGGAGAGGAGATTCTGTATTGGTCGAAACTGTATTGGATCGCACTCTGAGAGGAGAAGAAGTTCGGTGAACCAGTATTGGCGAGGCCACCTGGGGGCGATGAGAATCAAGCGACACGGCTCTTTCTTCATCTTCCGGAGAACTCTCGGAACCAACGGTATCGGAGGAAAGGCGTAAGCATATATTTGAGACCAGTTTATCGATAACGCCTTCCCCTGCGAGTCCCTGTGGGGATGCCAGCTTGCAAAGAAACAGGCCTTTGCTGTTCTTTTTTGTCGCAAAGAGGTCCAGATCGGGATGACCTCACTGCTGGAAGATTCGATCTGCCGGTGGCTGATGCAGTTCCTATTCGTGGTTGGACACCGTTGACCTGCTGAGGGTGTCCGCCAGCACCTTTGCAACTCACGGCACATGAACAGCCAAGAGACTGATCGATCCTGTGTCGTATCGCCCAAGCCCATATCTCTTGGGCTTCCTGAGATAGAAGAACCAAACTCGTTCCTCCCTGTTTAAGTAATGCATACTTGAAGTATTTTCTGTGCAAACCAATACTGTGGTCCCTTGAATGATTGCACGAAAGGATTTGAGGGCTAAGAAGATGGCACTTAGCTCTAGCAGATTGATGTGCCAAGCCTTTTGTTGAGAGTTCCATTTCCCGCTGACCTTCAGCCCTTGAAGATATGCTCCCCAACCCTCGAGGGATGCATCTGTGGTGATTGTGTAATTTGGCGCTTCCTGAAGGAAACGCACACCCCTTCTACAAATTTCTTTCTTGGACCCACCAAACAAAAAGGCCTCTCGCATCAGAGGAGTGATTTGAATGAGATCTTCGAATGAACTGGAGACCTGCAAACACTGCTTGTCTAGCTCCTCTAGCAATTTTCTCATCTGTAATCTGGAACCAACGGGATGCAGGTGGAGGCCGTGGCCAGGAATGACTGAGGATCTACTGAAACGGACGTTTTTGTACGTAGAACCACCACCAAGTGGGAGCTGCAGGCCCGTCGTTCGTGTGAGACAAACACCTTTGCTAGGTTTGTATTGATTGATGCTCCGAGAAACGTTCATATCGGAGCTAGTACTAGTTGGGACTTGTCATGATTTATTAAAAAACAGGTTTTGAAACAGTGACTGACAAGTCTGAGTGTGCTGGACTGCTTGTAAATAAGAGCGAGCCCTAATTATACAGTTGTCTCAGTAATGATAAATTTGTATACCTTGCAGACGTAGATAGGCTGCCACCGGTTCCAGGATCTACGTAAAGACACGTGAAGAGGACCCAAGTCCAAAAGGTAGGACTTTAATTGAAAATGTTTTGTACCTATTGTAAAGCGTAGCCACTTCCTGTGCTTAGGAAGGATTGGCACATGAAAATAGACATCCTGGAGGTTGAGTGTAGTTATAAAGTCGTTCTGGCATAAGAACTTTAGGACTTTGAGGTACAACATTTGTAAAGTTTGCACAAAGATCTAAAATCATGCTCTACTTTCCTGATTTGCTTGTTGATGAGGAACTGAGAGTAAACCCCAACGCTGTTGGAGATTTGGAACCACTCAGACGGTCCCTGTTTGTATCCATATAGACACTTGTGCAAACAACTCCCGTAGATGAGAAGGTGGAGGTCCCTTTGGAGGTGTTGAAAGAGGGAAATTTGACAAATTCTAGAGTGTGCCCTTGGGCACGACGTTTAAAAACCCAACGGTCCTCTGTCACCTTTAACCAATTGGAATAAAAGTGAGATATTAGACCTCCAACTTTTTTGGAGGGAATAAAGGTGGGTTCAAGGTAATCCATTGTTTCTTATAAGAGTTGCCTCGGCTGTACGATGATTTTCTATGTAGGACCTGTTGGTACTTTGCCTATGTGACTGCGTTTGATTTGAGTAACGCAGTTGGTTCTGATTGTAGGAGCCAATACTGGATGGAACTCCCTTGAAAAAAAGGACGTGGAGCTACGTCCTCGGCACCACGAAAAGGCTGCGATTCTATAGCCCGAGGGTGCGGGCAGTATCTGTGTCCTTTAAGATGGTCTGCAGTGCCTCATCAACATGCTGGCCAGAAGGGATCCTCCATCAAAAGGCAAGTGAAGTATTGAAGTCCGAATCTCCTTGCGAAAGACGTAGCATTGAAGCAAAATTGCCTTTGCCAGGCTGCCCCTATTGCGAGCTGTCGAAAAACCTGTACACGAAATGTCCGCTGCACAGTGTATTATTTCTGATGCACTTCTTTCTCTCTCTCTCTCTCTCTCTCTCTCTCTCTCTCTCTCTCTCTCTCCCTCCCTCCCTCCTGCAGGATCTTCAAAGCGTGAAGCTTGGAGGATTCTGGAATAAGTTCTACTAGTGCCAACATGTTCAAGCACATCTGGCGGCATACCTGCACAACTGGCTTGCAAGAGAATCGCTGTGCCGCCTGAGTAATGACTGAGTCAGGGTAGGCTGAGAGACTAGAAAAGCAGGTGAATAGTGGGGAGCTTCACATTTCTTGTCAAGGCGTGGAAAAAAACCGCCGGCACAGAGTTTGGCCTCTGCATGAGTTTAACACCTTCTTGCTAAATAAAGTCTATGATAGGAACTGAACAAACTTGTTTCTGTGGCTTCCCCAAGACAAGGGGAAAGGGGAAAACTATTTGCCACTCTCTTCATAAGGAGGGGAAAACCTCCAATATTCACCGGAGGTGAATGCAATAGAACTCCTGTTGTAAGAGAAGATGTAATCCCGCCATGGTACAGGCCGTGGCAGCCTTGCTGTCAGAAATACATAATTCTGATCTGAAGAAAAAAAAAATTCATATGGCTGTGTGCTGTGCAAGAAGAATAATGGCGGAAGTAAAAAGCCATCACGTGGATGTAGCAGAAAGCTGCAGTCTACGAAATAAATCGTCTACAAAAGCACTGTGCATAAAAGTCAACAGTGTGTCAAACCAACTGTCAACGGGCTCAACCGTCGACGAATCCAACAGTTGACAGGGTCATCCGTCAACAAAGCCAACTGGCGTCGAAGCTGAATGTTGACGGAGCTCACCGTCTACGGAGCTCACCGTCGACGAGCCTACCGTAGACGAGGCCAACTGTCGAAGAAATTTACCATCGACGAAACTCCCAGTGGTCGCCGAGCCTGCAGTCGACAAGAGGGCACTGTCCTCACTGTCGTCGACGAATGCCTGGAGACATTGTCGTTGCAGAGCACCAGTGACGGCAGAGATTGTCGTCAGAGAGTACATCGACCGTATCGTCGACAAGCTGGCACATTTTCACGTAGAAAAGTGCGCATAGTGAGTCTAGACGCCTGAGAGTAAATCTCGTGGGCGTAGACGTGGGAGGCAGACTCAAACAAGGCCAGAGACCCCTTAATTGTGATGTTACTTCAGCTGGTGAAGTAGAGGAGAAGCATCACTTAAAACAATGTGCAGGACAAACAAAAAAATCCTCCCACATCAGAAGGGGGGTATAGTCTAAGCACAAGAACAACCCCTTCTCCTCCTACCATATCAGAGACAGGCAGTGTGCTGGTCCATATACTCTTCATGAGGGTTCACAGGAAAAGGTCTCAGCTTCCCACAAGTGACGCAGGGTCTGAAGGTAGACTTCATGTAAGAAGACATTACAAAATTGTGATATTATGAAGAAAATTGAAGAAAACTGAGCAGAGCTCAGGGAGAATCCCTTCACACGATGTGGGGTAGAAAATATGAGAGCCTGAGCCTCTGGGGAGAACATTCTGGTGTGTGCTGTCGCCTGATTGGCTGCAGTTTGGTCTATACAAAATGACTAGGATAGTCATGTGTGGAAGTTTTTACTCTTGTAGCTTGGGCTACTTTACTTCCTGGTTGGTTATTACCAAGTTTTTCTAAGGACATTATTGCATATTACTGCTTTTTATATACCGTGGGACTCCCACTCCAACGACGGGGAATTATTCAGGCATGTGAATCTATGAAAGACACCCTAATACTGGAGAACTTTTTTTCTCTTTGTCAAGGCGCCCCCTCCAAACACCTGTGTTCTGACTGATGTTCCAATTTCTGGACACACCACATGCTGCTTGTGTGTGTACTTGTAGTGCAGATGTGTTACCTGGTATGGGGTTACAAACTAGTTTAAACTGTTTAAATTAAAAAATGATCTATATGCTACATCATATGAGACGACTCATTATGGAGAATGTCTTACTGTAGTGTCACTACGTGTTTCAATTTATGACTGGTAAACGTCTGCTCTGTTGTATCTGATTTTGCATACACCCTGTCACTTGGGTTCCATAGGGCACCCTTTATTGGCATGTCCTGTACACACAGTGACAGGAATATAGTTAATATACTGTTCTATTTGATTTTCAATTCCTTAAGTAATCTGCTGTGTAACAAGTGACCAAGCGTTTGACAATGTTTTGACTGTATACCTATCTCAGAACACCACAAAACCGAAAATCTTTAAATAAACAGATTCAAACAAAAAATAAGTATACACCTCACAATTTTATTAATTCTACATGTTTAAATGCTGCTATACATAAACTATTCAAGGATGGCACCCAAGTACAGTAAGGAATATGCTACTTACCAGTATGCATCTGTTCTTGGCATAGAGGGCTGCAGAGTGGTACATTTATGAGTAGATCGCCATCTGGTATTGGGATTCGGATGATTGCACTTGTTTTTCTCTTGGAGAAGTCTTTTGTCGTCACAAGACCGATGACTCATCCTTTGGGTGCTAGTGCGCATGGGCATCGGCTCCCTCCTTAGATTGTTTTGCCATAGTAAAATTAGATGGAGTAGTATAATAGGATACAGAAAGAGATGCCCATGTAAGTGTATCTAAATAAGATAGTGTTGGAACAGACACAGGTTTCCGGGGAGGCAGGGAGGGCATGTACCACTCTGCAGCCCTCTATGCCAAGAACAGATGCACACTGGTAAGTAGCATATTCCGTTCGAGGCACATGGGCTGCAGATAGTAAATTTATGAATAGATTATACAGCAGTTACCTCCCTAGCGGTGGTCACCAGTGTCTGTTGCAACAGTTTGAAATAAAGTTTTTAGTACAGCTTGGCCCACTCTAGCTTGTTGTGTTGCCTGCACATCAACACAGTAGTGTTTTGTGAAGGTATGTGGTGTAGACCAAGTTGCTGCTTTGCAAATGTCATCTAGGGGAAGGTTTCCTAAGAATGCCATAGATGCCCCTAGTGTACGTGTAGAATGAGCTTTAGGAGGAACAGTTAATGTTCTCTTTGCTTTTATGTAACATATTTGTATACATTTTACAATCCACCTGGCAATGCCTGCTTTAGAGATAGGATTGCCCTTATGTGTTTGGGAAAACGCTACAAATAGTGGTTTGGTTTTCCTGAAAGTTTGTGTTCTTTCTATGTAATACAATATTGCCCTTTTGACATCTAATGTATGTAGGGCCCTCTCTGCTACCGTCTGTGGTTTTGGGAAAAAGACTGGTAGTTCCACTGGTTGATTGATGTGGAATGCTGAAATTACTTTAGGCAAGAATTTTGGGTTTGTTCTAAGAACCACCTTATTCTGGTGTAGCTGTAGGAATGGTACTTGTATTGTCAATGCCTGTAATTCACTCACTCTCCTGAGGGAGGTAATGGCTATAAGGAAGGCCACCTTCCATGTAAGGAATTGTATTTCACACCTATGCATAGGTTCGAAAGGTGGTCCCATTAGTCTGGTGAGTACTATGTTTAGATTCCAGACTGGGGAAGGTGGTAGTCTTGGTGGAATGACTCTTTTGAGGCCTTCCATGAAGGCTTTAATTGCTGGCACTCTAAACAGGGATAGATGTTGCCTGTTTTGCAGGTACGCTGCTATAGCTGCAAGATGTACTCTAATGGAAGTGTAAGCAAGGTTACATTGCTGTAAGTGTAGTAAGTAGCAAATAATATTTTTTGTTGATGCGTCCAGAGGGTTGATGTTGTTACTGTTACAGTATACAGCAAACCTTTTCCACTTTGCTGCATAGCATGCTCTGGTGGTGGGACGTCTCGCTTGCTTAATGATCTCCATACAGTTTGGAGGTAAATTTAAGTATCCAAGTTTTAAGACCTCAGGAGCCAGATCGCTAGGTTCAGTTGTTTGGGATCTGGGTGCATTATTTCTCCATGGTTCTGTGTAAGGTGCATGGGTAAGATTCTTAATGTTTGACGTGGCACCTGTGAGAGTTGCAGGAGCGTGGTGAACCACGGCTGTCGTGCCCACTTGGGTGCTACTAGTATCATGGTCATTGAATGTTGTTGCAGTTTTCGCACCACTAATGGAATTAGTGGGAGAGGGGGAAAAGCGTATGCAAATTTGTTGGACCAATTTATCCATAATGCATTGCCCTGCGACAGGTGGTGTGGGTACCTGGATGCGAAGCTTTGGCATTTTGCTTTCTGATGAGTGGCAAAGAGATCTAGCTCTGGTTGTCCCCATCTTTGGAAGAATGGCTGCAGTATTTGGTCGTGCAGTTCCCATTCGTGTATTTGTTCTGACTCTCTGCTTAAGATGTCTGCTATCTGATGTTGAACTCCTGGTAGGTGTTCGGCTAACAGATAGAGGAATGGCCCATCTCCAAATTTCCTGCGCTAATCTGGATAGTTGGAGAGAGTGCGTCCCCCCCTGTTTTTTTAATATAATACATTGCTGTCATGTTGTCTGTTCTGATCAGGACTGCTTTGTTGAGAATCTGCATTTGAAAGGCTTTTAATACTAGAAACACTGCTAGTAGTTCTAGATGATTGATGTGCAGTCTTTTTTTGCTGTACACTCCATCTTCCCTGTACTGTATATTTCTCCATACGCACTCCCCATCCGGTGAGCGATGCATCCGCTGTTAGTATCACTTGTGGAATTGGTTCTAGGAATGACCGCCCCTTGGAAAGGTTTGTTGTGTTCCACCACTTCAGAGAGCGATGTGTGCGGTCGTCTACCAACACCAGATCTGTAATCTGACCTTGAGCCTGATTCCACTGTGTTGCTAAACATTCTTGCAGCGGACGCATTTGTAGTCTGGCATATGGTATTAGCAGTATGCAAGAGGACATCATCCCTAATAGCTGCATGAACACTTGCGCTGTTAGTGAGTGTTGTTGTTGAAATCTTTGAATCAATGTAAGCATTGTTTGAATCCTGACTGGATTGGGGTATACTTTGGCTTTTTCTGTGTCTATAGTAGCCCCTAGATATTGTTGAACTTTGTTTGGTTGCAGGTGGGATTTTGTGTAGTTCACCGTAAGCCCTAGCTGGTGCAGCAACTGAATTGTCTTTTGTGTGTTCTGAAGACACTCTTCTTGTGACTTGGCCTTTATTAGCCAGTTGTCCAAGTAAGGGAAGACATGTATTTGTTGTCTTCTTAGATGAGCTGCAACCACTGCTAGGCATTTTGTGAACACCCTTGGTGCTGTTGTGACCCCAAACGGAAGGACTTTGAACTGATAATGTTGTCCTTCTACAACAAACCTGAGGTATTTCCTGTGGGCTTTGTGAATTGGGATATGAAAGTAAGCGTCTTTTAGATCCAGTGTAGAAAGAAAGTCCCCTTTCTTCAGTAAAGGAAGTACTTGTTGGAGCGTGACCATGTGGAAATGTTCCAAATTTATGTATGCATTGAGAGGTCTGAGGTCTAGTATTGGCCTTAGAGACCAGTCTTTCTTGGGAATTAGGAAGTATAGAGAGTATACTCCTGTTCCCTGTTGATGTTGTGGAACCTTCTCTATGGCATGCTTTTGTAGTAGTGATAGTACTTCCTGTGTTAACAATGTTAGATGATCTTGACTCATTGGATGCTGTTTGGGGGGGATGTTTGGTGGGGTAGCTGTGAGTTCTAGGCAATAACCATGTTGGATAATTTGTCTCACCCACCTGTCTGATGTGATGTTTTCCCAGACAGGTAGGAACTGTGATAGGCGTCCCCCGACCGGTGTTATATGGTCTGGGGGGAGCTGTATGAAGTCACTGTTTTGGGGTAGGAGAGTTGCGGTTGTTGTTATTTCCGCGACCTCTACCTTTGTTGTGGTTACCTCTGTAACTGCCTCTAGAATTACCTTTGGGTGATGTTGGTGTAAAAGAGGTTGATTGCTGGCTTGTGCCTGTATTCTTTGATCCGCCTCTGTAGGTGGACCTGCGAAAGGAACCCCTTTGAGTTGGCTGTTGCAATGCTCCCATTGACTTAGCCGTTTCTGTATCTTTTTTCATCTTTTCTAACGCCTCATCTGTACCTGAGCCGAAAAGTTTTCCCATCAAAAGGCTGGTTCAATAAGGATGTTTGTACCTCTTGTTTGAACCCTGAGACTCTAAGCCATGCATATCTTCTTAACATGATACTGGTGTTTATGGATCTTGCTGCAGTGTCTGCTGCGTCTAAGGCGCACTTAATGGAAGTGTTAGTTATTATCTTCCCTTCTTGTATGAGCTGATCTGCCTTTTTTTGATGTTCCTTAGGGAGATGTGTAATGAGTTTTTCTAACTCATCATAATGAGCTCTATCATAACGTGCAAGTAGCGCTTGCCTATTAGCTATGCGCCAGCTGTTTGCCGCTTGGGATGCTACTCTTTTGCCAGAGGCATCTATTAACTTGGACTCTTTGTCAGGAGAAGGAGGAGCTTCTCCTGTAGTTAATGAGTTTGCTCTCTTACGAGCGTTTGTGACTACTAGCGAGCCTAAAGGTATTTGTCCCTTGATAAATATTGGGTCCTTTGGGGCTGCCTTATATTTTTTTATCAATTCTTGGGTTTAATACCCTAGTTCCCACAGGGTCTTTGAATATTTCTGATGTTTGATTGAGGAGGCCCTTAAGCATTGGTAGTGTTCCTGATGTTCTTTGCGCAGCAGGTAGTGTTTCTAAAAGGAAATCCTCTATTTGAGGTTCCGCATGTAAGTCTACCTTGTGGTATTTTGCTGCCCTATTAATTAACTGTGCAAAACCTGTATTATCATCAGGAGGTGAGGGTTTTGAGGGATACAGTTCAGGGTCGTTATTATCTGACACTGCGTTATAATCTTCCCATGGGTCTGCTTCTTCTGGGACAGTGTCGTCGTCATCCCTAGGAAGTTCCCCCTCCCCTGTGTCACTTTCTACATCTGTTTGAGGTGTAGATGGCCGCGGAGTGTGAGGAAGAGGAGAAGAGGGTGTGTCTTTAGGTTGTGGAGAGAGGGGAGGAGTTGTATTTGTCCCCATTGTTCTCTTTTTAGGAGGAGGAGCTTTGTCGTCCAACTGTTCATTCTTCCTCTTTTTAGGCAGTTTTGTCACTACCTTGCCAGTTTGCGGATCAATAAACAAAGTATTTTGTTTTGGATCTGTCTGATGCTCCTGTGTCAGCACCGAAGTTTTTGGTTCCGAAAGGTGCTTTTGCTTCTGACTGTCAGTTTGTGTTTTCGGCACCGAGAGTTTGCTCGAATCCGATATTTTCGGTGTCGAGGAAGTCTTCGACGTCGAAGCATGTTTCGGTTTCGACATGGAATGTTTCGACTTCGAGCTTTCCTTGGTATGGAGCTTCGGTGTCGATGTAGAGGTCGACCGTTTCTCAGATCCAACATGGTGGGAGGCCGAGTGTTTCGGTGCCGAGCACGAAGGCGGGGCGTCGGAAACTTTTTTCGGTTGTCTGACCGGGCTCGAAGGCGAGGTCGACACCAAACGGGGTCGGTTTTTGGGTAAAGGGACGTCGTCACTCACATTTTCATGAACGTCTATTTCTTCGACGTCAGACTCGTCCGCTTCCGACCCCGACTCGTCCTCATCTTCTTCTTCCTCTCCGGGGTGCTGGGCCTCGAACCGCTCCGGGATTGCCTCCAAATGCATTCTCGACGCCTCGTGTCTTCGGGCTCGACGGTTTCTAATTGTCGACTTGGAGGAGAATGCCGCGCAGGCTTCACAGTCCCTGGATTCGTGTTCAGGTGATAAACAGAGGTTGCACACCTCGTGTGGGTCCTTGTGTGGGAACTTAGCACCACACGTTGGACATTTTTTGAATGGAGTCCTTTCCATGGACTCCGGGCTGGACTACGTCGAGATAGGCCTCCCGGTCTTGTGGACGTAGAAGTTGGAAATTTTGTTGTCTACGTCGAAGCGCGTCAAAATGGAAATGTACTCGCGCTCGATAACAATACCGTCGAATTGGAAAGGGAATACGCGCCGAAATATCGCTTTTTTCTCGAAGTCGATCCGGAGCGCTTCGATCCTCATCCGAACCCGATGGCGGAAAAAAACAATCTAAGGATGGAGCCGATGCCCATGCACACTAGCACCCAAAGGAGGAGTCATCGGTCTCGTGACGACAAAAGACTTCTCCAAGAGAAAAACAAGTGCAATCATCCGAGCCCAACACCAGATGGCGATCTATTCATAAATGTACCATCTGCAGCCCATATGCCTCGAACACTCAAATTACAAAGGAACTCATGTATGCTCTTAAGTGCAACATTAAGTTGCAATTCTTCAGAGTAGCTTCAGTAAGTGATTTTTTTATTCTACAACATTAAGCAAGAAACAGTATGTCGGAAATGTAACAATTTGTCGAATCACTCAAAATGAATATTTTAGTAATGATGTAAGCAATCAGCATTTGTCAAATGATATCCCTAAACACTAAGTTGTGCTTAGGAAAGCCACAGTTTGCCTATTTTTTATATTATAATGTCCATGGTCTTAGAGTACAGACTACCTTACAATAGAAAGCATGAAGACCTCTGCTGAAATTCAGTGATATTACCGGATAATGTGTTGCCTTTATTGTTATATTTCCAAATTAGCAGTTCTAGAAAGTCATTTGCTAACATATCTAGCGCAAAAAAGTCTATGGTTCAGGTCCCTGGGAGAGATTGATGCCATGATGCTGGCCATCTGAAAGCTAAACTGCTGGAGCATGCTCTTAAAGTATTCTAGGAGACTCCTCTCATAGGCTCTTCATGTTCTAGGCCAAGCAACTGTAGAAATACACCAGTTGCCAAATTGCCTAGAATGGGAGTACTTTAACAGTGTCAGGGTGACAGCAAATTACAGATGTGGCCGACTACATTTGATGCCATACACACAGCCATGACCATCAAGAGGCACGCCTTGTTATACTTCGTTTTGTATTAATTGCATGAGGGAACTGAAACAAGTAATTATCTGGTTTACTTCTGATCTGTCTTGATCATACAAGCAGAGTGAAGTCGTAGCAATTTACATATCTCCTTAAAACAAAGGTTCAGTTCTGGTGACCTTTTGTTTTTTGCAATCACAATATATATTTATAAACCATAATACTGAGGAATAAACGAACCTTGGTGTGTTGGAGAAGTTGAATTTACTATCCAGGACCAGAACATGGAATTGAGATAAACTTGCGAGTACAAGAAGGGGACGGGGTAGAAAGTGCCTTTTGCCAAGAACGGTTTATGTGAGAATGAATTGTGTCGTGACAGGGGTGAACATATGTAGTTGCAAAACAAACCATTTTTCACCTTCGAATGATGCGATTGTCTACTACATAAATATATGAAGACACCACTTGATTGGAAGCGGATCAGAAAGGTCAACCTCTTGTTAATAAATAAATAGAATGTTACTTTGAAAATGTGAAATAAATGTAATGGGTTTTAAAGACTTAAATGGTACACTAATATTGCAAGAAAGGTCATTAAAATAAGACTGAAAATAAGGTGTTTCATACCTTGTTCAGAAACCTAACATGTCATTTTAAATATTACTCTAGGTTTGTGTAACTTGTGATTCATAAATTTCACGTCATTATCTTAATCCAAAATGATTTATATATTTGTATTTAAAAAGAAAATAAAAAGTTGACTAAGTATAAGACTGGAAATAGAGAAAATTTGCCCGTGATGGGAAAAACAGTTAAGAGCATGCACCGGGACATGAAAACAGATGCAGTCATATTTCTACAGGTAAATGTCCCAATGGAAGTGGTGAGCTACTTCAAGATATTGTCAAGAGTTCACAGATGTGTTAAAAAATCAAGAATCACCTACATGTTTAAAGAATTAAGTAACAGAAAAACAGAAAATTAAGTCCAAGGTAATTACATGATCATATTTGGCTGTTTAACACAGAAAAAGACTTATAAAAAATGGTATTGAACATCAATTTGGGTTTATGAAAAACACAACTTACCTTAAGATAATATGGTGGCATAATCTTCAAATAGTTTTCAAATGACTGTCTCCATTTCAAAGTTGGTTTCCCCTTATGTACTTTGAATAACTCATCTAAAAGATTTGTTATGAGAGAAAAATGTTTAAGAATGAGAGCCCCTACACTAAAATATTAACAACTAAACCATGAACCGGATAAATGATTTAGGACAAAAATGGTCAATAACAAGAGAACCAGTAATGAAATTAAAATGAATTTACTGACACTCTAGATTGTAGAGTATAGGCTAACTGGTGGCAGTGTAGAATATGGTAGAGAGTTTAAATCATAAAAAAAGTTCTGTCAGGTTGCCAACCCAATTTAAGCAGACAATAACAGAGCGTCCCACTATTTCACGAAGCAGCACTTTTGTGTGCATTTTAAATTACAATCGGAAAAGAGATTAGACTCAAACAAATTCCAGCAATAGTCATTGTTGGCATTAGAACTCGTCGTTTTGAAATTAATATCTGCAATTTTTTCGAAGGGGGGGGGGATTTTGAAAGATTAAACGTATGGCTCAACAGTACTCTGATATGAGCCACAGTACCTTTGTTTGTATCCTTATTTAAGTGAAGAGGCCAATGTTTATTGGATGATTATGCCTAAATTACGTTTATTGTAGAGCTCTATTTTTTTCCATGCGGTTTCAGATTTATGGCTTTCTCATACGCCCTAACCAATACATGCATTGTCTTATATTAAAGTTCAATGCACTAGAAAGCATAAAGGGAGATCTTTACCCAATGTTCTACACAGTGGCAAATTTGCACAAGAAAAATGCTGCCACACTACAAGTAAACCAGGGTCTAAAACACCATATAATGGAAAGTTCTTAATGCAATACTGATTTTCTAAGTTTTAAAATGGCACACAAATTGCCCTGAAGCAGCCTGACCAAGATTCATATTTACTGTAACTAGACAATGTATTGGACATGCAATATAGTGCAGCAATGCAAATTTTTTATACAGAAACTTGCCTGACAAAAACTACATACACACACTTCCACATTTACAACCTCTACTATGGCGGAGAGTTCATATAGTGCATTCAAAAACATATTTAAGAAAATAGCAATCCTATCTTTGGGATAATAAGGACCAGAAACAGTTGTCAAATAGATCAGGGATTTTTCTAGTCTGCATTTTAGAATTGCGGTAGCGCTTTCCTGATATCCACACCATACAGATTTACAAAGATATGGATGTGGTCCAAAGTTACAAGAAAAATAAGAATCCAATTAAAGTAAAGCCTGAAATCAACCTGGCAAGCGGTCCTTGGTAATTGTTTTATTTTATAGAACATACTGCATAGCGCCAAATTAAAACAAAGATGTTCTCCTCTGTAACTGCCTGGTTGGGAAGAATTAAGGCATTTTACCGGATACAGTATTTCACAACTGTTAACTGCAAGTGAATTAATAAATGGCGTCAAACGGTCAAATACTAAACAAAAAAATCAAACACAAAGGTGGAAAGAATTTAACAGAGCTTTATTAAGGCTCCAGTAGGAGAGGGTATAGGTCTTAGTTTTACTTTCACAAATGCAGTTTACTTGCACTGTTTTGTATGTTTGCTGCGTGGTATACAGTCTGTCCTTCAACTACAAGATTAAGGCTTAAAGAATACCAGGGGAAAGCTTTTCTATTGTTATAAATTGATTTGCATACAACTAGATCAGATCTCTTTTTACACCAACAGTCACATGAGCATAAAGCGCTGGAAATCGAGGCATTCTTTGCAGACATTAAATGAGGCCCGTTGTCAATTCAGTTTGTGTGCATCAAACTAAGTAATAATGCACCACTTTGTCTGCAACAACTAAAAACCTAACTTGTAGGGACATGAACTAACCATACCAATATCTTGAGAAGGCATGATGGTTCCTATGGCGTAGAAATGTGGAGCCTCATAAATGCACAGGTCTTGCAAAAACTGGAAAATACCCTTTTTAAGAGACATATCGCACTTAGGCCCGGGAACCACAATGGAAATACTAACAGCAAAGCTGGGGATTATAAATCTGGAGGACTGCATTACTTTTCATCCTGTAAGCTATTGGATTCCAGTTTGGTCCACCCCAGCCCTTGCGGTGATTCTGAAAACCTTGCAAGATCTTCTGAGAAGCCAGAAATGCAACAGCCAAATCAGAGAAGATGGCCAACAAACGGTAAAAATGAAATTCTGGGCCTATATGCGGCAGAAGCTCAAGGCTACGAAAAGTGCCCTCATAATAAATTATTTGGCATCAAAACCCAATCCCTGCTGGGCGCCATTTCTTGACCAGCGGTCATTACAACGACAACGTAACACATGCCATTAGTCTGCATGTTTGAACAACGACTTGATCTATTAGAGGGGATAAGGGAGGGGGCACGCTGAATGTTGGAATAGTATAATTTACTATTCCAACTACAGTCTGTGCAACAGTAGGGAAAGTGTTGGATTTAATATCCAACACATTCTGACTCCTAGAGCAAGTCGTTTTTCAGACTTGTGGAGTAATCATGCGTTGTACAACGCAGTCGTTGGAACGACCTCATTGTAATGGTATAAGGTGTTCCGGTTTCAGAGTAAACTATGTTTACCCCTGGTGGACCACAACCACAAGGAATCAAGACCTGGTGCCTTGGAGGCCAGTGGCAGAAGAGGTGCACATGGTTGAGACTGCACTCGCCAACATGATAGAGCTCTTCCCAAGGACAAAGGACTGCAATCAGAGCAGAACTGAAACATGTTTTGCCCTTCAACAACTGTAACCTACGAGTGAGAAGGGAATGGAAACATGGCAGAAATCCTGATAACAATAAGGTGCACAACTCTCAGATGTAATAGTGGAATATTACAAAAAACATGTTTGACAGACCATTAGGTTCAGCAAAAAACAGTAGGTGAGGTTCCATGAAGTGGCAAGAAATGTGGGGTAAATCCCAAAACAGGTTTAGATATCAAAGCTGGCAGGGCACCTGAAGTGGTCTGCTGTCCAACTTTTTTAATTGTAGAAGATACAACATAAAGATGTGTAATGCAGCTTTGTATTGGGCTCATAAGATTTGAAAAAAAAAAATATATATCAGACAAGTAATTAGATGGAACCAAAATAATGACCATAAGGAAACCTAGAAATTTGATATTCAAATGATTACAAACTGCAGCAAGCGATCAGAGAGTAAAGTCTCTTGAAACGGTTATATCTAAATCAAATGTATGAAATGGGTCACTTATTTAAAGTGCCCGCTTGCATGAACAGTGCCCTTCAGCAATGCAAACATTTTTGTGTAGTTTACTTACAGTGGTTTTGCATATAAATGATGCCCTATACCAACTACTCTGGCAACTTACAAAGCATTTGAGTGTGTTATTGTTATTTTTGCAAGATTTCAAAGTCAAACAGATAAATAACAGTATTATAATGGAATTTGCTCAACTGAGTCGGTTTGTGCATTGATGTAAAAGATCAGCTTAAAACAAATGTATAAAACATAAATGTAATAAATTACTTACCATGTAAGGATCAATCTGTCTTTGCCCATTTGGGAATAAAAGAGACAATCACTTGAGGCTCTTTTACAACATGAACCATTGGAAGGCAAATCGCCATCCGACAAACACTGAAGATTCAATTGTCTAACAAATGTATTGAAGTCTGTAGTCACAATGAGTTAAATCGACAAAAACCTCAAATTTTCCAAAGAAACCCAGTTAAGTTCTTGCTACAAATGTCCATTTAATTTGAAGGAGAGGACAGGATATGGAGATGCAAGGCTACATTTTGCATACATGACTCACAGCAGGACAGAAGTCCTTGTTTTAAGCCAGGGTTCACCATGGTCCGTCCTGGAGGACCGGATCCATGCCCCATTTTTAGCATATCCCCATTTAGATAAATTGAGTAACCTTACAAATCTAGCAGGGACCCAGGCCCTCCAAGACCGACTTTGGGGAACCCTGTTTTAAAAGAAGCATCTATTTTCAAAAGCTTCAAATCAAGTTACTCACTTGATGGCTCTTTCCGGGCACATACAAAGCAGAACCGGGATTTAAAGGACTGCAAATGTATAATGGCAATTAAAGATAAAGAAAGTGATACAATGGAGCAGCTTCGGAGCTGTTGGTAGATGCAGGTAAATTAGAGAGATCAGATTTGGTAGTGTAGTTCCATTACACGTTACATAGATCTAAAGGACGCAAGCTTCCAATAGTCAACCTTTAGGTTGCACATATGTTTGAGACTCAAGCATTTATCAGGAAAGCAATTTCTTTGATCACAGATGTTATAGGACATTTTCAAGGAGATCAAATCTTTTTGGGAAGAGGAGCTGACCTAATGGCTAGGGCGGTCGCCCTCGAAGCTGGGGAACTGGGTTTGAGTCTCGGTAAGGAATCGCAACACCCTGTGATTCTGGGCAAATCACTTAATCTCCCAGTGCATAACAAAAAAATAATGTGTACTCATGTAACGCAACTGGTGCTCGTGTAAAGGGCTCTGATAAAAGCGCTCTGATACCCTTGGGTCAAGTCTGCGCTATATAAAATCTGTAAAATAAATAAAATAAATATATTACATGCAACTCGTTGATACTTTCGGCAACGTTTTTGCACAGCAACATCAGTTCAGACTCTAGCACCAACCAATCTAATGAAACACATTTAGGCCCTTGAGTGAACACTTCTTCGAGACAGACCGCAACGCTTCTCTTCCAGCTTAGGTCATTTCATATAATTGTTCATGACGGAGTAAGGCAGGATAGACCCAGTCAATGATTCACCTGAAGGAGTGTTGAAGACAACTCGCCTAAACTGCATATCAGTAAACAGATTACCAAGATGCAGGCCAGATGTGCCCTTACTGATATCATTACTAGAATGAATGCAGCTTTCAACATGCTTAACTTTCTGGAACACATGGATGTCCTATTGTGTGCCCAATCACTGCACACTTTTTAAACAAGCATTTGCAATGCAATAGATCTCGCATTTACACAAGCTTGAGCTATTAGCATTGTGAATGGGAATGCCTTTTATTTATGTTTCGGTTTTTAAAACATAAATAAAAGGCATTGTCATTTACAATGCCAATAGCTTAAATTCTAGTAATTACGAGATCTATTGCATTGCAAATGCTTGTTTATGTTATAGTCTATTTCTGAAGGAAGCTGCACTACAGCACACACTGCTGTATGCTTACAGATTGTAAGCTTTCTCTATTTATAGGTTTTCCCAAGCATCGACAGAGACAGTTCACAATCAGGAAACATCCAGTAGTGCTTTTGGTTTGGAAAACATGAGATGGAGAGGGGGGGGGAGCGAGGGAGAGAGAGAGAATAGATAAATGCATGGGGTCTGCAATTCTGTACTTTCTTTTCCTTATCACATGTGACTTGGGAAGTCGTCAGTCGTCTTTAATAAAGAAACAACGTAGCCGCTCAACTCTAATAGTAAATGTGCAGTTGAGTTCTGATGTCAGAAGGCCAGTAGCTATGAGGAAGGGCGGGTAACAGAGCATACTTAAAGCAGTCCCAGAAATCACAGCGCAGCTACTTAACAGGCTTTCAGAGGCGTCAGGCCTTAAAGTTAATTGGGCTAAATCCTGCTTATTCCCATTTACTACCACCACGCCGGACGCTGCCCTTCACATCAATGGTGCTCGATTAGAACGGAAGCACATCACATTCCTTTACCTGGTTACCTAGGAATGAATCCAAATGTAATCATACACCAGCAAATCTTATGGACGGAAATCTTGTCCAAGCACTGACCTCGTTGCAGGCACAGATGTCGTTCTGGCAGATCTGCCACTATCAGAGCAGAACAGCCCTCAGAAAGATGCCCCCAATTTCCTCGAGCGTGGATACATATCGCTGCTTCCATAGAAGTCTCTTCCTCACCTGATCAGAAACACCTTACGCCCCAGCTGCCGGGAAAGAGTGGCGACCTTCTTGAGGGAGATGGATCCCTGGCACGAGGTGGGACTCTACAATATGGGAGACCTGTACCGTTACGGAGCTCTCCTCTCTACGGAGCTTCTTACAGACACTGACCTCCCTTCGGGACAATTTTTACTCTACACTTTATTCATCCGGTTGTTGGGGAGACATACAACAGAAACAAACTATGCACCTCACAATCCAATACTCACATGTAATGGGGAGCGGCCGATACCCGACGTGATGATTATCCAGCTTTTTACGCATGCATGCTGCAGTAACACTTACCATGCTGTGACAACACTGGCACATAGACTGGGGTCGCCCTTACACAGGTGAAGAGTGGCAGGTTTTTTTGGCAGTTTTTTTGGCATACACTGCCTAGTGTCCGGGAATGCTCGCTACAAATGAATACAATATTACATAATGCGCAGGGTCTACCTCACTCCCCAACCGATACTCTCCTCACTCCCCAACCGATACTCTCCTCACCCCCCCACCCCTCTCCGCCAGCTGACATCCAACTGATGCAGATTTCCTGCATATGTTCTGGATGTGCCCATCATATTCTCAGTACTGGCAGGGAATTGCAGCTCAATTAACGCGCTGCAAGGGCCACTACATGTTACAAACCTCGAAGGAATGCCTACTGGGAATGATACACCGAACCAAGAAAAACAAGCATTGAAGAAAGCCGTGAGCGAAACCGAAACCTGTTGTGGGGCGGGACTTCCGTCTTCTGAAGCCCGCGCCCACGGAGTGGCTGGCTTAGAGAGGAGCAGTGGTGACGCGTGGCTCCCATGCCCGAGGGAGAGCCCCGCGGAGGCTGCAGAGTCCTGAGTGGCGCCGATGCGGCGAATGGGGATAGTTGTATAGAGGTGGGGTGTCTCTGTATGTTTTAAAAATCAAATACTCTGCTTCAGCAATCTCGTCATGAAAACACCATGAAACTACTTTATGGCAGGCATTGCACATACCATAGCAGTTCCTAAATGATCCCTGGTCGAGCTAGCGCATTCTGACCCGCATCTCCTCTTTTCATCCCGGATGAAAAACGAGGTGGAAAGTGATTTGCCATACCTATTTTCCTTTTGCAAGAATAACAGCTGCCACAGTGTCCACACCCATATACTTCCAATGTGTTTTCTTAAAACCCCACATAGGCCTAAAACTGCACAAGGTAAGGGAAGTTTGATGAGGCAAGGATTATATTGATGCCTGGATTATACTGATGCCTTAAATTTGTTTTAACACATTGAGACATCAGTGAGTCATTTAACAGTCTTTGGCGGTAATGTGCTTCAATCTGTACAGTAATGGGAAACAATTACGCTACTAACATAAGTATGTCTTTGTCTTTAACCTCTGGGTTGAAACAGCCAGTTCCAACTATCATAATTGTGCCTTCCCTCAGGAGTTTTGCCTTGCTAGTCATTAAATAAAAGACACAGATGGACGGAATGCAGAGCAAATCAAAGATTCACCCCCAGTCAAGAGATCTGGGTTAAACTCATCGTTCTTTTGCTCACCATGCCACCCTAGTTCAGACCCAGCCATACGCAAATCAGTCTTGACCCTGTGCCTCATGGGAACAGTACAGCCGGAACTGCCAAACCAGGTACTCCCTGTACCGGAAACAAGCATCCTGGGACCGGTTTCAGGGCATCACCCCATATCAGCCAGGCTAGCTTGAATCCAGTGGCATGGTGAGCCTTGAACCCACATCTGGGCATACCCGGCCCACTTAGGGCAAGAAAGCAAAAGACACAGATGATGGACGAAACGCAGAGAAAATCAAACAGTCACCCCCAGTCAAGAGATCGGAGTTAAACCCATTGTTCTTTTGCTCACCATGCAGCCCAGTTTAGACCCATCCATATGCAAATCAGTCTTGACCCTGTGCCTCATGGGAACAGTACAGCCCAAACTGCCAAGCAGGCCTTCCCTGTACAGGAAACAAGCATCCTACGACCGGTTTCAAAGCATCACCCCCATCAGCCAGGCTAGCTGGAACCCAGTGGCAGAGTGAGCCCGGGACCCACATCTGGGCATACCAGGCTGGATAAGTGGTAAGTAACTTGCAGACTACAGACTTGGCAATCTTAAAATTACAGATAAGTAACTCGTCATCTTAAAACAACGGGAAGTGAGAGGATAGTACCAGCACAACCTCCTTATTCATATGAACTCACGAGCTAATGAGGTTGGGTTGCTCTTTCGTAGAGCAACAATATTCTTTACTCAAATGAGTAGCTCACATACATACAACTAGTATATTTTGCATAAAAGGAATACAAATCCCTCACCCAGACTAGGTGGCATGTTTCACCATAGGGGTGCTCCTCTGCCAGCACCAAATGGATGTGGGCAGGCGCATCCAGAGTTCTTATTATGAACAAGTACTTGTTTAGATATGAGAAAGGTTGAGGGTAAAATTACCAATAAAATAGTATAAACTTATTTTATTAAATTGGGATCCTATATTCTACAAGGTTAATAAATTAAGAGTGTTGGTGGAAAGTGATATTAGGAAACCTCTCTAATCACTCTAAAAAGGGCAACAGGTGTGTGCCCTCCTAAGCATGTCCAACCTAACTTACCCTATCTTGTATAATGTAGGTGGGAATGAAAAAAATGAAATGCCAGCCAATGATTTCTTGTATTCAGGACACTAAAAGGGAAATGTCTCAATCTACTGGTAACTAGAGATGGAAGCCACCAACCTGCTGGATGTTCCTAAGGTAGGCTCTGTAATGTGACATACTCAGCAAAAACGAAACACCTCTCATTCTCCGATTACGACAATTGAGATATTTCTCTTTTAGGATAGCATTTGGAGTACAAGAAATCCTTAGCTGATGGGGCATTTTAAGGGAGATAAGGGGGATGTTCTAATAATAACTTTCACCCCATTCTTTTAGCTTTTAACCTTGCAGAAGATAGAGCCAAATTTAATAAAATATTAGAACGTGTCCTATTCTTAATACTAGTTTAACTTTACCCTCAATTTTTCTAATATCCAAACAAATTATTGCTCCTAATTAGAGCTCTGGATGAGCCTGCCTAGGGCTGGCGAAGGAGCACCCCAATGAAGAAACAAGTCAGGTAGTGTCTATGAAGGGTCTGCATCCATTGGAAAAACATTTGCTAGTCTCAGGTTTACAATAAACTCCTCAGAGTAAAGAAGATAGTTGCTATACAAAAGAGAAACCCAGCCTAGTACATTTTTGATTAGCCCATCATGCCCCACATTTTAAGGAGAACATAGGGCTCAGCCATAACTGAATCGACCCTTCTCAGATGTTCCACTCAGACTTGGCTACAAGTCCCCCATAGTTGGGGATGGAGTGGCTTTTACACATAATTGTAATACTTAATTTCACTTTGGACAGAACTATTAAAACATTGTGTCAAATGTAACCCCTGTGACGGAGAGGATTATGGAGCCAGCCACATGTCAAGGAAGCCATGTCTGCATAAGGGGCCTTGAATTGGAATTAACAGCAATTAGCCTTTGAAAGCAGATGCAGAGAATGTTTATAGTGATGATTAACCTCTTACTATCAAAAGAGAAGCTAGGACTCCAAAACTCACAAGGTAATGTGTCAATCATCACCTGCGAAGCATGTCCTAGATGGTGGCTGAGAGGTGCTGATGCTTGGGATGGACGTTCACTGAAAGCGGGCTGGAAAAAATGCTTGGCTCTCCATATATTCTTCTGGCCTTACTTTCACCTGGAAAACCCCAACATACAAACCACAGCAACTGGCTCTGGAAAGAGCTGGGGGAGCAGGCCACACGGTCAATAGCAGAAGGGCAGCACCAGCTGGAAAGCAGTAAATTAGCTCCTTTAGCATAAATGGTGAGGCTGACTGTCATATAGAGAATACTGGATCTGTTTAAGTGCCAACTGGCAGCAGTACCCCTTTGTAGACAGAAGTCACTCTAGCACAATGTCTCCTAAAGAGAACAAGAAATGGGTACCAAAGTCCCTGAGCCATGAGGAGCACGAGAAGGTGATCCAAAGATGCCAGACAGATCTGTAGCTGCCCTAAACCATTGGGACACTATGCTAATACCTTCTCAAACGATTTGCAGCATTCCCCTCAAAGGATAAAATCCATTAAGAAATTAAATGAATTTTACAGCTACTGCCAGTTGCGATTTGGAATGAGTGATTGAACCCATTCTACGATCCACAAAGGCTTCACCAGTAAGAAACCATTTTGCGGTTGCTAACCCAGCGTTTCGCAAAATAATTTGCCACAGCAAAATAGTGATTTCACATATATTAAACCGAACTAACAGAATAAAATATAAATTAATGAATCACAGGTTTCACAGAAATCATTCAGGGTAAACAGGCATAGCACAGTAAAAACAAACTGTTATGCAACTAATGGCAACTCAGGAATGTGATCGAGCTGTGCAGGACCTGCGTTTTAAGGTGAAGCCATGCTACTGACCCTAGTCATAATCGCCAGTTGACCTGTGCATAAAAAAAAACACTTCAATACTATAACATTTTTCTTTGTGCTCGATGAATATACTCAGAGGAAAACAAGCAGCTATTAATGGTACAGCTATGTTCTAGCTATGATAAAACATTTTAAGCAGTCCCTACTTCCTCTACTAGTACACTCTTGGGTAAATACCATTCTGACCAAAAGCTCAATAAGCCCACATTTCTATCAGAGAGGAACGCAATTGAAACCTATGACCTAAGGTGACAGACTACTTAATAAACAGCAAGAAGTGGTATTCAGCAAGATAGATTGCAGTGAATAAACCACAACACAACTGAGTCAGTCGGCCTAAGTCATAGCCTTATATCTTTAACATTCTTCTTAAGGTGATGAGAACTGATAAAAAAAAAGTTTGGGCAAACCCATCAGCAATATATAAAACTATAAACCATAAAAGTTCAATATTTAAAATTAATAATATTTAATGCAGCTTCATTTTAATTGCTGCCTTCAAAACTACATTTGTACTTACCAAGAAGGGGAAGAAGAACAGTATAATTGTAAGGCATCACAAATAGATTTACACAATTCAGTGCTGTGCTGGCCTTCAAGTAACCAAAGGGGTGGCCCAGTTCACTATACTTTGCACTGTTGCTCACATACACCTAAAAAAATATTTATATTATTATTCATTTTCAATAAAAGAAACTGAGCATTCTTCAAAGTACATACAAGTAACAAATATGTGCAACAAGAACCTGATAACATTCTTAATACTGTCAAATATAAACAGTGGCTCTTAACTTTACCATCACTGATCTACTAGCAAGTGTGTTCTACTTAAACACAAGATCACACCAAGACCTGAGGCAGGGTTTACCTTCAAATCAGAATTTAGTTAATATTGTGTAACATGTAAGCAAAGAGTAACCGGTGACTAGTTCATCATGTGTACCTTTATTAAGTTGATATCTCTGCCTATATGACCAATCGTGGCACTGACTATTTCCAGTTATATCTCCCACCTGCATTTTCTTTCAATGCTATTTTAACAAAACATACCCACCTGTTTAAAAGATTACATAGGTTATGATCACGTCTCTACGCCTGCTGTTCCTATAACTGTCAGTCATTTTGGTACAATTATAAAGCAGTAGGGTATTAAAAAAAATTAACCGGTTTACTCACATCATCTGGATTACAGTGAATGTTTTGTGTTAAGCATACCCATTCCGCCCCTACATGTTATTGATAATTTCAGAGTAGAAAACCATAAAAAACAGACACAAGGGAGAGTGTTTTGAAAGGTATTTTTTCCATTACTAGGAAACAGATTTCCTATCTGGTGTAATATAGGCATGTCATTTCAAACGAAGCATGGGCTGTTCAATTCTGAACTCTACACTTTTGCAATAGATATGTTGGAAAGTGCTTTTCATAAATTGTTACAATAATATAGGCAGAACATGACCGCAAAAGTAAAGCAATTTTCAGCAAGCAGTGGAGCAATAGCAGTTCCGGTTTTAACAGACATACATAGTACGTCACAGATGTATAGATCCTTATTAAAGACCGCTCCAAAATTACAAGTTTTATCACCAGAATTATAGGAATTACCAGTTCCAGAGGCAAAATAAATTAAATATGTAGTGTTGATAGAGCCCAGGAGAATTCGTTTTTGTAACCACTGAGGCACAGTTAAATTTCTACATTCAAAGGGTGAACCCATGAAATGCAGCAAAGCAAGCTGAGAAAGTTGCATTGCATCGAGCTAGAGGTGGAGTTGTGCACTGTCCGCGTTCATGTGAAATCCTATATATCAGGAGTCCAGGGAGGAAGGCATGTGGGCTTTGAAGAGTTGGTGACAAGACTGAGCCTATCTGTTTACAGGTTTAGCAAGAAACAGGCCCAATGGAAATTTAAAAAAAAAAAAAAAAAAAAAAAAAAAAAAAGAACTGAAACATGAGATAGCTCTGGTAAGACAAATATTAAGGTTGCATGAAAGAATAGGTGGTAACCCATGAAGAACATTTGTCTTTAATGATAGGTATTTTAACAATAGATTGGAATTATTAGAGTGACTGCCTCTAAAGGAAGTCTAATGGAACTGTAAGCAAGCCCTGACTTTTGCAAGTCCCGACTTTTGCATGGCCCAACTTTTCCAAGTGTGATGTGCAGCAAACAAATATTCATGATTGTGGCTTGCAAGGGCTAGATGCTCATTTCAAAACAGCAATGAACAAAGTATTTCCATTCGACAGCATAACATGCTGGAGTAGTCAAGTTTTCTTACTATTAGCCTGCTGTCCTGTGTAAAGCAGTGAACATCCACATTCTTGGATCTCACAGGTGACATTGTTGGCATCTTTGACTCTGGAGAGAACGGCTGACGTTTGTGTTGCATTAGATAAGTTGGAAGCAGCTGCAACTTCAAATGGATTGGTAGGCTTATTGAGGAATAGGAAGTAACAGCTGTTTCCACCATTGGGGGGAGAGCAGAGCATTATAGGTGCCTGTTGCATTCTCCTGATCACATAACTAATCAGTTGTAGCGTGGAAAAACATATGCAAATGTCTTTGGTCAGTTAACCCACAGGGCAAAGGCACCTGGACCAAAGCTTTGCCATTATACAATCTGGTGTGCCTCAGCGGCAGAGGTATTCCTGTAGTACTTGAGGATTCATCTTACATTCATGTATTGCTAAGAACTCATCCTGGGGAGATTTGAAAGTCAATGTCTACTCCTTGAAAGTATTCCGCCAGTAGACATACCCAATGACGTATGGCCCACTGCTAAAGCTAGCATGCAAACTGTCATAGATGCAGTGAGCTAATTCACCTCAGTTTCTGCATTTAATACATTTCAATCATGTTTACAGTGAAAATTAGCTCAACCCTGTGAGAAATTTGCAACAAGAAAGTGCTGGGGGTTATTTGTATTGCTACAAGTCCGGGACACTGGTGTGCAGAAGACCTTGCTGTGTTGGCCACCGTTCTATGAATGTGAGGTCTAACGTGTGAGTAGGGAGGATCTTTGTCATTGGCCACTTGCATCTGTAGGCTGAGAAACAATCTGTCCAGTAGCTCTTTTGGCATTCCACCACTGCAGTTTGTGCTGAACACTGAGTTCCACCAACAGTAGATCCTACAAAGCTCCATTCATTTGTGATCAAGGCCACTGTTGGAGTTAGCTTCTTCATTTCAAAGAAATACAAGAAGCCATGACCCTCAAAATACTCATAATCGTTCTGTCAGATTGTGACGTCTGGTAAAAGGAAAGTACCCTCAGTAAGGTATTGACTCTGGGCTGGGGCAATCTTTCAATGCCACTGCCTTGATTATCATCCCAAAGACAATCTATTTTTGAAGAGATTGTTTTGTATGGATGGTGAACCCTGACTGAGGAAGGAATAGAATTACTTGTTGAATACGATAAAGGCATTAGCCTCTTCTTTTCCCCTTTACAAGTCAGTCATCCAGGTGCAAAACTGTTTGCTGAACATTCGTCGATATGTAAACAACAATATATCGGCTAGTTCGTAAAGTAACATTTGAGTGCTGCAAAGCCTGTAAAGACTATCAGTTTATCAATATCCACTAGGATATGTTGGCCTTATTCTGGATATATTAGTTCAGGCAATGCCTATAATCCCCTTCCTACGTCAAATGTATAAAGAGATACCATGGCTGGAGATCAGCAAATTGAAAAAAAGGTAAACAAAAATAGCATGTGTAGGTTGAACACCAATCTGAAATTGGAAAGGACATCAATTGCTTAATTAAGTTGGGCTTCTTCTAATGGAATGTTATACAGATTATAGGTTGCCAAAACGTAGCATGTCAGTAATCTGGCTGCTGACATTTTTTTTTATTCTAAAGTGCTTACAGGAGCTAAGGGGGTGTATCTGTCTAACCTAGAAAAATTCAAAAGCTAGATTGTAAAACGGAATGGATTTGTGCCCAAAGTGTACAGTGAGTGACTGACAGAAGGCATCCAGACTTCACCAACCCCATGTGTTGCTCTAAAATCGACAGAGGTCTAGAAACCACTGCTGAACTTTGACCTGCTGGAGCCATGAGGATCTCTCTCAACTAAGTTTTGCAGTTTAAGTGGAACCTTCCAAAACCAGATCAACGTAGAAAAAATGCACAAGCTTGGAAGATACAGCATTTATATGAGATATAACTTCACTATAAAGGCTCAGAAGTCTAGATATCTTGCTTACTGCTTGTAAGTGAAAAAACAACAGCGTGAATTGCCCTTTTAAAATATTTCTTAAAGTTCCTTATTTCCCTGTATTTTATTGATGAGGAACTGTAGAGAGTATTTACTTGCAGATTTGAGACCCCTTTAGTGTGGATCATAATGATCATCAGACAGCGAGCTATGAACCAGCAAGAAAACATTTGTTTCCTTGGGGGAATTGTATTAGGGCTGTTGTAAAACCTTGCATGCGGAGCATTTGCCCGAGTTAATGGCAGACTTTGTAGAGGAGAAGTACCTTTAAAACTAAGAAAAGACTGACAAATGTGTCATGCAGAGCCCTCCTCAACACTAAATCCTTCTACAGACTCATCTAAGTTTTCATTGGAATAAAATGACACAAAGGTTAACCAACCACCCCCTCCTTAACATTTTGCAGTTGAGATACTACCATGGACTAAGGGAGACGGATCCCTACCTACTTTGACACCAGTGCTCATATATAGGTCTAAAAAGGCTACCATTGAAAGATATAGAATAAAAAGTCTATGAAAACAGGATAATTGTGCATTGAATCACAGGGTTTGACTTCCTTCATATTCAACACTACAAGCTTATCCCAGCTGTCAAGTACTGGATTTCCTGTATTGGCCTAATAAGGCAACCACTTTGGATTTACAGAGTAACATATTCCACAGTATGCTGGCCATGACTCTCAAGGGACGGCATGTCCGAGAAATATATCAAGTTGCAGAGGGAGCCTATCTACGAGTTGTAACAAATTAATAAGAATGATCCTCTGGAAGTGATGGGACAAATCTTGTAGAGAATTCTCATTATTAAGCTTACTTTAAAACATGTTGTCATGGGTCATTTAACGTCATGGTGTTCTTGACAACTTGATTATCTCTACATCTTCATGTCGTGAGATACCCATGTAGCATTATTGGCCTTTTGAAAGCAATGGACCTTGGAGAAAAGGGGGGCTGGCGGGGGTCACAGTACGCAGAAGAAATACGGGACAAGTGCTAAGCTGCTCCATAGCCACTTTATTGCGATGGTGGCTTTCAACAACTCCCTCACTTGGCACAGAGTAACAGGTCAAACCCCTCCCATAAAAAAAACCCCAAAGCAAGAGTTCATGTAGAACATTTTCATAAATCCAACTCTGGCTTTCACTGTGGATGATTTTGTGTTCAAAATAGGCAACTGGTGATTTAGAGGCAACACATACATGTTAAAAAAGCTGCCTGTTACACAAAATGGACACACTACATCTATGGCTATTCTAACACACTGACTTCTTACTCTCCTCCATAAATAATATTGTGAAACACAACCAAATATGGTTCTCTGAATTAAGGTGCAACTTTAAAACGTTCGCAAAGGCACCCAGCATGTGCAAACCCCCTCCATAACACGCACAGGCCCCACCTCTTACAGGCACATCACCCATCTCAGCCAACTTTCTGCTTTACCCAACTATTAGCAAAATGTAGAGAATTTCTCTTGATTTTTCACCTTTTTTGAGCATCAACTCCCATTGTTTGGCATCTCCTCTTCCTGGAAGGATTGTTTTTGGTTCTACTAGGAAATTTGAACGCCTAAACGTCCTGTTTAATTCAAGCTACAATCCCAAAGATATTAGTTATCCAGGCTCAGCCAAACTATTTCTTGGTTCAGATTTATTTCCCTGTACTGCCTAAGTGTTAATCTTGCAGCCCAAATCCCTCTAGTGGCAGCAGAACCCAAGTCTTCATATAAACCATGGTAAATTCGCTGGAACACGTCAGCTACATTTATATTAGGTTTTAAATGGAGCCAAATCTATGATGTTCACACCAGTGGTTGAATGGTCAGCAGGATAGTCAGTAGTTTCTTTCCCAATATTTGTGCTAAAACAGTCAGCATAAATAACTTTATCCTATCTTTTCCTGGGTCTCACCTATTCTCCATCCTGTGACAAACAATTTTACAGCAATTAAGAATGAAAACGCAGCATCACGCTGCAGACGCAAACAATGTCTTGAAGAATTTCTTGGCTAAAACTTGCATCACTGTGAGAGGAAAACTTGAGAGCATAGCATCCTATGTGCCCAGTCAAAACAGAAGCGCAACGAGTTCTAGCTGACCAGATTGTTCCATGTCTCAGAGAGAAAGCACTGGGACAGAGCAAGAATGATGGGAAGACACTTTTCTTTAAAATAACTCTTTGGGGAGAAAATGGAGTTGGAAAAACCACTGTGTCCTTCCAGCGACTTCAAAAAGTTGTGAAGCTCAAGAGGCTTGCAGCTTGTTGTGGTCACCAAGAAAGAAGTCTTTCACCAAAAATATTTGATGTCATAAGAGACAGTCAAAAGGACTAAGGATAAACCTCGTTTGTGCCAAACTGAGGTTACAATAGGCTGAAAAGCTCCTGAAAACAGGTGCATTAGGACTGTCCGGTTTGTTTTGGTGGCCTCACTGGCTACGGAGAAGGTCTAAGCAGGCCTGTTTTGATAGGTCTTCTCGGTGTTCACATTCACCTCCATTTCATACCAGTGACATGCCAAAATGGTCATACCATACACTGGGCAGGCAAGTAGGTTTATGTTTCTTCTTGAGTGCCTAATGTCAGAATATGAGTGATTTATTTCGACCCTATGTTGTAGCAGACATTTATTGGTGAAGAGCCTTCAAGTTCTGCAAGGAGAGACAGAGGTTGAAGTGTCAGCCACCGTGAAGTATGCATTCAAGCTGAACGGTGCTAGCACTCTCCCTCCTTCAATGTAAATTTCTCTCTTCTAGTCCAAGTAGATGTGGTCCCTTAGAAAGAAAGCGTTCAAATCCGAGACCCAAACTAAGGTGGCTAAAACCGGAGCCACTGGGTTAACCTAGCACCGTGTGATGTTCCTTCTATTCAGAAGGGCATTAGGGGGTTCAAATGACTTAAAAATAAAATATAGTGGAGTCCAGCATCAGACTGTCCCCATCTCATCTAGGCACCCTGCTCATCTAAGAGGTAAACTGGTCATAATTTGTGTACAAAGTTGTAAAGTTAGATGGCTAACTCCAGCCTTCAAAGTGGAGGTTGAGTTTTTCATGGAGAATTTCACACTCTTCTGAATGGTGGGAGACCATTTCCGGCAATTTTCTCTGATGTTGTTGAGCCACAAAACATGCAAGACTTGGCAGAACATGCAGTTTTGCAAGGGCGCTTCCTATGGGGCCACTTCTAGCCAGTAGAGCTGCAGTGTGTGGATTTATAACTTAGAAGAGTGCCGTGGTGTGCTTGTGTGAAGGCCCAGCATTGTGCATCTCACCACTTGAATGAAAGCTTTCAAGCTTTAGAAGATAGCTTTCATCTCCAACATTTGTGCAGGAATGAATCTGATTTGGCAAATAGATGGAGTACAGAAAAACAAAAACTTCATGCTGTATCAAAGCCGCTATCCCTCTACCACACCCCTGGGAGGGCCTTCTTTGCTTGCCATCATTACCTTTGGCGAGTCATATGTACAAAGGAAGGAATTTGACTATTGAATAGGAATGAAATAGAATAGAAAATTTAATTTTAGACCTACAATCTCCTTGTGCCAGTAGTCTCTTATTTATAAACATTATGAGTGATTAGAAGCAGGGATCAAACCTGGGATCAATACAGGCTTCTCTACTTGACAAATTGTATAATCCTAGGCAATGGCTTCATTACACTTTGTTTTGGTTTTTTCGTCATCGCATGTGAGAGCACCCTCAAATATGAGTTCAGGAATTGTGCTGCAAAATCCTTTTGTGTTCGCTTTAATAAACAAATATGTTACATGTAAAATATTAACAGAGACCATGTTGAAGGTGCACAAGACAACGGATTTGGCTCACTAATGGAATTATTGCCGGGGGAATGGAAGGCATGAATGTTTCCTCGTTGATTTTTGAAAACTATCACTTAAATACAAATAAAACTCCTTTATTTGTGATGTACACTTTTTTGACTATTGAAGAGCCTTTACAATATTTTTGCATGTTTGTTGCACAATACCTTTAAAATGAGTGTGTTCCTAAAGATAAATGGTGTAGGTCACCTTTTACTTCAGTTAATGTGAAAATAGTTACGGTTTAAGGCTTGTGAATGTCACTGCTAAGTCAAATAAACAGCAATCCAGGGGGCCGCATGTAAAGGTCAGGAGGGCCGCATGCAAAGGTCAGGAGGGCCGCATGCGACCCCAGGCCGTACTTTGGGTATCCATGCTTTAGAGTACCTCGATGAAGAATAACATTACTTACCTGGGATGGAGGTCCTCCATATTGATATTTTTCATAAATTCCCATGTTTAGATCATCCCAGTTGTCGAGCTTGGAATCCAATGGCAACATCACAATAGCAGTTCTATATTAGGCATAACCCAAAGGCTAAAAACGGTGGCTTTTTAATAACCTAGATAGGTCACTAAACTTCAACCAATCGGAGACAATCCTGAAAGGCATCATTCAGATTTCATGGAGCGCACGTGTGAAGGAATAACAGATGCCAATGAACCTCTCGTTCATTCAGATGAAAGAGTACAAGGGTTCAAACAGCAGCTCTTAAGTACCTTTTGTCTCATTAGAAGGGAAAGCTGTTACTAGGCAGTCTTTTTTTTGTAATGTGTTCTTTGAAGAAGAGGTTGGTGTCCAGGGTGAATCCAAGTGATTTGGCATCTGGTTAGAGTTTGGGTTCGACGTTGTCAAGGTTCATGTCATTATGCCAGGCTTGTACTTTATCTTGTTTTTGGCAACTTTTCGGAATTCTGTCTTGGTTGAGGTGAACTTCAGTTAAACACTGGACATCCAGATCATGATGATGTGCAAGCGAATTTGAGGAATTGATTGTCTGAAGAAGGGAAGACTTTCAAGTACAGCTGTGTCTGATTTTTTTTTCTGAGGTGATGTTAATATCCAAAGTAGGGCCACCTTCCATGAGATGAACAGCTGATTGATTTACTGCACAGACACCATTCGGAATTTTGTTCAGAATTTATGACCAAGATGGCGGCACACTGAGGTGGTGGAAAGCTGGTAATGGTGCAGCTCCAGGAGAGAGTGTGAGGGTGGTATGCCTGCTGGACAGCTGGTCCACTGGGGCAATGAGCTCAGGAACCCATCAGGCAAAGGACTGCCTCCCAGTGCAGGAACACCCTTACATTTGATCGCTACCATTTAGCTCCTTCCCCACTGCTGAGAGGGAAACCAAAAGCGAGCCCAGGACTGAACGAATTAGCCAGAAGAGCTGTAGTTCCACAAGCCCAGCGACTGAAACCTATGGAAGAGGAATGCCCTGAATAGAAACAACGTGGCCCAATGGGCTGTCTGAGATAAGCAGGTGGCACCACACATAGGCCATCTGGAGCAGAGAGGGCTAATGGAGGCCAGGCGATTAGTGGAAGCCTGGGAGGGTGTGGAGCAGGCTAGCAGGGCCCCAGAGAGGGGATAATAGTGTGCCCCAAACAGATTAACACCTGCTCACCAAGGAAGATGTGGATAACCCAGAGTGTAGTCAGGCAGGAGTACCAGCAAAAATAAAAAAGGGATCTAGAGACCCACTCTGGGTAAATACTGACAGCGATCCGAGTCACTAAGGAGAAATCGTAAACTAAAATTGAGAAATCGTAAATTAAAATTGAATCAGTGGCATAGGATGTTGGTGAGAGCTGATCACAAGAAACTGGGGAACAGGGTAGAGGGCACGGAGTCGACACTTGCTCTGGTCTGCCCCACAGTCAAGAACAGTGACAATTTAAAAGCTGCAACAAGTAGTTATCTTTCTTACAGTCAAACCAAATGATGCAAAAGGACGTTCTAGGTGAAACAATGTAGGTCTAGTGGGGATCCCCATTAAGGTGGAGGTCCCTGTTTGGAGCAGTTTGTGGAGCAATGGTCGTTTTCCACAGTGCTAAGCTGCAAAGTCTCACATTTGTACACTGTGGAGTGAGAACGTAGGGTCCCAGGGAGCCCACCGTGTGCCTGCTGCAGCTCAGCATCCCATAGTAGCAAGAATGCTCACCAGACACAGGAAAGGTATCCTGTTAATAGTATGTTCCTTGCAGTTAAACACACATTTGCAACACCTCCACATGAAACATGTGTTGCTCTTTCCGGCTCTGCTTCGTGTTCCTACCAGAAGCAGCAAATCTCACGACTCCAGTGGCAGTGCGGAATTGGCTGGAACAAGAAAGCTACCCCAAGCTGACAGATAGAAGAAGGGAGGATGGAACAACAGGGTGGCAAAAACAGACACCAAGATGCAGAGGGTGCCAACGCTCCAAGACCACCCCAACCAAAAACCAAGCAGAACAGGAATGAGCAAAAGTAGTGGAGGAGGTACAACGGGGACGACTCTGGAACTCAGACAACAAATAGTGGGCCCTGGATACGGACTTTTAAGAATCAGACACTGGTACCATCACATCGGGTGCCGACGCAGACAAAGCAGTCCTGCCAGTAGTCACTTAATTGACAGCAAAGGACTTAATATGATAATTACTGATGGGGGACGAATAGCAAAAACCTGTTTACAAGGGGCGAGGGCGAGAGTTTATAGTATCACGAGATTCCTCCTGCGGGCACAATGAACACTCACACCATATAGTAATAGTTCCCTACAACAGTTGGCAATGTATATGGCACATAAAGAGGGAGCACCTCAAGCATTTGGGTGGCAGGTAGATGTAAGCATGCAGAGCAAGGAGACGGACTGGGGAGGTTTCATAAGTTGTTACAACAAGCATGGTTAAACACTAATTTCATGGGGAGGAACCAGTGTGGACAATCCTGAGGGTTCCCAAAGAGGTCGCAGGGGTACACACGCAGTAGGGGTCCAGCCTGTCCATGAAGGTACTCTCTTAGAATATGAAGGGCCTGGGTAATAAAGTGAACCGCAGGATGGTAACAAGGTACCTGACGCGCGAGTCCCTGGATTTGGTTCTTTTACAGGAGATCCACTAGTTGGGCAACAACTGTGTCTTTCAGGGGAGGGATAGATTTAAAACACTGTTACATGCAGGCTTCACAGAGGGTTTGAGGGAATATTAGTTTGTAGATACCCGTCATTTCAGGTGATGTGAACGTACCCTTTGGGTCCCGGTGGCAGTGAGGGGTACATGAAATGGAAAGGAACTGTTAATGGTCTCTTGGTACCTTCCACGGGTGTGCAGGAAGCAAGGTTGGAATAATTGGGAGACTAGATCGCTGAACTTCCTGATGTTTTCTTGATAGTGGGAGGTGAGCAAATTCTCACCCTGCAAGGGGAGCTGGATAGCATTGTCAAAAGCAGGTTAAGGCTACAAGACGTGCAGCTGCAGTCCTTTACGTGAAATGTTGCAGATTAATTAATGGCATGCCAAACAACCAGACCCACCAGTACTCCTTTGCGCCAAATTCATCCCAATCACTCTCCAGTCTGGACTACTTCCTAGTACCAGTGACACAGGGAGGGAGGTATCGGAACACCATATATGTCTCAGGTGATTTCAGACAACTTTCCACTGATGACGAGTTTGCTGCGGGTACTGCCTTTCGTTGATTCAGGATGGCAGCTAGGTCTATGGGAACTAACAGACTGGACCACACGGAAACAGGCCAAGGAAGTGACAACACTGTACTTTAATAGAAACGAGGGTACAGTGACTTCCGGGGAGGTCCCCTGGAAGACAAAGTGAGGACTAGAGGCCATTTGATTGCCGATGTTGCAGGGAAAAGGAAAAAAGAACCCAACAGTCCTCCATGTGAAACTGCAAACCCTGGAAACACGGTATGTGACTGAAACGGACATCAAACACCAAGTATAAAGCAGATCAGGAGTATAAAAGCATTCAATATAACAAGGCTAGGACACTCTATAGAGCACAACAAGTCCGGAATAAAGAATGGAAAATGTGCGTTTGGCTGGCACAGAAACAGAGGAGTGCAAAGTGTGTGATGAAGATGGCACATGTGTAGACCTGAGGGAATATTTCTCATAATTAGCTCAATTCCTGTGGAAGTTGTAAACATCCTGTACAGTGGACTGAACACAGGCATCTTTGAAGAACTTTATAAATAACATCCCGATCACCCACTGGGGAGGCATACGAGGAAAAGATTAGATGAGGAACTGCAGACGGGAGAGATAACCGAGGCCCTTACCCAGTTTAAGAGTAGGAAGTCCCCAGGCCCTATAGGTTTCTCTTCGGAGTTCTTTAAATTTGTGAAGACATGGACGGTGAGACTAATTTGTACTATGTTGTAAGGATTAAGAGCTGAGGAAAGGCTCCTATGCAATCTCTGGCAAGCGACCATTATCCGAATTCATAAAACTGGAAAACTGAAGGTAGATCGCACCTCTTATAGGCCACGATCACTCAAATATTGAAACAAAAATACTGGCCAATATCTTGGCAAACCACCTACTGCAAGTGATTGATGATTTGATTGTATCAGACCAGTCTGTTATACAGGTTCATACAGGTCCACAGGGCCCAACCTGCTGCGCTTATTTGGTTGTCTGGCATGGAGAGAACGACTGCAGGACTCCACCGTGCTTCTGGCGTTAGATGTTAAGAAGGCATTTGACTCCCTAGAGTGGCAATAGCTCTTGGAACTGCTCAGTCGGCTGGGCGTTGGCCTCTCCTTTTTTGCCTGGATTCGGTTTCTATACCAGACACAACTGACTGGGTTTGGGTCAACAGTACGTTTGGCGTATAAAGTAGGGAGTGGGCTACAATCAGGGAAGCCCTTTATTCCCCCTGCTTTAGCATTGGATCCACTGGCTAATTAGTTTTTTTTCTGTGACGCTCTACTCTGAAGACTATGGAGGGACTTTGATATAATCTTGCTGTATGCTGAGAACATCTTGTTTTACCTGGCGGAGCCGCGGACATCCATTCCGATAATTGTCGAGATGTTCAAGGGTTTGGACACTTTGTGGGCCTTCACATAAACTGAACAAAATGCATAGCATACCCAATTACAGACTGGCAGCCGAAGAGGGACAGCAGTGCCCTTCATCTGGGAGGAGAAAGGATTTAAGCACTTGGAAATGTATGTTTACCACTGATCCAAAGTTGTTCCATGAACACAATCAGGAGCGATACTGGTAGAATTTAAACAGGACGTGGGGAAATGGTGCAGGGTTTCCTTATCGCTGTTGGGGAGAGAGGCACTCTATGAAATGATATACCATGCCAAGTTCTTCAATAGAAGTTGCAGTATTCACATTTTGAAGCAGACCGCCTATTCACAGTGGAGGAGGCTGAAGTTAGGTTGTTGTTGTGGTGAGGAGGGATGGGGGAAGATAGCTCTATCCACTATGACTTGGAAAAAGCACCAGGGGGTATTGCTCTCCCGAACCTGCCCCTCTATTACTGGGCAATGCAATTGCTGATAGTTACCAACCGGGCATTTGCAGGCCGACGCAAACCATCCCTAATGGTGAAGAGAAGGGGGAATGGACCAATAGGTTATCTAACGTACCAATATACAGAGAACAGCCTGTAACCATCCCAATCCCAACCATAATGGCGATTAGGACATTGAAGAAAGTCTGAAAAGTATGCAAGATCCCTTTTTTAAACACTACTGTCGGACACAGCAGCGCCAGAGGGACTGCGACAGTTAGAAGGCCACGGGAAATGTGGCATGCTACATATCCCCAATATAGGAGATACATGGGTTGAAGGGGAGTTAATGTCCTTTGCAGCCTGGCAAAAGCAATATCAGCTGGCTGGTAGCCAGTCCTTACAATACCTCCAGCTTCGAGAACTTTTGTTAAATGCGATAGGCCTTGGAATGTAGGGCCCTGGGTGTCCCCCTGATTAAATATGCAGTGACCCACATTTACACCACACATTGCTTATCAACAGTCAACCCCCATTAAAGGCTCGGAGAGAGAAATGGGAGCAGGATCTGGGCAGTCTGTATGACTAAGACAGGTGGGTTACCTGCAGGTATCCCAGTAAGGTCGCAATCTGTGCAAGCTTCCCACTGATCCAGCTGAAATTGTTTCACAGATCCTACTATAACAGGACCAGGCTGTTGCCATGGGGCGAATACCTACAGATAGATGTTTGAGATGTGTTAACATGTTACGCTAATGCACATAGTCAGCGACTGCCTGGGTGTCCCTCATGTCTAGAAGAGGATAAATCACAAACTCACTGGTGATGGGCGAGTCCATTATACTTGCCTCCCCTCTAATGATTCTAAGCATATGCAGAGACTTAACCCTCAATCAGTACACCCTCCTCCTGTGCAATATGGCACTGGTGGTTGCCAGTCATGTGGTATGTTGATTGGGAGGGCAGAGGAGCAGACAGCAAGACAGTGGGTCGACAATATGGTGTCAGCAAGCTGAAAAACTAATAAAAAGCTAGAGGAAGCCCACAAAGTCACCAAGGTTGTGGGACCTTGGTGAAAGGTGGAGAATGGCTGAACTGCGGTGTAGCAATCCCGGGTGCCAGCAGGTACAGTGGGGTCACCATGGATGGATGAAGCATAGAAGGGTAAACTCAGGGACGAAAAACAGAATGGGTGCTGGGGGAAGGGTTGTGGTTTAGTCTGATCTGAACAGGATACCCAAATATCCCCGAAGAGACAGCTGTAATAGTTCAAACACTGTTATAAGACAATTTGCATAATAAAACAGATTTTAAAAAGTGTGCTTCGTGTGTGCTTTCATAACTACTGAATGTGTACAGTTCATTTACAGGTATTTAACATTAGGTTTTCTATTACAAAAAATGGCATTCTACAGCCTTTCCATTCACTCTTTGTACCCCAGCAAGACTGTCGCATCATTTATTTTCCTTTCTCTTACTGGAAAGTGAGAGGGGTTTATACACACCATGTTAAAAAAATAAGCAGTAATCTTTCAGAACACATAGCCTGACATCTAAACTCTGTCTTTGAAGCACAAAAAATTTGACAAGATAAATACAGAATTTTAAGGCATCTTTATGCATTGCTTAAACTTTTATGACCCACCAAAAATCAGCTCCCACAGTTTGGGAAATACTGGTTTAGCAGATAGATTTCTGCAGTACAACAAAAAGTAACTGATTAATATAAAAAAACGTTTTGTTTTCCTAAAAAGTAAAGTAATTTTTAAATCATTAACTACAATCTTTCTAATAAACGTAACTACAAAAATGTAGGCCAATCGCTACTGTGGTAAAATGTTCATGCTTATCAAACCAAGTGTGCAATTTACCAGCATTTTAGTACATGCAATAAATACGCCACTATTAACACTTTCTAAAAGTAATTTTACCTAAATAAGGGAGACCAAATTTTCATTAAAACTTGCAATAACAACTGTAATTCAGGAAAAAGTGTGATTTTGTGTCAAACAATTTATTATTACAGACCATCCTTCTAGTATCATCATTTCAAAAAATATTTACCTGCCAGCAAGTGTGGGGCGCTTTCCTTTCAAGGATATATTGCGTTAGTGGTGAAGGTTCCAACTCATACTTGTCAAAAGGAAGTTTGTCAATTACCATTGGCTCACAGTCAGTGCAAGAAAACTTCACTATAGGATGCGATGTACGTGGTGGCTAAACAAAAAAGTACACTTATGACAACATAAACATGACATCAAATATTCAAACCATACATAACATTCTGAACAATACAAATGTTACATACAGCATTCACTATTAATAGCGGTTTATAATAAAAGCCAACGAGCCAACTAAGGCAATGGAAAGAAACTAGTTACTTACCTGTAACAAAAGTTTTGAACCTTGAGGAAAGTTACTGCTTTTCAAGCTATACTTCATCTTGATAGCTGTTTAGATCGAGAATAATTATTTGCATCTGAAATTAAAAATAATTAATGTAGACTCTGGACATGCTGAACAAGACTCTTGTTTAGATGTAAAAAAAACACCATGCCACAATATTAAAGATCATCTTTAGATTATTTTTATATTAAGAGCAGCCTCCTTCAACAACTCGAATGTTTGCATGGAACCAGTCATGTTTATGGGAGGTTGGGTAGGTTATGCAAACAGCAAAACTATTACTACAAGAAAAAATGTGTTGCTTTTACAACACAAGTCAGTCTATCAACATGCTGAGCACAACATGTCTTTGGGAGCTTCTGTGGGCTTCAGGCAGGTTAAAGGGTGAATCAGTCTTGAATACTTTTCGTGGTTAAGTTGAGAAGGTGCTTGGCAGTGGGGGCCACAGGCACTCATTTTTGGGGCCAGACACTTATTTTTCATCGCAAACACAATAGGTGGATGAACGGAGAAAACTTTTCAGACACTTGCCCCCAGTCACTATAAGATCTGGGTTCAATCCATCATCACGTCGCCACCCCAGTTCATACCCAGTCATATGCAAATCAGTTTTGACCCTGTGCCTCATGGAACAGTCCAGCCTGAACTGCCAAGCCAGATCTTCCCTGGACCAGAAACAAGCATTCTGGGGCCAGTTTCATGATAACGCCTTTCATCAGCCAGGCTAGCTTGAATCCAGTGGCAAAATGAGCAAGGGACCCACATCTGGGCATACTCTGCCAACTTAGGGCAAACAAAGCAAACACAAGGAGGTGATGGACGGAGAACAGAAACTTTCCAGATACTCCCCCTAGTCAATATTGATCTGGGTTAAATCCATCATCGTTCTTTATCTGGCTTCGCCACCCTATTTCATACCTAACCTGGCATGGCAGTTCAGGCTGGACTGTTCCTATGAAGAACAGGGTTGTCACGGGGCGGGGCGCCACAGTGTTGACATTGATGCTGATGTGGACTTGTGGTCAGCTGTTACCCCCTTTTCACCCCTTTCTGTTTCCGAAACACAGCCTGCCTCCTCCTGGCCGGAGGAGTGGCCTCGGACGGACAACGACACCCGCTGGGGAGACGAAGACCTGAAGGCACACGGACCCTTTAAATCCCACGGCGAAGATGACGAGGCTCCGCCCCACTGGTTTGTCACGGAGCCAAAAGGAGGTACGACCCGGAAGTCGTCGGACGGCGTTTCCCGAGGAGGAGAAAGCGTGAGTGACTGGAGAGCTGAGACGAAGACGGAGTACGGCGGGGAAGAGATTCTGACGAGCCCAGCTGTGGACTGCAAGCCAGGAGGCCAACGGACCGGCGATTCGCCCCGCCACGTTCCCGTGGGAGGAGCGTGGCTTACAAAGGTACGGGACAGTGTGGCGGGCTGGGTTGCACGTAGTGGTCAATCGAACATGTAGATAACCAGTGTACATGGTGTACAGGCCCCACAACCCCTTCCTTCACGAGCACGAAAGGCACAAGATCGACCGTGTGTACAAAACACAGCAGCACTTGGTGTCCCTCACTTCCCTGGCCCCCAAAGAGCTTTGAGAAGAACATCAGAGTGATTACTCTTTCTCCTTTTTTTCTTTTGCATCCCTGACCTGGGAGGGATTCCCTGACCCCGACGACCACCGCAGAACCACCGGTCTGGCGGGCTCCTATACCCGGCGTGGCACAAGCACCCTGGAACGACCTGTATTCCCCAGAGGCGTCAAGACGGAACCGGACAAGTTTGCCCGGTTGAGACTCTCCAGCAGAAGACGAAAAGCCTACCTAAAAATAAACCAGTCTTTAAAATCACTACTTCGGGTGTCAGACTCGCTCCCTTCTGCCTCTCCTGTTCCCAAACCCCTACAACTGGTGTCAGAAGTGTTATTAACACCTCAGTCCATCTGTACCCCCGAGATGGACGCCCTCGTACAACATCTGGTGAAGGGACAGGAGAAATTAGAATGGGCAATGGAGCATCAGATCACCACGGCGCAAGCAGACCGGAACTTGTTCACAAACACTATTACCGCCCAGTTGGAAAGCTTCCAGAACAAGGCGGCAACCCCTTTAAGCAATGTTACCAGGGAGAGCAGGGTACACATCCCCAACCCCTCGGGGATAGCCCTACAGAAGTATGTACATGGGGAAGACCCAGACGCGTGCCTCATGAACTTTGAACGAGCAGCCAGGGCGTTAGGATGGCCGGAGGAAAAATGGCCCTTCTTTCTGGCCCCCTTGTTGACTGGCGAAGCGCAGTTAGCATACCAGGTGGCCAACCCTGCAGGCACTGCTCCATACCACCTGATCAAAAACGTGATACTAGATCATTTGGGGTTAGATCCTGAGGCGTACCGCGTCCGCTTCAGAAAAGAGAAAGGGGTACCTGGGGAGAATCCGAAAACCCTCTTCTTCAGACTAAAAATGATGGCAGACAAGTGGTTGAAACCAGAGGCATGCACCAAAGAAGACATCCTTGCTAAAGTCTACTTAAAACAGTTCATGGAAGCCCTTCCGTACGGGTCACAGAGATGGTTAAGACAACACTCAGGGCGCTCTGTAGAGCAGGCCATCGAGATGGCAGCAAACTATGCAAGAGCCCAACCCCGGGGTTCGGGTTGGGAACACGATAAGTATACCAAAAGCCAGCCACCAGCCAAACCGGAGAAGAAAACAAAACCGATGATGGAACCCTCAAGACCCATACCATTTCGAATGGAATCTCATACATCAAGGGGTCCCCAATGTTTCGAGTGTGGTGAATGGGGCCACATAGCCCGCCTGTGTCCGAGAAAACACCCACCAGAGGAGCCGACGTAGGTCGGCTATCTCCCCAAAACAGTGCTATACTCCGCAGAGATGGGAACCTCATTCTACGCGAGTATGCGGATTAATGAACATATGGTGAAAGTCCTCTTAGATTTGGGCTGCAGACAGTCTGTGGTCCGGAAACGACTGGTCCTCCCCAGTCAGTATATCCCCGATACCCTCATTCACATCCGCTGCGTCCATGGGGACATAAAACCTTATCCCTTAGCCGACATCACCCTATGGCCAACAGATAAACCGGCTTGTGTGGCAAGGGTAGGGGTAGTTGACTCCTTGCCTGAGGACATGATCCTGGCGGTGGATAATCCTAGATTCCTTGCTTTCTTCCAAGAGACAGTGTTTGAACGCCCCCGGACTGTAGAGGGACCCAAGGCGGCATACATAACCCCTAATCCGTGGGTTCTGGATCGCAGCTTCAGACCCGCTCAAGCAGAGGACAGAACTCTATTCAATGCCTGGGAGGCCGCTCATGCCGACCAAGATGCCTCAAACCCCTCCTTTCCTAGGTTCGTGATACAGAAAGACCTCCTGTACAGACCGGAGGAAGCGGGAAGAAATCCTCAACTATTGGTGCCCTTGTCCTTCCGTGAGCAGGTCCTGTTCTTTGCTCATGCTCATCTAACGGTAGGCCATGCAGGGAAAGAGAAAACAGAGCATACTGCGACATTTCTATTGGCCAGGCGTATACCGGGATGTGCAGGAATATTGCAGGAAATGCGAAATCTGCCAGCGAAAGAACACCCTCAGACCCCCTGCTGCACCCCTACAACCAATGCCCATTGTCGGTATACCCTTCGAGAGGGTAGGTATGGACTTGATCGGGCCCCTGCCCAAATCATCTAAAGGACACCGTTACGCCCTAGTCATCGTGGATTACGCGACTAGATTCATGGAGGCGTTTCCTCTACGGGCACCCACCACAGCAAAAGTGGCAGAGAAGATTGTGGAACTATTCGCCCGTTTCGGTTTTCCCAAAGAGGTGCTCACCGACCAAGGGACTCCGTTTACATCACGCATGATGAAAGAGGTCTGCAAGTCCCTAAACATACATCAGTTGAAGACGTCGGTCTATCATCCCCAGACCGACGGTCTGGTGGAGAGATATAACCAAACCTTGAAAGCTACCTTAAAGAAAATGCTCTCTACGGAGGGCCAGACCTGGGATCGCCTGCTTCCGCTAGCGTTGAATGTGCTCAGGGCTCAGAAACAGAGCAGCCTGGGCTATTCCTCCTTCGAACTCCTCTACGGCCGTGTTTCCTAGATCCTTGCTGGAAATAACGAAGGACAGCTGGGAGACACAAGAGGCACAGGAGCAGACGTCTCTCCTGGAGTACACCCTGCAACTCCGCTCAAAACTAGGAAATGAATATGCTACTTACCAGTATGCATCTGTTCTTGGCATGTAGGGCTGCTAACATTCATATCTATTGCATAGATCGCCGCCTAGTGTTGGGTCCGGATGATTGCACATTGTTGTCCTGGAAGAGTCTTCGAAGTATCACGAGATAGGTGGCTCCTCCCCTGGACTACAGTGCGCATGGGCATCGACTCCATCCCCAGATTGTTTTTAGCCATTGTGGCAGAGATGGAGTGAAATAGTGTAAAGGATGGTCATGCTAATGATTGAATGCAAGAGAGTATCTGCAGCCGCTACGGGCACCGGGGAGGAGGGTGGGCGATATGAATGTTAGCAGCCCTACATGCCAAGAACAGATGCATACTGGTAAGTAGCATATTCAGTTCGAGGCATGTGGGCTGCTAAATTCATATCTATTGCATAGAATACATAGCAGTCCCTCCATTAACGGCGGTTGCCCGTGCCAGCTGCAGAAGTCTGAAAGAGTGTCTTGAGAACAGCCTGTCCTACAGCTGCTTGCTGCTTGGAATGCACATCGACACAGTAATGTTTGGTAAATGTGTGCGGTGTAGACCACGTGGCTGCTCTACAAATGTCTTCCAAAGGAATGTTCCCAGGAAGGCCATGGAGGCCCCCAACTTGCGTGTGGAGTGCGCCCTTGGGGGTATTATTAAAGTACGTTTAGCTTTTTGATAACAGATTTGAATGCACTTAACAATCCATCTGGCTATTCCTGCTATGGAAATAGGTTTGCCTTTGTGCTGTGCTGAGAAGGCAACAAAAAGTTGTTGTGTTTTTCTAAAGTGTTGTGTTCTGTCAATGTAGTACATCAACGCCCTCCTAACGTCCAATGTATGGAGCATTCTTTCCGCTACTGTTTGTGGGTTTTGAAAGAATGCGGGCAGGTCAATAGTTTGGTTGATATGAAACTGTGACACCACCTTCGGAAGGAATTTGGGGTTAGTGCGTAGTACTACCCTGTTTGAATGAATTTGTATGAATGGCTCCTGGATTGTGAGCGCTTGCAGCTCACTAACACGCCTGAGCGATGTAATAGCAATGAGAAAAGCCACTTTCCATGTCAGGAACTGACTTTCGCAGGAGTGCAGTGGCTCAAAAGGTGGGCCCTTCAGCCTAGTGAGGACCACATTGAGGTTCCACACTGGAGCTGGTGGTGTTCTCGGAGGAATGACTCGTTTCAGTCCCTCCAGGAAGGCTTTAATGGCAGGCACCCTGAAAACAGAGAGATGCTGCCTGTTCTGGAGATAAGCCGCTATGGCGGATAAGTGTATCCGAATGGAAGCGTACGCTAGATTGCATTTGTAAAGATGTAACAAATAGCAGATGATGTTAGGAATGGATGCATCCAGCGGGTTGATATTGTGTTCTGTACAGTAAAAGACAAACCGCTTCCATTTTGCTGCATAGCAAGCTCTGGTAGTGGGCTTTCTCGCCTCTCGTATGATATCCATGCATTCAGGAGGCAGGTTGAGGTAGCCAAACTCTAGGACCTCAGGAGCCAGATCGCCAGGTTGAGCTGTTGCGGATCTGGATGCTGAATGCCGCCATGGTTCTGTGTCAAGAGGCTTGGAGAGAGATGCAGCCTTTGATGCGGTACCACGGAAAGTTCTAGAAACGTGGTATACCATGGTTGGCGTGCCCACGTTGGAGCAACCAGGATGAGCGTCATCGAGTGTTTCTTTAGCTTTCTTGCCACCAGCGGAATGAGAGGCGCTGGGGGAAAAGCGTACACAAATCTGCCTGACCAGTTCATCCATATCGCATTCCCTTGCGATTCCGGGTGAGGGAACCTGGCGGCAAAGCTTTGGCATTTTGCATTTTCCCTTGTGGCAAAGAGGTCTATCTGTGGATGACCCCACCGTTGGAAGTACGGGTGGAGTACTGATGGATGTATCTCCCACTCGTGCATTTGATGGCTGTATCTGCTGAGCAGATCCGCCATCTGATTGTCCTTGCCCGGGAGGTGTTCTGCCATGAGGAAAATGTTCCTCTGAATGGCCCACTTCCACATGCTCTGAGCCAGATGAGACAGCTGTGGCGAGTGAGTGCCTCCCTGCTTCTGGATGTAGTACATGGCTGTCATGTTGTCCGTCCGGATCAACACGACCTTGTTGCACAGATGTACTTTGAAGGACTTGAGCGCCATGAAGATTGCCATCAATTCCAGGTGTTGATGTGCAACTTCTGTTGCTGAGTTGTCCAGTCCCTGCACCGTGTAGTGGAGCACATGAGCTCCCCACCCTTGGAGAGATGCGTCTGTTAGGATAATCTGTGGCACAGGCTCTTGGAACGGTCGTCCCTTGCAAAGGTTGTGTGGATTCCACCAATGCAGAGAGTTGTATGCCCGACCGGTCACCAACACTAGGTCTGTCAGTTGTCCCTGAGCTTGTGTCAACTGATTTGCAACCGTGCGTGCGGGACTATGAAGATGCAGGAGGCCATCATGCCTATCAACTGCATGAACACTCTCGCTGGTAGTGAGTGTTGCGGTCTGAACCTCTGGATCAGCGACTGAATGTTGTCGATCCTGACCGGGTTTGGCTGAGCCATAGCAGTCAGGGTATTTATTGTTGCGCCCAGATACTGCCGCACATGGGCTGGTTGAAGGTGCGACTTTGGGTAGTTTAGCGAGAACCCCAGACTGTGAAGGAGGCGAATGGTGTGGGACATGTCTGCGGTTCACTTTTGTTCCGACTTTGCTTGAACGAGCCAGTCGTCTAGGTAAGGGTAGACATGTATGTTCTGTCTCCTGAGGTGCGCCGCAACTGTCGCCAGACACTTTGTAAACACTCTGGGGGCAGTGGTCACTCCGAAGGGTAGGACTTTGAACTGATAATGCCTGTTTTGGATGGTGAACCTGAGGTATTTTCTGTGGGATGGGTGGAGTGGTATGTGAAAATAAGCATTCTAGAGGTCCAAGGTTGCTAGGAAGTCCCCTTGGTTTAGCAGGGGAAGAATCTGCTGCAGTGTAAGCATGTGAAAGTGTTCTGACAGTATATACAGGTTGAGGGGGCGTAGATCCAGAATGGGTCTGAGGGATCCGTCCTTCTTTGGGATAAGGAAGTACAGGGAACAGACCCCTGTGCCTTCCTCCTCCACTGGTACGAGCTCGATTGCGCCTTTTTGCAGCATCACCACTACTTCCTGCTGCAATAAGTGCAAGTGCTCTGCCGACATAGGACGTTGTCTTGGGGGAATGTTGGGTGGAGTGGAGGTCAACTCCAAACAATAACCGTACTGGATAAGCTGTCTTACCCACCTGTCTGTGGTGATGGATGTCCAGACTGGCAGGAACTGCTGGAGTCTCCCCCCGACAGGTGTTGGATGGTCGGGGGGCAGTGACAGAGAGTCACTGTTTGTTGGCGGCAGAGGAACGGGAGTTGTTGTTTCCTCTGCCTCTGCCCTTGGCACTAATCCCTCTGTAACCCCCTCTACCCTGCTTGGGGTACGAGGATTGTGCGCCACCTTTCGTGAATTGTGTCTGTTGACCCAAGTGTCCTCTGGTAACACCGCGTGCACCTGAGCGACGAAAAGTGCTCCCCCTGAATTGTTGAGACTGAAGCGCCCCCATGGACTTAGCTGTCTCATTGTCCTTTTTCATTTTCTCGAGCGTGGTGTCAACATCTGGGCCAAACAGTCTGTCAGGATTAACGGGCTGGTTGAGTATTGTTGTTTGAATGTCAGGTTTAAACCCTGATATGCGAAGCCATGCTTGTCGCCTTAACAGGACGCTAGTGTTAATCGCCCTAGCCGCTGTATCAGCCACATCAAGTGCACACTTTATTGCAGCGTTTGAAATGAGCTTTCCCTCTTGTATGAGCATTTCGGCTGCCTCCTTAAACTCATCAGGTAGGTGTTGAAGGAGCTGTTCTAGGGTGTCGTAATGCGCCCTATCATATTGTGCCAATAGTGCCTGTGTGTTTGATATACGCCAGATATTGGCAGCCTGCGCAGCCACCCTTTTGCCCGATGCCTCAAGCACTTTCGACTCCTTGTCTGGGGGAGGAGCTTCACCCGTTGTCTGGGAGTTTGCCCTTTTGCGGGCATTGGCGACCACCAACGAGTCCAGAGGCAACTGTCCCCGAATATATGCAGGGTCCCCAGGTGCTGGTCTGTATTTCTTTTCGATACGTGGGTTCACCACTCTCGCCCTGGTAGGTTCCTTAAAGATCTCTGGGGCATGCTTAAGGACACCTTTTAGCATAGGAAGTGTTTTAACTGTTCTTTCTGAGACAGAGAAAGTGTCAAACAAAAAATCTTCTTCCACCGGGTCAGCATGCATGTCCACATCATGATTCGCAGCTGCCCGCTCTATCAAGGCATTAAATGCCGCTGAATCCTCAGTTGGGGATGTACGTGCACCAAAACCCTGTGGGTCCTGTACCACCTGATGGCCTCCCTGGTCACCAGTGTCGTCATATGAGTCCTGTTGTACATCAGGGTCATTGTCAGCTGGGAAATTGTATTGGTCATCCTGGTTATCGTCCTCTCGCCCTGACTGGTTGGGGGAAGGTGATGGACTCCTCCTTGGTGGAGGCTGAATAGGTTCAACAAGGGCAGGAATGTCCTGTGCCGGCCTTTTCTTTTTCAGTGGAATGACATAGGATTCCAATGGTTGGGAAGTGATCTTTCGTTTATAGAGGGTCAATTTCCCGGTTTCGGCATCGATGTAATGCTCAGAGTGTTCTTCTGAGGCTTGATGTCGATCCAATCGGCCACTTTGTGTCGAAGGTTCTGACGTTTCAGAGAACTTCGGCACCGATTTGGTTGCAAATGCCTTCGGTGCCACCTTCGGCGGCAGAGTGTAGAGAAGCTTGGTTGAAGTCTTCGCAGGTGCGTCCACCGGTTTCGGAGCCGACGGCGTGTGAGTTGTCGACATCGAAGTCTTCTCCCGAATACGTTTGAGGGAGTCAGCGACCTGCTTTGTGAATGAAGCGGAGGGTTTGGTAACCGATGCCCCATGTCCGCCACTATCGGAGGACCTCGGTGTCGACGAGGTGGCCGCCGACGAATCTTCGGCTGCAACGGTCCGTGCCTCCGTTGTAGGCTTAGGCGCCGATGCCGTTGCTTTAGATTTGGTGTCTTTGTGCCGATGCGTAGTGCCTCCGGACTTCGGGTCGTGGTCCTGTGCTGGCTTTGCTTCGACCGGGCGTTTGCCTGTCGGCGCCGCAGTCGCGTCCGAAGGTGTTTCGACAGCTTTAGTGGACTTTGCCGGCGTAACCGTGCTCGACACGTGATGGACGACCTTCTTCGAGGACGGGTCCTTGGCCACTTTCTGCGGCGCTGTCGACTCGACAGCCTTCTTCGACTTCGGAGGGCCGGAGGGCGACGGAGTCCATGAGGGAGCAGGCTTTGCCATTTTTGATGGGACGTCGGCCATTTTAGGTGTCGTCGAATCCGAAGGTTTTGGTTTCGGTTTCGATACGCGCAATGGCGTCTCCGCTGGTGTGTCCGTGGCCGGGCCAGAAGGCGGGGCCGGGGACAGCGGTTCAGGGTCGTGGGTAAGGCCGAGTGGCGATCCCGTGACCTGCGGCTGAATCATGTAACTTTCGGGGCATAGCTCTTCCTCCGAGCTATCTTCCGCGGCCCCATAAACTTCTTCGTCGTCCCCTACCTCCTCGACGTATTCAAGGTCTTGGCTCTGTCCTTTGACGTGTTCTTCGGGATCGGCCTCGACCTCCGTCGACGGTGGTGAAATCTGAAGATGATGGCTTCGGCCTTCTTCTGCGGGGTCGTCGAATATGTCGTCGGGTGCCGGAGCCGCTCGCCGGGCCTCGAGGCGCGCCGCGCGCCGAAGCTTGAGCGTTTTCTTTGACCTGAACTTTGAGCAGGCCATGCAGTTGTCCTCGTCGTGGTCCGGCGAGAGGCATTTGTTACAGACTGGATGCACGTCGATATGTGGGTATTTGGACCCACAGACGGGGCAGAACTTGAACGGACTTCGTTCCATGGTAAGATCGTCGGGGTCTTGCTGCGACGAGAGGGCCTCGATGTCCGAAGAGTTACTCGACTCCGCAGAATTCTGACCCGAAGATTCGGATGAAGCTCGAGACCGCACGCGAACAATACCGACGCAGGTACGAAGGCCTTTTGGCCTTAAAGAAGTAAGTTTTTTCGATTCCGACAAGGAGACGTCGAAACCACATCCGAACCCAATGGCAGAAAAAAACAATCTGGGGATGGAGTCGATGCCCATGCGCACTGTAGTCCAGGGGAGGAGCCACCTATCTTGTGATACTTCGAAGACTCTTCCAGGACAACAATGTGCAATCATCCGGACCCAACACTAGGCGGCAATCTATGCAATAGATATGAATTTAGCAGCCCACATGCCTCGAACACTCGGATGTCTTGCGCATACGAACCTGGAAAAACAAAAGCACAAACAGAAGACGTATTACGACAGAGGGACAAGACTACATAAGCTCCAGGTCGGAGAATGGGCACTGCTGCTTCTACCATCCGTTACACATAGGAACGAGTGGGTTGGTCCTTATGAGGTCATCGAGACGATAGGGAACACCACATATAAGCTCTGGCTTTTCCCTAACAAGACCCAAAGCTACCACATAAATCTGTTGAAGAAGTGGATAGGACCGATACCGAGAGGCAATCACTTGGTGCTCCCAGAACTACCAGAAAAGGACTCCGGCCTTGAAAAACCTGGTTGTGAACACGGACCTGTCCACAAAAATGAAGGATCTACAGGACGTCTTACAACCCTTGTCCCCTGTATTTTCTGACTTCCCTGGGAAAACAACCCTGGTGGAGCATCGTATCGAAACACCCCCAGGAAAAACAGTAAAGCAAAGGCCCTACCGGATTCCCGCAACCAGACGAGAAGCCGTCAGGAAAGAGGTGTTGGACATGTTACTACTGGGTGTAATACGGCCGTCCAAAAGCTGTTGGTCCTCCCCGATTGTGATGGTCCCAAAACCCGATGGATCGAAGAGATTCTGTATGGATTTCAGGGCCCTGAACGCCATATCTTCATTCGAAGCATACCCCGGGTGGACGAACTGGTGGAAAAATTAGGAGACGCCGTCTTTATCACTACCGTTGACCTGACAAAAGGGTATTGGCAGGTGCCCCTCCGTGAAGAAGATAGAAAAAAAACGGCCTTTGTCACCGACGACGGACTCTACGAGTTCACGGTTCTTCCGTTTGGTTTACACGGGGCACCGGCCACATTCCAGCGCCTCATGAATCAGGTGTTGAAACCCTACCCATCCTTTAGTTCGGCCTACTTGGACGATATCGTCATATACAGTAAAACATGGGAGGACCACCTACAGCATCTACACATCATTCTGACGGCGCTACAGCAGGCAGGGTTACAGGTCAACTCGAAGAAATCACGAGTTGCCTTCAACAGTGTCAAATACCTAGGATATGTTCTCGGGAAGGGCACTATTGCGCCACAAATCGAGAAGGTGAAAGCCATTCAGAACACCCGTTTCCCGACCACTAAAAGAGAACTACGGGCCTTCCTGGGACTAATTGGTTATTACAGGAGGTTCATCCCCAGATTCGCCGAGGTAGCAGCGCCCCTAACGGATCTCCTACGACAAGACGTCAGACCCAGGGAAATACAGAATCCCTCTACGGAAGCCCGGGATGCATTTGATGGGTTGAAAAACATCATAACCACCGGCCCCTGTCTTAGAATCTCCCGACTTTTCCAAAACATTCATACTGGCCACTGACTCCTCTGACGTAGGGATAGGGGCAGTACTGTCACAGGTGGGCGACGACGGTGTGGAGCATCCCATTCTATTTACCAGCCGCAAGCTATTTCCTAGGGAATGTAGGTACTCCACTGTGAGAGTGCCTGGCTATCAAGTGGGCTATCGACAACTGCAATACTATCTGGAAGGGAAGGCCTTTGTCTTACAGACTGATCACGCTCCATTGAAATGGATGTATCAGAACCGAACACTGAATGCGAGAGTGCTACGTTGGTTCCTGTCCCTTCAGCCCTACTCCTTTTCAGTGCAACATAAAAAGGGCACGGAAAACTGGAATGCAGACTTTTTGCCAAGGGTCTTTCCTCTCCCCGATCGGGAGACTCCAGGGGGGGGAGGTGTGTCGCGGGGCGCCACAGTGTTGACATTGATGCGGACTTGTGGTCGGCTGTTCCCCCCTTTTCATCCCTTTCTGTTTCCAAAACACAGCCTGCCTCCACCTGGCCGGAGTGGCCTTGGACGGACAACGACACCCGCTGGGGAGACGAAGACCTGAAGGCACACGGACCCTTTAAATCCCACGGCGAAGATGACGAGGCTCCGCCCCACTGGTTCGTCACGGAGCCAAAAGGAGGTACGACCCGGAAGTCGTCGGACGGCGTTTCCCGAGGAGGAGAACACCTGAGTGACTGGAGAGCTGAGACGAAGACGGAGTACGGCGGGGAAGAGATTCTGACGAGCCCAGCTGTGGACTGCAAGCCAGGAGGCCAACGGACCGGCGATTCGCCCCGCCACATTCCAGCGGGAGGAGCGTGGCTTACAAAGGTACGGGACAGTGTGGCGGGCTGGGTTGCACGTAGTGGTCAATCGAACGTGTAGATAACCAGTGTACATAGTGTACAGGCCCCACAACCCCTTCCTTCACGAGCACGAAAGGCACAAGATCAACCGTGTGTACAAAACACAGCAGCACTTGGTGTCCCTCACTTCCCTGGCCCCCAAAGAGCTTTGAGAAGAACATCAGAGTGATTACTCTTTCTCCTTTTTTTCTTTTGCATCCCTGACCTGGGAGGGATTCCCTGACCCCGACGACCACCGCAGAACCACCGTTCTGGCGGGCTCCTATACCCGGCGTGGCAGAAGCACCCTGGAACGACCTGTATTCCCCAGAGGCGTCAAGACGGAACCGGACGAGTTTGACCGGTTGAGACTCTCCAGCAGAAGACGAAAAGCCTACCTAAAAATAAAACCGTCTTTAAAATCACTACTTCAGGTGTCAGACTCGCTCCCTTCTGCCTCTCCTGTTCCCGAACCCCTACAAGGGTCAAGACTGATTTGAACATGGCTGGGTCTGAACTGGGGTGGCGAAGTGAGCTAATAACGATGATGGATTCAACAGAGATCTGTGACGGGGGTAAGTGTCTGAAAAGTATCAGTGCTGCATGCAGCTCCTTGTGTTCGATTTACTTTTCAACATCATTTACCAAGAGAGTGGAGAAACACAGAACAGGGTAATGAAAGATAAAAAACGTATCAAAGGGAGAGAGCAGAAACCTGCAAGTGTGAGGAAGTGGCAGGGAATGTCTGTTAGTGGATTAAAGCGCTATGGGGATTCAATACTATACAGGCTTGGTATTTGGAACAGCGGTATTTAGTAGTGCAGACCGTGGGCATCTGACCAGAGATGTGGTCACCAGCATTCATTCTTTTACAAATTAGGCACAAAATAATTTTAACAAAGACAAACCACTGTTGCAGCCTGCCTTGATTTTGAATGAAAGAAATACTGTTACAATACCACGAAGGAGCTTGCCGTAAGTGCTCTTAAGTTCTACTGCACCATCAACAAAATATTGCTCCTAAAATGTGCATTAAGTGCTTTAAGAAACAGTGTCTTTTCTCTCCTCGCTGATGACTTGCCGCTTTTAATTCGAAGTTAATTGGAACATGACTGATAACGGTCTTGTTTTCCTGAATTCTACTTCTATATAATCTGAGTGTCTTTCTAATATAGAATGTTTATTTATTATCTTCTCCTGGTGGTGTATATTTAAAGAAAACTTACAATATTTATTTAAAATAATCACCCAAAAAGTGTTTTAAAAGTTTAGGTGTTACTTTAATACTACGGTCTCATTAAAACCACAATTTCTCTTCTACAGATAATAAATGCATCTTACCTGCTGTACGTGCTGAAGTGAAAGACCATAAAAAGCAAAACTTCATGTGAACATTCAACTAAATTCAGGCACATTTCCTTCTTTACCTGCATCCCAGATTTTATTTTCCAGATCTATTTTAGATAAGAACAGTAATCTATTCGCAAGGCAGTCGACATTATTTGTTCAGCCGGCATCTCCAATGAACACAAAATGGCCAAGTAACACACAGCCTGCTCTAGCATGCATGGATAGTGGCCTTCGAGCTCAAACTGGGCTTTTGGGAGGAGCATGAGAAACAAAATTCCAATCAAAATTCAAGACAAATCAATTTAAATTAATTCATCTGTTGAAGTTGAGGAAATACAGTAACATTGATCAGTCATGAAAGAACTGAATAGAGGTCAAAGATGGTTATGCATATCAGAAGCAGACTGCTGCAAATCATAAGAACCTAAGATGGGTAGGTGTTTGCTGGCTTACACAGAACAGAGAAAAGCAAGAGGAGATTGTGGCAGGGCTGGTTGGATATTAACTAACAGTAAGTGAAGTAGTCCAAGATAAAGTGAGGACACCCATTAGAATAACACTTCCCAATACTAAATAGTTTCTAGCACCTTGAGTAACCAATCTAAATCTTCCTGAAGTGGACAATCAATTAAAATATGATCGTGGAAAATTAGGTAGAAGTGAACTGAGCTTAACTTCCTCTGTGGAGGTTTAAAGGACCATTATTTTCACATTAAAGACCGCTATCTGCAAAGGATGATCAGTAATCTTAGTAACAGGTATCCTCAATGTTGTCAGCTCAGCATACCTGGTAGGAGAAACTTTCAAGTGAAAGATATATGTCATACCAACAAATATAGTTGATGGCCATTTTGAAAAACTGATCAACAGAATGCAAGGAACGATAAATGATGAGCAACACTGTGCGAAATAGGTTCAAATTTTAATTCAACTAATACTTGAAGAAAAAAAAAAGAATGAATTTAAAAAAACACAAACACCAGTATACTGATGTATATGGATATTGATGTAATGTATATTGATATTGATGTAGTACACTTCACAAGCTTATATATTTTGCAAATGCACATTTTCAGCTGCATTATAGCAGTGATCAAAAAAAGTTCATGTATACATCTAGCTACTTCGAGGTGCTTGTGAGATATAGTTAACATATTGCAAGAAAGTGTGGCAAACTGTTTCAGATGGCTCAACTGAAGGCTCAGGAGGCTAAGAATACACTGCAGAACAGGAGGAAAATCATGACGGTGACTTTATTACTCATTGTCTGGAGGCTCTTTTTGCTTTTTCAGTCTGTAAATAGGCCTGCAACCTAGTAATAAAGACCAGACAGCTTCAAATGATATTAAATTCAGAGCTTTACATAACTGAACATGATGGCACCACACATCTATTCATGTCCAACACATATCGCAACCCTAATCCCTAGGTGTACGAGTGACTAGTCGCAATGTTCTGAAGAGTTGCGAAGAACAAGTTAATTATTTTTCAGTAACCCGCTTTTTTTTTTTTTTTAAACACCCAGGCACCAGAACGCATAGGCAAATTTTCCAATAATTTCAATAATGCTGCCATGTGGTAGGTAGTGCTCTGCAATGACTCCCCATCACCCTATAAGTGACAGTAGCGAGATTCAAATAAGCGCTGCCCCTGCATTTTGACATCGGTTCCTTTATCTATTTATTTATTCAAAGTTTTATATAGCGCGAACAAGATCCTTACAGATATCAGAGCGCTTCACAAAGACAGGGCAGGGGCAGTAGGAATGAACAGAGATAGTGGGAGCAGTATAATAGTCACTAACATGGTAGGATAATAATAACATACATAAAACATATCAATATACAATCAGGTAAACAAGTAATATAAGACGGCACAAGTCATTGATCCCACTACAGAGGTGTTCAGGTACACCTTGGGTGTGTGGATGGCTTATACCAATGTCCTAGTATAGAGAGAACACTGAGTGGGGGCATCGGGAGAGTGAATCAGTAAACCAGAGTATCATATATTGGTCGGTAGTAAGAGAGTAACGTAGTAGTGTCCCCACCAAGTAGAAGTATAGTGCCAAAGGACAAGGTGAACAGTGATACAAAGCAATGCAGTCTCTCTGATCCAGCCCCTATAAGGTTCAGGAGATCTTGGCCAGAAGGATGGTTTTCACCTCTTTCTTGAAGAGTGCAGTGGAGGAGATAAGCCTGGTTTCAGGAGGGAGCGCATTCCAGATCCTGGGTGCCATTCCTGAGAAGAAAACAAGTTACTTACCTGTAACTTTGGTTCCCCAGTATTGGTAACTTTCATAGATTCCCATGCTTTGTATCATTCCCCGTCGTCGGAATGGGAGCCTCGGTAGTATAAAAAACCATAGAAACAAAAGAGAAACCTAGGCCTAGGCCTCATCTCATTTTGTATTCTATCCACCTCTTTTTGTGAAAAAGAGACCAAACTTTTGCCAGGACCAATCAGAGCAGCCTCACCCTCTAGAACCTTCCTGAGAGAGCTCAGAGCCTCAGATTTTCGTAGCCGTTGTGCAAACAGCCACTAACTCTGTAAAAGGATGAGCTTTCCCAGGGGAGGTGGGCGGGCGCATGGGAATCTATGAAAGTTACCAATACGGGGGAACCAAAGTTACAGGTAAGTAACTTGTTTTCTTGCCCCAGTATTGGAACTTTCATAGATTCCCATGCTTTGTATCAGAATAGCTAGCAGTACAGCACCATGAACACATTTTGTAAATACATGGCATCACATAACCATAGAAAAATACATAAAGTACAGTAAAAACAAACAAAATGTGCTCACCAGGATGGAGGGATCGTAGGGAAAGCTCACCTCTCAATGAAACAGATTACGCAGGACTGCCTGGCCAACAGCCGCATCATCTCGTCCTGCAGAATCCAGGCAGTAGTGTTTCGTGAAGGTATGAGTACTGCTCCACGTTGCTGCCCTGCAGATGTCTTTAATGGCAACTCCCGAAAAGAGAGCCACAGATGAAGCCACCGACCTCGTGGAATGTGCACGGACTCTGCCGTCCAGCGGCTTGCCCGCTTCCTGATGACAGAATTGAATCGCACTGGAGATCCAGCGGGAAATGCCAGTCTTTGCCAAAGGCAACCCCTTACGAGGTGCACTGTAGGACACAAACAACTGAGTAGACTTCCGAAAGGGACGTGTGCGCTCCAAGTAAAACTTTAAGCACCGTTGAATGTCCAAAGAATGGAGCGTACGCTCCGCAGGTGTAGAAGGATGTGGAAAGAAGGTTTTCAGAATCACCGGTTCATTCAAGTGGAACTCAGATGGCACTTTCGGGATGAATTTGGGATTAGTCCGAAGAACCAGACCTTGTTTAGTAAATTGCAGGAATGGATGCACTATGGAGAGTGCCTGAAGCTCACTCACTCGTCTAGCCGATGTTAGAGCTAAGAGGAGTGCTAGTTTCCAGGAGAGGAACTTTAAGTCTGCCTTGTGAACCGGCTCGAACGGAGCTTTCATGAGTTGAGCCAAGACAAGGTTGAGCTGCCACACTGGTGGAGGAGGACGAACTGGCGGATACATCCGGAATAGGCCCTTCAAGAATTGTTTAACCACCCTAGAGGACCATAAGGAAGGACCTGCCGAACTGCGTCGAAACCTTGATATGGCCGCTAGATGCACCTTTACTGATGAATGTGCCAAACCAGACTTAGCCAGAGATAGCAAATACGGCAGCAACTGATGAGGTTGGGAAGTGTAAGGATGGAGACCTTCCCGTTGACACCACAAGCAGAATCTCTTCCATTTTGCCGTGTACGTCTTGTTGGTACTTGGTGCTCTGGCATGAGCCAAGACCTCTCTGCATTCTTGAGACAAAGCTAGATGACTGAATTCTCTGTGTTCAGGAGCCACGCCGTCAAGTGGAGGGATCTCGGATCCGGGTGGAAAACCTGTCCCTGACTCCTGGACAAGAGGGACGGAATGGGCCTCAAGTGAATTGGAGGAGCTTGGGAGAGTCGCAGCAGTTCTGTGTACCAGAATTGTCTGGGCCACGCTGGAGCAATTAGAATCATCCTGCAGGGTTCCGCCTTCATTTTCTTGAGAACTCGAGGAATGAGGGGAATGGGAGGAAAAGCGTAAAAGAACGCGCTGTACCAGGCCATCGAAAGAGCGTTCCCTAGGGACCCCCGATGGTGAACCTTGCTTGCGTAGAACCGGCATTTGGCGTTCTCCGGCGAAGCAAAGAGGTCGATGGTCGGCATCCCCCAAACTGAGAACACTCCGTCGAGAATGGATTGATTCAACTCCCACTCGTGAGTCACTTCCGTCTGGCGACTCAAGGCGTCCGCCTTGACATTGAGAGTTCCCGCCAAGTGCTCGGCTCTCAGAGTGATGTTGTTGTGAATTGCGAAATCCCAAATCCGTTGAGCTTCTGCGGACAGAGTCTGCGATTTGGTGCCTCCTTGTTTGTTTACATAGTGCATGGCCGTCGTATTGTCCGTCCGGACCAGCACTGAGCGATTGCCCACTCTGGGTAGAAAAGCTTGCAAGGCCAACCGAATGGCTGTCAGCTCCAGGAAATTGATATGGCACTGCCGCTGTCCTGGACTCCAATGGCCACTGACTTGAAGCTCTCGGAGCACTGCACCCCAGCCTTCCAACGAGGCGTCCGTGGTCATCACCATGGGTGAAGGAGAAATCCTGAACGTTAGGCCTTGGGCGAGATTGCTTTTCTGAAGCCACCATTCGCTCGCTGTTCTCATTGTTGATGTTACGACAACCCTGTCGTCGAACGACCCCTCTGCTTGGCGCCATTGCTTGTCCAGCTCCTCCTGTAGAGGACGCATCCTTAGCCTGCAATGCGGTACTAATGGTATGCAGGAGGACATCGATCCGAGAAGGGATTTGTATTGGCGGACCGATAGGACCTTGCTGCGGCAGAGTAGTTGAGCCGAAACCATCAATTTTTGTTGTCGCTCTTCTGAGGGACGAGCCGTACAATGCGTGGTGTCCAGCACGGACCCCAGGAATCTTGCAGATTTGGAAGGCAGGAGGACTGACTTGTGTTCGTTCAACTGAAGGCCCAGGCAGCGGAACAAATGGAGGCAAGTAGACACGGCTTGCGAAGCGTCCTGGAAAGATGGTGCCTTGACGAGCCAGTCGTCCAAGTAAGGGAAAACTTCGAGAGATTGTCGTCGAAGGAAATCTGCCACCGGTGCCAATACTTTGGTGAACACTCTCGGTGCCGATCGAAGGCCGAACGGAAGCACTTTGAACTGGAAATGGCTCTTTCCCACTGTAAAGCGAAGGTATTGTCTGTGAGCTGGGTGTATTGGAATATGGAAATATGCGTCTTCTAAATCCAGCGACGCCAAGTAGTCGCCTGGATTTAAGAGAGGAAGAATTTCCTGGAGAGTGACCATCCTGAAGGAGAGCTTTACGAGATAGGTGTTGAGCTCCCGAAGATCGAGGATGGGACGCCAAGTGTCTTTCGTCTTCCGCACTAGGAAGAATCTTGAATAGAACCCCCGGCCCCTCTGAGAGAGCGGGACCGGTTCTATTGCTCCTTTGAGGAACAACTGGTGGGCTTCTAGATGTAGTAATCCTAGATGTCCTGAGCGGATGGCGCCCGGAGCTCGTGTTGGAGGAAAGTCGTGAAACTCCAACGTATGGCCACTCTTCACGATGTTGAGGACCCATTGGTCCGATGTTATTGACATCCAACTGTCCAGACAAAGGGATATCCTGCCCCCCACTGATGTGATCGGGAGGGGAGGAACAGCAGGTAGAGCCGGGAGGCCGCTATTGTCGTTTGGTGTTGTCACGGCCTTGTCGCTGTTGACGGCCTCGCGGAGGGTTGCGAGAGAAAGATGCTGATTGCCCTTGTCGCTGATTCGAGTAATTGGGTTTATATGACTGGGAAGACTGCGAGGAAAAACGTTGTTGGTTTCCTCTGTAAGATGTAAATCCTCTCCCTCGTGCGCCCCTAAAGGGGACCTTGCGATAGGTGAGAGAGCCCAAGGACTTTGCTGTGTCTGTGTCCTTCTTGATATTCTGTAGGGTATCATCCACATGCTTCCCGAACAGCATCTCCCCATCAAAAGGGAGGTCTAGGACTCTGTTCTGGACCTCCTGACGAAACCAGGTGGCCTTCAGCCAACCCTGACGCCGTAAGACGGCGGAGCCGGCCAAGGCCCGGAAGGCCGTGGAAGCAATGTCCATTGCGCAGTCAATCACTTCTGCAGACGATTTCTCTCCTTCCGCCAGCACCTTCTTGGCGTCCTCCTTAGTGGGCTCAGGTAATAGGTCCACGAAGGGTTCCATGTCGCACCACATCTGGCGGTCGTAACGGCCTAAGATGGCAAGGGCATTCGCCGCTCTAACCAGTAAGCTGGCCATAGAGGAAAATCGTTTTCCAACATTATCCAGACGTCTGCCGTCTTTGTCCGGAGGAGTGGTCAACGGTGTGGACGGATTCTTTGACTTGCTTTGTGCCGCCTGAGAAATCACCGAGTCAGGCTTTGGCTGACCAATAAGGCAAGCTGGACTGCCTTCAGGAGCTTTATATTTCTTCTCCAGCCTGGGGAGGACTGGAATCACCGTGGCAGGACTCTGCATGATCTTCATGCCCTCCTCCCATACATGCTCTATAATGGGAATAGATTTGACAGAGCGTTGGTGTTGTTCCTTAAAGTCATAAAGGAAACATTCCGATTCCTCTCTTGAAATAGGTAGTCCAAACCTCTTAGCAGCCCGTTCCATCAGATGATGAAAACCCCCTATATCCACCGGAGGGGAGATGGAAGTGTCACGACCAGCAGCATTTGGGTCTTGCGGGTCATTGTCCCCCTGATCCGGGTCAGGGTCCTGTAAAGGATCCATCAAGGGATCCACTGGAACAACCTCCTCATCTGAAGAGGTATCCTGATGGGCATCGGGCAGTGGTACGGGATCTGGTGTGGGAACCCGGGCCAAAGGTGTCACTGGCGGTGGTGTGGAGGGTACCACCGGAACACTAGTAGCCGGCTGCACTTGCGGCTGTGGTGGAAGTGGAAAAAACGTAGTCTGTCCGGAAGGGTCTGACGGAAACCTTTTACGATAATCCTGAAGCATGTCCTGAAGATCCGAAATGAGAGAGGAGGGCATGGCTACCATGCCTTGTCCCAAACTCGGCGGATGTCGCTCTTCCACAACATAAGGATGTAGTTGTTGGCCACCTGCCTGGTCGAAATACTCCTCCGTGTCCGTCTCCTGCAACTTTACGTTCAAGTCCGAGGGACTATAGGCAGGTCCATAATTGTCCTGAAACTCATCCTCGTCAGACTCATCATCTAACAGCATTGTCGGTAGATGGGAAGAGACTCGTCGCGGAGACGTCATCTCCGGCGTGATTTTCATTCTCTGAACTGGAAAATGCAATTTTTGGACCGTCGACGGTCTCGTCGACGACGCCGTCGTCGTCGGAGCATCAGTTACTGTAACCGTCGACTGCACCACAGCCTTCGTCGACACAATTCTCGTCGTCGATGGGACCACCGTCGACGGTCTCGTCGACGAACTCGTCGTCATTATCATCGTCGTCGACGTGGAAGCCGTCGTCGTCGTCGACGTAGTCTTCGTCGTCGTTGCGGCCGTCGACAGCGGCCTGCTAGTCGTCGTCGACGTGGAAGCCATCATCGTCGACGAGCTCGGAACCTTGAACGTCGACGAAGTCGTCGTCGTGGACACCGCTACCGTCGACGAGCCCGTCGACGGAGCCACAGAAACAGCGGGAACTTTAGCCAAAGTCACAGTCGTCGACGTACCTGGTGTTCTCGTCGTCGACGGACGCTGTTTTTTCTCCGGCCCAGATCCTGAAGTGCCAGTAGAGTGTTTATCACTGGGCTTGATCTTTTTGGACGGAGGAGAAAGGATCACCACCTCCTTTTTGTCCTTTAAGGCTGGCACCACTGCTGTAGCCTGTCCCTGCCTCTCCTTTACACTTTCGTGAGGAGATTGAAGGGGACCAGCCCTCTCAGACCTGTCAGAGATCTTGTGAGGGGCTTTAAGAGGGGGCTCAGATGTCGAAGAACCAGGGGGAGACCTACCCCTCTTCTTTGATCTTTGCGAGGAAGCAGCAGACACGGAATCCTCCTCATCCGAAGAGAGCACCTCCTTGCGTGTCTTCATCTTCTGAAGCCAGGTAAGTAGCCGGCCTTCTCTGTCCCGAAGAGTCTTGTTCGAGAAAGTCCTGCAGATCTTGCAGTCTGTGGCCTTGTGGTCAGGATATAAGCAATAGATGCAATTATCGTGCTTATCCTCCACAAAAAGACGTTTTTTGCCACAAGAGGCACAGGACCTGAATAAGGCCTTCTTCTCCTTGTCAGACATGACGATTTGAAGCAGAAACTTGAAGAAATAAGTAGAAAAACAGTGAAAACTGAGCAGAGCTCAGTGGAGACTCCCTAGCACAACGTGCGGTAGAAAAATCTGAGGCTCTGAGCTCTCTCAGGAAGGTTCTAGAGGGTGAGGCTGCTCTGATTGGTCCTGGCAAAAGTTTGGTCTCTTTTTCACAAAAAGAGGTGGATAGAATACAAAATGAGATGAGGCCTAGGCCTAGGTTTCTCTTTTGTTTCTATGGTTTTTTATACTACCGAGGCTCCCATTCCGACGACGGGGAATGATACAAAGCATGGGAATCTATGAAAGTTCCAATACTGGGGCAAGGAGCGCTTGTATGTTTTCTCTTTCTGGAATCTACGAGGTTTCAGGAGTAGATTTTTTGCACTTCTATTGGATCTCGAACCTCCTGATATAGACAACTTTTGAGCGAGGTAGTTGGGTGCATTGTGGTGCACGGCCGCGTGTGTCATAACTGCAATTTTTAGCTGTATTCTGGCTTCAAAAGGCAGCCATTTTAGAGACTTTAGGTCTGGGGATATATGCGAATGTTTTCTTGAGCCAGTAATGAGTCTCGCGGCAGCGTTCAGGGAGGCTCTTAAGGGTGCTGTTGTGGATAGCGGGAGTCCGCTGAGGGCCACAATTCCGTAGTCTATTCGAGGGATGACTAAAGCTTGTACAGCAGTTCGGAAGTCTTCGGCAGGGAGGAAGGGTTTAATTTTCCTCAGTGTGTTGATTTGGAAATTAGCTCCTTTTGTGGCTTTGCTAACGTGCTGCTGCATGTTGAGCTTGGCGTCGAGTGTGATGCCTAGGGATTTCGCCGAGTCCACGATGGTAGGATGGACATTGAGTCCTGTTAGGTTATTGAGCCAGGTTTGGGTGGTGGAAATTTTCGCCGGGGGTGAGATGAGTAGGAACTCAGTTTTCAGAGCATTTAGTTTGAGGTGATTATCGGCCAGCCAAGATTGAGTGTTGATAAGCGTGGAATTCAGATGTTTGATATCTTCCGGGGATTGTAGCTTTAGGTAAAGTTGTGTGTCGTCAGCGTACATATGGAATTGGACATTGGAGGCTTGGAGCAGGGAGGCGAGCGGTTCCATGACGAGGTTGAACAGTGTGGGGGAGAGGGAGGATCCTTGTGGAACACCTAGATCTGCAGGCACGGGTGTAGATAGCACATTGTTGATCTTGAACTTCTGAGACCGGTTGTGAAGGAAGGACGAAAACCATTTGAGAACAGTTCCCGATAGACCCATTCTAGTGCTTAGCAGCTCCAGCAAGTTCTCATGTTTGACCGTGTCAAATGCTGAAGAGAGGTCAAGAAGGATGAGGAGGCAGGACTCATTGCGATCAAGAATTTGGAGGGCGTCATCAATTCTCCTCTATCCTTCTCCTTTCATGGCCTCCGATATGGAGCACTTGATACAAATTATTGAGTGTGCTCAGCTCTAATGTGAGACCTATTATGATGCTCAGGAGTCCACTCCACAGAATGGGGGAGGAGAGAGAGCTGTGATAAATCTGTGGTTAGATAGAGTATCCAAGAGAAATAGCATTACTGAAGGTAAATAACATGTTCGTTCCATGGATACTTTTAACCGCAGATTCCTCACCTTTTGATTAGATACCATAGCAGTACCTCTAACGCAGAGGGTTTGAAAAGTGGACTCAAACCCAAATCCTTCAGGAATGAGCAGTCAAAATGGACTTCCAGCTCGACCCAACTGCCAAGACAGTAGTTCTTCTTGAACATGTGCATCAGTGCCAACGTTGTAGACTGGTAGATGTTTAATGCAATATTCTCCCACCAATACAGTCCTAGCAGTTTTGGCTCTGGTGGAATGAGCCTTCAGGCCTTCAGATGATTGCTTATTGGCCAGTTCACATCAGATTGTGGTGCAAAGCACTGTACACTTTGACATGGTCCCATTTTACTTTGCCTTTGCTTTCTTTGTTAAAGACAACAATACAAAAAGTTGTTCATCACAATGGTCTTTTGTGCATCAATTCAGAAGCTTAGCCCTCTTACGGTTACGCCAAAGGAGCCTCATTTTTTGCAGGGTGAGGTAGAGCAAAAAAACCATTGGCAGAGTACTATTTTGGTCAAAGTGAAAACACATTGTACTGAGATGATACAAATTATGAAGATAGTCTTGAGCGTCAGAATAAGCACCTGTGCATTGGCTCAAAGGAAGTGCACAAGAGAAATGTTAAGGCTCGATTTAAACATGTTTTGACGTGAATAGTTTCAGAGGAGACATGCGAGTCAGACCTTTCATATATTGCATCGCAACTGACGATCTGAGTAGAGAGGGTTGGTCAGGTAAACACAAAAAGACTAAAGGGCTGACAAATAACCCATTGATGTGCCCTCTGCAAGACCTTGTTGGGTGAACAAATGCATAAACATTAACAGAACCGAAATATTGGCCTGCAGAGCAGAGGTCTGTCAAGCACCAGGCAAGACATTGCTTCCAGTGTAAATTGACTCTGTGGAAGTGCATCTAGTTAGTTGGCAAGTCTCATGCAGCTCATTGCTGCCTCTTTCTCCACACATGGAGGTGAAGTTTGGTGACGCTTGGTTGCACACTCTGCCCTGAAACAGACAGGAGGTCCTCCTGAATTGGTAGCCGAATCAGTGGGTAAATACAAAAAAACTCTGGGTGCCAGACTCTCCTGGCCTAGTCCAGGGTGATAAAGAAAATTTGGGTCCAGTCCATCTTGATTTTCCTCAAGGCTTGAGACCGGAGAGGTCGAGACAGAAATGCATACACAAGCCCTGTGTCCCATCTCAGACTGAATGAATCTTCTAGTGAATGCTCAGGATTAAACTCCTCCAAATGCACTGAAGTTTTCATACTGGGTTTCAGACAGTGGCAAATAGATCTAATTCCAGGGCATACTTCACTGGATTCACTGGATGAAGATACCCTGCACCACCACTAGAAGGAGACAGCCCTTCAGGTCCGCAAGCAGTGCTCTATTTGTTGCAACCATGAAATCTCGATGAGGTAGAGAGTGGGATACTGCAGGTCAGGTTAGTTCCAGTCAACCAGAATTGCAGATGCAGATCTGAAAGGAATAGGAGGCAGCCATGATGCTGTGCTCACTAGGATCTGAGGCTGCACTGCAGGGTACACATATGCCATTTGGTGTTCGGGATGAAGTGCATGCACAAGGACAGGGGTCCAAGCAGCCTCAGAGCCATTCTCTACTTCTGTGTCAGTTTGAATTGTTTAAATTCATCAACAGAAAAAAACATTAATAGAACAATGGTAAAACATTGATGATAATACAAGAATGTAAAATAAAAGCCTTGTGTAAAAATAGCACATCAGATTTTAAAAACAAATTTAGCAGTTGATATTCAATTGGTCAAAAAGTAATCAGTGCAAAATTAGTGAATGTGCTGAGGAAAAAGTGTAATTTTTTACGAGAAGCATAAATGGAAAGCAAATACTTTTCGGGACAATAACGTCTTGAGGTTTTAAAAACAAGCAGCAGCTAGTAAGACATTTATCAGACAAAAATGGGTCAGTGCAAGGTTAATACATGGGGCAGAAAATGCCATTTCATAATCAATGCTTAAGTAATATTGATCTTTTATACAAATTTGATTGAAGGACTTTAGTCACAGCAAGCACCACATTGTTTTTAGGGTCTGTTTTACAAATCCTTGCTGCTTCCCATTAATGTCCTAGTCCCAAAGATAAGCAGAGAGTTCTAATCCACTTTAATCGCTCCAGCCTATACGCAGAGCAGAAAAAGAAAACATGCTCAACACTTTCACTATTAGGAGTACATCATGAGGGATTTGTCATGCTCGGAGTTAGGTTCAGACCAATTTTTCATGAAAGATGCTAAAGGAAGAGCACCTAACCTGAGTTGTATATACAATTTTCTAAGGTGCAGGCTTTGCAGGTAATTTAAAAACTTCTCAATGTTTAAAGAAACCTTAAATTTAAAGAAGAAGCAGTTAAACTCCCCCGGGAGGATGAGTTCACTCTTGAGCTAAGCTTGGAACCAAAAGTAGTTCTTCACAATGAGAGGGGCATTGCACAGCATAAAGTTTCAGTTAAACCAAACGTCTTCCAGTCCAAGATTGGTAAGAGACTCGGATGTACTTCACCCATTGGATTTCTAACACATGCTGTCTAGTAATATCTTGAAGTCCTGCTCTAAAATGCACAAGCTCTTCAATGGGCTAAACTCTAACCCAGTACAAAAATGGTTTTAGGACAGCGCTAGTCTAATGATTGCAGGGCTGGATCCATCAGCAAGGGAAGCAAAGGGGTACTTAGTGACTGCTTCAATAATTGTCTTATAAAAGAAATCCTGGAAGGTGCAAGGTCTTAATCATTGCTATGATCCCAGAGTTCAGCTCCTTAGTTTGCTGCACTAATAGCCTGGGCTCTACAAAACTCCATTACGGAGGAGAGTGGGTAAATCATGAAACCTTTAAAATAAATTGGCTATTGCACATGCCCTATGTTTAACAAAAGCTTACTCTTTCCAATTTGGTCACCCATGTGTCCGACTGATATGATAACCCAATACTCAGAAGCGGGAGAAGCGTGGCTCATTGGTTAGAGGCGGCATACCCGGAAGCTGAGATCAGCCGTGGACCAGGGTTCGATTCCCCGCCTCGGCGGGTCTCGGGCTCAAAAAATCCATGGACTCGATAATTCTCGTTCCGGTGCCTACTCGACTCATGGGGTCACACTCTGCGACTCTGGGCAATAGCTTGCTTAATCTCCACTACGGCCCCTCGCGGCGGGATGCCTGGCTTTCACCTTGTGGACACCCTGCCGGGGTATCTCACAGGGGAATACCAGGACGGGTTCCCTAAGCAAGCGCTTAGATACCGTGTCGGTGATTTGCGCTATATAAATACATGTACATTTACATTTACATTTACTCAGATAATCGTAATCCTCAACTCTTTCCAAATTATACGATCATATGCTTAATTTGCATCTACATGGCCTTCTGGTATTAAATACTATTAGTTTAGTCTTTTTGGTGTTAATTTCTAGATCATTTATACTGCAGAACAGGCCAAACTACTCTATTAGAGCCAGGAGGCCTTTCTGAGTTACAGAGATTAACAGGGTATCATCGTAAAAAAGGAATGCCAGAACCTTTAGGTCTGCCAAGGTGGGAGAATCACTCTAGCATTTGAATAAATATTCATGACAGCCATTGATAAACAAGAGAAATAGTGTAGGGGTTAGCACGCAGCTTTGGCGGACCTCTGTTAACTTCTATCTTCTCCATGACATCCCCATTGGGGCCACTGTAGACTCGTTATATATAGTGTAGGCATTTCATGATGGGTATTATTTCAAAAGGAATACCTAAGTCTGCAATGGTTTGCTATAATTTAGCCCAAGGGACCATTTCAAACACAGCCCGCAGATCTACAAAGGCTACATACAAACTGCCCTTCCCAGAGTTAGTTTTCCACCTGAATAAGTATTAAAAATAAAGGCCTGATCGATAGTGTTTAGTTTGTATCTAAAACCTGCTTGAAATTGGCTTAAGATAAGATCTTCTGACATCCACTCATTAAGTTTGTGATTTTTTTTACAAATTTCTTTTCTCAAGGTGATCAATAAGACTAATTGGGCGATAGTTACCTGGTACATTACGGGACCCTTTAAGGAATAGGCACAATCTCTGCTAACAGCCATGATTCTGAGATTGGGCCTCCCTGCAGGATTTCATAGTGTGTTAATGTATCAGAGCCATTCTCACCGAGATCCACAACTGAGCCTGAAAAATCGAGATCATATTCAAAATATCCTAAACTGACTGGTAATTTTAGTAACAAACGCATTATTTACCTTTGGTAATTTCTTTCTAGCTGCAGATCCCTTGCCTTTTTTGAAAATTCACCAGGCGTCAAACTGAATCTCGAAACACTTCAGCAGTACCTGCTTCCGTCTATGCACCGACACCGTTCTGCTCGGGAAAGTACGTGAGGGCCCTTTATGGGTGCCACTCCAGCGCACTGACATCAGTTGCTTTGGAGACTATCCACATCTTTAGATGCTGAGCACCACAAGCAAATTTGTTAGTGTGCAGATTCCTAGACATAGAATCTTATTGATGGATAGAGTCCAGTCACAGAACAGGGAGGATGGGAAGGCCGATGAGGAATTTGCAGCAAAATAGAGTCTCTAACAGAAAGAGCAGTACCGAAGGTGAGTGATTTGCTCTTTTGTTAGTGAGGAATCCGTGGCTAGATCTCTTTCTAAATAGATACCAAAGCAATACCTATTTGGAGGAGGGTCTGTGAATGGACTCAAACCAGAAACTTTTGCAGGATCGAGCAGGCAAAAAGGCCCTCCAGGCGAACAAGCCTGTCCAGGCAATAATGCTTTGTGAACGTATTGATGGAAGACCACATAGCAGTCTGGCAGAATTCTAAGCAAAAGACACACAAATTATGGATGGAATGCAGAGAAAATCAAACATTCACCCCAGTCAACAGATCTGAGTTAACTCCATCGTTCTTTTGCTCACCATGCCACCCCAGTTTACACCAAGCAATATGCAAATCAGTCTTGATCCTGTTCCTCATGGGAACATTCCAGCCCGAACTGCCAAGCCAGGTCCTCCCTGGACCAGAAACAAGCATTCCTGGGACCGTTTTCAGGGTATCATCATCCAGGCTAGCTTGAATCCAGTGGCACAGTGAGCGCAGGACCCACATCTGGGCATACCCAGCGCACTTAAAGCGAGAAAGCAAAAGACACAAAAGATGGACAGAAGAGACAGGGAGAGGAATTGGCCTAAGGCTAGGTCAGCCAACCTCGAATCTGGGGAACTGGGTTTGAGTCTTGGCAATGATGCTGAACATCCAGTGATTATGACAAAATCACTTAATCTCCCCGTGCCTAACAAAAATGAATGTGGCCTCATGTAATGTAACTGGTGCTGTGGAAAGTGCTCTGATTCCACATTCAGGCCAAGTTTGCGCTATATAAAACTGTAAAAAAATGTTTTTAAAAATGCTGAGCAAAGCAAACACTTATCTGCTAAAGACAGGGACTTCATGTGCCAATGCAGTGGTAGCAGCTTTGGCCCGGAGCACGCAGTTCTTCTGGAGACTGCTTTTGGCCAATGCGTAGCAGTTCTTAATGTGGAGCACAATCCAGTGGGAGATTGTGATCTTCTGCACTTTCTTGCATTATTTCGCCCAAGAAAATCCCACAAAGATCTGATCATCCACCCAGTGGTCTTTGGTGCTATCCATGTAGGAAGCTCTCTTGGGTCCAAGTAATTACGTCTCTCCTCCTCCTTCGAGGGGTGAGGTAGAACATAGAAAACCAGTAGGGTGCTGGTTTGACAGACTAGGAATCACATGGTTCAGACGGAAGGATGCCTTGGTCTACAGAACCGGTTTGTCTAGGAAGAATGAGGTGCATTGTGGAGTGACACAAACAGGCTAAAGCTCACACACACACACAGGTACTGCAGAGGTGATGGCAACGAGGAACAGTCTTGATAGTAAGGAGCCGTAAAGGAGAGCTGCGAAGTGGCTTGAAAGGGGTGCACGTCAGATAAGTCAATAATCGCATCAAATAATGGCTGATCTGGCAAATGTAAAAAGGCAGAAAAGGCTAACAGATAACGCTTACCAGTGCACAAAGCAAAGCCTTCCCGGTCAAGAAACAACAACAGAACATTGAATAACTCGCCCTGGAGAGGTCAATTTGGCATGTGCCGCACCAAGCCACAAATTTGTCCCAAAGACAGGCATAACCAGTTTTCGTTGACGGATGATTGGCTGCCAGGATGTCAACCACCTCTGGAGGAAGGTTCAAGATAATCAGATGTTGCTGCTCAATCTTATAGTATCAAGGCAGAGACTGCAAATGCTCAGGCGCAGAATTCCCCATGTTGCTGCAACAGCAGATCATTCCGGAGGGATATCCTGATTGCAGGACACATGTTTAAACCCAGGAGTTCTGAATGCCATACTTTCTATACCCAATCCAGAGTCACTTGAACGACTTGGGCCTGGTCCATCCCAGTCTTCTTGTGAACTCAGGGCAGAAGTGGTATTGGTGCATCCCAGGTTCCACTTAAGGTGGAATAATTTTCCGAGCATGAGAACCCTTGTAAACTCCAACGAGCAGAAGCACTGACCGTTCTCTGTGTTGGCAAAAACTATCGAGCCAATGTTCTCCCCATTCGTGAAAGAGACCATGCGCCCCCTAGGGATGAAGCCACTATTCAGGAGCCAATAGGCATCAACAACTGAGATGGTACACCCTGGCAGTCTAGGATACCGGCAGGTGATTGACAATCGGGAAAATTCATTGGTAGATCAGCCATTGGGGAAGTTGATGGAATACAACGCGACTCCACTGTAATCGCTCATCTAGAAAAAAAAATATTCTAGAGTCCCCTCACACACCAGGGTTGCCCCAAGGTGGCATGCTTCATCATTGGGGTTCCTTTGAATCCTCTGCGGATTGGGACGTGCTGCGACTTGCGAAATACGTAGGAGCACTTACTGGTGTAGACTATGTGTAGTGCAGTAAAGTGGAGAGGAAAAAGAAAAAGAAAACTTAAAAATACCTAACTAGTTGGCCACTCTTACTCCCGCCCCTAGTTTGTATGGTTAAAATTAGAGGTTGTTACTGAGGGGAAACCAGACCGTAAGGAGTCTAGTTGTCTCAGTAATGTATAGTCATCAACATGTTTTGACCCGTTTTCCTAATGGTTCTTCATCAGGACTCTACGGGGTCCAGCCCCGTGTGTACCACTCCTAGTCAATCTTAAAATAAGGATGCAAAATGTGCACACTTGATGCGCATGCACTGTATATACATAAGATTTTTACTTCTTGCCCTGGAGACCGCATAAGTATGCGGTCTCCAGGGTAAGAAGTAGATAATTAAACCAGAAGCAGCTTTGAAGTAAGTTTGACTACAAGCCCTTCCACCCTGGGTATTGACCAGGACGCATTAATATAGCTTTTCCAGAAATACGGATTCATTCTAAAAACCGTATGTAAAAACTGTATGTATGATAGTGAACCGCAAAGATGAGAGGATGCTCACCATAGTCCGGAGTTGATTGAAGACAGCCTGTGGCAAGCCCACCTTAAAAAAGCAGTCACCCTGGTAGGGGAAGACTGGCACCCGACCTCCGAAGAAGTGCTGCCACCATCATTACTTTCATGAACACCAGAGGTGAGCTGGTGAGACCAAAGGGGTGCACAGTGAACAGAAAAAGGCTCCTCTGGTAGCACTGACGGGCCGGTTGGACAGAAATATCGAAATATGCGTCCTACAGGGTCCACGCAGCCATCCAGTCTACATGGTCAAGGGCAGACTACGCCTTTGCCTGGGTGAGCATTTTGAATTTCTCCTTCCAGTGGAAGGTGCAGAGAGGGAGCAGATCTAGAATACACTTAAGACCTTCACCCTCCTTGGACAGCAGAAAGTCGTGAGAATAACCACGCCCTGCTTCTGGCACCATCACCCTATCAACAGCAGCTTTCGCCAAAAGGGCTTGCACTTCCTTCCACAAAATGGAGAGATGGTCCTCAGTCAGTCACTGAGGTGATGGTGGAAGGTGGGACAGAAGAGAGAAAGGGCAAGGTGTTCCCTTGCAAACATTCTTTAGGACCCATCTGTTCAACGTGATGGCTTGCCAGCCCCATAAGAATCAGTGGATTGTGCCTTCTACCAGGTGGCTGTGTTCCTGCAAGGGCACACTTAAGTGGTTTGGCAGTTGGGGCCATGGAGGCTTCAGATTGCACAGAAGACGAACCCGTTAGAAGTATCCCACGTGGAAGGACTCTTGGCTCCTCGGGGCCGAAGGCACGCCAGAGGACCTCGGCAGGGATTCAAAGAGCCGGAGCATGGCGGCGCGGAACTCTTCGATTTGACGCAGGGTGGTTGAAGTCCCCGGAAACTTGAGCTGTGCCGGAATCAGCTGCGAGAGAGAGTGAGAGATAGTGCCATTCCCACTATTGCTCAGGTGAATGTGAGTGGCACCAGGGAGCGGTATCCCTCTTCAACTGCTTATATTTCTTACACTTACCTGAGAATTTGGAGTGTGACAGACGGACCTCTAGAGCCTCTCAATCGACTGGCATGCAGAGGTACTGCTGAATCAATCAATCAAGAGTATTTGTAAAGCGCGCTACTCACCCGCTAGGGTCTCAAGGTACTGAGGAGGGGGGGCTGCTACTGCTCTAAAAGCCAGTTCTTGAGTTGCATCCTGAAGGAGAGATGGTCCTGGGTGAGTCGTAGGTGGGTGGGGAGGGTGTTCCAGGTCTTGGCCACCAGGTAGGTGAAGGATCTTCCTCCGGTGTTGGTTCTGCGGATCCGTGGGACGGTGGCGAGGGCGAGGCTGTCTGAGCGGAGCGGGCGGGTTGGCGTGTTGAACGTGAGGCGGTTGTTGAGGTATTCGGGGCCCAAGTCGTGGAGAACCTTGTGTGCATGGGTGAGGAGTCTGAACGTGATCCTCTTGCGTTCTGGATGCGCTGGAGTCTTTTCTGTAGTTTGGTGGAGGTCCCAGCGTAGAGGGCGTTCCCGTAGTCCAGACGGCTGGTGACGAGGGCATGGGTGACTGTTTTCCTGGTTCCAGTGGGGATCCAGCGGAAGATCTTACGGAGCATGCAGAGTGTGTTGAAGCAGGAGGAGGTAACGGCGTTAACTTGCCTGGCCATCGTGAGGGAGGAGTCAAGGATGAAGCCCAGGTTGCGTGCGTGGTCTGTGGGCCTGGTGGGGGGGCCAGAGCAGGGGGCCACCAGGAGTCGTCCCAGGCGGAGACGGATGGGCCGAGGGTGAGGACTTCCGTCTTGTCTGAGTTCAGTTTCAGGCGGCTAAGCTTCATCCAGTCTGCGATGTCTTTCATTCCGTCCTGGAAGCTGGCTCTGGCGGAGGTGGGGTCGTTGGTGAGGGAGAGGATCAGTTGGGTATCGTCGGCGTAGGAGATGATGTTGAGGTTGTGCTTGCGTGCGATGGCTGCGAGGGGGCTCATGTAGACGTTGAAGAAGGTGGGGCTGAGCGAGGAGCCTTGAGGTACGCCGCAGATCTTGGTGGCTTCTGCGAGGAAGGGCGGGAGACGGACTCTTTGGGTTCTGTCGGAGAGGAAGGAGGTGATCCATTCCAGGGCCTTTCCTTGGATCCCGGCGTGGCGGAGGCGGGTTGTCAGGGTGCGGTGGCAGACCGTGTCGAACGCAGCCGAAAGGTCGAGCAGGATCCGGATCCAGTCTGACACTAGCAGAGTATTCAAAAGGCGAGGAATCTGCAGCTAGAAGTCCATCAGAAATGGGTTTTTCAAAGGAACTAAGGGCAACTAAAGTTGACCTGAAAATATTTTGATTGAGGCAAAAGGATGAACTGTAGAATAATACAGGCACTAGATAAACATACATTTAAAAAGTAGACAGCAAAGTACTGGAAGATTAATCATACTACATTACACTGACAAAAAGATGTGATTTAATCAAATGAATTAAGCTTGTAAAAACTCAGTCAACTAATTATTAAAGTTTTGACGTATCTTCATTTTTTGCACTTACGAGTGTGGGAGAATTCTGATCAGGCCAAAAGGATTCCGGAATAGGCCAATGGCCAATTGGGACACCAGTTTTAGGATTCGGTCTAACATAGATGAGTTTGTGACAGCTATGCCAAGGCTGGGGTCCAAAGGATCTTACTGTGTCTGTGATTCCATCTAAAGGATTAAAAAAACAGACATACAAAACTCAATTCGGTAATTTCATCATGTGGATTTGGGTAACAAGTCACTTTGCTATTTCCTATTTAGATAGTCAATTTCTCCATGAAATGAATAAATCATCATGGGGGGGGGGTGGACACAGGGGCGATTACAAGTTAACACACAAAAATGTTTCATAAGTAACATGAAGTTGCGATAAATGCACAAATTAAAAGAAGCCTAACAATTTCAACTGTTCAATTCTTCTCCAGTCTCCCACAAGTCTTCTGTTTTAAACATTCACACTTGTCACTTAGTATTTATTTGCTGAAATCTAGTCAGTACCTTTCGTAAAAAAGATAATATAAAAAGGGCATCCCAATTACTACAAATAGACTAAGTGCACTGCTAAAACGATAACACTATTTTAGGCAGTTACCCACAAGAATCTTGAAATTTAATGTTTAAAAATAGCGTGAAATTCCTATATTATATTTGTGGGTAACGGGATTAAGGTGCAAAGCCATTGTCTACTGGGACGATCAAACTCATTTCTTCCTTCCCTGTAATTGGTAGCCCACCTAACTACACCATAACACAGGAACATACACACTAACCTGTTATACATTTGGTGGACAAAAAATATGGAATAAATATGCAATGGAAAATCTAACTGCTACAATTCAAAATAATCAGACCCAGAATTGTCAAATTGTACAAGATGTAGAATTAGAACGTATATGAAAAGGTGTTTGTCTCAGAGTATACCCAATAATTGACAATCAGATGAGCTACAGATACTAAGAATCTGCAATATGTGAATGTGCTATATCTGGGGGCAGCAAAAACATTATTCAAACGCCTCCAGATTGTTCAAAATGCTGCTGCACAGCTTTTGCTCCACTCCCAAATTCACCTCCCCAGCCAGTATGTTGCGTATTGGTTACCGATCAACGGCCGTGCACATTTTAAGGCATTGTGCTATTAGTCACAAAATCCTTTTAAACACTGGACCTATTTATCCTTGAGACGTGTGGTCTATGTATTCCCTCTACACTCTTGTTGCGGTCTAGTCTTAGGAGGTTGGCTGTACTTCCTAAACCTAGGAAATCTCGCCAAGCAGGTCGAGCATTCTTTTTACTTCAAAAGAGACTCTGGAATGATCTACCTCACACACCGCAGGAGTGTCATTCACTCTCAGTTTCGGAAACCTTTAAACACATGGCTGTTCCAACTTTCGGAATCTTCCTAACTCTGCATTTTCGCCAGATTCCACTCTGGTTTGATCTATTTTCCATAATAATGCTTAGCGCTGGGAACCCTTTTTTAGATAGCCATGCGTTCTACAAATTGACATATTAAAGATTCTTCTTAATTTGAGAAAGAAAGTATTTGGAGGTAAAAATAAAGTGAATTTGATTGGCTGTTGGAGAGGTTATTCTCGACACATGGGCTGCAACAGCATTTTCTAGTCCACTTCAATCAGTGCTCTTCATTGCAGGTCATTATTATAAACTGCCAAAACACATTTTTAGATATGCAAGTTTTATACCAACATTAAGTCATACAATATGCCAATGAAACATTAAGTTTTCCAGAAGAACATAAGGAGTGTGACGTGTGTATTAATAGCATTGCATTTAACATGTTGAACAGCAAAAATAGAAATATTAAGCAGTGATGAGTATGTTTGAATTTACCTCAGTGGTAAGTAATTACTCTACTTCAGCGGTTCCTAATAGGAAAGTTGGAGTTTTAAAGTAAGTGGTTTTAAAAGGATTAAGTGATATTCTAAACGATAGCATGTTTTTTTTTGCTCCTAATGCATGCTTTCTATTCGGTGGAGAACACCACTGCTTCAATTGAGGCCTCCAATCGTCCATAATAGATTGTTTGCTGTACTTGTGCTGCTCCCACAACTCCAGTGTAGTTTACCAACTTAATTTTCAGCTTCCACTTTCAATACATACATATACACAACCGGCACTTCTGAACGCATTTGCACCAAATTTGGCAGAAAGCTAGATGTGGGTCCAGAAAGCGTGCTTTTTGTGATTGGATGTAAATCAGTCTAGTAGTTTTTCTGATACCCATGGTGAAAAAAAAAATAGATATCTGGGGACGCAAGTCCTTGCAGTGTAATCAAGGATCTTACTACAATTTGATTGGCTGCCAACACTTCTAACAGGAAGTGTTGGCAGTCATCTTGGCACTCTGCTTTAAGCGGGTCAACCACTAGGGGGTTTTGGGGCGTGGCCTTGCCGCCGACCAAGATGGCTGTGCGACTGTGAAGCTCTGCCAGGTGATACTGGCGATCCTGCGATATCCCCCTGAAATGCGCCTGAATTAGTGGTCTGCACCGTGGCAGCTGACAGCGGAGTTGGCGGTGACTATGAAGATCTGTTTCCCGCTGGCTGGGGCCACCGAAGTAACGTGTTTGTCCATTGGCGTGGACGAGAGGCGTGGCGTCACTGGGCCTAGAGCCGTGGCCTCGAGTGAACAGCTGGCCCGGGAGCCTGTTACGAGGAGTCCTGCTTGCCGCCATTTGTAACCCCCAACAACGCTGGTGAGTGCGCCGGGTGCGTGGTGTTGTTTGCGCCCTCCCTGCCCTGCCGATTTGTTTCGGCGACCTGCCTCATAATACGCCATTGCACCCCTGTGTTCTCCCCAGAGGCCCGCAGGGATAGGGCCCGCGGGTGAGCCTGGGGACCGGCCGTCGCAGGGGCATTAAGGGGGAGGTGAGATGAGGCGCAACGCGCACTCGGTGGCATGCATCGTTCGGTTCCATTGCTTTCAGCTTGCACGTAAGGTGACTTAGTGACATTGCTGCATCACGGCATCAGATCCTGCCGCACAGTTACTTGGGACCATCTATGGGACGCAGTGAAATTAGACACGCCGTTGGGAAGCACGAACACATACATGGCAGTTATTCCAGCACTAACGCCTAGTTGCTGATTTACATGGGGTGTTGCCGCTTGAAGGATGTGGTATCGGACTTGACAGCTTATGCTATCACCTTGGCTGTGACCTGCCACAGGCTTAATTGGCATAGGCTATATTGGGTCATCACTAGATTTTGGCTGGCACTGCTCACAGGTATCACGGCAGCGTGCTCTCCGTGGTCGCCAGTGGGTTGGTCTGGCCGCAGGGATGTCCTGAGGCGAGCGTGAGGGGCAATATTCTTATGCTCATTGCATGATGTGATCCTGCCCAGAGGCCCATAAGATACCTGTTGCTCGGAGCCCGAGCATCGCGGTGGCCCCTCGGGCTACCTCAGCAAGCACATTAGCCCAAAGTCATAGCGCTGGGTCGCATCGGGCTTGCTCTATGCGCATACTGGTATACATGCCCTGCCTGGACAAAATTGTTCTACTACCCAGCACTTTCACAGGCTCGAGGGTTCCGGGTCACTATGCTGAACTGCTCCAGAGGGGTGGTGCAGTCGCAATCTGCAGTGAGCGCTGATTGCCCAACATGTATGCCTCATTACACCAATACACCGTAGAAATTTGTCGCCTTCATACTCGGCTGTCCACTGTGTGAATCGCAGATCTATCGAGCTGGGCCTCCCTCAACAGCATTAACAGCGGCATGGGCTGCAAGGATCCCCGACAAAGGACCCTGACATTTGAGAAGTTAAACAACAAGGCACAGGACGACACTCCTGAAATGGTGGAGGGGGGTCAGAGTTCGGAGCATAACGATGACACTACGGCCTTGTCCACATACTTACTACAAGTAATGAAAGTGGGATTTCAGGCCCTAGATGGTAGTTTCTACACCCTCGAGAAATAGTTAGAGACTCTTGGATCCAAGATACAGGTACATGACCGACGCTTAGATGTGCAGAAGCGAGGATTTCAGACATTGAGGACAGCACAGCTCAATCGCTTAAATGACTGGACCGCGTTGAGAGCATCCTCAAAGAAGTGGCAATGAAGAACGAGGACCTTGAAGAGCTAAGCTGCAGAAAGAACATGAATTTTAGGAGTCAACCAATACGGGACGTTTGGATCGGTTTGTCGAGATTGTCCTTGGAGATCTATTTGGGAGGGAATCCTTCATGCCGGGGTTTGTTGTGGAGCGGGTGAACCGTTCTCTGGGTCCCAGACCCAACCCAGGCTGCCCGCCTGGACCCATAAGAGCTAGAATCATGAACTACTATGACCGAGATACCTCCCTTCACCTTGCTAGGGAAAAGGAGTACACAACATAGCAAGGGTCGAAGCTGGTGCTCTATCCAGACTTCACTTCCCACCCATGGTACAGGACGCCCGGCGTAAATATAATGTTAAAGCTTCCCTCAGAAACTTAGGCCTGAAATACGGTATGCTCTACCTGGCCAGGCTGCGGGTGGATGTTGCAGGCCGAGCCCGTATTTTTGACTCAGGAATTTTGCCACACATAAGCAGAATAAAAAGCTCCCGCAAACAGGCGCTGCAGTAGCTTCTCCCGCCAGCAGAAGATCAAACGCGATTATGGAACTATTCTCAAGCGGTGGTCCTGGTTGGATGTTGTGGCCCGTTCCCTATGTAAAAGTTGTTGTGGTGCTAAATAATGGGATAACGCATGAAACTATTCATGCTTTTTCAGGTTGTCAGCTGCCCAACGTGGCGTTGCTACACCACACGGCGTATGCCATGGAGATTCTGATTTAATATTGATGCATCAGGGGGAGGAGCCAAGATGGCGATCGGAACAGTCGCATGAACGCTTGGCTCCGAGGGCCCTTCCTCCCCGCACGTCTATCCTGACGATAATCCTGAGCGAGGCTTGTCGATCTAAGTTGTTGAAGAGAAGCGATCACTTACCATCTATTTCTGGGGCTCCAACGTGCAGTAGATCCGAAGACCTGTCCCCGTCTGCTAGCCGGCCTTCGCGGCGCTGACGCCGGGGCCTCAATTGCAGAGTTCGCCCGGCAGTGTTCGTAGTGTTGGCGGCCCTGGTTTGGATGAGAAGCCGGTCAGTGGGAGCCTGAGAGCCGCGAGCCGGGAGAGTTGGTACCAACCCACTCCCAATAGTGGGTTGCCCCGTGAACCCGAGATATCGCCGAGCCGGAGAGAGGCCTTGTCGCCCGGTTCCCCCTGGGTGTGACGCCCGGCCATGTTAATAATCCCGTCCGGGAACCGGCAGCTGGCTCCCGGCGAGCTGCGGGGAGCACACCCGGCCTTTTGTTGACTCTCCTTTCTGCACCAAGCGCCGATTGTCGAATTTCAGCCATGAGACCTGTTGACTCTGATGGTCGGACTGGACTGGGAGGTGGAGGGGAAGTGACGGAGCACGAAATGGCTGCAATGGCGGATGGCGTCTTGGAACGCACCCCTCCCGGGGACGGAAAAACCGCTGAACTTGAGACCCCCGGAATTCGGCTACGTGGGGAAACGCTTCCACGTAGCCACATACTGGCTGCACTGATAACCCTGCAGACTGCTCTGCTCCGGAGATCCCGGGACTTAGAGGGAAGGATCGTCGCCATTGCTGACCCGCCATTTTGTAGCGTAGTGGTTTGCCCCCGAGTCGGTGCCGATGAGTCTCCTTCTGTCGTGGTGCCATGTTCCCCGGCTGTGTCTACAGTCTTGGAGGCGAGAATTGATGTGGTTCCTGAGCTAGTTGTCGTCACACCTGTTACGCAGGTGGTTGTCTCATCGGGGCCTTTTTCTGACCAGCAAGTGGAGAGGCTCCAACGATCCATGGCGCATGGGGCCCGGGCTGTGCTGCGATGCTTCCCGCATCCCGTGCTTTCCTTTCCGTGCTTGGCGGACCTGTTTTTGGACTTGGAACTGTTGGTGGTCTGTGTATTGCTGCATTCTGGCCTCCGCCATGCATCGTCAGTTGTTTCTCGGTGGCTGGGACGATGTTGGGCGGCGGCGCTACCTGATTTGCTTGGGACGATTGAATCTTTTGTATCGAGTTGTCTCCCGACTGCAAGGCTGTTTAACATTTCTACTATTAACAGAAGTGGCCAGGGGTGACCTCGTTTGGGACTTGGAGGGACTTCTTGCTGGTTAATGGTGATTCAAGGACACGTCTTGTGGGACTAATTGATTGCGTTTTATGTGCTTTCTGATATTTGTGCTTTTCTATGGCTTCTGTTTATACGATTTTAGTATGCGGGGGTGGGAGGGACCGGGTATCTGAATCGCCGGCCCTTCTCCTCAGAATTTTCTTTTTTGTTTTCCTCTCTTTCTTATCTTTATTTCCTTTCTTTAGGGTAATTCTGGGACAACAGGCACGCTGTTAGTGGGGTAGGCCATAGCCATTACGGTGATGTAGGGTGGCGGGTGTTGTTTTTTTTTTGTTATTTTAGTTTGTTTTGTTCTATGGTCCCTTTCTCTCTTCTTTCTTAGTGGGGTTGGCTGTATCTCCCTTTTTCATCCCTTTTCTGTCGGGCATCTGCGCTTGCCTCTATTTTTTATTCTTGGACGGGTGGGTTTTTCATATGTTGTTCTCGCTAACTTGCTCGCCATTGTTTGACCTTTACTCCTGGCCTGCCTTCGGCGGGCATAGTGTGTTTTTGGCTTTATTGCTCACCATCGATTCCCGATTGCTTGGAGGGATACGCACCTCCCGTCTCTTTTGTATATTGTGTAGTGTGATGCCTCTGTTGATATCGCCTCCGCTTCTTTTTCAATATTATAAAAATGAAACCTTTCTTATCCTTGTGCTTCGTTGTGCTACAACCACGTATTATGACTAAAACGTGATTACTCCTTGAACCGTAAACATTTGCACTGCTCCTGTTTCTATCTCCTGAGTTTGCGGCCGGCCCCTGTGGTTGTAGCCCGCGCGTGTACTGATTTGATTGCACCAATAAAGGTTTAAAAATATATATATATATTGATGCATCAATACATTTATGGTAAATGCTGTTCTGTTGCTGATAATTTTGCTATGGAAGAAGGTACAATAGGGTACGATCCACGTAGTTTGGGAAACGTACAGAGATGTTTTCTTATGTTTATTTATCATACTGCTAACTGTCCTTTTTGCTTTATGTATGCGAATTCAATATTACATTGCATTGTAAGACGCAATTGAATGGCCCGTTTAGGCAATATTAGCAGCCCATCGGATCTGTTGTTCATGTCCTGGAATGTTAGAGGTCTCAATAATACACGTAAACGCAAGCATGTCCTTCACTATCTTCAACACCATAAGGTGGATATAGCATTTCTACATGAAACTCACCTTCCCAAATCTGATACAACACAGTTTGCCTCGAGCTGGCGTCAGCATAGGTCTTTGCCAATTATAGTAATTATGCCAGAGGCACATCGATTCTTATACATAAGCGCATCTCATTCTACTTACATTCACTATTCAATGACAATGAGGGTCGCTACACAATTGTTACAGGCAAAATGATGGGCCACGTACTTGCTCTCGTATGTATATACGCCCCCAATATAGACAGCCCGACTATTTTCATTCTATACACGCACAATTGGCTACTCTGGTGATCACCACTTTGGTTATCTGTGGCGATTTAATTTACTATTTTGTCCTGCGCTAGATAGCACCTCCACTTCGCCGGTCACCAAACCCCGAGCACGAATGGTACTCCTGGACTTGTGACACCTTTTCCCTCTTGTACGCATGGCGACATCACCACCCCTCTGTACCCGGTTACACGCATTGCTCTGGACAACATGACACGTGGACCTGTAAGGACTACTGGCTGTTGTCCGCTGCAGCCTACATATGGTACCATTGTATTCAGACCCTTCCCAGAACATTCTCTGATCATTCACCGGTGCTCCCCCATCTCAAGATTCCCCCCCCTGAGGGATATGAACGTCAGTGGCGTTTTCCCAGCAAACCCCTCAATGACTATTTATTTCATTTAGAAATCGGGGAGCCTATAGAAGAGTATTTTCAGATAAATACTGGAACGGTGGACACGTGGGCGGTCTTATGGGAAGTCTTTAATTCTTACATTAGAGGCGTTTGTATTTCCAAACACGCCTGTGTCCTAAGGGACCTGCATGCCACCATGAAGGCTAGAGGGTGACTTGTCCAAATTGGACAATGAAATGAGGGGGGTTACACCTCGGATACCACGCAGTGTCACCTCTCCCTACTTACAGAATATAGGGATGCTGCGGATCGAGAGATCCATTTTCTAAGCAAGTACCAAACAGCTCGTAGTTATGGTGAGGGGGAGAGGCCAGGGCGTACGTTGGCGGAGATGCACTCACAGAGACTGCTGCAATCCGTGAACAATTTGTGAACTATTACACTACATTGTATTCTACTAGGACTGAAGGTGACCTAACCGCACAAGAGGCGTATTTGTCAGAAATAGCCCTGGTCTATTTGGATAAAAATTGGAGTTTCTCGCCGAACTATTTTCCTCTGAGGAAATCGTTAGTGCCATTGAGGCGCTCAATGAATCCACAGCCCTTGGACTGGATGGTTTTAGGGGGGAATTTTATAAAACGTATAAAGACCTGCTAGCACCTAAATTAGTGGAGGTATATGCGGAAACCCTTGAGAAAAACAAACCACCACCCACACTTCGAGAAGCAGTCATACTTTTTCCCAAACTGGGTAAAGACCCTGCCTCTTGTAGCTCTTATAGACCCCTGTCCCTCCTAAATTTAGATAAAAAAATATTGGGCAAGATACTTGCCCTCCGTCTATCCCTCCTTCCAGAATCTATAATTGCTCCGTCCCTCACAGATCCACGTCCCTAAATCTCAGGACACTCTTCGCTGTTCTGCATAGGATCAACCCTATGGGGTCCCTGTGGCAGCGGTTTTGTTAGATGCCGAGAAGGTGTTCGATTACCTCAAGAGGTCCTTTTTGGGTCGTTTGTTTACATCGGTAATGCGCAGGATGGGTATGCCAATGGGCTACCACAGCGTTAATATATAGTAACCCCTCAGCTACAATGCACTTGAATGGCACATTATCATGCCCCTTCTCCCTTTCTCAAGACACACACCAGGGGTACCCCCGTCATCATTATTGTCCTGGCCATGGACCCATTGGTCCGCCACTTCTAGGAGCGACATTTACAGCGGGGTCTTCAGTTCAACAGCCACCCTCTATTAGTTTCCTTGTATGCCGACAATGTAATTTTATATGTCCGTGACCCTCAGGTAAATCTTGAGCCTCTGATCAGAGAGACTATCAGATTTGAACGATTCTCTGGTCTTCATACCAATTGGTCCAAGTCAGTGATATTCTCTTTGACTCCTAGCACAAAGCACTGGGACTGCGAATTCCAGCTAGAATGGTGCACTTTATCCACTAGGTACTTGGGCATTCATTTGCATTTAGACTCCACTCAAATACTTTGAGACTCAACTTGGGCGGGCTTTGGACGCCCTGGAGTCACAAATAGAGAAATGGTTGCGACTACCATTGTCTATTGCTGGGCGGGTCACTCATCAAAATGGTCGTCCTTACCAAATTTTTATATTTGATCAACAATATCCCCATCCCTCTTCAGAAAAGCTTCTTCCAGATGTTGCGCTCTCACCTCATCTGTCTAACTTGGGGGGTGGGAGGGACTGGGGGAGCACCTGCAGGTCAGGTGGCAGATTCTTATACTACCTTACAACCATACGGGGGTTTGGAGTTTCTGACCTTAAACTATACTATCTCGTAGCCCAGTGTAGTTACGCCCATGTCTGGTTCCACCCAGATGCTAGGATTCCATTCCTCCGCTCGGAGTGGTCTTTCCCTTACGGCCTCGGTATAATTAGAGGCGCGCGTCTAGGATACACGTGGCATACATGTGAATAGCTAACAAGCACTGGCTTAAACAAATTACTACCTGTGCAGACAATAGTGTGTTTTCTCACTATTCTCCTGCATTCTTCAAATCTACCTGAGCAACCATGGCAGGATTGTTTGAAGACTGTTGGAAGTGTGTGGAGGAGTAGCAGATGTTCCCTTCTATCCATGAGAAACTGGTGGATGCCATGGAGGCATCCCTTGAGAGCGATCTCTTTAGCGCCCTAGAGTCAGAAAATTATTGAACTAACTGCATGGCGCAGTTTCTTACCCCCAGATGGGGAAGGCCTGGGGCTTGCGCCTCCTATTGACACTGGGGAAGCCCCTAAAGCCAAGGGTAAAGCAGACCAGCAGCCAAAGTTAGGACAACCTATCCCTCCTGTGATGCCTTTGAAAGGCTTTGCCAAGCCTTCTTAAAAAGGTGTATTGTAGTTCTAGATGTACAGGTCATTTCCCATCCTGGGCGTAATGAGGATTCTTGTTCTCACCAGAGAACAGATGACAATGCAGGGGAGGATTCAGACACCAATGATGGGGGATTCAGATACAAACTAGGCCAGAGCAGACTGCAGCGACTGGAGGGCGGCACCAAGAAACCTAGGTTGGAAGATAAGGGTGAGCAGGACTCTGTGGGGGTACTGGGTATGCTGAACCCAGAAGATATTTATCACCCCTGTGCATAGACTGTGTGCCCGCTTCTAAGGTGGCGTGATATATAGCCAGGTGCATTAGGAAGCCCATGGACAAGGAGGTACAGGGCGCCTGAGCGCTGAGTGACCTAGACCCTCTTTAGCAAGTAAGGTGGCATGTATTCCTGATATAGCGATCCCAAGATGGTGACCTTCATCACAAAATTCATTAAGGACCCAAAAAAGGGTATTGACCAATAAGATCCTTGTGTCCTGGGGCCTCTTAAAAAAGCATAAATAATGGCCGAAGATGCAAAAGAGTCTGGCCACATGATTGACCCGACTATCCTATCAAGTTCGGCCCAGCAGACCCTGTGTTTCTTAGAAAAGGCGCTCACTACTAATCAAGATCGAACCCAGGTTGGGTGAGTTGGCCACCACAGAAGCTGATCCAGAGGCAAATGAGGGGTTCTTTGGAGAAACCTTCATGAAGGAGCTCTTATGCTTTGTCAATAGATTCTCGTCAGTTGACAAGGTGCAACAATCTATCCGGAAAGTCTTCAGTCAGCAGATTTTCGAAGGGACCGGAACAGGTAGGGGATGCTCCTCAAGCCGGGCGTACAATTCTGACCCCCATAAACTCCAAACCAGGCACCCCTCCGATAGCAGGACCAGAAGAAGTTCAAAGGGTTCTATCCCTCCTCGGGTCAAATTGTATAGACCGGGGAGGTAAAGGAGCCTTCTGAAGAGCTAGCAATGTGTCAGGTGGCACCACTAGTAAGCAATATCCCTTATTCACTACACAATGTGAGGGGGGGTGGGGGTGGGGGTGGGCGGGGGGGCGGGGGAGAGGCAAGTTTCAGTACTTCAGTCAAAAATGGGCGTCCATAACAGGTGATCCGTGGGTGTTTCAAACAGTGAAGGATTTCCACACAGCTCTATAATACTCCCCATCAACTCCGATCCGAGACCCTTGGTGTTCTCTCAGGAAGAGATGTGGTTGGAAGACCAAGAGGTGGCAGTGCTTTTGGAGAAAGGAGCAATTACCTATTCCGTTCTTCATCCCAGGGGGTTCCTGAGCAATATCTTCCTTGTGGAAAAGGACATGGGTTAATACATTTTAATGACTTCAACCAGTGGGTTGTTTATCACCACTTTCAAATGGAGGGCATATACCTCAGCAAAAGTCTATTGCCTAATTAGTTGGTGAGGTTCGATCTGAAGGACGCCTACCTTACTGTTCCAATTTTTCCACCGCACAGATGTTTCCAGCAGTTCAAATGGGGCTGGCAAGTTTTCAAATTCATGTGCCCTCAGTTTGGTCTGTCCTCCGCACCTTGGTGCTTTATCAAGATGCTACAGCCCTCCATGCAATGGCTATGTGCATGGGGGCAAACTAATAGTGTATTGGGACGACATCCTCCTAATGCATCAGGAAAGATCTACTTTAGTCACCCAACTCCAGATGACACAAAATCACCTTCAGGATCTGGGGTTCATTGTGAATCTTCAGAATCAGAATGTACCCCAGATCAACAAATGCCCTTTTTGGGCTTTGAGCTCAATAAGGTGAGACAGTCACTCAGACTACCCCAGAAAAAGATGCTTCTCATACGTCAGGAGTTGCGCAAAATGCTGGAAAGGGTGCTGTCTTCATCCATCCAGGCAATTTTTCCAGGCCCATTTCACTACCCTTCTCTTCAACATCCAAAGCCACATCATCTCAGGAGGGGTCCGACGTATGGAAAGGAGATTGGTCTCTCCCCAGAAGGCTGGCTGGAACTTCGATGGTGCTCGACCACATGCATGCATGGAATAGCAGGGCCATCTTTGGGTCAGTCTCGGATCTGGTCATCAAATTTGATGCCAGTCACCAGGGATAGGGCGCATGTTGTGGAGGTATTGCCACAGGAGGTCAGTAGTCAGAACACAAGACAGCTTTTCATATCAATTGTTTGGAACTCCTTGCAGGATCTTTCTCAGTGCTGAGTTTAGCAGTCAAAGTGTTCTGTTCCATTCTCTTAAAGATGGACAACATCTCAGTTGTGGGATATATAAACAGCTTGAGGGGGTAACTTGTCCAAGGTAATGAAAGATTGGGCCAGAGACTTTTGGAATCATTGTCTGGAGCACAGGTTTTCAGTAACTGCGGAATATCTGCTGGGGGAAACTCAAGACTGTGGACTGGCAATCCAGACATCTGAAGGACTACAGCATGTGGAAACTAGATCCCTCCCTATTTCAGAGGATTATGGATCGCTGTGGTCAATGCCAAGTGGATATCTTCGCGTCAAGCCTCAACCATCAACTACCATGCTTCTTCAGTTGGCGCCCGGACTCTCTAGCAGAAGCGACTGATGCCTTCCAGCAAGACTGGAGTCAGACTCTCGGTATGCGTTTCCTCTCTTCTTGAGGATCAGACTCACGGTGCTAGTCAGACTCCAGAAGACAGGTGATCCTGGTGACAATGCTTTGGAAATCGCAAGTACGGTATCTAGTTCTTTTGGGACTTTCTTTGGCTTTTGCAATCCTTATGGCAACTCGCACCAACTGGTTCAGGATAGAATTCTCCTGCTGAAGATTTGAAAGATTGTAGGGGGATATTGGGAAGTCTAAGGCCTTTTGACACAGGCTGCCTCTCATCAGAGGAGCATACGCAGACTCCACAAAGACACGGTTCAGCCTGGTGTAGATGGTCAAGCTGGGGCTTGAGAATCGATCATTAGCCTGTGGGGGCAGATGTAGTGCATATTTTCACTTTCTTGTCTGAATTGATCTGCATATCGCACAATTAACACATGTTGCAGATCAGCGATCTCAGCTAGTCATGCACCTCTTCAGGACATACCAGTGGGAGAACATGCTCTTGTCTGTCAAATTTTGAGTTATTTGCTTGCCTTTTCCACCCGAACCGTGGTATTCCTAATTCTGGGATGTCAATGTGGTTCTACGAATTATCCGATCATGGCATGATAACCAATACTTGTCATGTAAAGAACAGCTAAGCTTGAGATGCAGTTATATCTCATTTCTTGTAAGAGGGTCTGATATTTGGGCCCTGGATATTACAGCACATATGTTTACCCCTGATGGGCTATCATTCACCATTTCTAGACAAGCTAAGTCCAATACCAGGGTGGTTCATTACCCTGCTTTCACTTGTCATTCAAAATTGTGTGTAGTTCGCGGTCAACTCAACTATTTATCTCTCTCAAGAAATCTTTCAAACCGGTTTCGGCAACCACTAGCACCCGTTGGGTGAGATCGGTTCTACAGGAAGCTGGTGTTGATACTTCTACCTTTGGGGCTCACTCCACAAGGGGAGCTATAGCTTTGAAGGCCTTCTCCCGGGGGGGTCATTTGCAAGATATTCTCAGAGCAGTGGATTGGTGTTCAGACTCTACGTTTAGGACCTTCTACTTTATACGGATTACAGGCATGGCTTAACTGGTTGTCAGCCACCTTTAAAATAGCATAATCGAAGTCTCCTGTCCTGACATAGAAAGAACATTTCTTAGCTATTGTGAAGGAAAGTTTCAGTTCTATTACGGGCACGGAGACGAGGATTATCCCTCCAGAGTTGTTTCGTACTATTACCCTCCCTTTATCCTATGAACTTTAATAATCGTTGCATTATTTTTGTGAATCATTGACAGGACTAATATAAACCTTGATTTCTGGTAATGTATTGTTAACATTGATGGATACTTTGTGTGATGATTAATTGTGTCTGGGAACTTATACTCCATGTCTCCTGTTCCCTTAGGGTCAGGACATAAGCAAGAATTCTGAAGAAACGCTTCGATCAGGAGGTTTCGCATGAAGAAAGAGAATTTGGTTTTCCTTGATGTTGAATATATGGCATCTACTCTAGGGTTATTTTATTAAATTACAGCAAAGAGTCATTGTATAAGTAGTCTTTGAATCCGTTATTGGTATGGCCTGCTGAGTGAATAATATTAAAGCATACTTCTCGCCTCCATGTCCTTAATAGAATTGAAACTTAGCTTCAGGATAGCTAGGACATTTTATATTCTCTGCAGAAAACTTCAACATGCTTTTAGGCCTAGGTAATTACTGGACAGAGAACTCGGCTTTTGAGAGTCTCACAAATAAGAAAGGCTCATCTTTCCACACATGAAGTTTTACTTTGTGGTTGTCTGTCGATAGCTGGATGACCGCATGTTGGGTGGTAGTTTTGATTGTAGGGCGAGGCAAGAGTTTAAAAGGGTATGGCTCCAAGTTTTAATCATGCCAAGGGCTATCATCTGATGTTATAGGGTCTGCATACCCGTTTGCTGATGTTTTATGGGATGCTGGTATGATTTAGTGTGAATGGAAAGATAAGGGGCAGTGAATGTGCAGGTAACAGTGTGAATGCTGTTTAAAAGACTGGACTTCCGTGGAATACAAAAGCCCAATGTTCATCCCAAACTGCAACTTCAAGGGTGAAACTGATATTTTTAAAATGTGGTGTTGTCCAACTGGTGGAGGCCTTGCCAGAATGTGTCTGGAGATTGGATCAATATAAATCCTTGTTTGACAGATCAGGATAATCACCTTGTTCTGCGGCAGCAAGGAGATCACTTGGGTACTGCTGCATAGAGGCTTGAGCTCATGAACTCTAAAAGTGTCTCTGGCACCAAATTAGCTTTTTGTGGCTCAGACTTCAGGACAATGGAGAGCATAGACGGTCGACCCCTTTTTGGAGTAAACTCTGGGCTTAAGGCATGGCTCTCTTGCGGCTGTTCCTTGCCTGGAGAAGAGGCACTGCTTTAAGTCAAGCCCAATAGGGAAGATCCTTGGCGAGTGGTGTTTGTGAAGCCCTATATGTGATCTTAGTCTTGGGTACGAGTTTCGGGGTGGGCTGGAGATCAAAGTTCCACGAAGTCAGAGTCATTGGAGGACACATTCTAGACTTCACAAGCCAAGGGGAACTGAACTACAGCATGCTCTAACCCTTTCACTAACAGAGTAAGTCCCTTCCATGTCTTCAAAGCACGGTCTGGACAGTTACGATTTGAGTGGGTTCAACATTGATTTGTAGACAGCTGGGTCCAAACTGAGGTAACATGGTGTGCAAAATAACAATCGATTGGGATGTGGCCCGCGTAATTACCAGAGGGAGTGTTCTGTATTTTCATATCTGTCCCATATCCCTCCTTACATTTCTCTATACCTACCCATTTAGTGGTGATCCCTCCCCTTTTCCCCCACTCCACTGGTCTCTCAGACATATGTCTAAATGTTATCCCTATTTCTTACTAAATAGTGTTTGTATGGTGTGAAGACTGGCAAGAACGGAATAGGGTTTAGACTGAACACTTCATCAACACTACAAAAGTGGCAAAGAAAATGTATATGAGCAAGGAGCACTGGGTATTGGACTGAGACAAAAACAATTCAAATGGTTTCATAATTATGTCAAGCTTAACAGCAACATAGTAATAATTCATAAAGAAACAAAAGAAATAATACCTTCAGTAATTGGAGGATCTGGTCCTGACTTCTCAAAATTTATCACCACTCCACTTTGCACCTTTTGAACTAGGGACTCCAAACACTGATTCAACATTCGCTGAGAAAACACGCAGTAGGAGCGTCCTATGGAAGAAAAGCCATTAGGAGTTAGTTTTTGTTTTGTTTATAATACCCACGGATTCGCCCTGCTTCCAAGAATGAACTTTGAATTACCTAAAGAGCAGAAAGAGTGATTTATCTCCAACAGTAGACTTAAAAGTGGTGGATAGCACTCTTCACATTAGATGCCAAACTCTCTTCAAATCACTCCCCATTCCCCAAGTGAAAAATGTTTCCAAAAGCATATCACATCAAGTATTAATCGTCCAAATATTCTTGCTTTGCTACTCCTGCCTTGCGCACTGCAGTAATGCTCATGGTTGTCAGACCACATATACTTTTACAATACCATTTACCTGGTAATTCACAATAAAGGTGTCTTGCACTACATATAACTCTGAAATAGAGACGTAGTCTGACTCATGTAGAGCTGTAGATTCACATGCTTTGCATACTCCTGCCATTCAGTGTTGGGGATGGATGTTTGCAAGTTGTTTTTTCTTCGAAGAAGTCTTTCCTAATCACAAGGTAAGGTGATACTGCACATGGGCATCAACTCAATTTTTAGATTGTTTTACCGCATGAGGGGGAGAATAGAGCAAATTAGTGTAGAATAGAGATGTCCATGCGTATGAACGTATAATTAAGAGCTGCAACAACTATAGGTGCCCGGAAGGAGGGTAGGCGCATGTGAATCTACAGCTCTGCATACCAAGAACAGATGTAAGTAACATAATGCATTTGAGGCATGTGTGCTGTAGATACATATGCTTTGCATAGACTACAAAGCAGTATACTCCCAAAGAGGTGGCTAACCTGTAGATGTTGCAGTTGTTATAAGTACTGCTTGGCCTACATTTGCTTGTTGTCGTGCCAACACATCTACACAATAGTGTTTGGTAAAGGCTTGTGGTGTAGACCATATAGCTGCCTTACATATGTCAGCTATAGGAATGTTACCTAAAAAGGCCACAGAAGCCCCTATTTTGCGAGTGGAAAGCGCTCTAGGGGGGATGGATAAAGTTCTTTTAGCTTTAGTGTAGCAATGCCAGATTTAGAGATGGGATTGCCTTTGGGAGGCGGAACAAATGCAGCTAATAGTTGTTTTGGGAAAGTCTTTTGTTGTATGTAGTACAATAAAGCTCTTTTAACGTCCAATGTGTGAAGAGCACGTTCAACAACAAAATCAGGTTGAGGAAAAAAGACTGGTAACTCAACAAATTGGTTTAAATGAAAAGCAGAAATTACTTTAGGAACGAATTTTGGGTTGGTGCGTAGAACTACTCTATCTTTGGGTAGCTGAAAGAAGGGTTCTTCGAAGGTTAATGCCTGTAGCTCACCAGCTCTCCTCAGTGATGTGATCGCAATGAGGAAAGCAACCTTCCATGAGAGGAATTGCAAGGGGCACTTGTGCGATGGTTCAAAAGGTGGACCCATGAGTCTTGTGAGAACAATGTTGAGATTCCAAACCGGGGCAGGAGGAATCCTTGGTGGTATTACTCTTTTTAACCCCTCCATGGAAACTTGGATTAATGGAACTCTGAATAGTGACAGATGTTGCCTGTTCTGCAAATACGCAGCTACTGCTGCAAGGTGCAAACAAATAGATGTATAAGCTAGTCCAGTTTGAGTGTAACAGGTAACAGAATGTTTTGTATAGAAGCATCTAAAGGATTGATTTGGTTATTGTTGCAGTATACAAAAAATATTTTCCACTTTGGTGCATAGCAAGCTCTGATGGTAGGCCTTCTTGCTTCTTTTAGCATATCAGTCTGCTGGTAAATTCAATTAACCAAACTATGACTTCAGGAGCCAGTCCGCTAAGTTTAATTCTGTGGGATTTGGATGTTTGATTTCTCCAAGGTTCTGTGTGAGGAGACTGGAGGTAAGGTGCAACTTTGGATATGGAACGAAATATAGCTAGAACACGGTGGTGTACCATGGCTGACGGGCCCATGTGGGAGCTACTAGAATTAGTATGAGGGATGTTTGCCTGAACTTCTGAACCAGACATAGAAGGAGCGGGAGAGTCAGAAAAGCATAGGCAAATATCCCTGACCAGTTCATCCATACGGCATTGCCCTTTGAGAGCGGGTGTGGGAACTTGGAGCCAACGCTAGGGTATTTTGTGTTTTCTGCTGTGGCGAACAGGTCTATTTGTGGGAACCCCCATTGTTGAAATTGGGAGATGAAGTTCCCACTCGTGAATTTGCGGTCTCCTTCTGCTGAGAAGATTGGCAATTTGGTGGTTTACTCCTGGGAGGTGTTCTGCCGGAAGATAAATGCTGTGATGGATTGCCCAATTCCAAATGGCTTGAGTGAGTCTAGTCAGTTGGAGAAAGTGTGTCCCTCCCTGCTTTTACACATAATACATTGCTGTCATGTGGTCTGTTCGGACTAGGACAGTTTTGGCTATGAGGGGAGTTTGAAAAGCTTTGAGTGCTAGCAAAACTGCTAGAAGCTCTAGATAGTTGATGTGGACACTTTTGTGTTTGTTGCGCCACAGGCCTTGTATTGTGTAATCTTGGAGAAGAGCACCCCAACCTGTGAGAGATGCGTCTGCTGTGAGCACGAACTGTGGAATAGGGTCGATGAAAGGCCGTCCTTTTGACAAGATTTGTAGATTCCACCACTGCAGAGAGCGATAGGTACACCCATCTACCAACACTAGATCGGTCAATTGACCCTGTGAATGATTCCACTGACGTGCCAAGCACTCTTGTAGTGGACGCATATGAAGTCTTTCATGAGGTACAATTACAATGCAAGATGCCATCATTCCTAGCAGTTGCATGACTATTTTGGCTGGTAAGGCTTGGTTGGGCAAACTGTAGTCCAAGAGCCTGAATATTGTGAAATCTGGGTACATAGGAAAAGGCTAGAGCTTTGACTGTCTAGAGTGGCTCCTAGGTAAGACTGCATCTGTGACGGATGCAGGTGTGATTTTTGTGCATCGACCGTGAATCCTAGTTGATGAAGTAGGTGTATTGTGATTTGTGTGTGTTGTAGGCAATTTTGGTGAGCTTTGATGAGCCAGTCGTTTAGATCGGGGAAGACATGAATATACGGACTTCTGAGATGGGCTTCGACTACAGCCAAACATTTGGTAAATACTCTGGGCACTGTAGTCACCCCGAAGGGAAGTACTTTGAATTGATAATGCTTGCCTGCTATCACAAACCTGAGGTACTTGAGATGAGCCGGATGAATTGGCACATGAAAATATGTGTCAGTAGACACAAAATCGGCCTTCTGTAAAAGTCGAAGTACCTGATGAAGGGTCATCATGTGAAAGTGTTTTCACCGCATATAATGGTTTAACTCTGAGATCCAGTCTGGGTCTTAGGGAACTGTCCTTTATGGGAATGAGAAAATACAGAGAATAAACCCCTGAGCCCTGGTACTGTTTGGGAACCGACTCAATAGCCCCTTTCAATAAGAGAGATTGCACTTCCTGTTTGAGCAATTGTAGGTGTTCTGGAGACAATTTGCGAGGTCGGGGTGGAATTTTTGGAGGATTGCTAGTAAACTCCAGGCGATAACCATGTTTGATAATTCCAATCACCCATTTGTCTGTTATGCACTGCCAAATAGGTAGAAATTGTTGAAGTCTTCCCCCGACAGGTGTGGTGTAGTCAAGGGGGGAGGGGTGGGAGTGTGGGCAAGTCACTGCTTATTAGGGGAAGAGGAGTTAAAGGGGTGTGTTGCCCTTACCCCTACCTTTGAGGTGGTTCCCTCTAGAACCTCCTTGAAAAAATCATCTTGAGGGAGAGGACTGGTTGTTACCTTTGTAGTTAGATGTACTCTGGTCTGAGGATGTGGTGTTGGACCCCTCTCGGTGAAAGGAACGACGAAAGAAGCCTCTGTTTGAAGGAGACTGGAGCGCTCCCCATGGACTTGGCCACCTCAGTGTCTTTTTTCACTTTTTCCAATGCCTGATCTGCTTCAGGATCAAAAAGCTGTTTTTTGTCAAATGGTATGTTAAGAATGGATTGTTGTATCTAAGGCTTAAACTCAGAGATCCTTAACCAAGCAGGTCTCCTAAGCAAAATGCTAGTGTTGACCTCTCTAGCCGCAGTTTCAGCAGCATCTAGAGCACACCTTATGGAGGAATTTCAAATTAGCTTACCTTTATTTGCTAAATCCTGCGCTTCAGCTTCATGCTCGACTGGGAGATATTGAAGCAACTGCTCCATCTCATCCCAGTGTGCTCAGTCGTACCTGGCTAAAAGGCATTGAGTATTTGAAACGTGCCATTGATTTGCAGCTTGAGCAGCTATGCACTTGCCAGAAGCGTCTTATAACTTTGAGTCCTTATCTGGCGGAGGAGCATTCCCGGATGTTTGGGAATTAGCCCATTTACTAGCATTAGACACTACCAGTGAATCTAGTGGCAACTGGCCCTTGATAAATACTGGGTCTGTTGGGGAGGCTTTATACTTCTTGTCAACCTTAGGAGTCAAGATGCATGCCCGAACTGTGCCCTTAAAAATTTCATCAGCATACCTCATCATGCCCTTTAGCATAAGAAGTGTTTGTGACGACCTATGTATGGATCCTAAGGCCTCAAACCAAAAATCTTCTTCGATTCATTCTTATGCAGTGCCACCCCATGATATTATGCAGCCCTGACAAGGAGTTCCTGGTGGCATAAACTGTCGTCTGGAGGAGATGGCTTGGCAAAGGTCTGGGTCGTTATCTGCTGGAGGATCAATTGTATAATCCGTTCATGGATCTACTGGTAAATGTGCCCACCCACTTCACCATCATTGTCGTAGTGGTGATATTGTGGAGAATCCAGAGGTGTTATTTGCAAAGGATTTGAAGGTGGAGAAGGAGGTGGTGGAGGGGATGAGCATGGTAGATGAAAAGGACTGGTAGCAACAGATTTCTTTTTTAAAGTAATCTTGTAAGGAGTGTCATCAGAAACCTTATGTTTCCGAGGCAACTTGGTATGAATATGACCAGTCTCAGGGTTAATATATAGTCAAATTAAATTAAATTCAGCTTTATTCTGTGAAAATCAAATCACCATAAAATCATGTTAATCAAGGAAAACATACCTACAATACATCATAATTAAAATTAATGAAAATGACAGTTTATGATTCTACAAGCTGAAAGGTAACGAGAACAAAATACAAATGCATATAGAATAGATGAGGTGCACAATACTGTTATAAAAACAACCATATAACAAGCATTGGAAATGCAATAGGTCTCGCAATAGAATAGTTAGACATTTTTCTTTTTGCAAATGGAAGAGTGGCGTTGCGTGGATGAGTGGCGTTGCGTGGATGAGTGGCGTTGCGTGGATGAGTGGCGTTGCGTGGATGAGTGGCGTTGCGTGTGTGAGTGGCGTAGCGTGTGTGAGTGGCATAGCGTGTGTGAGTGGCATAGCGTGTGTGAGTGGCATAGCGTGTGTGAGTGGCGTAGCGTGTGTGAGTGGCGTAGCGTGTGTGAGTGGCGTAGCGTGTGTGAGTGGCGTTGCGTGTGTGAAGGATTGGTAGTGCGGGCACTGCTGCTTGTGGTATCTGCGAGATTTGTGTAAGTAAATGGAGAGGGGGGAGAGAGTTGGAAGAGAGTGTGAAAGAGGCAGAAACGTTGAGAGGAAAAGAAAGTGCGAATCTGTAAGCTGAGAGATGTGGCATAACAGAAGGATTGGTAGTGCGGGCACTGCTGCTTGGGGTATCTGCGAGATTTGTGTAAGTAAATGGAGAGGGGGGAGAGAGTTGGAGGAGAGAGTGAAAAAGGCAGAAACGTGGAGAGTAAAAGAAAGAGCGAAGGAATATGTAAGCTGAGAGATGTGGCATAACAGAAGGATTGGTAGTGCGGGCACTGCAGCTTAGGGTATCTGCGAGATTTGTGTAAGTAAATGGAGAGGGGGGAGAGAGTTGGAAGAGAGAGTGAAAGAGGCAGAAACGTGGAGAGTAAAAGAAAGAGCGAAGGAATATGTAAGCTGAGAGATGTGGCATAACAGAAGGATTGGTAGTGCGGGCACTGCTGCTTAGGGTTTCTGCGAGATTTGTGTAAGTAAATGGAGAGGGGGGAGAGAGTTGGAAGAGAGAGTGAAAGAGGCAGAAACGTGGAGAGTAAAAGAAAGAGCGAAGGAATATGTAAGCTGAGAGATGTGGCATAACAGAAGGATTGGTAGTGCGGGCACTGCTGCTTGGGGTATCTGCGAGATTTGTGTAAGTAAATGGAGAGGGGGGAGAGAGTTGGAAGAGAGTGAAAGAGGCAGAAACGTGGAGAGTAAAAGAAAGAGCGAAGGAATCTGTAAGCTAAGAGATGTGGCATAACAGAAGGATTGGTAGTGCGGGCACTGCTACTTGGGGTATCTGCGAGATTTGTGTAAGTAAATGGAGAGGGGGAGAGAGTTGGAAGAGAGAGTGAAAGAGGAAGAAACGTGGAGAGTAAAAGAAAGAGCGAAGGAATCTGTAAGCTAAGAGATGTGGCATAACAGAAGGATTGGTAGTGCGGGCACTGCTGCTTGGGGTATCTGCGAGATTTGTGTAAGTAAATGGAGAGGGGGGAGAGAGTTGGAAGAGAGAGTGAAAGAGGCAGAAACGTGGAGAGTAAAAGAAAGAGCGAAGGAATATGTAAGCTGAGAGATGTGGCATAACAGAAGGATTGGTAGTGCGGGCACTGCTGCTTAGGGTATCTGCGAGATTTGTGTAAGTAAATGGAGAGGGGCGAGAGAGTTGGAAGAGAGAGTGAAAGAGGCAGAAACGTGGAGAGTAAAAGAAAGAGCGAAGGAATATGTAAGCTGAGAGATGTGGCATAACAGAAGGATTGGTAGTGCGGGCACTGCTGCTTAGGGTTTCTGCGAGATTTGTGTAAGTAAATGGAGAGGGGGGAGAGAGTTGGAAGAGAGAGTGAAAGAGGCAGAAACGTGGAGAGTAAAAGAAAGAGCGAAGGAATATGTAAGCTAAGAGATGTGGCATAACAGAAGGATTGGTAGTGCGGGCACTGCTACTTGGGGTATCTGCGAGATTTGTGTAAGTAAATGGAGAGGGGGGAGAGAGTTGGAAGAGAGAGTGAAAGAGGAAGAAAGGTGGAGAGTAAAAGAAAGAGCGAAGGAATTAGTAAGCTGAGAGATGTGGCATAACAGAAGGATTGGTAGTGCGGGCACTGCTGCTTGGGGTATCTGCGAGATTTGTGTAAGTAAATGGAGAGGGGGAGAGAGTTGGAAGAGAGAGTGAAAGAGGCAGAAACGTGGAGAGTAAAAGAAAGAGCGAAGGAATCTGTAAGCTAAGAGATGTGGCATAACAGAAGGATTGGTAGTGTGGGCACTGCTACTTGGGGTATCTGCGAATTTGTGTAAGTAAATGGAGAGGGGGAGAGAGTTGGAAGAGAGAGTGAAAGAGGAAGAAACGTGGAGAGTAAAAGAAAGAGCGAAGGAATTAGTAAGCTGAGAGATGTGGCATAACAGAAGTTAGTACCAAACGTGCTGAACGGTCTAAAAGTGACAAGAGAAGCAACTCTTAAAACACATATCAACCCAAGCTTGCCTTGCAAAGATAACACAACAGACATTACCTCTGCTTTGGGACAGATTCAAGTAAATATGCCTCTTCAAAAAGACTAACTGCTGTGTCAACATTAATTCCAGTAATTTTGCCTAAATCACCCCTTTCTGTTAGCCCAATGATTTTTTTTTTCAAGCGGACATTTCTGCCTTTTCTAAAACTTTAGGAACCTGTCCAGAGATCAGCGAGTAGCAGGGTAATGCAGTTTATTATGCAGACTGAGCCGACGCAGGCGATTGTGGCGCTGAGGTGAGTTCTGGAGTTCGAGGCAGCTGCTGGGGGCAGGATTTAAAAAGCCACATGGGGAGTGCTGAAGAGCGAGTCAGCCCTGACGACTATTAGCTGCGGGGGGGGGGGGGCAGGATTTAGAAAGCGTGAGTGAGTGCAGTGGAGGAGGGAGATATACACGAGGGTGACAAAAAGGAATAAATACACACTTGCTCTATATTTTGTGAAACAAGCATAATAAGCCCTGTTGGTTTTTCAAACCACATGTAATATAATTGGGCATGTATGAAAATGAACTGTGCTTCCCTTGTCAAAGAAATGCATCATTTGATTGCACAAATAACGCATTGTGGTAAACAGCATATCCCCGCCCCAGCACTTGCGTTTTTGTTTCCCCCAAACCCTCAGTTCTCATCTTTATTATGCAGACTGAGCCGACGCAGGCGATTGTGACGCTGAGGTGAGTGCTGGAGTTCGAGGCAGCTGCTGGGGGCAGGATTTAGAAAGCCACATGGGGAGTGCTGAAGAGCGAGTCAGCCCTGACGACTATTAGCTGCGGGGGGGGGGGGGGGGGCAGGATTTAGAAAGCGACATGGGGAATGCTGAAGAGCGAGTCAGCTCCACCAATGGTTATAGCTGCGGGGGGGGGGGGGGGGGGGGGGGGATTTAGAAAGCGACATGGGGAGTGCTGAAGAGCGAGTCAGCTCCACCAATGGTTATAGCTGCGGGGGGGGGGGGGGGGGATTTAGAAAGCGACATGGGGAGTGCTGAAGAGCGAGTCAGCTCCACCAATGGTTATAGCTGCGGGGGGGGGGGGGGGGGGGGGGGGGTTGGGGGCAGGATTTAGAAAGCGACATGGGGAATGCTGAAGAGCGAGTCAGCCCTGACGACTTAGCTGCGGGGGGGGGGCAGGATTTAGAAAGCGACATGGGGAGTGCTGAAGAGCGAGTCAGCTCCACCAATGGTTATTAGCTGCGGGGGGCAGGATTTAGAAAGCGACATGGGTGGAGTGTTTCAGTGCAAGTCATCTCCACTCATGAGTATTAGTTGCCGGGAACAGCAAAGTGAGCTGCGCCGTGATAAACGTTAGAAAGGTGCAGCCAGTATACTTGAAGATAAAATATGGTGCACAGCAAAAAAAATAAAACAGATTTGTATTGCTGCTTTTTGTTTCCTGTCCAGCAGTGCCTTCATCGTGGATGCAATCAAACTTGTAAATATGTAACGCTTGTGTATTAATTACATGAACGCGGAAAACATCCAAATGGAAGATAAAAAAGGCAATAAAAATACATAACTGACATAATACATAAAATAATTCAAGTCGAATGAAATCGCACGTCTACAAGTACAAAACCAAGCTCCTGTGCTATTGTCTGAAGGGAATTTCCCTTGTTAAACTAAAATATATATTTATGAGTGAAGATCAGGAGACGGAGGGCATTGCTGTGGGGAGGGGGTGTAGGAGAAATGCACAAGGCGGGCAGGGGAGGGGGCGGAGCGGGGAGAGCGGCATGTGGGTGTTAAGAAGCCGGGCCTTTGAAGTGAAGCTAAGCTTCACTTCAAAAGGTGTCGGAGGAATGCGGGAGAGAGGAACAGATGGCGATTGCGGCTGTGCACGCGCTTTTAAGCTCAATGCACATGCGCATTGAGCTTAAAAGTCACGGGCACTGCAAGGAATCGCCACGATTCCTTGCTTCTTAGTTAAAAGTTGTTTAAGCCGCAATAGGCTCGCAAGCTCGATGCGCATGCGCATTGACAGGCGAGACCTAAAAATGAAGGTCAAACAATTTTTACACTACAAGCTATACATAAAACAATTCCTTCAGGTTTAAAGTGCTAATGCTTATTAGTGCAAGAAGGGTACGTAAAGTGCAAAATACTGCCTCTTATCAAAATAGCTTTATCCAATAATCACAAAAGAATGGCGACCAGTCAATTTTTGCACTACAGGCTATTCGAGGAAACGTACATACACATATAAAGTGCTAATGGTCATAAGTGCATAGAGGTACATAAAGTGCAAAGTGCCATATCTTGTCAGGATAGATAGTTCAGAACAAAAACTAAGAGTTGTCATCCAGATTTTCATACAACAATACATCAAGGTATGAGCAATCCTTTCTTTGTCTAATTGACAGTTGTACAAATCGAATAACAGTTTATGATTTTCACATTTTACAGGCTACATACATAATTAAAAGCATTTATAATTAACAAGCATTTGCAATGCAATAGGTCTCGCATTTGTACAAGTTTGAGCTATTGGCATTGTAAATGACAATGCGTTTTATTTAAGTTTTGTTTTTTAAAACATAAATAAAAGGCACTGTCATTTACAGTGCTAACAGCTCAAACTCTCGCAAATGCGAGACCTATTGCATTGCAAATGCTTGCTTTGGTAGAACAGGGAGATTACATGATTTGCCCAGAATCACAGGATGAAGAGTGGACCCTGAGGCTCGAACCTTGGTTTCACCAGCTCCAAGATCGGCAGCTCTGGCCGTCAGACCACATGCTCTCCGTGTTACACTCACAGGCGCTGGACTTGGGTCTGTAGGGATCCCGGAGGCGGTGATGGAGATGACCGTAGGGGTAGAATGGCTGCCTTCCAGGAGCCCTGTGCGCAGCTCGTGCCCCAGCCTTTCATGGAACAAACCAGTGCATTCTGGAAGTTGTAGTGCAGCGCAGGGGCGCACTCGCCCTTTTGTGCTCTCTGCCCTCCAGGGGGATAGTGTGAAGTCACCTTGACTATGTCGCCGACCCATGCTTTAATGTACTCGACCGGTGGGTTCTCGGAAATGTAGTCCTATGTAGAGGTTCGGTGTCCCTCCTTGGGATGGAGGGTGCAGCAGGGGGCGCTCCTTCTGTCCTGCCCCCCCACCAGCCACCCAGAGAGAGGACGTGTAATATGCTGCAGCCTGTACCCTGACTCCGCCATGATGTTACAGCAGCACCATTGTTTGTATAGCGCACATTCCACATGGCGCAACCTCAAAGTGCTTCCAGCTCTCCACAGACCTTCTACGGGTCCCGGGGCGGAAATGGGTGGCAGCGAAAGTCTGCCCCATCACGGAGCTGTGCCGTGTGTCCTGGGGGGGTGAAGCTCAAGGTGCAGCCTCTGACCCTGGGGGTTATGCAGGGACTGGCTCCCTTCCTCCCCACTTTCATGAAGGGAACACTCCAGTGTCAGCCTTGGAAATAAGGCTCTGCTGTTTCACAGCATGAATGGCTGCAAGGCCACAAAGCGCCTTAATTCAGACAAGAGGTCACAAGCACCCTCAGTCACGAGTACATGACCACTTCGAGGCGCATACCCTAGGGAAGCATCTGCCAGCTGACTGGGCCAGGGGCAGGACATGGAGGCCGGAGGGCACGTGAATGGATCCACACGGACACACCTCACACCAACCTCCACCATAGTATGTAGTGTAAAGGCCTTCACCAGTATCACCAACCCCACAACAAACACACAGAGCAGAGCATATACCAAGCGGTGCAAGCGTCCCAGACACACTGAGCACGCATAGTACAGGCAGCAGCAGCGGCGCAAGCTTCCTAGACACACAGACGAGAGGTGCAAACGTCTCACAGGCATGGTACAGGCAGAAGCAGTCACAGACACTGCCGCGTAAGTTGCCTCCGCAACTTCAAACCCCAGCGAAACAAGCTGTCGCCATTAAACTCGCGATGTTAAAATGAAAGCAGGCTTGTAGTTCTCCAAATTTATGAAGCGCAAACTCGACACGAAGGTATTGGAGTGCTTTACATGAGCTCCGGTTCTCAAAAACATGACAAAAGGGCTCCCAGATACCTCACCAGGACTCGGACACATGCTGTGTGGGGGCAGCACTCTGTGGCACATAAAGCGCTGCGGGTTGAGGTCGGGCTGTGGGCGCCGTCGGGCTGTGGGCGCTTTGCAAGAAGTTTTTCGGTGGGCGGAAGATAGATGCGTTAGCTGAAATGCAAACAAAAAAAAAAAAGGACATCTGGAGTAATAAAAGGGAGAATGTCACGCCGCCGGTGAAAGACCAAATCACGGTGGGCGTGGCTAAAAGGAGACAGGGTGGCAACAAGCAGCGATTTACATGCCTTGCATGCAATCATTGCACTGCCTTCGGCATAATTTGTGACGCGAAACGACGCGCAAGAATCGACACTGAAGGCGGAGCTGGGACGAGGCTTCTGGAATCGTATCGATTCCAACAAGCCTCGTAAGATGAGAGCAGCACATGCGCTGCTTACGTCAAGACCTAAAAAGCATATTCGATTAAAAAAAGGGGGTTTAAAACGGATTTCCGGATATCCCTAACAAAAATACAAAACAGAATAAAATGCAATGTAGATTGTATAAGAAACGACACTGTTTTTGAATGGCATCCCTTTCTCTTTCATTTTCCACGGCATTTAAATCTCAACTTCAAGTCGCTTTTACTGAACTCTTGAATAAATATAGGGTTTTTTATGTCAATATCGACTTTACACCATCAAGAGATTAAAAATGTGCTCCAGCCATGGTATTTTCCTACTAAGGTCAAGGGTTAAACACTCCGTCATTAAATCTTTAGTAAATTTTGTTTCTTCTGTAGCCCATATCTCTCGCCAAAAGGTCAGGCCAGCCATATTTATCGTGCCGCTTAAATATGGGACCGACAATACTTTATAAACTATATACTTCACTGTTGCTCTAGGGACTACCAACAATCATTTTCAAAAAAATATTTTCTTGGGTTTGTAAGGAGAAGGTGTTAGCTCTCCCCCAGATCGCAGTCCCATAACAGACCCCAAAGACACATCTACTCCGGTACAGAGCAAGGATTTCGCGTCTGGGTTTATTTCCTAGTTTTGTGGAGAATCTAAAAATACTCTGATTCATAAGAATTTCATATTACATGATTCGAAGTGCGTGTTCAATGTGCCACGCCTATTAAAAGCAAAACCAAAGGGGATGATGGACAGAGTGTTGAACATTGCAAGCACTCCCCCCCCAGTCAACTGATCTGGGTTTAATCCATCATCATTCTTTAGCTCACTCCGCCACCCCAGTTCAGACATGGCCATATGCAAATCAGTCTGACCCTATGCCTCATGGGAACAGTCCAGCCCGAACTGCCAAGCCAGGTCTTCACTGGACCGGAAACAAGCATCCTGGGGGTGAGTGATTGCAATGTTCAACACTCCGTCCATCATCCCCTTTGGTTTTACTCCTATTAAAAACCATCCCCGGGTATGAAAAACATTAAATTCTATTAATAACAACCCCGCCTACATGGTGTTGTCTATTCTTAAATCTATTGCTCCCACATGTCATGACGAAGGTTTTCTTTAAATTTAGCTGCAAATCTTTATCGGTCATGTACAGGGCTAAATTTTCTATTAGGAGTACCGTTTGCTGTCCTAGAAATTAGAAAAGACTTGTCTGCATATAATAATACAGGTGTGGGGCGTGTTCCAACTTTAGGGGCATCTGCAATTACATTTTGTAAGAAGGGTCTAAATTATTAATATAAAGGGAAAATAAAAGGGGCGCTAACACACATCATTGTCTAATACCACGCATAACTCTGAAATCTGGTGTACATTCCCCCATTTTGCCGAACCGTACCCCTAGAAGTAAAAAAATTATTAATCTGGGAGATATATATATATAATTATGTCAATAGGCGCCCCTAGACCCTTCAATGTTTGCCATACTTTATGATGGTTGACTAGGTTGAAGGCGCTAGTGAGATCGACAAAACATAGGTGTAGTGCCCCTTCCTTAGCTAATGGTCACTTCCTTATTATTAGTTCTAAATTTAGACATTGTTCCACCGTCCCAATAACTCTTCTGAAACGGTACTGTGCCTCTGTTAGAATTTTATGCTCACTGGCCCAGTTTTCAAGCCTTTCCAATATTATTCGGCTCATCACTTTGGAGTAGGAATCAAGAAGAGATATTGGGCGGTAGCAATTTGCCTTCCCTCTATCCCCCTTTTTAAAAATGGGTACAATAATACTTTCGACCCAAGTGGCAGGTAATACGCCTTCAAGGGTGGCATTACAAACATTCAATAAAATTGGTATCCAGAAATCCATATTATACTTAAAAACATCAATGGGCACCCCGTCGGAGCCCGCGGCTTTGCCATTAGCGCTTTTTTGAAGCGCTGATTTAATTTCTTCTGGCGTGATTGGTAATGATCGGACGGGCTCCACTAATATAAAATTACCCTTCATACTATGTTATTTTTGTAGCATCTGGATTAAAAATACTCTCAAAATGTAATACCCAATCTTCCGGGGCTACCACAATGTCAAATTTTACTGCATTGTTCTCTTTAAAATATGGGTAATTGATAGTTTTCCAAAAGAGAGCTTGATCTTTCAACTCTGCTGCCTGGATTATTTCTCCCATGCCCCCTCACAGATCTCCCTTTTACTTTTTCAGGGCGTTTTAGTAATCTTTCCTCACAGTGCTAACCCTAACAATATCTCTTGGTTTTTGTTTTAGCGCCAATTTCAGTTCCCTATTCAGCCTTGAACATTCATGGTTAAACCATCTAGGGTGCAGGTCACATACTTTCTTCCTCCTTTTAGTTGTTAAATCACCTGCAATTGCAGTTGTAATACTGCAGAAGGCAGTTATAATTGCCGAATCTGAGGAAAACTATCCAGCCAGATATCCAATTCACTTTGTGTTTTCCTTTTAAGGTTTTCTATGAATGTGACTGGGTTCACACCCTACCATTTTATTGAAATTCCATTATTCCCTTGAGTGTAAATATCAGTGTCCATTGGCTCCCGTCGTACTTTTGTTATCAGGTTTAGTCTCAGACACAATTAAGGGATGATGATCGCTAAAAAGACTATTAATTATTTTTTTTTCCACCAGATCACAACAATTAGTTGATACAATAAAGGGGTCTAAGTTTGAGGATGACCTTGTCCCTACAAAGGTTTGTAATTTTATTTCACCATCTAATGTAGAGGGTTCTAAGGCTACTAGATCATATTTATGCACTGTGTTATTGATTGCTTCCCCATACATATCATGAGAAAAGTGCAGGATCCTATCACCAGGATGATCACAATACCCACAGGCTACTCCGGCTTCAAAGGTGCACTTAATACAATTAAAATCACCCACCCAAACTAAAATATAATCCCCTTCAACTCCCTTCAAAGTATTATCCAGATCTTTTTCTAATAACTTGATAACCTTACTCTTTGTTTTATCAAAAATATTATTATAAAAATGTATTACAACAATGGCCTGTTTTCCTTTAGAGTGAAAATACAAAAGCTGATAATATTGTGATGAAATAAACGTTTTCATTAAAATCAAGGGTGAGGTGACTGCCGTTAATGTGGCTAGGCCACCTTTCGCTCTTCCCATCCTAGAAGGGCTGGAATTTGTACAAACAGTTTGATAGGTGTTTACAAAAAAGGGCTCAGTACGCCAGGTTTCTGGTCGTAGTACGGCCATACATCCATCTAGCGTTTTCAGCCAATCCTCATCACAAATCTTATTTTTAATCCCAGCAGCGTTCCACGTCATAATATTTAAAAACTCACTGGGGTATATGCAGGTACCATCTATCCTCGAATTTCTAGTGGGTGGGTACTCATTATTACCAGTGATGGGCGTATCCAAAGCCTCTGAATAAGGCTGTACAGTTGGGTTAACATTTTCCAAATTAATAGTTAGATTGATAACGTGGGCATCATCCTTAATACTATACAAGTGCTCTACCATGCCATTTTCCTCAATTTGTGTTGTTAAATCAACATCTAGCAACCTATGGTATGTAATGTGGCCCATGTTCAGAGACGCTTGTTCAGCCCTATCCTTTCTATGTCAATCATTTTCACTGCAACTTCTCAATGGTAAATACCTGTTATACAAGGGCACATTTCGCGGTAAATTATATCTTGTGTTTACATTGGTATTGCTATAATTAGGCCTATAAAAACAATGGGACGCCATTATGTGGTCAACGTTATCAGAGCAGTACCCTTTGTCATGATTCAAAAAGATATTCAGCAATTTGCCCACCAATTTGCTACTTCGAAAATTTACCACTACACAATCTCCCTGACATGACTTTCTAGATTTACTCACCCAATTTACTCTCCTCAACATAAAAATATCCTGATTTAATATATGCGCCCCGACATTAGTGTTTACAGAACTCCAGTGGACCACTTGATTCTTCAATGTCTCATACGTTTCCCTCTGGCTTGCGAATAGTTTCAGGATATTATTTAGGATAATAACGTATGGAGTTGCCTGTGGCGGGAGATTTAGTGGCCCCTTGGTATTATTGTCATCTTCAACAGTTCTGTTCCACCTGATTAGTAGCGGAGTTTTGGGCGCTCTTGTGGGGTGGGGAATATCTTCTTTGTCTAACCTTGTAGGTTGTATTTGTTGGGTTATCAGAACATCTTTCGGTGTCGCTATATCGATTGTCTCTTGTTGGTTTGCAGCACCAGTTGCAATAACAGGACCTGATTTTCCTTTCATACTCTGTTAGTTTTGAGCTGGCTTAGATAGGATATCTTACTTATAGATTTAGAGGGTAAAATTTCAGTAACCATGTCTGTTAAAAATGCCATATCTTTCTGTATCAGCTTGATTTCAGACATTAAACATCTTTCAATACTGTCCAGTTTACCATGTACTTTCTTAAATAAAATATCAAGATCTTAAAAGAAATTAAATTCCCCTCTATTCATCACCAGGGTTAATTCCTCCCTTTTTTTTTTAGGTTTGGTCTTTGTTGTAAACTTAGCTGATAGCCTCGCCGCTGGGCTATTAGCAATTAAGACCAGTTGTTTATTTTTTTGCCGGGGGGATTTCGGAGATGTATCATTAGTTAATACTGAGCTCTCCAGGGATGAGGTTAAGACACATAGGTTAGAAGATCTGTGGACGTTTGCATTATTAGATTCATTTACTGCAGGTGTTTTTATCTCCTTACCCTTACCTCTTGTATTGCCCTCTGATACTAGAATTGTAATCCCACCTTCTGATGCAGTCTCTTTTAAAGCGGCATCAAGTGCTGTTTTTGTTGCTGCCAATTGCTCCACTACATGAACAATTTCACTATTGATAAGGCCCACAGCGTTTAAGTACTTTGTAATGGGTGCACTCTTCATGGGCATTTTCCCCCCTTGCAGCGGTAGTTTCCTTTTACCCTTGATGGGTCAATAAGTTAAATTAAACAGGCAGACACAGCGTAGATTTCTCTACCAAAGTTGTCTGCTTCTAAACAACCAAGGGGGGTGGCCCTGCCTTGGCAGGTCGCTGACGGGCTCGCGCTTGGCCCGGGCACCCCCGCACGCATCCCGCGCTGTGGGTGCCCTCGCCGGTCCTTAAGCGACTCATGCCGCGTGCGATGTCAGCTGTGAGCACGGCGCTTGATATTCTGGGCAATGAAGTTTCTTTCTCCCAGCTCGCTGTACCCGAGGCAAGCAGCGGTAGCGTATCCCACTTGAAATCAGCAAAGTTAGCAGGTACAATCATCTCTTGCTTGGGATCTGTATTCGGTGGAACAATATCTAAATTCGGATCCGAAGAAGCATCTTTCGATTTTGATGCAGACATCTTCGGCGCCTGTGCTTTTGGTGCCTGTGTGTGCTGGCCTTTTGGTACGGAAGATTGTGGCGCATAAGACTGCTTGGCTTTCAGCATGGAGGGTTTTGGATCTGAGCCAAATTTCCATTTGGAACCAGAGGGCTTTGGTTCCAAGGAGTATTTTTACCAACTCGGCACAGAGCTGGAAGGTTTGACTGGCTGTTTCAGAGCCGGGCCTGGAAATGGGGCATCAGAAACGTCGTCTTGGTGCCGACCTTGGCCAGAAGGCAGAGGTAGTGCCGAAGCACTGCTCTTTTGGGGAGTGATTTGAGGGGGCAAGGAGTCTTCTCTACTCACGTCACCATGTCCATGCAGTAGATTTTTGGCGTGGAGGTTTATCTCGAGCTCCAAGTCAGAGTCCTGAATGGAGAAGGCTTCCTCCTCCTCCCCCACCACTGATGTCTCCAAGTCTCCTTGACCGGAATCTTCACCGAAGATGTCCGGCGTGTGTTTGATGCTTGACGCTGCATCTCTCGACGTCGAGATAAACTGTCGCAGAGAGTTTTCTTCGATTGAAACAATCTGCCAAGCGTCGCAGTCTTCTTTCTTGTGCTCCAGTGAGAAGCACAAGTTACACACCCTGTGAGAATCGGTGGCGGATATTTCTCGTGGCAATGAGGGCAGAATTTGAACGGTGTTCGTTACAGCGACGGAGAGCTGATCTGACGCGGTTAGGCCCAAAGGCCGTCCACAAAGCTTTCAGATCAAAAAGTCGATTCCGTCGACAGAAACAATACACAGAGAAGTGGGAAACTCATACGAAACAATACAGTTGCGGGTACGGAGGACTGCGCGTCACGGGTAACCCGAAGAACAGTTTTGAACTGGAGCACAGCAATACACACCCAAACCCGATGGTGCGCATGGGCATCGACTTCATTGTTAGATTTGTTCCCACCATCGCCGAAAGAAGGAGTTACCTTAACTTGTGACTAGGAAAGACTCCTTCGGAAACATCCGGACCCATCACTAGATGGCAGGCGTATGCAAAGCATGTGCATCTACAGCACACATACCTCGAACATCTAACTACTTTAAAGTCACTCCACTGGCTGAAATGCAATCATGTTAAGACTGTCCGGTCTTAATATTAGTGAATTAAGCAAGATGTAGTGCTACTCGTGACCAGTATTCATGTATGTTCACTGGAGAATTCTAAAGGTCAGATCTGGATCAATCATTCCGAAAAAGTTCCAACCCTGAAAAGAGTCAGCAACCTGGGGGGATGGGGCAGGGGGAGGCGTGGACTCAAGTCACATGTAAACTTTTAACAAATTAACTTAATTCAATAGTATCATCGGCTAACAAAGTGCTGTACAGGGACAAAACCCATGTATTCCACTTGAAAGAAACTACTAGTAAGTATAGTTCACAATTGATATCCTTCATAGATTCACATGCTTGAATCATTCAGTGCTTCCAAGGCCGGGAATCATTGTATATTTTGAAATATACTAATAAGCATTCAAACAGTGGTGTACATCCAGTACTACAAGTACCACATCTACACCAGCATAATAGGCCAAACAACTCAATGAGAGGGGGCATGTAGTACAGCTTTATGTAATTGCACAATTAATTTAGGCTTGAAAACTACTATGTATTTTGGTACTTTACATTGTTAAAAGATTTTTATGATTAACTGAAATTACATCAAAACACTCGTATTTGCGATAAAATACTAATTCCTTAAGAAAATAGCATTTTACTCCAAACAGTACTTCACTGAGGAATGTAAAAAGAGAGTGCCATAAGGCACAGCTATTATCATGCCCAGAAGTAATTATGCTATCATGCAAACCTGAGCTGATCATTGCTACTTTAATTTTTTCCACAAATTAAGCAGATGTACTCTGAACTCTATTCCTAAATAAGCCACCTAATTTCAGATTTCATGTCACAAATGTGTAAGGAGTAAACACTTTCAAATAAAGGAAATGAGAGAGTTGCATGGAAATCTATAGAACACTGGAGATCTAGAGTTAGTTAAGTATTTCTCAGCATTGAACCGTTCATGGATTGAATCAAGACTCTCAAATCAAGCAGTACAGTACCAAAGGGGAAGACGAAAGAGGAGTATCTTAATGAAAGATGTCTGAATGCATGTGTCGTCATTTTTGGTGACTAATGACTCGTTCACTGTGTTCCGTTCAGTTTATGTCCGGGAGAGGTATTCCTACTAACAGTTCTGCCCTTGAGCCACCTCTCTGGTGAAACAAGCTTTTACTCTTCCTGATAGTAGCCAGACTATTTTTGTGAGATAGAGAGGCATGAATATAACCATCTAGCTATAGACGAACAGCAGGTAGCCCTAATTTATATGCCACAAGGCCACAAATAATTGATCTGATGGCCTAAAAATACATTGGTTTGGCCAGAAATGTTTCAGGTCAAGGGAATCCAGAGATATTTCTTTCATTTGGTTAAAGTGTAGAACAAAGTTGGTTAAAACATAGGTTAATTTAGATGAAAGTCACTGGTCATTTCAGGATTAATATAGGGTTACAATTCAGTGTCACTGCCTGCAAGTAAAAACAAATCAAGGCTGCTCTCTAAGCTTGCCGTCTTCTATGCTAATATTTACCATATGAATTATAATGGAACACATCAATAGCCAGAACTCGACATTGTTAAAAAGAGGATTTGACAGACAGGGGTTGTAGGCTTTTGCTTTGGCGCTGAAAGCGGATTGTAGAAAAGGTGCAACACTCTAGGCTATGGTATCTGCAACCAGGGTAAAATGTAGGAGTTTTGCATCCGACAACTGGCCCCAATAATTTAATTACAAAACAGACAAAACAAAGGATCTATCCTGCAAGCAGCAAGGCAGCATTAACCTTACATAATGACATGATATTAGGACTGATTATAGAGCAATAAAACATTATTTTTTTTTAAAAAGAGTCCTTCAATAACCTTTTTTGTAGCTTATATTCCACGCACACTTGGAATGGAATCCGAATATCAAAATCATACTACACCCAAGTCAATCTCTTGCAAAGAAATAAAAGACTAGGCCAAGAAATATTCATTATCTGTAGATGTGTGGTAAAATAAAACTGAATGGGGAGGATGTTGAATGGAGCAGAGAATGATGTGAATGTGTACCTTCAATACTACATGTTATTAGATTAATACATGTCAATAGTGCTCTACGAAAGATCCAGTGCTGGAAAATAAACTATTTTCATTCTGGCTTTATATGAACTGCCAGGCTTCCTTCGGGTAAGGGTTTAGGGTTGAAATGAGAGCTATATAAAACGATCTCTGTGACTGATGCAGTACAAAAGCGCTTAATGAAAATTCAAATCCTTCTGCAAAAGATGACAAGAAGCTGAATAGTGGAAACAAGAATGAATCCATTTAGGCTTGGGCCTTGTCAACAGCAGACTCTGCAACTGCCATTTAAATAAAAAGGTTTACTGGGGCAACATATTTTGCTTCATAGATTACAACAGGCACATAATGGCAGTGATTAAAAAGGTGGAAAGCAGGAGTGGACAGTGATAGAATAAAGTATGGGATTGTTTGTTAATAATAAAAAAATGTTTATGTCACTAACCCTTCTGGTAGATTTTCTACCAGTGCAACGGTCTGAATGCTGAACGGAGGTGAGACAACAAAGATAAGAGGAAGGGGTGCTCAAGGGAAATAACTATTCGGCAAGCTAAATGAAGTACGCTCATAATGTGCCAAGGACGTATTACTTATCGGTAATACCAATTATTTATCATGGGTGTCCTCTCGGAATTTGTAAGAAAATCTTAATGAACATGCAGACTTCACGTACATTGCTTTAAATGTTTTCAGAATATTAAACTATTTTATACAAGAAAGACTTGCCAATTAGAGGCCCAATTTTCTGTCTTTATTTTGAAGGGAAACAATTTAAGCCAAGCCAGACGAGGCAAGGTTCACTTCACAAACTACCAACTAGAGTAAGTAGCATCTTAAATTCCCAAAACAAAGAAACGGCGTGGCTTAGCTGAGCATGGAGTAGTAGCAACAAGTCTCTGCAGCGCTGCTCACACCAGTTGTTCTGAGGCAATTACCAGCCTTCACAAATGCTCACTCACTATCACCACCAGGCGCTTCTGTTGAAGACCAGGACAAAGCATCACTTGGGATTCACACTTAAGCCCTGGCTTTTAAGTGGAGACTTCAGGGGTGTGAGAAAACAGGAACCATTTTGCAGCTGTGAATGGCTCTGTGGTGTAAGGTTCCTGGACACTAGGACTCAGAGGCACAGAAGGGATGATGACTTCTGGAAGTCCAAAAAGGGGTGTGTGGCAATTTAGACCTCAGGAGAAGAAAATGGGCTGGTGGAAAGTGTAGTGCCTGGTCTTAAGTTGCACCACCATATTGAGTGAGGGAACCAGACCCAGCTCAAAAGTCTAGACTGACTGGACCATAGAGTATGTTAGCAACGATGGATGTGGCAGTGGGGGTGAGGAAAGCGGAAACTACATCCACAGTCATTTGACCTGATGAGGTCAGTACACGCGGCTGTAAGGCTTTATAGGTGCCAAGAGCCACTCTATCTAGGAATAGCAGAGGAGCTGCAAAAAGCCGAGGCAGATGGCAGGTCCTCATCAGCATGAAGGACAATCCCCTTGTGAGGAGTCTGCCTGTCAAGAGTAGTACTGTGGTGAGCTGCAGTACCTGATGCGGCCCACAGAAATTGTACAGCCTGGCCTGAAGGGAGGCTGCATCAATGGCAGAGGGAATCAAGTTGCTTGAGTAACCTTACCCTAGAGGCAATAAGGAAATGCATGAGACAGCAGTGATCAAGTCTGGACCTATATAGTTGTGTGAATGCAGTCTGGTGGCTGCTCTGGCTGGTGAAGCATCTGTTGTGTGTGTGAGGCCTGTTGCTTCAGCAGCAGGTCTCAAGATCCTGTGGTCTGCCAGGAAGGGCAGTGGAGAAACAAGCAAGCTGAGGAGGCTGCTGTCACAGTGACTCTACAGTGTGTAGATGTATATACATATACACCGCAAATATCTATATTTTGTTTGGTTTTCCCTATTGATTGGTATTTGTTTATTCTTTTATTTATGTTTTTTTAATGTAATACATGTATTATAAAGAGACGCAGAAGCTTGTAGTCAAATAATTATATTGTATTTATGTCATGACATATACATTCACCCATGAGAAATTAGTTACTTACCTGGAACTCCAATACTCTAACATTGCTACATTTTATATATTGACATGCTTGAATCATTCCCTTTTGTATGGCTGGGCAGCCCCTTTTCATTAAAATAGCAGTATACAGTGTAAAAATATACAACATAAAGTATATAATAAAGACAGTAGGTTTATTGACTCATCCACCTAATTTGGAAGAACCCAAACTTCGGTCAAAGGGTGGAAGCTTAAGCACCCCTACTCCCCGCTAGAGGCCACCTAAACTCAGATTTCAAGGAGGGAGTGCTATATGCGGATATATGAAATATACCAATGTTGGAGAACTTTAGGTACAGGTAACTAATTTCTTCTACAGTATTTTATCTTTTATATATTCACATCCTTGAATCAGCATAGCAAGCAATACATATCATGAAATACAACAAAGCAGGACGTAGGCTCACCGTTAAAGAGATTTCTAAAGACTGCTGTCCCACAGCTGTCAGCTTCTGCGTCCACATCTAGGCAGTAATGCTTCGTAAACATAAGCCTTCCCCTCCAGGTGGACGAATTGCAGATGGATCCCAAAGCCACTCCAGCATAGAGTGCTGCTGTTGAAGCCATGTCCCTGATAGAATGCGCCCCCACTCTTCCCTGGAGAGGACGATTGGCTTTAGTATGACCAAAAGCAATACAGGGTAAGAGCCAACTTGCTATCCTCAGTTTGGGCAGAGGTTGGCCATTTCGTGTTATTGAAAATGACAGAAATAGCTGGTCTGATATGCGTCCTTCCTTGGTTTGGTCTATATAGACACTGAGAAATCTATACAAGTCTAGAGAGTGTAATGATATTTCTGCTAGTAAAGAAGGATTAGGAAAAAGGACAATATAATTGAAATGGAAGTCAGTAAGCATTTTAGGAATTAATTTAGGATTGGTTCTGAGTATCACTTTGTCCTTAGTGAACCGGAGAATGGGTTCTCCGATGGTGAAAGCGTGAAACTCTCCCACTCTCCTAGCAGATGTCAGAGCCAGGAATAGTGCAGTCTTCTATGAAATAAATTTTAAATCCGCTCTATGTATAGGTTCGAAAGGAGGTAACATCAGCTGACTGGGAGGACTTTATTAAGTTACCATGAAACCGGAGGACACCAAAAGTGGAAAAGCTCTGAAGAGACCTTTCATAAATTGGTTAATGATCCGTTGGGAAAACAGAGTAGATGTCGAACTGTCAGTCCTTCTAAATCTGGAGACTGCAGCCAGATGTACCTTGACTGAACAAGATTTGAGACCACTTGAGGCCACACAAACATGGCAGGATCTGAAAAGGCTTTATTTGAAGCTCGAGGAGGATCATTATTCCTGCACTAGACAATAACTCGTCCATTTAGAGCTATACGTCTTATTGGTAGCTGGAGCAAGAGCCTGCGCATAATCTATTTACACTTGTGGGTAATCCAGATGGCCTAATTCTAGGTGGTCAGGTACCAGGCTGTGAAATTCAAAAACCTGGGATTGTGATGAAGAATCCCTCCTTGATGTCTGGACAATATCCTGGAATGCACCTTCAAATGGATGGCTGGACGTGCTGTCAACTAAAGCAGCTCGCTGTTCCAGTACTGGCAAGGCCAAGCTGGAGCAATGAGGATCAAATTGTGATGGTCTATCTTCTATTTCTTTAACACCCTGGGAAACAGGGAAAAGGAGGAAAGCCGTAGGCAAATATCTTGGACCAACTGATCCGAAGGGCAATACATATCCCTGGTTGCCAAAACCTGCTTGGGAATCACAGGCATTTGTTGTGCGGAGTTGCAGTTAAGTTTCCTGGAATTCTCCTCAGATCAGAGCTGGTTTCAATTTTGTTGTGGTGACCATATCTTTCCATGAGCCTTCTACCCGTTTCCATTGCGGAACCAGCTCCTGCTGAACAGGTCTCACACGAAGCCTGAAAAATGGAGCGAGACCTAAACAGGGTACCATTGTGTCCATTAGGGACTTGTGTTGCGTAACTCTGAATGATTGCTTTCCAGCAATAGTCTTTGATATGGTCTTTAATTGATTCTTTCTGCTGATGGAAGGCTTTTCCCAACTGAGCTTTGAGTATTGCTCCCAGAAATTGGATCTTTGTTTGGGGCACCAACAAAGATGTCCCCTGCTCAAAGCAGGTCTAATCTCCAGAAGAGACTGAAGCAAGCTTGTGAACACTTTTGCTTAGTCTTTGGATGGTGCTTTGATTAACCAGTAATCCAGGTAGAGTAACATCTGGTGACCTTCCGTCCTGAGAAAAGCAGCAACTGGAGCCAGACATTTAGTGAACATTCTTGGCACTGGCCTGATACTGAGAGTCAAAAGGTACTTCCTGTGTTTGAGGAATGGGTATGTGGAAATAAGTATCCGGAAGGCCCAGGGAGGTGAAAATTTTTTATTCCTGCATCATCAGGAGGAATTCTTGCAGAGTAAGCATACAAAATGACTGTCTCTTCAGAAACTTGTTCTGATCTGAGGTCCAGACTCTGCCTCCATTGATCGGTCTTCTTTTTTATTAAGAACAACCTGGAATAGAAGCTTCAATTCCTTTGCGACTTGGGGACAATTTCTACAGGTCTCTGACAAAAGCATAAGAATTTCCATTTTCCTCCCAATGATTTATTTATGTATAAAGTTTTATATAGTGCGCACGTGACTCACGAGGGTATCAGGGCGCTTTACAATAAAAGAACATAAATGATTGAAGTGGTATACACACATTCAAATTTGTCAATTTGTAAAATAGAAATATAAAATATATGCTTAACAGACAGAGGACCGAGATTCTGCAGGAAGTTGTACAATAGACAGTTAATGAACGTTAGGAGATTGTGCTAGCAAACATACATATTATAACGTCTAACGATTCAAAGTTGATATATAAAATGTATAGGCGGACCACAGGCAACTAAGCATTAGACTACATACAATAATAGAGCAAAAAGGGCTGTGATATAAGTCTTACATACAGTAGACTATACCAATCCATCTGAGCTAGGCAGTGGTAATTGGATCTTAAAGATGACTCCGTGACATGCTATAATTAAAACTTAGGACATGAATTTGTTAATTAGTATTCTTTTTACTTCCTTTTTGAATGCAGTAAAGGAAGTAATTCCACGCACTAGTGGAGGTAAAGAGTTCCAAATCTTTGGTGCAATCCCTGAGAAAGTTCTACAGCCTGGAAGGATTGAGGTTTCAGAAGGAAAGTGCTTGCACTTCGTAGTTGTCTGCATCCTCCAGACTTTTCCAGCTTTAGCGCAAAGTAACTGGGAGTATTGTTGTGAATTGCTTTGTGCGTCATGCATGCCACTTTAATGTGTATTCTTGCCTCGTAAGGCAACCAATTCAGTGCTTTCAAGGTTGGTGAGATGTGACTGGTTCTTTTGGTTCCCGATATCAGTCTAGCCGCATCATTCAGTGCTGCTCTCAGCGGGCGCAACTTGTTTTTAGGGAGACCACAGAGGGTGGTGTTTCTGTAGTCTAATCTTGGCAGTACTTTGACTTGCACTGCAATTTTTAGATCTGCCTGACGGATGAAGGGTTTGAGTTTCCTTAATATACTCATCTTGTGATTAGCTCCCTTGGTGGCAATAGAGGTGTGTGACTGCATATTCAAATGTTTGTCAATTGAGATTCCAAGGGATTTTGCCGAGTCAATGATGAGGGGGACACAGTCAAAGGAGGTTAGGTGTTTTAACCAAAGGTCTAGCTTTGGAGTGTGGCTAGGAGGTGAGATGAGAATGAATTCCTTTGATGTTCCTTTCTAGGTGGACAACCTAGAGTGCTCTGGAGGAACTCCAACATATGGCCAGAAAGGACAATTTGTAAAACCCATTTGTTTGATGTTATGTTCTTCCATGCGGGAGCAAAAAGGAAAATCACCCTCTCCCCTTAACTTCTGAGGGCCAGATGGTAAGGGGGGTGGGGGGGGAGCAGGGAGTCTGGATCCCTTCTGATCATCATTGGTTCGTACTTGTGAGGCATCTCTTTTCCTTCCTGCAGACTTCCTGCAAGTTTGCCTTTGGTTTTGATTAAAGGAATATCCTTGATCGTATCCAGACTGTCTTTAAGGATAATAGGAGCATCCTTCAGCGCCTTACTGGTGAATCCTGCCCTTGCTGTATCAGTATCTGTTTTAAGACTTTGCAGAGCTTCATCAACATGTTTACCAAAAAGAGGGAGTAGTTTCTGTCCTGTAACTCCAGTTCTGTAGTAGGGGTATATCTGTTATAGTCATAATCTAGTGAATAGTCCCGCCCATGTGCGTGGACCCCGGAGCAATCAAAAATAATCTCTTACAGTGTCAAAAAATGCAGAAATGCATAGACACTTAAGAGAGAATTTAAAGACAGATAATGCAGCCTAAAAGGCTACACTGTCCAGTACTTAAACTAGAAATCCCACCATAAAATCCACAAAACAGCAAAATCCTGTACAGAATTCCATTGCTTTAACAGCAAACTCCCTCAGGAATGATAGAGAGAAGAACCTGGACAGACAAGCCCCATAGGCTGCCATTATGTGGCTCAGAACAGGATACTGTGCCATTAAGAGAATCTTCCAGAACCTTATCCCAGTATCCCAGAATGCATAGCAGGTCCAACTTACTTTCAGTTCTTTTTGAAGGCGCAACACGCCAGACCTGTAGCATTCCTTAAAGGAATATGTCTCTCTCCACCGGGGAGGAGGGAGGGCGCTTATGACTATAACAGAGATACCCCTACTACAGAACTGGAGTTACAGGACAGAAACTACTCCTTCTGTAGTAGGGGATCTCTGTGTATAGTCATAATCTAGTGAATAGAATGGCAAGCCCATCCCCACACCAAAGCGGCGGTGGAGAAAAGAGAATTAACGCCACTACTGTGCGAACAGATTTCGCAGCGAAGCCTGCCCAACCTGAGCGTCTGCCCTGGCATCAGTGTCTAGGCAGTAATGCTTAGCAAAGGTATGAACCGACTTCCAAGTGGCTGCCTTGCAGATTTCTGCAATCGGAACATTACGGAGCAATGCTGTCGTGGCAGCCTTGCCCCTGGTGGAATGAGCCTTAGGCTTACCTCCTAATGTCTTATTAGCTTTTTGGTAACACAGCTGTATGCAGGACACAATCCACCTAGAGATAGACTGCTTAGAGGTCGCAAGACCCGTCCTGACTGATCCATAATTGATGAACAATTGGTCTGACCTACGAATATCACTGGTTTTATCCAGATAAAATTTCAGCACCCTCCTAACATCCAGAGAATGCAAAGACCTTTCCGCTGGAGATGAAGGATTCTGAAAGAACGTAGGTAAAGTAATAGCCTGGTTGATATGAAAATCAGAAACAACCTTGGGAAGAAATTTAGGGTGAGTACGCATAACAACCTTAGCAGCATGAAATACAGTATAAGGTTCTTGGCAACACAACGCCTGAATTTCACTCACCCTGCGGGCCGATTTAATGGCCACGAGGAACGCCGCCTTCCAGGACAGGTGCTGCAACGAAGCCTTATGAATAGGTTCAAAAGGCTCCTTCATCAACCTGGACAGCACCACATTCAAGTCCCATGAAGGCGAAGGAAGCCTGACCGGTGGGAATACTTTCTTCAAGCCTTCTAGAAAATCCTTGATCACAGGGATCTGGAAGAAGGAAGTCTGTGAAGGGCATTTCCTGTAGGCAGTCAAAGCAGCCAGATGAACCTTAATGGAATGGACATTAAGGCCAGACTGCGCCAGATGTAGCAGATATGGAAGGATGACATCTTCCTTGCATGTCGTAGGGTCATAGTTCTTAGACTTGCACCAGATGCAAAACCTCTTCCACTTGTAAGCATAAGAAGTCCTAGCGGAAGGTCGCTTAGCCTCCTTCAGTATGTCCATACAATCCTCTGGGAGATTCAAATGGCCATATTGCACTATTTCAGGAGCCATGCCGCCAAACTCAAAGACGAGAGGTTGGGGTGCACCATCCGCCCCCCGAACTTCGTGAGAAGGTCCGGCCTGCACGGCAGCTTCATGTGAGGAAGGAGAGACCTGTGAAGTAGGTCCGTGAACCACCACTGTCTGGGCCATTCCGGGGCAATCAGAATCATCTTCGCCCTGGATTGGGAGAGCTTGATGAGAACCGCTGGAATCAGGGGAATGGGTGGAAAAGCGTACAGAAAGCTGTTCGACCAGTTGATCCATAACGCATTCCCCAGCGTCCCCGGCTGGTAGTACCTGGAGGCGAAGTCTCGGCATTTGCTGTTTTCGCCGGTGGCGAACAGATCTACGTCTGGAGTTCCCCACCTTGCGAAGACGTCTCCTAGTACTTCATCGTTTATGACCCATTCGTGGTTTTCCTGAATCAGTCTGCTCAGCTCGTCTGCCTGAACATTCTGCACACCTGGCAGATGAGTGGCCGTTATCGAGAGTCCTCGAGCCAGAAGCCAATGCCAGATCGCCTGCGCCTCCTGCGACAGAGTGCGGGATCTCGAGCCCCCCTGCTTGTTGAGGTAATACATCGTGGTCGTATTGTCCGTCTGTACAAGCAGAGAGTTGGTCCGGAAGGACGGTTGAAAGGCCTTCAGCGCCAAGTGAACAGCCCTGAGTTCCAGGAAATTGATGTGGTACGTGGACTCCGACGGGGACCACGTCCTTGAATCTGCAGGTCTCCGGAGTGCGCTCCCCATCCCAGGAGAGAAGCATCCGTCACGATAGTCTGTGTGGGAATGTCCTTGTGGAAGGGAACCCCTCTGAGGAGATTCTCCGCTGAACACCACCACTTCAGAGACTGAAGAGCATGTAGAGACAGTCGTATCTTGTCGTCCCAAGAGCCTCTCCTCTGGTCCCACTGATCTTCCAAGCACTCCTGCAGCGGTCTCATGTGCAGCCGCGCATGTGGTGTCAGGAAGATGCAAGAAAGAGGCCATCGATCCCAGCAGAGAAGACACCGTCCTCACTGTCGTGGATGGAGTGGACATGAGAGCCTGAGCCTTCCGAAGGAGTGATAAACGTCGCTCTTCCGAAGGAGACACGCTTGCCGACAGCGTATCGATGGAGGCTCCCAAGTACTGGATGCACTGGACCGGAATCGGGACAGACTTGGACATGTTGATGTGCAACCCCAGCTTGTTCAGGAGAACGCACGTCTTCTGGAAGTGTGCTTGAGCTTCCGAGAAGGAGGAGGCCTTGATCAACCAATCGTCCAGGTATGGGTAGACAAACACCTTGTTCTTCCTCAGGTGTGCCGCTACCACTGCCATGCACTTCGAGAACGTCCGGGGCGCAGACTTCAGCCCGAACGGAAGTACCGTGTACTGATAGTGATTGGTGCCGACTTGAAATCGCAGGAACTTCCTGTGTTTGTGTGCAATGGGCACATGGAAGTACGCATCCTGTAGGTCTATGGCGCAAAGCCAGTCTCCCCGCTGCAGCTGAGGATAAATCTGATGCAACGACAGCATGCAAAACTTTTCTCTGCGAATCCATTTGTTTGCCTGTCGCAAGTCCAGAATGGGCCTGAACTCGTTCTTGTCCTTCTTGCGGACCAGAAAGAACCGGGAGTACAGACCTCTTCCTCTTTGAGACAGAGGTACATCTTCTATCGCCCTTTTCCTTAAAAGGATGTCGGCCTCCGCCTGGAGCTCGCGCAGTTGATACTGTGAGCTGACCGGAGGAATCGATGGAGGAGGGCTGATGAACCGAAGACTGTATCCATTGCAAACAATATTCAGCACCCACTTGTCCTGAGTAATTTTTCTCCACTCTGCCAGAAAAAATTTAACGCTTCCCCCCACCAGAGCGGGTAACGGACGAAGGGGAAGTAGCCGCTCAGGGTCGAGACCCAGCCGGGCCCTTGTTCGCGGTAGAGGACTGCTGTCCCCCTCTACCCCTCTGACGTTTCTGGAAGGGTCTTCTGTATTGCTGCTGTTGTTGCTGCTGCTGCGGTTGCCCAGAAGACTGTCCCCTTCCTCTACCCTGCGACCTGAACCGTTGTTGGAACTGGCGGTAGGGTTTCTTGTCTTTGGGTTTCTCCAAGCCCACGGCCGTCAGGGTCTCAGCCTTCATCCTGGCCATTTCGTCATCTGCATGTTTCCCGAAGAGGGTGTCGCCGGAAAACGGCAGATTCTCCACTCGCTGTTGCGCTTCAGGCTTGAGCGATGTCAGCCGGAGCCAAGCATGGCGTCTCTGATTGATACCGTGGCAGTATCCATGTGCGGCCAACAGGGAGATATCCGCCGCGGCGCTGATGGCTTGGTTCGAAACCAGCATCCCTTCCTGGACGATCTCCATGAAGTCCTCTTTCCTGTCCCGCGGGACAAGGTCCGCAAACTGTTCCATGGAATCCCACAGCGCACGGTCGTACCGCCCCAGCAACGCCGAGTCGCTGGAGGCCTTCATCGTCGTGGAAGACGTCCCACACGCCTTCCTTCCAGCAGAGTCAATCCAGCGGCTCTCCTTATCCGGAGGCACAGTGGAGGACGGGGAGGTAGCATGTAGTTTCCTAGCCGCCGTCACAATCACCGAATCAGGCACTGGGTCCATCCGCAAGAAGGCCGGGTCCGACTCTGGCGCCCTGTACTTCTTGACAAGCCTGGAGGGAGCGGCTTTCACCACGGCCGGCGTAAGGAAGAGCTGTTCAGCAGGCTCAACCAGTCCTGGCACCAAGGGCAGTAGGGGGCGAGACAGGTGCTTCCTGTGCAAAGTCTCGAAGATCACAGAAGTCGTCGGCGTAGGGGCCGTCACCTTGATCCCCAACTTCGCCGCCCCCCTCAGAAGAACCTCCTGGAATGTGCCAATGTCATCTATCGGAGACACCCTCGTCTCCGGTGAATCCGACAACGTAGGTGAATATGAACGGGTCCTAGAGGTCGAACGGGACCTGGACCTATGCCTCCTAGATCTGTCTCTCTTCCCGGAGCGTGACCTCGATCTCCTGGGTCTGGGACGCTCCGCCGGCCTCCCCGGGACGGACGTCTTGGGCTTAGGAGGAACCTTCGACTTAGGAGTCTTCTTTGGAGGAGTCGGAAGTCTGGGCATTGACACCGACCTCGGTGGAACCGGAGGAGGAGCACCAGGCACAGGGGCCTGTGGTCCTGACGGAAGAGCAGGTAGAGGAGGCAATGGAGGAGGGGTCGGAGCCCTCGGAGGAGGACCTCTAGGCAAAGGAGGAGGTGTAATAGTCTTCTTCGGGGTATACACCTCTGAGTACACCGTTCCTGGCGACCCACCATCCTTTCCTGACTGAGGGGAGCCCCCCACAGTCCTCGGCCTGTCCTTACGACCCCCCGACGTCGAAGACCGGTGTCCAGACGTCGAACGTGGTCCCCTCGACGTCGAGCGGCCCTTCGGCGTCGACCGTTTCACACGCCTCGGCGTCGACCGGCTTCTATGCCTCGACGTCGATCCTGACCAGATGGACGATCCTCTGTACCTCGACGGCGAGCACTTACGCCTCGACGGCGACCTCGACCGCCTCGCCGGCGACCTCTTCGATCGCCTCGACGTCGACCTCGATCGCCTCGACGTCGACTTCTTCCGCGCCGGAAACCTCTTCTGCCTCGACGGCGACCTTGTCCGCTTCGACGGCGGCCTCGATGACCCCCTAGACGACGACGACGTCCTCGCCGGCGAACGGCGGTGTCGCCTCGACGGCGAGCGCCGACGCCGGGTCCTCCGATGCCGTCCACTCGACGCCGAAGAAATCGACACCGGGTTCGACGGCGGCCTGTGTAAGTCCCTCGACGTCGACGGGCGACGTTTTCTCGACCCAGAGCCCTGGGGAGACCGGGAACTGGCCGTGGACCTTCCTCTCGACGTCGTGGTCAGAGCAACCGACCCAGTCAGAGACAGTGGACGTTTGCTGGACTTCCTGCCCCTGGGGAGCCCCCCAGAGGCCTCAGCATGGGCAGTAGAAGCCACTCCAGACCCACCTTGAGCCTTCAGTCTTCTCTCTTCAAGTCCCTGAAGTCTGATCTTCCTCCTGTCCTTCAGGGTCCTGCCAGAGAAGCTTTTACAGATCTCACACTCCTCTGGGATGTGGGAAGAGGGAAGGCAGAGGATACACACCTCATGGGGATCTGACTTGGCCTTCTTCCTGGAGCACTCCGGGCATTTGTCAAATAATGCAGGCATTATGGACAACAAAAGGGTGCAGAAATCCAAGAAGAAAGTCACCAGAGTACTTAAAAAGTACACAAAATCGAATTTAGTGAAAAAACACCAACAAAACCCTTGAAAAGGGAGAGCTCAATGCTCCAGGGTCCTGCTTGCAGGAGCCGGAAAAAAGAACTGAAAGTAAGTTGGACCTGCTATGCATTCTGGGATACTGGGAGAAGGTTCTGGAAGATTCTCTTAAAGGCACAGTATCCTGTTCTGAGCCACATAATGGCAGCCTACGGGGCTTGTCTGTCCAGGTTCTTCTCTCTATCATTCCTGAGGGAGTTTGCTGTTAAAGCAATGGAAATCTGTACAGGCTTTTGCTGTTTTGTGGATTTTATGGTGGAATTTCTAGTTGAAGTACTGGACAGTGTAGCCTTTTAGGCTGCATTATCGGTCTTTAAATTCTCTCTTAAGTGTCTATGCATTTCTGCATTTTTTGACACTGTAAGAGATTATTTTTGATTGCTCCGGGGTCCACGCACATGGGCGGGACTATTCACTAGATTATGACTATACACAGAGATCCCCTACTACAGAATGAGCCCATCAAAACGCACGTCTAAGATTTTAGATTGGACATCAGTACAGAAGGCTATGAATTTTAACCAGCCTTGCATCCTTAGTACAGTCCCTCCTGCCAACAACCGAAAACCGTAATTGCAGCATTCATCACAGCATCATTAATCAAAGAGGTTAGTTCTCCTTCCTTTATGATCTCTCGCCATCTCCCATTTATCCTCAGAGATAAACTCCAATAATGGAGCTCTGTCATGCCACATCTGGCGATCATAAACTGAAATCGCCAGGGTGTTAATTGAGGTTTCTGACATAGAAGGAAAACATTCCCCAACCCAGATTGTTTATACATTTACTATCCTTGTCTGGTGGACTAGATGATGGCGGTACTAGGTTCTCGGTCCCAGTCTGAGCTGCTGAAACAATTCTGAATCCGGTTTAGAATGACCATTGTGGCTAGCCATATCTGAATCCAGGGCCCTGCATTTCTTTTCCAGACAAGGTATCACAGCTGGAACGGTAGCAGGTATCTTCATTAATTTCAGATCTTCTGACCGTAACATATGTACGAGGTTGCTCTTTAAAGTCAGAAAACATTGTTGATCTATAGGTTGGATTTCTTGGCAGCTCTTTTAATCAATAAACGAGATATAATCTGTTGCATCTTGTGGAACTGGCCCATCGTTTCAGCTTGGGACAAGAACATCTCTGCCATCATTATCAGCATGGTGGTAGATCACCTTCCTCTCCATCATCCATGCATTCTCTATGGACCAATCACCTTGGCGTGAGAGGAGGTGGTATCGGTGATGGCTGCCTAGCAGGTGAAACTAGTAAATGTGAAAAAAACAGGGCGGGTCAAATGGCTCAAACAATTGAGGGATTGGTTCACCAAGCTTAGTATGAGTTATCTATGGGATGAACCAGGGTGTATTCAGAAGGAGACTATTCCGTTTTAAAAAAAAAAAAAAGGTTCTGGGCTTTTATGGACCATGAATACTCGATAAATAATTTTAATGGCCCGCTTACAATACATTTTCTTAACTTTAAATGCGAGCTTACCTTTGAACAATTTTTAGATGACATTGAGCCCCTTCAGGCCAGAGCTATATATTTGCAGCTCAGATTTGGGATTTTACCATTGTATGCTATAAGAAGTACCTGGGCTAATGCACTTGTTTCTTCTATATGCCCTGTGTGTTTGGATAAACCATAGAACATTTTCTCTTTTCTGTACTGCATATAATGATTATCGGAAAAAATGGATCATCCCTGTGTGTCGCATTTTATCTTGTATTCGCCCCTCTGATGCCATTAGGATATTTACGTCTGATAATACCAGATGGCTTGTATTTGCACTAACTAGGTATCTTTTGTACGTGTGGCGGAAACGTATGAAGTTTTTATTAACTTAATTTTAGTATATGTATAACAGTATTTATTGAAATGAACTGTTATTACTTCTTAACTATTTCTGTTCTCATTTGGAAAATGATGTTCTTATCAAATTTACTTAATTGTTTTTGATATTGTATTATGATGGTTTTTATTCCTGTAAAATGATCAATTTCTTCTTGATCGAATAAAAATTGCTTGATTGCTTGGTAAATGTGAATTTAATTGACTTGGTAAATGTGCAGGTTGAGTAAGCGGGAGGATCGGAGCAGCAGGAACCTCATGTTAAATTTATTAGATTATTTCTACGGCAATAATTTAGTAAAAGTATGCATTATTTGTTGCAATAGTAATAAGAAGGCCACCGGCACTTGGATCACATCTAGCTCTTTGTAATATCTAGGTGGTTTCTGCCTTAAAACCATTTGTGTACTTCCAGACTTGTACTCCTGCTGACACAAATATTCACTGTAGGACTCATCATCCATTGCCTCCTCTTCAAAATTTGGAATATATCGCACATCCAATTGTGTTGGGCTGTAAGCTGTCAGTGAGGTATAACCACTAGACTCTTCTTTAATTGAACTGGAGATGTATTCATCCACTTTAAAAGTGGAAAAACATCTCCCATATTTTTGATTTGACTGTGTGGATCCCAATGGTGATGCAGTCAACGGTATGGTCTTTGACGGTAGGGCCACTGTCGTTGAGGGTAGGGTCATCGCCCGAAACGATAGGGTCTTTGCCGCTGGCAGCATGCTTGACAGTGCTTTTATCGAGGGAATACTCGATGACAGAGTTGTAGCTGACGCCTGTGCCATCAATAACGTCAACGTCAACAATGAAGCTAAAAACTGGCATTGTACGTCAATGAGATTGCAAGAACTGTACCAAATAAATCATGCTCAGGAAACTGAACACTCCTCTTGTGTGCTGCTTCATGGAAGTGCTGGGGGGGGGGGGTTCTCACTGAAGAGGGAGCATCGCCTTTAGAGGGAGGAAAATGCTCTTTATTCATCAGAACTAATGCCAGCCTCCTTTCTCTGTCCGTCAGAGTCTTGGTGGAGAAAGACTTACAAATCTTGCAATCTGCTGACTTATGTTTAGGGTAAAAACAATTATGGTTCATCCGTGTAAATCTCATTGCTGTCACAAGATAAACAGGTTTTAAAAATATATCTTCACCTTGTCAGCCATGGTGACAGTTGCTCGTCAGACCAAGAACTCCCAGGTCCAGAAAATAAAAATCTTTCCCTAAAAACTACTCAGAGTACAGTAGAGCTGAAAAAGGGTTGGTTCAAATCCAGGGCAGACCAAAAATGGAAACAATTTTAGGTTCACTGAAAGGTTACAGCAGAGCTCGGACAGGGGACTCCCTCACACACAAATTGCGGTAGAAATCTAAGCTATGGTGGCCTCTAGGGGGAGTACGGGTACTTAAGCCTAAACCTCATTAGCTTATGTTTGGTTTCTTTCAAATGAGGTGGGTGTGTTACTAAACATACTGTGTTGTTTCAAGTCTACGGCCTATTTGCATTATATACAATATGTGTTCGATTTTTGCACTGTATACTGCTATTTTAATGTACCTGGGATTAGCAGCCTGAAAACGGGGAATGATTCAATCATGTGTATATATAAAAGATCCAATGTTTGAGGTGTAATATATACATTTGTTAAGTATGGGTTCCCAGAGCCTTTTGTTTATATTTGCAGCATTGCCCACACCGTTATCTCAATAATGTACTCCAAGTCTCATTTCGACATTTTCTTCCCTACATATTACCCCATATTTCGGCCCACGAACACACAATACGACAAAGTGCCTCACACACACTGTTGTGCCTGTTACCCGACAGTCACGCCGGAAGTGTTCAACACATAAACCCCCAAATTGCTAGTTATATGCATCTAGCATCGCATGTATCACTATACGCCCTCCGCATACACACACACACGGTTTCCTCAATTGAGCTGAACCCATCACAAAAATTGTAATTGTACAGTATCTAACAAAACTTGCTCTTGCAGACCACCCCCCTACCCCCACCCCGTGACGACCTACCTCCCTGGGGCTAGGCACGTGGTGCCGACAGGTGCCATAAGCCAGACGGCACTGAAAGAACAGGACAACCAACCCAGCAAGGAATGTATATGTGTGGGTATGTTGGAGTCAAACTTCATTTATAACAATTTTGTCCAATTTTTGTTTCAGATTACATTATGGAAGAGATACATCGACGGGCATTTGGACGAGACCGGAGTCTGAATTAAAATTGTTTTTACAATGGCTCAACCAGTTGGACCCACATTTACACCTCACATGGAGCATCAGTTGGCAGTCAATTTTTATCTAGAATTGGATATAGGAGCTAGTGGTGGGGGCCTGGTGACATCTGTACATGAAAACCCGACTGATAAGAACCGTCTGCTACACTATACATCTTTCCAGCCCACAGCACCGAAGGACCATTTCCCAATGGGGCAATCCTTTTGGTATTGCAAGAATTGCTCCAACACTTCATGATTTATGGAACAAACCGGGGACAAAAAAAGAGGCTTACCCAAAGAACGTATTCGCCACAAGTCATCAACCATACCAGGAGGAGAGCACTCAACACTCCAGGCCAGGCACTACTGGAGAAGAACAAAAAACCTGAAACACATTGTATCACTGTAGTGTTGACAATCGACCCACTGGCTACAAGTGTGCAGCATCATTTACAGAAACAAGGCACTTACTGAATGGTGGATCACAAGCAATCAATCAGTGTTTATTAAGCGTGGCTACTCATCTTTGAGGGTCTCAAGGCGCAGAGGGGGATCCCACTACCTCATTTCCCGATCCATCGGTCAATGAATCTTAGAGATCTATTGGTTCACGTGAGGCTCAGTACAAAACCTTTGAGCTCCAGTGCCTTACTGACGACTTGAAGAGGTTATTTCCCATGTGGGGAGTGCAGTGTCTGCAAGCTGACAAAATCTGCAACGGATGTGTCTGGTTCCAAGTCAAACTGACAAACTGCAAAATTCGCCTTGTGATTTATCAATCTACCCCTGAGTCCTTCTCATATTTGCCTTACAACCAGGAAAGAGATGACATGCAAGCAAAAGCATCTTAGTGCAATCATAGCAGGAAAATTGATAATTAAACTGGTTCTACACTTTGAACGGCACTAACGAAGCCCAATGGACTTTGAGTAGACGCTGGTGGAGCAGGTCGACTGGAGTTGGATGGAGCAGAGAAGGCTGTTTTTAGAAGCAAGGCCCATTTGATTTTCTCTAAAAAGGTAGACAAACTTGGTCTAAAAGATTCATTGGAGTGGCATAAGATTCATGATTAAATTCCACTTGGAGGGTAGAAGTACAACTGGGTACCCTCATATGACTCCTTTCTACATATATACACTTCGAGTCCGGTTTATGTAGAAGGGCTCGCCTACCGAAACCAACACTGCTGAGTAAGAGTTATTGTTTACGTAGACTTTTTTCACATTTGTCTCCTGAAGACGATATGGAGGGGATGTATCTTCTGGTATGTGTGCCCCCTGTGCAAGTAAAACGCTGTTCAAAACATTTCATTAAACTTCTTTGTATTATTTTTATACTCTTGTTATTCTTTAAAACACTGATCTAGTAATTGTTCCATATAATTTTGAATATTTGATGTTTATGCCCAGGCGGTACTATCCGTCCCCTTCAGTAGTTATTAAGCTCAGCACTTGAGAGGGCTGCTTCTCCTCTGCAAGATGTCACTTGCAGGTTGCCATGTATGAGCACTGCAGCACACTAGTAATTTGGCCTGTGTGCGCTGGGTGTGGCTTTAATACCAGTAGATGCAGGGGGCTGGCGTAAAGACGACTGTGCACCACGACTGCTGGCACCGCAGGTAGGAAGGCTTCAAGATACAACGCTCTCTGAGCAATAGGAATGATGGGCAGTCTGGTTAAAAGGTTCAGTTTTAAAGAAAGCCCCTACACCATTCTTGTTGCAAAAAGACTTGGCCACCAGAGACAAGGAAACAAAACTGCAGGAGTGATGTTTTGGTGATGTGATGTTGTGAAGATGCCCACACACTCTTAATAGTAATATAAAGATTCTGGGTGCACTTTGAGGCATGAAGTTATTCTGGCTAGATCAGTACCAGGAAAGGAAAAATGCAGCAATTTCGTGATAGTGTTTGATGCCAGCTTCAATATCTGACAGAATAGTGGTTTCAAAAACATACCACACTAGAGACCTCACTTTCTGATTTGTTAGGTGGTTGTAATGGGCCTCTGTTCCCTCTCTATGCTCTGTATGTGCCAAAATATGACCCATGTATGTTTTTCTTTTTTAGGTAGTTACACTTTGCCCTTAGCATACTGATTGTTCACTGGTATGGTAGGCAATCGCCCAGTGGGTTCTTGGTAAATATACCACCTATAAGAGTATCTACTACACGCTCTATGTAAGAACGTTGCAAGTTTATATTGGGGATTTTTCTTGATCTTAGTGGACTTTTTAAAACATTTTTTTTTTAGTATTTTAGGTATGGAGATTCAATAAGTGAACACTGGGTCCTCTTGCCCCAATTAATGCGCCACAAACTATAGTAGATTTGTAACATGTTGGCCATTCTTAAAATAATGCTCTGCGCAGGTTACTGAGTTATTAATCATGTGTCCATGGTTCATACAAATAAAGGAGGAAGGTACCCCTGTGGTTGCATGTTAGTGTTGGTGTCATCAGTCAATCTTCGGACGATTGCTTCTTCCAGAGCAGAGGGCCCGAAACAGTAGTGTGAAAGGGCTAGCATTAGAGACTCATACCAAATCCCTTTTTGCCACATGGCTGTGATGTGGAAAGCATTCTTGCATACATAGGAATATGCCAAGAAAGAGAAGCCCCACCTTTTGGAACTGCTAACCAATTGGCACATATAGTTGCTTATGTGAGGTGTTTCCTACTTTTTTGGATGAATACATACCACTACTTTGTGGCTAGGACCCACCGCCACTTTATTTTTATTACTACAATGACTCTCTTTAAGAACTTTGATGTAAACAGGATTTTTCCCCTATGGTAAATGAATTTCAGACGGTGTTAGGCCTGGCACCATTGGTGTGGGTCTCCCTTCCATTTGTTGCTGTTGCCTCCTGTGTTTTTGCTGGTCTAGATGATTTGGGCACTTTGCCACTGCTATTTAGTGCCAAAGTGCAATTGCTCGCTATTGTAAAGTATTGTAATGGATTTGTGACTCCATGACTGGCTTATTTGGTTTACTTGTCAGACCCTAGTATAGGGCACCGCCTGTGCCCAGGGCCTGTAAATCAAATGCTACTGATGGGCTTGCAGCACTGATTGTGCCACCCACCGGAGCAGCTTGTAACCTATGGCTCGAGCCTGCCATTGCAGAGCCTGTGGGCAGCCTGGGGCTGCCATGTCGACTAGGCAAGTGCACCCACTTGCCAGTCCCTAAACCTTCCCTTTTCAACATATTAGTCACCCTAGGTAGGCCCAAGGTACCCCCATGGACAGGGTGCATTGTGTGTAAAAGGTAGGACATGCCCTGATGTGTTTGGCATGCCCGGATAGTGAATTACAGACCATTTCGTTTTCCACTATTGCAAGGCTACCTGTTCCCATAGACCAGAATGGGCAGTTTGATTATAACATCTTATAATCCTAACTGACTCAGGGAACTAGGTAGACATTAGAGGTTAGTATGCCTGAACTCAGAATGATAAAATACATCTTTTAGTGAAGTTGGTTTTAACATTCTGTGTTTGAAAATACCACTTTTAGAAAGTAGGTATTTTCTGGTCTAACCATCCAAGCCTGCCTCTGCTAGGATGTGTATTCCAGGTCTGGTTTGGGAGTGACAGGGGCTGGGGTGGCTCCAGGAGACATGGTGAGTCAGCACAAGGCTGAATAGACCTATCTGCATTGGGAGTGGTGGGAGGAGCAGCACCTGGGCCTGAATAGGGCGGTGCCTGCCTTCCACAATGGGGGCTCCACCTCCTGTGGTGAGTCTGATGACCCTGGCCCACACTGACAAAGGAAGAAGTTGCGCACTGGCAGAATGCACCAAGAACTGGTTTGGACTAGGTACAGACACACACTGCCTGAAAAGGATATTGCAGTATAAATATTGGGGCCAGAACTTTAGATCACTTCTGGGAATCAAGACGACCCGTTGCGGAGGAAAAAAAACAGAGAAACTGAAGTAGGAGGCTACCCCTGTGCTGTGTGCTGTTTGTGGGGTTGGCCTGCAGTGGTTGCTTCATTGCCAAAAAAAGGAGAAAAAGGACTGAGTGTGCTTCCATCATCTTGAAGAATATCCAAGGGCCTGCCTCATGCTTGAAGTCTTAAAGATACAAGACTCCACCAGCTCCCCCCTGAATTGCCTTGCTGGGAATTGAAGTGCCTACTGTTGTGCTGGGCCTTTTAAGAGACTGTGTCGCTGTAAGCGCGACGCAACGAAGAGAAGTGTGTCCCCACCGCAGCAGTTGCCATCACATCGCAAAGCTTTCCACCGCTGCAGCTGTCACCATCACATTACCGAAGGGCGTTGCATCACCAGAGAAGCGTGTCTGAGTCGTAGTCACATCACCGGAGAAGCGTGTCGCGGGCCTGTCGCGGCTCAGAAGTTCGAGTCGCCTCATGGCCGTCGGGCGTGCACGCATCGCATCTACATTGTCACATCGTAACCAAGACGCCCTTTTGTCGCATCACACCAGAGCGTCATCGCATCGGATCGCAGTAAGAAACCGATACCTCAACTCCCCACACAGAAAGGAAGCAAGCCTCAACTCCCCTGCGCAGTAGTAAAGCACCAACGTATCCACTCCCCTGAGGGTAAGTAACGGCACATAACCTACCCTGTGACCCTTTTGTTTGCTTTGGGTTACACATCCCAGGTACTGTGAGAGTAAAGTGTTGCATCTAAAGTGAACTAAGCTATTTCTACTATTTTAAAGACTCATTTGGATTACAGTATTGTGGATTTTTGTCGTTTGGTCTGGTTTTAAGTCTAGTAAAGATTACTTATTTTTCTAAACCGGTGTGGTGTCCATTTGTAGTGTTTTCACTGTATTACTGTATGTGTTCACAAATGCTTTACACACTGCCTCTGAGATAAGCCTGTCTGCTTGTGTCAAGCTACCATGGGGGTGAGCAGGGGTTATTTTAGGAGTGTAGACTCTTACCCGGACTAGAAGCAAGGGTCCCGATTTGGTCAAAAGGTACCTACCTCTGCCAACTAGAGACCCCCAATTCTAACAGAGAGGTAAATTGAAGATGGACTACATGGAGTGCAGGTGTCTGGAGTTAATTATTGTTTTTGCTATGAGTGGAGGGCAACCTCCTTTTACTTCTCTCCAAGCTCCCTTCTTGTGATAATGGCTTTAGAGATTTGCCAAAAGCATACACTAGCACAGAAATCCTGGAAGGAAGACAAAGGTTGGTGGTTCATGATCAGATTTTCACATTAGATATGGAAGAGAACAATTATGCACGGCTAAAATTAAGAAAGTATTAAGAGGGCTGGTTAAAGCAGGATGTTCCCTGCTTGAACGCTCAGAGAGAAAGACAGTAGCTTAATAAAGAATAGGCTGCCTTAGAATGCAAGACGGCCTGGTGGTCCAAGATGACAATTTAAAAACCAAACGGTGTAAGAGATGTTATGAACAACTGTTTGCAAGATAATCAACTGATTGGGAGATGTCCAATCTTACACAGATTAATCCCATTTGTCCAAGAGCTCATTGGCCCAGGGTGAAGCTCTCAAGTCCCCATTGAATTCAGGGCTACAAACAAGGCAAAGAGCAATAAGACCATGGACATATGGACTGTCTTAAAAGAATTGCTCCAAAAATGGTGATCGTCTTTAATTTCTTTTTGCAAGACCTGTCGATCTGATCTATGTTCCAGGCCCCTTATAAGTAAGGGTCCCTGTTTTCCATTTTTACAGATAAATATAGACAGAAAAACATTTATTTTCTTGTCTGTATTTATTTTTAAATGTGGATGAAAACGGTAATTGGGTGCTTTGAGTTAATGCTAAATACACTTTACCATGACTGCCAGGCTAATAACTGTGTGGATTGATAGGTAAGGGGATAAAAAAGAAAAGGATTTTAGTGAATAGGCTTAAACAGCTGTAGATATCCACAAGGCCGATACTGAAATGTGCATATTTTTGTTATAAGTGCATTGATTTATCTTCTGCAGGTGCTCGTATCACTTAACCTGGCTTCAAGCATGACTGCATACTTATTGGTTAAATAAATGTGGAAATATACCAGTTTTGGCTTTATTTTTTTCACAAAACCCATAATAAATATGGATAAATACAGATAAAGATTACAAAAAATAAATATGGATAAATACAGACGGAAATGTCCAAAAAATAAATACCATAAAACCGGGGGCCTACTTAGAAGATAGGCCAAAAGCCAAGAAAAGACCTGGAGGTGATCAGATCTTATTGCCTAGTATCCCTCCTCAAGCAAGGCGTACAACTCTTTACCAGTGCCCTAGACTACAGACATGAGGACTTTCTTCCATAGATCATTCACTTAAACTGATTTTTTTTAAAGCCAGGCAAAGAAGCGGCCACACCAAGTAGGAACTGGGCGTTATTGACAAGGTTCGGCGACCATCCCTCTGGGCTGTACTGGTCATCCTTGATACTGAGAAAGCACTAATGCAGCATAACTGGGGGATAACTTTACTTAAGAATGAACTTCCCAGTACACTTGTTTGGCACTCTCTGTACATTCAAAGTTTCATGTTTACCATTGTAGTTTTATTTCCCAAGCAGAAATAATTGCTCATTTCCTATTAACCTGGTCACATTATTTAAGTTCCAGAATCTTTGTACAGAGTGTGTCAACTTCACCCTTACAAATATCTTCAGATTTTAAGTAAAATAAGTATATTTTACATGAGTTGAGGATAAATCTGTTGAGATTATTTAATGAACGGTTTCTGATTTCTGTAGTAGGATACAAATGCTCAACACCTTTATGAATAGAATTCCAGCAACTGACAAAGGCAACCAAAAACAACGTTTTTAAAAAAAAGGTAAACATTTTTTTTTTCAAAGAAATCATTTACTAAAAAGAAAATTATTCGTAAGAACCAGGCTGAAGAACTTGGCATACTGTCAGCAAAATAAGTGTGCTGCTTTGATGATCCATGCTCAAGCAAACTCATACTCACCTCCAGTAACATCACACATAGGGGTAATAGCAGAGTCATCTAAAGGTACCCCTACCAGTTGCTCTTGTTCTGCAGCTGTTGTACCTGGCAAACGCAGAACTAATGCGAAAAGTCTCTGATCCCAACGAAAAGGTTCCTTGGTCAATTCACTTCCAGGCAACGGAGAGTTGAGCGGTAAATGGAGCTGAAAGACATTAGGAGGAGATTAAGCACATATAAATATATATATATATATATATATATATATATATATATATATATATATATATATATATATATATGTATATATATATATACACACACATACATATATACATATTATATATAGTGTTAAATACCAACAATATTTGTACCCATTTGAAAAAGTGCAACAGTTTAAAAACTGTGCAACAGAATTACATAAAGCTCTCTTCATACACTATGGCAAACACTAGCATATATGATATCAACACTACCTAGTATTTGGCCAGCAAAAACTTACCTTTGTGTATTTTACTATCGGAAATTGACAGAATTCAATTAAACCAATATCTATGTATAGGATTTTTTTTATTCGGCAGAACAGGAGGCATATTACACAAATCTACACTGATAGATTTGTTCATGACTTGGTCGAAACCGGTCTTGGCACTAGTTTTCTGCATTTAAGATTGTAGCACAGCACATAGTGTTTGAGGCAGTGGCTGAGCAAAACTAAGAGTACGAGAAACCCCATGGAAATACTTTTATCTCCGTTCTAATCTTCCCAACTTAGCCCCCACCTAACTTTAAATGCTTGGACGGGAGGCAACACTCCGCATAGGCAACCAGACTTGATGTAAACAAATTGGGCAAATTTTCATAACTGAAAGCTGCATTATTACTTGAAGATGCATTCAGGGACTAATAGTAAGCACACAAAGTAACCAACAATGGTGACCCATAAAAGTGTGTGTATGTAAGGTCACCGATTTTGCCTCTGCTATATTGCAATGAGTTTAACGTCTGGAGGTGCCTCTACTCCCCTGATGTCACATTTGAACATCAAGAGAAAGCACAGCTGGGGCTAGCAGCTTGAGCACAGCATTTCCGGGCGGAAGATTACCATAAGTTACAAATAAATGTTCAAAGTAAGAATGGTTTTGTTCGTATTAGGTAAAACAAATATTTTAATATGTGTAAAGATGTGAACCAAGGTGTTGACGCTGAAAAATCAGGGGGCTAATTTGCTTGGTTTAATGGATACTCTATTAAAAGTTTGAGAACAAAGGAAAGGAAAGGACCTTCTGGAGAACAACATTAAACTTGTGGAAAAAACTGAAGAAGAAAACACCGGACGTTTAGATTCTTCTGTCAAGGAAATCCTGAAGTTTGCCGATTCGTTTGACAATCAAAAAGTCTAGCTTTCAAGTTCACAAACCTGGACCAACGTATGTCTGCACAACAGGAAGTAATGATCTGTAACATATCAAATTCTGGATGGCTGACCTGCAGGTGTCTACACTGAAGAATCCACAGGCAATCAGTTTGATACTCCCTGTAAACCGCATATCTGGTAAATGTAACAGTGCAAGTGGAACTTCAAGAAGGGGGCCTTTTCAGAAAATTGTATCCTAAGTCCAAAGATAAGACTACACCATCTGGCTGATGGCACTGCAACTCTGGAATTAAGAATTGAGAGTATAATTCCAGTTAATGATCAGATGATAAGAGACTCGTCCATCCGAGCAAAGGAAATCACTAAGCTAAAAGCCAAACAACTTGAAAAGTGCACCACCGCCTCTATCAAGCACATCAGCTATTGAGGAGGTGGTAATGCCAGAAAAACTGAGTAGTCTACACGGCTCAGACATAAAGGAAGTGCTTCAGATGACAGAAGATGAGAATTTCTGGTCGAAGTAAAATCCTAGATTGAAAAGTGTGTAACCTTCGGTCAGACATGCCAACACTCAGGAGAAAGGTTAATTGAGTTAACTGCATATGAGGACGCACCAAATTTAGATTTAGGGGTCATCAACCCTTGCGCTGCCGTTACCGCTTAGAGTGGAAAAGCAAAGTTTAAAAAACTTTGTATATGGATAACCCGGGATTCTGAATCGCAATATGAAGCGAACTTGGAACCCAGACTACAGGAGGATGTCAAGCACTGGCATACACTATCACTCACGTTGCTGGGACGGGTGGCGAGGTTTAAGATGGTGGCCCTTCTCTGACTTTTATATGCACTTAAGAATTGCCCAAATGACATATAGGATGCAGTCTTTGCCAAGATTGACACACACGAGAGAACATTCCTCTGGGCTGGGGACAACCTTGGGTTGCCTTGAAATATTACAAAGGTTCAAATATAAAGGAGGGATAGCGTTGCCCTGTATTCGAAAATATTTGAAGGCAGCGCAGGTAGGTGTGGTAAACGATGGGGCCTACGCAGATTTTTTTTTTTTTTTGTATAGTTTTATATAGCGCGAACTAGACCCGAACCGAATCAGGTATCAGAGCGCTTTACATAGCACAAGTTACGTTTTTTACATGAGGACACACACTTTCATTTTTAGGCGCGGGGAGATTAAGTGATTTGCCCAGAATCACAGGAGGTTTTGGCGTTGTTACCAAAACTCAAACCCAGATTCCCAGGTCCGAGGTCGAGCGCCTTAGCCATTCGGCCAACTCCTCTCCCCTGATGATGTGATCCTGCTTTTCAACTTGACCAGGTTGGGAATGGGCGACCAGAGCTATTTGTATGTATTATATGGAGACTGGTTGGCTCCCGAGGCGGGACCGGCCACTAACCTGGTTGTTGCTGTCTGGAGGATGGGGTGGGATACTAGGTTGACACAGAGGACTATGCTCTGGGAGGGCTCCAGATTGATGGGATTCCAAGGCTGGAATAGGATAGTATTTCTATGCTGGTGGATGTTTGGGATGCTAATGGGGTAGTGCCTTTCAGTCACATAAGAACAGAATACCAGGTGTCAGAGTTGCAATGGCTGGGAAATATTCAATTGAGATATGCCCTTCGGACATGTGTCTCACAGGACGAAGAGACATAGGAAGACTCACCTCTGGAGGGGCTACTCTTGGATGGCCAAGAGGACCAAGTGGCCCATAAACTGATTGACATATGGCACTATAATGCACAAAACGCAATCCCTCCCCACGAGACTCCATGAGAAGTGGGTGCAGGACATGGGAGAGATAGAAGAGGATTGGCAGGAAGCACTGGGATTCCCCACAAGGGAGGCGATAAGGGCTGGCTTTCGATTAGTTCAACTCAAAATCCTCCACCGCACATGCTACACAAGACAGCTGCAACATCAGATTGGAAGGACGAAGAGTGAGCATTGTCTGAGGATGTGGAATGGTGGGCGCCCTTTTGGGAGGGGTACATTGGAGGAAGCAGTTGGGGTGACTTTGGATCTGCAGCACAGGATGATATTGCTGGGCATTTGGGGACCTACTGACATGACAACTTACCAGAAACTTCTGATAAACCCAGGTTATATGGCACACATGAGGGATATAGCCCGAAAGTGGGGCACCCTTCTCCCTCCATTCCATTCCATTCCCTTCCCCCCCCCCCCCTGGAAACTGACAAACAGGTTGGACCATTGCAAGTTGCTGGAGAGGGAAGTATATAAGGGAAGAGGTAATCCACGAAAATTGAGAAAATCTGGGCTGGGAATAGGAGCAGGTCGCTGTAGAGGTACACTCATACACAGAAAAAAAGGTCAATGATCTGAGACGGAATACGGTAAGGAACAGCGACAAGGCCTGGATACATGGAATGGCCTGACTATATCTACTGGATCATTACCAGTTCCCCAGATGTTACCACATGGGGGTGATGTGGGGTTGTATACGGTGCTTCAGTATAATTAATGATGGTTTTATTATGCATACAATTATAATAAGGATAATAAAAAATAAATTTTTTATTTAGGATGAATCTTTACTATTCATCAAAAGAGATTGCCTCCTCTTTGCATAAAGATCTGGACTTTAAAGCCTCAGAGCTGAGAAAAACCATGCTATTGCAGAGCTGAATGTAATGCCATCCGCAATTGAGCCGTTACCATACGTTTCTTGTACTCCTCTAGCGCTTCATTATGGAGGACCAAAATGTGTTATCAAATGGTAGTTCCATAGTATACACATTCCACGTGTATTCACGGATGGCTATGGTTCTCTTGTGGACTATCTACATGTTAACCTCCAGTTTCCAAAAGGTTGCTCTTTACCTTCTGCACATTACAACAAATTCTGCATTGGGGTTTTGAGAAAATACTCAAACTATTCCGTTCTAGACTATGAACCAAACTAACACACAAGCTGCATTGACCTCAAGAGAGCAAGGCATGATTTTTTTGTGATTTGCCCAGGCCAGTTTAATAACAAAGATAGAAACGCAGATGCTCATTTCCAAGAAAAGTGGTGATCACTGCTAGATGAGCAGGAATAATCCCCATAACCACAAATAGTTGACACTCCAGTTTGTTAGCCCTTCTCTCTCCACACCCATCCACGAGGGAGAAATTGTTACATATCTCTGGTGAAAGGCCAATCTTTTTCCCTTGAACGACAAACATAGTGAACCAAAAAAATCCACTATCTACCCTTTTACCTGCTGCTGCACCGGTCTTGTCTGCAACCAGTATAGTTTTCATGAACATGAAAAGAGCCAGCCTGGTTTAGAGAGTCCTCCTCTACTCATACGCAGCGAATGAGGATTGGCAGATTAAAGTCAAGTAGTCATGAAAATCAGAACTGTGTTGAAGGAACCCACTTGCAGAGAGGTTAGAGGAGCGAGCCACATCAAAACCTCAGAACTTTGTGTGTGCATAGTGTGTGGAGAAAAGGACTTACCTATAATCCACCACTTCAATAAATAAAATGTAGTACAACACTTTGTTAGTTTGGCAGAAAATATGATATGGACGCAAAAAGGACTGCTGCACGAGTTAAAAACAAACACTTTAGTTTAAGCTCAGCGTGTTACTGTCCAATAGGTTCACATGTTGGAAATATAGGGGGGAGGAACAAAGAGTATACATGTTCTCGCTCAACCATTACCCGCGAAATGAGGCAACTATATACCATGCTCCAGGTGACACCTGGATGGACATGCATGTGCTTAATTTTATTTCAGTCCATTCTTGAATGAAGTTGAAGGTACTAGAGATCCATTACCAAAAGAAAAGTGGCGTAATTAACAAAGATTATACTAAATATACCTCAAAGTGACCTCAACCTCAAAGTAACCTCTACATATTTATAATGTTTATGTAGAAAGAAGTATGTATTCATTTTCATATTGTGTACAATTTTCATATTTTAGAAGCAAAGCAGCATGACGTACAAATCGGAGTACCTTTTTAAAAGTAATTGAGTACAAGTCCAACACCACTGCTTTTAAATCCCAGAGGGTTTATGTTCCCGTCTAAGACAAGGAAAAATGTCAGGCCCAATGTGTGTGAAATAGTATTCCAAAGCAGATATTCGGATTATGAATTTCTCTGACAAATGTATTGAAAATATATGTTGTATCCAATTCAAATGCATGTAGTGCACACACTTTAATTTAATCCCAATTATCAGCTCCTATTTATGGAGGGGGGGCGTTAGTTAAGCAGCAACAGCAAGTTCGGCCTTTGTCTTCAGTTGAAGTATTTAATAAACACATTTCCTAAATTACCTCCTCCTGAATGCCACTTGTGGTAGTCAGCCTGCTTCCATCGGTGATGGTTATAATTATTGCTGGCTCAAGAAAAAATGGGTTTCTTCCCTGAGAAAGGAATGACAGTAAAACAATCCAATTAATACCAAAGGAAAACAAAACATAGTTCAATATTTGTTCAAAAGAAATGTGGCATTGCTAAATAGTTCTAAAATAAACTGCTACAAAATCAGCAACTTTCTTTCAGTTACATATCGTGGATGATTATTTTTTTTTACAGTCTGCTAATTTGCTTCTGTTGCTGCAGAATGACACTTCTGTACGTGTGCACACGACTACATAATGCGCATGAAAAAGTTGACAAAACATGATTAAGTCCGGTGAAATATCTTCCTTCCACAGCCCAATTTCAATACTATTCAACATACACTCTTTTTGCAATGGTAAAGGCAAAAGCTGATGGGCACACCTTCAACAACACCTTTGAGAGATGATCTCTTCATATAGTATGTGATAGTGAGAGGCTATGGACAGCAAACACAAACGCAATCAAATACTTTCAATCAATCACAAGGCCAGAGGCAAGTGTGAAAATGTGTAGAAAGGCATGATATTTTGTCAGATTTACTTTAATTAACGTTGGTTTTAAAAAAAATATTTTCTAAAGCTAATTTCAAAGGAGCATCTCAGCAACACTTTACAACTTGATGGCATTTCTGATTTTCAGGTATCTATTCTTTTTAGAATTATTTTGTTGTCTTGCAGTATGACTCGACTGCCTTTTTGGCACTAGTGAGATAACTTGATCTGTTTTGCTAATCCTATCTCCACTCAAAATCCTTGGGCTGAGAAGGGGTGATGTCAGGTCTAAAGAACATTATTCCCTGGGTCTCTGAGGGTTAACATGCTGCTCACCTATCAACCAAATCGCACACCTTTGGAGCATAGAATGACACACCCTGCCCTAATTGGAGCCGAAAAGTCAAGGAAACATTTCCAGTTGTGAAGCTCAGTTCTTCAGAACTTCGCTACAGTCAGTATTTCAGCCACTGTCCTACTCAACCTAACAATGCATTAAACAGTATTTTCACTGCATATTATTACAGGATGTAAAGGATTTCACTGGCATAGAATAAGAGGGGAGAAGAATCACTCAGATATCTGATCTCCCACAGACAGGCTCAGATAGGATGTGTGGGGGTAATAAGTCTGCCAGCGAGTGCCACTATGCTCAGGTTACGGGCTCCGCTCCTGTAACATAGCTGTTAGATGCTATTAGCTGGACTTCAACATACCACTGACAACCTAGACAGGAGGCAACCGGAGCAGTACACAGTATCTCTTCAGTCTTTTTCATGGAGTCATGCAATGGAGACAGTGTACAGGGCAGTGATGGGTACCAATGGCGATAGCTCTACCTGAGGGAGAGCGGAGGCTGTTTTTCTCCTCGGTTGCTGGTTCACCTCAATTATCAATGGTGGCCTAAGCCTTCCCTCGGCTAACATGACTGATTTTGGTACGTCTGTATCCAGCTTGTTCAGTTCTGGTTGCTGCTGGTGGGAGCGAGTTGGAGGCACTCCCTAAGAGGTGTGGCTGATATGATGGGCACACTATAGACACCTGTTGCAGATAGAAACCATCGCAATGGACCGCACACCACTAGCCCCTCCTCCGGATCGCCCCTAGGGACTCTGGTACATGGAGTTCTTGAGTGGTTCACCCATGTGGGTGCAAGTAGGTACTTGTTGAACTGATGATCTCTAGACCCGATACATGTCCCGGGTTTTTGGATATCGCCCGAGACATGGCTCGGGTTTCGGGATAACTTCCCTCATCAGTAGAGAAAAATAGTTAGGGGTGGAAGAGAAGGCCGCCAAACAAACGTCAATGGCCTCGATGCCCGAACCGGCACGCAGGTGCGTCGTCCAGGAGCCCGTCGGCTCAAAGCTCAAGGGAGCCAATTTGTAGAAACCATCGCAATGGACCGCACACCACTAGCCCCTCCTCCGGATCGCCCCTAGGGACTCTGGTACATGGAGTTCTTGAGTGGTTCACCCATGTGGGTGCAAGTAGGTACTTGTTGAACTGATGATCTCTAGACCAGATACATGTCCCGGGTTTTTGGATATCGCCCGAAACATGGCTCGGGTTTCGGGATAACTTCCCTCATCAGTAGAGAAAAATAGGGGTGGAAGAGAAGGCCGCCAAACAACCGCCAATGGCCTCGATGCCCAAACCGGCACGCAGGTGCGTCGTCCAGGAGCCCGTCGGCTCAAAGCTCAAGGGAGCCAATTTGTAGAAACCATCACAATGGACCGCTAGCGGCGTGCGGTCCATTGCGATGGTTTCCACCTGTTGCAGATAGACAGTGGTGAGACCTCAGACACAAATGTATGACGGGAACAAAGATGGCAAAAGGGTTTCTTTCCAACCTTTCCTGTGCAAGTACAAAAGAACCGCTTCAGAGAATGATGCAGATTAAGCCAAGGTAGTGTGAGGCAGGGCCACGGAGGAGTAACTGTGCGATCAGATATGATTTTGCAGAAAATTGACAAGCTGAAGTGTCAGTGAAGCCTCACCTGAAACAGTAGAGTGAAAGGTGACAGAAGTCAAGCCTCACTTCAAGTAGATATGTCTCCAGGTGCAACAAGTGAAAGTGATGTAAGCTAAATGGAAGTGAAAATAAGGACGCAAACAGAGTTTAAAGGTAGAGTCTCACGGGCAATGTTTGAGCTGAATTAGAGTAGAGATTTGAGAACTTCTGAGAAGCATTGTGAATGTTGGAGTATAGGGATTACCTGCAATTTCCCCAGAACTGTGAATGAATGAGGTGATAAAATGTATCCAATTGGAGCACCTTTCTCTTACCAGCCACCCTGGAGGAAAACGTACTAAAAAACATTTATGTGACCTTCTAGATCATTGAGGCCTATAACTGGGATACTTTGGGACCCAGATCCAGTTTTGAGAAGAACAGCAACTCTGAAGCACTACTTGCAGGTGGAGGGCTTGTAATGTTCCTTCCCCAGATCAAAGTTTAATGATGCTGGCCAGGTGGACACTACACCTGACGGCAAAGGTGTTGTACTTTCAAATCATAGCCTACCTATGGAATACAGCTGTGGTTAGAAATGGCAACCCCTCATTTCAGAGTGAATGATGCTGGTAAATGTGTTAACAGATCGTGCCTAGAGAGGATACTACTCCACTATTTGACCTAAGGTCGCAACTGGGACTAGTACATTTGGTCTTGCAAGACTGTGTACCCTTCATCTAGGTCACCCTTCACACTGGTCATTTCCTTTGGTCCTCTATTCTCCTCCTAACCTTTTCTCCATAATATTACCTCCCTTGGTCTTGGTTGTACTTTCATTTCCTCAACCTTGTTTTCCCTGAGAAGTGGGGTGGGCAGGGGGGGGACCAAGACTGCCAGGAACCTCCTCACTTCTATCTATGTAAGCGAGCACCCTTGATATCCAAAGCACTTTCTGTTGAAGATAAACTAGGGTAAAAGACAGGCAAATAATGCCACTGTTTGACTTGGCATCATGCAACCATTTCAGGAGTAAACCTTGCACAAGTTCTTCACACTAATCTCTCACAAAATAATCTAAAAAAGAATTTGCCACAGGAAAGATTTGAATCTTAATGTTCTTACTGAAGTAATGTGTATTATGTGTGCCATGAATGTCACCTTCTGCTATACTGGATGTTACAATCTGGTAGAGCTTCACAAATAACAAAATCGACTCTCTTTGCTAAAGTAGGGTCAAGATTATGAACATAATGCGATAGATATATACATACACATATATATATATATAAAATACATGTATACATACTGTGAGAGGTTGGCCTGGCATTTGCTGTCCACTATTCTAGTGGGCACCTTGCACCAGTCTAAACAACCCCTATTGATGGTAGGTTTAAAAACAACCTATATAGAAAGCTATCCAAGTGGTAGCTGTGGAGAGCAGCCTTCAGGCTAAGTCTTGAAGGTATGTAAATCAGCTTGTTTTACCAGTCTATAATCTCATGAATGACAAAATGAAAGGAGAACCACACCAGGTATATATATAAAATATATGTATTTATTCTAAACACATCCCTCTAGTCTCTTTATGAGGCTATAGGCAAAAGTACATTCAGTAAACTTATTTAGCTCACAGTAAATTAGCACAATATATGATTAGCCCTAGGGGCATCACAAACCATATACTAAGAAAGTGGTATAAGAACCACGACTGACAGATATAAGGCCTAGAGCCTTTAGAACCGCTGTGGCCACCAGGAACCACCCAAGGTAGTGACAGGGGACCCACGGGGACGCGTGCAGTGTCTAAACACAGCCGCAAATCACCATTAACTCCTATGGGGAAAGTCGTGGTTGGAAAATTACAGCTAAAGGACACTTAGAAGAGGACTTGGAGCAAACCCCTTTAGAACTAGGAGGTTCTAGAGTCAACACCCACGGGAGCACCGGAGTACTCGAGTTACCTCACCCAGGGAAGACGGGTGCATAGGTGTCTTTTGGTGTCGGGTTTTGTCATAGTTTTCAATGGCGATCTGCTGCTAAGTGCTGCTGGCGACCAAGTCGAAAGTGTATGGGTGGATCCAAGGGTGAATCGAAGATCTGAAGAACCTTAAAGCAGAGGGGACAGAGTCTGGGTCACTAGCCAGTGACCAGGAAGGCGATGAGAAGATGTCGAGTGTTTTCAGGCGAAGAAGGTGAAGCTTGACTCTTCAGCCACGAGGACCAGGAGGCGTCGAGGACGACCAGGAGCTGGATTCGAGCGGTCTCATGAAGGATGTAGAGTGCTGCGGTGTCGGTTTCCGGATTGGACCCAACAAGCCTTGGCAACAGCAACCCACGCAGAAAGCAAAGATTGGCTTTGGTGCAGACCAGCAAGGTCTGAGGGACTCACCCTTTGGAGGGGAGTCAGAACACGTCTGGAGCAACCAGGAAATCCCAAGAAACAGAAGTTACCTTTGTGGGGACCCTCCAGTCGACGGACTAGGGTTCGCGAAGGAGCCTAGGGTGGAAATGCTAGAAGCGAGCCCACGGAACACTTGTGGAGGGTAGGCCCACAGTCTTCGGTGCAAAGGGTGCTCGGGGCTTGCAAAACAAGTAGCCCAATGCACAACTTCGGGAAAGCTCGGGAAGTTGATGCACTAGCAAATGTGCACGGTGTCCAGGGGTTCCGGTTCCACGTCACTCGTGAGGACTGCGGGTCTCCGCTTTGCTGGGATCTCGGGTCGGCCTCGGAGAAATCTGGTAGTCTGGGTCCTGTTACGCAAATCTGTCGGGATCCGGCAGGTGCCTTGGAAATGCAGACCGGCAAGATGCTTCTTTGATGCCTGTTTAAACAGGGGAGTCACTCCTTGACCCCAAGGAGTGAAACAGAATGTCGAAGTTCCAGGATATATGTTGCAGAGTTTTGTCGAGGGTAATCTAAAATCCTAAGGACCGGGGATCCTATACTTATACTAAGTTTAGGGGTTGGACTTACTCTAGGGTCCCACCTATGGGAGGACCCAGGGTGGGGGTTTCCCTTTGTCCAGTTTCGCACCAGAGAAGGGGCGGAGTGCCCCTGCAACAGGTTTGAACTGGGGTATGCACAGGAACACAAAGTGTGCCCCCAGCACTGTCTGAAAAGCATTCTCTGAATGCACCCACCCAGCCCCAATACACTAAAGCCTGTCTGGGAGGTTGTTACATCTCCCTGTGACAGGAAACCTATTGTCCAGGCCTCCCCTGCTGGAGTTTCATCCACCAGCAGGAGGTCAGACTTGTGTCTGTGGCTGCAGCATCCATTTTGTGATGCTGGGGCTCTTTTAAACTATTAGGTAAGTGGTTAGGTAAGTGTGTACATGCCTTCTCCCTCTAAAAGGGTGGAATTCAACCCCCGCCGCCAGAACTGGCTGGGGGGAATAGGGGGTGGGGGCGGGGGTGGATTCCAAAGTGTTTGACACCAAACACAACATGTTTCCATGCAGCCATTCCAAAGTTACATTAACCACGAGGTTATAATGCACTTAAGAGTATATGGTCTGGCTGCATCACAAAACAGCTACAGAGAAGTGATTCGGAAAGCTACATAGAAGTGATTCCGAAAGCTGCAGAGGGTTCCTGCTCATACATGAGCATCCTCTCACGCAAAACCAAGCACTCTGCTTTCAGGATTGATAAGGCCTGCCATAGGAGTGACTTGTAGATGTATATGTGTCAGTGCTATAAGGTAGATATAGGTAACCTATATCTTACTAAGGGGTGCATGCACCACCTTACCCAGGCTGCAGTAGCAGACCTGTGGTGCCATTTTGGAAGGTTTCCCAGGGATGGCATAATACATGCATCAGCCCTTGGTAGGTCTCTGGGGTACCTATGGCCTTAGTACCTAAGGTACCATATACTAGGCACTCACAAGGGTAACCCAGTAACCAATCTGGAGTGTACCTAATGTACATGTAATCAATTTAGAGAGGAAAGCAGATAGTTTGGCTGAGATCCCTGCTAATCAGGGGCCCCAGCCTAAGTAAAAAAACATAAAAACGCCAGAAATAAATGGGGGCAACCAGGCAGTAAGAGTACACCTTCATACACATACATACTATTATATAAACACAAACATACATATACACACACACACACACACACACACACACACACACCACCCACCCACCCACCCACCCTTCGGAGAAGCGCAACTATAACAAACAACCTACTATGGATTATCGGTGGTCTCAAATGAAGCGGTGGTGTGCACCGACAAACCGCATACTTTAGGTGCAAAAACATTCTCATTAAAATTGTTGAATTTTTGTTTGTGATTTAAATACAATTTTTAACATTTGTGAACATGTTTGATGTATTCTAGTTTCTTTAATTTTGTGCATTGTTTTTGTGTTCAAATCATAAAAAATTGGTTAGGCCAGGTTTCCTGGCTTCCATTTATGATTGAGTCGGGGTCCACAAAAGTGAAGAGGTTAAGAGTCACTGGAGTAGACAAAATATGTGTCGCTGAGCTAGACATAGCAGTAACCATGGATGGCAGGCTTGCTAACTACGTTAAGGCAATAGAACATTGATCCCCCTTTTTAGGTCTCGGTAATATCCGGTCGAAGACCGGAAGTCCGAGAATTATTGTTACTTAGTAGGCTGCTTTATCCCCGCCTCTGTTTTCGTCTCTCCTCCATTGGCTGGCTTCCTAAACAGAGGCCAGCCATTGGAGGAGAGAGCCATCCCTCCAAAGAAGCTCCGTCTTTTTCGGATTTGGGGGCGTGATTTTTTGCGTTCTTTAGACAGTGACGTTGTCTGTCACTCAGAACCACAAAACCACGCCCCCAATCCCGAAAAAAATCAGAAGCTTCCAGCCGCCATTTTGCAGCTGTCCCTCCGAGCACCTACAGGCTGGCACGCAAGTCCACTCCCCAAAAACTTGGTAATGGAATGTTGGGGTGCTGCAGGCAAGGAGCGGGGTGCACAGTTCAGTCTGTGTGGGCCCCCAGTGCTGGAACAGTACGGCCGCTGCAGTATCGGCGGATGGCGGTCCGGGGCTCTGGGCTTCCCGGCGAGCTGCCTTCCTCCATCCTCTGCCGCTCGGAGCAGGTACCTCCCCCTCTCAGCCTCGAGATGTCTTTCCCTGAATCTTACAGTGTAGCCAGCCTTTCAGAGATAAGGAGCTAGCGCCTAACCATCTTCGAGTCTCAGACAGACCCTTCTCCAGATAGGGTAGATTAAGCTGAGGTGGGACGTCATTCTCATTCGCCACGAGGATAAATACAATATTTGCGTGGCGCCGGAGGATGTGACCACGGAATGCATTCATCATCCGACTGTCGCACTAGCACATCGGTGAGTTCGCCCGCTCGCTCAAACACAAGCCTTAGACACAATTCCAGCTGGGCATCCTCCGTCTCCTAGTAACTGCCTCCGAGAGGAGACCCGGAGTTTGCATCCTCTGTGATCTGTTCGGTGTGCGTTTGACAGCGCCGAGGTACCGGGGCATATGATGATGTTTCATATCTGCCTGACTTTGTTAGGTAGAGTCCTAGGAGCTCGCAGGTGCTGAATGTATTAAAGAAAATTATTGTACTATCCCCATGTGCAGCCGTCATTGTAGAGAACTCTGAAGTGCTCGAAATTTAAATTCATGGTTTGTTAATATTTAAGCATGCTGTAAAATAATTATTCCATGCAGTTCGCAGGGCTAATATCTCAGAAGGAGATACCGTCCCATTTGATTAAAAGTTTTGCTGAACGCACCCGGTAAATCAAATGTGTTTCCGCAGACATTTTCCTGGAAGCAGAATAAGGAAACTGCATGCAGTATAGGAGGCAGTCATTGCAGGTCGTGCACGTTATTCCACATTCCAGGCCAGAAAATGTGTGATGACCGGTAACTAGGATGGAAACACTGGTAGGAAATTATAACCTCTGAACTGGTTATATGGCTGCAGTGTTCGCTACTTTGTAAGAATCGGTATCTCCTAGAGCCTCACATCCTACAGAATGCATGCTTGAAAAGTGCTTTAGCTACCAATATGAGATCTGATTATTTGAATGTCTGGGGCACACTTGAGATTTTACGACCTCTCTTGTACACATCTAACACATTTTTTAAAATACGTTATTTTATTTTTTACGGGATTCCTTATGATTGAATCACATATGGTGACGCAGAGCTCAGGGTTGGTTCTAGGGTCATGCAGTTCTAGCCACATAGGTTGCCAGCAGCAAGTGGCACTTGATAAGCAGCTAAATGGAACTTCAGCTGGGATGACAAAACTGTTTTACCAGCCATGTGCTGGACCTCGCATACACCAATACAAGACAATCGCCAAGGGTACCAGAGCAGCAGGTGTGGTTGCCTCCAAAAGCTGAAAAACATTTCCATTTCTAGTGGTTCTGCATAGCTGCTCTTTTCTATGCAAAAATGCTTGTACTTGGCAGTGCGTACACAGAACGACTTAATGAAAAGATACAAGCAAAACAAAGGTGTGTGTCCTACCCTTGCCACCTTTACTGTTTGGCCGATGCCCCCTCAGTGACACAAGAGCTTGTTTTTTAACCATGGTGCATCCATGCATTGCCCAGCATGCAAAGCGTTTAGACAGAAGGTGCCCCAGCCACATCAAGGGCTTAGAGGCGTTTGTAGTGTGTCTTTTTATAATGCCCTTTACACTAGAATTGGCTATCGCTTTTGACTCGGGATGCACAACTAGGAAAGTGAGGGGCTGTGGTCATTAACCCCCAATGTTTATCAAACTAGCTGTCTCACATCGTCCTAGAGCAGAACGTGTTTGATGCTTTAAAATTCATGAAACACATTGCCCCAGACAGGCAGAACTTGGCATGCTTCCCAAGAGGGTGGCAGCGCACGTCATAAGCACATAAATGCCCCAAGGGAGAAGTCATTATCGTGATGTTAATCGCCCTACGGTCCGCCACTACACCCTTATGTGCTGACTCTGAGTACAGTACGTCAGAACTGCCTGCTCTGCCAAGGAAGGTACGGAGCATTACTCCCCGTCCTTGAGATGTCTCGGTCGGTGCACCTCTACCCTGGCCTGGCGCACTCTGTTATTGCAATACAAAGCTAATGCCAATACAAATGACAATGCCATTTATTTAGGGATACAAAAAAGATAAAAAAATAATGAGCAATTCCAATAGCTCTACCTATAATATTGCCGAGACCATTGCATTGTAAATGCTTGTTTATAATGCAAGAACCCACATATTTTGACGATTCCATTAATTGGGATATATCTTACTAATGAGAAACTTGGGCTGCCTTACTGTGCTGGTTGCTGTGAAGGTGGCTTTCTAAGTCCATAAACGTACTGACCCCTTCTAGTGTCGTGGAACCACCCCATTGATGGTAAAAGCCTGGAGGTAACATTCAAACTTAAAATGTTGTTTTCCGAGATTTCAGGCTTAGACATGTCTAGAGTGATCTTAATTTCAACACATCTTCCTCAAGAGAGTAACATGTTTTGACTTTTGACTATGACTATGTTTTGAACATCTTTTTTGTAAAAGTATCAAAAAGGTTTTTGTCAGCTATCAAAACGGACAGGTATACCACAGTTTCATTGGGTACTCTAAAAACACCAAAACTATCCTTACAGATGGCAATGCAGTGAACACTGAGGTGGTTTCAGGAGTCTTTACAAACCCCCACTCCCAGTTGTAGTTCATGCACATCATTGAGGGGTAAAAATATTTCCTATATTTTGACTAGTGGCTCATCAAGGCACCAACAAAAAGGGACCTAAATGCTGTGACTAATGACACTTCACACTGTTAGACCAGTATGTGCTGACACTAGATAATGCTAAGTCCAGCCTATCTCCTACCCAGAATATGTTTTTTCTAGGAGCATGGATATGCACAGAAGCTTCTCATAAGCGCAGCAAGGAACTGAGGCTTTGGCTCGGGTATCCATTTAAAGACAGAAATCACAACTTGCAAGTACAACGTTCTTCTGTCCATGAGGTCATATGTTATCGTGCTAGTTCTTTAATATGTTTTGTGGTTTCATCTCCTCTAAGAACAGGTGGAGTGTCAATAGCTGCTCTCCAACCGTTGAGACGAACCCATTAAGACTACACCAGCTATGTGGTAAGCACTTTCATGGTGGATGTTGTAAGATCACATCTTTGCAGAACAAAATTTACACACAAGATCCTCAACTACACTTAAGAGATGCTTCCTTAAAGAGGCGTGGAGCTTAACTATAAGAGCTTACAATAAAAATTAACCATGGAACCAAAGAAAGGCATTCTTACCACAGAATCAGAAAGTCATCATAAAAGCAGACGGCTCACATCGTAAAATAAGAAGGACCAATATCTCATTCTTTCACAAGAGCTGAAATGCTTGTGGCATAGGATTCTAGATCATGGAGACCTGAATCGTGTATTAGGGATGCGGCAGATGTACCATTAGTTTAGAGATGAGGTTTTTCACTTCTAGACCACTTTAGGACTCCGGAGAAGGCAAAATGTCAACTCTTCGCAAAATGGTGGTGTTATGTTATGTTATCCTGTTTTATAAAGCGCACAGCTGCCCCAACAAAGAGGCGTCCCAGTGCTCAAAGCAGAAACATATAAGGCTGCTGTCAGCAGAAGAAAACTAAAGCGAGGGACGAGGCGTGTTTTGATGGCCTAACGGAATGACAGGTAGTTATTCGTGCAGCGAATGGATATTAGTAAACCGTTCCAAAGTTTGGCCGCCAATAAACGGAAAGAGCGCCTACCAGCCCGAACCTTTCTCACCCAGAGAACCGCCAGATTATGTCCCATCATATGTAGTTGACGAGAGGGAGAATAGGGAGATAGCAAGTTCGCCAGATTGCCAGGAGAGGAAAGGTTCAGGATTTTAAATGAGATACAGAGGGCCTTGAATTCCACGCAGTTGGCCACAGGCAGCCAATGTAGCAGACGTATAGCGCTGGAGGTGGAGCAGGATCTAGGAAGGCCAAGAAGAGTTCTGGCAGCAGCGTTTTGAACTCTCTGCAGTCTCAGGACTTCAGTCTGGTTGGCCCCTAAATAGAGTACATTAGCATAATAGAGTCTTGACAGGATGGAGGCCTGAACAATAATCAGCCTGATGGGCGGATCAAGAAAACCCCAGCAGTGGTTTGAGCCCCCATAAGATGCCAAAGCAAGTCCCTGCCACTTTCTTAGTTTGATCCTTAAAGCGGAGGGCCGAGTCAGCTTAGACACCTACATTTTTTCACCACCTGCTTAGGGGCGGGTGCACAACCCAAACATGGCCAGCCACCAACGTTCTTACCACAGCTCCAAGTCTCTCCCTACCAGCAGAACCTCAGACTTGCTGGAGGTAAGTCGAAGACAGTTGGCAGTCATCCACTCCGCGATGGCCGCAAGATCGTCACAAAACTTGGAGGCCTCCCGCACGGCCTCGTCTGAGTGTGAGACTACAAACTGTGTATCATCTGCGTATGATACAATAGCAAGCCCTCTGCTCTTGGCCAAGGCTAACGGTTGGATATAGAGGTTAAAGAGCGTTGGGCTCAAGGCAGAGCCATGAGGCACCCCTTGGTTGTTAGAATGAATCGTGGAGGCGAATGGAGGGGCCACTACCTGGAAGGTCCTGTTAGAAAGGAAGGAGGCTAACCAGAACAGGGCAGGGCCCACAATACCCGCCTCCTCCAACCTTTGCAGCGGGATCTGATGAGACCTATCAAACGAGGCACTGAGGTCTAAAAGAATCAGAGCTGACATGGGACCCACATCTAGAGCTAGCCTAAGATGCTCGGTGACAGCTACAAGGGCCGACTATGTACTGTGGTCTGGGTGGAGGTCGTTCTGAGAAAGGTCAAGGAGATGGTTATCCTCTATAAATCCTGTGAGAATATAATTAATGTAGGTCTCAGTGATCTTAGAGACCCAGGGCAGGAGGTAGATAGGGTGTAAGTTTTCCAGTTTACCTGTGTCAAAGGAAGGTTTTTTTAAGTAGAGGTACTACCCTTCCTTGCCTACAAGTACTGGGAACAACTGACCTAGACAGGGATAGATTGATCACCTGGTTCAGAGGGATAAGGAGCACAGGTAATAGTTTGAGTTGGTCAGGTATGAGGGGGTCAGCAGGGGAGCCAGATTTGACCTTGTTACCTAACAGACATAGCTCATCCAGGGAGACCGCTGGAAACGTAGACAGTGTGTGTAGGGGCAGGTCGAGGCACAAGGTCAGAGTGCATGACAGCATGAGGAAAGGTCTTGTAAATGTTTTCACCTTCTTAACAAAGAAGGAGGCAAGGGCCTCGCATTGCTCATCCGATGATATAAGAGGCACTTCAGGAACCCCTGGTTGTTTCAGGTCTCTCAATATAGAGTATGGTTTTAGAGGGGTTACAACCACTCCTGATCTCATTTGCAAATTAAGCTGCCCGCTCTACATGGATGGCCCTGTGATAGTTTTTGTTAGTCACCTGATAGCAACGCTTCTGGCTCGGGTCGTACTCCCATCTTCATGACCTGTTCTAGCCATTTGCAGGCTTTACGCAGAATTGAGAGCTTGTCGTACCATGGACTGGATTTAGGATTACGGCTTTTTAACGACTTCGCAGGAATAAGTACGTCCAGAGGACTGCAGATCCAGTCAGAGTGCTTTATCAGCGGCATCAGGATCCTCTGGCAGAATAAAAGTATTAATGGACAGACAGTCATGAAGTTGGTCGAAATTAAGTTTGTGCCAGGTATGCTTGAACACGAACTTCTGAGGCAGCCTCTGAGAAGGCCCAACCCCTGAGAGAGACATAGATACCAAATAATGGTCCGTCAAACACATCGGTGTCCAGGAATGTTGAGGAGAAGCTCTCTGGATGGCTTGGTCAAGAACATTTACTTGCTCTGATTCAGTGTTCACGGAAAGCCAAAAGGTATTCAAATTATCTTGCACTGATCATTCCCAGCATGAGCAAGGCAGTTCTGGTACACAGACCTTTGTGACCTATCGGTGGACAAGTTGGAGGGATAGCAGGCCCTTCAATGCAAACATTCTTCAATAACTTTCACTAAGGACAAGGATACATCAACTACCAATCCATGCTTCATTCCGAAAATTCTTGCGTCATTTTACCCCCCCCCCTAAAAGTGCACATTTGCTCAACAGTCTACTCCAGCAGACAACATTCCATAATTGGATGATAAAGAGTGCCTAAATGGAGCAGACAACCCACAAGAAAGCTTACTCTTAAAAGGAAATTCAAAGCTAAATGACATCTTACAGATTATGAGTCTCAGCTGATTTATGTTTTCTAATTCTGCCTAAATTGCGAAGTATAAGTAGTCGGGCCAGCCCTTCCTCTTGGTCATCTCCACACTGTGCTCTACATGTGAGGGAGCACTTCCATGCCACAGCACATATCCCCATCCTCCATCGAGGATCATTTCTATTCCAAATAACTGCCTACCCTGGCCTTCCCCTTTGATTGTAAGGTTTCTGAAAGCTAACTTTGGCTATATCCTATCCGCCTATAGCTACCCTCTCCTTTTCTTTTTTTCATTTTGTGTATTGGGTGTGGAAGGGTGGTTGCTTATCTAATTATTGTTTCCTGAACATTGTGCTCTCTCTCATGGTACGCACAAGATGCTTAACAAATGGAATGGACCCATTATCGAGTGCTGATTGACTCATGGCACAATGTGGAATTATGTTTTATCCCATGAAAAAACTCTCAATTAAAAGTTTTGAACTAAAAAACAATGATTAATGACTTAAGTAGTTTACAAATCACGTCAATTATTTGGCAATTCAAATAGGGGTGGTCCTATTTCTAAATAAGGTACCTATTAATGGATTTCTTAATGTATAGTCTTCTACCACTGCAAAGCTATAAGATTACTGGCATGCTAGGAGGGAGCTCAGTCAACAAGAGTCATGTCAGCCATAGTGGCCCACTTTGCAAAATTGGCACTCCTGTGCATAAGCACACTTTCACAAAACACTACTCCCTCAATATCTAGTCCAGGTCTGAGAGAGAGGGTTGGTCAGGAGGTGCTGCATAGTCTATTCCATTAAAGTGATACTCTTCCCACCATTCTTTATTAGTAACTGCTTTGGTATTCATAATTCAAACATGTGTATCTATGAACGAGGTTAACATTACATATAGTCTATTCTGTTTCAATGTTTGAATTTAACTGCATGCTGCTGGGTTTATATCAATTGCAGAGAGCTCCCACCTTGACAATGGGGAATAGTTCAAGCATGTGAATCTACGAAGGATCCAATGCCTGAGAATTTTATAAACCAATAAAATACTCCCTAGAAAGATATGCACTGAATGAATTCCGTGTTGCATATTGAAAGTGCATATCATGGAAAAATGTAAGCACCGGATTTTTACCACCAATGTTCAACTGAAGCCGAACAAACTTTTGGTGCAATGCATAAATCAGCAAACTCATTCTCCCACATTAGTACTGTTCTGTCAATCTGAGCTTTCTTGTGACTTCCCAGGTGTCAAGACTAAGTGTCAGACTGTATGAGTCTTGATGGTCCTTCTTGATAATCACATTCCGTATTTCAAAGTGCTATGCAATATCTGCTGCCAATATGTTCAATTTCATGACCAAAGGTACCATTACCACTGTTGCTTTGTAAAGCACTAGTTCTGCAGATAACTAGCCAACGTAGGCCTGACCTGCCCCTCCTTCAAGCAATCTAAATAGAGAAATATCTTGGTGATCTATGCCTAATAAGATAAAAAATTAAGAATCCTCAACAGCTCAGCTAGATGTACTATACATGCCCTATAACGGAGAGGGATAAAAGCCTAGAACTTCCCTTATTTCCTCCTGGTGAGAAGAGCTCTCTTGAAATTAATCTCCAGTCAGAACTACTTAATCTCACTGCCTTACTTTTGCCAGCTCTCTTCCAAGCAAATCCAAGTGCAGTTAATTGCATCATTTACCTCGTTACTACTTCAGTCAATTCAAAAACAATGTTTGAGTGGAATAAAACACAGGTGCCACAACATTTCAGAGCAAACAAAAACAAAGTTGCAAAAAGTTTCATCCCTCTCAAATAATAACTTGTATCTAAGATCTTGAGCAAGTGGTGAATAGCAGTTAATTTTTAACTGGCCTAGAACTGTGGAAAATGAATACTGTCAGACTGCAAAAGGATTGCATTTTAAAGGATTTTACTGCACCTGGTGTATAATTTACTTTTACATTCATCTCTATAGATTTGCCACATCAAGTAAGATGACAACAGGTTGGAATAAAGGAGAAGTTTCAAGAGGACGTTTCCCAACAATCTGAGCTTCTAATGGGCACCTCTGGCATATTTCTCACAGAGAAGCACTGCGTACCAACTGACTGGAAATGAAAACGTTTTTAATTATACAAATGGACAATAGACAGGGCCAGATATAAATTAGATGCACGTCTGCTCCTTACAGTCGCCACTTATGAAGCCAGTTTCCTTCTAACATATGCATGTCAAACAATGGATTTAAGAAAAAAATAACACTTTTTGGGAAATGATTTGTGCTGCCAAGGTGTCTAAATTCTCCGGGCTTCATTAAAGAGCAAGGAGCATTAGGCAGACACATGGTTTATGGAGCCCCTTCCACAATTCTAGAGCGTGTGGCATGTGCTGTCAAATGCACTGTAGGTCCGCATGCACATAATTGTGAAAATGTCTTAACCTTTCAGAAGCAGAAGGGTTATGGTTGTACTTACCTGTTCTAAATGACAAACGCGAGGAGCAGTTCCCTCAACAGATCGTTTTCTTCTTGCCAAGTATGCAAAAAAGGAGAAGAAAAGCAAAAAGATTCATACAAATCCCTTTTCCTCCAAGGTCAGATCTACTCTAGAGTGGCAGTGCTCTAGAGGCTAGACTTTGCTGTCTCAGTAGCCGCCCCAGCAGAAATTGGAATTCCTTGTGCCTGTACATCAAAAATTCATGCCACAAGTAGGATCCATTTTCTTCTCTGGTCATAAGCAGACTGAAGAACTTTGTAAGACCATTATTCATTGATGTCCATGTAGTGGTGCACAAGGATTAGAGGCCATGCACAGTTACAGCACAAAGGGAGCTTGATCACCGGACACGTATCCTAAGAAGTCTTAGAAGAAAAGAAATAGCTACTAATGTCAGTTTCTGAAACAGCACTGCCAACACCACCTTCTACAAAGGCAACATGATTGCCTTCATGGATGGTACTCAGTAACAGGAATATTCAAGTCATGAGCTAGCTTCCATCGACGTTGAAAAGCTTACTCTGAAGTTCAGAGGAAAAACTTTACCTAACAGGTCATTGGGAAGTAGCCTTTAGTGATGTTAAAACTTTTTTTTTTAAAACCTATTTTCTCTGATTAAGAAGGCATTTTTTCCAAACCTTATGTAGATGGTGGGGGAGATGAATATTCTGAGACTGTACCTCATTCCTCAAAAAGAAACTGAAGCCCATATAGAACCTTAAGAAAAATATTCATTTCTGATACAATATATTGAGAAAGCTTCTGAAATTTTATATTATGAGTTGCTCTCTGCAAAGGTCAGGACTAACCAGCAGATCACCCCTTCCTAATTTGTCATAACACACCAAAACAAACCCAGCATCAACATATCATTCACATGTTTAGTCCAAGTATTCCTTGTATGGTTTGCTAAAATTATAAAGAGCCCCAATGCTGCGAGGTGCAGGCATGCTATATGAAAATGTCAAATAAATTAAATATGGCCCTGCCTGACAACAGTATATAAGCCCTTGCTTCTATTATGCCACTTGAAAATTGTCCAGCCTCCTTTCTGAGGGCTTACTCTGCGCAGACCTAACGGCTAGAACGGTCGACCTCAAAGCTGGGGAACCGGGTTAGAGTATCAGCAGAGATGCTAAACATCCTGTGTTTCTGGGCATAACTTAATCTCCCCGTGCCGAACAAAATTAATGTGTCCGTCTGTAACGCAACTGGTGCTCATGTAAAGCGATCAGATACCATTGCTTCGAGTTTGCGCTATATAAACCTAAACACAAAACATGTTTTACCTTCCACCTAGCACCTTTCCTAGGGTGCCTCAGACAGAATTCACAACACTGCGCTGAGGTGCACGCTAGCCAATGTTTCTCGCTTGATAACCATAACATTTCAAACACAATGCAATGCATCATATGGAGGAAGTTCACAAATGATAAAAGACTGTATGGAAGGCTCCACTGTTCAGCCCATCGAGATAGTACTAAGAAGACTCACATGCTAATGTACAGAGAATGTTCTAGAACTACCCAGGTTCTCCTCTGACATACCATTCCATTGCCACCCCTTTTCTGTTGAGAATAAGCCAAGTCTGTTTAAGGTTTTCAGTAGAGCAACTGTGGCTCCTTCGGATTTACATATTCCGCTAGAACTTTTCATCCGCACAGAAGATTATTCAACAAATACCCTTTTCAAGGTAGCGACTACTGACTGTCATTGGCACTTTTTGCTTTCTGGTGCTATTTCTACTTTAAAAAAATGTAAATGCATCTCTTCAGTGTCTCTTATTGTTTTTTTGTCATTTGCCTATTTTGATTATTACCTTTTACTCTCCATTTTCCTAATTCTACTTGGATTTTTTTGGCACTGCATAAATACTTTACACATTGCCTTAAGTTATAACCGTCTGATCTGTGGCAGTTACAAGGGGGCTGAGCTCCGGTTAATTTAGTGACTTAGAGGGTTCACGCTGACATGGGCTAGAATTGTTCCTTGGGTGGGTAGTCCTAGATCCCAAATAAACCAATTTCTTGCAATTACAATAACAAATTTAGATGGCGTCTCTTTTGCCAGCATGTCTTAAGGATGCTTTCCTGACATTTGTCCTGCAGTGCGAAAAGACTAAGTCCACTGCTCTTCATTTCATATTGATCTCATCCATCAAGTTGCTTGGCAAGGTGACTTAGACGCTAAATTCCCCCTATACCAACAGGGAACCACCTGCAAGTTCCATGCAGTGTGCTTACAGATGAATTTAGAAAATAACATTAAAGTTGATCCCCAAGCAAATGCAATAAGTTTGTATATAGTGTGCAATACTGCAGTTGCCATTTTGCTACAAATAAAAGGTGTCAGGTTCAATGTATCGATCTTGGAAGGAGCAAATCTATTTTACGCCATGATCACATGCCTCTTGCTAGACACTGTGCAGGTTTTTGTTTGATTGAGAAAAGGGTGGAGAACATCTGGACGCTGCTCTACAATCAATGATTTACTGCTATTGCTGGACCTGAAGAAGTCATGTATTTTTTGGTGCTTCAAGCTATACTTTGCAGGTTTAGTGGAACTACTACAGCGAGAGATTTCAAAGTTTATCAGACCTGCACTGATGTGTGTAGTATGACAATCCCATGTTAGGAGAAACATTTATCTTCAATGGACTCGAGGTTACTTGCCAGAGACATTCCAATAGATGTGCTCAACTTTGCAGCAGGACCATCAATGGACTATGGTTCTAACAAAAAACCCAGAGACATCAACATTACTTAAAGGAGAGCCATTCATCTATCACAGGAGGTTTTTATTCCATGTGCAGACAGCAAGTGCCAGCACTTCGCTATAGCACAAAACTAAACCTGCTTATGGTAAGGCCTTCATGTGGTCAGTTTTTCTTCAAAATAGCCACCTTTTTTAGGTCTCGCCTGTCAATGCGCATGCGCATTGAGCAGAGCGAGACTATAGGGGCTTAAACAGAGCTTACCTAGACTGGCGATTTGATGCAGTGCATGTGTACTTTTAACTCAATGCGCAAGCGCAATTAGTTAAAATGCGCGTGCACAGCATCAAATCGTCAGCTTAGTGCCGCCAGCAGCTCTTCACGCTCCGCCCCCTGCTGCATCAAAGGCTTTGCGCTCTTCCTCAGCCCAGCCATTCTCCTCCCCTAATTACCCCCTGCTGCATCAAAGGCTTTTTCACGGCCGACCGGCCGTGCTTTCAGTTTCACGGCCGGCCGGCCGGGTCTTTTCTTTTTTCATTAATTGAATGCGCTCACAGCTGCAAAGGTCTGCGCCCTCCGTCACTGGTAATCTCCCCATCTCTTGCCCACAACGAATGGATAACCAAAAGGTATAAAACCGCCTCATGAGTGCTGCAAAGCCCACGGCCCCCGTCCCCTCCGACAAACTAAGAAATCCAGGAATGCTGCCGATTTCATCTCAGTCGTTAAGCGCCCACAGCGTCTCAGAACCAGCTTGCTTTTGTTTTTAGTCATGCCATAAGTATGCGCTATATCCACATCCACCACCACATCCACATCCACCACCACATCCACCGCATCCACCACCACCACCACATCCACCACACCCACCACCACTACATCCACCACACCCACCACCACTACATCCACCACCCCATCCACCAAGACCACCGCATCCACCACCACCACCGCATCCACCACCACCACCACCACCACCACCGCATCCACCACAACCGCATCCACCATCACCACCGCATCCAACACCACCGCATCCACCATCACCACCGCATCCACCATCACCACCACATCCACCATCACCACCACATCCACCATCACCACCACATCCACCATCACCACCACATCCACCATCACCACCACATCCACCATCACCACCATCACCACCACATCCACCATCACCACCATCACCACCACATCCACCATCACCACCACCACCACCATCACCACCACCATCACCACCACATCCACCATCACCACCACATCCACCACATCCACCATCACCACCACATCCACCATCACCACCGCATCCACCATCACCACCACATCCACCATCACCACCACATCCACCATCACCACCACATCCACCATCACCACCACATCCACCATAACCACCATCACCACCACATCCACCATCACCACCATCACCACCACATCCACCATCACCACCACCACCACCATCACCACCACCATCACCACCACATCCACCATCACCACCATCACCACCACATCCACCATCACCACCACATCCACCATCACCACCACATCCACCATCACCACCACATCCACCATCACCACCACATCCACCATGACATCTACCGCCACATCCACCACCACCACATCCACCACCTCCACCACATGCACCACCACCGCATCCACCGCATCCACGACATGCACCACCACCGCATCAACCACCACATCCACCACCACATCCAACACATCCACCACTTCCACCACCACCGCATCCACCACCACCACATCCACCGCATCCACCACCACCACCACCACATCCACCGCATCCACCACCACATCCACCATCACCTCCACATCCACCATGACATCCACCGCCACATCCACCACCACCACCACATGCACCACCACCGCATCCACCACACCCACCACCACCACATCCACCACATCCACCACCACATCCACCACATCCACCACCCCATCCACATCTACCACATCCACCACCACCGCATCCACCACATGCACCACCACCACATGCACCACCACCACCGCATCCACCACCACCGCATCCACCTCCACATCCACCGCATCCACCTCCACATCCACCGCATCCACCTCCACATTCACCACCACATCCACCGCCACATCCACCGCATCCACCATCACCACCGCATCCACCACCACCGCATCCACCATCACCACCGCATCCACCATCACCACATCCACCGCATCCACCACCACATCAACCACCACATCCACCATCACCACCGCATCCACCACCACATCCACCATCACCACCACATCCACCACCACATCCACCATCACCTCCACCACCACCACATCCACCACCATATCCACCACCACCACCACCACATCCACCACCACCACCACCACCACATCCTCCACCTCCACATCCTCCACCTCCACATCCTCCACCTCCTCCACCTCCACATCCTCCACCTCCACATCCTCCACCTCCACCTCCACATCCACCTCGACCTCCACATCCACCTCCACATCCACCTGCCACACCCGCCACATCCACCGCCACATCCACCACACCCGCCACATCCACCACACCCACCACCACTACATCCACCACCCCATCCACCACCACCACCCCATCCACCACCACTACCGCATGCACCACCACCGCATGCACCACCACCGCATCCACCACCACCACATCCACCGCCACCACATCCACCGCCACATCCACCACCACATCCACCACCACAACCACCACCACAACCACATCCACCACCACCACACCCACCACCACTACATCCACCACCCCATCCACCACCACCCCATCCACCACCACTACCGCATGCACCGCCACATCCACCACCACATCCACCGCCACATCCACCACCACATCCACCACCACATCCACCACCACAGCCACCACCACAGCCACATCCACCGCCACATCCACCGCCACATGCACCACCACTGCATCCACCACCACTGCATCCACCGCCACATGCACCACATGCACCACCACTGCATCCACCACCACCACATCCACCACCACCACATCCACCACCACCACATCCACCATCACCACATCCTCCACCACCACATCCTCCACCACCACATCCTCCACCACCAAATCCTCCACCACCACATCCTCCACCACCACCACCACATCCTCCACCATCACCTCCACATCCACCACCACCTCATCCACCACCACCTCCACATCCACCACCACCTCCACATCCACCACCACCTCCACATCCACCACCACCTCCACATCCACCACCACCTCCACCAAATCTACCACCACCACATGCACCACCACATCCACCACATGCACCACCACTGCATCCACCACCACATCCACCACACCCACCACATCCACCACCACATCCACCGCATCCACCACCACCACATCCACCTCCACCGCCACATCCACCGCCACATCCACCGCCACATCCACTGCCACATCCACCGCCACATCCGCCACATCCACCACCACATCCACCACCCCATCCACCGCCACCACCCCATCTACCACCACTACCGCATGCACCACCACTGCATCCACCACCACATCCACCACCACCACATCCACCACCACATCCATCGCCACATCCACCGCCACAACCACATCCACCACCACCACACCCACCACCACTACATCCACCACCCCATCCACCACCACTACCGCATGCACCACCCCGCATCCACCGCCACAGCCACATCCACCACCACCGCATCCACCGCCACATGCACCACCACTGCATCCACCGCCATATGCACCACCACTGCATCCAGCACCACATGCACCAACACTGCATCCACCACCACCACCACATCCACCACCACCACATCCACCACCACATCCACCACCAACACATCCTCCACCACCACATCCACCTCCACATCCACCACCACTTCCACATCCACCACCACCTCCACATCCACCACCACCTCCACATCCACCACCACCTCCACATCCACCACCACCTCCACATCCACCACCACCTCCACATCCACCACCACCTCCACATCCACCACCACATCCACCTCCACCAAATCTACCACCACCACATCCACCACATGCACCACCACTGCATCCACCACCACATCCACCACCACATCCACCACATCCACCACCACCGCATCCACCACCACCGCATCCACCACCACCACCACCACATCCACCACAACATCCACATCCACCACCACTTCCACCACATGCACCACCACCGCATCCACCACCACCACCACATCCACCAACACCACATCCACCACCACCACATCCACCACCACATCCACCACCACATCCACACCCACCACCACATCTACCACCACCACATCCACCACCACCACATCCACCACCACCACATCCACCACATCCAACACCACCACATCCACCACCACATCCACCACCACATCCACCACCACCACACCCACCATATCCACCACCACATCCACCACATCCACAATCACCACATCCACCACCACCACCATCCACCACCACCACCGCATCCACCACCACATCCACCATCTCCTCCACATCCACCATGACATCCAACGCCACATCCACCACCACCACATCCACCACCACCACATCCACCACCACCACCACATCCACCACCACCACATCCACATGCACCACATCATCCACCACCACATCCACATGCACCACATCATCCACCACCACATCCACATGCACCACATCATCCACATCCACCTCCACCTCCACATCCACCTCCACATCCACCTCCACATCCACCTCCACATCCACCTCCACATCCACCTCCACATCCACCACATGCACCACCACCGCATCCACCTCCACATCCACCACATCCACCACCACATCCACCATCACCTCCACATCCACCATGACATCCAACGCCACATCCACCACCACCACTGCATCCACAGCCACATCCACCACCACAACCACATCCACCACCACCACATCCACCACCACCACATCCACCACATGCACCACCACCGCATCCACCACCACATCCACCACACCCACCACCACCACATCCACCGCATCCACCACCACATCCACCACCACCACATCCACCGCATCCACCACATCCACCACCACATCCACCACCACCACATCCACCGCATCCACCACATCCACCACCACCACATCCACCACATCCACCACCATATCCACCACCACATCCACCACCACCACATCCACCACCACCACATCCACCACCACCACATCCACCACCACCACATGCACCACCACCACATGCACCACCACATGCACCACCACATCCTCCACCACCACCACATCCTCCACCACCACCACATCCTCCACCACCACCACATCCTCCACCACCACCACATCCTCCACCACCACCACCTCCACATCCACCACCACCTCCACATCCACCACCACCTCCACCTCCACATCCACCACCACCTCCACATCCACCTCCACCTCCACATCCACCACCACCTCCACATCCACCACCACCTCCACCAAATCCACCACCACCTCCACCAAATCCACCACCACCACATCCACCACCACCACATCCACCACCACATCCACCACATCCACCACACCCACCACCGCATCCACCGCATCCACCACATCATCCACATGCACCACCACATCATCCACATGCACCACCACATCCTCCACCACCACCACATCCTCCACCACCACCACATCCTCCACCACCACCACATCCTCCACCACCACCACATCCTCCACCACCACCACATCCTCCACCATCACATCCACCACCACCTCCACATCCACCACCACCTCCACATCCACCACCACCACCACCTCCACATCCACCACCACATCCACCACCACATCCACCACCACCACATCCACCACCACATCCACCACACCCACCACATCCACCACACCCACCACATCCACCACCGCATCCACCACCACCACATCATCCACATGCACCACCACCGCATCCACCACCACCACCATATCCACCACCACATCCTCCACCACCACCACATCCTCCACCACCACCACATCCTCCACCACCACCACATCCTCCACCATCACATCCACCACCACCTCCACATCCACCACCACCTCCACCACATCCACATCCACCATCACATCCACATCCACCACCACATCCACATCCACCACCACATCCACATCCACCAAATCCACCACCACCACATGCACCACCACCGCATCCACCACCACCGCATCCACCACACCCACCACCACATCCACCGCATCCACCACCACCACATCATCCACATGTACCACCACCGCATCCACCACCACCACCACATCCACCACCACATCCACCACCACATCCACCATCACATCCACCATCACATCCACATCCACCTCCACCTCCACATCCACCTCCACATCCACCGCCACATCCACCGCCACATCCACCGCCACATCCACCGCCACATCCACCGCCACATCCACCGCCACATCCACCGCCACATCCACCGCCACATCCACCGCCACATCCACCGCCACATCCACCGCCACATTCACCGCCACATCCACCGCCACATCCACCGCCACATCCACCGCCACATTCACCGCCACATTCACCGCCACATTCACCGCCACATCCACCACCACCACCGCATCCACCACCACATCCACCACCACCACCACATCCACCACCACATCCACCACCGCATCCACCACCACCACCACATCTACCGCATCCACCACCACCACCACATCTACCGCATCCACCACCACCACCACATCTACCGCATCCACCACCACCACCACATCTACCGCATCCACCACCACCACCACATCTACCGCATCCACCACCACCACCACATCTACCGCATCCACCACCACCACCACATCTACCGCATCCACCACCACCACCACATCTACCGCATCCACCACCACCACCACATCTACCGCATCCACCACCACCACCACATCCACCATCACCTCCACATCCACCTCCACCGCCACATCCACCGCCACCTCCACCTCCACCTCCACCGCCACCTCCACCACCACATCATCCACATGCACCACCACTGCATCCACCACCACTGCATCCACCACCACTGCATCCACCACCACTGCATCCACCACCACTTCCACCACCACTTCCACCAACACTTCCACCAACACTTCCACCAACACTTCCACCAACACTTCCACCAACACTTCCACCAACACTTCCACCAACACTTCCACCAACACTTCCACCAACACTTCCACCAACACTTCCACCACCACCACATCCACCACCACCACATCCACCACCACCACCACATCCTCCATCATCACATCCACCACCACCTCCACATCCACCACCACCTCCACATCCACCACCACCACCACATCCCCATCCACCACCACATCCCCATCCATATCCACCTCCACCAAATCCACCACCACCACATCCACCACATGCACCACCACCGCATCCACCACCACACCCACCACATCCACCACCACCGCATCCACCGCCACCGCATCCACCACAACATCCACCACAACATCCACATCCACCACCACTTCCACCACATGCACCACCACCGCATCCACCACCACCACCACATCCACCACCACCACATCCACCACCACCACATCCACCACCACCACATCCACCACCACCACATCCACCACCACCACCACATCCACCACCACCACCACCACATCCACCACCACCACCACATCCACCACCACCACCACCACCACATCCACCACCACCACATCCACCACATCCACCACCACCACCACATCCACCACCACCACATCCACCACCACCACCACATCCACCACCACCACCACATCCACCACCACCACCACATACACCACCAACACCACCACCACCACATCCACCACCACATCCACCACCACCACATCTACCACCACCACCACATCCACATGCACCACCACATCCACATCCACTTCCACATCCACCTCCACATTCACCTCCACATTCACCTCCACATTCACCTCCACATTCACCTCCACATTCACCTCCACATTCACCTCCACATTCACCTCCACATTCACCTCCACATTCACCTCCACATTCACCTCCACATTCACCTCCACATTCACCTCCACATTCACCTCCACATCCACCTCCACATCCACCTCCACATTCACCTCCACATCTACCTCCACATCCACCACATGCACCACCACCGCATCCACCACATCCACCACCACATCCACCACCACATCCACCACCACATCCACCATCACCTCCACATCCACCATGACATCCAACGCCACATCCACCACCACCACTGCATCCACCACCACATCCACCACCACCACATCCACCGCCACATCCACCACCACAACCACATCCACCACCACCACATGCACCACCACCGCACCCACCACCACCACATCCACCACAACCACATCCACCACCACCACATCCACCACCACCACATCCACCACCACCACATCCACCACCACATGCACCACCACCACATGCACCACCACATGCACCACCACATCCTCCACCACCACATCCTCCACCACCACATCCTCCACCACCACATCCACCACCACCACCACCACCACCACATCCTCCACCACCACCACCACATCCTCCACCACCACCACCACATCCTCCACCACCACCACATCCTCCACCACCACCACATCCTCCACCACATCCTCCACCACCACATCCTCCACCACCACATCCTCAACCACCACATCCTCAACCACCACCTCCACATCCACCACCACATCCACCACCACATCCACATCCACCACCACATCCACCACCACATCCACCACCACCTCCACATCCACCACCTCCACATCCACCACCTCCACATCCACCACCACATCCACCACCACCAAATCCACCACCACCACATCCACCACCACCACATCCACCACATGCACCACCACCGCATCCACCACCACATCCACCACCACCACATCCACCGCATCCACCACCACCACATCCACCACAACATCCACATCCACCACAACATCCACCACCACTTCCACCACATGCACCACCACCGCATCCACCACCACCACCACATCCACCATCACCTCCACATCCACCTCCACATCCACCTCCACCGCCACATCCACCTCCACATCCACCGCCACATCCACCGCCCCATCCACCACCACTACCACATGCACCACCACCGCATCCACCACCGCATCCACCACCACATCCACCGCCACATCCACCGCCACATCCACCGCCACATCCACCGCCACATCCACCGCCACATCCACATCCACCGCCACATCCACCGCCACATCCACCGCCACATCCACCGCCACCACATCCACCACCACCACATCCACCACCACCACATCCACCACCACCACATCCACCACCACCACATCCACCACCACCACATCCACCGCCACCACATCCACCGCCACAACATCCACCGCCACAACATCCACCGCCACAACATCCACCGCCACAACATCCACCGCCACAACATCCACCGCCACATCCTCCACCACCACCACCACATCCACCACCACATCCACCACCACCTCCACATCCACCACCACCTCCACATCCACCACCACCTCCACATCCACCACCACCTCCACCACCACCTCCACATCCACCACCACCTCCACATCCACATCCACCACCACCTCCACCTCCACATCCACCACCACCCCCACATCCACCACCACCCCCACATCCACCTCCACATCCACCACCACCAAATCCACCACCACCACATCCACCACCACCACATCCACCGCATCCACCACCCCCACATCCACCTCCACATCCACCACCACATCCACCACCACCAAATCCACCACCACCACATCCACCACCACCACATCCACCGCATCCACCACCACCACATCCACCACCACATCCACCACCACATCCACCACCACATCCACCACCACATCCACCACAACATCCACCACAACATCCACCACAACATCCACATCCACCACAACATCCACATCCACCACAACATCCACCACATGCACCACCACCGCATCCACCACACCCACCACCACCGCATCCACCACCACATCCACCACCACCACCACATCCACCGCCACATCCACCATCACCTCCACATCCACCGCCACATCCACCGCCACATCCACCACCACATCCACCACCACATCCACCACTTCCACCACCACTTCCACCACCACTTCCACCACCACTTCCACCACCACATCCACCATCAACTCCACATCCACCGCCACATCCACCGCCACATCCACCACCACCACATCCACCACCACATCCACCACTTCCACCACCACTTCCACCACCACTTCCACCACCAATTCCACCACCACATCCACCACCACCACCACATCCACCACCACCACCACATCCACCACCACCACCACATCCACCACCATCACCTCCACATCCACCTCCACATCCACCTCCACATCCACCTCCACATCCACCTCCACATCCACCTCCACATCCACCTCCACATCCACCTCCACATCCACCTCCACATCCACCTCCACATCCACCTCCACATGCACATCCACCTCCACATCCACCTCCACATGCACATGCACATCCACCTCCACCGCCACATCCACCGCCACATCCACCGCCACATCCACCGCCACATCCACCGCCACATCCACCGCCACATCCACCACACCCACCACCACTACATCCACCACCACTACCGCATGCACCACCACCGCATCCACCGCCACATCCACCATCACCTCCACATCCACCACCACCACATCCACCACCACCACATCCACCACCACCACATCCACCACCACCACATCCACCACCACCACATCCACCACTTCCACCACCACCACCACATCCACCACCACATCCACCACCACCACATCCACCACCACCACATCCACCACCTCCACCACATCCACCACATCCACCACCACCACCACATCCACCACCACCACCACATCCACCACCACCACCACCACATCCACCACCACCACCACCACCACATCCACCACCACCACATCCACCACCACCACATCCACCACCATCACCTCCACATCCACATCCACATCCACCAAATCCACCACCACCACATCCACCACATGCACCACCACCGCATCCACCACCACATCCACCACCACACCCACCACATCCACCACCACACCCACCACATCCACCTCCACATCCACATCCACCTCCACATCCACCTCCACATCCACCTCCACATCCACATGCACATCCACCTCCACATGCACATCCACCGCCACATGCACATCCACCTCCACATGCACATCCACCTCCACCGCCACATCCACCGCCACATCCACCGCCACATCCACCGCCACATCCACCGCCACATCCACCGCCACATCCACCACACCCACCACCACTACATCCACCACCACTACATCCACCACCCCATCCACCACCACTACCGCATGCACCACCACCGCATCCACCGCCACATCCACCATCACCTCCACATCCACCACCACCACATCCACCACCACCACATCCACCACCACCACATCCACCACCACCACATCCACCACCACCACATCCACCACTTCCACCACCACCACCACATCCACCACCACATCCACCACCACCACATCCACCACCACCACATCCACCACCACCACATCCACCACCTCCACCACATCCACCACATCCACCACCACCACCACATCCACCACCACCACCACATCCACCACCACCACCACCACATCCACCACATCCACCACCACCACCACCACCACATCCACCACCACCACATCCACCACCACCACATCCACCACCATCACCTCCACATCCACATCCACATCCACCAAATCCACCACCACCACATCCACCACATGCACCACCACCGCATCCACCACCACATCCACCACCACACCCACCACATCCACCACCACACCCACCACAACCACATCCACCGCATCCACCACCACATCCACCGCATCCACCACCACATCCACCGCATCCACCGCCACCACCACATCCACATCCACCTCCACATCCACCACCACTTCCACCACATGCACCACCACCACATCCACCACCACCACCACATCCACCACCAAATCCACCGCCACATCCACCGCCACATCCACCGCCATCCCTGTGGCAACAGTGCGGGGTCACATACAAGTTCACCACCCCGTATCACCCCCAAGGAAACGGACTTGTGGAGCGGTTTAACCGAACACTGAAGGGAATGATCAAGGGCCTTGAGGAGCCACTACGACGCAAATGGGATGTTCTGCTGCCTTGCCTCCTGTTTGCGTACCGCGAGGTACCACAGAAGTCCCTGGGGTTCAGCCCCTTCTAACTATTGTATGGGCACCCGGTCCGGGGCCCCCTCAGCCTGGTCAAAGAAGGCTGGGAGACGGCTGTCCGAGGTGCTCCACCAGATGTCTACCAGTACCTCCTGACCCTCCGCAACCAGACGCGGAAGTTCCGGGAACTTGCCGAAGCCAACCTTGAAGCCAGTCAGGAGGAGATGAAACGCTGGTATGACCAGAACGCCTCGTCCATCGAATTCGAACCGGGCCAGCAGGTCTGGGTCATGTCCCCGGTTGAACCTTGTGCCCTCCAGGACAAGTGGACGGGGCCCTTTAAAGTGGTGGAGCGCAAGAGCCCCGTCACTTACTTGGTGGACATGGAGTCCCCCAGAAACCCCCTCCGGGTCCTACACGCTAACCGGCTCAAGCCGCACTTCGCCCGCACTGAACTAAGCCTGCTGTTAGCGACCGATGAAGGAGCTGAAGACGACTCCGAACCACTGCCGGATCTCATGAGCACCACTGAGAAGGACGGCTCCATCGAAGGGGTCATGCTCTCCTCCACCCTGACCCCGGAGCAGCACCATGACTGCCGGCAGCTGCTGGGGCAGTTTGCAGATCTGTTTTCCCTCACCCCTGGAGTCACCCGGTGGTGTGTCCACGATGTAGACACCGGAGACAGCCCGCCTGTAAGACACCGAGCTTTCCGAGTGCCCGATCGAGTTCGGGCCTGCATCCAGTCCGAGGTGGCCAAGATGCTAGAGCTGGGGGTAGTCGAACCCTCCGACAGTCCGTGGGCCAGCCCAGTTGTCCTGGTCCCTAAAGCCGCCGCCCCCGGCACGCCCCCGGAGCTCCGGTTCTGTGTTGACTACCGGGGGCTGAATGCCGTCACCAGGACCGACGCCCATCCCATCCCCCGGGCGGATGAACTGATCGATCGCCTGGGGGCTGCGAAGTATCTCAGCACCTTCGATCTCACGGCCGGGTATTGGCAGATCGGCCTCACCCCTGGAGCGCAAGAGCGATCAGCCTTCTCGACCCCGGATGGCCACTACCATTTCAAGGTGATGCCCTTCGGCATGAAAAACGCCCCGGCCACCTTCCAGAGACTCGTGAATAGAGTGCTGGCCGGGCTAGAAGAGTTCAGCGCCGCCTACCTAGACGACATTGCAGTGTACAGCCTCCGCTGGGATGCACACCTGACCCACCTCCGGGAGGTCCTGATGGCCCTCCGACGGGCCGGACTAACAATAAAGGCCAGCAAGTGCCAGATCGGCCACGGGTCCTTGACGTATCTGGGACACCAGGTGGGAAGCGGCCGGGTGGCTCCCCTCCAGCCAAAGATTGACGCCATCCGGGCCTGGGAGCCCCCAATCACCCAAACCGCCGTCCGAGCCTTCCTGGGGCTCACAGGCAACTATCGGCGCTTCATCAAAGACTATGGAAGCATTGTGGGGCCCCTCACAGAACTGACCTCCAAGAAGCTACCCCAGAAGGTGTGCTGGACCCCAGAGTGCCAAGCAGCCTTCGAGACTCTCAAGACTGCCATGTGCACTGCCCCTGTGCTCCAGGCCCCCGACTACAGCCGAGAGTTTGTGGTCCAAACCGACGCCTCGGAGCACGGCATTGGGGCGGTCCTCTCACAAGTGAACCCTGAGGGAATCGACCTTCCCGTTGCCTTCATCAGCCGGCGGCTGCTAGCCAGAGAACAGCGCTGGAGCACCATAGAGAAGGAAGCCTTCGCCGTCGTGTGGGCCCTAAAGAAGCTCCGGCCCTACCTTTTCGGCACCCACTTCCGGGTCCAGACCGACCACTGGCCCCTGCGGTGGTTGATGCAGATGCGGGGCGAGAACCCGAAACTGTTGCGATGGTCCATCTCCCTGCAAGGGATGGACTTCACTGTGGAGCATCGCCCCGGCAACGACCACGCCAATGCTGACGGCCTCTCCAGATTCTTCCGCCTCGGCGAGGAGAATCCCCAAGAAGATGGGTGACTCTCCCCTGCCTTCAGCTGGGGGGGGACGCGTGTTGGACCCGGCCTCATGGCGTGGTCCTACCCCTCCCGCATGGCGGGCCCAGGACGACATCGGCCCTCCACCCAGCATCGGGCAGCCCTTTTGCCCGACACTGCACGCCCCAACATTGCTGGTCCGGCCACCATCCCGGACCCCCACTACCGACCTGGCTCCAGCGTGGGCCCCTCACGACCCAAGCACGAGGCCGCGCCCGACTCCATCTTGGGCCCACCACGTCACGACCACGTAGCTTCGGCCCCGGCCCCAGCGCAGCCCAGACATCGAGGCACCAAGATCCACCCAGGTGGTCGAGTGGCCACTCGACAGATCCCAGAGAAAAGGGGTGTTTCGATGGCCCTCCAGCCGTCCCCGGACGCCTGGTTTCGATCGCCTCCGGCCTCCCTGGGCGCTGGCTCCACCCCCCTGCTGGGTGTCTGGACACCATCATTCCGGCCCCTCTGACCCCCAGGCGCGAGGGTCCGGACATCAAAGGACTCCAGTCCTATATCTGGGCCAGCCCCGGAGTAGGATGGCAGTTGTATCCTGGACTGGAAAGCCCTGCTGACGCTGTCACGGCCGACCCCAGAAGAACTCGTTTTCCTGGAACCTGAAGGGAGCTTGAGAGCCTGCTGGCGCTGCCGCGGCCCACCTTTGCCGAACCATCTTGAGAGCCTGCTGGCGCTGCCGCGGCCCACCTTTGCCGAACCATCTTGGGAGCCTGCTGGCGCTGCCGCGGCCCACCTTTGTCGAACCATCTTGAGAGCCTGTTGGCGCTGCCGCAGCCCACTTTGCCGAACCATCTTGAGAGCCTGCTGGCGCTGCCGCGGCCCACCTTTGCCGAACCATCTTGAGAGCCTGCTGGCGCTGCCGCGGCCCACCTTTGCCGAACCATCTTGCGAGCCTGCTGGCGCTGCCGCGGCCCACCTTTGCCGAACCATCTTGAGAGCCTGCTGGCGCTGCCGCGGCCCACCTTTGCCGAACCATCTTAAGAGCCTACCGGCGCTGCCGCGGCTCACCCTCTCGGAACCCCCGGCTCGAGGATTGAGAGCTGTGCGCAAGGTATCCCTTCCTACTCCCCAACCGAGACTGTCCCGCTGCCCTGATCCCCTCTTGCGAGACTTTACAGACCCCTCGGTCTGCTTGTACATATCGCTGAGAACCAGCAACCTTTATTTCCTGATAAAGCTTACGAACTCGACCTCTGGTGTGGTGTCCATTTGTAGTGTGTGGTTACTCTGCTGTGCGATCCTAGGAGAGGGCCCTCACCCAGGAGGCCTCTCAGTAACGCTCGGCTACTTCTTAACGGAGAGGTGGACCTAGGGGTGGTCAGTCAGACATCTTCTGCCTCCCCCGGGGTCGCCTTTCTAACATGCATACTTTATCCTGGAGGTTGAAGTTTACTTTACTTTGTATGACTGAAAAGTTGAAGGATTTTGTAAAGTGAACTGTCTTGCATACGCGCTGTACAAAGTGTGAAATGAAAGGCTATAGGATCACAGGTTTGTTTTCTCTAACATCCAACATTTAAATGGCTTGTAAATAAACATTTTGAAATATTTTTCAGTAGTTAATAAAGCAAATGTTTTGTAACTGTGTGAGGAAAAGAGATTTTAATGGGGTGAAAACAAATCAGAACATTTTACTTGGTGATGTGCAAATGATTCATATTTTTGCTGAAACACAATTTCCACCCATCATCTATATGCTATATAGTTTTCATCATTAAAACTGCATGTTAGTGGAAAGGTTTGTGGCCATTTCAAAATAAAATGTCCTGTTTGTAAACGACAGTGCATGTGGCCATTCAAATGGAAAATGTCCTGTTTGTAAATGACAGTGCATCATGCTTTAGTAATAGATTTATTACAAATTAGTTTAACGTACTGAGAAACATTCCTGCACCTGCACTGATGGCAATGCTATTTGTGACCTAAGATTATGTGTACCCCATATGTGGGCTAGTTTCAAGTTATACATGGAGTACACTCTATTTACTCAAACAAATAGTTTTGGGTACAGTTTAAATGCCAAACTTGCATATTTGTAGATGCTCTTTTATATGCGATAATGGAAAAAAGGTGGCTCTGTAAAATAAAATATTTACCTAGGATTACACAATTTCAGACTACTTACGGGTGAAGTACATTACAGTTTATCGAGCAGATTATTCAAGTCACTAGACCTGCAGGTCTAGTAACAGGTTTATGATTTTTTTGAGGCTGTCAGTGTCTTTCTAGGTTTCAATTGACCCAAACGTGCATCTTTCTTTCCTCCTTCCAAGACATAGGAGAGTGTGCAGTCATTACCCAAAATAAATATTAAGCTCATAATAACGACCTAAGGGTTAAATAACTGATACATTTTTTGTGTGTTTTTAAGGCACAAAATAGCAGTGATGTAGCAGGCAATGCCCAGATGAACTGATGTTTGAATAAAGATGATGCCTAAAGAAAACAGTTTTCTGAGTTTTATTGTGATTACTCGACCAAAGGCAAAATGTGCCATTTAGGCACCCCTGAGTGCTCATGAAATAGCAATCAGGTCCACTATACACACTGTCATTCTTGCATATCTTTACAAAACTGTCTTGGTTTGGATTCTTTGAGCAAAGCTATTTTTCATATGCTTCCGCTGTTCTCCAGCAACATCTGAAGAGGGCTAGCTGGGTGTTTCTCAAGACTTTCCACCTTCAAGTAGTGCTGCTTATGGAATCTGAAGTAAGAAAGATCCATTAGAACAAGGCACTTCCATTTCTTAATGCTGTTTTTTCCAATGAATACTGCATCATCCTACAGAATACTCATCTTTTCTGTTCAGAGGATACTGTTACACTGGAAGTATTTTCTTAAATACTCTGTCACTTCATTTGCACCGTTAGGTTCTATTGGCAGCGAAATCTGAGCAAATAAAATCATGGATATTACCTACATGGAGTGAAAAAGTGACTTTCGGGAGAATAGGCTTCCACATAAAAAGCCCGGGCACCACCAAGCTCTCCCAATTATATAGAACCACTGTCACAGAAACAGAATGGAAGTTGAGAATACTTATAGATGAGTGGTCTTGGAAAACTGTATGAGGCAGGAAAGGCTGATCAAAGATGAGTAACTTTTTCACTCCTCTACTATAGTAATTCAAGGAGAGTTTAGAGAATTCATGCCAATTAGTACTGATGCCTGCCTTGTAATATCACCTTTACAGATACTAGATTCTAACAAGTGGTACGTACGGTTTAGCAGTGACTGAGTAACCAGATATCTTCCTGGGGGACTCACGAATTGAGGAGTTTATATTTTAAGGAAGCCCCCATTTCAGATACGTCTTGGAAGCTGGTCTTCCTCAGGTATTCTCTTCAGAGTTTACAATTTGGGTGTGTGCAAACCTAGAGCTCCTAACATTATCACCAAATGGCGCTGGTATATGATTCATACCCACATATTTAAAGCTCATGCTAATTCAGCACGGGCATATAAGACTTGAAATAAAAGAAATATGTTAAAAGTGGAATTGAGAAGTAAAAATGTTTTCCCAGTAAATCAGTCTGAGAATTGGGTTGTTGGTTGACTAGGGGTGAATGCCCTGGTCACGCAGCAACCAACCACAATCCTTGTTATGGTAATGCACAAGCCAACCCTGAATTAACTTGTGCTCAACCATCTGGTAGCTTGGCACATAGCTATCAGGCTTAATTTAGAGGCAATGTGCAAAGTATTTGTGTAACATTTCAAAGAGCAAAAAAAGGATAAAAAGGATCCTATACCAGATCAGAAAAAAATAGTTTAATTTTTAATAATTAAAACTAGACCAAAACGACAACAATCCAGTCTGTAAATATGGAGATAAGCAAGCTTAAAGATTTCACTAAAAATAGCATCAAAAAGCACAAAGCGACAACTGTGGATATCTGGTACCACCAGACCACAGGACAAAGTCACAAGTTCAGACCGACCGCGATAGAGCACAAGACGGCCACATGGACCCAGTTAGACCCTCTGAACAAAGTACCTTAAACCCTGGTTTGTGGAGGGTTGCCAGGGTCCGTGCTGGAGAGGCATCATGCAACTGAGGTGATGTGTCAGTCCTGAGATGCAGATTGCGAGGGCCTGTGTCAAGAATCCAGTCTAAAAGGGCTTGTAATTCGAAGTCTGGGATCAAGAATGCTTTGTGCAGTTGGGCGATGCGTTCAAGGAGCTGTGAGGCAGGAATGCGTAGTCAGAGGCTGCAGTACACGATGGATGGGAGGGCCTGAACCAATGATGCATTGCACAACAGCAGCGGTAGTTCCGATGAGGCTGCGATGCAGGTCTTTACGACAGGGTCATCCAAGTAGCAGCAGTGGTGTGTCGGTTCTGCTCAGGGTTGCGTCACGCAGCAGAGTGGATCCATTGTTTCAGCAGGACAGAGGCTGGCAGAGCACCTTAGGCCCACTTCCAGGGGTCTAGGACTGGGGTGGCACCACTTAGCAGGGTAGACTCACAGAAGGCAGAGTCCAGGTGCTGGTGTCTACGATGTGGGGGCCTTCTGTCGCTGAGGCTCAAGTAAGGTTAGCCAACTTTGGAGTCACTATAGGGTTCTGGGTTCAACAGATGAAGGTCCAGTCCTTCTCACTCAGGCAAGAGGACAGCAGGGCATCGGCCCTTCAGAGCAGAAGTTTAGCAGAGTGGAAGTACTTTCAGCAGCACAGCAGTTCTTCCTGGCAGAGTATCCACAAGTCCATAAGTGTTGGAGGTCCAGTTTCTATACCCAGTTCGGTGCCCTGCCCTCAGACTAACTACTAAGGGTATGCAGTCCTTTCTGTGGATGCAGGACACAGCCTATTCAAGTGTAAAAGGGGCTGATGCCAGCTCCCCCTCCCATCCTGCCAGTGACAGCCCATCCAGGCACACCTACGCCCCCTATTGTGTGTGGCTTTCTAGGAGGAATACAGAAAGCCCAACTATCGATCGACTAGAGCCAGTCATGTAACCCAGAGACCGGCTTCAGCCAACAGATGGCTAGGGCAGGAAAATAACTTTCTTAAAGTGGCTTTTTTCGAATTTGTAATTTAAAATCAAACTTCACTGTATTTTAGGATATTACATACAATTTCAAAGAGGCCAAACATCAATGAGTTACCTGTTCCCATTTGGGAGTTACAGCTTATTAAATGTAATAAAATAACCAATGATATACTGTGGGAAAGGTAGACATGTAAAACTGAAAAGTACATGTCCTACTTTTTAAATACATGGCACCCTGCTCTCTGTGCTGTCCAGCGCTTACTCTAGGAGTGACATATGTATTAAAATGGGTGGGTTGGGCCTGGCCAAAAGGTTTATTTTGGCAGGCTGAAATAGTAGTTAAAAACGGTGCACAGGGAGGAGGAGCTACGCGTGCATCCAAGATGGCCGCGTGAGCCTAGGGCTCCCGAGACCCTTGCCACCTCCCGCAACTATCCTGAATTTTATCCTGCCAACGTCGACGGGCTATTGAAGACGCAACCTAGCTGACATACGAGCTGTTTTCAGAAATCGATTTGGACTCCGGGAACCGAACTTATGATACTCTGAACCTTTGAGGCCTGGCCTATGGACACCTCCGGGCCTCGGGTGGTCTGAGTGCCCAGGCTGTAATTCAACAACAACGGCGGCAGAGTCTTGGTTGCTGCCCCGAGTTCACTTTCGGTTTTGGATCTTCACCCTCCCGCATCTCTATCCTGTCGCAATAGCCCGTGTTGCGCCCGGACCCTGGATTTACTGCGAGCCCAAGGCGGCATGTCTGGTCTACGCCGTGTGCCCACTAGCTTGCTCTCAGTAGTATTGGTGGAAAACGCACAAATCATTTTCTCCAGGGCGCTTCCTGGGGGCTTGCCGCCCGACATGGCGGGCAAACCCGACAGCGATAAACGCAAAACCAAGACCCCTCTCCGAGGTGGTCCCGTTCAAACGAACGTCATGGACCGCTACACCCAGCCTAAGGTGTCACCCGGAGGGGCGAATAGGAATCGGGGTGAAGTGACCGAAGACCCCGCCATGTTGGCTGATCTTACATTGCAAGACGTCATGGGCACCATCACTGGTATGAAGACTTCTATGGACCAACAATATGAGGCCATCGCCCTCAAGCTAGACACAGTGGTCATCGACGTCAATATTATCAGGATGGATTTATCGAAAACCAACGAAAAGGTCAAATCTTTGGACTTAAAGACTTCCAGCCTCACTACGGATATCGCTGACCTCCAAACGGAGGTGCGTAATCTCCGGACCTCTAATGATCTCTTTAATCGTCGACTGGAGGATTTTGAAAGCCGGGCGCGACGTAACAACATGCGCATCATTGGTGTTCCAGAAAATTCTACGGGCTCTTCCACGGATCTCCTTATTGAAGACCTCATCCTCACGCATCTTGCTCCTAAAGGCCTCAGCAAATTCTTTGCTGTTGAACGTGCGCATAGAGTTCCGGGTGGTCAGCCTAAAACCGGTGCTCCACCACGCCCGATTATTGCTAGAATATTCTATTTCAGGGATAGAGACGCTATCCTGCAGGTATCGCGAACGGGTGGCCCGGTGAAGTTTGAGAATACCACTGTGAGCTTCTACCCGGACTTCACACAATCGGTTCAGAAACAGAGGATGGAGTTCCAAGGAGTGAAGCAGAGACTGAGGGACATGGGACTGAAATATGCGATGCTTTTGCCGACCCGACTACGGATTGAATATGAGGACCGGACATTTTTCTTTGATCGTCCGGACAGAGTGAGTGACTGGCTTGATTCCTTGCCTGAGCGACGAGATCGCACGGAACATTCCGGCAGAGCCGAGGGTGGCCAACCTGACCAGGAATGAGCTGTGCTCCAGAGTTATTGACACTGCTTATGATCTGTCACTGTGGTTAGACGTCTCCCGTATCACTAAGACTTCTGTGTGTACCCCGAGGTGGCGGGGGGGGCGGGACTCTTTCCTCCTCGGGGTTTCTTCTTGTAGATTAGTTTCATGTTTTAATTTTAATTTAATAGCATTTGTTAAGCGCCTGGTTGCACAAGGAACAGTGCGTCCCCGCGCTGACAATCCCACTAAACATCTCTTCAGCTTAGCTCATAGAGGATGAACTCAGGAATAGGGAAAACAGTATTGATTATGTTTTGGGGAAGAGATGGGTTTTCAGCCTCTGTCTGAACCTTGTTTCAGATGGTTCCATCCTCAATTCGATGGGTAGGTCATTCCAGTCTTTACTGGCAAGGTGTCTAAAGGACCGTCCTCCCATCCTTGCTCTGTGGATCCGCGGAACCACTAATAGCATGCTGCCCATAGACCTGAGATGGCGTGAAGGGCGGTAGATCGGGAGCAAATCCTGGAGATACGGAGGAGCTTTTTTGTGAGCTATACGATGGGTAATGCACATAGTTTTAAATTTAATTCGTTCCTTTATTGGAAGCCAATGTAGGGAACGTAATGCATGTTTCCCAGATGCCCTCCTGGGGAGGTTCAGGACAAGCCTGGCAGCTGCGTTCTGGACGCGTTGTAGCTGTGCTAGGCCTTTTTTGCTGAGTCCACAGAGTAGGGAATTCCCATAGTCTAAATGGGAGGTGACCAAGGCATGTACCATTGTTTTCCTGGTGCTGGGGGGCAGTAGGTCCAGAATTTCTCAGGACCTTCAAAATGCCATAGCATTTACCGGCCACATTACCAACATGATTAGTGTAGGCTAGATTGGAGTCAAGAAGAATGCCAAGGTTTTTAACTGTGTCCACCGGGGCAGGGACAGATCCCAGTTCTATGGGCCACCAGGCAGATGTCCAGATGGAGGGACAGGGACCAACGATAAGAACTTCCGTCTTATTACCATTGAGGCGGAGATAGTTATGCTTCATCCACCCATCAAGTGCCACCAAGCAGGCCGAGAAATTCTCAGCATCCACAACTGGATCACGGGACAAGTTGATCACCAGTTGTGTATCGTCTGCATAGGAGACTATGTCAACACCGTATGACTCCACCAGTTTGGCCAGGGGTTCCATGTACAGATTGAATAACGTAGGGCTCAAGATTGAGCCCTGTGGAACCCCTTGTCTAAGACATCTTATACTGGATTTACATGGTGGACAATGCACTTGAAATCTGCTGTTCTTAAGGAAGGAAGCCAACCACTCATGGGCAGGCCCGGTTATTCCCTTCATACTCAGACGGTCCAGTAATACTGAGTGCGATACGGTGTCAAACGCCGCACTTAAGTCCAACAGGACCAGTGCGGCCGTGTGACCCTCATCCGCCCTACACCGCAGTAGTTCTGTCGATAGGAGGAGAGGGTTCTCAGTTGAGTGTTTGGCTCTGAATCCCGACTGAGACGAGTGGAGGAGCTTATTTTCCTCCACAAAGCTCACCAGTTGTCGGTTAACCAATTTCTCTACTACCTTCGCACAGTAGGGAAGAAGGGAGATTGGTCTAAGGTTGTCTAATTGAGTTATGCTTATATGGGCTTTCTTTTTTATCGGGACAACTTGGGCCAGTTTCCAGCTGTCCGGAACTAGACATTCATGGAAAGAAAGAGAAGCCATGTTACCTATGTGCTCCGCTACCAGGGGAAGATGACTGCGAAGAATCCTCGCTGGGATCGCATCTAAGGGAGAGCCAGAGTGAATGTCCGATACGATGTTAATTAGCTCCTCTGCTTGGGGGACCACAAACTTCCTAAGTTTTATCATGACCTGATTATCACAGTTAGGGTCTGGCGAATCAGTGGGTTCAGGATTCACCTGGAAGGAAGCATAGATCTTTTCTACCTTCCCTACAAAGAAGTCGGCAATCTCATTGCATGACTCTGTCGAGGGGGGGACTTCCCCTGGACTGGTTAGGGGGGCGGAGAGTTCCTTCAGAATCATGAAGAGCTCTTTAGATGTATTCTCTGCACGGTCAATCCTCTTATTATAGTAATTTCTTTTAGCTTTCCTAATCTGACTGTGATAAGACCTTAGTTCACTCTTATAGACTTCACGTAGTTGGGGGGCATATTCCACTCTCCATAGTCTTACATTTGGTTTTAGCGGCGCGTAGCTCCGCGGTAAACCACGGAGCGGATTTCTTGCTCCGTGCCATGGCTCTTAGAGTCCAGGGGGCAACTTTGTCCAGTGCACCCTCAACCCATACATCATACATCCTGCACGCCTCCGCTAAGTTGTCGCAGATCTTAGGGTGTTCCTGTCCTAGGGCTTGACTGAAGGCATCATGACTGAATTTCCTCCAGTCCCTGCGCCTAATGGCGGGGGGTTTCTGTATAGGCCCCCTTTTGGGCAATCTTCTAAGTTTAAAAGGGATCAAATAATGATCAGACCACAGGATCTTAATCGGGACAGATACGCTTATATCTTCCCAGTTAGCAAAAATTGGATCCAATAAATGCCCCGCTTGATGGGTGGCTCTGTTATCGGCCAAAACAAACATAAGGGCTCTAAGTGCATTAATCAGGGATACAGCCTCTCTACAGTTGGCATCATCCAGATGTACGTTGAGGTCTCCTACAATCATGAACTTATTGTGGCGTAAAGCAGATTGCGTTAGAGCCTCCAGGAGGCTCTCAATGAACGCGGTCGCCGCACCAGGAGGGCGATAGATAAGGTAGCCCTTAATGGTGCAATTAGGGCCAATCGAGATGGAAAATAGTCCAGCTTCACAGTTCTTAATGGCAGTCGGTTCAAGAGAGCATGACAGCTCGATTTTATGGACAATAGCTAACCCCCCCCCCCTTTGAATCCCCCTATTGATTTGGAGAATGTTGTAGCCGGAGGGAAGGGCCTCTATAATATCAGGGAGGGATTGCTCATCTAACCATGTTTCTGTCAAGAAGACCAAGTCAGGGTTGTCATCTATCAGCATGTCATAAATGTTCAAGCTATGACGTTTCAACGATCGACAGTTCAGTAGCAAGGCAGAAAGATCGTTACCTTCCTTACTCGTCTCTTGGTCTCGGCGGATAGTGTAGCCGCAACCATCACACTTCGGGGGCCATTGCTCCACGTGCAGCGTGTGTTCGCATTCCGGCGGCAGCACCTTGCGCAGATGTAGTAACGCGTGCCTCGTATAGGTTGCCGTCCCACACTGGTCTGAGGTGGTATGGCCAGGGGGACGGGCCCTGGGCCGCGTATGGTCGCGGACGGGCGCAGACGGGCTTGCCTTAGGCGCGCCTTCGGCACGCAAACTGCGCTCCAGCTGCGCTCGTCCGCTGCGCTTGCGTGGTTGGCACATTTAGGGAAAGGAAGGGCGTGGCCTATCAGGTGGGCGTGGCCTCGCGTGAGCAGCGAGGGCGGCTTACAAACAACTGTTCCCCTAAGCAGCGCTAGTTCCGCTGCTTATGGGGTGCCTGCTTGGCGTTATGCCTGAAAGGAGCTCGGGGTGAGGTCTGAGCAGTATTAAAAGCACAAATCACAAGTTATTTACAGGTTAAAAACACGAGTGCAACTCGCCTCCGGCTTCCGCCTCAGAGGTAGTGGAAATTGTTGGGGCGACAGGCACACTGCAAGTTGGGGTGGCTTTTGAGTCTAACGCAGGGGTGCAGGGTGGAGAGCTTGGGGGGGGAGGGTGGGAAGTGTTTGGTGTGTGTTTCGGTTCTTTTTCAAGGCAACGTAATGATTTCTTATTTGATTTGGGTGCTGCGCTGCAGGTTGGGAGGGCTCTGCTACCAGTTCGAGTGTGGGGGGTAGGGGGTTGAGACTTCTAAGTTGGAATGTTAATGGATTGGGGGATAGGATAAAACGGGGTGTTGTATTGCAATATTTGAAACGTTACTCCCCTGATGTAGTGTTACTGCAGGAAACTCATCTGATTGGGAACACTGGTCATGCTATGAATAGGCGGGGATACCACCTCGCTGCCCATGCTGGTTTCACCTCCGGTTCCAGGGGGGTGGGTATTCTTGTTCGGAACTCCCTTCCCCTGGAGGTTGACAATGTAATGTGTGACGATAGAGGGCGTTACGCTGCCCTCACTGGTAGGTGGGAGGGGAAGGCCATCACCCTGCTTTCTGTCTACGTCCCCCCTGGTTTACAGTCCTCGACCTTTTCTGATTTGGGGAGGGTGGTTCTGGGACTTCCTGACTGTATGCTGATCGTGGGCGGAGACTTCAATTCTGTTGTTTCTGGTGTGGAAGACCGACATCCCCCCCGAGATCTCGTAAGGTCCCAATCATGGTTGAGTGGATTCCTGGAAACTCTGGGCTTGATTGACTGTTGGAGGGTGATGCACCCTGGTCGGACACAGTTTACCTTCCACTCGGGTGCCCATGGTAGCCTGTCCAGGTTGGACTATGTTTTGATGCCGCAGCACAGGCCTCATTGATAAAGGAGATTAGGCACTTAGCTAGGGGGATTTCGGATCACTCTCCCGTGTGGCTTCATATGGACATTAATCCGGGCACTGGGGGTCGAGTGGCTCCGATTAACCCCTGGTATCTTCATAACCCTAAGACCCGTGCTGAACTTGTCAAGTCCCTTGATCACTACTTTCTTGAGAATGAGGGATCGGTGTCTTCTTCTGTCTCATTATGGGAAGCGTTTAAGACTGTCCTTCGTGGACATGCATTATCGTTGATTGCTGGTGCTAAAAAGAGCAGAAATGAGGCGGTGGTCCGACTGGAGGCTGATATTACTGAACTGGAAGGAGAGTTGGAGTTGGGGGTCACTCGGGACAAACTTCATGTCCTCGGTCTCAAACAGTCTGATTATAGGGCCTTGGTGACTGATGCCGCTAAACTCATGAGTAGGGAGCGACCGGGGCGGCTGTATGATGTAGGGGACAAGGCTGGGAAGTTGATTGCCTGGTTGGACAGAAAAGAGAGAGCGAGTCGTGTGGTTCCGGTGATTGAGAGGCCTGATGGAATGCATGTGACTGATCCAGTTGAGATAGTTGAGTGCTTCGCTGATCATTTTCGTGAGGTCTATTCTCCAGTTTCTGTTAGACCCGAAGAAGACTCACCAGTTGTTGAGAGATATTTCACTGCCGTGCCTGTCGGACTCAGACAGGGAGCTGCTGGAAGCGCCACTCTCGGTAGATGAGATAGCTACCGCTATACGTTCTCTTCGTTCGGGGAAGGCTATGGGTCCCAATGGTCTCCCTATTGAGTTATACAAGTTGCGTCCGGACAGGATTGCACCATATCTCCGCGGTATGTTCATGGAATCGAGAGATACTGGCTCCCTCCCTTACGATCAGCGTCTTGCATCGATAGTAGTGATTCACAAGGAGGGGAAGCCAAGGGCTCGTTGTACGTCCTACAGACCCATTTCGCTTCTTAACGCAGAGCCAAAGATCCTTGCTAAGGTACTAGCTAACCGCCTTATCAATCTGATTAGTGACTTGATTCATCCGGACAAGTCCGGATTCATCCCGCGCCGTAACAGCACAGAATTTGAGACGCTTACACGGAGCTCTCGCGAGAGCCCCATATCTTCTGGAGTCAGCCATCTTGGTCTCTCCTGACGCCACGATGGCTTTTGACACCGTGGAATGGTCATATTTGTGGGCCACTTTGGCGAAATTCGGCTTTGGTCCTGGCTTTATTAGCTGGGTGAAACTTCTCTATGAGGCTCCGTTGGCACAGGTAGTGGTCAATGGTCTGGTATCCAGTCCCTTCGCTCTGGGAAGGGGTACTAGGCAAGGCTGTCCGCTGTCTCCACTCCTCTTTGCACTCGCCCTGGGGCCTCTGGCTACATGGTTGCGCTGGGAACCATCCATGAAAGGTATACAGTGGACCCCTGAGTTTGAAGATCGCATATCGCTCTATGTGGACGATATTCTGTTGTACCTCACTTCGCCCCAAAAGTCGCTAAATGTGCTGTTTGATGTGTTGATTTCATTCGGACGCAATTCTGGCTTCGTGATCAATTGGTCCAAGTCTTGTATATATGTACTCGTGGGTGGCGCCCCTGCATTGCCGTGTGGTTGTCCAATACAGGTTACACAAGAGGGTTTCAAATATTTGGGGATTTTTATCACTTTGGACCCCGTAGCCAGATATGAGCGTAATTTACTCCCTCCGCTACAATGGTTGCGTTCTGACGTGGTGGGCTGGCGCGGCCTTCCTCTGTCCCCCCTCGGGCGAGCAACCCTTTTCAAGATGATGTCTCTACAGCGGTTTTTATACGCGCTCCAGAATACGTTTGACACAATTCCGGCAAAATACTTCCGGGAAGTGGAGAGTCTACAAAGACAGCTTATTTGGGATGGGCGTGCCCGTATCGCCCTCCTTAAACTTACTCTTCCCTGGTATGACAGCGGTATTGCTCTTCCCGATATCAGGCGTTATTATTGGGCCTCTCAATTGAGTGTAATTAATCACGGTATGTATGGTCCGGGTTTAGATCCCGCATTTGAGATGGATAGGTGGCTTTTACCGGGAGGGAACTAAAATAGGGCTCTGTATTCTAGATCTGCAATTCGGACGCTTACTGGTCCTACCAAGATCGCCGTGCAGGTGTGGAATTGTGCGAATGCGGCAACGGGGTGGAGCGGGAGACTGACCCGGGCGACCCCCTTGTACGATTCTTGCAAGCTGGGAAGTTTATGGCGGACAAAAGGCTTTGGAAAATGGGATATGATTGGTATCAGTAGAGTGGGCGATCTCTGGGTTAAGGATAGGATTAAGACTTTGAGGTCTTGAAGGCGGAATACGACTTGAGTGATCGGGAATTTTTTCGCTATTTACAGATTCGTCACGAGTTGGGCTCTGTTTTCCCCGTGGGGACAGTTATTCCGGAATCTTCCCCGTTGGAGGATCGGATACTTGACGGATATGTGCCCGATAGCACGATTTCTTTGATTTATAAGAAATTAATTAATGATCGGTCTGACCTGTTAACGCATTTAAGGGAGGTCTGGAACAGAGACGGTTTACTATTAGATGACGAGGACTGGCAATCCTCGATTTCCTCACCCAAGGAGGTCGCGATACTGGACCGTCTTCGACTAGTCCAACTCAAGATCTTGCACCGTGTGTATATTACTGGCCCGCGACTGATTCGAATGGGTTATTCTGTTGATGGGTTATGTATTCGTGGTTGTGGTCAACTCGCTACTTTCCTTCACATCATTTGGGAATGTCCGGAGGTTGCTGTATTTTGGAATAGAGAGCATGCGGTCATGAAAGAGGTTACGGGAGTCGAGATACAACCGGAAGCTAGGCGGTGTCTGCTGAATGTATGGGAACCGAATGACTATGACGTGGCTCAGACCCGATGGGCGACCCTGGCCAACATGATTGCTAAACGAGACATTACACAGTTGTGGGGCGCTCCCCGCCCGCCGACGGTCTCGGTGTGGAAGGAAAATATGGATTGGTGTATGTTTCGGGAGAAGACGGTGTATGTGGCACGAGGGAGGCCCCAAAAATGGGGGAACATTTGGAATCAATGGAACTCCTACAGAGGAGATATATGCACACCACCCCTTCCTGAGATACCCGATGATTCACATTCTCCCTAATCCTAACGTTCCATGACTTGTTAGGATTCATATGTTTTAAAATCTTTAGTCTTTTCCCCCCGACTTTGCCCCCCCTTGATTTATTGTTGATTGACTTGCACTGTAATGCTATTGCCTTTTCCTTCCCGCTCAGAAAAAGCGCCTGTATTGCACTGTTCTTTTTGCCTTGATTGTTTGTTTTCTTTATATCATAAAAAGAGTTAAAAAAAAACGGTGTACAGACCCTGCAATGGCAGGGATGAGACATGTCTAAAGTGCTACTTAAGGGGGTGGCACACTCAGTGCTGAAGCTCCACTAGTAGCATTTACATTTAATGCTACTAGTGGGCCTGCAGCACTGATGGTGCTACTAGCACATTTTGGATAACTTATTTGATTAATAAAGTACTGAGAGAGGCTTAAATAAACCATATTTCCATAATCAAGATGCAAAGAAAATAAAGCCTTTGCGAGGGCAGCGCAGCAGAACCTCCAGGAGGATTCTCGCAATGAAAAAAGCAAAACAATCCATGCATCGCTATCTAGGATTTAAAAGGTGCTGATCGAAACTTTTCCCAAGAGTCTAAGTATGCTTGAATGTGCCTGGGTCAATCTCCATTGGGGAGGATCACATGAGTTTGAACAAATGAAACTTGATCCATTAAAATTAAGACTTCATATATGCGTTTTTGATGCTTATTTTGCATCCAAAGGGCAATTTATTTCAGGCAGCATTGGATTCAAACCTCGAGCAGAGTACTGGAAAAACATGGTTTTTGAGATGTGCAAGAGCAGTGGGAATAAATAGTATCAGACTTCAGCATAAGGCCTGTGGTATTCCACGAGGTTTGGAAGTGAGGTGGGAATAAGACATGGCTACACCCTGCATCCAGTCCACAAGGAAAGAGGCTCCCTACCCCAGTACATTTTCACTCACCCCAACTTACCATAATTGACACAATAGTGTGGGACGAAAGAGTATAGCCTAAAAAGCTGTGGATTAGTCAATGAGGACAGCAAAGCTGGCTCTACAGCATTGTGAATTGAACAAAAGTAAACCATGCAGCAATCAGAACAGATTGTGCCTCATGTCCAGGAAGGAATCCCACGTTGGTAGACTTCAGAAGAGTTTTGTTGCAAGTAGGGTGAAGGTTGAGAGTTCACTGCTAATTGAGCTACCTTGGAGATAACATTTCTTCCTTTGGTTTCTCCCATTACCTCCGTTTCGATTATGCTCAAATGTTCCCTCTCATTGGCAACTTTTATCCCTTAGCTCCAGGACAAAACTGACTGTTTCATGGCCCATGCATTTATGGATGATCCTTTGCTTACTCATACTAAATTCATCCAGAAAAAAAATCAATTTTCCTGCTTCTTCCACAGGACTTTCTCTCCCCTTTTCTGCTCATCCTTACTAACTCCCTTACTAAAACATTCTCAATCAGAAGCCATGGAGTGTACTTTGAGCCATCAATAAATATTATTATAAGTTTATAAAGCGCACAGCTACCCCCAAATGGGGGTGTCCCGGCGCTAGGACAGGCAGTAGATAGGAGAACAAAGACAGGCTAAGTATTAGGGGAAAAAACAGGTTTTCAAGTTGGGTCGAAAAATAGATTTGGATTCGGCCATCCGCAAAGGCAATGGCAGGGTGTTCCAAGTTTTGGCCGTGACCACTGCAAAAGCTCTGCCGCCCATTTTGGCACGGCGGAAATGGGGAGTCACCAGAAGGCGGAGATAATTAGATCAAAGTATGCGGTTAGCCTGAGCAAGCTTAAGTTGGACTCTTAGATAAGCCGGGCCCTTGCCCTGCAATGCTCTAAAAGCCCAAACCATTGATTTAAACTGAATGCGTTTGGTCACTGGAAACCAGTGAAACTTCTTCAGGTAAGGAGAAATCGAGTGGCTATAGAGGATGTTATAGGTAAACCTGGCTGCTACATTCTGAACAGTCTGTAGGCGTCTAATCAGGTATGCAGGAGCGCACAGACTATTAGCATAGTCCAGATGTGAAGTGATCAGCGTGTGAACCATAGACCAGCGAGATTCCCGAGGAAGAAAAGGGAGAATTTTACGAATCATGTACAATTTAGCAAACAGGAGGCAGAAACCTGCTCGATTTGCGCTTTGCATGATAACTCATTATTGAACTGGAATCCAAGGTTCCTGGCTGAATACACTGGTTCTGGAGGGGGGTTCAACTTCGAAGTCCACCATAGTGGAGGTTTTTTTTTATTGAAAAACACCTCAGTTTTATCAGAGTCAAGTGTAAGGGTATTGAGGGCCATCCAGATGGAGATATTTCACAGGTAGCATCTAAAATTCAAGAAGGTAGCCTCAGAGTTATCCTTGTATGAGAACACCAATTGGGTGTCGTCAGCATAGGAAATCACTCGGACTCCACAAGACTCAACCATTGAAGCCAGGGGAGAAAGATATACAAAATAGCGGGCTCAACGCGGAGCCCTGGGGGACTCCGCAGCTCAGAGGTTTCTCCTCTAAAACAAAGAGATGGAGGGAGACCGGTTGAGAGCGACTGCATAGAAAGGATCTGATCCAGGATAAAGTGGTACCTTTAATCCCGAGGCTGAATAGTCTCTCAAGCAAAATAGCATGGGAGACCGTATCGAATGCCACAGACAGGTCAAGGAGCACCAGCATTGCCGCTTCACCTGTATCCACACATTCTTAAATGGTTTCATAAACCTCCAGCATTGCAGTCTCTGTTCTATATCCTGATCTAAACCCGGACTGTGAGTCGTGTAGAAGATGGTATGACTCAAGATAGCTCGATAGTTGCTCCTGGACTACTTTTTCTAGAACTTTGGCTGGTTTAGGTAAAAGGGAGAGAGGGCAATAGTTTTTAAAAACAGGATGGGCATCCGTTTTTTAAAAATAGTTATTAATATGGCCTGTTGCCAGGCTGCAGGGAAAGCCCCAGTGCGCAGTAAGGAGTTCCAGATCAAATTCAGGGGAGAGATAATAAGGGGGAGCCACAGCACTAAATAGTGAAGTCGGGCAAGGGTTTCTTGGGGAGCCGGATTTACAGGCATGCCATTGTTGGAGAGATAACTTGGTGGGGATTGGGACAAAAGAGGTAAAAGAACCACTATTGGTAGCCACAGAGTTTAGCTCCGGGCAATTTCGAGTAGGACCAAACATGGAGAAAATATCTAAAATGTGGTCATTACAGAGTTCTTGAGTAGGGGGAGTAATACTAGAAAGTGCGGCTGGTTTAGTAAACTCTTTCACAATTTTAAAAAGGGTTTTAGAAGAGTTAACCAGCGGAGTTCAACTTCGTGACAAAGTACTCTCATTTCTGAGCGCTTTAGTTAATGAAAGTTCTTAATAGCCGCTCTGTAAATTGATTTAGCCTCCATTCTGTAGGATGTTCTCCAGCTCCGTTCCAGTTTCTTGCACCGACTTTTTTCAGCACGCAATAAGTTGAACAGGGGCCACCATATCGAGGGCCGAAGAGAGCCAATTGTTGAAATTAGCAACATCCAAATCTAAATGCCCCCACCCCTGCAGTTAGGAACAAGATAGGGCGGGGGCCAGTGAGTTGCACGTAATTTTAAACCATTTCCTACTTTGATCCCGAGCCAGAGAAGACTTGGGGCCAGATGTAGTTAATCCCAGTTTACCGACTCTTAAATACCGAATCATACAGATTCGGTATTTAAGAATAGGTAAATGGGATGTAGGTAATTTTCCTTTAAAATTTACCGAATCGGTAACTTTTGGTAATTACCGAATTGGTAATTACCGAATCGGTGTTTACCGATTCGGTAATTACCATTCATTCCTATGGGCCTGGAGGCCCATAGGAATGAATGGCAATTACCGAATCGGTAAATACTGAATCGGTAAAAGGGGGAAAACATTGAAGGGTGGCAGGGTGTCACTGACACCCTGTTGCACCCCTCAATTGTGTATGTGTCCACGTGTGGCACACATACATGCCCTAAGGGCAGGTATGTCTGCCACATCGCATTGTTGTAAAAGCAAAAAAAATGCTTTATCAAAGGTGTTCATTATTTACCACCAACTTGTAGTTGGTGGTAAATAACGAATCCTTAACTGAGGAATGCACCAACTTGAGTGCTCCCTACATCCTGGATTCGGTAATTTACCGAATCGGTATGTTAAAAATTCGGTATTTTACCGAATCCTTAAATTACCGATTTGGTAAAATACCGAATCCTTAAAAAATGCCACCTACATCTAAAAAGCCCAATACCGGTCGGTAACGGCCGAAATTCGGTAATTTCGGCCGTTACCGACCAGTATTGGGCGACCTACATCTGGCCCTTAGTGAATTGAGAGAGCGTAGTCACCCTAAACGGGATTAGAGAGTGGTCCGACCATGTGAGCGGTAGAGGTATTGCCATGGACAAATTGGGGTTGTTCGTAAACAGTAGATCAAGCATATGGCCAGCGCGGTGGGTAGGACCTCTAACCCTCCGAGTAAGATTAAGGCCTTTCAAAGATTCTAAGAGCTGGCAGGCTTTTGGGCAACGTGAGTCATCCACATGTAAGTTAAAATCACCAAGGACTATAAAATAAGAATGTTTGAGTGACAGATCAGCCACAATATTGTAGAAATCCGTGAGATGTTGAGGTGGGGAGCTAGGTGGCCTATAGACAAGGATTCCAGCTATAACTGTGTTCGGAGCAGCAGAGATGGTGAAGTACATAGCTTCTAAGGGGCCGGTATTAAGGATTTTCCTGGATGAAATATTCCAGCCTGAACGTAGGATCACTGCAATCCCACCCCCCTGCTTGTTGTTCACTATTTATTCCCACAAAAAAATATTCAGGGGGTAAGGCCAGATTGAGGTCGGGGTTAGAAAAATCTATGACCCATGTTTCAGTAAGAAACATTATGTCCCACGCGCGAGTCACAAGGGAGAGCCAAATGTCCTCTGAATGGCGCGGTAATAATCTACAATTCAGTAGGCAAGCTTATGGAATATGGAAACGTTTAAAACAAATACAGCCTCAGCAGCAAGCATCTTGAATAGATGAACATAATTGTTGCAAGTTGGCACTAGTTTGGGTAGCAGTCCCCACTTCTATTGGTGGGGGGGGTGGAGGGCAACGGCAACGACTCACCTGCTGATAAAGTTGAACTCTTAAAACTGGGAAACTACTATCCAGTGAGACGTATATATTTACTTGAACCCTTAAACGTTGACGAAATTGGCTTATAACCAGATTGGTAGATTTGACTTTCCTATAAGGCCATAGCATATGATACAGAAGTACTCCTATGGCATAGAAAGTTAAAAGCCACTATTATGCTATCCACTACAGTGGCCGAGGAAACAAGGTTTCAGGCCTACCCTGTGTAGCCTGTCAGCTTCAGCTTGAATGCTGCTGCACAGGCATGTTAAAATTACCCTTTTGATAGGTAGAAAAACCTTATTTTAAATATTAAATATGTTACCCTTAAGTGCACCTTGCTGCTCAAAAGGTTGTGTTTAGAATATTTAAGAGTGGAACATGAGTGACATTAGAAATGGCAGGATTCCCCAGTGACTAGGCCCAAAACAACATGGTCACTGGTCAGGCTGTAGCCGTCTCTTTTCAGACTTAATTTTACATTTAATAAAAATCCAATCTAAATGTGAAGTCGGATTTTTATTAACCAAACAGGAAATGTAACTTTTAGAAAGATACGTTTACTCTGCTTGATGCCAATTACCTTTAATCACTGCCCAGCCGGTATATGCCCCGAATCAGCTGTGAAACTGCTCACAGACCAGAGACCTGGGAGTAGGGGGATGTATTCTTCCACAGGCAGGAAGACCAGATGGTGTGTGTCCAGGAAGTTAATTTACTTCACAGGGCATTACCTGTCAAAAGTAAATGTTCAGTAGCACCAGCAAAGGCTCCTGTTTTGGTCATTCTAGTCATACTGCGTGAGCGAAGCGACACCTCCACCTCAGAACCGGTTTTGAGAGACCGACCACAGAGGAGAGAACTGCTCATTACCCAGTCCACACCTCTGGGTGGGAACATAGGTTCTGCAAATGGGAGAAGGGTTTTCCCATTATGAGAGTACGACTGTTTGCAGTATTGTAAAAAGGAACTGCTGAAAAAGTGGGTGGGTTTGCCCTTGGGAACTTCCCCCTATTGTGGGAGTGCCCCGGAATGATCCCACACACTAGCTGGGGCCAGCCATAAACATGGCACTCCCAGGGCATCTCCTCAGACACTTTCTAGACCTGCAGATTATCAGAAAAGGATTGGATCTGCTCCCTTGTGTACCCAGGACAAAGAAGTGAACTCCAAGGATCAGTTGGATGACCTCCTGTGTGGCTCCAGGAAAACAACAAGCTATAAGTGGTCTATGCCAGCAAATACCCACCTGGCGAGCAACATCTGGACTAGCTGTGGAGATAAGAGGAGGTAATTGTGAACTAACGCTACGTCAATGTGAAGCATGTAGGATTATGTGCTGTAAAGAAAGGTCTGAATATAAATCATGAAATGCAATACTTTTTGGGTACGTAGTTACATGAAAGTGATTGGACATCACGTGATGGTTGATGGGACTTTAGCCTTTTTTTCTACTAGCATGAACATCTCAGGTATATTAATATGAACAGGCATGGTTTAGAATTTCCTCCACATAATAAATTATTTTTCTCCCTTTGTTCACTAGAACATAAATAGCAAGTTGTGGGCATGAGATAAGTGAAGTAGTAAAGATTATCCAAGTATCATGTCTTGGTGAACACTAGATGTTTTAAGAGTTTGAAATGTATGTATTTAGTATCTGCTGAACGATTTAAATTGACTATCGAAGAAGAGACTGGTTCAGTTGATAACAAATCCAATTATGGAGCGTGTCAGTTCCGGATATGATTACTGTGGATTTGGAGGGAGTAAATATGGAAGATTATTTTTACCGAGGAATTAGTGGGATTATAATAGTTTGGGAGACAGGTTCCTGGTGACTCAGGTAATTATACAGATTTTAGGTGCTCAGAGGTACGTCTAAGGGGAAACAGCCTTAATAACGAATCTTTAACAACGAGTGTAGTAAACAACGAGTCTTAAACAACGACCTTTCCATGAAGCACGACTTCCTAAACCACTATGCACACGAACAACGACCTCATCCTGTTCTCATAAAACTGGCCAATAGATGGCACTGCAATCCACGATTTAGGAAGGGCATGAGTAAGGTACCCACCAGTTTTGTATTGAAGTTATGCAGCTTCGTTTTGCTGCATCGTGGTTTGGAGGGAAGTGGCAGTGGTTCACAGCATGGACAGGCACAGCAGCATAGGAACCAAGTGGCAAGAAGTGAAGATTACCCACCGAGAATCTTAGAATGCAGGGTATTGAGAGATTTACAAAGGGAGAGGAGAGGTTAAGAAGTCGAGCTCCATTCGTGCTGTAATTACTTGTCTTCCTGTCAGTGGCAATACAAACGAAGATAGGAAAGTAGATGGAAATCATCCTGTAATAATTATTAATAATATTCCGTTTCTGAGGGAGCTAGTGTCACATATCCCCTGCCGGCCCTGGCCAATGAGGCAGAAGCTAAAGGTTTTCAGGTAGGCCATCCAAATCTATTTTGGAAATATAAAATAATCTAGTATGTTATAACATTTAAATGAATTATATTTTATTGTTTTCAAGAGATAATTACCATCTTCCCGTTCATCCCTGTTTCTAAAAAAGATTAAATAGATAATTTGTTATTTTAAACATTCTTCACTTAACATTATTTATTAAAAAAGACATGCGTTGTTTTAAGGACATAGTTGTATATTTGGGTAATGTGGCAATTAAAACATTTTCGTGGTTAAGGAAGTCGTGGCTAAGAATGTAGTGGTTTGTCTTTGTTCGTGGTTTAGCCTTCGTGGTTCAGGCATTCGGTCTTTGAGAAGTAGTTGTTTAATCATACATTCACGTCTAAGATGGCCGCCATATGAATAAGGAGAGTTTCATACTCAATACATTACGAATTTGGTACGTATCAAGAATAGTGATGTAATACAGGATTTGAGAATAGTATTAGGTGTAATTATGCATCTATTCAAGTTTTCTTTAAGGGCAATGACTTGATTGGTGTTAATAAAGACGGATAGTAATCCCTGAGGTAATGGTCGCCATATTGGTTAAGTATCGTACAGGCCTTTGAGCAGCTTATAGTTTGAATTTTTATGGTTTACGATTCAGACAGTATGAATAAGGACTTTATCCAATTACACTGACCGATTAGAGATGCCAACATAATGAAATGTGGTCTTGTGAAATATATTTTGAGATTACGTTCGGTATAAACACCCGACATAAAATGGCGCGGGAGCAGCACGCCAGGACACACACATGGAGCAACATTCTCCTCTCGATGGTCACATTACGGTTGTGCACTTGAGGATGACTAGGATTTATTTAGAGTTATTTAGGAGTATACATCTGTCCATTAGTGACGAGTTATGATGCCAGCACATATGCGTAGCGATCACATGTGTCTCTAGTATATAGCTGTGTGACTCATGGCAGTCACACACTCGCTTGTGAGCCTGAGACTTAAACATTGCTCATTATAATATATAAGTAGTTGTGTATACTACATTTTGTATGAACCTGCATTTGTGAGTTATGTTGCAGCACACAAATGCACAAAGAGTTTTCTGACGAGATGTGAGCGGTCCGGTGTAGGAATATCCTAGATTTACTTTTTGCTATGAGAATGAGTAGTTCGCAAATGAATAGGACATTTATGATTGGCCTAGGACATGCCGGTTATTTAAATAGTCAAATGAGGGGGCGTGACCAAGATGGCAGGTTAGGGGGCGTGACCAAGATGGCAGGTTGAGTGGCGTGCTCGGAGGTTTCTCCGCTTTGGCCACGCAATTAACGCTTTAAACCGCAGTGCCCGCGGTTCCAACTGGCGGATTTCATGCCCAGGGGGCCTGGGACCCTGGGGACCAGCTCACAAGCCTAGTGATCGGCGTTAAAGCTCCGGCGCTGGGACCCGAACGAGGCGGGCAGCCCTGCTTACAATAGCAGATGGGGGCACCGAGGGATAGACGCCGCTGCACCCTGAACCCCCCCCCCACACAGAAGATAGCCCAGGGCCCACTTACGACTGCCTGGGCCCTTGGCAGCGGCTCCCCAAACCTGCAGGGGCCAAAGAGCGAGGAGCTTGAGCAGCAAGGTGACGAGGAGAGAGAGAGCGCAAGATCGGGTGAGAGAAGGCCGGCCCACCCGGTCCCACAGCTCAAGGCGGCATCTCGAGGGACCTTGCAGGTACAGCGTGAGGCCGGACAGAAGGGTCTGGCAGAGTCCAGGTCGTTGGACGAAAGAGAATCCTAGGCGGTGCCCTCCAAAGCACAAAGGTAGGAGGCCCCAGACCTCATATTACGCATCCACAGAGGCAGCAGCGCTTACTATCGCCGGCAGCACCCACAGAGGGGTCTAGCACGGACGCGCATGACCCGGTGGAGGCCACCGGCCTGGGAGCACCGCGGTTTTCGACAGCGACCAGGAAGTGAAGAGGGCCTAGGCCAAGTGTGGCGCAGTGCCTAAGAGGGTAGGCCCTAGACAGACGAAGACACTGTGCGTGGGGCGCTGGGCCCCCCAAACAGCAAAGCAGAGGCTAGGGAACGGAAACAGGGCCCCAAGGCACCCAATAGCTACTGGGTTGTGCGGCTGTAACGCAATACCTCCATCAAGAGACACATAACCTGGCCTCCCCCGCTGAGCGGATTGGTCACAGGGGGACTTGACACTCCAGATCGGATCTCGCCTATGGGAAGACCCACACCCCCTAGACTATTGACAGGCGGAGGCCAGTGGCCTGCCATTGGCAAAAAGAGCCCTGTAGGTGAAAGTTTGCTGCGACCAGAGTGCTCCGGGAGACGCAATTTAGTCCTGGCCCACCGCGGAGTGCTGTTCAGCAAGGAGAAGACGATATTTACACTCCCGTTGCTACTCCCAGAGGACAGTCAGTTGTACTTCTCCCTCCCAGAACACTCACAGGGCTCCCTCCCCACGACAAATAATGGCGACGACCAGAGTTAACAAAGACCACACCTTAAAGGACATGCTCACCAAAACCCATACTCAAGACTGCCCGGGCCTTTCGACAGCCTCACTACCGCAGGAATCCGAAGACTATTGGGAAGCACCTATTACACGCTCATACCTCGAGTCCCTATTCACCACGCTCAAGAAGTCCTGCAGACGATAAAGGGGGACCTGGCCCGAGATCTACAAGGGGTCAGGAAAAAGATCTCAGACATCGGAGACAGAGTGGACATGCTGGAATCCAACAAGATTACCAGAGGAGAACAACTCAAACAACTCAGACAAGAGATAATCTGCCTCTCGGACAGACAGATCCAGGCACACGCCGAGGACCTTGAGAACAGGTCCAGGAGTAACATACGGATCAGGAACACCCACACGGCTGCCGAGGCATGGAACGTGGAAGAATATGTAAAGACCCTCTTCGCCCAGATACTGGGCGACACGCCAGAAACAATTATTTGCCTGGGCAGGGTCCACAAGGTTGGGTCCTGCATGGCCTCAAACATGCCGACTCCAGACATTCTTGCATGTGTGCAGTTTTCCCATGAAGGAACATATTTTGCAGGCAGTTAGGGGCCTGGACCAGATGCTCTTTCGCAGAAACTTGCTGCAGCTATATTAAGACCTGTCTGTGAGAACGCTGCAGAAAAGAATGGAATTATGCCCAGTGACTGCGTTCCTCAGAGAGCATAATACCTAGTATACGCGGGGTCATCCCTTCCGCCTGATCTTCACATGGGTAGGGAAAATTCGACAACTCAGATCCCTCCGTGCGGCCCGTACCCTTATACAGATTGAGCAACCAGAGACATCACCGAGGGGAGCAGTCGAAGAGGGAACGGCAGAGACGGAGAAAGCGGGGCAGAGGGGCCCTGAAGCCTGATCGTGAAGGAATGGCGCAGGAGAGAAAGGCGGTCCTGGAGAGCCTGGAAGGGGACAGATTACCCGGGGAGCAGACCGATCCAGCGCCACCCACCCTCCCTACGGATGGGGCACACAATAGGCTGTATCCAGGGCAATGAGTGAAGAGATCTCTCACATAGGACCCTCATATCAGGTTTTCTCTTCGATGGGCAAAGACTGCTCCAATGAGTCTCCTCCCACCAGAGACTTTGATTGTGATAATGGGGAGTTGTTTTTTTTAGATTTATCATTTATACATGTACGTTTGAATTGTATCACTATGTCGCACTACTAGGGAGACAGACGGGGGCACGATCTCTTTCTGCAGTTGGGACTCCGGTGCTCTCACATATCACAGTATGCTGACCGACAGGGCAGGAAAACACTTCATAGCATGACCATTGGCTTCCACACAGTCTACAGGTGACACCATAAAGATCATCTCCCTAAATGTTAAAGGGCTAAATAATCCAGTCAAACGCAAAGCTGTTATTTCTTATTTAGAGCACACCGGGCGGACATATGTCTCCTTCAGGAAACCCGTCTCCTCACGGGCGATTCCAGGAGTCTTACATCTTGTTCCTTCCTGCAGCAACTGTTCTCCTCAGGGCGCAAGGCAGCAGGGGTGGCTATTCTTTTCTCACACACCTTTAAAGGCTCAATAGGTCCTAAACTGATCGGACTTAAGGGCCGACTTCTAATTTACCAAATATAACTGGGCGCACTGACACTGGGTACCCTTTATGACCCTAACGAAGGGCAGGAGCTCTTTACCGTGGGGGGGCAAGCGGGGACTCTGGCATTGCAGGACAGGCTAGTTCTGATAGGGGGAAGATCTAAACCTAGTCTTCGACTCAAGCATGGACCACTCCGTCCGGAGGGAGGGAGGGACGGGGTCACTGACAACAGATGGGCTCGCCTGGTGAAGAGAAGCCAGGCTAATAGATCTCTGGAGAGCTACACATTCCACTACTAGGGACTATACATTGTGTGTGCACAGAAATCTTACACCCGACTAGACAACTTCTTGGGAACTCAGGATGTGCACCAACTCCTCAGCGCGATCGAGATAGAGCCAAGAACACCATCTGACCACACAGGCTTGATTTTAGACCTATACAACCCCCAACATAGCACATTGTCAATGGTGGCTCAAGGAATCACTGTTGCAGAAACCAGAGGCAGTTACATGACTCAGGAAGGTTATAAGTGACAATCTGGAAATAAATTACAAACCAGAGGTCCCACTCCCCACAATATGGAATGCACTGAAAGCGGTCATCGGGTAGGAGGGGGGGGAAGTGGGGGAGACTGATTTCCTGCTCAGCTGCCGAGAACTGAACTGGGGGAACAGGTGAGGGAACTCAAACTCATTCACCATCGTACTCGTCCCCCATGGTCTGGTGTAAGCTAGAGGCTGCAAGAAAACAACTTGCAGGCGTAGATTTTGATAGAGCAGAATTCGCATTGCTGCGCCTCAAGTACTCATCTTATCTAAATGGGAACACGAGTGGGAGGCTTTTGGCCAGCAGGCCCCCAGAAATAGCTCCCTTCAGACAGAGAACGACGTAGAATTTGTAGAGGACAGCTCCATAGCGTAGGAATTTTTATGCGGCACTATACTCCGATCCACTTGTTCCCCCTGAGGCCCTGTCCAAATATCCCCGGAACACTCCAGTGACCAAACTGACAGCCTCCCAAGTTTCATTGCTGGACGACCCCAGACGTATTGAGGAGGTCATATCAGTTTTAGCGGGACAGAAGCCGCTGAAATCCCAACCAAGCATAGACGGATTCTCTTCTGGGTTCTATAAAACCTTTTGCACAGAGCTCGCCCCAGTTCTCACTAGGCACTTCAATAACATGGTGGGTTCAGACTCCCTCGCGGCTTCGATGCAAGAGCCGACCATAGTCGTTACTCCCAAAACCAGGAAGGATAAAGTCATGTGCTAAATATCGTCCGATATCACTCTTAAATGCAGTAGCAAAGCCGCTTACGGTGATCCTGGCAGCTCGCCTCATCATGGACCCAAACCCAGACACCTGGGACAAAACCTGGTGGCCCCCTGCCCACCCCCACGGACCACGCACGCAACCTGGGAATCATCCTTGACTCCGAGCTCAAAATGAACCATCAGAACAACTCAGTCTCGCCCTCCTGGTTCCACACCCTCCGCTTCCTAGGTAAGACCTTCAAATGGACCTCCCCCCCTCGAATACAGAAAGGCCGTCACTCACGTCCTGGTCACCAGCAGACTTGACTACGGCATTGTAGCAAGACTGGTCCTCAACCTGCCTAGACACTGGCACACCTACCAGCACCTGCGCACACTACACTGGCTCCCCATCGAGGTCAGAGTCACCTTCAAGATGCTCACCCACACACACAAGGCTCTCCACAACACCGGACCAGCATACCTGAACAGCCGATTCAATTTCAATGCACCCCAAAGGATCCTACGATCAGCCCAGCTGTCCTACGCCGTGGTCCCCCGCACCTGAAAGACCAGATCGGGAGGACGCGCCTCACGGCCAGAGCCTGGAACACCATTCCGCTCCACCTCCGACAGACAACATAGCTTCCCATATTTGCAAGAAACCTCAAAACCTAGCTCTTCGACAAGTCAAGTCAAGTTAGAATTTGTATAGCGCACTACTCACCTACTCAAGGCGCTTGAGGGAGGGGGGGGGAAGCGTTACTTATCGAATATCCAAGTTTGGAGTTGTTTTCTGAAGGAGAGGTGGTTCTGTGTAAGGCGGAGGTGGGTGGGGAGAGAGTTCCAGGTCTTGGCCGCTAAGTAGGAGAAGGATCTTCCTCCCATGGTGGATCTTTGGATGCGTGGAATCGCGGCAAGGGCTTGATTGGACGATCGTAGTTGGCGGGTGGGGGTGTAGAAGGTCAGGCGCGTGTTGAGGTATTTGGGTCCTAGGTCGTAGAGGGCTTTGTGTGCGTGGGTGAGTAGACGGAACGTTATTCTCTTGTTGACAGGGAGCCAGTGAAGGTCTCTTAGGTGACCGGATATGTGAGCTTGGCGGGGGATGTCTAGGATAAGTCTGGCTGAGGCGTTCTGAATGCGTTGGAGTTTTTAGGTCTCGCGACCTATCGATGCGCGCATGCGCATCGAGCGGAGCGAGAATTCAAGTGGCGAAAACATCATGAAACCACCAGCTTTTTGCTGGCGTTTTCATGCAGTTCATGTGAACCACGTGTTAAAAAATGAACGCGCATCAGCCTCCCTCCATTTGCCGCACAGCACATCAAAGGGCTTCGCCCAGCGTGCGCTCTGCGGCTTCTCGGCTTCTCCTCCCCTAATTACTCATTTTCGCCGCTCCCCTGCCCGCCGTGTCGCATTTCTCCTCCCCCCTCCCCTTCTCTGCCTTCTGCCTTCCTTTCCCGGCGCACGCATTTAAATGTACTTCTCGTTCCTTTTCTGATTTCTAAGATTATGTATGACAACACCTTCCAATTTCATTACACATGATCATTAGGACTCTCTCCAAAGAATTCACCGATTGTGGTAGTGAGCTTGTGATTTTCCCAGCGTACGTGGTCGGTTTGCTGCTGGCTTGTCCCTTTCACGACCTCACTCCTGTCTATCTTCAGCTTAAGCACAGAAGGCATGTGCTTTCGATTCTCTCATGCTGTTCATGTGTTTCACGGCCTTACAATGCAAGACAAAGGGGCTTCGGAATATGTCCATGCAGCAATTATATTACATTTTTGCAGACGATGCGACATGGCTGTGTTCACAAGCACACTTTCCACATGTCTACGGCCGGCTCAAGATGGGCATGTGTGCTTTTACAAGCCCTCCACACCACCAAGCAACCATTTGGACGCATAAATTAACATAACGTGTAACACGTGCTAAAGGATTAAAAACAAAAACAAAATCGGATTAAGAAGCCTCAAATAGACAGAAAAGTGGTGCCGCTCAAAACAGAACACTACACGGTAATAATCTCTTCGCGCACATTCCCTTTAGACTACACGTAATAGTAACATCTAGCACAAAACCAAATGACAAATTCTAACTAAGGTCTTAAATCCTTGCAGAAAATGCAGTGTCAAACATTAATGGCAACCAAGTTATTTATAGTCAGTCGCTGGCTCTCAGACTGAAAACAAACATCTAATTTTATGTATGAAAGCGTGGCGTGATCCGCTGATGGTTGACAAAAAAACAAGCATTGGCATTGCCAATAGGTCTCGCTTGGGGACCTTATAAGTATTTAGTTTTGCAGCACAATATCCGATTATGCAACAAGGATATTGTGCTGCAAAACTAAATACTTCTAAGGTCCCACAAGCGAGACCTATTGGCAATGCCAATGCTTGTATTCCTTTGCATCGGTGCGTAAACAAGCACTTTGTACTTGTAGTCCATGCTTATGAGAAGCAAGTCTGGCAGTCTCTTTTACTGACAGCCTTGCTCATCGTAAGCAAGGACTATACGTTCAAAGTGCGTGTTGATGCACCGATTGCAAGTTTTAAAAACAAATGAATAAAAGGCATTGTCATTTACAGTGCCAATAGCTCAAACTTTAATAATGCGAGACCTATTGCATTGTAAATGCTTGTTTCTGTAATTTGGCTGTTCCAGCGTAAAGGGTGTTTCCGTAGTCCAGTCGGCTTGTGACAAGTGCTTGGGTGACCGTCTTTCTTGTTTCGGTGGGGATCCAGCGGAAGATTTTTTTGAGCATACGTAGGATGTTAAAGCATGATGATGAGATGGCGTTGACTTGTCTGGTCATCGAGAGGGAGGAGTCCAGGATGAAGCCCAGGTTACGTGCGTGGTCCGTTGGTTTGGGTGCGATGCCCAGGGCCGGTGGCCACCATGAGTCGTCCCAAGCGGAGGGGGGTGATCCTAAGATGAGGACTTCCGTTTTGTCTGAATTCAGTTTTAAACGGCTGTTCTTCATCCACTCAGCTACTTCTTGCATCCCTTCGTGTAGGTTGGTTTTGGTGGTGTTTGGGTCTTTGGTGAGGGAGAGGATCAGCTGGGTGTCGTCTGCGTAGGATATGATGTTGAGGTTGTGTTGGCGCGCGATGGATGCGAGGGGACTCATGTATACGTTGAAGAGGGTGGGACTGAGTGAAGATCCTTGTGGTACGCCGCAGATGACTTCAGTGGCCTCTGATCTGAAAGGGGGGACTTTCTGGGTTCTTCCGGCGAGGAACGAGATGATCCAGTCCAGTGCTTTTCCTTGTATCCCGACGTTGCTGAGGCGTTGTATCAGGGTGCTATGGCAGACTGTGTCGAAGGCTGCGGAGAGGTCCAGTAGGATGAGAGCAGCTGTTTCTCCGTTGTCAAGTAGTGTTCGAATGTCGTCTGTGGCTGCGATGAGGGCGGTCTCGGTGCTGTGTTTGGCTCGGAAGCCGGACTGTGATGGGTCGAGGGAGCCGTTAGATTCGAGGAAGGCGGCAAGCTGATTGTTGACGGTTTTCTCAATGACTTTGGCAGGGAATGGGAGGAGCGAAATGGGGCAATAGTTCTTAAGTTCGGTGGGGTCTGCTGTGGGTTTCTTCAGGAGAGCGCTGAGTCCGGCATGTTTCCAGGAAGGTAGCACTGTTGAGGGAGCAGTTGATGACATCTCGGAGATGGGGTGCGATGATGGAGTCTGCTTTGTTGAAGATGTGGTGGGGACATGGGTCAGTTGGCGATCCGGAGTGGATGGAGTTCATCAAGCGGATGGTGTCTTCAGTGCTGATTGGGTTCTAGGCGCAAAGGATGTCGGGGGGGGGGGGCTTTGGTTTGGAGGTGAGGGGGTGGACTGGTCGCCAAAGCTGTTATGTATGTCAGCGATTTTGTTGTGGAAGAACGAGGCTAGAGAGTCGCAGAGGTCCTGAGATGGAGTGATGCCGTTGGTGTCGGCGGTGGGGTTGGTAAATTCTTTGACGATGTTGAATAGTTCCTTGCTGTTGTGGGCGTTGTTGTCGAGTCGATCCTTAAATGCTGATTTCTTGGTGGATCGGATCAGCTGGTGGTGTTTGCGGGTGGCTTTCTTGAAGGTGGTCATGTTGTCAGTGGTTGGGTTTTTTTTGCCAGGCTTTCTCGAGGGTGCGGCAGATCTTTTTGGATTTGTTAAGGTCGTCATTGAACCAGGGTTTTTTTTTGCTACCTTGCTTGGTTAGATGGTTTTTCAAGGGTGCTAATTCGTCTGCGCAGTGAGTGATCCATTGTGTGAGGTTGATGGCTGCTTGATTTGGGTCCAATGATTTGGCGGGAGGGTTTTGGTAAAGCGATGTTAAGAGCTGGTCGGTGGTAATTTTGTTCCAGTTTCTGCAGGGGATTGGTTGTGGGTGGTGGTGGGTCGTGGTTTTTTTGTAGTTGAAGTGAACGCAGCTGTGGTCCGTCCAATGGAGTCCTGTGGCGTGATTGAAGGAGATGTACTTGCTGGAGGAGAAGATTGGGGATAGCGTGTGTCCGGCGTAGTGGGTGGGGGTGTTTACCAGTTGTTTGAGTCCGAGATTGGAGAGGTTGTCCAGAAGGGTGGTGGTGTTGCTGTCGTTGTTCTTTTCCAGGTGGAAGTTGAGGTCTCCTAGTAGAATGTAGTCCTCGGAGGGGAGGGCTTGTGGGCTGATGAAGTCTGCGATGTCTTCGCTGAATTGTGTGCGGGGTCCTGGGGGTCTGTAGATGAGGGTGCCTCGGAGTGTGGTCTTAGGGTCGGTGTGAATCTGGAAGTGAAGGTGTTCGGCGGTTGCGAGGTTGTCGTCGGAACTGGTCGGGATGCGGATGGTGTTTTATGGACGATGGCGATGCCTCCTCCTGTTTGGTTGGTGCGGTCCTTTCGGATGATCTTGTAGCCGTCCGGGATGGCTATGGCGATGTCGGGCGCTGATGAGGCGTTCATCCAGGTTTCTGTGAGAAAGGCGATGTCCGGCGATGTGGTGTCTAGTAAGTTTCATAGTTCAGTGGCGTGTTTGTGGACCGAGCGTGTGTTGAGCAGGATGACACTTCAGGTGGTTAGTGTCGGAGTTCTGTTTGGTGTTTGTGGATTTGGTGTGGGTCCTGATGCAGTCTAGCTTGCAGGAGTGGCAGGTGAAGGGTCCATGGGTGTGTCCTGGGGCGGCTTGGTAGCAGTCTGGGAGACGTCCTGTGTTGACTGCAGAGAGGGTTGCGGCGTCGTACGTTATGCGGGTGGAGTGGATTGTGCGGGGACCAGGGGGTCTGGCGCTGGGTGCGGTCCGGGCGTAGACGGGCTTACCTTTGGTGCGCCTTCGGCGCGCATAGGGCGCGTCCGCTGCGCGCAAATGCATCTGTCATAAGTGGAGAGTGGAGGGGGCGGAGCGAGGGAGGAGCAGCTGGGAGGCGGGAGCGGGGTGGAGAGACGGGCTAGGAGGCACAACAACAAGATGGCAGCAAAAACAAAAGTGAAACAGGACGAGATTGGGGCACAGTCTGGGATGTCGCTAAGATATGGGCATAGGCACCGGCACAATCAGGCACAAATGATTACAAAAGCAGTGCGAGCAATGCAATATAGCGCTACGATATCAGTCAGCCACAAACAATAATACAAGCAATGAGGGCAATGCAATATAGCGCTACGATACCAGTCAGCCACAAATGATAATACAGGCAATGCGCAAATTGGTTAATGGCAGCAATGAGCACAATAGCGCTACGCTACCAAGTGACCAGGGAGCGTGTGGGGAGCGACCGCTTCTGAACGAGTCAGGACGGTCACCTCGACAGACCCCCTCCTTGATGAGCTGGAAGATGCACCACCCCACTACCCTCCCCCCCCAGCGCCTTGAGACCCTTACGGGTGAGTAGTCTCACTTAAACGCCTGATTGATTGATTGATGCAGGGTCTTATACTGTAGAAACAATGCGCGTACAACACCAAAAGACGCTTGCATATATTGATAAAGCATCGCAGAGAGGGTTCCAGCATGCTGCTCTCAGTCGACGCGGAGAAGGCTCATCTGGTTCACTGGCATTTTCTGCGGGAAACACTGACTCGGTTTGGGGAGAGATTTCGATTCTGGATCCTAAGTGGCTACGGGTCCCCGAAGGCCACGGTTAGAGTTAAAGGGATGAGCTCGGAGAGCTTCCCAATATGCAGCGGCACCCGACAGGGCTGCCCACTCTCTCCCCTCCTATTCGCTCTCTACATGGGGTCTTTTGCCCAGAAGGTACGAAACCATTCCTTAATCAGTGGGATCCCTTTAGGAAGGGAAGAACATAGCATTAGCCTATACAAGGAAGAGGTCATGGTTATGCGCGACAACCCAGCTCAAATCTTGGCTTCCCTACTGCACAAACTGGAGGAGGTTGGCCGCGTGTCTGGATTCTGTATGAATATGCATAAATCTCAGGCACTTGACCTCACAATCCCCCCTCACGAGCTGGAAGCATGAAAGCGTGAGCAGGAGATAGGAGATCGAGTCGGCCGCTCAGCCTATATTGGTCTCCAACTTAGCCAGACGTTAGAGCGGACGAACGCCCTAAATTACGGAACCTTTCAGAGGCGCATACGTGCAGAACTAGATCAATGGAAACACTATCCACTTTCCTTGCTCGTCCAGGTGGCGGCACTCTCCCTAGAATTCTCTTCCTATTCCAGACTACCACTGACCGGCACGATTGAGACCCTCCAGTACGCACTGAACCACTTCATATAAGCAAGCAAGCGGCCTAGAATGAGCAGATAAAGGAGTTGGCTGCCACCGGCAGAAGACACATTGGAGGTCCCCTGTCTGCTCCGGTATTATCAATCAGCCCAGCTTCGCTACTTAGCGGAGTGGTCCAGGGCAGAGTCAGAAGCATTGGCTGTTCATGGTCCGAGCATTGTGGGCACCTTGCTGCCGAAGGTCCAGTTTTTACCACGAGCCCATAGAGCGCCTACCCTGTACGTCTCGCCAATAACAAGCTCCCTGTTAAAGGTGTGGGACGACTGCGTCCGCTGAGGGAGATTGATAACTATGCCGTCCCCTCTGACCTAGATTGCTTACAACCCCTGACTTTACGCCTGGGTTGGGTTCATCATTTCAAGTGTGGAGAGAGGTGCCATGCAAAGCAATAGGCCACTTCTTTGACCAAGAAGGGGTTTTCCCCTTTGCACAGACTGACTATGCCATTCCCGAGACCAAAGGCTTCAGGTACTTCCAAATTCCCCCCTTAAATGAGCCAAGGAGCAGGGAGATTACAGACACCTTAAGGGAGATGGCTTCTAGGCAGACAAACGACTAGTCTCGCAGCTGTACGTCCTGCTCCAACCTACATTGTCTGGAGATAATTCCCTTCCCAGAAAGGGTGGGAGGCTGAACTGGGCCGTCCACTCTCCCCGAAAGATTGGCACGACATTTATCACTGCCCCTGGCACACCACCTATAACATGGCCAGCACAGAAATGGCTGTCAAACTCACTTCCTATTGGCACCTCACACCGGTACGTCTCCACCGGGGGAACCCAACCCGGAGAGACACCTGTTGGAGGCAGTGTGAGGCAAAGGGCACGCTAACCCACATACTATGGGAAGGTCCGGGGGTCACAGCGTTTTGGGAGCTGGTGTTGGACAATATTGACTCCTACTTTTCCACTCAGCTTCCCAGAATATACTCTTCTGGGCCTACCCGATCCCCTCACATATCCCTTTTCATCTTGCAGAGGGCGCCAGATAAGCATAGCACTTGGGGCCACACATCAAACTATCTTAGCACTTTGGGGAACGACTACTACCCCCCAACCCATGTGGCCTGGCTTAGGCGTCTGTGGGACATACTGGGGATGAGAAACTCACACTTCCACTCACAGAGCAAGGCGATACATTCAGAACCATTTTGCACCCCTTCATAGCCCTTCTGACCAAGGAATTTAGGGAGCTGTCCTGCCCTCAATACTTAAGTGTGCTACGACTCGCAGACCCCGCAAACACTTAGAGCACCGAAAATTTCAAGAGAACACTGCAATGGCACCACTACCATACACTACATAGCGAGTGGTACAAAGGGGGGGGGTGGATAGGGGTTCATATGAGGGGGCGGGGGGGGGGGGGGGAGTTATGTTGATTTCTCTTTCCCTCCCTGATAGGGAGGTTAATGTTACAATAATCTAATATGCATTGAAGGGAATTACGGGATATTGTTATCTTCCTATGCGAATGGAACAATAAAACAAGAGTTAAACTTACTATGCGAATGTAGCTATAAAACAGAGTTAAACCTGGTTTTGTATTCAGAATGCTGGTATGAACAACTAGGAAATTATATTAGTTTTCATATAATGTCCATTTGTGGTGGACAAGAAAATAATTGTGTGAACTTAAATTACAGACAGGTGGCTTGCAATTGGGACAGAAAAAACATGTAAGTGAAATATTGGCAGCTACTTAATGATACCAGTGAGACTCTAGGACCTATTATTTTGACTAGTATAGTGAGATTTTAGTGGGTTTACAATGATGAATGATTTACATGTTTTATATAAGTCGGTTGATGGTTGTTATGATTTACTGATTCATGACTGCAGGCCAGGGAATGATGATCCATGTGAAGTGGTGAGATCAATGGATATAGCAAGGTATTAACAGAGACACGATGGGCTTACGGTTGCACCATGGTGTTTAAACATGTAAAATCATTATATGATCCCAACAGCATGAGGTGGGATTTTTTTGTAGCAGTATCAGTGGAAATATATTTCACTTTAATAGACACACGTACTCAATTTGACTAACTTTTTAAAGGTTTGGGTAGGACCTGGGGTGTAATAATAGGAGCTCTTTAAGATTAAGCACATGTTTGAATGGTGTTTACAACACCAGAATGTGTTATGAGTGCAATGGTATTCTATGAATTACAAGTTTTCAAAATGTACTTTTGTAGCCATGATAAAGTTAAAGGTTGATGTACTGTGTGACGAAACACGTTTTGGCTACGAGTTCTGTGTTGAAGATAATGGAATACATGTGAAGACTACGAAATAAAAAAATACAAGAATTTTTTTATTTTGAACTGACTTAAAACATGTTCTGAATACAGGGGGTTGCACATGGGATTCTTATTTATTAGTTTTGGGGAAGTCCGTCTCTAAACGTAGGTGTTGTAATGGCTGCTTCTATTCCTTGGAACACCCCAAAATAGGTTGGGATTTACAAGGGGGGGAACACACAGTTTGCGCATTCCAAAACTATTTATGACATCCTGAATGTTTCTAAGTGCCCTCCACTAAGGACCTGGGGGCCTCAGAAGTGAACTCCTGGGGTTGTTTGGTTACCAGAAAAAAGTTAGGAAACTTTGAAAACCCTTTACTCTAGAGCTTTTTTGGGCGTCTGCAGGAAGGAGTAGTTTCTGTCCTGTAACTCCAGTTCTGTAGTAGGGGTATCTCTGTTATAGTCATAATCTAGTGCATAGTCCCGCCCATGTGCGTGGACCCCGGAGCAATCAAAAAATAATCTCTTACAGTGTCAAAAAATGCAGAAAAGCATAGACACTTAAGAGAGAATTTAAAGACAGATAATGCAGCCTAAAAAGCTACACTGTCCAGTACTTCAACTAGAAATTCCACCATAAAATCCACAAAACAGCAAAAACCCTGTACAGATTTCCCTTGCTTTAACAGCAAACTCCCTCAGGAATGATAGAGAGAAGAACCTGGACAGACAAGCCCCATAGGCTGCCATTATGTGGCTCAGAACAGGATACTGTGCCTTTAAGAGTATCTTCCAGAACCTTCTCCCAGTATCCCAGAATGCATAGCAGGTCCAACTTACTTTCAGTTCTTTTTGAAGGCGTAACACGCCAGACCTGTAGCATTCCTTAAAGGAATAGTCTCTCTCCACCGGGGAGGAGGGCGGGCGCTTATGACTATAACAGAGATACCCCTACTACAGAACTGGAGTTACAGGACAGAAACTACTCCTTCTGTAGTAGGGGATCTCTGTGTATAGTCATAATCTAGTGAATAGAATGGCAAGCCCATCCCCACACCAAAGCGGCGGTGGAGAAAAGAGAATCAACACCACTATTGTGCGAATAGATTTCGCAGCGAAGCCTGTCCAACCTGAGCATCCGCCCTAGCATCAGAGTCCAGGCAGTAATGCTTAGCAAAGGTATGAACCGACTTCCAAGTGGCCGCCTTGCAGATTTCTGCAATCGGAACATTACAGAGCAATGCTGTCGTGGCAGCCTTGCCCCTGGTGGAATGAGCCTTAGGCTTACCTCCTAAGGTCTTATTAGCTTTTTGGTAACACAATTGTATGCAGGACACAATCCACCGCGAGATGGACTGTTTAGAGGTAGCAAGACCCGTCCTGACTGATCCATAATTGATGAACAATTGGTCTGACCTACGAATATCCTTGGTTTTATCCAGATAAAATTTCAACACCCTCCTAACATCCAGGGAATGCAAAGACCTTTCCGCTGGAGAGGAAGGATTCGGAAAGAACGTAGGTAAAGTTATAGTCTGGTTGATATGAAAATCAGAAACAACCTTGGGAAGAAACTTAGGGTGAGTACGCATAACAACCTTAGCAGCATGAAATACAGTATAAGGTTCTTGGCAACACAACGCCTGAATTTCACTCACCCTGCGGGCCGATGTAATGGCCACGAGGAACGCCGCCTTCCAGGACAGGTGCTGCAACGAAGCCTTATGAATAGGTTCAAAAGGCTCCTTCATCAATCTGGACAGCACCACATTCAAGTCCCATGAAGGCGAAGGAAGCCTGACAGGAGGGAACCCTTTCTTCAAGCCTTCCAAAAAATCCTTCATCACAGGGATCTGGAAGAAGGAAGTCTGTGAAGGGCATTTCCTGTAGGCAGTCAAAGCAGCCAGATGAACCTTAATGGAATGGACATTAAGGCCAGACTGCGCCAGATGTAGCAGATATGGAAGGATGACATCTTCCTTGCATGTCGTAGGGTCATAGTTCTTAGACTTGCACCAGATGCAAAACCTCTTCCACTTGTAAGCATAAGAAGTCCGAGTGGAAGGTCGCTTAGCCTCCTTCAGTATGTCCATACAATCCTCTGGGAGATTCAAATGGCCATATTGCACTATTTCAGGAGCCATGCCGCCAAACTCAAAGACGAGAGGTTGTGGTGCACCATCCGCCCCCCCGAACTTCGCGAGAAGGTCCGGCCTGCACGGCAGCTTCATGTGAGGAAGGAGAGACCGGTGAAGCAGGTCCGTGAACCATCACTGCCTGGGCCATTCCGGGGCAATCAGAATCATCTTCGCCCTGGATTGGGAGAGCCTGATGAGAACCGCTGGAATCAGGGGAATGGGTGGAAAAGCGTACAGAAAGCTGTTCGACCAGTTGATCCATAACGCGTTCTCCAGCGTCCCTGGCTGGTAGTACCTGGAGGCGAAGTCTCGGCATTTGCTGTTTTCGGCGGTGGCGAACAGATCGATGTCTGGAGTGCCCCACCGTGCGAAGACTTCTCCTAGTACTTCGTCGTTTAGGACCCACTCGTGGTTTTCCTGAATCAGTCTGCTCAGCTCGTCTGCCTGAACATTCTGCACACCTGGCAGATGAGTGGCCGTTATCGAGAGTCCTCGAGCCAGAAGCCAATGCCAGATCACCTGCGCCTCCTGAGACGTGTGAGTGCGTGATCTCGAGCCCCCCTGCTTGTTGAGGTAATACATCGTGGTCGTATTGTCAGTCTGTACAAGCAGAGAGTTGGTCCGGAAGGACGGTTGAAAAGCCTTCAGCGCCAAGTGAACAGCCCTGAGTTCCAGGAAATTGATGTGGTACGTGGATTCCGACAGGGACCACTTCCCTTGAATCTGCAGGTCTCCGGAGTGCGCTCCCCAACCCAGGAGATAAGCATCCGTCACGATAGTCTGAGTGGGAATGTCCTTGTGGAAGGGAACCCCTCTGAGGAGATTCTCCGCTGAACACCACCACTTCAGAGACTGAAGTGCATGTAGAGACAGTCGTATCTTGTCGTCCCAAGATCCTCTCCTCTGGTCCCACTGATCTTCCAAGCACTCCTGCAGCGGTCTCATGTGCAGCCGTGCATGCGGTGTCAGGAAGATGCAAGAGGCCATCGATCCCAGCAGAGAAGACACCGTCCTCACTGTCGTGGATGGAGTGGACATGAGAGCCTTAGCCTTCCGAAGGAGTGATAAACGTCGCTCTTCCGAAGGAGACACGCTTGCTGACAGCGTATCGATGGAGGCTCCCAAGTACTGGATGCATTGGACCGGAGTCGGGACAGACTTGGACATGTTGATGTGCAACCCCAGCTTGTTCAAGAGAACGCACGTCTTCTGGAAGTGTGCTTGAGCTTCCGAGAAGGAGGAGGCCTTGATCAACCAATCGTCCAGGTACGGGTAGACAAACACCTTGTTCTTCCTCAGGTGTGCCGCTACCACTGCCATGCACTTCGAGAACGTCCGGGGCGCAGACTTCAGCCCGAACGGAAGTACCGTGTATTGATAGTGATTGGTGCCGACTTGAAATCGCAGGAACTTCCGGTGTTTGTGTGCAATGGGCACATGGAAGTACGCATCCTGTAGGTCTATGGCGCAAAGCCAGTCTCCCCGCTGCAGCGGAGGATAAATCTGATGCAACAACAGCATGCGAAACTTTTCTCTGCGAATCCATTTGTTTGCCTGTCGCAAGTCCAGAATGGGCCTGAACTCGTTCTTGTCCTTCTTGCGGACCAGAAAGAACCGGGAGTACAGACCTCTTCCTCTTTGAGACAGAGGTACGTCTTCTATCGCCCTTTTCCTTAGAAGGATGTCGGCCTCCGCCTGGAGCTCGCGCAGTTGATACTGCGAGCTGACCGGAGGAATCGATGGAGGAGGGCCCGAAGACTATCCATTGCAAACAATATTCAGCACCCACTTGTCCCGAGTAATTTTTCTCCACTCTGCCAGAAAAAATTGAACGCTTCACCCCACCGGAGCGGGTAACGGACGAAGGGGAAGTAACCGCTCAGGGTCGAGGCCCAGCCGGGCCCTTGTTCGCGGTAGAAGACTGCTGTCCACCTCTACCCCTCTGACGTTTCTGGAAGGGTCTTCTGTATTGCTGCTGTTGTTGCTGCTGCTGTTGTTGCCCAGAAGACTGTCCCCTTCCTCTACCCTGCGATCCGAACCGTCGTTGGAACTGGCGGTAGGGTTTCTTTTCTTTGGGCTTCTCCAAGCCCACAGCCGTCAGGGTTTCAGCCTCGGCCTTCATCCTGGCCATTTCGTCATCTGCGTGTTTCCCGAAGAGGGTGTCGCCGGAAAAAGGCAGATTTGCCACTCGCTGTTGCGCTTCAGGCTTGAGCGACGTCAGCCGGAGCCAAGCATGGCGTCTCTGATTGATACCGTGGCAGTATCCATGCGCGGCCAGCAGGGAGATATCCGCCTCGGTGCTGATGGCCTGGTTCGAAACCAGCATCTCTTCCTGGACGATCTCCATGAAGTCCTCTTTCCTGTCGCGCGGGACAAGGTCCGCAAACTGTTCCATGGAATCCTACAGTGCACGGTCGTATCGTCCCAACAACGCCGAGTCACTGCAGGCCTTCATCGTCGTGGAAGACGTCCCACACGCCGTCCGTCCAGCTGAGTCAATCCAGCGGCTCTCCTTATCCGGAGGCACAGTGGAGGACGGGGAGGTAGCATGTAGTTTCCGAGCCGCCGTCACAATCACCGAATCAGGCACTGGGTCCTTCCGCAAGAAGGCCGGGTCCGACTCTGGAGCCCTGTACTTCTTGACGAGCCTGGAGGGAGCAGCTTTCACCACCGCCGGCGTAAGGAAGAGCTGTTCAGCAGGCTCAACCAGTCCTGGCACCAAGGGCAGTAGGGGGCGAGACAGGTGCTTCGTGTGCAAAGTCTTGAAGATCACAGAAGTTGTGGGCGTAGGGGCCGTCACCTTGATCCCCAACTTCGCAGCCCCTCTCAGGAGAACCTCCTGGAACGTGCCAATGTCATCTATCGGAGACACCCTCGTCTCCGGTGAATCCGACAATGTAGGCGAATATGAACGGGTCCCAGAGGCCTAACGGGACCTGGACCTATGCCTCCTATGGCGATGTCTGGATCTCTAGGAGGAACCGTGTCCACTCCTAGATCTATCTCTCCTCCCAGAGCGTGACCTCGACCTCCTGGGTCTGGGACGCTCCGCCGGCTTCCCCTGGCCGGACGTCTTGGGTTGAGGAGGAACCTTCGACTTAGGAGTCTTCTTCGGAGGTGTCGGAAGTCTGGGCATCGACACCGATCTCGGCGGAACCGGAGGAGGAGCACCCGGTACCGGGGCCTGCGGTCCTGACGGAAGAGCAGGTAGAGGAGGTAATGGAGGAGGAGTCGAAGTCCTCGGAGGAGGACCTCCAGGCAAAGGAGTAGTAGGAGGCGGCTTAACAGTCTTCCTCGGGGTATACACCTCTGAGTACACCGTTCCCGGCGAGCCACCATCCTGACCTGACTGAGGGGAGCCCCCCACAGTCCTCGGCCTGTCCTTACGACCCCTGACGTCGACGACCGGTGTTCAGACGTCGACCGTGGTTCCTTAGACGTCAAGCGGCCCTTCGGCGTCGACCGTTCCACACGCTTCGGCGTCGACCGGCTTCTATGCCTAGACGTCGACCCCGACCAGATGGACGATCCACGAAACCTCGACGACGGGCGTTGACTCATCGACGGCGACCTCGACCGCCTCGACGTCGACCTCTTCGATCGTCTCGACGTCGACCTCTTCGATCGCCTCGACGTCGACTTCTTCAGCGCCGGAGACCTCTTCCACCTCGACGGCGACCTCGCCTTCCTCGATGGCGGCCTCGACGAGGATCCCCTCGACGATGACCTCGCCCTCGACGGCGAGCGCCGACGCCGGGTCCTCCGATGTCGTCCACTCGACACCGACGGCGAAGAAATCGACACCGGGTTCGACGGCGGCCTGTGTAAGTCCCTCGACGTCGACGGGCGACGTTTTCTCAACCCAGAGCCCTGGGGAGACTGGGAACTGGCCGTGGACCTTCCTCTCGACGTCGTGGTCAGCGCAACCGACCCAGACTGAGACCTTGGACGTTTGCTGGACTTCCTGCCCCGGGGGAGCCCCCCAGAGGTCTCAGCATGGGCAATAGAAACCCCTCCAGACCCACCTCGAGCCTTCAGTCTTCTTTCTTCAAGTCCCTGAAGTCTGATCTTCCTCCTGTCCTTCAGGGTCCTGCCAGAGAAGCCTCTACAGATCACACACTCCTCTGGGATGTGGGAAAAGGGAAGGCAGAGGATACACACCTCAGGGGGTCTGACTTGGCCTTCTTCCTGGAGCACTCCGGGCATTTGTCAAATAATGCAGGCATTATGGACAACAAAAGAGTGCAGAAAACCAAGAAGAAAGTCACCAAAGTACTTTAAAAGTACACAAAATCGAATTTAGTGAAAAAACACCAACAAAACCCTTGAAAAGGGAGAGCTCAATGCTCCAGGGTCCTGCTTGCAGGAGCCGGAAAAAAGAACTGAAAGTAAGTTGGACCTGCTATGCATTCTGGGATACTGGGAGAAGGTTCTGGAAGATTCTCTTAAAGGCACAGTATCCTGTTCTGAGCCACATAATGGCAGCCTATGGGGCTTGTCTGTCCAGGTTCTTCTCTCTATCATTCCTGAGGGAGTTTGCTGTTAAAGCAAGGGAAATCTGTACAGGCTTTTTGCTGTTTTGTGGATTTTATGGTGGAATTTCTAGTTGAAGTACTGGACAGTGTAGCTTTTTAGGCTGCATTATCTGTCTTTAAATTCTCTCTTAAGTGTCTATGCTTTTCTGCATTTTTTGACACTGTAAGATTATTTTTGATTGCTCCGGGGTCCACGCACATGGGCGGGACTATTCACTAGATTATGACTATACACAGAGATCCCCTACTACAGAATAGGTATACAACCAGAACTTCCACAGCATCAGATTAAATTTAACCTTTGTCCCATTCCTAGTACCTCCACAAAGTGACCAAGTCCCATTCTGCAGAGTGTAAAAAGTAGACAAGGTGATGGAATAGCCTACGTGAAAGGGAATGGAAGCTCTTGTACTTAGTACCAATTTCTCTGGTTAAAAGTTCAGATATGGAGACTTTAAGGACCAGGCATAAAGCTCACCGACGCTCCGGGCAGATGTTATAGCCACGAGAAATGTAATCTTGAGGGTAAGGTGCCGGAGTGGAGAACTGTGCAGGGACTTAAAGGGAGCATACATAGGAAAAGCGAGGACATGGATGAGGGCCCACTGGGGCATAATGAAAGGATAAGTAGGGAAAAATTTTGCAAACCGTTCAGAAACCTATTTACAATAGGTTCTTTGAAGAGGGATAGCTGTTAAGGCAACTGCAGAAAAGGCAACTGCGAAAAGGTGGAGCAGCAGATGTAGTACCCAGTGCAGGACCATGCTTGGCAAGGGAAAGGATGAAAATTACAATCTGAGAAATGGGTGGCAAACGGGGATCAATTTGATTTTTGTACTCCATGCCACAAATGTTCCCCAACGGCAGGTTAAGAGACGCCTGGCTGCCAAGATAACGCTACAGATTTCAGGAGTAAGGTCCAAAGCTTTCAACTGTCGCCGCTCAATCTCCACGAAGGTGGAGCATTGGCAGGTTTGGGTGGAGAACCCTCCCCTGCTGAAACAGAAGATCCTCCGCAAGAGGCAACCTGATCAGAGGACCGATGGCCATGCTCAACAGCTTAATATACCGGACTTTCTGTGCCCCGCCTGTAGTCTCAAGGATGACTTAGCCTGGTCCTTCCATATCTTTTGCAAGAGAGGAATGAACGGAAAGGCGTACAGGAGGCCTAAGCTCCACTCAAGATGAAAAGCGTCTTGGAGCGACAGCCCCCTTGATACCTCTAGAAGGCAGAACTGCTGACATTCTGCGTTCGCGATGATAGCGAACAGATCTAACCAAGGATCTCTCCACTGCTGAAAGACCTTTCACCACCTCCAGATAGAGAGGCCATTTGGCATCTGCAGAGGAGTTTGTCTGCTCTGACATTCAGAGAGCCCATCAGATGTTGAAACACGAGGAAAATGCCCATACAAGGGTCCATGACGCCACCCCGTCCAGTTTATTGCAGTACCACAAGGCGGTGATGTCTGTGAACACCGGCACCTACCTTACTTTGATGGAGGGTAGAACGGCTTTCAATGCCAGCCTGATTCATTGGAACGCCAACAGGTTGATGTGGAGTCCAGATTCCACCGAAGACCAGAGGCCTCTGTACTCCACCTCTCCCAGAAGGTCGCCCCATCCCAGAAGTGATGCACCGGTCACTGCTGTCCGGTCTGGTTGGGAAGGGAGGAGGGCCTGACACTGACCTAATAGCCGTTCGTTCACAACCACTGCAGGACTTTCATAGCTCTCCGAGATCCTGACCATGTTGGAGAGATTCCCTTTATGCTGTGCCCACTCGAACTTCGGGTCCCTCTGCAAAGCAGCATATGCCAATGGGCAAGCGTCACCAGCAGGATGCAGAAGGCCATGAGGCCCAGCATCCACGGTCAGTCTCACCGAAATCCATGATAGAGGCTGAAATATCTGTATCATGGTCAGAATATCCTGTACTCTCCGTTCAGGATAGGCCTGAAACTACACCATGTCCAGAACAGCTCTGATGAAAGGGAGTGTCTGAGAGGGAGTCAGGTGTGACTTTGGCACGATGATTCAGCAAATGAAGGTCTGCCATATTCTGAAGGAGGTAGACGACAGCCTGGTTTGATCCCACCTTCAACAGCCAGTCATCAAGATAGTGGAGGACTAGCACCCCAGATCTCCGTAGATGAGCAGCAACCACCACCATCACTTTGGTGAATACCTTAGGGTTACTGGGGAGGCCAAAAGGGAGTACAGCCAACTGAAAGTGCTTGTACCCACAGTGAACCGCAGGAAAAGTCTGTGGTCAGGCCCGATGGAATGCGGGGGGGAAAAAAAGTCCTGCAAGTTACCGCTACCCTCCAGTCTACTGGGTCCAGGATGCACAGGACCAGAGTGAGCATCCGGAAATAGCAACTACAACCCACTTCTGCCATTGGCACTCTCTCTATGGTTCCTTTGGCCAAAAGAGCCATAACTTCTTTGCGGAGAAGAGAGAGGTGGTCCTCTGTCAGCCTATCCTTAGCGGGTGGCATGAAGGGAGAGGTAGTCTCGAAGAGGAGGGAGTGCCCCCTAAAGACAATCTGCAAAACCCACTTTTCCGATGTTATGGTCCACCAGGGGGGCAGGTGTAGGCTTATCCTGCTGCCTACTGAGTGCCCGGGATGGTAAAAGGACGGATTAGGAAGGTTTGGATGCTGCAGCTGCTGGGTGGATGATGGACTAATCGACCGCTGGCTGCCCGACCCACAGGCCATTAGGTACTACGTCCTTGTCCACACAGAGGCTGGGAAACTTGTGCGCCTCAGTGGCTTGAAAGGGGAAGGGTTCTTTGAGAGAGCTCAAAGCTCCTTCTGTGGCACAAAAGGAGCGACAGATTGGGGGATGATGAGGGACCATGGAAAAGCCCAAGGACCTGGCCACGGCCCTGTCCTTAAAGCACTCCGGAAGAGACAGAAGCCATCAAAGGGCATGTCAATACGTGATGTTTTGGCAATCCAAGAAAAGCTAGTAGTCTTCAGCCATGCGTGGCGTCGCATGGCCACTGCGGACAAAACCATTCTGCCCAGTGAGTTGGTGGTGTCTAGTGCACATTTAATGGTGAACTTAGCTGCATCCCTCCCATCAGCAACAGCCTTGGAAAGGACTGCCCGGTCGTCCTCCAAAACAGTTGGCAGCACCTGCGCAACAGTTTCACACAGAGTGTGGGAATAGCAGCCCAAAAAGCATGCAGTATTCACCAACTGCATTGCCAGGCTGTGAGCGAAAACATTTTCTTAACTCAGTAGTCCAGCCTCTTTGATTATGGATCCAGCGGTGCAGTTGGGAATGTGCCAGGATTTACGTGGGTAGTGGAGGCTTAAAACAGCAATATCACTGGGCTAGGATGGTCTATGAGGAATTTAGGGTCCACTGAAGCGGGAGGTGACTCCAGTCTATTGTCCTGTTCACAGGAGCCCCTATGTTGGGCTTGGACCAGGTCCCAAGCAGGACATCAGTAAGAGCTTTGTTAAACACAAGAAGTCATTCTGAAGGGGACACTCCCGGCTTAAGCACTTCCGTTAAGACGTTAATCTGGACTATCACCAGTGGGTGTGCCGGTGGCGCGCCAAAGGCAAGCCCGTCTGCGCCCGGCCCGCGTCCAGCGCCAGCCATGCTGCCCAACTACAAACAGATAGTACTTACCAGGGAGCAAATACTTGCACTTAGGTTTAAAGGTTGTTCTAATCCCACCCAGAGGGATCACGCTGCATGGATCTGCAATCATGGCGTCCATGACCCCTACTGTAACAACTGCACCTTTAACCTTAATGATTAGAGAGGCACAAGATGCAAATTACTGGAAACAATTACTTCCCCTAAATCAGCTACGAACATCAGAGCATGCTGAAGAACACTCCCTAAGCATGCCAATGACCTATGGCTGCTTTTAGAAATTAAAACCTGGGATATGATTTTTCTAACTGAAACATGGCTCAGAGATAGCACTACACCAGCTGTCTACCTAGCCATCCCCGAGGACTATAAAATAGTGCCGGAAAACAGATGGGAATAGACCGGGAGGTGGCCTATCCGTCATTGTCAAAAAGGAGTGGGAAATTTCACACATAAAACTAGTAACCAAAGATGTGCTGGAAGCCATCTCCTTTAAGGTTACTATCACCCCCACACTCAGCATAGCAGGAATGCTAATCTATAGACCTCCTGGCTCAAAACCCAGCGAGTTATGGATCATATGCGACCTAATAGCTAACCACTCGCTGAAGTACACAAATTACCTGGTCTTAGGGGACTTTAACATTCATATAGACAAGGTACACTGTTCCCTAGCGTCCCAACTGATCGATTCCCTTAAAGGTATAAATCTTAATCAAATGATTACAACACCTACACATATAGCTGGACATGTTTTAGATCTTGTTTTTACAAATATCTCTACCCTTGTGGCCGAGAAACCCATCCCTGTGACATGGTCAGACCACTATTTGGTCCCATTCAATCTTAGCTTCACTACCAGCCTAGACAGTAGGGATAATAAACATGAGATTCGAAGAAATTGGCGGAAAATCACCCCAGAAACTATTGGCCCTATACTTCAGAATACCTCATGTTTTTTCGGGTGAACCGGATAGTGATGCAATAACTTTTAATCATTGGGTCACTACCGCCTTGGATACTATTGCACCCCTGAAAGAAATGAAATCAGCCAGGCTTAAACCCTCCGCACCCTGGTTTATGCAGGATCTCCAACTAGAAAAAAGCTGTTGCAAAAGACTTGAGCGAATATGGCGAAAATCTTATAGCATGGATGCAAAAAACATCTACAGGAAGGCAGTGAATACATTCCATAAACTAAAACACAGCCATAAAAGATTACTTTGCTAGCGAACATAAAGCATCCAAAAACTCCACATCAGAAGTTTTTAAAATTGTCTAAAGCTTCATGAAGCCAGAGGCCTTGAAAAGTAATATAACTCCATCGGAAACTCTTTGTGAGAACTTAGCGAGTTTTTTCCTCTTGTACTGAGAGTGAGAGCCCAGTTACACCTCGGTCCCCACACAAAAAAACATGGACAGACTTTGGCCCTTTCAGTTTGGAAGACTCGCTTAAACTACTGCTAAAAACTAAGTCTGGCTTCCCCCCTGGATCCCCTCCCGGACAGATTTTTCAGAACATTAGCATATCTGATTAATCCCTAATTAAATGAACTTTGGAATGCCTCACTTAATACTGGTACTTATCCATCTGTATGGAAAACAGCCTTCATACAACCCATCCTAAAAAAAGAAAATGTGGATCAGACCATTTAAAAAATTGTAAGACCTATTTCCCTTCTACCAGCCCCGGCTAACGTTCTCGAGAAGGAGGTTTCAAAAACAGCTGTCTACCGTTTTAGAATCTAACAAATTATTGCATGACACACAATCTGGATTTTGCGCTAGCTACAGCAATGTAACAGCTCTACTGGAAGTCACCGAATCCATCCGAGAGTCCCTTGACAAAGGCTGCTGTGCAATGTTGGTGCTGCTTGACCTGTCAGCAGCATTTGACACGGTCTCACATAAGATCCTGCTTGACAGGTTCAGGCATTTAGGGATCTCTGGGACCGTGCTGGCCTGGTTCCAATCCTTCCTTGAAGGAAGAGTCCAGAAAATACGACGACAGCCTTTTGTTTCATCACCTCGCCCCCTAATATGTGGAGTCCCTCAGGGCTCGGCCCTTAGCCCTACGCTTTTTAATGTCTATCTTGCACCACTGGCCCCACTCATTGAACATTACGATGTTAGTGTCATCTCATATGCTGATGACACTCAGCTGATGTTTTCCTTCAAGGATCATTCGGAAGCAGCCTTCACTAAATTTCGTGACTGCTTGGCTGATGTATCCACCTGGATGACCAGAAACGGTCTACGGCTTAATGCCGAAAAGAGCGATGTTCTAACCAACCATCACCCCCTCGATCAGACCTCTGGTGGCCGTCTGTACTCAATCCAGCTCCCTGTCCTGTCCCAACAGCAAGAAATCTGGGCTTTAAAATCAACAAGACTGTCATGTAAAACCCAGATAGCTCAGGTTTCTTCTACATGCTTTTGGAAACTAAAAGCCTTGCGTAAATTTCTTCACCTGCTTCCAGTCGAATGTAGAAAAACGATTGTTCACGCACTAGTGACATCCCAATTGGACTACACTAATAGTCTATATCTAGGACTGCCAGCCTACATATACAGAAAGCTGCAGACAATACAGAATGCAGCCGCGATGCTTATTAAAAACATTCCTTTAAGACATCACATTTCGCCACATCTGCGTATCCTTCACTGGCTTCCAGTAAGCAAACGTACTGAATTTAAGGCACTCATTCTTACTTACAGAGCAATAAAAAGGTACTGCCCAACACTATTTAAGAAAACGCATTAAAAAACTAAGACACACAAGAAACTTAAGGTCAAACTACCAAGAACTTCTTGTTATCCCCCGCTTTTCCAAAGCCAGACTGGGTCGATGGTCTTTTGCAGTCAAAGCAGCCTCCCTGAGGAATTATTTACCGCTCAAATCAAATTGGCACCATCCGAACCCAATTTCCGTAAGTTAGTGAAGACGTGGCTCTTCAGTCAACCGTAGTTCTCACGGGCCCACCACGATGACCTACATTTCTTTTTTCTCTGCACAGCGCTGGGACACTCCAGTTGGGGATAGCCATGCGCTATATAAGATGCATAATAATAATATTTTGTGGTGGATATTCCTCAGGGTGTAGCGACCCCTCCCGTTCCTCCTCAAGTCCTAGCAAATAGGAATAAGGCTAGGGCTATGGCTCCTCGCCTGGACAGTATGGCTCTAGTCACCAGAGTCAGGCAACGCCCCTCCAGCTCCAAGTAGGGGATATAAATGGGGATGGTACGCGCCAGCCTCTGGACCAGCACCATGGAAGGTCGACATGGCAATACCTGCGCCCGTTCAATTTGTGGATCCCTTGGGAATGACTGACTCTGGCCCTGGAGACTTGGATCCATTTGGGGCCCTCCCAAACCAGAGGCCGGAAGGCTCACCGGATGGAACGGGCAATCCAAATAGGAGGTTCATAGCTTCAGAAAATTCTTTCAAATGGGTAGGGGATAATCCGGCTTCCGTTAAGTCAAGTAGGCGCAGAGCTGGTCCAGACGCTGGCTCAACCACAGAGCAAGGCCTCGAGTGACGCTTCTTCGTCTCAGACGAGGTGAAGTCAAAGCACACTGACTTATTCTTTTTCTTCTTGTAGCGGGACTTGCCTAAATGGCCAAACGACGGAGTGTGACAAGGATTTTGGGCTCTTCATCAGCTCCTGGGACCTTCCTCTCGAGTGGGTTCGGGATCACCACAGCGTCTCACAACAAGCTTGAGGGAGGGCTCACTCAAGGCCTTTGGGTGCATGGCGTGGCAATCAGAGCAAGCCTTCAGGTCATGGTCACGTTTCAGGCACCAAAGGCAAACAATGTGCGGGCCAGTCACGGACATCAAAGGGGGACAGGTGCCACAGAGATTGAAGCCTGCCTTCTTAGAGGACATTCCCGCCACAACAGGTGAAAAAAACTTCAAAACACAACAACAAAACATAGAAAAAAAAGGTAGTACAAAATTGAGTAAATGTTAGCTCTTCTCGATCTTCACTGACTGGCAAGGGGAAAAAAAAAAGTAAGTCAGCGTGCGGAGGTGGTGCCATATAGCTACCGCGCACGTCACTTCAGGAGCAGACGCCACGCAAAGCCGAACAACCCCACCTTCTGGCACACAGGGGTACTGCTCAAGAACATTTTCCAGATCCAGTCTGAAGCCAGGGGATAATTATATGGTATGGGGTCTGTGGCTAGAAATCTATTAAATTGTCCATGCAGTAGTGCTTCAGAAATGTGTGCAGGGAAGCACATGTTGCTGTCTGGGAAATATCCAGGGCAGGAACTCCATGACCTATAGAAGTGGTTGCAGCGTTGGCACGGGTAGAATGAGCTTGCAAGCCTTCCGGAGGTTGCTTTTTAGCCAGTGTACAGCAGATCTCGATGCCATAAGCACATCTCGATGCAGAGCACTATCCTTCGTGATATGGTCCATTTCAGTCATGCCTTCACTTTCCACTGACCTATCTCACAAACAGCTGACCATCTACCTGGAACTCTTGATCGGTCAAGGTAGTATGACAATGCCCTTATTGGGTCCAGCCAATGGACTGTCTTCTTCTTTAGAAGGGTGAAGTGGCGTGTAAAAGGTAGGCAGAGTGATGGATTCACTTACATGAAAAGGGAGTTACCACTTGCGGTAAAAAGGATGCTCCAGTCCAAAGGACCAGCTTGTCAGGGTAGATGCTGAGGTACAGATGATGTGCCAATAGTACGTGTAACTACATTGTCGCTACTAAGGAGGACATTTTTGTGGTGAGAAGCCCGAGCCGACAGTTGTGTATTGGCTCAAAGGGAGCGCACACAAAAAATAAGGTTGCGGTTCCACTGCAGCATGATGAAAGGTGCCGGTGGGAACATACGCTGGAGACCTTTCAGAAACCTATGTACAATACGGAATTTTAAAAATAGTTGACAGATCTGGCAACCGCCGAGATGGCAGAAAGATAACCTTTTAAAGGGCCCATAGCACAGCCCTGCTGGGCTACGGTAAGAGTAAATAAAACATCATGGGAAATGGGTGTAGATAAAGGGTCAACAGGTTTATCTATACACCATGCCATGAACTAGCTCCCAACTGCAAACATATACCATCTTGGTGGAGGGATGCCTGGCAGCCAAGATAAAATTGCAGACTTCAGAGGGAAGGCCGAAAATTGTCAACTGTCACTGCTCTATCATCACACATGAAGGCGAAACGTTCTCAGGTTTGGGTGAAGAACCCTGCCCAGCTGCTGCAAAAGAAGATCCTCCCAGAGACAGTCTGATCTGAGGACCAGTGCTCATGCTCAACAGCTCAGTATAACAGACTCTCCGTACCCAATCCAGAGCCACAAGAATGACTTGGGCCCAGTGATTCAGATTTTCTTGAGTAATCTGGGCAGGAGTGGCATTAGCGCAAAGGCGTCCAGTCGAAACAAAGTGTCTCCAAGCAGGAGCAGCCTTAGAAACTCCAACTCGCAAAACTACAGATATTGCATGTTCTCAGCGGTAGCAAGCAGATGTGACCACGGTTCTTTTGGAAGAGATATTGTGCCACTTCCAGATGGAGATTCCATTCGTCATCTGCTATGCATCGATGATGGAGTTCGCCCGCCAGGTGTTGAACCACTAAGGATATGCCCTAGCATTCCTGGCAAGTTCAGAGGCACAAAGCCTCTTGACAAAGGACATGACTCATACCGCCCTGTTAGTTGCAATACCATATGGCAATGTGTTTCCCGTGAACACTGTACCTGTCTTCCCTGATTGAATGAACCAAGAAAGGATATCAATGCCAATTAGATCACCCAAAGCTCCAAAAGACTAATGTGGGGCCGGGATTCAGCCGGAGACCAGAGTCGACTGACCATCATCTCTCACAAATGGCCATCCTGGCCTAAGAGTGACGCATCTGTCACTACAGTCAGCTCTGGAAGGGAGAGGAAGGGCCACTGACCCAATCGCAATTCGTTAACTGACCTAATTTGTTAGCCCACACCCGCAGGACTTTGGCAGTTCCCTCCGTGATCTGGACTATGTCAGAGATTCCCCAGTTGTTGCGCCCACTGGAAAGTCAGGTCCCACTGCCCACTGGAAAGTCAGGTCCCACTGCTGAATCCATACATGCCAACAGACATGTGTCACTAGCAAGAATTCAGGAGGCCATGAAGCCCAGCAGTCTCTGAGTCAGTCTCATGCAAATCCAGGATAGAGACAGATTCATTTGTATAGTAGCCTGAATATTCTGGGCTCCCAACACTGGAAGAGATGCCTGAAACTGCACCGGAATAGCTCAGATGAATGTGAGTGAGAGAGGGGGAGTCTGATGTGACTTGGGCACGTTGACAGTAAGCCCCAGAGAGTGTGGAAGGTTTGTCGTTGTCATGGAGGTGGGAGATGACTGCATGTGGTGTGCTCGGCTTCAACAGCCAATCGTCAAAGTTGGGGAAACACTGAAATACCAAACTTCTGGAGGTGAGCCGCGACTACTACCAACACTTTTGTGAACACCTGAGGGGGTTGGAAAGGCCTAAAGGGAGCACAGCAAACAAAGTGCTCTCTGAAGCCTGTGACCAGCTGGTAACGCATGTGGGCAGGAGGGGGGGGGGGGGGGGGGGGGGGGGGAAATATGCGTCCTGCATGCCCAGCAATACCATTCAGTCACCTGGGTTCAGGGTAGAAAGGACTGCGCAAGTATATTTAATTGCTCCTTTTACAGGAAAAGATTGATAAGGCGCAGGTCTAGAATAGGACGATGGCCTCAGTCCTTCATGGGCACCAAAGAGTAGCATACTAGCAATCACGATATATTTATGATGCCAGCACTTAGAGGAGTAGCAGCCCAAGAGGTACAATGTGATCACCAACCGCAGTGCTAGGTTGACAGAAAGTGCGCACCCTCTTCCCAAAGGTATCCAGACTTTTGGGTTCACTATCTGATGAAGGGTAGGGAATGCACCAGAGTTGATTTTGGAGGTGGGGGATTGGACCACCAAGCTCTCTGGGGTGGGGTTCTGGATGAGGAAACCAGAATCAACTGGGCCGGGCAAAAGAGGTGGGCAATTGTCGTATGCACAGGAGCTCATGTGCAGGGCATGGACCAGGCCCCAAGCGGAACGCGGGCAAAGGCTTCACTGAATGGGAGTAATTGTTCATTTGGGGGACACTCCTGGCTGATCCACCTCCAATGAAGGCATTTGTCTTGATTGCCACTGAAGGTAGCATAAGGTCCAGGACCTCAGCCATCATCCACACCAACATTGAGACACCCTACTCCATAGCCACGATAGGGGAAGAGGTCAGGGCAGTGTCTGGAGAGGTGTCCAGTCCACTGGCATCCACTAGATCCTCATACCAGTTGTCCTCTGTAACTTCTAATGTCTGATATTCCAAAGGGTCCGCAGGCCCCCTCCAAATCACCATCCAATTCAGACCGGTCGTATGAATACGACAGCCTCCAATATGTGGAGTCTGCTTCTGGTTGGAGACGGAATTGATGACACCCGTCCGGCTCCGTATCAGTCTGGAATTATGGGAGCGGTGCCACCACTGGGTGTGTAGCGAGTGTGTACTGGAGCAGGCATAGGGAAAGGTCAAGGTTGCTCAACCAGTGTGGCTCCATATCTGTCAATGGATCCTTGGGGCACAACTGGCACCAAAGGAAAACCCACCAGCTCAAGAACAGTAGGGGCCCTTACCGCACCCGTTGGGCACTAGGGTGCTCCAGAGGGGTCAGGCTCCCCAAAACTGAGGTGCACAGCCTTAAAATTCTTTACATTGTGTGAGGGTCGCTCCGGCGACTGGAAATTCAGGAAGCGCGCTACATACCGATGAGGATCTCAAGGCACTGGGGAGAGGGGGGGGGGCTGCTACTGATACAAGAGCCAGGTCTTGAGAAGGCGTCTGAAGGCCAGGAGGTCTTGGGTCTGCCGTAGGTTGGTGGGGAGGGTGTTCCAGGTCTTGGCAGCGAGGTGGGAGAAGGATCTGCCGCCGGCGGTTGTTCTTCAGATGCGCGGCACTGTAGAGAGGGCGATCCCGGCGGAACTTGCGGGTAGGGGCGTAGAAGCGGAGTCGTTTGATGAGGTACGCTGGCCCGGCATTGTGGAGGGCCTTGTGTGCGTGGATGAGGAGCTTGAAGGTTATCCTCTAGTTAACGGGAAGCCAGTGTAGGTCTCTCAGGAGGGGTGTGATGTGGCTGCGGCGGGGGATGTCAAGGATCAGTCGTGCCGAGGCGTTCTGGATGCGTTGCAGCTTGTTTGATGTTCCTGCGTAGAGGGCATTTCCGTAGTTCAGCCTACTGGAGACAAGGGCCTGGGTTACTGTTCCTCGTTTCGGTGGGGATCCACTTGAAGATCCTGCGGAGCATCCTTAGGGTGTTGAAGCAGGATGAGGAGCTCTAATCTTGGTCATCATAGCCTTTAGAGGATCCAAGATAACTATCCATGCTCACAACTTGTTACACACTAATTTGCAAAGTATACTCAGCTTATTAAATCCATCCTGGTGCAGCAACAACAGTCCACTCCTATCTGTTGGGAAACATGCACTGGAATTACCTTCCAAGTGAGCTGCGTTGAACTAAAATACTAAACTCACTAAACCCTCAAGGTGCATCTCTTCTCAAAGGAACAATCATAACAATACACAGTCAGCTATACTCCCAATACTACAAAGGTCATACTTTAAATATATATCGGGGGACGTTTTCTGGAGTCCCAGGGCAAACAGGGGTTACTGGGCGTTTACCAATTGTGTCCTGGGTCTTAACCTTGCTATTGATCACAACTCTGGCGATTAAGTACACCCATTCAGCACTTGACCCTCAAGGTAGCGAATTCACACAGCCCAAAGCTTCCTCAGGGGGGTGGTGTGGGTTTAAAGACTCAAAACTCAGCAAAATAACCAATGCAAGTTTATACGCGATTCAGTGTCAAGCCTCTGCTTGGCTTTGAAAAAGTTAATAAATGAAACACAACGACGAAATAAGTTACATAATGTCAGAAAATAATATTATACTATGTTCTTCCAGTACCTGCGGTAACCAGCTTTCTTCCTCCCCCACCAAGTTCCCAGGCTTGTACTTGGCAGGTGCTCCAACTGCTGAGACTCAAGGTTATTTAAAACTACATGTGCAGGGCAATTTTTTAAAATGAAACAAACCAAGTTTTAAATGAATCTGGGGTATTTCCTAAAGTTATCTAGACCACATGAAATCTTTTATACAGCTTTTCAGCAAAAATTCCCAAATGTCTCATTCTTCTAGTATAGCTCATAGCTATGTGCTTTCTGTAGCATGGTGATTGAGAGCTGCCTTAATGGCAATCCAGCAGAAGCATGACATAGTAAGGTGGTAGTTTAAATCACATCAACAACCACATGTTTTCCATTTGCAAGAGTTAGCTGTATCTGTTGAAGCCACCCTGAAAACTCAGTTACCATCATAATGCGTTAACTGAAGTTGTGACAGAGAATTCTTGCTGAATGTCTATCCAGGTAGCATCATAATGCCTTACCGAACAAGGAATATCTAGTGCATCAGGCCATAGATAAGGTCAGCTTGCCCAGCAGGTAAGGGAAAAGGGGAATAGAAGGAGATTATCTGCTTAATCAAGCTAGTGCCATTATTTAAAATGTGGGTTCTCGTTTTCGGGAAAAAATGTGGTAAGAAGTCTATAATCCAAGGGCAATGTATTCCCAAATCGGAGTGATCACTGAGAATCTTTACTAGCCTCTACACTTAAATTTGGACATTGTAACTTGAAGAGCCAAGTTACTGGATCTCAAACTCTGCATAGGAGGGAATCGCTGATTTGGTTTAAAGGAGGTACAGTGGAGAAAGGTCATGCCTGCACTCGTATCAGGCAAAGTAACTGTTTTGGAAAGTGGAAGCTAGTGTAGATGTCTGCTTCTATGTTGAACATGCACGAACATCTTGATATTCAGACTTGGTCAAACAGACAAAATCTGACCTTAGAGTTTGTCAGTAAAAATACAATTTAGCGTTGATCAAACTGCCACTGTCCATATTTTGAGGAGCATGCATATCAGTTCTCATAAGTGAAAGAGAATCCCATCACCATCTCAAAGTAGGATTAAACGTAAACTCAAAATCCCATTGTACTCCTAGGTTGCATAGTACTCTGGCATACAGGTTCTAATTCCCGATGAGGAATTCCTTTAGATGAGTAACTGGTGGAGATTTAGTAATAAAAAATCCAATTTTTTGGTTTAATTTTAGTTTGCTACAGCTCTTCTAAGGCGCCACATCCAAGGCCCTAGCCACATACAGGTGTTAAGAGAGCAACTGATCGGTACCATCTCTGCTTGTTATTGGGTAAACGCAGATGTGGCAACAGTTACATCCAGTCAGTTTTAACAATGATCAGATGACTAGGTTAAGAGTCAGGACAACAGGCAGCCCTTCAGGATCCCAAAATCTCCTGAGGTAGATGTGACAGCCACTTCTTCCTCCTTTCAAGTAAAGAGTGGAACCGCTTAAGTGCTGAATATGGAACTAGGGCTACAATTTCAATGCACCAAGTAAACGTCTACAGAAAATGTGGAAACACCTTTTGTGCTGAAACTAGATCAAATAATAATCTTTGCCATTTATCTGCTTCAGCCACATCATCCAATACATCAAAGACCTTGCCAGTTGTAAGGTTATAAGGTATACGTAAGAGCATTCAACCTTTTAAGTGTGAATGTTAGCTGTGATTTGACAACTACGGGAGATGCCTTTTGAGGGACTACTTTTTGTTCCGCCACAACATGGGTTCTGTCGTGCATTCTGTAAAGTGACCAGGGACTTGAGAGTCTGCATCTTTGACACTGGATATACACCTATTCATGAAGGGGAGCCTGAAACAACGTCGTGCACATTTTGCTAATAACCTAATGCAGTTTGCATTAACACTTGTATGCAATGGGTCTTGAGTGATGTTAAGTTCAAGCTATGTGTAAAAGCCCTCAAAACATTAGACATGGAGGGCTGTAAAGGTGTTTTTTAAACTTTACTGACATGCACAACTCCTGGAAAAGCTGGATTCATAAACAGCGGTGTTTAATTATGTGAGGAAAATAATTTCAAAAGGGGGGTGGTGATGGACAGAGTATCTGAGTTAATCAGAACACTCCTACCCAGTCAAGAGATCAGGGCTTGATCCATCACCGTTTTTTAGCTCACTGCACCATCCCAGTTCAGAACCTGGCTATATGCAAATTAGTCTGTCCCTGGCCCAGTGCATCATGGGAACAGGGCAGACCAAACTACCAAGCCAATTCTTCACTGGAAAGGAAACAAGCTTCCGGGGACCGGTTTCTGGCATTACAGCCGTCTTCGGCCCGGCTTGCTTGAATCCTGATGGTGCAGTGAGCAAGGGACTCATGTCTGAGCATACCCTTCCACACTCATGGTGGCCAAAATAATTTCAAAAAGGGGGTGGTGATGGACAGAGTATCTGAGTTAATCAGAACACTCCTACCCAGTCAAGAGATCAGGGCTTGATCCATCACCGTTTTTTAGCTCACTGCACCATCCCAGTTCAGAACCTGGCTATATGCAAATTAGTCTGTCCCTGGCCCAGTGCATCATGGGAACAGGGCAGACCAAACTACCAAGCCAATTCTTCACTGGAAAGGAAACAAGCTTCCGGGGACCGGTTTCTGGCATTACAGCCGTCTTCGGCCCGGCTTGCTTGAATCCTGATGGTGCAGTGAGCAAGGGACTCGTGTCTGAGCATACCCTTCCACACTCATGGTGGCCAAAATAATTTCAAAAAGGGGGTGGTGATGGACAGAGTATCTGAGTTAATCAGAACACTCCTACCCAGTCAAGAGATCAGGGCTTGATCCATCACCGTTTTTTAGCTCACTGCACCATCCCAGTTCAGAACCTGGCTATATGCAAATTAGTCTGTCCCTGGCCCAGTGCATCATGGGAACAGGGCAGACCAAACTACCAAGCCAATTCTTCACTGGAAAGGAAACAAGCTTCCGGGGACCAGTTTCTGGCATTACAGCCGTCTTCGGCCCGGCTTGCTTGAATCCTGATGGTGCAGTGAGCAAGGGACTCATGTCTGAGCATACCCTTCCTACGGTGTTGGATCTAGCCCTGATCTCTTGACTGGGTGAGAGTACTCTGCTTAATTCAGAGACTCTGTCCATCACCACCCCTTGTTGTAAATAATTATGTGAGGAGGCATGAATTAAACAACTATCCTTACAGGAATATACATGTATTCCTTGTTTCCATACATAGGCAACTACTGGTGCTAGAACACTTAAAGGGACTCCTCAGTGCAACCTAAGTCCAAAGAGAAAAACAGTACAATTCTAGGCTTTTCTCCCAGCATGAGCTCTAAATACCTGGAATGCTTCATATAGACAAAGATCTTAAATTAGGTCCCCTAGAAATCCAACAAGCAAAGGAAATAACTTGCACTTTGATTTAAAATAATGTCCACTAAAACTGCTATTCTGAACTACTGCTTCTATGTATGAGGAGTTACTTACATGTTCCTGTTTGACCTTAGTAATGGCACTTACTGGAAACTGTAGATGGTCAGGCTAGTTTGTGTTGTGATCCCCTTGTTTGGCATCCACTTTTCAGTTTATAAACCTTAACCCTTGCGGTCCCTCTTTTTGTAGATTTGAGCATACCTACAGGATGTCTCTGGGTACAGACATAGAAACCAAGGCAGTGACTAGTACTTTAATTCCTCAAACTCCCCAAACTATCATCCTGTTTCACATGCACTTTCTCTTGTAACTATCACATTTACTGACTTGTGAGCATGCTGTCCACACCAATGGCAAATCCACACAAGTAGAGGTAATGTGAAACACCTGGGCCTAAAGTCAGCACTCCTTGTAGATTACTTGTTGTTCAAATTACAAAATCTTTAGCATGCCAGGTCAAGTGAACCCATACTTGTGTCTACCAGAAAAAAAGTTACAATTGTTTAGCTTCCCCTTCCTACAATTCCATATGTTACCTAGCTAGAAGTAATATGGAGCTTGTAGCTAAATAATTGAGTAGTGTTGGCAATTTTCTTTCCTTATGCAGCAGGCACGTCACCAAGAACTTTCAAGTTGTCACTTCCTTAGAATGCTTCACAAGTAGTACACTGCATAGCATGATCTGTGGGTTCATATTGTGACCAGGTATACAGGGCCAAACCAGTAATTCTAGATTTTAATAAGTGCTAGTCCCTTCCTCCAGATAACCTGGGGCAGTACTGGAGTAGGCAACACATCTCTATGTCTCCAATTTAATTTCAAAGTGAACAGAAACCACTGTTCATCAACATCTATAAATAATCAAACTCAATATTTAGTCCATGCATTAGTACAATGTACAAGACAATGCCCTTAAAAGCAGGAGTTCGGTCGTACACAAATTGGCACCCGATTGGGTGCAGGGTAAAAATCCATTTATCAGAATTCCTGGAGCAGTGGGCCATGTTGCTTTTCAAATTCTAGAGTATTTGACTCCTCCGCTTCATAATTATACTTGACAAGCTTTTTTTCTTTCAGACAATGGAGGATCTGTTCTCTTATGGACTTTAAGGGACCTTAGCAGATACAGTTTTAATGTTTTTCCAAAATTACCCTGATGAAAGGTATGGATTGTTACAATGTAAAAAATATTCACTTGTGATGTGGAGGTCAACCCTTGAATGAACAAGGGTTTCATGGAAACCTAACTTTTTTCCTGCTCCTCTATAGCTTTTCCCCCCCATTTCCTCTTCTTTAATCCCCGTTTATGCTCAAATGTCTGCCCTGCCTTATGTTTGTTTTCCCACCTTCTTCTATAGAATGCCACTTACAGGTGACCAAAGATAAGACAGTAGGCGATGTCAAAACAGGCCATGACATACTTCCAGGAGATGGCACCTACATGTACATAGTGATGTACAAGAAAACAAAATGGATTTAAACTAGAAGCTCTCGTGAGGAGGACATACACCAGACAAGGTAAAAGCATCAAAGACAACGCTCAATGTCCATATCGAAAGGACAGCCAGGACTCAATATGTCCTTGGTGACTAATGAGGAAGCACGGATGTCAAGGAGACATGACTTAATACATTGCGTTAGCTCTCTGAGGCAGATTCGAAAGAATGCTTCATTAAAAAGTAGGAATTGGATGACATCAAGGGAACCGTGGCTTTTGCGGACTTATGATGTTTCCACCCCAACCTCACCATGAGTCCAAACAACCCACCTCCTCTATCTCTCTCAAACATGAAACAACCCCTTGTCCACAAAGGCACCAACTAAACATTTAACTTTTCATTTTGCCTGTAGAATCTGGAACATGGACCTTACAGCATGGAACACTGACTTGTCTTCACCTCCCACTAAACTGCAAGGCTGTAATGATCAAAAATATTGCAACTACAGCAGCTCTTCACACAGACCATGCAATCTTACTACGCAGTACTAACTTAAGTGAGGAGTGGACCTGTTATTCAGTAAGTCACTACACCCAATACAAAATCAGACACCTGAACTCTCAAACATTATCACCAGTCACTGATCACACTGTAGCTGTTCAATGCCCACCTGGAATATACAGTTTGTGGAGTTTATGTTCGTTCTCCTGGAATCACCATTACTAAGTCCATTCCTTGGGAGCTCAACCTAAACAATCTCCAGCAAATTACCATGTGTTTTCCACCTTCCCTCCAATCACTTACTACTTTACAAACAAGTCACCACCCGCACAAACCAGTATTTCCCAGATCTCAACAAGTAACTTCATATCCTGCCCGAAGATCAAACCATCCTCCTAAGTCAAGAATTTCATTTGGGTCAGTCAGGAACGCTCTTCCCTGAGTGGCTGCGAACAAGACCATAATCACTCCACAGAAGGACTCCCTAGACACCATTCCAGTAACAAACCAGCTTTGAGCAACTCCTCGAATCTACCTAATTTGACCAGATAATGAACTATACTCTTGCATTAATCTCTCTGGACACGTTCAGTCCCAACTGTGCCATACCCCCCCATCGCTAGATCAGTGTCACTACTGACTCAATGAGACCTTAAACGCTAGCAACTTATATTGTGGGTTGAGCAAAACCAGTAGCACAAAGGACCCAGGTGGCTGGATCTCATCCCTGCATATTATAAAATCTAAATAATGAAACCATTCTTGCTACCCTCTATTTTACCTAAATTCCTGACATCTCTCCAATTCAGAACTCCTCTCTGTTTTCCCACCAACCCCAAATAACCTGCAGAGTTAATGCCTATATTTAAACCTGTAATTTCATTCTGTGCCTAAATGAGGCCACCAAACTAGTAAACTCTTGGCCTTGACCTTCCAAGTTGTGTCTGACCTTAATTCTTCAGAACCAACAAAGCCTCCCTAAGTATTGCTGAAATAACAAAATAGTCTTCAATCCACAATGTTGTACACAACATGCACAACACATCTTTTTATAAATCCACAACATCTACAGTGTGTTGTGGATTGAATGAGTTTGTTATTACAGAAATACCATGGGGTGTTTTGTTGATTCAGAAAAATAAGGTAAGACAAGAAGTGGAAAAGTCAAGGCCAATAGTTCACTAGTTTGCTGAAATAATATCAAAGCATTCAATCCACAGCATTTAGTAGATTGAAAAAATATTGGGGGGTTTTCAGCAATACCTATGGGGGCAATATTGTTGTTTCTTGTTTATTAACCGTGCCCCATTGGTTGGAGGGGTGCTCTGTTTTGGTTAATTGACCTTATTCTATAACCATGCCCTTACTACCAGGCCCTTATCCATAAAATTTCCTGTTTAATAAAAAATAAAAAGTGACTAACGAATCCTCCAACCTCTCCAGCTACCATGGTCTCGCAACTTCCTTCTAAATAATAAATACCTGAAACATTTAAGTCAACACCCTTGCATGCTTTCTCACCAGAATCAGCCCAGTACTTTCAATGGGGAGCCTGAGCTGTTCAGTTTACAGGAACTTTATTACCCCTGTCAATCTCCACCACTATCTTTCATCTATATTCCCTAGACCCCACCACAATGCTCCATAGCGTTAATCACTCCACATTAAAAATTCTAGGAGTTACTGTCTCAGCCTTTGTCCACCTCTCATACCCTGACAGTCTGTTCAGGGTTTCAAGTTCCATATCAAATCCCTATCTTCTGCCGCTCGCCCCCACAAGGCTCAGTTCTAGGGTAAATCTTAAGTTCACTCTACAGCACCTAGGTGACAGGATCGTTTTGGATTCTCCTGTCACCTGTGTGGATGAAATGCAAACCTTTCTTTTTCAACCCTTCACTGCTCAACTTCTTTAAAACCTCTGATTGCCCAACAGCCATCCACAGCAAGATTTGATTTTTTTGCTATGCTGAATTCTTAAGAAAAACTATTTTCCTGTCACCTCTGCACCTACATTCCTAACAGATACGGAGACCACAAGGCCATGTGGTGTGACTCGCATGTAAATGCCATGGCAACCAGGTATTCACCGTAACAGCCAAATCACTGACAATCACACTCGTCTTAAGCAGGCAACTACTGCAATACTCTGTGCATCTATTTCTCCCCACTTGACAAACTTCTCAACCTTCCCAAATGAGACAGGTGCAACTTTGTCCTGGCTTACCTATACCACAGCCCATGACCATCAGGTTGGGTGGCTGAAGACAAAAAATACTGGCCCCTGCTCAAATTGCTGATACTGGTTTTCAAAGTTGCTAACAGAAGCTCCTCCAACCAGCTCTCCAAACTAGCTCTCCAAACTAGCAACTGTGAAATCCGCCGACAGCCCATGCTCAGCCTGTGAAACATTCACTGCTCTTACAAGCCCCATTCTGCTTGGTAAGTTCCAGTTCATCAACTTACTGAAGCAACCAGTTTATTCTTTGCGGGAAGCCCAGAAACCCCCGGCCCCATTGATAGGAAGACAAAACAAATCTGGGTGGTGACATTTGGTGATGCAGCAATTATGCAGGGAGGGTGGTAGCACACTGAAAAGCACGTGCAGAGCATCTATCTTATGAAAAGAAAGAAATGACAAAATATTCAACTAATTAAAGATAAAGGTAGTCTTGTCTCATTTGGGATGTTGTCTAAATCAGAGTTGGGAGAGTCAGGATTTCAGAATAGCGAGAGACCACAAACCAGCAGAAGATAAGAGTTGTAAAAAAAAAAAAAAACAGCTGGTTTCCTAAATTGCTGCATAAAAGACATATGAATGACAACTCTCAGGCGGAACATGTCTTCGATAGTATTCAGTAGAGATGGGCAAATAAGTTGAATGAATGAAAGCAGTAAAAGAGGAGAACATGAAAAGCACTACAATGAAGAATACTTCAAATTTCCCTTATTTCATGTTTTCTTTTTTTTTCCCGCACACATTCTTACTTTTGATTTAAGTGAAGGTTTAAGGTTTAGAATGCTTCTTCAAAGGTATGACTGTGGGGGGAAAAATACATGAAATGAGGGAAATTTGAAGTATTCATAATGTCATAGAATTTTTTTACCAAGTAAGAAGATACAGCTTGATCACTCAATACAATATAGTGTGACACATTGCATCACCATCATATCAAAAGATTAAAAAGAAAATCTAGTACATTTGAGTAGACAGTGCATGCACAATAGTTTTTGGCCCTCATCTCTGCGGGAATCCCTTGTGTGTAGCATGAGGGAAGTCTAGTCTGGCCATAAATTACTATCCATTATGCATTACAATACAGAAATATTGTCAGAAACATTGACAAAATAAAGCATGAGTAGTTGAGAATTGCTTGTTCTGTATAGAAACAAGAATAACCCTTTTCGTCATAAAAAGAATGACTGTGTATAGAGGCAAATGTTACTTACCTTGTGTAACAATATTTCTAGTGGATGCATAATCATCCCAAAGATTCTGTACCTTAAGAATAATTTTCACATGCCAAACTGGTCCTTCCCTCAACTTCCTCCCCACACCCACCAGAAGCTAAGAGCACCGCTAGGTGGTGCCATGTTGTTCCAGACAACTCTACCTGCTAAAGATATCATCAGCATATAATAGACAACAACCTGTGCGCCAATGCAAGTCCATTTTTCTGGGCCCCAGCTAAGCATTTAGAGGAATGGAGAGCGGATCCACGAAAGCAACAGTAGCCCAAACATGACTGCCCATTGGTTCTTAAACCTGGGAGGAGGAATCTGCAGGAAGACTATGTAGCCATCAAAACTATTGTTACTGAAGGTAAGTAACTTCCTTTTGAATGATTAATCTTCCTGTGGATTACCCCACCTTAGGAAACCCCATAGGAAATACCTTCTTGCAGGTGGGGATGAGAATAGCAAATAGCAGCAACCGGAATGCCCATGGTGAAAGTTGCGAGAACAGTAATTGCCCTAATTGAGCAGAAACAAATATCCACTGGAAGGTAATTCTTGGCAAAGGCATGACAAATCTCGCTACACAGGATGACCCAATAAGAAACCAAGTGTGTCTCACCATATTTCCTTCTTGGATCCAGTAAACCCTACAAAGGGATGTTCATCCACCCTGTGCAGTAAAGTGTGGTTGATGAAGTATAAAGACTAGCAGCCAGTCTATGCAGCCTCTCCTTCTGTTTGCAAGGATGAGGAGGAGGAAAGAAAGTCAGAAGTATAACAGACTGGGCTATATGATGGACGCACAGAAGATCGTGATTCTGAGGCAGACAATAAGCTTCCTCTGCCTTACTCGGACAACGGCTTTTATCTTGACTTGGGAACTGCCAGTGAGCCTGACAAGAATTTTGGAGGACTATTGCAGCAGAAAGAGTAGAAGAGAAATGCCCAATAATGCTCAGTGTAACAAACAGGCTTCAAGTCTACCACTTGACCCTGCAACTGGTTAAACCCTTCTGACAAATACTGCACTCAAAACTCACCTAAAGGGATGAAAATGAAGCTCTGGTGAAGGTCTATTAATGCCTCCATGCAGATGTGAAGGTTTAAATTCCCATATATCAAGATCTCAGAGCTAAGTACTCATGTAAAATACATCAATGATTCAGGAGTACACAACATGTATTTGACTACATCTATTGAGGGGTAAACAACAATCTTATTAACAATGGGTAACACAGTTGCCACACAGGAGACGCTAGGAGCACCATAGCAGAAATTGTTCTGTTCACCAAAAGCTGTCATCGGAAACGCACATAAATGTCCTGCACCAGATAGTCAAAAGAAACCTATGCAAAGATCCAGATTCCGTGACTGTCTAGAAACAACATTGTTTTGGCATGTGTGATTCTCGTCCTTTGCCAAAGGGATTATTTCCATTGTGCCCTATAAAACGGAGATGAAATGCAGAATGTTATTTGCACACACAAACCCGCCTCCACCAAAAAATGTTTTCTCAAGCAAGTTATTTCGGCCTGACTACCTACCGGTTAGGCAAGTCTAGGGCAACTGAAATGATATTTGGTTATATAGGCCAAAGTCAGCCAAACACAGATCTTGTGACAGTGTGGGTCATTCTTTCTCTTGCTTCCATCTGATAAAAAAACCAGTTGTACTGTTATCCTTGAAGACTCAAAATTACAAGTAGCAAAGAAAAAATATTCCAAGTCCACATCACAGCCGGCAGGAGGATATTAATAGGCAAAATAGACTCCTTATCGCTTCAATGATGCAGCCGGTAGCAACAGAAACTACTCCTAGCACTTCTCACTGCTACCATCTGTCCCCATTCTGCAACTGTCCACAGCTTCCCCACCTCGTCCTCTCTTACCTCAGCAATATGTACTCTCGCCTTATCAATTCACATTTTGAGTTACTAGCGACTATCCCACCAAGCCCCTCCCCAATGAGAATCACTTTACTCAACAGTACACACCACATATACACAACATCCAACACTACACTACAGAACGAACAAGGTACTGGCATTCACCACAGTAAACAATATTCTCATCACTGTACCCTCATCAGCAACCTCCCCCAGACACACACTGAACTGTCATACAATTGACGACATTAGAAAGAAGCTCCTTGCAATCAACACATCCAAAATATGCCGAAAACTGGCTACTGGAAGTACCGGCTGAAAAATACTATGGTCTCATCCAACAACCAGCAGAACATTCGCCTTCAGCTCAAGAAAGATAATATTCCCCACACAGGAACATATCCATTTATCAGTAGAACATCCTCATAGGACTAATCAGACACCACTTTGGAAAATTGCCCATTAATTACCGATGGCATTGCAATACCGTATCGATAGCACACAGTACGTCCCACAAATGTCAATAACACAACCACAGTCAAAGAGAAATGCTGCAAAGGACAATGCCTGTTCCCCCACTACTACAGGAAGGGTATGAGACTGCAGCCATCAATGCATCCATAATAAGAATGCCTGAGACAACAGGTAGGAAGCTGAACAAATTATATAAACTTAGAGCCATAAAGAAACTGCATTATGATGTGTGCATGATCTTGGAACGAGATTCAAAGTATTTAATCTTATTAGATTGTGAAGTAGTGTAATGCCATGCTAGCCAATCTTTTTACAACAACTCTGGCCTAGGCAAACCTGCATTTTTATTGCTAACATAAGCAATAGACTTTAAACATGTATCTAAAAGGTGGCAAGCATAGGTTTACAAAATAAAAATAAATGAAAAATTAACAATTGCAATAGAATGTTCAAAATCATGGAAGGAATGGAGAAGCAAATCAAAGCTGTAATTGGCCTACCAGCCATAGCTCTGTAGTGGACTGCTTTCTGTGTGGATGATCACATGTGCAAGAGCAAAATGCTGTCACAGTGAAGAGAGCCAATGACTGGAGGGAGTCAACCTACTTCCCAATGCTGTAGGGTGTGAGGGGCAGAAGCAGAATGTAAACTGCAACAGACCAATGTAAGAAGGATGATCTGACACACCCCAGGCTGCATGTTTAGGGTGATAAGGTTTGAAAATCATGACGCAGGTGAAAAGGCTAGAGTTTTCTGTAAGCCAGACCGAAAAATAGTAATTGTCTGCCTCTATGCAGACCTACGATCTCATGAGAAGCATCTCACAGATTTAGAGAGTACAGAAAACAACCCTTTTGGAAGACTGTATTGGTTAGTATACTGAGCCCATTTCTTTGATAAGTCCAATTCATTTTCTTTTATTAGTGTGAGATTTCAGAGCCAGTCTCCTTTTGGAAAAGTTGGGACTCTGCCTTTGTGCAACAATAAAGATCAGTCTGCATTGACTAAGGTTTTTTTAATTCAGGACTTCTGTTAAAAAAAACATTACACAAGATCAGAGATGTTCTAGAAAAAAGGGCGATGAAAAGTTCTCCATCAAACTTCTAGTCGCAAATCTGAGCTTGCCAGACAAGACGTCCTTCTAAACATGTCATCAGACAGCCAAATGTGACATTTTCTACAGATGGAATACCTAAAGCAGCACAAATTCAAGAATCTATTTAAGATTCTCAAAATGTGCGACTTTGATAAAAAAAATAGAAACGGCAGCAAGGCGGGCCTTGGAAAATGTTTGGGGAAAACTGCATATCAGAGAACAAAACAGGAATCAAGTGACCAAATAGGAAAACTATTTTCTCCCTGACATCCTGCGTTGAGGCTATGAATCTGAAGCCAAGGATAGCAGTATGGTGGTTTTCATGCTATGCTTTTAAAGAAAGTACAACATAAAACCTAAGTTTTAAAACCAAAAATTAAATAGTAAACTCCATTTTCATTGATGTTATGACCACAAAATCAATGTTGCAAATCAACGTAATTTTACTGTGCAATTAAAATGGTGTTGAACAATTAGTCATTAACTATATTTAAGGGGCGTGACTATTAACCATTTATAAAAAGAAGCAAAAACATGTAAACCCTTAACGTAATGTGCTAAAAAAAGTTCATATTCTTAGAAACTGATACCAAAATGTTTTCTTGTCTCTCAGTACTGTCAGCCTCTTGAACGTCTGTCTTTGAACTGGCCCATGCAATTTTAAGGTCATTTATATAATTAGTACTTCACAGAAGATGCTGTGAATTGAAATGTGTTTGACATTCCAGCAATGTTAGATAACACCTCCACTGTGTAATCATCACTGATGTCACAGTAAGTCATTTTCTATCCAAGAGTATGCTCATATTAAATTGTGGCAAAAACCACTGGTCGTAGTCTACTACAAACCTGCTTTTCAGAAAAACGTCAGTGTGTTAATAAAACAACTTGTGAGAAATTGTGAATGGACTTCCGATTGCTCTAGTGCAGGAAAAAAAAAATATCGAGCAAGTGAAACTTTTTTGTACCTTTCACATTGACAAAAGAACTGTGTAAATGTATTCTTCCAGCCTTTACAATATGTCTACATTACTTTGTATTTAAAATTAATTATCCACCTATGTGCCTTATTTGCAAACGAGTTTTGTTACACTTAATTTTATAAAAACTCTCTGAAAACAGGGAACATAGAATGGTGGGTGTGTGGATTTGTCCAAAGCAAAGACAAATGTTTAAAGACTGGTAGTCTAACAACATTCACTTTATACCAACACTGCAAAACTAGTTGATGTTAAGAAAAACAATTTTCATGTAAGCACAGTGTAAAGGCATACCACTTATTACATTTAAAAACAGGGTAATTGGTAGGATCGCATGCTTCCAAGCAGGAAACCAGCGCTCAAATCCCAAACTAATGCTGACATCCAGCTGGTGAGATCTCGAAGTGCTGTGTAGGATACTTAAGCAACCACTGGGGAGATCTGCAGGTGAAACCAACAGCAAGATAAGCTGAATTATGCAGAGGATTGCATTTCACTCCACCACTGTAGAACCACGCAGCCATGGATGCTGTTGAGTGTGGGAAAAACATGCCTTGCTGCGAATGTCGGCTCTGAAAGGGCTCTACTTCGCGTCTCCTTTTCATAACACAGCTGGTTCTGGTGTCCCGGTCAGTGTACCCCTGACACAGTCAACCTGGTGGAGCTAAACCACGGGATGTTCAGTCGGTCCAGCAGTGCAAGGTTGGAGCTGGTACACCAGACCACGACCAGCCAGAAGGAAAGGCGAGAGGAAGCAGGCACCAGAATGATAAACTGAATACAAAAATAAACAGGTTAAATAGCTTTGTTAAGTACCTTAATCAATGTTATAGAAATTTAAGGAGAGGGATTAGGCTAACCCATGTATTTTTTAAAGATAATTGTTCAAGACAATTTTAATTGCACTACAGTAAAATCATTCAGGCAGGGCTGACGGGGTTGTGCTATGATGGGAAATGATCTGTTCATGCGCATTACCTTTCAGTGCCTATGAAAAGAAGACACATTTTTAACAAAAAAGAAAGTTAAACCTCAATTCTAACTAAACCATAGCGCAGGAGTAGTATTCACATAAACACCTTGTTTTCAGTAAACAGTTCTTTCCACAATATCGGTCTTTGTGAAACTAATTTCATTTATAATCATAGTACACAACCAGAATAGGCAGCCCGAAAGATTATTGAAATCAGCCGCACTGCATATAAATTGCAGAAGAAAAAGGGAAAAAAGTAATAAACCCCTCAACATGACAATAGCTTGTTTTTGAAACAAAATGCAATTTTCAAACTAAAAACACAAATTTTGAGAAATAAAATGTGTGGTCTGTTGTAGTATTTCGGACACATTGTGGAATCAATGTAGAGCAGACGGTGAAAATTAATTCTTGTGCAATGGTATATTAAATGTAACTAACCCAGGGATTTCACTGCTCCAGAAACAATGTGTACATTACGCCGGGTTAATTCATATTTGTTTTTAGCATTCAGGTTTTTGACTGGATATTGAAAAAACAAATCAATGCAATGTAAATTATCCAATATAATAAACGTACATGAATAAAAGGATAGACCAAACTAGAGGTAGACAAAAGAAAGCAAGTCATGACAACTACTTTGGACTTCATTTTGAACAGGTAAAAAGTAGAGAGTAATGTGAAATTTCAGAGGTTATTACAGTCCAGTAAATCAGTTGAGAGGCAAGGAACTGAAAACATTCTTATATGAGAATGTGAAAATCATTTTCTGTACAAATCACGGAAGCTAACAACCGAGTTTACCTAGATGAGCCACGCATGGTCTTTACTAAGGTTATCCATAATCAAAGAAAATTGCAAAATAAGTCCACAACGGCTGTTACATTGTAAACCGGGTATGTAGTAACCAAATAGTCAAGAACTACACACAACAGAATGTTTATCATGTTTTGCTCTGTTCAGATACCAGCCAGAAAGGTTTTTTTTTTTTTTATATTTGCTAATGACCAACATTAAACACAATCAATGCCTGAGCACTTAGTGTTAATTCCTCTCTTAAGAGGAGGCCTTGCCCTGATTGAAGGAGGGTCCCATACTTTCTACTCAAGCTTGATTCATCTATCTTTAGTTCCTGGTCTACCTTACAATAAATGGGAAAGGTGATAATAGTCCATGTTACTGCTTTGATTCAACTGGATCTCCCCCTGATAAGTGATCTAAAGGGATATCCATGAAAATCTAGATGAATTAACAGAATTCGGGATAGGGCCCTTGGAATGAACTGCTTCCTTCTTGCATGAATCAGTAAAACGGTTCTGCTACGGCCCTTTCATGCCAGAGACTTTTGGGACTTTGTCCTGTTTGCCCTTTTTAAACAAATACATGCTCCTACCTAAGTGATGGAAGACTATGGTCTTACATCTCAAATGTTATGTTAATCACACTGTACCAACAACTATTTCCATGGCATCAAGGCACGTTTTCCAACTAAACACACACTTGCAAAACTGGAAATACTCAATCTTGGCGGTATTTCCGTGTCAATTATATGGCATTAATACTGTGCAGTATCCATGAGAATGTAAAGTTTCACTCTAACATGCTGTCAGTAAATAATCTGAAGGTTTGTCTGGAAAGATAATGTGCAATGATAATTTCAAGTTTGAAGTGCTGATATAAATCCAATAAAAGTGGATTAGAAGTTTTAGACATTTGTAAGACGAGTGTGAAGGGCTTTAGATATCATCGTCCAATTTCAATGCTTTAAGACCTTTAGGAGTTTATAACTTTACAAAGGGGAATAATTCAAGTGCGAATCTTCAAGATATTAGAAAGTTAAAGAACCGGTAACATCAATGACAGGCATACGGTCATTGTACATGACAAAGAAACACCGATTACTGCCACTGGATTAACATGCACTTTAAAATTTCTTCAACACATTTCTGCAGCAGTATGCAAAGTGTGAATGGTTGAAAATTAACATTTGAATTTCATGCCCATAAGTACAATGGCACACTACCATCATACGTATTAAAATGTGTCCTATACTGTGCCTAGAGCTTTTATTGGTGGTCAAAACAGATATTTTCTAGATTATGTTAATAAAACTTAGACAAAGAAGTGTTAAAGCTACAAAAGATGCAAAATAATAATACAAGGCTGATCGATGGGTAATACGGTCAACTGAATATTGAGTGAAGAACAAAAATACTAAGGTGAGGTCTCATATGGAAAGCTATTCACAAGCTTTCCCCTACTTACCAGTCCAAACATGGATTATTTAGCTAGCCAACTTCGCTGCCAAGAAAAAAAGTCATTTAATGGCAGAACTCCAATCATGTATTATCTTCCCTACTAAGTTTAGGATAAATCTTGGATCTACATTTTCACTAGCAGGTTGAAAAAGTACTATTCACTACTTAGCAGTGTCCTAGATAAACATGTGGCGCAATCTGGCATTGGTACTGGAAAGTTACCACTGTTGAGTTAAATGTCGAACAATACTATATGAGGCTATTTTACTGACCTATTGGTTTTATACTTGGTGCATTTCTGTATTGTTTATGAGAATCCTGATCTCTAATTGGTGTGTCCAGCTTGTGAAATGGAACCAAGGAAGAAATTAATATTGACCACCACAAATTTTTAACAGGCGAAATGTTTTCTCTGCATCAACGTAGATGGTTTTAAGCCTCCAGTTGGGTTTGCATTATGCATGCAGATGTATCCAATGGGTCAGATGATGCAACTGGGAGCGAGGAGCCTGTGTACTGGTATACTAGACAAAAGATATGGCAACATAAAGGCTATTATTTTAAAGGTCAGTTAAGTAAATTAGAGCACTTCCTTAAGCCAGAGTAAAAAAGGTAGGATTACAAAATTCTGCATATGTAAGAACTGACAACAGATGTCATCAAATGCAGGCAAACATTTGTGTATTGGGATAAGAGATTGGCAGAGTGTAATAAGAGAATTATTGTCAATGAAAAAGAATAGAGTCATATTATACATCACATAAAGTGAACATTTAGCATCGGTAACCATTGAAACAGATGCATTTCAGCACTTTGCAGATTAGGATAGTAAATGGCGCTAGAAGTTCCTCTATTGTGAAAGTATAAGATTCTGTGGGTACACCCTATGTCAGTAAAGTTTTTTTTCCTCTGAAGCATGGGATTTTTAGGCAGATTTCCTCTTTTTTGAGCAAAGAGATAGCCTTTCATGTACCTTGGAGAGTGGAGGAAAGAGTGTCACGACTAGGATTAAGTGCTCGTAAATAAGGATACACAAGATGAGTCAATCTACTTCGTGTTTTACTGCTTTAATTAGGACAGACCAAGATAAGCACCTAGTATGTTATACTTCCAAGATTAAAAACCCTGGAACAGTTTCCAACTAGGGGTGGCAGAACTCTCAGAATTTCACTTCACGGAAATCTGCATAGTTGTCTAAAAAGTCTGACATTTCGCAAGCAGCAGAACGCTTACGTTGCAATTCTTGAGCTGATTTTTAGCGCCGGGAGCTTGTCCTGCCCTGTAAAATCGGCACAACTGAGACACCACGAAGAGCCAGATGGAGCTGCACATTTCTGCTGCTTGCATAGATTTTCTACTCTAGCTGCAGCTTCCCCAAAGCAAGCGGTAGCGACATGCTGCGCACGCCCGCATTGAGATATTTCACCGGGAAGCAGTCTAGTGTTCGATTTTCTTGCTTGCGCTCACCAACTTACCGCTGGCAAGCCATTCGCTAAAAAGAAAATAACCCATCATGCTGTGGTTTGCTGCGTTTTTTTCCAGAACTTCGTGTTACAAGCGGAGCGGGCAAAACTCTGCGAACTCTGCTGGAGGAGCGGAGTTTTTCACCCACCTCTATTTCCAACATCAACGAATAGTTCTACCCATATGAATCTAGAGAGGACACCAACATTAGAGAACTACTGCAACAGGTAGGCAACTCATCTTACCAAACACAGGAGATTAAAGGCTTTTGAAGTCGAAATATTTCCTGGATAACAAGTTTGAAATCAATCCCATTGTAAACTATCTGTGCCAAAACCACAATCGGGTACAAACTTTGGCCACCATGGCAAATATTTATAACTTCCACAACGCACATATTAGCCTTTTCATATCGTGCTACTAAGTAATGCATAAATATGCCAATGACAGTATTAAACTTAGCATTGATTCAAAGTGGTGCATAAATAAAAAGGAGCTGCATGTGGCTGTGTATGGATGCAGGTAAAGCCCTTTAGGGATTTTAAAGTTAGTGATGTATGTATGCACCGGACAAACTTATAAAGACCGAACCACATTTGAAAATGAAATCAAAATGATTTCTAATTCAAATAACGAGTGAGACCTATGCGTTCGGTACAAAGATCAGGTGGTACAAGTACAATTTTCAGCATTATCCACTAACAGAGGGCCAGATGAGAAGCTTGTGGAAGAGAAAGTTTTTTTTTAAATAACTGCATAAAGATTTTTATGTTTGGCTACCCTTCATCAGCAATTACAAGATTATACAACCTTGTGCAATAGAAACAACATTTACGCTAGATTAATGTGCATAAGTTGCAGTCACTTTTAGTAACTGATACGGTTAACTTCCGATGGACCTGGTAACAAGATTTAACTAAAGTTGCATGGTCTCGCTCAAATTTTGTTTAGCATGAAAATTCAAAAGTGCCCTTGTCAAACACTAAAGGCATGGAGTGCATTCGAAATTATGTAAATTCTTTGTTTAACCCCTTGAACGCTATATTGGATTTTCCAGCCTCATATAAAGGTCTACACCTGTATAACTAATTCATGTGCTTTAGGCACAAGCCACAAATGTTTACGGAAGTGACCCACTAATATTTGTGAAAAATATGTACTAATATTAGAGGAAGTTTCCTACACAGGAATGTGCAGACACCCGAGAAAACAAGTATGAATGTGAACATTGTCCACACCTGTCAAATATCTCCACCTCAAGTGTGACACCTTAATCCACCACCATGTCTTGGCTTTTTGGACAACATCGCTTTGCATTCTAGACCTTGAAAATTCTACTACAATTGTGATTTTAAATGTCTAGCATGCAAAATACTGCTGCCGAAAAAGCAACTCAGCAACAATGACCACAATTTACTCTGCCTTGGATTGAAACCATAGTTGAAAACTTCTATAAAACACAATATGTGAGGGGTGTGTAATAAAAACACTTCTGAAAAGGCTTATAAATTATAAAAGGCAACTGCAAGTTTTCATCACCTTGCAGCATTAATCAACAAAGCAACTTTCTATATACAAATGAAACAAAACAAATGAAACAAAACCAATGATTGAGGTTTTGAAAATAAAATAATGTACTAATCTGTTGATTCAGGAGGATATCAGTCAATACTAGGAGTGCATCTAGAGTAAGTGTTCAACCAAAAATAATATGCAGTTTGAAGTAATTTGAATATCTAAATGGGAAAACAAGTAGCAATGAACAAATAAATGCCAGGGAAGAGTAAATAGTTAATTAAGGCCATAAATGTCTACAATCTAGATCAACCAAAAATACCATTACACGAGGTCATCAATATTTGTCAAGTGTGCATTTTGGTTCCACCTTATTCCCTACACACAGTTTATGCCTCTAGAATATTCTCCACAGCACTGAAGGTTGAATTAGCACACGCAAACCAGGCTGCTACTACATTAATATGTGAGATAATCGAGAGAGACCCCTTTGCACACCAGGGGAATAGGATACTTGCAAACAGTGAAATAACAGGGGAATCCCTTGGCGGAAACAACTATGACATAAGCCCATATATTAACACAGGTGTCACACACAATGCATAAACAGAGAATTTGTTTAAAAAAATAGTTTTCACTTTTATTTTTATGTTAAAAAGACATTTAATCAGCGATACAATATACATTTTTTTTTTAAACAACAAGTTATAATTTCATTAAAAACATGTACAATATTATCACCACCATATGCATCCGAGGTTCATAAATTTACTGCTGGAACACAATCTTACAGATACAAGCTAGTTGTCATGCTCATCAACTAAATAAAAAAGAGAACAAGGGGAGACACAAACACAGACAGTACTATTTGTCATCAGGGTCGCACATCCAAACAGACCAATATTAAACTATATCCTGGACCCACTCAATTAATCTTGTCTGCAGGATAAGCTTGGTCACGCAATTGTGCAGGTGTGGGCGGAAGTTTCGAGCACAGGCGTATTGGGCGTGGAGAGAAGAGGTCCGAGTAACCGAATGATTCCTAACAGAACCATAGGGGACTTGGGACATCAACCCATATCCACCCCAGTGACACTTCAGCTGACCTTAACTTAGAGGAGAATACCAGGTTCATCAATTTGGGAGGTCGTCGTGAGATCGGAGGGACCGGGTAATTGTACCGCCTCCGTGAGACTAAAAAGAGACTCAATGGGATAGTGGTTTTTAATAAGAGGACAATATAATATGTGAAAACAAATGCTGAAGTAATTGGCACCAAGAATCAGGATTAGATTTCAAGTTTTAACACATATTAGGATGCCCTCAAATACAAAAGACACAGAGAAGATGCAGAAAATTAACATGAAATAAGGATTGTATTAAAGTCGTAACCAACCAGTGCCCTTGACTAAGAGAGACTGATTATATAGTCTTGAAAAAGATGGTATATTACTGTTAAAAGCCATCGAAACGCGTCGACGCCCACACCTGCACAATCGCGTGACCAAGCTTATCCTGCAGACAAGATTAATTGAGTGGGTCCAGGATATAGTTTAATATTGATCTGTTTAGATGTGCGACCCTGATGACAAATAGTACTGTCTGTGTTTGTCTCTCCCCTTGTTCTCTTTTTTATTTAGTTGATGAGCATGACAACTAGCTTGTATCTGTAAGATTGTGTTCCAGCAGTAAATTTATGAACCTCCGATGCATATGGTGGTGATAATATTGTACATGTTTTTAATGAAATTATAACTTGTTTTTAAAAAATATATATTGTATCGCTGATTAAATGTCTTTTCAACATAAAAATAAAAAGTGAAAACTATTTTTTAAAAAATTCTGTTTATGCATTATGTGTGTTAGAGACCTGTTTTAATATATGGACTTATGTCATAGTTGTTTCCGCCAAGGGATTCCCCTGTTATTTCACTGTACTACATTAATATTACAACTAAAAGGAGGCAGAGAGACTGGACAAAAAAAAATGAAAAGTACAGCAAAACTAGCGGAATTCTAACATGAAACAAAAACAGAAGCAGTCCTCTTGTGGGTAAAATATATTGCAACACGTGGGTAATATATATCACAAACTAATAGTGCGTGCAAAGTATTTTCAGTTTTTTGGCAAATGTCCCAGAGGTATTGTTTAAATTGTCCTCTGTGCTTTACTATGTGTGTCAATGAAGGTTAACTGTGCGCTCCATGTACTATGTTTTTCTAAAGTTTTGTTTGCGGTTTATGATTATATACGTTTTAAATTCCCAGAAGAGATCATTTTGTGTCCACATTCAACCTACCTGCCCATAGTTGTCTATGCCCGTTACTAATCTATTTAAATTTAATAAATCAAAAGCGGTCCTTAGGGATTGGCCAAGAGTCGTGAGTCCTACAGCTTGAAGATGTTTCAGTTCGTTCATGAACGTTGCATGGTTTTCTTTCCAACCAGCCTGAAAAGAGAAATATACAAAACTTATCATTGAGCTTTTAAATGGAAAATGAGGACACGCGCCATTGCATTTTTAAATCTAACATAGTAAACGTATTTATTAATCAATCACAGAAATAATCAATAGGCAGCATTACAGCATTTTCATTTAACAGAAGTCTGAAGGGCTTGATTACTTCTACCTTGGAAAAACCACCACTAGTGGCGAAACAGGTATTGTTTTCTAATATACGATACCACTATATACTACCACAAAAAACAGATTCAAATAGCCACACCGCTAAATAAAAAAACAGAAGAGCTGGTAAATACACAATATTTGTAATACCTTTTAGGGGGCATGGGAAACAACGGTTATTCATTTTAATGAAGAGTTGGACCAACTGCCTCATTCAAATACTTCCCTACCGATATTAATGTCTCTTTAATGGAAAAGGAGAAGAGGTGTTGACAAATGTAGTCTTTGACTAAAATAAATTACTGTGTTAGTAGGACTGGATTGCAAGACATCTTTATTAGCCAGTAAATATGACTTCGATTCAATGGTGGCATTCCCTGCAAACTTTAGAAAAGGAAAATGGGAGGAGACAATCCTAATGAAAATACTTGTAACCATAAGAAGACTTATGTAATTTTTGGTACTTTAAGAGAACATGACTTTTACAGCTGTTGGTTTAACGTACCAGCTTTAAGATACATAGCCTTTTGTGCAAAATAAAATAACTGGCAGTACCTAGCTTAAAGGGGGACAGATTGGCTCTCGTTGGGAGAAAAAATATTGGACTTATAACAATTCGAGGCAGATTGCTGCACCAGTGGGTGCATAGAATTAAGGATTTCGAATGCCTATGTTGCAACCTATAATGCATCAAAGCACTGTTATATCCATATAGTCTATAACAAATCAGGCTAGCTCTAGGTATGAGACATAGCTTTAACCTAGCAAAAAACTACACAATGGGTACGTTGGTGGAGCCGTGTGCGTGGGGGGGAGGGTGAAGTATCAAGAAAGATGTGCTTCAAAGAAGAAAAGATTAAAGTAAGCCAGATTTACAGGTGGAACAGGTGATGGATAAGAGCTCATCAGAGGAGGTCCGGTAACCACGTGGTAACCCTAATAAAGGTTTTGGACAAGGAAAGTAATTGTAATGGAACACCTGCTGCTAGAACTGAGTCAAAGTTATTGCTTCTGGCGGTCAAGGAATTGAATCCATTTTAAACCAGCAACATGTTTCCTAACCCTGGTGAGCATTCAAAGATGCATTGGGAGATGGTGTCAGTAAAGGTTGCTGCACTTCTGAAAACGGTAATTGCCAATCCCTATTTGAAGTCTCTGCTCTGGTGACAAATACACTGCTGTTGTCCAAGTGAATATATCACAAGTAGTCTCTTGCACTAAACTAGAATCTGTAAATACAAACTGAACGGTACTTAACATGTTACTTTTTTGTCTATGGATTTCATATTGTGTATGCAAGCACGTTCACCAAACAAAAAGCTTCACTATTCTTAAGGGCTACTGCACCTCACTTTCACGATAACAGTAACAACTGTTAGAAGTAGAACTAAAGTACTGACAGCAAGCTAGGGACTGTACAGCTACAAACCTGTGGCAGCTTCAATATACTATGCCTTGTGGCTCAAACAGTAGATAAGTATACACATGCCCCAGAGAGCAATACTCCGTTTGCCGAATATATGTCATCAGCTGAGTATGCAGGCAACCCACTGCTCTAAATGCACAGGTATGGTGGCCACGTTATACATTTCCTAGCACCTCTGTATGAACGATTTAGGTCCACCGTTGAGACAGCAATGCTTGTTGATTCTTCTGTCTCACTGAAAGATGAATGTTATTTAACAGGCTTGGACCTACAAACAGCAGCACTGCCTTTAGAGAATATACAGTTCTGTTCCCCCGCTCAACCCACTGCAGTTGTGTTTTTGAACAGTTAGAACCTTAAAAACATGAAACAAAAAAAAACTGCAAGAACTGTACTCAGGTGAACTTGGGGCACGCGTGCTGCTGTCAGAAGCAACACTAGCTAACTCTGGACCCAACTGCACTCTTATGGTGTGCGGAGGCGAAAGAACGACTGACAGCCCCCTGCCCCTCCTCGAGCCCTTTCCCCTTTAAACATAAAGCGGGACTGTCAGCGTTAAGTTGAATAAATATCCCCCACAGTACATTGCTGCACAGCAGAGGAAAGCAAGATGTCGGCCATGTTTGCGTGCGGGACTAGCTGCTCTCTTTTCCCCGGCTTCCCCGGTGGAGGGGGGCAGAGGGGCGACGGGCGGCCACTGACACAGCCAGCTGGGCCAGGCGGCGGCGGGTTTACCTTAATCCCTAGCGGCGGCTCCTCGAAAGTGACCAGCATGTACCTGTCTCCTCTGCTGGCGGGATCCCTGGATCTCAGCTGCGGGAGACGGGGAGAACAAAAACAAACAAGACACGGCGTTACTCGAAGCGCCCCAGCCTGCACCTCACGGCTTGTCCGGAGGACAGCTGCCCTCCCGAAGCCAGGCTCCCCTCACCCTCCCGGTACCATACCTTCATGAAAGTCTCTACTGCGCCTTTGGCCGTGTCCAAATAGGAGGTGCCCAGGTAGCTGCGCTGATTCATGGACGCGGACGTATCTATGAGGAAGAGTAGAATGGGCATAGTGCTGGCAGCGCGGGGCTCCCGGGCTACATGGACTCAACACGCAGTATTTTAATATTAGGAGCTCGGAGTCATGGTCGACTCTTCCCAGAGATAAGTCTAGTCTCCCTACACGCCCTTTGTTTTTAAAGTAGGACCCCTTCCAGCCCACCGCCAGGGTCTCTCTTTAGTTATATATGAGGTGGAGGGGCTGCTGGGGGGGTTTGGGCGGGGAGCTGCTTTTTTGTTCTTTATTAGTGCGCTGTTGATGTCTCACAAGTTTCACAGAGCCCCACACACTGCACTGACTCGCGCTCTCGCTTCCCTCTACTGAACGTTCCCCCTCCTCGCCCCTTAGTTTTAAGTCAGGCAGGAGGCGCAGCAGGCCCTCCCTCCGCAGACACGTCTCGGCCGCGCCTGACGTCCCCGCCCATTGGACCGCCCATGCCCCGCCCGCCTGGCACTAGCCAACTGTCCAGGGGAGGAGCTGGCCGGTCATCGTGTTAGAACGCGGGCGGTTGCAGAGCGGAAAGAGTGAGGAGCATTAGGGGAGGAGTGGGCGGGTTTTGGTCCATCGACGAAACATTGAGGGCGGTCCGAACACGCCATGTCGTTGCGCATGCGCAGGCATTGTCTTTCTTTCGGCTCGCGGATGTCGGTTGAAGGACGGGCGCACAGAGCAGGGAGATCGGAAGGGTGCGGGCGGAATGCAATAACCATTTTTCTCTCTTGAAAAAGTGTTTAAACATGATTTAAGCCAATATGTACCTAGCGGCGCAGAGGTGCATCTTTATATATAGTGATGTTCAAGGCGGACGGAAAACAACTCCTAACAATTTCCAATACGTATGCAGGGTCTGCCTGGGGAAAACGACGTTATGTGGCCATTGTTTGTTGGCGGTGCGGAGAAAGAGCTTCACATATATTTGGGCTTGAATGTGTATTTTGGCGGTGCGCATGTTTGTGTTATTTCGTAAAAGCTCGTTATCTTCTCGCAAGACGTATCTGAAACTGTCGACCAGGAGCTGTGGTGAGGGTGGATTGCGTCATGCAGCTGACTTTGTATTTTCCACTATCGGGGCATACCTCGAGAACGCAGTTGTCACACGCGGTCATTCGTTTAACGTGGAGACTGTTGTCTAATCGCTTTTAGACGGAAAGTGTTTTTTTTCTGTACTGTCTAGATATATGCCCGTGTTTTGCGGCGTTGTAGACTGTTGTTCTCTGGGTGCACGTGTTGGGGTGGCCGTTCTTTGTGCCATCGACATAAGTACTCCCTGAGGACCTTACAAGGTCAGTGGGTGGTAGCCTTTCAGTCCTCGGTTCTAGTTGAGCGGGCGGTCGGAGAAGAGGGTGCCTTTGTGCAAGGTTGTGTTTTGGGGGGTGTTAAGAAGAACTTAAGTCATCTTCGATGTTGCTGGGGGCGTTTTGCAATCGTTTGGTGTTGTGATCGAAGTGTACTGTAAAAAGAGGGGCGGGTGTTTTTTTTGCCCGGCATTGTTTAGTGTTCTGTACACTCATCGAAGGCGGGTGCAGACAGACGTTTTTAAAACTTGTGGTTCAGTTATGGTTGATGCGGAGATTCGTTCTTGTTAAAACCTGTTTTGATGGTTATCGCCCAGTTGGAGACTGTGGGTGCCTTTCTGCTGAGCTCTGAGGGCATCGGAAGAGAGCGGCTCCTTCCCACTGTGATTAACCGTTTACTTTTGCGCATGAGCGAAGCATTTCCGACCCATGCATGTTTTAACGTTTGGTGTGTGAGCATTTTTTTCTTCATCCTGACTTAGACGTTTTGTCGCTGAAAACTACTATTTTGAGCGGCTTAAACCAACATATGCCCCTTTTTTGTTGACGTATCTGGATGGAATTCCTGTTGTAACATGTATCTTGTTAACGGCGAAAAAACAGCTCTGAACTTTTAAAGCACTCTGTGTAGGTGTGTCGAACGTTCGGCTGATCTGCAAGTATTCGATCACTATTTTCCTGACCACAATTGTGAATCATGGTGCATTTACTGAGGCGTGGGGCAGAGTAATCGGGTCCTGTCAGTCTAAACTGCACACACAGTTTAGATACGCCAATACGCTTATTTTACCCAATTATACACCGTCACCACAAGTTTATTCAGTCGACGCACTAACCTTTTCTGTTGAGGCGAACCTTTTTGTTCAACTATTCAAAGAAGTGTACCTCAAAGGGTATACTTTTCGGGGATTGGCTAATGTGCTGTACGACCGTACTCTCATTGACACTTGTCTATATGGGTGTGCTAATTGAGACCCCATGACATTTTTTGCAAGACATATAAGAACCCTAGTAGTTTATCTGTATTGTCCTTTCAATTATGAAATGTATTGGCAGTTGCTGGTCATTTAAGTAGTGTGGCGTGCGATGGTTGTATAAGAAGGGCTAGATGAATTGTGATGAATCTCTTCCAGTTGTCATTCCGAAGAGAATTGCTACTGCTTAACTGTATAGTAGCTAATCGATTCTTTATCATGTAGTCATAAAACGGTGATTTAATTTTGCCATGTGCAGCATCACTTGTAAACAATATGGGGCCATAAGAGCTTCATGTTTGTTTCTCTTCAAGGAGGGTGAATCTTCCTGTGTTCCAACTTGATCCTGAACTGGCCGTAGCCTACATAGTGGCTAGCATTCTTGCCTCTTTGTGTGTCCCATCATGGTTTTGCTCTGTCCTGTTGCTGCCCTCTCCACCATCCTTTTCACACTTGTGTTGTCTGACATTTGATCTTTATTCCTGCATGTCTAAATCAACCCCATCTTGTGTTCCCATCCTGTGACTTGTTGCACCCTTTATGTCCCAATACTATCCCAGTGTCACTCATTGCCTGTTATTATTCCAGTCTCTGTCCTATTGCACCTCTTGTGTCCATGTTGGCCCCTGTCCCAACAATACCAGTCACCTTGCCTCACATTTGCATACCCAAGATGGTGGATGTCTTAAGAATGTTGATGGCCACACTGCATAACTCGGTCAGAGACGGCTATTTTAATATAGCTTTGTCTAATTGTACTGAGAATACCTATTTGCTTTGAAATCCTATAGTCCGTAAGTTGAGCCCTCGCTTCAGATTCATGTGACCTGCAGTTCACTGCATTTCCACAAAGACCTTTTAAGGCATGGGAAAATTGCCCAGGCTTTTAAAGTTATTGGGACAGTAAAAAATAAAAACTTGCATGTTATAGTGCTGTATCTTACCTTCTCCTGTTTACCCACCCACCCCTTTGTCCCTATTCTACTTTTCTATCAATCTCTTTTCCTCTCGCCACTCTTATCAACCTCTTCTCTAAGTCATATCTTGCTGTATGTTGTAAATGAAACTGACAAAAAGGAAACCAGCATGCAAATCCAGGTAGATTGAATTATTCCTTTAAATTACAACAGTGTAGGAGCCCACAGCCTCTGCCTCAGTGAGCCAGGAAAAACTGCCTCAAACGACGTGCAAGCTGCATCAGGGAAGCTCAACAGGTCTCAAAACTAAACCTACAACAGGTTAAAGGTGCGTGCATACCAACAACGTTGCAGGTGGAATTGACCTTTTAAAACAATACCATGCTGTGTGGGAAGTGCACTGTGTCCTGAGCCGCTCTAGAGTGCAGCACATAAACACATGCCAGCACGGACATGAGTGGACAGGAACAACAAATGAGACGCTGTTGTAAACTTTGCGATGGGCAACCAGTTCTCTGAACAAGTAACTTCACCAGTTGATGTCTCATGAACCTTCTCATTAGTACCAGGAGCAACCACCTCAGACTGATAGCATACATTCTTGTTGGTCCCACACAAAATCATAACTTTGACCCATGCGCAAACCTTTCATGTTTCTCTTTGCCTGTTCGTCTCTGGTCTTAACCAGATCTCTCCACCAACCTGTGTTCTGGACAAAAACCAGAACCTTTCTCCACCTGGACAAGTGAAGAAAACTCTGGCTTCCTCACTCTGGTAGGCATTTTCACCAACACCCAGCCCCCTCACCAAGTCAACAGGCATTTGACTATATTTCCTGTAAAACAGAACCTTGGTATAACCTTGTCTGGAGGCATCCCAGGATGCCACCAACCCACACCAGATTTGCCTTTACTCGGATGTCTGAATCGGTCTGGACAGAAAGTATACCTGGGGAATCGATCTGATAATCCGCGACAAATGACTTCATCTTGTGTGGGACAAACTGAGTTTCATTTTCAGTCAAGTTTATTAGGTTCTTCAATGGAAAAGATGTGCTTAAAAAATGTAATGATAGCGTCCTTGTTGGGGTTAGCAGTAAAATCAGCGCAAACCCATGTAGGAAAATAATCCACTAACGCCATCTTGTATCTCTGTGACAATGGAAGTAACTCAAACCGGCCTGCAAAGTTTAATGCTATCTTATGCCAAGCTTCTTCAGGGAACGGCACCGGCTGAAGTGTGACTCATGAATACAGTGCTTATCAGATAAACATGTAGCACAATCAGAAATGCATTTGGAGACTTGAGATTCCATGGCTGGCCACCAATGGAACTGTTTGAGAACTTAACATGTACTGCCCATCCTCGAAGACCCCATATGTGCCTCCTTGTTAAGCAACTCTTCTTAGGTTGCTTAGTACACAGCCATCTCACATAAAACACCAAGGACAACTCCTGCAAGACTTCTACAAAAGCCTCAATGCAGCTTCCACACTTCTTTCCCTAGGCCAACTACTCTTCATGAACAACACCACCACTGCCAGAACTGGTTCCATGCAGCCTCGACCCACACGCTGTGAAACATCGCTTGCACCTTGCAAAATATCTTCCACAAGTGCTACCATGCATTCCTGTGCACGAGTCCAAAAAAGTGTCGTCCCGCACAGGCGATCTGGACCAACAATCCACTGTAATGTTCTTTCCTTTTCTTTAGTGCACAATTATATTTTTGTAATTTAGACTATAATCTCACTAGGTGTGTGGATGCCGTCCCTGAGCCATTCCCATTCAGTAATTGCAACTGGTTTATGACCAGTGAACATGTCAGACTGAGCCTCATATGAAATTCTTAAATCTTTCCACATTCCACGAAATAACATTTGGACCAACGGTGTGCCCTAAGTCGAAGGTCTTCAAACGTATTGATGCCAAGACCCTTTGTTAAACTTTTTTAGGCGTAAGGACCCCCTTTTGACAAAACTTTCTAGAACCTGATACTCCTCATCAACAACCATAAACACCACCAAATTCCCACAGCAAATCATTTTTACGATGGGGAAATATTAATCAGCGTTTAGAAAACCAAAGCTCAGTGGGGGTGTAGTCAAAGGTGCAACTAAAAACAAAGGGTCTCCTTTATGAGGGATTGGGGTAGGGTAGTGCTGCAAGTCTTCTTGCGCTGCTCTTTGCCAATGTGAAAGGGCAGGAATGCACCGTATTTATGAAATACAGTGCATTCCTTTTACATTGTGTTGGCGCACAAATTGCTGCATTTCACCAACATAGGAAGTTATGTTTTTGTACAGGAAGGGGACTCATCCTTCACAAAAACAACCCAGAGAGGCGGTTTCGGCTAAGCAGAAAGCATGAAGAGAAATAAAAACATTTCTTCTCCTTACGCCTTCGCTAGGGAGATGGCTGTTGTTTGTAAATGGGGGCCAGCATCAAAATCCATGGGTGTTGTGTGGGAACCCCATGGAAAACCTTGATGCAGAATAAGACAATGCAGTGACTTATGCTGCTATGTGTTAACTCCATATCTGAGGCCTTGCAGGGTGACTTTGCACCACCTCATAGGTATGGTTGGAACGATTGTCCGGCTGGAGCATCAAAAGAGTGATGCTTTGACGATGCAAGCCTCTCATAAATAACCCCCAAAATATTCTGTACATTTTTAGGCGTATACATGTAAAATAATGAGCAGCGTAATGAAAAATACATTTTAAAAAGTTGTTACTCAGTGGGAAATGCACTGTAGTACATTAAGAAACCGCTATTAGTTAATGCACTGCAGAGGTCTATATGTAACAAAAGAGCCACAGAATTAAATCTTGATTAGTGCACTGGAGAATAGTGACATATATTTTGTGCTACAAGGTGACAGCCTATGACAGAAAGCACAGTGAATTTGTAAGTCATTATTTTGTATTTGCATTGCCTACAGTGAAAGTCCTGCAAAACATGCAAATAGTTTTAAAATCAAATGGTGCTTCCAAAATGTAGATTTTAGTAATGCCAGTGTGTATGTATTGTAATTGCGTTTTATATAGCGCTTACTACCCCTGACGAGGCGTCAAAGCGATTTTTCGGCGAGTAGCACGCTACTCCGGGACCCATAGAGGATTAGTGTTCAATTAGTATTGTGAAACATGCAAGTACATTTTAAGTGGTGGATAGGTTAGTCAGTTATTTGGATTTGGAATGATAGCAGAAGGATAGAGGAGGACAAAGGTTTGTATTTATATAGCGCTTGTTGACGCATGCTATTCAGGAAGCCTACAAAGGATTAGTGGTGAATAAATTGGTGAAATATGAAGTAATTTCAGTGGTGGATATTAGTCAGTTACTTGGAGTGAGAAGGATAGCGGAGGGATAAAAGGGGAAGAAAGATTTGCATTCATATAGCACTTGTTAACCCTGATGGTTGTTGAATCGCTTTTCTGGCGAGTAGCATGCCACTCCGGAACCTATAAAGGATTGCTGTTGAAAATTAGGATAGTAAAAAAAATATGAAGAAATTTGAGTGGTAGATATGTTGTTCAGTTATTTGGGTAGTATATTAGTTTGTTCCTTTGTGTGGTTTGAAAGGTGGGTATATGTTTGTATTTTGTGATGGTAAGTATTATGAGGCGTTGCACTTTGAAGATCTTGTTGTGCTGGTGTGTGTGTGATATGTTTTGCTTTTGAGGAGTAGTGAAAAAGGGTGCTGATGTATGTTTCGTGCAATGTATTTGGTTGTGTAGAATTGTTTGTGAGAGGAGGATCTGACGTAGAGGGGGTGGTGATGTGTTTGAGTAGAGTGTATGTTGTGTGTAGGAGGGAATGAAGTAGAGGTGAGTTTATGTTAGACTGGTTTGTTGCAAGAGTTACAAAGTGTGGTGTGCAGTGTGTGTGTTGTGCGTTAGTGTTATGGTAGGAGGGTGTTGGACAACTGATGGAAGGATGATTATACGTTTTTTAGTGATAAAAGGTGGTCTGTTAGGTGTAATTACAGCACGGAGAGAGTCTGAATGGGATGTAGTTATGTATGGTGGTGTTTGGCGTCGTGTTAGTGATAAGTGTATTGGTTAGTGGTATAGGATAGAGTTGTGTACTGTTTGTAGGTGATTGTGCATATGTGTGATAGTAGGGTGTTTTGTTGGGTTTGTAGTGCAGGCTGGTACATTAATCTGTGCATAGTGTTGTGCGTGGTGTACATTTGGTGTGAGTGTGTTGCTCTGTATGTGGATGGTGTGGGCTGGGTATTGCTAAATGAGAAAAATGGCAGCATTTCTTGCCCTAGTCCCAACCAGTCTCAAACAGGAAACTGCCCTTGTCCTCTCTGCCCATAACCGGTTCAAATAGGCAACTGCCCTCGCCTCTCAGCCCGGGCTGAGACGCCCTAATCCTGGCCTTTTTTTATAGCCCTAGTAATCAGGTGACCCCTTCAGCAAATGGGAACCCTAGCCCTAACACTATCCAATCACATCACTAGCCCTAAAATCTAGAACCAATAGGAGACTAGGACCTTACAGCCAATCTTAGCCCTAGTCCAAGCACCCAATCAGTTCAAAAACCCTGATCTCTATGTCCAATAAAGGCCCTAGTCCTACCAGTAGTCCCAAAACAAGTCCATGCAACCAATGGCACAGGTAGCCCTAATCCCTACTTCCAATAGAAAGCCTAACCCTACTCTTAAGTCCCACACCTAGCCCAGCAACTAATCGCTACTTCCAATTAAAGGTCTAGCCCTAGTCTCACCCTACTCCCAACAACCAATAACATAGGAAGCACTAGTCCCTACTTCCAATAGAAATCCTAACGCTAGTCCCAACCCTACAGTGATTGAATCACAGACCCAGAAACCAATCGGAACCCTCAAATACCCAACCAATGAGGACATTAACCCTAATCCAATAGAAACACCAGATACAACCACTAATCAGTGTAGACATGTACCAACCACTAGCAGACCATATAAGGTCCTAGCGACCTCAGAAGGAGACACAGGCTCAATCCACACTTTGGACTTCGGCAGGTAAGGTCCTCACTAGCTTGAAATCAAACAATACTGTTTGAATACAACTTTACTCCCCCTGCTGGCCAAAAAACGAAGTACACAGGCGCTAGTAAAACACAGTTTAAACAGCTCACAGAAGTATCTGATGTAGAAAAATCCCTGTTGCGGGGCGTGGGGGGAGAGGCAGGGGGGCTGGTTTCACTGGCTTGTGAACACAACATTGTGGCTGGGAGTGCACTGTTTTAACATACAGGTCTTAGCACAGAGCAAAGGAGAAATTTGGAGGGAAAACCGAATTGTCACAAAGGAATGAGGGACAAACTACAGAGGTTGGACTGCAAATCCCACAATTCAACACACTAAATGGAGGCAAACATGGGCAGGGAAAACCGCACATTTAAAACACAACACAGGTGATAAAATATGCAATTACAGGCAGGCTTAAACTAAAAAATTTAACGATAACAACCACAGGCATAGACAGTAAACACAAAGTGAAAATCGTTTTTTAAACCACTTTTTGTCTTGGGAAGAGACAGCACTAGTCTGTCTCCTTACCACTTCCTGGACTCTGCTCACTGCAATCTGGGGCACAGGTAGGCTGCAACTCACAAGATGGAGGAGAATGATTTGGGGTGCACCCAGCAAGGTCTTCAGGGGCCTGGGCAGGTGTGAGAGGAGGGCTCAGACTTGTCTGGTAGCTGAACAGCCAATGGTCTTCTGGCCTGGGCAGCTGATTCTCCTGTTCAGAATCTCCTAGGAGACAGACCGGCTCAATCCACACTTAGAACTTCAGCAGTCCAAAGTTCAACATAACTGTCCCTTCAACACATATTAAGGGGTACTAAGGGCAGTGTAAATGCAGTTAAAATTAAAGGCAAGTACTTCAAAACCCCGTTGTTAACTCTTTGCACTACCACTCAAAAAACCGAATCTTTATCGTCACAAAGCTTGGAGTGATTTGATCAATTAAAGCCATGACTGCCTCCCAAGCACATTTGCATTTAATTCAGGCACCCTGGCACAAAATCTTTTCACAGCACTAGAGACTAAATTGATGAAACTTTAGCTGATAACTATCTAAATTAGCATTCCAGGGTGGCTGTCTTTTTCCAAAACAAAAGCAAAAGTTTTGGATCGCAGGCACAAGTGAAGCTGGGGAATGTGTGACCCGCCTTCCCAGGACTCCATGCCTCTCCCCCGGGGGTTGCGCCCCACATATTGAAGACGCCCCACACACTGAAGACCTCTACCCTAAGTAGTCAAACGTCTGTGAATTCACCTTACACTTCTCAGCATAATGCCAAATTCTTTAAACCTACCAAAGCCATCATATAAGATCTTGTGCTCAGTCAATGTCTTTGCAAAGATAACCTCATTCTGGATGCCCTGCACCCCCACAGTGCCCTCAAACAGTTTCCATCAACCTCTGAAAGACGCTGGCTGCGGCAGCCAAGCCAAAAGGCAATCTGTTAACTGAAACGGCATGGCAGTTATTTAGTTCCAAAGAATGCTCATCCAAAGGGATTTATGGTATGTGGACTTGAGATCTAGAAGGGAAAAGTACTTTGCATCACCAATGTTGGCTAACAGATTATTGCACCTTGAGTAGAGGATGACAAGTAACAATAACCTTAATGCGACTGCGAAGGTCAGCACAGAGCCTATATAGCTATCATTTTTGTGTTCAATAGCAATAGGGTTCACCCATTCTGAAAACTCAGCATCTTTAATAATGCCATACTTTACCATCTGACCAAGTAATTTCTTCAATTCTGCTCTCACACTCTGGAACTGGGCAAACTTGAGTGACTGGCACTGCATTTCTTTTTTGTTTGGTGAGATAAACATAGTTCCTTATGCGCCTAATGGTATTGTTCAAAATTTCAGGGTACACTTTGCACTTGCTCTCAACAGCTAAATGCTGCTGAACTTGCTCCAATGAAATGGGAAGATGGGACTACCTTACAGGCCGGTCTGCACCAGGTACTAGCATAATATCAAGTTTAGCTTGATCCTGCCACCCGACAATGACTTTTCCTTTAATATCAACATGAATCTTGGTGAAAACACTCCTGCCTTAGCATTATATCCTGCTCAAAATAGCCAAGCATGTCTGTCCTCTTCCACATAAGCTTTGGGATGGATATCGTTCCTCCAGAACTGCAGCCCCACCCCAATGTGCCTTAACAGTGTCTGAAATAGTGATTGAAGCTCCACAATCACAGATCATATTGATAGTGGAGGATCCACCTAAAAGAATTTGACAGACAGGATCCTTAACATTGCCACTCAAACCAGTAATTCCCCCCTCAATTTAGAACAAAATTAGAAAAATATAACTAATCCTCCTCATCCATAACTTCAATGCTATGTACTTTCATGGGATTTCCCCCCATTTTACATACACAATAAAATGACACGTCTTCCATTTAGTGCGTTTGCCCACAGCATGACAACGTTGAACGTTGCTCAAAAGTGATTTGGAACCACACCTGTAACAAAATTGGTTACTTTTGGGTGACAGCAATTTGGCATTTCTTTCCTAACGCAAACAAAATCTACATGTTCAGTCTTCTTGACTTCATTCACGCAGGCTCAACTGTGACCACGCTCGAGCCATAGCCCGTGTGAAACTCACTGAGCTTTTGGCTAAACCCAGTACTTCATTCAATGATGGATCCCTGCAGCGCAACATTAATTTTCCTTGAAAACCAACTGTAAACAAATTGGTCACGTAAATAAGTATCCAGTTGAAAGTCGCTGCCAGCTACCTCTGTGCCGAAATGAACTCTTCCACTGACTCCGGGAAGAGGTGTGGCGCAGCGGCCAGGGTGCCTGACTACAGGGTTCACGGTTTGATTCCCCGGTGCTGGCGGCAGATTAGCCCAGCACCATGTGACTGGGCAATAACTCGCGTAATCTTCCCGCTGGGACACCACTTCAGAGGTAGCTGTGCACTTTACGAATACTGGTATTACATTTCATCAGCAGGTTGTTTTTTCTTACAGAACTTAAATCTCAAGTGAAACGCTTGGTTCCTCAGAAAATGTGCGCTTAACACTGGCAATTGCTTCAGCAAGCTCATTGGAACTGCTTTGCGAAGAGTATGAATGGCCAAGATGGCTGAAAAGAATTGCTGCTTTACGCTTTGAAGTAAACTCATTCACACCCACAGCCCCACCATTAATTCTAAAAAGACCTCAGCCATAAAGCCCACTTAAAAGGAGGTTTCCCTGGATGCTGTAAAATGGAGTCATGTGAGCCAAATTTGTTGCAGCAACAGATGCCATAGTACAAGTTACCAAAACTGATGTGCAAGCAGCAGATAAAGTATCTCTAAATAGCACCTGTACCTCAACACAATTTTAGGGCTCGCGCCTGCGTTGCAGTGCGAGAGCCCTTTTGTATGTGAGCAGCTTTCAGCGGCTGCCATTGGCTTTCGCGTGCTTGTAAAAAAAAAAAAAAAAGGTACACAATTGGGCAAAGGCGTGCGCATGTCCCGCCTTTGTAACGGCCATTCCTGACGGTGGCTAGCACGTGCAGCAGCGCGCTCCCTCCTCTGTGTTGCACGTATTATTGGCATTTCTATGGGTAGTTCTTACGTATCTGTTTGAACTACGGTGTGTCCTTCCTTCATTTTTACCCCCATCATGTGACGCGGGTCACTTCTGAGTGTCTTTCGCGTTTTAAACGGTCTCGCTTCCGCTTAGCGTTAAACGCGGACTTAACATCCATCGTACTGAATCCACACTCATTTGTGATACTTTGGCATACTAACTGTAAGATTTGTGAATTCTTTCTCTTCGCACTCCTGAAACACTCTTGTTACTAGGGGAGTCTGGTTCTGTACACATCTGATTTCAGAACAACCACTCGAAGCTTGGTGGATGGCAGACTCGCTCAAAAGTAATGGATAGGTTATTTAGGGCAGTAAATTCCATAGTGCCCTGTGTCACTTTTTTTTATCAGATCATATGTCCTGAAAACTTCGGGACGGAAATCAGTAGATTCTCACAATTATTTTTTATCCTGTAAACCTTTTGCACCTAGTAGGTCCCAGTGGACCCAGACTTCCACGGTGAGTGCCTTGACAGGCCTCCAGTGTTCAGTACTCCTTATAGCATATCTTTCCAACTTTCTGCAAGCTTATTACTGTTGCGAGTGCCTTTTACATTGGGATAGCACGGTGGTTGGGACCGCTGTTCACTGCTACACTCCAGGTTGCATACCCCTCATCACCTTTTTTTGTACGATTTTCCAAACACGTATAGAATAGTCTCTGCTACTTCCTATTATGCTATTTACAGAAAAGGCATGATTTTGGCAAAGTGGCTGATTACCGTCTCAATATAAACTGCAGTACAAGCACCCCTCAGTCGTATGTGATGCATTAACCAACACATTTGTTGTCCTAACTTTAGTACATTATATTAGATGAGCAGGAAGAAAAAGACGATTTTTGTAGAGAATACCACGATGTCTGGAAAATATTAGGCTTTATACAATTCAGTAAATCTACTCCTTGATGCTCAGGATGCCTGCTTTAAATTTAGTTTAGGTGCTCAATGTTTCTGGACTACTCGGAGGTAAACAATATCAAACATGAAGCTTACAGAACACAGCTACCAAACTGGTGACACAGGATCACTGAATCTATCTTGGGAATGCAAACATCAAATGATACAATTTTCTGGAACTCTGGTGGGGCAGATGTTAATGTGGGTAGGAGCTCTCCCCCGCTGCCAGTTCATTTCCTCCCTTGGTGGTGTAGCTTCTCTTCCACAGGATTGTAGCCATGCTTTAAGGACCACAGTCACCAATGATTCCAGTGGCCTGGAAAACTACCTTATCCCACCATCAGGAATCACGCAAAAAAACAGTGTTCCTGATGGACCTTGGACCCAGACATACATCCCATGACATGTAGATTAGGATAGTGGAGCTTTTAGCGGAGGGCATGGTCCTGGGACTCAGAGTGCCCCCTACTCTTCCTGCCCAGTTCGGGCCGCGTTCCCTATGGGTTTAATGGAACCTTCCAAGAGTCTGTGGCCTTCCACACAGAGAAATGTGCTCCAACAGTAATCATTTATTTAGGCATAAAGTGATATGAAGGATGTATATGATGTGATGTCGTGGCACTCTCCTTTGTAGGTGGTCTCTCAAGGGTTCTAGCCATCAGCCATGCTATAAGGTTTCAAAAATAGTATGAGCCTCTAAATTCATATTCCTGGAGGAGTGCCCTCACCCTGCCCGCCCATGAGGCCATATGGGCACATTACTTACATTCACTGTCGAGCGGTGCTCTATGCCTAATGTGCATGGACGTCGGGCACTTGTGTTCATGTGTAACATACACTGAATTTCTACTCGGGCATAAAAATGTGTTTAATAAAAGGGTTTAGAGTAAGTTGAAGAATCAAACAGAGATTGTTTAGTGTTTGAATTACATTGTTATAGTTTCCACATAACTTGAACGCCAATTATATACTCATCTGATAAACTAGGGTCTTCGAGAAAGGTTTGAGGGGCTATGGATAGCTACCGATACATGGTAATGTGCCATAGTCAGTTAGTTTTATACAGTTGGCATCGCAACAGTGATGACACGAGAGTTACAATTTTAATTGCATCTACAGCATTTTATTTAAGATAGACTAAGAGAATAGTAACAACTTTTGTTACAACTCCAATAACTGTATGATATGCACAATATTTTATTTGTTATAGAACAGTACATATAAAGGGGCATTCAGCTCTAAGTAGGAAGAATGAACAGCTAAAAAGAAAAGCAGACATGATACGTCTTTCAGGTGTGACCAACACGATGATTCCAAGGAGGCACGTACTTGTGCAAATAGGAAAGTCTTATGGCTGGAAGGCGAAGTAACTCTCCAGGGATATTTTGATCTAGCATCTAATTTCATTGGCTGGCTTAGAGAATGCCTCCTGCAGATAAAGAAAGGCCTGAAAAATGAGATTCATTTTTTAATCTTTGAATGCATTATACTAATCGAATGAGGTGGTAGTGGATTTTCTTCAAACTACACACGCAATGTCTGTTTCTCTTCTAGGATGTCAAAAACCCCTTGTCATCTTATTTTCTTCTCAATACGAATCTTACCCATGGAAGGAACGGCCTACTGTAATGAATTGTTTATTCAAATGCATAGCAATGGCATGTGGAGAACAGAGATATACTGCCCCCCCCCCCCTTTAAGAAACATTCACAATGTTTTCTAAGTGTAAATAAATTACTTTTAACAATAATTGTGCGATAAAGACAAAATTACATGAAAATAAACATCTCTTGGAAGCTGCTAATTAATAAACTATTTGTCGCTAATACGCATCTCTGCAGCATTGGCAAGGTAGCCTGAAAACCGGATTGTCTTTCACAATCCCATCCTGCACCCTTGAGTTATGAAGCCTGGATCATGCATAAAATATTTCTTGACAAAGTGAGAGACGAAAGAAATACTTTCTACCAGGGAACGAGGCACAGCACATGTCAATAGCCTAGAGCGAGCACAAGGATCCTTCATGCATGGCGAGGAGTTGGGGATATCGAAAGTCTTCCAAATACCTCAAGTGCATAAGAATTATATACAAAAGAAAACTTGACTACAACAAGCTTGTTTAGACTGGCGGCCCATGAAGTGACATGGCAAAAGAAGCTTCACTCAAAGACAAAGAAGGTCGTTTAGGAGAATTCTGGATGCACATAACCCATTTCCATGTAGGAGGCGGGATACATACACGATAAAAACAAGATCAAAGAGAAGGTGTCCTTGTATTGCCACAGTGTTATTACGTGGATATGTAGTAGCAATACCTGTCAGGACTATATTAAGTGATGTAAGGAAATGCCTCTTTTTTTATGACCCCCCCCAAGATGTTTGGAGGACTGATGATGCTGTGTTTTTTAAACTCGGGAATGCACTGGGCCCTGCTGACCAGGTGCCACGGTATGTGCTCAGACCCCTGAGAGGTATTTGCAATTGGCACATTTAACTTACCTTTAAGTCCCAGCATATGGGATCCGGTGTACCAGGGCTTGTTTAAATTGCGAAGAGCATGCAATACTGACATCATGTGGTTTTCTTTGGCAACGCATTCTAAAGTTTTATCTAAACGAAATCATCTATGGTTGAAAAACCGCACTCGTTGCAGGTGGCAGACAGTGCAAGCCCATGCAGCTTAAATGTTACAAGGACGGTCACATTTGTTTCAGATCTTAAAAAACAATAACTGAGTGCAATGAAACTTGATGGGGGCTCTCTTTTAATCGTGTAGCGCAGTTCATGCATGATATAATTTAACAATTCGTTGAAAACGCAAGTTATCAATCAAACACTTGCAGTCCAGATTCTTTCACCAAGGTGTAATCCTCCTTAACGATCGAACTTAATGTATCGTCTGATAAAGGTAAACGGTGCAACGGGGTCCGAAAACAAGCTCTAAAAAATTGTTTTTCAACGTCTGTACAAAAAGACAGGAGCTTTCCCTTCTATCAAGGTGCAGAGATAGGTTGCAGATTTACTCTGGAGTCGAGGTGGAACATCAACTTCAAGTTTATTGGAGTTTAAGAGGCAACAACTGCACCAAGAAACAAGGTAAGTGCCCATACCGGAACGCTAATGACCGCCTGGAAATCCTCCGATTCCAAATGCAGCGTGAAGAAACTGCTAGATGATAAACCATAATAAGGGAACACAAGTACGCACCAGAACAATAAAAGCATGATACTACATACCCCACCGTAAAATAAAACAAAACATTACCTATAATACTATATCAATAGGCAGTCTTTTGCGTTTTGGGAGTAATCAGAAGAGCTTGAACTAGTACACACGATGCATAAAGACAATCCCCTACACACACACGTTGCAGGTACATGATCAGCGAGTACACCGGCATCATGCATGTAGCTCAATCACCCGTTCCTGTGATATGTCAGGCACTCCTTTAGGGACTCACATTCAAAGAAATCCAATAACACCCCTCATCACCTTCAGACACAACCATATCAACTATATCCCTTGCCTGCTGCTGATTACCTCAAATAACAATAGTCCTATTCCACCAATCTTAGTTTTCAACAAGAAGAGTGACCTGGAAACTAGTAATTATGACTAGTGAAGAGAATTTAGACTCCGCCCCTATCCACCTCCCCCTTTCCGAGATTGCAGTGTTTCCTGATTATGACCCAGTCACCTCGCTGCACAGACTCGTTCGCCTTCTTTTTCTGATCGGTGTAAACCTTAATGTTAGTTTGATAGCAATTTACATTTTCTCTTGTCGATTGCATATCAACGCGAATCTTCCCACACACAACTCTATATTCTCTGATCCAGTCAGGGCTCAATTTAGATTGTAGCCTAAGTTAAGCAAACTGAGAACCCCATGTTGTACAATGTAGAGTTGTCACATAATATCAAACCTTATTTCTAAGTGATGAGTTCACATCCATATTATTCAGCAATGCAGTTTGAATTACCTGTTTGAAAAATCTTATTTTCTCTCCCCACTAAATCAGGGCTCTTCCTCAACTACACCCTAAATGATCCCCATAGTCGGGGCACGAGTTGGGGGTCCACGCGGTGGACGGCATCCCCCCCACTTCTTTCACAGGGTGGATGCCGTCCACCCTGCCAAGAAGTTGGGCCCCACTAAAAAAGATGCTGAATTCGTCCCGGCGTAATTTCCAAACACCGGGACACTTTCAGCAACGCCTGCACGTTGTTGTCTGCTTTCGATCACAACAACGTGCAGGAAGGGATGGGGCTCTCTTTATTTCTGACTCCTGCTGGGATACTCGGCCATAACAAAGGCCGAGTCTTGGGTCATCACGCCTCCTTTTGTTGGAGTTTCCTGGCTGGCAGCAGTTAGGAGCCTCACACCTGATACAAATGCAGCAGAGGGGAAACAAAGGCTCGCACCTTGTTAGCACTTCACACAACTTAGGAGAGGCAGCTTTTCACTTTGTTCAAGCTCTGTTTAGGAGATTTGCATGCACTGTTAGAACGTCAGATGTGTTGATTTTTCCCAGTATTTGTACAAAATAAATTGCATTTATAAATGCTTATTACCCTTGAGGAGGCGTAATAATTTAAATATCACTATTTCTTTTAAAGCACTATGTCTATAGAAAGCTTAACACTGACAAAAGGTAACATTGTTATATATGTAGCGTACAAAATTGTGAATCTTCTGCCTAAATCAGGAGGGTTTGCAAGTATACTCGAAATGTGCTCAAATGTACTCCTGATACACCTGCTAAACATATATGTGAGGGCTTTAGATCTGATATCCCTTCTTGTGATGTCGTGCGCTGTGATGTCACACGCTGTGATGTCACACGCCGTGATGTCACACGCTACGATGCCACGCGCTGTGATGCCACTTGCATACTGATTAACTAATTTAGTCCCCCCACTTCTGTTTTTTAGGACTTGTGCCCTGCCCATAGCTTGGTCATCCTTGGGACCAAAGCAAACTGCAGCAGAATTGTTAGAGTAAAGGGAGAAAATACAATAATAAAGTCTGTCGTAAACCGGAGTTTTCCTACTGATTCCAACAAAAGAACCCAGTCAGTGTGAAAGTCGCTGAATCCCCTGTTAGATCCGGTGCTCTCCATTCTTCTGCCACTGTTCAGCAGCGAAAACTGGCAAGAGCAGCATACAAATTCTACTAAAGTGAGTTAGACATGGCAGTATTGACAAAGTTTGCTTTTGACGAGGGATGATAAGGGAGTCCAGAATCACTGTGCTGGCCGGTAGGACAAATGTGGCTGTGCGCCCCTCTCTGACACTTAGTGGCATAACTTGGCAGTAGCCTGTTCCTTTTATAATGTTCTCATCCACAACCCCCACAGAAATAAAGCTTCCTGCTGTGGAAGACATCCAGGAATGTTGATCAAAGAACTCTACCCAGACTCTGGACACAGTGACCCCGGCAACCTTGAATTTGCAGCCTCAGCCCTATCTGTCTAGAGCCCCGGAGGCCTAATACAAACACTATAAGTTAGATCTTACCAGAGGACCTTGGCAATCCCTAAACATAAAACTGTTGCTTCTCCTTTAGGAGGCTGGTATTCCATCAGGTGCTGGTGACTTAAACCTATCCACGTTTTACAGACAATCTACATCTAAATTCAGACGGCCCAAGGCACGTAAACAAAAGCACAACCTCTGCTATTATAATCTCAGCAACGTCTGGATGCTTCACAATCAACACAGCAGTTGATTTACCTTCTCACTCCTTCATCAAAGCTACTCTAGTACTGACTACCTGCACGTAGCCTCCAACCAATTACAATAGCCACAGATAATTCTATAAAGCCAGTGGTGATCTTGGATTATGCATAAATCACTAGGATGTTACAAAATGGTCCAGTAACTAAAAAAATGGAAGGGAGATTGGGAGCACACTGCCTCACATCCCAACACAGTTCGCCTCTTTGTATTGTGGTAAATCGAGAATACAATTAACACTTACTTCACTATTAACTGTAGTATTTCTGGCCCTCAACCCTCCTGTACCCTCACATGATGTAAATAAGGATGCAGTGGCTATGTCAAAATGGATAGGCGATATGGTGAATGCTATTGCGCCAGCTAAACAGGCAATGTCCCGCAGAGATTCTCCCTCCGCCCCCTGGTTCTCTGAGGAACTGAGGGCGGAGAAATCCGCCTGTAAAAAGTTAGAGCGACTTTGGAGGGCGGACTATTGCAGCCGGGCAAAGGCACGCTATAAGGCCGCCATCCGCGCTCTACATAAATCCATAAAAAGTGCAAGGAAACTTTTTTTCTCCACTTCCATCCAACAAGCAGAACACTCTTCTAAAGAAGTGTTCAAGATAGTGGAGTCTTTTTTTAAACCCAGATGTATTGAGCTGGAAGTGACTCCGTCTGACAAACTCTGTGGTACTATATCTGAATATTTTGAGAATAAAATTCTGAAAGTATCTGACTCTTTTACTCCCGCAGTATGTACTGCCAAATCAGATATAATGGAGCATAGAGCGCCGCAACTAACTCTGAGTCAATTCCAACCAGTCACACGAGATGCCGTTTTGCAGGAAATATACAGATGCAAATCGGGATCTCCTGATGATCCCTGTCCACCTAAACTCTGGAGTTTGATGGCAGAGTTTGTGGCGCCTATTCTCCAACACATATGGAATGTGTCCATTTCCTCCGGAGTATTCCCAGAGTGCTGGAAGCACGCAACCATACTCCCGTTGGAAAAAAAGCCAAACGGGGCCCCAGGAGATATGACTAATCTTCGTCCCATTTCCTTACTGGCTGCACCGGGCAAAATGCTTGAAAAATTAATCCAGAAACAACTGAATAAATTCACGGAGGACAGCAACGCTCTCCATGAAACACAATCAGGTTTTAGAGCCGGCTTCAGCACCGAGACCGCCCTGATTGAGGTGGCCGAGTCAGTCAGGTGGTCGCTGGATTCAGGAGCATCAGCAATGCTGGTGCTCCTGGATCTATTGGCCGCCTTTGACACGGTGGATCACAACAGGCTATTACAACGCCTGTCTGAGATCGGCCTCCAAGCTCAGGCTCTGGGCTGGCTTCACTCCTATCTGTCTAATAGATCGCAGAAGGTGGCCCTGGGCACCTTCTCCTCAGACTCTAGGAGATTGAACTGCGGGGTCCCACAGGGCTCTGCCCTGAGCCCGTTGCTTTTTAACATTTATTTGGCCCCGCTGTTCACCCTGATTGCCAACTGGGGAGTCACCGCAATTTCTTACGCGGATGACACCCAGTTGGTTTTCCCATTCTCTGAGGTTTCCGAGGCAGCCTTTTCTAATTGCAAGGGCTGCCTTCGAGACATAGCCTGCTGGATGAATACCAACAAGCTGAAGCTTAATGCGGGCAAAACAGAGGTGATCTTCTTTGGCACAAGCACCACCCCCCCGCTGAGTTTTGGTGGCCGGACGAGATGGGTCCCGCACCATCTCCCAGCATAAAGGCAAAAAATCTGGGGGTTACATGGGATAATGGCCTGTCTTTTGCCCCCCCGATACAGAAGGTTGTTGGAGGATGCATAGGCAAACTGAGGAGCCTACGCAGATTCCTCCAACTGCTCCCGGTGAGCTGCCGCAAAACGATCATCCACGCCACGATTACTTCAAGGCTGGATTATGCCAATGGCCTTTATCTAGGTCTCCCGAAGTTTCTACTGCAAAAGATGCAAATCGTCCAGAACTCGGCGGCCAGACTACTCAGGCAGGTCCCTTTTAGACATCACATCTCTCCCTCACCTGCGTATGTTGCATTGGCTACCTGTGGCAAGTCGCATAAAATTTAAGGCGCTCACCTTGGCCTATAGAGCCCTCTATGGGACATGTCCAAATTATTTAAAAAAACGACTGCCTAGATACTCTCAGGTCAGACTTCTAAGGTCTAGCTATAAGGTTCATCTCCAAGTCCCGCGAGTGAAAAGGGCGCGTCTGGGTGGCAGAGCCTTTTCCGCTAGTACGGCATTACTCTGGAACACACTGCCACAGGTAATCCAACAAGCACCTTCTGAACCCTGTTTCAGAAGTCTTTTGAAAACATGGCTTTTTACGCACTAATTTAGTCCCTTTGCACTATGACTCGCACTGTTCATGTTAGCGCCGGGACACTTCCTACGGAGGTAGCTGTATGCGCTCTATAAAATTCAGTATTATTATTATTATTATTATTATTTCACCAAAGGTGGTGCAGATAGTGCTGTACCTTTCCCATAGGCTGTCACTGAAGCTGCACTGTAACATTTTACATGTGTAACTTTCAATTGGGACAAGTTAGAGAAATGGATTTTAGGCTCTCTGAACTCAGAATTTAATAAAACACTTTTCAGTAAAGGTGATTTTTAAATTGTGTTTGAAAATGCCACTTTTAGAAAGTCCTGTGTGCCTCTGCCTGTTTCAGTATTCGCTGTCTGGTTCTGGAGTGACAGGGCCTGGGGATGTGTATTTAGTCACAAGGCGGGTTGAGGCGTGTCATCCCTTCTCTGGGTGACTCATAGCCAGGCTGAACAGACCTTTCGGCATTTAGAGTTGTGGGAGGAGTTTTCACTAGCACCGGAATAGGCTGTGTCTCCTTTGCACAATGCTGTCTCCACCCCCTCTGGTCATGCTGGACAAGGAAGGACAGGACTGGGTTGGACTGGCTCAGAGACCCTTGCCACAGAGAGAACAATGCGAAAGTGGGGTATAAGTATTGGACCTGAAGCCCAAAGACTTTAGATCACTTCTGTAATTAAGAGGAACCTATGCCAAGGGGAAGAACTGTGAGGAGTAGGCTGCCCCTTTGCTGTGTGTTGCTTTGCTAGGTTGGCCTGCAGTTGCTACTTCTGCCAAGGAGAGGACAAAGACTTGACTTTGCTGTGAACCTGCTTGAGGGCAAGGGCCAGGGGGTGCTTGCCTCCTGTTCTGGGGACACAGAGACCTCACCCACAGCTTTCTTGAACTACACTACTGGTAGTTCTGGCCTGCCAGGAGGTGCCTATTCCAGTTCTGGGCCTCTGGAGGTTGTTCCAGGAAGTTACCAAGAACTAAAGATTAGAAGAAAAGCAACGCAATGTCCTTCCAGAACCTGTTTTTCTGATGCAGCACTGTCGAGCAGGAGAAATTTCCATGCTCTTCCACTGCAGCTGAAGAATCAACGCAGTGCCTGCCCACGGCCCGGAAAACCGCCACACGACGAGTACAGTGCACCGATCTCCAATGTCTGCAATCACTGGCTCTGACTCAGACAAAAAAAATCAACGCATCGCCAGTTGGCAGCTGGAGAAATCGACGCAGCACCTGGTTCGCTGCCACCGCTTTGCCTCCAGCGTGTCCGAATTTTCCACGCATCGCACGTGGGAGCCAAATCTACCGCAACGCGGGAGCCACAGTAAGAAACCAACCTATCACTTCCCCTGGAGCCAGGAACCGATGAATGGAACCACAGCATTACCTTCCATGTGCATAAGGAACTACGGCATCACCTTCCCAGTGGCTGTTTTTGCTTGTGTGATTTTGACGCACCCCCCGGTACTTTGTGCTGAAAGTGTTGCATCCATAATTTCCTATGGACAGAATTGTTTTTATCTTTTAAAAGTCATATTTTGATCTCTGTATGCTGGATTTATTTCGTTTTTGGTCTTGTTTGGTTCAGATAAAGACATTTTATTTTTTTTAACTGGTGTGATGTTAATTTGTTGTGTTTCCACTGTATTACTGTTGGTTATATACACATGCTTTACACATTGCCTCTGTAGTTTAGCCTGACTGCTCTGTGCCAAGCTACCAGAGGGTGACCACAATCAAACCTAGGTGTGTACTTTACTCATTCTGGCTAGAAAGAAGGGTCCCTACTTGGACATGGTGCATATTTCTGCCAACTAGAGACACCCAATGCTAACAAACATGCTTCACTGATCTAGGGGACCTCTATATTAAAATGACTAAAGCCTCAAACATAAGCCCAATCGCTAGAATCAGAATTAATGGAAACATGTCGGAACCCACTGAGCTAGTACAGGGAACTCAACAAGTATGTCTACTCTTCCCTCTACTGTTCCTTGCTGTTGAACCCCGTTAACTAACAAACACCTTTTATAGTATCAAAGGCTTATAGTTTAAATTTTGTACGCTCAAAACAGCATCATATTTTGACACCATTTTGATATTTACAGAGGAAGCAAAAATAGCAATTCCCTCACTGAGGGACATCACTCATAAACTCGGGAGCTTCTCTGGCTATAGTCTGAATAAAGAAAAAAGTGAAGTCCTACCCCTAAACCAATGGTGCCTTCCCTCATGTATTAGAAACACAGGACTACACTGGCAAACAAAGTACATTAAATATCTGAGCATTTGGTTCTCAAACGACCAGCTGGAATCAGATATAATGAACAAAAAAAACTGCAAAATAAAGGACCTTTATGATTCCTGGTCACCCAAGTACACATCCTGGTAGGGAATACACCAATAAACAACTTCATAACCAGTATATTACCATTAGGCTTTCCAACCACTTATTTACTTCGGTGGATACAATTCCTTCAGATTTCATTTGGAACAAAAACAGACCCAGAATAGCATACAAAAAGCTCCATATTAGACTATAAACAGGACAGATATTGGATCCCAAACTGGTTCAATCACCAATCATAATTCATAAAGGGATCCTCTCTACGAAAGTGAATGATCAATGGAAAAGTGGAAAGAACATGTACTTCCACCGCACTCAGAGGTGGGAAGAGGAAAGACCTCTTTTTTTCATTTATATACACCCCTCACCCACTCTAGTAGTGGCATGCTTCATCATTGGGTTCACCTAGACACCTAAAGGTCTGAGTGGGCTCAACAGTATTCCAGGGAGCACTTTGAAGACACTTTGTTTTTATTATTAGGGTTTTTTACATTTAGATTACAAAAAAGCCCTAACTCACCCCAGGTATCCTTTTATTAGCGGGGTGATTAAAAACTATGGGAAGGGTCAATACGGATATTATGGTCCTATGACCCTAATATAAATGCGCCAGCATGTTTCTGCCCTACTCGATTGGTCCATGTGGGTGAGGGCTATTCTTCAGGGGGGTACTTGAGAAGAGATCCCACAGTAACATCACCTTGCAATTGTTACAGATGTGAACGTGTGGTGCTAAAGAATTGCTTCAGCATGCAAACAAACAAGAAAAGAAAAAAAAGTACTTGCTGTGTTTGGGGAATTATCCTGTGAACAGAAAGTACGAATAAAACAGTAAACTGATTGAGTTTGCGTTTCGCTCATCAACTCTTAATCAAAAACAAATCACTGGAAACAGGCTTCTGACTTTGATCATATCCTGTGTCAATATTATCATTCAGCCCGCGGGCTTTGCGATTCATAATTACTTTTAATGTGTTTTTCATCCTAATTTCGGGCTTTATCTTGAGATCAATGTCTCTTCAGTTTCAAGATGTTATCACTTTGCATAGACAAAAAGGACAAGGTACCAAAGGGTTATATATAAAGTAAATATATAATACAGTAAAATAGCAGAAATCTGCTCATTAGCAATTATAGTGTTGTGACATGCATACTCATGTATTGCAAATTAAATCTCACCGCTCCCCACCCAGCATACGAAGCACGTACCTCAGTCAGCCATGCTCCTCCAGGAGCGTGGCGGGGTGGCTCATAGGACCGGTGGCCATGTGGCACTCTTCCGAGGTCAGGGACTGCTCCTCCATTGTTGAGCCCAGCGCAGACTGCCACCGTCCCAGTATCATCCTCTCCACTCTTGCTCAGCGTCTTCTTCCTCACGTCTCATGTTTTTCCCAATGAACCTCCTTTCTTTTTTTCCGGGGTCTTGAGTAGCCAGTCTCCCACGACATTGGTTCAACGAGCTGTCCGTCATGGAAAACCTTCTGCCCTATCTGGCTGGTTGTTTGGAGGTCTTAAAGGGGTAGGCATCCCATGGAGCTTATCGTGAAGAGTATGTAGAAGGGATGAGCCACAGAATCGAGCCATCTATGCCCTCCTCCCCGTCACCCCTCCACCCTCTGATTTTCACGATTGTCTTGGTCTTTGCCTTTCCTATGCCACACTTCAAACTGAAAAGGTTGTAAAGTCAAAATCCACTGAAGATTTCTTTCATTACTTCCTTTGTTCCGGTGAAGCCATGTAAGAGGAGCATGGTTGGTGTATAACACAAATCGTCTACCTTCCAAGTAATAGCGGAGCTTCTCAATATAGCCACTTCATATCAAGACATTCTTTATCTATGGGCGGGTAGACGGGTGCTCTAGGGAACAACTTTCAACAAATAAAGAAGAGCGTTCTTTCCTGTCTGTTCTGGTCTAGTATATAATGATACAGTCCACATTGTCATGACATGGTTTGTATTGGTGTGGGAAAGCGCATTAGCAATGAAACGAAATTGGTAAAACCGTGGAGTTTGCCTGGGGTGGTTATGTGGCATGTTGTGTGGTATGGGCGGGATGGGACCATCTATGCTAAGGGCCATATGGCAGGAGTGCAGTGGGGGCACCAGGAGGTGCGGGGACTAAAATGCCAGTATCTAATTCTGGAGCAGGACGATCGATACGGCTCCTGAGAAAATGCTCTTGCTCAGCAGGTGCCAGTCAGTTTGAATATGAAAGGTGGCATAGTACTTGATCGTCAGCCCATCGGTACCTGGAGTCTTATTCCAAGCTATTTGTGAGATTCCCATCCTTATTTCTTCTAGTTGCATGGGCTTGTCCAGCTAAGCCCGCTGTAGCAGGTTCAGCCTAGCTGCCGGTAGATCATGTAATAAAAGCACACAAGGGAAGCAGGTGCAGTGTATAACCCCTGATAATACTCACAGAAGGCAGCATTTATGGCCTTCTGTGAGGTGATTATTGTGCCATCATCCAGGCAGAGCAGAGCGCCCCGATCATGGAACATTATTGGTCTTCCTTCACAAGCCACGCTAGCAGCTTCCTTGATCCCCTTCTTCCGTTTAAAGATGTGTTACTTCGGCCTCAGCCCTCTTTTTATGCAGCTGCTGAAGTTGCGCCGCAACGCAGTGCGAGCGGCCACCCCTACATACAGAGGTTGCCACTCCCGTTCTATGGATAGCAATTCCCCCAGCAGGCAGTGGCATATCTCCCAGCAGGCGCCAAACCGTGGCCACGCGTAACAACTTTGTGCGCGTCCCATTCTAAGACTCGGAATGAGGCAGTGCTCTGGTTGAGCATGAAGTATTGTGTGATTCACTGCGCTAACTCCTCACAGAACAGAGGGTCAGAGAGAGCCTCCATTTCCAATCACAAAGTGGGTATGGTGGGATCATCCATCATCTCCTTGTGTTTGCTGTGGTGGGATGTCACCTGCCACCGGGGTAGAGTGACCAAAATCAGGCGGTGGTCTGAGTGGGTGTGTGCCAGCTATTCTGATCAAGGAGGGGGCCCAGTAGTTCTGTGCAAAGGAAAAGGTCAATCCTGCTGTGTACATCATTCACCGGAGAGTAAAAGGAATATTCCTGATGTGTCGGATGACAGAGATGCCAGATGTCAAGTAAACGCAGTGTGCAATCCAGGTGCAACAGCGTTGTGTGGTGCGAACACGTGTGGCTGCATTCAAAGGAGGAGTGGACGGGTCTATGCTAATATCTGGTACACAATTGAAGTCCCCACCAGAGAGTCCTGGGTGCATAGGGTTTTGACTGAGGTCAGTGAATCTAGGAATACTGGTAAATTAGTATTGGGAGCGAAGAGCGCCACTAATGTGAGACGAGCCCTGTCAAGTTGACCCTGTAGGATCACAAAGCTCCCTTAGGCATTCACCCTGTGGGTGTCTACCACAAAGGGGACCCCCGGTGCAATCCACATTAGCACCCCCCACGCCCCAGGCGAAGGCTGACATGAAAATCCTGCCCGGACCTTTTGCAGCTCAGCCACTGTGAGATGAGTTCCTTGAGGCATGGCGATGTGCGTATGTCAGCCTTTGAGGTTTTCATATGTGCAATATCTTTTGGCAGGGGTAGCCTTGCCGAGCACGTTCCATGCCAATATGTGGCATTGCTGGGTGTGTGTTTCAGATGTGCACCCCATCATAGGAGTGGGTAGTATGCGTGATAAACAGTGTGGCACCTGTTATTAGCAACCCGCCAGCAGAAGAAACATGGAACACTGTGAAAGCTGCCCCTCCAACAGCGCTCATAAGAACTCCAATAACACAACTGTGTATGATTGAAGGATGTATGACGTTACTACGCATACTTTTACAACGCATGTATTTACAATGCATTTTTTACAACGCAAGTACCTTTACAACACGTGTTTTTACAACGCATTCATTACAACGCGAAATAATAATAGTAATAAAAAAGTACCATTACAACGAAAACAAATATAACGCATACCTTTACAACGCATATATTATGAATTTTCTATATATATACTTTTTTTTGTAAAATAACTCCTGGCACGGAAAATAGGGGTTTTGGGTGGGGAAGTGTATTAAAATGTAGTAAAAAACTGAACGGTAATTAATAAAAATAGCACTTTTATATATAAATTAATACTCGAGTATTAAAATGAATACTCACGTATTGAAAAAAATACTCCCAATTTTAAAAATTTATATTTTCATTGTTCATAAATGCATATCAAACGTATTACCAAAAATTATTTTATAACAGTAATATAAATCGAAGTAAAAAACGTAACTTTGTATAATATAAACAGAATAACAAACACATACCCGCCGTTTTAGAATGAAAGCCAAAAACAGAGTCCTACAACTCTTTTCATGAAATCAACACCAAGAGACTCTAAACAAAATGGAGGACAAAACGCTATGTCAAAGTAAAAAACACACTTTTAAAGAGATATTTTAGATTACACGTTTTCACAGCAATTATATGTAAAAAAAAACATTTAAACAATGCTTTTCTCAAAAATTAAGAAGTCACTCACAAAAACCTATAAATACGAGTAAGACACAATTTTGAAATCAGTTGTTAATCAACCACCAGAGAGAGCAGACGCAAATAACTGACCCTCTGACCTCTTGCCACAGTGACGAACTCGAGTCAAACGAAGAGAAGTCCATTCATAAATACAAGTAAGTTTGCATTAAAACACAAGTAAACATAGCTTTTTTTAAAAATATTGTACTATTAGTAATAAATGTAAAACATTATTATATTTCAGATTTTCGAAATCTTAACCATCACTTCATTAAATCGTTTCTACATTTGAATTAATTGCTCACATATGTAAGTACATTTTAAAAATATAAATGACTTTCCATAAAATGGGGTTGTTTTCTTAAATCAACTTTTTCTAATGTTGTGCTATGGATATAAACTCTCAAATGTAACAGTGTTTTTTAAAGCCATTTTTAAATAAAAAATTTCTCATGTCACAATGTCAGTTATTTTTCTTAAATAATTTTTTTTAATGATATATGAATTTTTACAGCATAATCGTATTGTGACTTTACCGATTTAAAATATGTAAAAAACTAAACATTTATAATTTTCATATTTTATCAGAAAAATCATTACATGTGAAGCACCCAAAAACCACATCTATAGCTCGTTTTCGAATTAGGAGCAAAAAACCATAAATCTACTTTAAAAAAGGTAATTTATTAAAATTATTTTAAATAACTTTTTCTTTTATACAGGGATGCAGTTAGTTACCTGCAAAAAATGTTAAGCCTTTTTTAAACTTAAAATTACTTTTTTGAATCATTTATCATATTTTAATGCACTATTTTGAAATGTGTAAAAATATTTTCTAATCAAAAAGTATTTTTTTCCTTTTTAAAAATAGGGTTTTAAATATTTGAAATAACATGTATTCATTTTTATTACCAATTACAGGTATAACGACATTCAAAAACTAGAAAACCTACAACAACATAGAAACAAAGAAAAAAATTAAAGAAGGTAAATAATACTATTAAAGGCCATTAAAACACCTGTGACGTATTTTTGTAATCCTCTTTTTTTCCCACAAAAAGCAAAAGTACCATTATTAAACAATCTGTACTTAAAAATCCTTCAACTGTATCTTTTTACCAGATTCAAACCAAAGTACTCTACATTTGGACCAGAAATTCATACCAATTCAACTAAACAACAACGCCAAAGTAAAGAACCAAAGGTAAGACACGTTTTAAAACACAAATAAACATTTTCATCATTAGACATGGTCATGAAACTGAATTTAAAACGCAAGCAATTCAAAGATGTTTTTTAAACGAAAACTGCTCTCACACTGGTTCAAATTCAACAACTAAGGGGTCGATTCCGATTCGGGAAAAAAACCGTCCGTACGAATTGTATCCTGAGCCCTCTCCGTACGAATCGTACCCGTCCGTCCAAGTCGCGAAGTACGATCCGTATTCCATGAATCCGTCCGAATCGGCGCGATCTGTACGTATTGCAAGGCTGAAACCGTGAACCGTACGACTCGTACACATGCCGTGCGACCCGACGAGTACGATCCGGACCGGGGTATGAGGACGCGATTCGTACGGTCCACGTCAGGTAAGGGCGAGTCATACGGAAGAGCACACAAACACATACACACCGTACAGTCCGTACCCCCCATAATCGCAGGGGTACGCACCGTACCTCTGCGATCATGGGGTGTACGAGCCGTACCCCCATTGTACGATCGGTGTACGAGCCGTACCCCCATTGTATGATCTGTGTACGAGCCGTACCCCGATTGTACGATGGGTGTACGAGCCGTACCCCCATTGTACGATGGGTGTACAAGCCGTACCCCCATTGTACGATGGGTGTACGAGCCGTACCCCATGTACGATGGGTGTATGAGCCGTACCCTCATCGTACAATGGGGGTACGGCTCATACACCCATCGTACATGGGGTATGGCTCGTACCCCCATCGTACAATGGGGGTACGGCTCGTACACCCATCGTACAATGGTGGTACGGCTCGTACACCCATCGTACAATGGGGGTACGGCTCGTACACCCATCGTACATTGGGTATGGCTCGTACACCCATCGTACAATGGGGGTACGGCTCATACACCCATCGTACAATGGGGGTACGGCTCGTATACCCATTGTACAATGGGGGTACGGTTCGTACACCCATCGTACATGGGGTACGGCTCGTACACCCATCGTACAATGGGGGTACAGTTCGTACACTCATCGTACAATGGGGGTACGGCTCATACACCCATCGTACATGGGGTACGGCTCGTACACCCATCGTACAATGGGGGTACGGCTCGTACACCCATCGTACATGGGGTACGGCTCGTACACCCATCGTCCAATGGGGGTACGGCTCGTACACCCATCGTCCAATGGGGGTACGGCTCGTACACCCATCGTCCAATGGGGGTACGGCTCGTACACCCATCGTACAATGGGGGTACGGCTCGTACACCCCATGATCACAGGGGTATGGTGCATACCCCTGCGATCATGGGGGGTACGCACCGTACCCGGGGGGGCCGTTCCGTACCTGTTTCGTTGCGAACTCTGCTTTTACGGCTGTTTTCAGCTCCCGTAGAAAAAGGGTTGTACGGTGCATACCCGACACGTATCATACTTGCTGGGTCGTAAAAACCAGCCGCGAACCGTACAGCTGTCGCGTACAGCGGGTTCCGAGGGAGAATCGTACGGAGATTAGAGTCGTACGGTGTCTTGTACGACTCGTAGGGAGTATGGCTCCTGATACGAATCGTACTTCGTCGTACGTATGGGGGACGTTGCAGGGTACGATTCGTATGGGAAAAACGCTCCTAACGGCTATTCGGAGCGGTTTTTCCCGAATCGGAATCGACCCCATAATATGTTAATCAAGAAGCAGAACAATAAAGTTAAAATAAACTTGTTTTCAAACAAAGTCATGAAATGCATTTTTTAAAAATGTCAACACCCTATTAAATGGTCTATCATTTCATTCTAAACAGACAGACATCTTAATAAGAAATCTTACCAAAGAAGAGCAATTTAAAACACATCTTCTTCAAAGACTCAACTACACCAAACTAAAAAGGTAAAATTCTCAAAAGTGAACCAGTAGGAAACTTAATGGATAGTTTAAATGTTTCTTTAACCATTCTAACTACTGCAAGGTGCAGCAGTAGTTAAAGTGATGGATATTGAAGGAGTATCATTTACTATTCTAACTCAAGGAAGGTGCAACAGTAGGGATAATTTTTTTTTTTAAACTTCCCTACCTGAGCGCAGGTCTCCTTGCTTCTGCTCAGTCCAGCGACGCTCCTCAATATGGCTGCCTACGCGTTTGACTTTCACGCGTATATGTCATCACAAGCTACAAAAAAAGAAAAAGGACAATTATTTCTTTTTCTTTATTTATTATTACTGTATATTAAAAATATTGTATTTTAATATAAAACAGTATTTAATAACTGTTTTGAAATGTTTGAAAAATAATATAAATATTTACTTTTATTAAATAAATATTTTTGTCATTAAACTTACATAAACTGTGTCGTATTCGATTTTTTACAATATGTAATTTAAATGTACAATGATTCATTTTATTTTAAATAATGTCTAAAATTATGAAATATTATTCTTACCTTCAGCATACTCCCTTTTCTTTGTGTTCCAAGCCCCTTACTCTCCAACAAGCTTCATATTTCATTGCCGCAACAATCACATAGTGAGCTATGGAAATAAATGAAGGACATAACTTTCCATTGAAATCAATGTAAAAGCGTGTGAACTTTTTAAAAATAACTTTAAATTTTTTTATCACACACTATTTTAATTTAAAATAAGTCACTTTTTAAATTAAGGTATTCTAAAAATATAATATATTTTTTAAAAAGTTTATGAAGTGTAAGTGTTGAATAATGTTCAAGTATAAATTACTAATCTAACTCCAGGATGGGTGTAATACTAAGGTAATTTTAGGTTAGTTGAGGGGTATACATTACTAATCTAACTCCAGGAGGGTGTAATACTAGTGTGTGTCTGGGATAGTGGAGTGGTATAATTTTCTATTCTAACTCCAAGGGGTGTTATACTAGGGTATGTGTGGGATAGTTGAGGGGTATAAATTACTATTCTAACTCCAGGGGGATGTAATACTAGGGTATGTGTGGGATAGTGGAGGGGTATACATTACTATTCTTACTCCAGGGGGGTGAAATACAAGGGTATGTGTGGGAAAGAGGAGGGGTATTAATTACTATTATTACTCCAGGAGGGTATAATACTTGGGTATGTGTTGGATAGTGGAGTGGTATAAATTACTATTCTAACTCCTGGGGGGTGTAATACTAGGGTATGTGTGGGATAGTAGAGGGGTAGAAATTACTATTCTAACTCCAGGGGGGTGTAATACTAGGGTATGTGTGGGATAGTGGAGGGGTAGAAATTACTATTCTAACTCCAGGGGAGTGTAACACTAGGGTATGTGTGGGATAGTGGAGGGGTATAAATTACTATTCTTACTCCAGGGGGGTGAAATACTAGGGTATGTGTGGGATAGAGGAGGGGTATTAATTACTATTCTTACTCCAGGAGGGTGTAATACTAGGGTATGTGTGGGATAGTGGAGGGGTATAAATTACTATTCTAACTCCAGGGGGGTGTAATACTAGGGTATGTGTGGGATAGTGGAGGGGTATAAATTACTATTCTTACTCCAGGGGGGTGAAATACAAGGGTATGTGTGGGATAGAGGAGGGGTATTAATTACTATTCTTACTCCATGGGGGTGTAATACTTGGGTATGTGCTGGATAGTGGAGGGGTATAAATTACTATTCTAACTCCTGGGGGGGAGGGGTGTAATACTAGGGTATTAAAAATACATACTCTAGTATTAATATTAATACTAAAGTTTTAAACAAAGTCTTTTTTAAATTAATAAACCAGTATTAAAATTAAAATTAATACATTTAACATCTAAAAAATATTTTTATGCGATAGTGGTGAGGTATACATTACTATTCTTACTCCAGGAGAGTGTAATACTAGGGGTAATAAAAATAAGTACTCTAGTATTAACATGAATACTATAGTATTAAACAAAGTCTTATTTAAATTAATAAACTAGTATTAAAATTAAAATTAATACATTTAACTTCTTAAAAAAATAAAAAAGAATATAATTAATTAAAATTTAATTTTTAAAAAAATATTATAAACTTACCCATAAATGCGTTACAATGGCATGCGTTGTAATGACATCTGCGTTGTAATGGCATGCGTTGAAATAGCATGCATTGGGATGGATGTTGCGTGGTAAAAGTTGCGTTGTGATGGTAGTGCGTCGTAAAAGTTGCGTTGTGATGGATGTTTCCCACGCTTGAGCAGCAGCTAATCTTAACAACTGCAATCCCACCGCCCCCACCCCAGAACAGTGGGTATGTGTGCCCCTGTCCAAAAATCCCCAACTTGGAAACGAAAACAAGAGAACAAATAAAAGCAACCAAATAAGACCTCATTGGAGCATGTGTGGAACATGGTGCGGCAGCTGGGGTTGACTTACATCCACCAGGCCCAACATTCAGGGTTCAGCATCAGCACCAGCGATGTCAACAGAGGGTCCCCCGGTGTAAGGAATCAGGCTTGGTCTTGTGGTACCATTAGGTGAGGAGGCGAGATATGAGATGGGAGCCAAATGAGGTCCCCGGACGATTTTGGCATGATTTTAGGAGCGGGAGTGCTGCACATGGAAAAAGCACCAGAGTCCTGGGTCAGTTTGTGGTGCAGGGCTGTAAAGGAATGTGCGCTGTGCGGGGTAGCCATTCCCACTAGGAAACATAATTTACCCTGCAGGTAGAACTACAACCTGCCTTTACTCTGCAGTCAATACTCGACTGCGACGTTACCACGCGTTCCTTTACCATGCAAGTTGTTACAGCGACTTGCTGTAGGGGGCACTTTGTTGGACTGGTGTTGGATTTTAAGTCCAACACCTTCCCTACTGATACAGTGACTGGAATTGGATCAGTAATTTATACTATTCCAAAGCCCAGCGCCCGCTAAGGCAAGTCGTTGTAATGACTTGGGTGGTAAAGGAATGTGTGGTAACATTGCAATCGGGGTAGTGGTGCGGAGTAAAGGCCTGGGTGGGAAATACACACGGTGTTCCATTATACATCTGATTCCACTGCTCTGGCTTGCTCTGCGCATTCTTGGCCCTGGGAGGGCTGCATTTGTGTTGTCCTGTGTCTCCTGTGTTTGGATTTTGAAGTTAACATTCCCCATCTGTTTGCTCATTCCTGGATGTGCGTGCAAGGCCCTCATCATGAAGCCAGTTCCAGACATCTTCAGGAGTTGAGAAGATGTGGGAGGTTTCACCGTCTGGTACCTTGAGTTTGCTGGGAAGAGCAGTGCGTAGCGAAGTTGCAGCTCTCACGAACCTTGTTTCACCTTCACATATGAGCGCTAAAATTGCTGGACCACAGCATTGAAATCCAGATTTGCTGAGATTTCCGTGTTCTCATAACGTCATGGACCCTTGTTGCGGAGAAGCTGCAATATGAGATCCCGGTCTCAGTAGTTGAGGAAACGAATCATGAGGGGGCGGGATGGTGCTCTGTTGGGGTGGGCAGCCCAGGATTAGGTGCATTTGTTGCACCAAGAACCGCTTGGGAACCCTGTTCTCCAGCACAGGGCCATCAGCCAATTGTTAAGACAGAGCTCAGCACTGGGATGTTCAGCCCGCTCTGGAAAGCCCAGAAAGTGAATGTCCTTGCACCGTGATCACCCCTCAGCGTCCTCTGCGCCGCATTGCAAAAAAGCCACTTTCGCCCTCACAGTGTGCAGATGGGCCTGAAGATCATTCACAGTGGGACCCCTGAAGGTCAGAGCAGATTCTGTTTTGTTCACATGATCTGCTAACTTACAGTGGTCCACCCTCAGAAGGTTTACATCCAGAGATATGACATTGATTTTCACTTCGAGCGATGTTTTAGTGTCCAGGATAACATGTAGCACTTTCTCAAATTGTTCGGATTGTTTTCACAGGGTAGATTTTAGGTGATGTAGGGCGCCCATGGTGGTGTCAGCGGGTGTTGGGGACGGCACTGTGGTGTGGAGTTCAGGGATCTGTGATTTAACAGTCCTGGTTTTCCCCATCATTGTGCAGTGAGGACTGAAAGGGAGGCAGGTCATGCCAGTCATGTGCCAGTCTAGAGTATTGCGGGCTCCTGATCCCACCAGGCATGCGTGGTTAGTACCAGGGGAGTCGTGCTGCCATTTCAACCTTCAGGGAAGCCCACACGAGGAGGTTGCGCCTCTGTGCGTGCAATCCGATGTAGTGGGCAGACCGACTGGGACGACAGTAATAGGACACTCCAGGCCAGGTGCACCGGAGAGAGGCACAGCCCCTAGCTTGCAGAGAGATGACACACTGTCGAGGATGTGCGGAGGAAGAGAGGCATGCAGCACTGCATAAAGGGGCTAGGTGTCTGGGGCAGTAAAAGCCTGTGAGGCAGCCACTGTTGTGGAGCCAGCCGCCCACCCAGTGCCAGGAATGAAGTCCGATGTGTGACACACCAACTTCAGGCAGACAGGAGATTGGGTGGTATATTTAGCGGTGATGCCCTAAGAGGCCATAAGCCCTTTGTAATGTCCTGCCTGAGTGGACCCAGCTGGAAAGTTTTGGGGGCACTCCTGGTCCCACAGAGGCAACTGTGAGAACAAAGGCAAATTGTCAATATAATAAGGCACTGTGGGAATGTCAATGACATTGAGCCAGTTTCAGGGTACACCCAGGCATCGGCTGCTAATTGTAGGCCTGACGATCAGCCAGGGCTCGCTCCCACGGCACCAGGGGAGCACACTGCAGGAAGGTGCCCACGGAAATTTAGTTATCAGTGTGCTTATGAGGGGGGAAGCGCTGACATTGCACCGCAGTTCCCCAGGAAATATCTGTGAGCCAAAATGTTGCAGTCAGCGAGGGACAGGCTGTGTTGGCAGCAGCAGACTCTCGTGATTTCATGCCGGTGCGGGTAGGACCTGGAGGAAACGGCCATGGGTCGCACATCTTGGCAGGGCAGCTCTGTGACCGTATGTGTATGGCTAAGGAGTGCCGTGGGTCTGACCTATGGTGACAAGATGTCCCGGATTTCCCCAGACAGTCCCAGTTTTCAGAGGACTGTCCTGACCAAAAGGCGAGTCGGCATTGAAGGACCTCCGAAACCAGTTCCTGAATGTGCTCACACTTCTGACCAACAGAAAGTCGACGCCGTGTCATTTAGTTACATTTTTTTATTTTCAGCTGTTAAGTGTCAGACGCATTTCGCCTGCCCAGCAGGCTTGCTCACTAACATCTTCAATAAAGTTTTTTGTGAATTTAACAGGGTTAAATGCCGTGTCACATGTAAAACTACAAACCATGAAAAGTGAAGACATACTAGTAGTTTATACAATTCAAAACATTGCATCAATCAGATGTTGCTTAATTTAAAGATTTGCTGTGCCCAAAAAATTATACATTTATTTAATTAGACATTTTTTAACCAAAGTTAAAATCCATAAGGCCTTTATGAACTAAATTTAAATATTTATGCATTTCATAATTATTGACATTTACGCACTGTACAATTCCAGAGACACAACATGTCCTGTGACAGTTAATTGCAAGTTGATATGAACGTTGCAGTATGCAAGGAACCTGAGCGCTGCCTTAAAGTCCTTCGCCACTGCGAATTTAATTATTTCTCCTTACATAGTTTCTCTTCACTCGATAGAGTTACAATACTGCGTAATACACACCATGCATAACATTCTAGTTCCACGCCAGTGCGCTTTGAGCCTTATTGCAAACCAGACTAATATAGCCCTAGTGGGCATTACTCCTCACACTACTCCTTGGTTTCATGCGAGATAGTGCGTTCTACTAAGTTGGCTTCCCCACCCTAGTGTCAAATCGTGAATTGTGCACAAAGTTAAAAACAGTTAAAACTCAAGGATCGAGACGGATGATTACAGATATGTGTACAGATCAAGAACAAATAATTACAAATATGCGTACATATCTTCTTCCATATTCAGGCCTGTGGGGGTCTTGGTATTTAATTTGATAACGTAACTGGATTCCAGCCTACATAACATTCTCTGCCTGTCACCCCCGTATACTGGCCGGTACAGCATCAATAACAAAGTATGTAAGTCCCCTTACATCTTTGTTGTGGCATAGTTCAAAGTGACGGGCAACTGGATATGCTTTATCACATTTTTTATTGCTCACAGGTGCTGTAGTACTCGCTTGGGCACTTGAAAAAATAATGTTGAAGAGTTTTGATTTGTATAACATCCAGTTATCGGAATGGGGTAAACAGAGTCTGATCAGTCAAGATGAGTTGGCTCATCTTAAAATTTCTAATCCTACCACTACGGTATTTTATTTAATCCCCTAAAAATTCACCAGGACATGTCAAATCCCCCAGGCCGCCCCTTTATTTCGGCAATTAACAGGGCTTTAGAACATACTTCCAAATTTGTTGATTCCTTCCTTGGTCAATAAGCTCCCCTCTTTCATCCAAGATACGGGGGATTTCTTACGTAGGGTGTATGATGTACCATGGGAACCTGATTACCTTCTGATGACCATCGATGTGATAACCCTGTACACCAGCATACGACATAGGGATAGGTTGAATGCTGTCAGGTATTTTCTAGGGGTAAGACTGGCCAAACTCTGGCGCCACACGCAAATGTTGTTATCCATGATCACTACATGTTTGGAAAACAACTTTTTTCTCTTTAATGAAGATCTCTATCATCAACAATGTGGAACAGCGATGGGCACCTGCTTCGCCCCCAGCTATGCTAATTTGCATATGGGCTGGTGGGAGGAGCAGGACTGGCAGGAGAACGTGATCCACTGGCGTTGTTATATTGACAACCTACTTGTGGTGTGGAAGGGAGATGAGATCAGTACCCAAGAATTAGTGAAAAAGCTGCAGAATAATCAATTTAATTTGAAATTCACTAGTGTGATCAGCAGCTCAGAGGTTAATTTCCTAGATCTGACGGTTTACATATTTCAGGGAAGAATACATACCAAACTGTTCCGAAAACCCACCGATGGCAACACGTTGCTACATGGGACGAGCTTCCATCCGGCGAATCTGGTTAGTAGCATTCCCTATGGGGAATGTCTTCGAGCCATGAGGAACTGTAGCACCAAGGAAGATCTGGAGTCAGAGCTAGATTGTTTAAGAGATAAGTTTGCCAAGAGAGGATATTCACAAGAGTGTATTGGGGCAACAATACATAAGGCGACCCAGCAATCTAGGGAGGAAATACTTTTTAGACCTAGTAAAAAGAAGGCTATGTTGACAGCAGCTGTCTCCCAGTGCAGGATGATCACTACATTTAACAGCCAACAAAATGAACTACGACACATCCTGCAAAAACATTGGCACATCATCTGTAAGTACCCTATTTAGAAGAAATGTGTTCAAAGAAGACCCCTCATTACCTTCAGAAGGGCACAATCCCTCAAACAAGCCCTAGTGAGTAACATGCTACCTAGCAAGACAGGGTCAAAACTATGTAGAACATGGCTAGCTAGGAAGGACGGGTTTATTAAATGTTCCAAATGCAAGGCCTGTACCTTCGGAAAGAATACTAGCAGCTACATTCCAGGGTTCACCAGGAGGGAACAGAAAATAAAGGGCCAGTTTACGTGCAAGACGGAATTTGCTGTGTACGTGCTTCAGTGCCCGTGTGGCCTGAAGTATGTGGGCAGCATAATTCTTCAAGTGCACAAGCGAGTGCTACAGCACCTGCGAGCAATAAAAAATGCGGATAAAGCATATCCAGTTGCCCGCTACTTTGAGCTATGCCACAACAAGGATGTAAGGGGACTTCCATACTTTGTTATTGATGCTGTACCGGCCAGTATAAGGGGGGTTGACAGGCAGAGAACGTTACTTAGGCTGGAATCCAGTTACATTATCAAATTAAATACCAAGACCCCCACAGGCCTGAATATGGAAGAAGATATGTACACATACTTGTAATTATTTGTTCTTGATCTGTACACGTATCTGTAATCATCTGTCTCGATCCTTGAGGTTTAACAGTTTTTAACTTCATGCACAATTCACGATTTGACACTAGGGTGGGGAAGACAACTTAGTAGAACGCATTATTTCGCATGAAACCAAGGAGTAGTGTGAGGAGTAATGCCCACTAGGGCTATATTAGTCTGGTTTGCAATAAGGCAGAAAGCGCACTGGCGCGGAACTAGAATGTTATGCATGGTCTGTATCACGGAGTATTGTAACTCTATCGAGTGAAGAGAAACTATGTAAGGAGAAATAATTAAATTCGCAGTGGCAAAGGATTTTAAGGCAACACTCAGGTTCCTTGCATATTGCAACAGAACAACTTGTGTCTCTGGAATTGCACAGTGCGTTAATGTCAATAATTATGAAATGCATACATATTTAAATTTAGTTCATAAAGGCCTTATGGATTTTAACTTTGGTTAAAAAGTGTCTAATTAAATAAATGTATAAGTTTTTGGGCAAAGCAAATCTTTAAATTAAGCAACATCTGATTGATGCAATGTTTTGAATTGTATAAACTACTAGTATGTCTTCGCTTTTCATGGTTTGTAGTCTTACACGTGATACGGCATTTAACACAGTTAAATTGATGATAAACTTTAATGAAGATGTTAGCGAGCAAGCCTGCTGGGCAGGCGAAACGCGTCTGACACTTAACAGCTGAAAATAAAAGAATTTAACTAAACGACACAGCGTCGACTTTCCGTTGTTGGAAGTGTGAGCATATATATATATATATATATATATATATATATATATATATACATATATATATATATATATATATATATATATATATACATAGTAGGTAGTTAGAGTTAGGACCTAGTTTCCATAGGAAATCCACAACATTCTATTTGGAATAACTTTGGCACTGGTGGACGAATCTTCGCGAATTTCTCCAAGAAAATGGCCTGCTCGGCTCCGCTCCTTCCGTGAAAGTTTGGGGGTGATTCGTCAAGTGGGGGCCGACAAAAAAGGGGGGCACAAAATGTGTTTTCCCCATGCAATTTTCCATAGGGACCTTTAGCCAGGGCTACAGCCCGAACGGCTGAACGGAATTACACCAAATTTGGCAGAGAGGTAGAGTTGGGTTCGCAGATTGTGCTTTTTAAATGGTGTAAATCCGTTCAGTAGTTCCTGAGAAAATCAAAAGTAAAATCATAGCGATATCTAGAGACGAAGTACAGAACGCATACCAAAATCCGTACAATTATGAGCACGAGCTGCATGCTGATTGGATGTCAACTGTCTGTCAACACTCCAAACCAGGAAGTGTTGGCAGCCATCTTGTGCCTCGGTAGCGCCGAGTCACAGGAAAACAGTAAAAGAAAGTTGAAAAATAAGGAAAGGGGGCAGGGTAGAAACATGTTGATCCTCTAGGCCTGCTCAGGGGGTCCCACATGGATGTTTAGGCGCAACATTTTTTTTTGTTTTAAATAAATAAAACGCGTGGTATGCGTATTGTACTCGAACGTGGTGGAAAAGGAATAAAAAAGTAGAAGGTCGTTTTATTCTTAATTAGCTCCCGGGGGGGCCAAATTCCAGGGCAATTTTTGTCTATAATGGGGGGCTTGGAAGTGTCCAAGAGGAACAAAAGAATGAAAAAAAAACTAATGTCGCAGACATTGATACTCCTGCTTCCTGCGTTTTATCAGGTCAATAGACTGTTTCCCATAACACAAAAGTTTATTGCAATAAATGCATAGAATTTTAACTTCACCAAAATCAGGATTAATTTGTGGGTGTGGAGTGCTTGCTGAAAATGCTGCTGCAGCAGTTGATGTGTCTGGTGCAGTAGCAGGTGGGTTGCAGCTCGAGCAAAGTTGTTGGGGTGTAAGTTCTTCACGTGTCACTCCATATTTGGCTTATCCACGGTATCATAATGTTACTTTTTAGCCTGTTTAAGTTTGAGGTTTACATGAAATAGTATGCTAAAGGCAGATATGTATCTTTAGGCAGCGCTTATCTCCATGAAGGTTGGTTATTATCATTTACATATAGGTGCATGAGGGAGGGTAAAGAAGTCTATCTGAATTTGCGAGGATTGCACAATAGCACCAGATCACTCCTTAATTTGTTGACACATACTATTGCATGGCTCTTGTAAACAAGATGCGCCTAATTTGGCCTGAGTTTTGAAAGGCACTCTGACACCTGCTATCATACCAACGTTCAGTTTACTGGAAACGTGAGTTATTTAATTTGAAATAATACAGATTGTTGTGCAATGTTAGCAGGCATCGGCTACATGATTACGGTAACTGAGCATGTGGTTTGCTATAAAAAAGTTGTGTTTACTCCTCTGCATGGGAAGCTGGATGTTTCAATCTGGCCGTTGATTCCGACCTTGAAAGCAGAGTCAACCAAATGAGCCGTAAAAGAGCGCTATTGTCTCAAAAAGAGGTCGCTCTTACATCGGGTAGAGAAACATTTGTCCTTCACGTGGCAAATACCCGCATTGAAGTGCATGCATTATTAAATACTGACCTGTCCTTTTATTTTGGGGAGTTAATTTAGACTATCTTTAATGCGTCCTTGACTACGGAGTTACTTTACTTTTTTAAAGTTATAAGCAGTGCAAAGAGCTCAGAACGCCGCCGCCCGCGTCCTATTTGCTCAACCCAAAACCTGCCACACGTCCCCCTTTCTCCGTCGACTACAATGGCTTCCTATACAACAGCGCATTCAATTTAAAACCCTCTGCCTCACCCACAAAATCTTGTATAATGTTGGCCCCCAAACTTTGCAGGGACTGTGCTCTTTCTATACTCCCACGCGCGCACTCCGCTCAGCGGACCTCTCACTCGCCTGTACTGTCAGAATTCGGAGGAGCAGAGCCGGTGGCCGCTCCTTCAGGTATTTGGCCCCTAATATCTGGAATTCTATCCCCCCTAAAGCTCGGGCCACTTCAAATCACCTGCAATTCCAAAAACTCATAAAAACCTGGCTGTTTGCATCCATCTAGCACCTCCTTTACCATACTAGTACCTGGCATGTCCGCAAGCGCTGGGACGCCCCGTCGCTGGGGTAGCCATGCGCTATAGAAGATAACATAACATAACATAACATAACAGTGGCATTGTGACTTATTTTCAAACTATATTTGGTGTCTGGTCGGCATTTTTCCATTCGATTTTTTCCAGCATCGTTGGTGGATTCCCCTTAATACTCGCATTAGTTGCCGGTGTACTTCTATTAATTTGTTTACTTAAATATGGATGCACATCCGGCAGCACACAACAATATTTCTCGGTTGTTGCTGGTGAGCAACCGAATGCTTACTTATTACGTAGCACTGCCTCTGGCTACATTGAGTGCAGCTTATGGATTATCGTTTCGATTTTCCTTTTTCACATGCGTTCAACCTGTCTTCCATTGCCTGAGCTGCAATTTCAACTGGGCCCTGGATTTGTGTCTCTGCAGTATGGTGTCTCCCAACGCGGATTATGACCAGCTGATGAGCCCCTTAGTAGTTCATGACGATTATGGCCTCAGCGGCGATACATGGAATAATGGGACGTTGGAATGTTTTTGCAGCGGCGCATGACTTCTTGGCACGCAGTTACATTGAAGATGACCCGTGTTTTCCTCCGATGGTGATAGAGGCTCCGGTCGTTGAGGAACATGTATGTTCATTCCCACTATTGAATTGGATGACTGAAATGTTTTCAGATGAGAACAATGACTTCCTCTTGGAGGCTGTTGCTACATACTGTGCTTATAAGCTGTTGGAGTAAGACTCTTTGATTTTTCTTCCTATTCTTTATTATTTATTTACTGCTTTCTATGAAACAGCAAATCATTTTTTGGCAAATATGAACTTGACTGTGCTTTTCAGGCTTGGACTCTGCGTTTGTAATTAGTCCACGTTTATATCACGTGCTTCGATCAAGGAAGGGTGTCGTGGGGCTGAGGCTTGCACTCACACCGTGTTAAGTTAGCATGGGTGTATTAGAAGCTTCAACGCCATTTTTGCTTTCCTGCTCTGCTTTGCACACGACACGCACTTGCGATATTGTTTAGAGAAGGCTGAGTATTTTGATTCAAATGAGAATAATTTGTTATGCTACATTTGTAGAGTGCCTCGCTAGTTTACTGTGTATAGTGAGAGCATGGAACATCAAGGTTGTCTTGGAGACTGTGTCTGTTATTCGGAATGATCCTCGTACATTAGAGCCATAGCACATATGCAGCTGTGGCCACCTCTTATACTGGCGCGTTTAATAATGCACTGTGCAGACATGATTACACACAGTTGGAGAACATTCGTATCCTGACAGTTTGTGCAGAACTCAATGTAATCCACTACTGCTGAGTACCAGAGGTATGGGTTCTCCCATGTAATCCTTTGAGGCCTTCTGTAGTTATAAACTAATCTGCTCGGTAGGGAGTGTGAAATCTAGGTATATTTTAAATCTCTTTCCCTTTATCATTATAAGATGCTTTCTCCTTTTGTATTTTATGGAATAGTAACAATGCTGAGAACCTTGTTTCTGATAATATGTTTGCTTGTATTATCTAAGGTACTGTGCATGCGATTATGTCGTTAGAAATAAACATTTCAAACTTGCACGTGTCTTTATTTACTGCTTGTTTTGGACTGGTGTACGACCATAATGAAAGAGTGCTCTTGTTATCCACCTTACATGAGGTAATCTAAGTTGCATGTTCTGGGTTGACTAGTTATTGGTGTTTTTGCTATAGGACGAAGAACCAATGAGTCACTGATTGCTAGTCTGTTAGGGGGTTTGGATACTAAGGTGGGTTTTGACACACTGTAATTCACTGAAAAAACCATTGGTTTCACACACGTTGTAGTTAGGAATTAGCATTTAAAAAACCTTGCAAATTCACTGAAAAAACCATAGGTTTCACACACGATATAGTTATGAATTAGTATTTAAAAAACCTTAGAAGTTCACTGAAAAAACCATAGGTTTCACACATGTTATAGTTAGCTGGACATTTCACTCCTACAAAACCTTTGAAATTCCCCTGTTATAGTTAGTTCAGCGCCCGCAATGCACTGCTGATGACGTCACACATTACATCACTCATGACATGGTCAGTGACATCACTCCTGACATCACTGATGACATCTCAAATGATATCACTGATGACATCTGAAATTATATCACTGATGACATCATCCTTGTGACAGAGTGGCAAACCTGCTCTCAGCGTAATATAACCGTTGATACACACATTCGAAAATAGAAACAAAAATTTTCAAAAAAATGGAGATACCAATACCACTCACAACAACCTATACAGTAATTCCACCATCTACATACCCATCCACTCATTCACCAACAGTTCTATATAGTCACTTAAACATGTAATCACTCTTCATATGTACTCATACACCTATACATGCTGTTACACACCAACACTCATCCATAGAGTTACTCACACACATACTCACAGATGCAAATACACTATCAAACATCCATTTACTTGCATATACAGCTATACACCCACCACTACACTTACTTCTACAGAATCGTACACATACCTACTCTGTTAAACACTCACTTATAGAAACACATACTTATTTATACAGGAACTCTTACAATCTCCTGCTCTCACATATACTCACTTATATACATCAATACTCACATATACTAGTTTAAAACATATGTGGTTACTCATAAAGATATCATTGAGACAGTCATTCACTCACTAACACACCCATACACACACTCATCCACCCATACAGTCCTGCACACATGCTGTTTTCAAAATACATACAAACAGTGAGTCACCCATTCATGCATCTATGCGGTAAGTAATACCCCCCACCAAACCATACAGACATTCATGCACTCATAGTGATACTCGAAAAAACAACTAATAACCTATAAACACACTCATGTAGCTACTCACCAACCCATGCAGCCACTTATACACAAAGTGAGAGACTGATACAGATATTTACATATTGAAACATTACTCACTAACCCATGTGTTCACTAAGATACAATTAATCAGTCAGTTATACAATGAATTTTACGCAAATAAATCTTCCATTTAGACACTTATATACCCATTTATTCTTCCATCGACCTTGAGATATACATATATAAAACATATTTAATTTTCAGAAAAACACATATTCACTGGATGATGTCATCAGTGATATCAGTTGAGATGTCATCAGTGATATCATTTGAGATGTCATAAGTGATGTCATGAGTGATGTCACTGACCATGTCATGAGTGATGTAATATGTGGCGTCATCAGCAGTGCATTGCGGCGCGCGAGTTATAGTTAGCTGAACTAACTATAACGGGGGAATTTCAAAGGTTTTGTATGAGTGAAATGTCCAGCTAACTATAACATGTGTGAAACCTATGTTTTTTTCAGTGAATATATATATATATATTTATACATTACCTACTGGCGGTCGCCAGTAGGTAGTTATAGTTAGGATTGTTTTCCATAGGAAATCCGCAACATTCTATTGGGAATAACTTTGGCGCCAGTGGATGTATTTTCGCAAATTTCTCAAAGAAGATGGCCCGCTCCGCTCTGCTCCTTCCCTGAAAGTTATGGGGGGATTCGTCAAGCGGGGGCCGAGATATTTGGGGGGTCCCAAAACGTGTTTTCCCCATGTTAATTTCCATAGGGTGGTTGGACTCACTTTTAGCACGAACGGCTGAATGGATTTCCACCAAACTTGGCAAAATTTTAGGGACTGGTAGCCCGATGTGCCTTTGCTATGTCTCAAGATCTGTGCTCCAGTGGATTTTGGGTAGTTTAGGTCCCAAAAAATATATATATCTATAAGCGCGCCCCGGTACGCGCACCGGGGAGCGCACCGGGTGCGTAACGCGAGTACGCGACTGCTAACGCGGGATTACTGGTTACTAATTATCTTACCAAATCCCATTTCCTGTCGACTGAATCGTTGGTACCTGTCTTGAGTAAAAGGTAATCTTGCAGTAAACAATCAATTTAAGAACTTACACCACTCTAAATGACCACTGACCAAAATTAAGTTTTAAAGATTTAATATAAAGTCAAAGATAACTGGAGATACAAACTTCTCAAAATGAGATTCAAAAGGTATATCGGAATCACTATGAACATGAACTTCTTGAATAGTCTGAGTCTGAAGAACAAAATAATAAGTACAAGTTCGAATACCATCAGGGTTGCTAAAATGGATACAAGTTGCAACCTCAAAGTCATTACAGAAAAGAAAATTAAGGTTAGTCTGTCCCTACACTGTACTAAATGACATCCCTACTTAGCAAGATCTTAACCCTCTAGGTGTCAGCCGTGGTGATTTCCTAAGAAGATCACGCACTTCTCTTTGTCTCTTCTCTGATAATGGGTCTCTCCTGATCAGCCTATCTGCCTACCCATCCGCTTCCTTAGGCTCCCAAAATCATCTGCTCTGCTTTCCTCCCGGGTCACTTTCCCTAATACCAAATCACATTTCCAATAGAAACGCCCCTTGGGACGCCCCTCACGTGGTACATCTTTCCGCGGCAAACTCCATGATGGTACTCTTGAAGACCCTCGTTAAAGTTGACCTTGGTTCCCAGGCAGCTTCTTCAGTGCGCTGATACCCCCTGAAATTCCTGGAAACTCCTACAGGCCTGCGCAAGGCGCCACTGAACAAAGTCCCTTTCATTCGAGCTGATTAGGACCCTCGCACCTGCATACAGCTCGTCCTGCAGTGGGCCTCAAATTCCAGACTTCACCATATCTTAGGCCATAAAACACTCTCAGAGCTTCATACTGGACACCTCACGACCTCTCCTCTAACGAGCACATGACGATTTAAACTACATGACATTATCGGCTCTGGCCTACTTGATTTACATGCAGCAGGTTCCTGCACTCTTAAAACGTTGACTTGATTTAAACAGCAAACATTCTTAACTAGCATACGTTTCTAAAATAACACATCTATAAAGCATATACTTTTAACCCTAAGTTCAATAGTACATTTTGAAAGAACCATGTCAACCTTGTCTCACATTATTTTAGCAGCACGTTTAGATTTGCTTGTGAATTGCCATGAGGCCTACACAAAATACTGGGTTTTAGAGTTACATTCAACTCTTACATTATTCCTTTAACATGAGAACATGAGGTTTTCATATTCATCCCAAACATTTCTACATTAGTCTCACACAGTTATGATTATCGTTACTCTACTTAAACATTCTATGCATTTCACCACTGAATATAAGACACTCGGTGTATTTCACTTCTAAATATAAACACTCTGGTGCAAAGTACATGTTAACTAACTACGTGCTTGTAAATATGGCGTACTTATACATTTTTTTCAAACTTGTGCTCTCTCAGTCCCCCCTTTGATGACCTTTAGGGGTCATCATTTCCATGACACTAAAAATGTAGAACCTTTTAAAGTGAAGACAGGGCAGTACCACTTCTTTTCATACTCTCTAATGCTTTCAGACTCTTATATTGAGTGTCCTGCATCGCTGTCAACTCTTCTTCCTGTTTCTTCATAGCTCTCTGTAACCTATTTGCTCTATACCATTGATACAAACGCACCAATCCCCACAAAGTGATTACACAAATCACTACTATGATGATGGGTTTCAATATGTACCAAACGATACCCTTTCCTAAGTTGGCAAACCAACTTCCAACTTTACCCATTCCATGGCCTACTTTTTCCCACACATTTACCTTTGCCAGGTCCTCAATTTCGTAGTGTATGGCAGTAATGTTTTGTATATACTTCTCTAGGGGCTTTGAATTGTCTGGAATGTAAGTACAGCATTCCTGTACCTTCAAGGCCCTACAGACTCCTCCCTCTTTTGCTAACAGAACATCTAAAGCAAGTCGGTTCTGAAGAACCATTGCCCTAATCGATTGCATCTCCCCCTCTATCAGCATCAAGGATCTCGCAGTACTGGCAGACAGTCTATCTACGACTGTAGCTAACCTCCTGATCTTAATGTCATTCATTATCAATCCTAAGAAAGGGAATGCAGCACCTATTACATCTCCAACTACTTCTGCTGCACCCAGCCCTCGCTTCCATCTAGTTGATATTTCTTTCTTAGGCGTGTCTAAATTCTCAACATGATATATTTTAGGGAAAACAACAGCCAGATAGCATGATCCGTACCAATTATCTGGTAACTTCACATAGGCATATCTTCCACATACAAAATATACATTTGGTATTGCTTGCATCCCTTTCATGAAGTTCTTAGAGTAGTACTCCAATTGAAAAGCATGTTCGCAATTGACTTGTCCTACATAAACGTTTTCATAGTAGGAGTAACTCCTGTGAATGCACAGTTTCCCCCGTTTCTCCTTATCCAAAGCAATTGGACCAATACTACCTTTTCGTTGTTGTGCCCTTTCTTCCTTGGTCCAATCTGTTTCTCCTTGTCCTGATGCCTTCAATACCTTCTGCTTCCTGTATCTAGTATCTACCTGTGCTATAAACTTTTTCTCAACTTCTGATATTTGACAAGTCAGATTGTTTATTCGAGCATGTGAAGTATCTAACGTTCTCCATGGAATAAACCATTTGTGTAACCTGTCTTCGCTTTTGTAGTAGTCCCATTTGTTCAAATGCTTGAAATTCGGAACCTCTGGCAATGTCGAGTCGAAATTCGAGAAGTAATACTCAAATCCGTCTCGTCCATAAAACATACTTAACAATAAACTGCACGTTATTCCATATGTCAACGGGAGATGATGGTATTTGATACCCTCCTCCACCGAAATTGGTAATTGCATACATACATAGCAGTCCTTTACCTCCATGGCATCAACATATTCATAAAGCAACTTAGCATAAGCATTTGACTTGTAATTCCCCTGTGATTCATCCATGTGTAACCTTTTTACTTCTGCATCTAACAACGCTTTGTCTTTCTCATTGATGTTTCCCTTCTCCTTAATAATGGTAGTTCTCGGTGTTGACACTCCCTTATCCTCCTTAACTGTGGTTCCATCCCCTTCGTGTCCCGCTAGGAATGAAACAGTTACCACTAAAATTATAAGAGAAACCACTACTCCTAAAAATTTAACAGCTATACATTTTGCCCTGCGGTTCGGGTTGCCAGCCTCCATGTTCTCAAACAGTGTAGTTTTCTTTCTTCTAGCATTCACTTCCTCTTCTTTTCAAACAAAGTCTTTCTCTCTTGCAATGTCTTTCTTGGAACGCTTGGAAGCTTGACAATTGGTTTCCGCAAAACAGTTCAAAGTCCAGTAGAAAATAGACAACCCTAGCCCTTCTCCATCCACTAAAATGAAACCCCTATCACTTTTCTTCTTCCACTCGGCGCTAGGTTATCTTGCAACAAGTTTATAATTTCTTTTCAAAAGTCTTATTTTCGTCTGAAGTTATGTATGACTCAAGGAGTGACACTACTTCTTCATAAATGTCCATCCGAAGTATCATTCCCTCAGGTTCTGGACAATTCGTACCACACCATGGAAAGTCAACCTTTTCTAGGATTATTCTCCTTATTTCGCTCAAGACAAGTGGACGGACGAAATTGAGAGTTAGCGTTTTTTCAATTTCTAATCCTGGTACTATCAGTTCTATATCCACAATTACAAAGGGGTCCGTTCTAATCAAGATCACTTTCTTCACTTTTCCAGATCTGCACCCCCTTGAAGACATTCGCAATATGATCTTAGTCCACAACAATAAGCACTCCTAGCAATTCTACTACTCGTTCAAGCATTTCCAAACGAAGAAGAGTTCCCTCCAATATTGGATATCGTGAACAGCAAACTGGAAACTCAACTGTCTCTAAAAGCAATTTTCTTATTCCACTCAGGAGAGCAGGATGAACGATGTTGAGTGTCAGCAACCTTTCGGTCTCCGCTCCTGGCAGTAGAAACTTTATTTGCACTGTGATGATCGGGTCAGTTCTGATCAGTTCCACTTCCCTGATCCTCCCTGTTCTGTGTCTCCCAGACATCTGCAACAAGGTAGGTCCAGTCGGGAGTAGAGTATCTTCTGCTAGGCACTCGCACCCTACTTGATCTTCTAAGACCCTCCTCGGCTTGATCCTGTATATCTTCTTCTGGATCTGAGTCTTCGGATATAGGAGTAAGCGTTTCTTCTTGGGCCGACCTCAAACTTAGCCTTCTTCTTCTTGTTGGCCAAGTGGCAGCTCCAAGCCTTATTCTCCTATTCCTTGTCCTCCCACTTGGTTCTTGATCGCTCCAATACGGATCTGAGTCTGAGTCGTATTCACTTCTGCTCTCTCCTTCAGTTGCGTCTTCTGTCTCACTGCCGTCCTGCCTTCGCTCTTCTTCTGAATCCGATGCGTTCCCAACTTCTTCCGACACCTCCTCAGCTGCCTCAATCCCTTCTTGCGACTCTTCTTCCACTTCCGGGCTTTCGTCTGGGATGGGAGCTGTTCCTTCTAGAGGTGCTGGAACTCTTCTAGTATGGGATGCATGGATCCAATTTGGCAGCCCCCCGCACTTCACCGCGGTGTTCGTGATCAGGATTACCTGAAAGGGCCCACGCCAGCGAACATCTAGGCAGTTCTTCCGGACGTGTTTTTTAACCAGGACCCAGTCCCCTGGGTTCAGGTCATGACACAGGTTCCTCGCTGTTGGAACTTCAGCCGCATGCACCTGAAGGGACACAGAATGGATGGCGTCAGACAGTCCTTTACAATAATCCAAGATCAGATCATCTGTAATATTCAATAGAGCAGTAGTTGGAACTGTAGGAAGTCTCATGGCCCTCCCCATCAGGATCTCGTGGGGAGAGAGACCTGTCCTCCTATCAGGTGTGCTGCGCATGCTCATGAGCACCAATGGAAGAGCATCTGGCCAACTCAAAGATGTGGATGCCACTACTTTAGCCAATCTATTCTTCAAAGTGCCATTCACTTGTTCCACAATTCCTGAAGCTTCTGGTCGATAACTACAATGCAGCTTTTGATCGATATTCAGTGTGGAGCACAACATCTTCACTATTTCGCTGTTAAAATGTTTTCCTCTGTCCGATTCCAAAGAGGCAGGCACCCCGAAGCGCGGTATCAACTCCCTGAGCAACAATTTAGCCACTGTGAGTGTATCGCACCTACGTGTAGGGTACGCCTCAACCCATCTGGAAAATACGCATACAATCACCAACACATACCGAAGGCGATTGACTCTTGGCATTTCAATGAAATCTAGTTGCATTCTATTGAAAGGCCCCCCTGACCTCCCAATGTGACTCAGTGTGACTGGTGTTCGTTTGCCTACGTTCAGTTGTTGGCAGGTAACACATCGCTTACATACTGATTCTGCTGCTATTCTGAATTTCGGGCAATACCAAGTCTGCCTAAAAACTCTCATCATAGCATCCCTTCCTAGATGTACTGGACCATGTATTTCTCTCGCCATGGGATTAGCTAATTCTTCAGGTAACACAGCTCTCCCATCTGCTGAAACCCAAAAATCCATTTCACTTCGCACACAGCCTGCTATTTCCCATGCCTTTTTCTCTTTTTCAGGTGCGTTCTCCTGCATTATTCTTAAATCCTCCCAAGTGTCTACAGTTTCTAACATCATACTTAATTCAGTCTTTTCTTCTGCACCTTCTATTTCCACCTTTGAGAAAGAATAACTTTGTTCCGCACAATAGCGTGCGACTTCATCAGCATATCTATTACCTTGTGACACAAAATCTGTATTCTTAGTATGAGCTACACACTTCACCACTGCAATATCAACAGGACCTTGTAATGCTTCTATCAGCAATCTCACAAATTCTCCATTTCGAATGGGCGAACCAGAGGAGGTCATGTAACCCCTCTGAGACCACAACTGCCCGAAATCATGAACCACACCGAAACCATATTGGCTGTCCGTGTAGATGGTGACTCTCTTTCCATTTCCTGCTATGCAGGCACGAGTTAGGGCAATAATCTCTGCTACCTGTGCGGAATGTACTCCTTCCAGGCAAGCGGCTTCCACAACTCCAGTAATGGTACAAACAGCATGAGCTGCTCTTAACCGACCAGTATCGTCTCTTAAACATGAGCCATCAACAAAGTAAATTTCATCGGGGTCAGACAATGGCTCATCCACAATATCTGGTCTGGGTTTCGTGCATAGTTCAGTCACATCAAGGCAATCGTGGTCTTCACATCCTTCGCCTTCTATTACCGTAGGTAATGGCATCAAAGTAGCAGGATTCAAGACAGAGCATCTCCTGAGAGTCACGTTTTCTGCGGCAAGTATAACTTGCTCATAACGCGTGAGCCTGCTATTGGTCAGATGCTGCGTCTTCGTCCTGGTCATTAACAATTCAACTGAATGTGGTACATACACCACTACTGGATGTCCCATTACAATACTTTCGCTCCTTTCAATGCTGACACCCGTTGCAGCAACGGATTTGAGACATCCGGGCAACGCTGCGGCTACTGGATCTAATGTAGCCGAAAAATATGCAACTGGTCTACGGGCATTACCGTGGGTCTGTGCCAAGACTGACAAAGCACATCCCTCTCTCTCACAGCAATAGAGTGAAAACGACTTTTCATAATCTGGCATTCCCAGAGCCGGAGCACGACATAAATCGTCGCTCAGCTGTAAAAACGCCACCAGACATTCTTCATCCCATGGTACCGGATCACTCACCTCCTTGTGCGTCAGTTTCTGTAAGGGCTTTGCTTTCAGTGAAAAGTTAACTATCCACTGTCGGCAGTAACCCACCATCCCTAGGAACATTCTAACCTCTCTCTGAGTTGTAGGCGCATTCATTTTCATTATCGCCTCAATCCTCTCTGGGGACACCTTACGTTTCCCTTTTTCTAACCTGTGCCCTAGATACTGTACTTCTGTCAGACAATACTGTAACTTGCTCGGAGATACCTTATGTCCATTTTCAGCTAAATGATTCAGTAAGGCAATTGAATCTACTTTACAAGCTTCCTCTGTTTCTGACGCAACAAGTAGGTCATCTATGTACTGTACCAGAACCGAGTTCTGTGGCAGTACTAGATTCTCAAGATTCTTCTTCAACAACTGATTAAAGATGGATGGACTGTCTGTGAATCCTTGTGGAATTCGACACCATGTTAAAACGCGATCTTCCATTTTAAACGCAAAAAGGTACCTGCTCTCTTCATCCAATGGGATTGAAAAGAAAGCCTGACAAAGATCTATCACTGTGAACCATTCTGCTTGACATGGTATTTGAAACAATATTACTGATGGATTCGGTACCACGGGACAACATGAAACGACTATGTTGTTAATCTTTCGTAAATCCTGAACTATCCTAAACTTCCCACTAGGTTTCTGCAAACCCATAATCGGGGAGTTACAAGGACTGCCCACGATTTCCTTCAGTATTCCCTGCTGTATCATTGACTCGATCACAGGCTTTATTCCTGCAATCGTTTCCTGGGACAATTTGTATTGAGGCGTTCTTGGAAACTCAACATTTGGTTTTACCAGAATTTTTACCGGTTCTACCCCTTTAATCAATCCTATATCTTCTCCTGTGAAATCCCACACCTCTGACGCCACTGCATCTCTTAAGTCTTGTGGAAGATCTTCTACAGTCAGAGTAGGATATAGTTCTACACAGAATTTTGAATTGGCCACCTTAAAGGTAGCATCATCGTCGGTAGTCTGTACCTCCACTCCTTGTGGGGTGCAGTATATGGTGCAATTCAATTTGCATAACAAATCCCTACCTAACAGACATACCGGACTCGAGTCACAAACCACAAACTGATGTTCGTTCATGTGGTTTCCAATTTTCACAGACACTGGTTCTGTCAAGGGACTAGTCATTCTTTTATTTGCGACTCCTACCACTTGAATTGTTTCCCCTGACATTGGCAAGTCTGGAACTACCGCTGATCTCAGAGTCGAACGAGTAGCCCCAGTGTCCACTAAGAACGTAGTGGGACACCCTGCCACTTCTGCCTCAACAAATGGTCCTCTCTGATCCACTTCTAGAACTGCCCGAGGGTACAGTCCTCTTCACTGCTCACCCGTTGTCCTGTCAATGGATCAATGTAATAACATTTTTCTTCCTCGATAAACAGAGGCATTTGTTTAAAGACCTTTCCTCCAGCTGTTATCTTCGGTGGCTGTGGGAATTGGGCCCGTGGAGCCGAAGTCCCCCCTTTGGCCACCTTACTGCTTGGGACTGTCACTTTTTGCACTGGGTCTTCTTGGACCTGCTCTTCTACTTCTTGCTCTCCGTTTTCAGGGTTAAAGGGACACTCGCGTCGCCAATGCCCCACCTGATGACACAGATGACACTTTGTCGTTTTCTTTAAAGTGGCAAAGTCTATCCTAGGTCTCTGCCCTTCTTCATTATCCTTGTTCTGACCATTTGGTTTTCGTCCCATCCCCTGCTTCTGTTGGCCACCCTTCCCAGCGGACTGCATTTGCACCACCATCAATTTCTCCTTTAGATTCTTGGCTTTAGAATCTATCTCGTCACTGCAGTACCTCGCATATCGTAAAATCTCATCTAATGGTTTGTTCTGCCAACAGATTAAATGTTGCTGTATCATCAAACAAATATCAGGTCTCAACCCCAATACAAACTTTGACACGAACTGCCCTATGTCTTTGGGATCCATTACATCTAGTCCACTGTATTGCTTGAATGTTTTCAACAATCTTTCATAAAACTCGTGAACTGTCTCCTTGGGTTCCTGCCTTGTTCGGTCTATTTTTACCCAATCTATATCCTGTGGTGGTACCTTATCTTTCAGCCATGCTATTACCCTTTCATACTTTCGCATGACTATCTCAGCTGGTCCATTAGTTCGAACATCTCTCAATGGTTCAGCATTTGGCCATTCGACACTAGTCTTACAAGGGGTCCACAAATCAGATGGGACCACGATGTCAAACAACGTGTTCAAATCTATCCACAATACTTTCGAAATTTTAACAAACCTCTCTACCTGCTTATACCACTCGACTGGATTGTCCCGCAACTTCGGAAATGAGTTGGTAAATGCGGCTAAGTCTCCTCTACTCCAGGGCACATGTACATAATTTCCATTAGATATTTCTCGCAAAGGGAATGCCTCCATCTGCATTACCCTTCCCTCAGGGGTCATCACGTTTGTACTTCGCCTAACTGTACCCTTTTTCGACCACCTTTCTTCCCATTTATCCAGTTCTCTCCACACTCTTATCCCTGTTACCAGCTCTCTTATGTGTGTTTTTAATCCAGCAGTTCTCTTCTCATCTAGATCTTGGTCTGCGTACTGTAATCTGTGGTTACTCTGTAATGCCCTTGTCCTAGACAAATCCACGGCATACTTGTCTGCCAAATCAGTCAGTTTTTCATGAACCGCTCTAGCTTTCCTAGTAATATCCTTTGCCATGAACAATAACTCATCCTGTTCATACAATTCTATCCTCTCCAAAGGCAATGTTCCATCTATTATCTCATCTACATCTGATTTTAAACTGGTAACATCAAGCCTTTTTGCCTTTATTTCAGCTTTCAAGACACTCAATTTAGCTCCTCCATCCGCATCTCTCCCATCCCAGCTCCGAGATCTACGTTTAGGTATTGGTGAATTATAGGGAGTCCTCCCCTGTTCCCATCTCTCTAAGTCCCATGCCTTTCCATCTTCTCGGGGTGGGTGGTGAAACACTCCTTCATGCCTCCCAGCCTCTTTCTCTCCATCCTGGCTAGTTTCACGGGATGCAGGGTAAGATGTTCCCTTACTCCCTCTTTCTTCCCTACTTCCCTGTGATTCTTGATTACTTGAAGCATGACGGGACCTGTCATTATTCTCCTTCCTCCAATGTTGGACATCTTCCCCAAGCGTATGATGAAGGCACCTAAACCTATTCTGAAAATTCCGTACCGCCTCATCTCCTCCGTTCCCCCAGAGACGGGACATTTCCTCACATTCTACAATCCTAGTATTTTGTTCCGGCTGTTCTCTCTGATTTGTAGGACCTGCATCCCCTCTATTTTCTTGACTTTGGCCTTCCCGGCCCTGACTGCTTTCGCTGGCCCCACAATGAGATACAGTCCCGTTTCCCCTGCTTTCCCACTCTGGTTCCGTTCTTGTCCTGTTACTCGGAGATACTATGGACCCGTCCCATTCCCTCAAATCAGCTCTTAACTCTGAAAAAGATCTTGGCCGCGGTCCCCTTAGATCCATTGGTCCTCTCGGACCTCCCTGTTCTGAATTGGGACCGACAGTTGTGTCTAATGGGGTGTTCCACGTTACCGAACCTGGTAATTGTTTCCATGCATTTGTCACATTATTCCTCCTTTCCATCTCAATCCTTTCCCTATCCAATTGCCTTTGTTGTTCCCCTCTATCTCTCTCAGAATTATAGATCGAAACTATGGGTCCTATGGTAACAGGCACTTGAAGAGCGTCTGGCAATCCCACAGACTCAACCCTTTCTGTGGTTGGCGTTTTCTGCACCACAAACCTTCCCACTACACTCTGTACAGTGTTGTTTGGAGGTGTTTCTCCGCCTTTGCTAGGTGTCCATTCCGATATAGGGAGTGGTGTATACCCCTCTATCTCATTCCCATCTTCCCTTGCGAGCCCTCTATCTTCTATCAATCCCACTCTCGGAGGTGGTCTATCCATCAACAATCTGTTTATCAGATTGTCCTCCGACTCGCTTTCCTCGTCTTCTTCCATGAGGTTTCCTCCTCCTGACACCTCCCTCATCGGATACATTTTCTCCACCTCAATAGTCTGTACCCTCCAACGCTTTTCCTCCTCATCCCATTTGGAATCTCGCACTGCCCTTACCGATCGCGTCAGCCTTTGTTGACGCCTGTTCAAATTTCGGTCGTGTGCAGCCTTAATCCATGCATTAAGAGCCTCAAACTGTGTTGGTCTAGGTGAGGGTTTCAATGAGGACATGGTTGCTTTTAGCCGATGTAACACCTCTAATTTAAACGTCCCGTACTTCGGGAACTGCATTTCCTCATTTCCTTCCGTAAGCTTATTCCAAGCCCCAATCCACAATATCGTATGCAGCCCAACATTCGTTGCCATATAATGAGCTGGCGTACCCTCTGGGGGAGCCTCTTCCCCGTAATAATGTTCACTTCGTTTACGTTTAAAAATCCCTTTCAAACACTTAAAACACTTCATGATTTCTCTTTTCTCCGCGTTTGTTTACTTCCTGATGATATTCCACCAATCTCAGAGCCGTTCTCACTAACTGGCCTATCCGTACGCGGCTTTCCTCCGACGTCACTCTAGCCGCCCAACCAGAGCGCGGCTCTAGCTAACGTCACACCAACCGCTCAATCACAGCGCGGCTCTAGCCGACGTCACCCGTCCCCCTTCGCAGCAGTTCCCCTCCTTTCTCAGCTCGTCTCCTCGGTCATGCACGCATCCCATTCATACTCTGAAAAATGATTACTTCCGTCCAAGCGATCACCTTTCTTTGACTGTACGCCCACAGTCTTTCTGTAGTTGTCCCCCTAACTTGGCGAAATGTCTTTCCGTTTACTTCCAGACAATCGCCTTCTCCGATAGGTTACTCACACGCAGTAACTTTCGACCAGCGTCCGTTACTCATACACTCACTCTTACACTCCCCCTATCTTGGATCCACGGCGGTCAATGGTACCTCGTGACCTCCGTACTATGGTCGACAACTACCCTGGATGTTCGATACACCCAAAACCACTTAAGCTCTGGCCTGAACTTAAGATTTCACCAGTTCACCCGTTTACCAGGTTACCAGTTTACCAGGTTGCGCGCGCTCACAACCTTCTCTCATTCACACTACAGGCATTCAACTCCGCAAGACATTACAATACAAATACAACACAAAACACCGCAATCTGTTCACGCATGACCCTTTTTATACTCACTCTCCGATACTGCTGCTTTTCTCGCACCGTCTGCACCTTTCGGCACACGATTCTTCCGCTGCTCGTCTCTCGACGTCTCGGGCCTTGGGGTAAACTAACCTCTCTAGATTACCTTCCTCAAGAAGATAACCATCCTCACTCTGCTACCAACTGCTAACGCGGGATTACTGGTTACTAATTATCTTACCAAATCCCATTTCCTGTCGACTGAATCGTTGGTACCTGTCTTGAGTAAAAGGTAATCTTGCAGTAAACAATCAATTTAAGAACTTACACCACTCTAAATGACCACTGACCAAAATTAAGTTTTAAAGATTTAATATAAAGTCAAAGATAACTGGAGATACAAACTTCTCAAAATGAGATTCAAAAGGTATATCGGAATCACTATGAACATGAACTTCTTGAATAGTCTGAGTCTGAAGAACAAAATAATAAGTACAAGTTCGAATACCATCAGGGTTGCTAAAATGGATACAAGTTGCAACCTCAAAGTCATTACAGAAAAGAAAATTAAGGTTAGTCTGTCCCTACACTGTACTAAATGACATCCCTACTTAGCAAGATCTTAACCCTCTAGGTGTCAGCCGTGGTGATTTCCTAAGAAGATCACGCACTTCTCTTTGTCTCTTCTCTGATAATGGGTCTCTCCTGATCAGCCTATCTGCCTACCCATCCGCTTCCTTAGGCTCCCAAAATCATCTGCTCTGCTTTCCTCCCGGGTCACTTTCCCTAATACCAAATCACATTTCCAATAGAAACGCCCCTTGGGACGCCCCTCACGTGGTACATCTTTCCGCGGCAAACTCCATGATGGTACTCTTGAAGACCCTCGTTAAAGTTGACCTTGGTTCCCAGGCAGCTTCTTCAGTGCGCTGATACCCCCTGAAATTCCTGGAAACTCCTACAGGCCTGCGCAAGGCGCCACTGAACAAAGTCCCTTTCATTCGAGCTGATTAGGACCCTCGCACCTGCATACAGCTCGTCCTGCAGTGGGCCTCAAATTCCAGACTTCACCATATCTTAGGCCATAAAACACTCTCAGAGCTTCATACTGGACACCTCACGACCTCTCCTCTAACGAGCACATGACGATTTAAACTACATGACATTATCGGCTCTGGCCTACTTGATTTACATGCAGCAGGTTCCTGCACTCTTAAAACGTTGACTTGATTTAAACAGCAAACATTCTTAACTAGCATACGTTTCTAAAATAACACATCTATAAAGCATATACTTTTAACCCTAAGTTCAATAGTACATTTTGAAAGAACCATGTCAACCTTGTCTCACATTATTTTAGCAGCACGTTTAGATTTGCTTGTGAATTGCCATGAGGCCTACACAAAATACTGGGTTTTAGAGTTACATTCAACTCTTACATTATTCCTTTAACATGAGAACATGAGGTTTTCATATTCATCCCAAACATTTCTACATTAGTCTCACACAGTTATGATTATCGTTACTCTACTTAAACATTCTATGCATTTCACCACTGAATATAAGACACTCGGTGTATTTCACTTCTAAATATAAACACTCTGGTGCAAAGTACATGTTAACTAACTACGTGCTTGTAAATATGGCGTACTTATACATTTTTTTCAAACTTGTGCTCTCTCACGAGCGGAAAGCTGATTGGCTCTCGGGTGTCTGTCAACATTCCAAACAGTCCGGAGCGGCCACCATCTTGTGTCTCGGTAGGATCGAGACACAAGAGGTAGCAAAAACAAAGGGGGAAATGACCAAAAGGGGGCAGGGTAGACCCCCCTGACCCCCTAGGTTTGATGTGGGGGCCATAAAAGGGCCCCGCGGGGCAAAAAAAAAAGAAATTTTTTTCCGATTTCCGCGGGGGGAGCGCCCGGTACGCGCACCGGGGAGCGTACCGGTACCTGGAGAAAAAAGAATGACAGAGTTTTTAAAAAATGTAGCATTTTTTTATAAATTGGAGGTAGTTCTAAAAAGAACTGTTTTTTAATTCTTTTTGTTGTTTTATATTTTTTTTATTGTTTTTTCGAACATTTTTTACTTTTTGGGGGTTTTCTGAACAGTTTTATATTTTTTTGTATTTTTTATGGGGAGAAACAAAAAACAGGGAATTGTAAACGGCTCAACTGGAGCAAAGAAAAATCAGGAAAAAATTAGGGTTTTTTGGGGCAATTGTGGTTGTCACCAGCAAGGACGATGAGCTTTACGCTCTGCTCACCATAGCTGATAGTCTTACCACAAAAAATACATGTGACCCTGAATTCACCAAACCGTGGTTGTATGATTGGCATCATCTCTCTTGTCTCTGGTCCCGATGGAGTGGGTTGCTTTCTTTTGGAGGTGCTGGGTGAAGATTGGGAAGGGTTACTGGCCAGTTCTCTCATCTCTGCAGCAGCATAGTTGTTGGGATGCTTGCGCTGCATATGCCGAATCATGGTGTAATTGCCAAATTAATATTTCTTATTAGGGTTCCCCCTTGAAAGTTCCGAGCCACAGATTCGGCAAGTCACCTTTGGCGCTTTCACTTTCTTCTTACCCTCTGGGATGAAAAAAAACTCCCATACATTGTGCTCCTTTGGCCTATATGGGGTATTGTCTTCTGGCAGGAATGTCCTTCTTCCCTCCTCCTCCTCCTCCTCCTCCTCCTCCTCCTCCTCTTCTTCTTGACCACCAATGTGATGTTGTGGTGGTCCTCTTGGTGGTGGTGGTGGTGGTGGTGCAGATGCTCCAGCTGCTGCTGCTACTGTAGCCATTTTAAAGTACAAAAGATTAGTGACAGATCTCCAAACAGGTATTCCTCAGTCAAAGGACAAAGTCAGAATAAGGAAAAAAGGTGGGGGCTTTCATCATTTGGGAAAAAAAACTGTCCTGGACCAATGAAAAGTGTTATTTTCAGGTCACATGACCCGGACTTTCATCATTTGGAAACCAAAAGTGTTCTAAACCAATGAAAAGTGTTATTTTCAGGTCACATGACCCGACGCGCTTACGCTACGCGCCCCTGGGCGCGCCCGGGGGCGCTTACGTTGCGCGATCGTATGCGCTCGGGCGCTTCCGGGTGCGCTTACGCCATGCGTCATAAGATGCATCACGCGACTACGCGATACGTCACAATGATGTTTTCGTTCGCGGCAATGGCGCTAACGGGACGCTCACTGGTACGCGCACCGGGGCGCGCCGCCACTGCACTCACCGGCGCGCTCACCGGTACGCGCACCGGGAGTGTACCAAGGCAAAAAAAAAAAAAAGGGAAAAATATATATACAAAAATAGTATTACATAAATATACAATATAAAATTCATTATAAAAAATATTATATTTCATACCTATAGAGATTTGCTATTAAAAAACTTTTGAAATTCACTGAAAAAGACATAGGGTTGAGGCCCTATATATAGTTAGGAATTAGCATTTACAAAACCTATGAAATTCACTGAAAAAACCATAGGTTTCACACCAGTTATAGTTAGGAATTAGCATTTAAAAAACCTATGAAATTCACTGAAAAAACCATAGGTTTCACACCAGTTATAGTTAGGAATTAGCATTTAAAAAACCTATTAAATTCACTGAAAAAACCATAGGTTTCACACCAGTTATAGTTAGCTGGAAATTTTACTGGCATAAAACCATTGAAATTCCCACGTTATAGTTAGTTGGACTCACTATAACTTGCGCGTGCAATGCACTGCTGATGACGTCACATATTACATCACTCATGACATGGTCAGTGACATCACTCATGACATCACTGATGACACCATCCTTGTGACAGAGTGACAGACCTCCTTTCACTGTAATGTAACCCTTGAAACACATATTCAAAAATAGAAACTAAAATTTTCAAAAAAATGGAGATACCCATATCAGATACAACAACTAATTCAGTAATTCCACCATCTGTATACACATCCACTCATTCACAAACAGTTCTATATAGTCACTCATACATATACTCACTCATCATATGTAGTGATACACCTATACATCCTGTTACACACCGACAGGCATCCAAAAGTTACTCACACATGCAAATAAACTATTGAACATCCATTTATTTGCATATAGAGCTATACACACACTATCACCTTACTTCTAAGGAAATGTACACATATTTATTCTCTTAAACAATCACTTATAGAAACACATACTTATTTAAACAGGAAGTCTTACAATCTCTTACTCTCACATATACTCACTTATATACATCAATATTAACATATACTAGATTAAAACATGTAGTTACTGATATAGACACTAGTGAGACAGTCATTCACTCACTAACATACACATATACACACTCATCCACCCATACAGTCCTGCACATATGCTGTCTTCAAAACACATACAAACAGAGAGTCAGTCATTCATGCATCTATGTGCTAAGTAATACCCCCACCAAACCATATAGACACTCATACTGATATTAAAACAAACATCTAATAACCCATATACCTACACATGTAGCTACTCACCAACCCATGCAGCCACTTATACACAAAGTGAAACACTAATCCATATATTTAAATATTTAAACATTACTCACTAATATATGTATTCACTAAGATACACTTAATAAGCAAGTTAACCAATCAATTTAAAAAAAAAACATCCATGTAAACACTTATTTAAACATTTATTCTTCCATCAACTTTTACATATACACATATAAAACATATTTATTTTTCAGAAAGACACACATTCACTGGATGGTGTCATCAGTGATGTCATGAGTGATGTCACTGACCATGTCATGAGTGATGTAATATGTGACGTCATCAGCAGTGCATTGCACGCGCAAGTTATAGTGAGTCCACCTAACTATAACGTGGGAATTTCAAGGGGGCGTGGCTTAAGCGCCGACGAGCATGGTCGCCTGAGTCCCGAGCTCCGGGCCGACCTTGGCGACTTCTCCTGAATTATCCCTTCCCCAGCGGCGCCGCCGACCTGCTGAGGACCCTGGAGGACTTGGGGTGCCTCGGCGGCAGTTGGGAGCTGAGCGGGCACTGTGGTTGCCCTGAATCCGGCGGCTGACGGGGGATTGACCCACTGAGGGGCGGCCATCTTACGGTGGGCCTGCAGCCGACCCAGATCCCCGGCCCCGATTTTCGAGGGGCGGACCCACCAACACGGAGTGGAGGACGGCGCATTCGGGGGGCTGACCCGGCAGTGCGGGACACCGCGACCTCCTTGTGCGGGCTCCCGGAGATCCGCGACAGTACCTGATGGGTGCGTGAAGACACCGGCCCGGATCCGGGAGGAGCGCTGACGCCGCTGCGGCTGGCCGGACTCGCGTTCCCTGCTGCGGAGTGCGCCGCGCCTGGAGCAGCCGGGTCGGACCGGGTGCGGTGGGGCGCGGCGCTGGGACCGCGCATCGGACGCCCTGGGGCTGTGGCCTGGGATGTTAGGGCGATGACGGCCGGGCGCTTGGTTTGGGAGCGGGTGCCAGGTCCTCGGGGGCCTGCGGTTACCCAGCTGACGGACTGAGAGCCGGGAAACCTCGGAAGCCCAATCACACCTGGTGGGGAGCGTGCTGTCCCGCTGTGGAGGCGCCTTGGAGTTTGTGACACGGGATCTGACCGGCGGGGGCTTTCGATTGGCCTGTGTTGCGGTGCTTGTACCCCCTGGCGTGCCCTCTTAACATTGGACCCAGTGTTGCGCTAGAGGGGGTACGGAGCCTCGTCTGGGCTCCCCTGGTTGGGACCCTGATTCCCGGATTCTGCGGTCCTCCGCCGGGGGCCTGGTATGTTTTGGAGCGGCCTGCATGGCTAGTGGCCTTTGTTCATGACCCATTTGAGAGTGACTGCATGCTATCTCCTTGTGTTGCCCGCCAGCCCTCTCCCTATACCACATACGGGCCTACCACGTGGAGGTGAGCCCTGCGACCTTTGTTCCTTTCGGGGGCAGTTCTCTGGTGTTGGACGCATCTGAGCGCGCCAGTGGTGCGTCATGGGGAAACCTCGGAAGGGTGCTGGAGCGACGTCGGCGGATCAGGCTGAGGACCCTCCGGAGGTGCACGACCATCGACCGGCAGATAGCCAGGGCACAGGCCTTCCACAGCAGCAGATGGACCAGATTCTCAAGGCCATTGGTGACACGAGGGAGGCGCTACGTCAGGATATTGCGCAGGTCTCTACGAACTTGGGCCTCCTGAAGGCGGATCACGATAAGCTTGCGGACCGCATCAAATCTACGGAATTGGTGCTTGAGAAACTCGAACCGGCCCAGAAATCGACGGACGCTACGCTGGAGGAACTGGTGCGTAGGGTGCAAACTCTGGAGCGGAGAGCGGCTGATGCTGAAGGGCGTCACAGACGCAACAACATTAGAGTGGTGGGTTTGCCCGAAAACGTCGAGGGGGATGATATGGTCACTTATCTTGAACGTTGGCTGCGGGACGAGGTGGCGCCTGAGGGTCTGACGAATTTCTACACCTTGGAGAGAGCTCATAGGGTCCCAGCTCGACCTCTGGCTCCTGGCCGTCCCCCCAGACCTGTCATAGCCCGTCTGCTGCACTTCAGAGACCGAGACATTGTTCTGCGACAAGCCAGATTGAACGGCCCGTACAAAGTGGAAAATGCGTCTGTGTCTCTCTTCCCTGACTACTCTCAGGAGGTCCAGCGCGACCGCTTTTCCTTCGTGGCTGTCAAGCGAGCTCTCCGTGACGAGGGGGTTCAGTACTCCCTGTTGTTTCCTGCGCGCCTGAAGGTGCTGGTGGATGGAGTGGCGACGTTCTGTAACACGCCGGATGACGCCTGGCAATGGCTGGAACGGTACCGGGCAGGCAAGGATGGTTCGGGAGTGTGGCCGGGGGCTGGTGAGGAGCGGCCGCGGCCGCGGCCGCGGCGGAGCAAGCACACTCGGAGGCGTGGTCGGAGCCAGCGATCCCCGCCGGCGTCGCAGACGGAACTGGAAAGGCAGGCCGCTTTACAAGCAGTGTCTCTTATTTCTGGAGTGGCGGCGGTGGGTCCTGTGATTGACTCGGGCTCCCGTGTGGGCTCTGATGAAACGGGACAAGGAGGCTCGGATGGGGGCTCGGAGAAGAAACATTGGGGCATATTATCAAGGGGGTTTATCTCCGCTTTTTTGGCTTTAAAAGCCAAGAAAGCGGAGATAAAATTATCTCCCTATTACCAAGCTGTCGCTAACACCAGTTAGTGACAGCTAATAGGAGATAGCGACCATCTTGGGCCCCGCTTTGCATGTCAGGGATATTTATCACTAATGACATGCAAAGTGGGCGTGCCAAGATGTTAGCGACTGGAAACAGTCGCTAACATCGCTATCTCCTATTACCAACTTTTGGAGATATTCGCGCTAAGCGCGAATATCTCCAAAAGCTAACACCTGCCCTGAGCAGTTCTTAGCCATGTTATCCAATGGGAGGTGGATAACATGGCTAAGAGCATTTGCTCGATAATGCATGAATATCGCTGACTTTTCAGCGATATTCATGCATTGCGGCCGTTTTTTATCGCATTTGCGATAAACCTTGCTAATAGCAAGGTTTATCTGTGATAAAAATCGCCGATTTGTGGCGATAATTTTTGTCTCTAAACAAGTTAGAGACAAAAATTATCGCTAGTTGTTGGTAATATGCCCCTTGGAGATTTGCCTCGGATTACCCCCCAGACGGCCGATGGACTGTTGGACGAGTGACTGTCTGGCAGCTGTGCAGGGAACAGTAAGGAGGGGTGTCTGGCATATGGCGATGTCTGTGACTGTGCTGCTGGGGCTCCTCTTGAAGGGATGTGGGGTGTGGCTACTTTTCCTGTCCTCCTGGGGTGTTGATGGTACTGAGGGTGCCACTTGGCGCTATGTGTTCGATTGGGCGGTGGCGCTGTCTGGGTGGTGGGGGGAGAGGTTCCTTCTGGACTGGGGTCGGCCCACCACGGAGTAGTGGTCTTCGAGCTGGCCTGCCGGAGGCGCTGAGCTATCCCCTCTATCTCACATATTTTGTGAGTCTCTGGTGCTTTCCAGAGCTTCCCTCATTTATGGGGGTGGGAGTTTGGATGGGTAGCAACTGTTTGACGCCTGTTCTGGGGGTGGGTGGGTGGGGGGGAGTTGTGGGTGTGTGATGTTGCGGGGGGTTGTCAGTGTGCCGCTAGGGTCGCCTAGGTTCTGTTACTGCTATAGCTTTGCCAATGGCGGCTAAGTTGGAACTGAAATATGTTACGTGGAATGTGCGGGGGCTCAACTCTATAAGTAAGAGATATAAGGTACATGCATACTTGGTGCGCAGGGGGGTTCAGATAGCCTTTCTGCAGGAAACGCACTTGACTCAGGCAGAGGGGCGTGCGCTGCAGCGGCGCTGGAGGGGGCAGCTCTACTACACGACCTACTCCGCTCATGCTAGGGGGGCACTGATTTGGGTCCGGGCGGGTGTCCCCTTCCAGCCCCTGCAGACGGAGATTGACTCGGAGGGGAGGTTCGTGGCAGTGCTGGGGAGGCTGGATGGCCGGGACGTCGCGCTTTGTAGTGTTTATGTCCCTAATTTTGACCAGGCTGCGTTCTTCTCGGCTTTCTCGAAAAGGTTAGCCCCTCTGTTGATCGGTACGGTGTTTATGGGGGGGACTTTAACACGGTGGTGGATGTGGATTTAGATCGCTCGCATCCGCCTCTAGCTCAGTCGGGGGTGCACAGGGTGGCCAAAGCTCGGACAACCTGGCAAGAACACTGGGGCCTACTGGACGCTTGGCGTACGCTTCATCCCAATGATAGGGACTACTCATTCTACTCTCCGCCTCATGATCTCCACGTCCGCCTTGACGCCTTTCTTTGTACAGCCGGGGCCCAGGAACTGGTGTGCAGTAGCGAATACCTGGCGAGGACCATTTCGGATCACACCCCTGCCTACTTGCGGTTCTGTGGTCTAGGCAGCGGCAGCCGATCCCTACGTGGCGGTTGAATCCGCTGATGTTGGAGGATCCGGTCTTCCGCTCGGAACTGCAGGAGCGCCTTGAACGCTACTTTCAGGAGAACGCGGGCACCGCGTCCACCAGAGCTGTCGAATGGGACGCCTTTAAGGTGGTGGTGCGAGGGGCGTGCCTTTCTTCCTCGACCGGGGTGCGTAGGACGCTGTTGGCTGACGTGAACCGGGAGGAGGATTCGCTTAGGCGGGTGGAGAAGGCTAACCACGCGGCGGGGAGCGATAGGGCGGAGGTGCTGGCGGCAAGAGAACGTGTAGCTGCACAGGTGGAGAGGCTCTGCTGCCACGACTATCGGGAATACATGATCCGGGCCCATGCCGAGAGGGACCGGGCTGGTTCGCTGCTGGCGTGGCTAGCTAGTCCCCATTCTGGGGGCGCGCCGATTCTGTCCCTGACCACGCCTACCGGGGCGCTGGTTTACTCCCAACGGGACGTTAATGACCAGTTCTTGGCTTATTACTCGGAACTGTACCGATGCAAACTGCCCCTCCCTCCGCCTGGTCTGGATGCCTTCTTGGAGGGGTCCAGCTACCACAACTGGACTTCGAACAGGGGAACGCTCTGGGTGCCGCTGTGACGCCGGGAGAGATTAGGGCAGCGATTAAGCATATGGCTCGGAAGAAGACGCCTGGGGCGATGGTCTCCCTGTGGAGTTCTATGCTGCATTCTTGGACCTCCTGGTACCACAGTTGTCGCGGGTCTATGGTGAGGCATGGGAACTGGGCAGGCTGCCGGAGTCGGCGCGGGAGGCGATCATTGTGCCGTTGTTGAAGAAGGGCGGCCAACCCGCGTTGAGGACAGCGTACCGTCCCCTATCGATGCTCATTGTGGACTATAAGGTGTTGAGCAGGATTTTGGCTACGCGACTGTCGGCCCATATGTGCTCCCTTGTCCACCCGGACCAGGCAGGCTTTATTCCCACGCGGAATACTTCTACCTGTATCCGCCGCTTATTACGGGTTATGGATATTGAGGGGGAGGGTCCTCCGTCCGCGGCTGTCCTATCGGTGGATATAGAAAAGGCGTTTGACAGCGTGGAATGGCCATATCTGTTCGGCGTGTTGCGTCGGTTCGGATTGGGGGACGGCTTTATCCGCTGGACGCAGCTCTTATATGCCTCCGCTACCGCCAGGGTTCGCACGGGCTGTACAATCTCAGCGGTGTGTGCAGTGACGAGGGGTACTAGACAGGGCTGCTCTCTGTCCCCGCTCCTGTTCGCCTTGGCGATTGAGCCGTTGGCGGCGTGGGTGCGTCAGGGGCAACATTATGAAGGGGTGCTGATGCGTGGTGTTCGACACCACATCTCCCTGTATGCTGATGACCTCTTGTTGTACCTGGCTGACACGACGGCCTCAGTGCAAGGAGCGCGGGCATTGCTTCGAGAGTTTGACGAACTGTCGGGTCTCCGTGTTAATTGGTCTAAGACTTGCTTATTCCCCCTGACCCCCCGGTGTGCGCGACCTGCCGGGCTTGGAGAGCTGCGCTGGGAACCGGAGTGTATACCATACCTTGGGGTTCACATTTATCACACCCACTCGTCCCTGTATGAGGGAAATGTGGGCAGAGCGTTGAGAGGCATCAGGGGCAGTATTGGTTTCTGGCAAACCCTCCCCTTGTCTGTGGCCGGACGCATCGCTTTATTGAAGATGGTGGTCCTCCCACGCTTACTCTATTTTTTCAGTACACTGCCGGTGCGGATCCCGCTATCCTTCTTTCGGACATTACGATCAGTAGTGATAGGGTTCATATGGGGCCCTGGTAGGAGGCGTGTGGCTATCTCCACCTTACTCCGGTCACGGGAGGCAGGGGGGCTTGCAGTGCCGGATTTTGAATGGTATTACCTGGCGGCGCAGCTGCAGTGGCTCACCCAGGCAGTGGCACGGGAGTTCAGGGGTCCAGACGGTCCTCAGGGCAGAATAATACAGCGTCATGTCCTGTCCTTTATATTGCTCCAACAGGGCCTCCGCCAGGACCAGTTGTCTTTGAAGGAACGCACCCTCCGACACTGCTGGCTTCGTAGTCAGAAACGAGCGGGTATCCAGGTCCCGTATGCGCCAGAGATCCCCCTGGGCATGTGCACAGCTCTACCGCACGGCGGGGACTGGTCGGGGCTAGCCATATGGGAGGACTGTGGGCTCCATGTGGTGGGAGACCTCTATAGGGATGGTGTCTTGCTGTCGTTCTCTGATCTGCGGGAGGCGTTTGATTTACCGAGAGGCGACTTCTTGCTCCATGCGGCTTTGGTCTCGGCGGTCCAGAGACGTTGGAGGAAAGGTCGGGCGGAGCCACCTACGTCTCTGGGATGCCAGTATGTTGTGATGGCTGCTGGCACCTTTAAGGCTGTTACTTGCCTGTATAGGAGACTGGCGCTGGATGACCCCCCTCCATTGGATGCACTGCGGGAACGATGGGAGGCGGATCTTGGCCGGCAGATACCGGAGTCCACGTGGCCCCAGCTTGTGCGCCGTGCCTGGAAGGGCACGCGCAATGTCCGATTTCAACTGGTCCAATATTTCACGCTACACAGAGCGTATTGGACGCCTGCCAAGATCCAACGGGTTTTAGGTGGTGCCCAGTCGGTGTGTCCCCGTTGCAACTCGGAGGGTGCCGACTTTGGCCACATGTTTTGGGCTTGCGCGGGGCTTGGTTCCTACTGGACTGATGTTGTGGCCTGTCTGAATGAGGTCACTGATCGTCACATTGATGTAGACATAGGAGTCTGCCTCCTGCTCTGGTTCCCGCACACCCCGGCCACGAAGGTCACCAGTAAATTCATCGACTTGGGACTGATCCTGGCCAAGAGGGAACTTACTCTACACTGGAAGTCTAGGGGGGGTCCCAGCTTCTTGAGATGGCGGGGGTGCTTTTTAGGTCTCGCCTGTCGATGCGCATGCGCATCGAGCAAGCGAGACTATAGGGGCTCATCTACTCTTTATCTACACTGCAAGGAATCGTGGCGATTCCTTGCAGTGCCCGTGACTTTTAAGGTCAATGCGCATGCGCATTGAGCTTATGCGCATGCGCATTGACCTTAAAAGCGCGTGCGCGTGCACGTCCGTCTTTGTTTACCCGCTCCGCCCCCTCCCGCCGTGTCGCATTTCTCCTCCCCCTCCCCTCTCTTCCTTCCGTCTAACGCCGTCTAACTTCCTTCCGCGTAACACCGCCACAACGGTCACATCCTGCCGTGTCGCACCTCTCCCCTCTCCGCCCCCTCCCCTGCCCGCCCCCTCCCCTGCCCGCCGTGTTACGGTGAAAGGCTTGTTTTTGGTTTGTATAATTTAACCCGCTCCGCCCCCTCCCCTTTCCTCCGTGTCGCATTTCTCCTCCCCCCTCCCCTCTCTTCCGTCCGTCCGTCTTGTTTTCTTTCTCTCCTGCCTCTCCTCGCCAATGTCTTTCTACTTGTAACCCCATTCCATCACTCGCCTCACTCTTCCCTTGTCACCCCACTCTCTCCCTTGTTATCCTTTGGGCTTAACTCAAGGCTTTTCTTTCATGTTTCCGTCTGCTTTTTTTGTTTTTACATGGCCCTTCTTTATGCCCTTGTTTGCTCCATTCATTGATGGATGTTTGTGCGATTTATGTAGACTTTGAATATTGGTTTTAAATTTAAAATGCTGCCGTTGACCATGTTGTGGCCATTCTGTGTATGACCGTTGGGAAGTCTTCTTGTAACTCTTTAGGTTCACCAGAGAGAATTTCCGTTACAAGAAATCCTTATTTAAAACCCCTATTGTCAGCCACAACTTGAATCCATCTTGCTTATTTCGCTGTATACTATAAAGCAATTAATTGTATGAACTGGGCGGTCCTTATGAAACAATACTTTTTGGTTAGGGGCTCCCTTTGATAATGCCGTGCTTTCCGCCGTCAGCACCACGCGCGGTAGTGGTTTTATTCTGTAAAATCCACTGGAATCTGCTCCCTTCTTCTGAAGTCTGGCAGTCTGCACTTCTGTCATGCTCTTTTGTGTTTCCTCCATGAAACGTGCATCTGTGTTGACTTTGAGGGCCAGATGTGTGAACTTGCGGTTTTACAATGCGATAAGAGGCTTCGAACACGTTACCACCCAGCTGACTGCCCCCATGAGCCCCTTGCACACACATTCTGTGTCTCCAGTTGTCATGGGCGCGGCTCCACGAAGCTGGTGTCGAACATGTGTGGGTCTCGGGAAGCCGTGTGTGCTGGCAAGTTCATTAATGCCAGGGTGGACTGCAGCTTGTTCGGGAAGCCCGCTGCTGCTTTTCATTCGGTGGAATTTTTTGTGGACGTTTTTTTCCGAAGGTGAAATGAGGGCTTTGTCGCAAGGTCGCCACTGTTTGGAAAAAAAGCCTTTAGAGAAAGCGTGTCACATTCCTTTACAGAACCGGTTGCAGAAGTCGTTTTGTCGCCTGCAACCTCTTCCTGCTCTGAGAATCTAACCAGGGAAACTCGGTTCCTTAAATTGCGATCATATTTTTCCTTATAAGGAAGTCTCTGCCTGTTCGTAAGATTTTGAAACCCTGCTTGTTGACTGTCAAGCGGGCTGTATAGGCTCTCTGAAAGAGTCAAGTGGCTGGAGGTCATCGGTATAGACATGCTGGATTAGCCCCTAGTCCTTGCTCAAATTAGTGTTTTCAGAATACAGCGGGGAACACTAAACCTTTATGACCATACATGATGGCTTGGGTTCTAAATATTAGCAGTGATGGAATTTGATTGCGATCAGGAGGCTGCCTGTAGATACTCGGTAGCGCTCTCCTTTATGTACTGTTCACAATCACAAGCAGGCTCTGTTCTGCAAGGTGCCGGGGGACCTTCCTGCAGCCCACGCGTTTCTAAAATGTCAGTTCCGTAGGTGTTTCCGACAGCCCTCCCCGCGGCTCACAGCACGTAACTTTCCTTAAGGGATGTTGTTTATCTCGTGTTTTGTTTTCTTTTTATAGGGATATGTTTTTATGCATTTATGACAAGGTCTCGTGGCGGTGTCACCTCGCATCCCAAAATACCTACCCCCTCACCCTCAACCCCTCACCCTCACTCACCCTCACCCTCACTCACCCTCAACCCCTCACCCACCCTCAACCCCTCACCCTCAATCCCTCACCCTCACTCACCCTCAACCCCTCACCCTCACTCACCCTCACCCACACTCACCCTCACCCACACTCACCCTCACCCACACTCACCCTCACTCACCCTCACCCTCACTCACCCTCAACCCCTCACTCACCCTCACTCACCCTCAACCCCTCACCCTCACTCACCCTCAACCCCTCATCCTCACCCTCACTCACCCTCACCCTCACTCACCCTCAACACCTCACCCTCACTCACCCTCAACCCCTCACCCTCACTCACCCTCAACCCCTCACCCTCAACCCCTCACTCACCCTCACTCTCACTCATCCTCACTCACCCTCAATCCCTCACCCACCCTCACTCACCCTCAACCCCTCACCCTCACTCACCCTCACCTTCACTCACCCTCAACCCCTCACCCTCACTCACCCTCAACGCCTCACCCTCAATCACCCTCACTCACCCTCAACGCCTCACCCTCAATCACCCTCAACCCCTCACCCTCACCCACCTTCACTCACCCTCACCCTCACCCACCCTCAACCCCTCACCCTCACCCACCCTCAACCCCTCATCCTCACTCACCCTCAACCCCTCACCCTCACTCACCCTCACTCACCCTCAACCCCTCACCCACCCTCACCCTCACCTTCACTCACCCTCAACCCCTCACCCTCACTCACCCTCAACGCCTCACCCTCAATCACCCTCACTCACCCTCAACGCCTCACCCTCAATCACCCTCAACCCCTCACCCTCACCCACCTTCACTCACCCTCACCCACCCTCAACCCCTCACCCTCACCCACCCTCAACCCCTCATCCTCACTCACCCTCAACCCCTCACCCTCACTCACCCTCACTCACCCTCAACCCCTCACCCTCACTCACCCTCACCCTCACCTTCACTCACCCTCAACCCCTCACCCTCACTCACCCTCAACGCCTCACCCTCAATCACCTTCACTCACCCTCACCCTCACCCACCCTCAACCCCTCACCCTCACCCACCCTCAACCCCTCATCCTCACTCACCCTCAACCCCTCACCCTCACTCACCCTCAACCCCTCACCCTCACTCACCCCCACTCACCCTCAACCCCTCACCCTCAACCCGTCACCCTCACTCACCCTCACCCTCACCCACCCTCAACCCCTCACCCTCAACCCCTCCCCCTCACCCTCAACCCCTCACCCTCAATCCCTCACCCACACTCACCCACACTCACCCACACTCACCCACACTCACCCACACTCACCCACACTCACCCTCACTCACCCTCACTCACCTTCACCCTCACTCACCTTCAACCCCTCACCCCCACTCACCCTCAACCCCTCAACCCCTCACCCTCCCTCACCCTCATTCACCCTCAACCCCTCACCCTCACTCACCCTCAACCCCTCACCCTCACTCACCCTCAACCCCTCACCCTCAACCCCTCACCCTCAACCCCTCACCCTCAATCCCTCACACTCACCCACACTCACCCACACTCACCCACACTCACCCACACTCACCCACACTCACACTCACCCCCACTCACCCTCACTCACACTCACACCCACCCTCACTCACACTCACCCTCACCCTCATGCTAAAGATTTACAAAAAAACCCATTAACAATTCTAAAAGCACTAACTCTAATGCTGCGAGACCTATTGCATTTCTAATGCTTGTTACAGTGGGCAACTAGTGAGGGGACACTTCGCTTGCAACTGGCCAACCGCGCAGCTAACGAGAAGGCGCTAGAAACGGCTAGAGCATGGTGCGCGCTAGTGGCAGAGCTACAATCAATGTCAGAGGTGGAGGTGGATAGTGAGGAAGAGGCGCAGGCGTGCTAGGGGATGAAGGAAGCGATGGGGAAAGCAGGGACACGCACGGGGGACATTACACGTTAGGACTGCATTTCATTGGTTATTGAGGAATTAGACAACTTCTAGGGGCTGTGGGGATGAGACGGGGTTACACACGCGGGCCCGTTTGGCGTTTGAGACATGTCGGGGCTCGGGGGCCTCTCCCCGAGAATTGAGAGGCGCTACCTGTGATTCCATGTTGAGTTATGTTGCATTAAGTATTTGACATAGAAGGCACACTGACAGGGGGGGTGGGGGTAGAGAGGGAGGGAGGGGGGGACAGATAGGGAATGGTTGGCAGGACGAGATAATTGACATGCTGATATGTGACCTGCAAAATGATGACCTGCAACCATTTTTTTTTGTATGTTGGTATTGAAAATCAATAAAAAATTGTTTAAAAAAAAAAAAAAACGTGGGAATTTCAATGGTTTTATGCCAGTAAAATTTCCAGCTAACTATAACTGGTGTGAAACCTATGGTTTTTTCAGTGAATTTAATAGGTTTTTTAAATGCTAATTCCTAACTATAACTGGTGTGAAACCTATGTTTTTTCAGTGAATATATATATAGATAGATATATAGATATATAGATATAGCTGAATGGAGTGAAAGCGAAGAGCAGCTTTTCTGAATATATATCTACCCACACACACATTTACAAGGCTCCGTCTGAAAAAAACGGGACAGGCCAGACATAAAAGTGAGATGTTGTAAGGTTGACAACATTAATAAAAAACATGGAAGGTGAGTTTTCTGTTGTTGTTTATTGAATAAACAAGAGGACAGGTCAGACATAAAAGTGAGATGTTGTAAGGTTGACAACATTAATAAAAAACATAGAAGGTGAGTTTTCTGTTGTTGTTTATTGAATAAACAAGAAAACGAAGAGTAACGAAGAAACCCACGGAGGATTGAGAAACCGTCCGGTGAAGCTGCAGTCCAGTCCGACCCAAGCATGGAATGACTGGGCAACAGCAGCACCAAGGAAACAGAATAGAATACTATAACAACATTCTAAAACAAGATATGTGTTAAAGAGATATAACATCTCCCTTTCTTATGCAAAAATAAACAAAAATGCAATAAGGAAATTAAATAACAATATATATATATGCAAATGAAAATCTATAAATAATCTGCAATTAAACAATGTTTCTGATACCAAGGAAAGATAAAGAACCTGAAAAGGAAACACTGTCACAAGCAATGCAAACAAAAAAGTGGATCAATACAAATAATAAGCTTTAAACTTTGCAGGTAAAACAATGTTTCTTTTTCCAGAGACAGATGACAAACCGGAAATGGAAGAATTGTCACAAATATTGCCACCATCAAACACTTCCTCATTAGAACAATTTGAATTTGAATACTAATCTAACCTACATGAAGTGCTATTATCTGAAGCACAATTTTGATATTCAATTGTGTGACTATTTTTGTTAACATCACTACTAAAATCCCATGTTGAACAATGAAAAACACTTTCCTTGTTATTCATTTGCATTTCAATTATGTCCTCTTGCTAAGGTTTAATTTTAACAATTGCACTTTTATTTCGCCAGCAACGATTCTTCAACAAAACAGCAGAGCGAGCTACTCTTGCAATTTGTTGTGGTCTAGTATATTTAGATTCACCTTTATTGATTTTGTTGGGTTTTTTAACAAGAACCCAATCAGTAACAAAAAATTATTTCTGCTCCTTTGTAGATAACTCATGTACTGACTTATTTCTAGGTTTAAAATTCTCCCTGACACATTCATCTACACATCTATGAGTCTGCAAATCATTGTCCTTCGACCGTAAACAAGGTGCATTTTAGGGATTCCTGTGAGGATGGCATTGTCGTAATCAATGCACGATAGGACCAGGGATTAGACAACTAGTTTAAGCGTGGAGAAGCGTGGCTCAGTGGTTAGAGGCGGCAGACCCGGAAGCTGAGATCGACCGTGGACCAGGGTTCGATTCCCCGCCTCGGCGGGTCTCGGGCTCAAAATTCCACGGACTCGACAATTCTCGCTCCGGTGCCTACTCGAATCACGGGGTCACACTCTGCAACTCTGGGCAATAGCTTGCTTAATCTCCACTACGGCCCCTCGCGGCGGGATGCCTGGCTTTCACCTTGTGGACACCCTGCCGGGGTTTCTCACAGGGGAATACCAGGACGGGTTCCCTAAGCAAGCGCCAGGATGCCCTTTGGGTGACAGGTTTGCGCTATCTAAGTACACCTACATTTACATTTACATTTACATTTAAAATCTTCAGTGGGGATGAAGGGTTTAATCTTCTTTAGATGACGGAGGGTAAAGAGGTCTCCTTTAGCAGAGTTTTTGATCTGAACATTGAGGGTTAGGTTAGTATTGAGGGAGATACCCAGGGATTTTACTGAATTGGCAAGGGATAGGGGGCAGTTGATGGCATTGAAGTCAGAGTTCCAGCTGGTTGTAGATAAGCAAACTACTTATATTAACAATTTAGCCTAACCCGCAGGGCCCGCTTGCGTGGAGGTCACAACCCTGGTCCAGATAGGCCCAGGTAACCTTCAAAGGTGGTGGTGGGTGGGGGGTAGGGAAGGGGAGGGGGGAAGGCAGGACAGGTTAGACACACAAGGTAGCAAATCTTACAGGGAAATACATATAGGGATCACGGGAAATCAGAAATCCTGGGATAAAAATTATGGCTCTTTCCAATTAGTAACATGGCTGGGATAAAAAATACTATCCCTGAATATTTGTGGCTTGAACGATCTTAAAAAACGACAAACAGTTGCAATTGGGCTACAAAACTGGGGAGCTAATATCATCTGTATGCAGGAGACGCATATTGAAGGGTCCCAGAGTCAGCTGTTAAACACATTAGGATATAAATTGGTTTGTGCTACCTCACAAAGTGTAAAAATTCGGGGGGTTGCTATTTTGGCTAAAGGGAGTGGACTGGTGTTTAATAAATCCCAAACTGACAAGTTTGGCCGTTGGGCTATCACCGAATGCAGTTACCAAACAGGGCAGAAACTAACAATTTGTGCCATTTACGGGAGCAATACAGACGACCCTGGTTTTTTTAATGAGGTCTCTAACGAATTGTCCCACTGGCCTCTTCCAGTGATGATCGGTGGGGACTTCAATATAAACCTCCCGCCCAACTGGTCTTTGAATGATGATTGGGTGTATAAAGGACGTAAACCCAAAGTATTTCGGTCTCTTAAAAATCTGTGCCTCGTACATGGTCTGGTGGACAGCTGGCAGACTTCTAATACTAATATTGGTGACCCTGGCTACACCTATTATTCAAATCCACATCGCACACATGCCAGAATTGATTATATATTACTTTCAAATTCACTAAGTAAGAACTGCCATACAATCAAATTGCCAAGGATACTATCCGATCATAATCCCCTTTTTTGTACACTGACTATTAGACCAACAAAATCAGAGCCCATTCACTGGACATTCGAAAAAGCATTACTGAATGATCCTCAATATTGTCTCCATATGAAAGACTGGATCCCAAAGTTCCTAGTTGAAAACATTGATAGCATGTCAATAGAGATCGTCTGGGATACCCTGAAAGCTGAGATTCGGGGTGAGACTATATCATATTCGCTTAGGTTGAATAGACGGGAGAAAGAGGACATAGTGGAGAAGCGTGGCTCAGTGGTTAGAGGCGGCATACCCAGAAGCTGAGATCGGCCGTGGACCAGGGTTCGATTCCCCGCCTCGGCGGGTATCGGGCTCAAAATTCCACGGACTCGACAATTCTTGCTCCGGTGCCTACTCGACTCCCGGGGTCACACTCTGCGACTCTGGGCAATAGCTTGCTTAATCTCCACTACGGCCCCTCGCGGCGGGATGCCTGGCTTTCACCTTGTGGACACCCTGCCGGGGTAACTCACAGGGGAATACCAGGACGGGTTCCCTAAGCAAGCGCTTAGATACCGTGTCGGTGATTTGCGCTATATAAATACGTGTACATACAGAGATTACAGGAGGTGCTAATGCTAGCTGAAGTAGGACTTGTAAATGCCACCAGTAACAGGGATACTATTGGGGATATCTCTAACAGTTTAGCTAAAGTAGCAATTGCCAAGGCAGTGATCACTAACTTATTTACAGATAAGGCAATCCGGAAAGCCACGGCACGAAAAGAATTAATTTATGAAGTTAATGAACAAGTGGGCCATCAATTGGCGGTACGTCTACGTCAACAGGTTAATGCAAACTTAATTAGGGAGATTATAGATCCAGTGGCAGGGCAATTAAAAGACCCAGAATTGATTCAGCAAGCATTTTGGAGGTTTTAAAAAGAATTATATACGGAGAATGGTGAAGGGGACATGATGGAAATTGAAAGGTACCTAGAGAATTGTGAGGGGGTAAGCCTTGAGGAAAATACGCAGCAGATATTAGAGGAAGCTCCTAATATGGAAGAGGTGTTGACCGCAGTCAAGAGCCTTCCTAAAGGGAAGGCAACTGGTCTGGATAGCATCCCCTCTGAATTCTATGCTATATTCATAGATGAAATTAAATATATCTTAAGGGATTTAATAATCCATATTTTTTGCAGGGGGAACCGCCCAGCTCTTGGTCTAGGGCCAAGATTGTAATTTTTGCTAAAAAAGGGAAACCCCCAGAACATCTAGGATCATATCGCCCTATAACCCTTATAAATGCCGATTCCAAAATATATTCTAAAATCTTGGCAAACCGAATTGCACCTATAATACACAAGGTAATTACTAAAAGTCAGCACGGTTTCGTTCCCGGAAGGTCAACTATTAATCATATTCAGAGGGTGATTACGCTATTTGATGGAATAGAAACTACAGGAGACCCTATGGCCCTAATTCTGTTGGATGCAGAGAAGGCTTTTGATAGGGTCTCCTGGCAGTTTCTCTGGAAGGCAATGGCGATAATGGGATTCAGAATCAAGTTTATTCAGGCTATTCAAAAAATTTATATTCATCCCAGAGCTGTCGTATCTGTGAATGGAAGCCTAACCAAGGAAATTATCATTTCCAGGGGAACCCGCCAGGGATGCCCATGCTCGCCATTGCTTTTCGCAATATATATAGATTCCTTTGTTCGTTATTTGGATAAAAACAATAACATAACACCCATTATGTCACAGGGGTTCACTACCAAAACATTAGCATATGCTGATGATATTGCCATAGTCACCGCAGATCCAATAGTTGCAATGTTGACCATCGAGACCGAGGCCAGGAAATTCGGGCTAGTTTCTGGCTACGCGTTAAATCAAGGGAAGACGCAAATCGTTCTAAACTCAAAAATTGCAATGGATGATCAAAGGGTAGTGAAAGAAGCGATATACCTGGGAGTCACAATTTCCTCAAAGCTGGAGGAAGTTGTGGATATAAACCTTAAGCCAATATTAAATACAATACAAAAAGATTTACAACGGTTAGATAATCTCCACCTATCCATCATTGGGAGGGCAAATGCAATTAAAATGGTCTATTTTCCCAAAATACTATACTTATTTAGGGCAATCTGTCTAGAATTCTCGAGTCAGTGGTTTACATCAATAGAACGTATCTTTTCTAGATTTATATGGTCATATGCACAACCTCGCCAGGCATATAAATTTCTCACCCTTCCCAAGGATAGAGGTGGGTTAGCTCTTCCCAACTTAAGGAGATATTATTGGTCATGTGTACTACTATATAGCAAAGAATTATTGCAAGGGGGGGGAAATGCAGAGGAACAGACCGCTTCAATCTTTCAGCTATTGGTGGGGAATTCCAGCTGTGGCTATCTTTGGAGGCACATACATGACAGCTACCACAAAAAGGTCAAATTTAAGACTCTATACAGCTGTTTTAAGGTTTGGAAGGTTGTCAAGAAAATATTAGGAATAGGACCAGTTTCACTCTATACTCCGGTATTGAATAATCCGATTCTTCCTCAAATAATATTTAAAGACAACTGCCTAAACAAATGGTATAATTTAGGAATAACTCAATTAGGGGATTTTTACACTACGCAGGGGATTAAATCTTTTAACGATCTGAAAGAAGAATTTGACTTAGATTGGCGGGATTTCTTTAAGTACCACCAAATAAGGGACTTCTTAACACATACATTTGGGGCAAGGGTACTTGGGGAAGAATGTACGGTAGTAGAGACAATAATACACCCTAGAAAACATTCAATAGGCGGAGTTTATGGTTTCTTGTTGGATATGTTCCCAGACGATCTAGATAAAATGTCAATAGAGTGGCAAAGCAAACTCGAAATTTCAAAGGAAGGATTTTTATATTCCTATCAGCTAGCCCAAACTATTCTTATTTCCACCAAATTACAGGCACAATTTTACAAAACCTGCTTTTTTCTCTACTACACACCTGATAAGATCGCAAAATGGGGAACTGGCAAGGGGACTTGCTGCCCGAGATGCAATCTATCAAAAGCAGATTCTGTTCATATTTTTGCCTCTTGTCCTGCGCTAAGACCCTTGATAGAAGATATAGAGAGATTTCTAACCTCAGTTCTTTGCAGAAATGTCACCCTTTCACATAAAGTAATGGTACTTGGGACGGAAGATCTAGACAACCTCGAGAGTGGCCATGAATTTATATTTGTAGCTATGGCAGTCTTGCGGCTATGCCTAGCCTCGGCTTGGCTTGACACGTTACCACCCTCCTTTCAACAGTGGTTAGCCAGACTTCTAGCTGTGTATAATATTGAGATAGCTATATACAAGCAGAAAGGCAGATTGCGACGTAAAAGAGGTAAGAAAATCTGGAGCCCTCTTACACAATGGCGAGACGCACAAAACTAATCATCATTACCAATTGTTATGTATAATACCGAGACAGCTTTATATGAGTTGAAAGGCAGATCTCGATCCTAAGGGGTATGAAAACCTGGAATTTTCTTACACAATGATGAGATGTATAAAACAAAACTGATAATTTCACTGTTGTTGCCTATGTAAGTTATAGCTTTTGTTGTTTTTCCGTGATATTGGGAATATATATATATTTTTTTATTTTTAAAATGTCTATAATGATTATGTATGTACAATAAGAACAATGTAAAACACATGATGCTAATGTGTAGAATGCTTACCTGTCCAGGGGAGGAGGGGTGTATATATATATATATATATATATATATATATATATATATATATATATATATATATATATATATATATATATATATATATATATATATGTTAAAAAACAATAAAAACAAAAAAAACAAAAAAAAAATAATAAGTCAGAGATCCAGGATTGAATGGGGAGGTGGTTGTTTTTAGGGGAGAAGATAATTATTTCAGTTTTTGGGGGTTAAGTTTGAGATGATTTAATTGGAACCAGTATTGAATTTTGGTGAGGGTGTTGAGGTGTAAGATATCGGCGTGGGTTTTTATCTTATGGTAGATTTGGGTATCATCGGCGTAGAGGTGGTAGTTGATCCCAGCTTGTTTAAGAATGAGGGTGAGGGGTTCCATAAAAAGGTTAAAGAGAGAGGGAGACAGAATGCATCATTGGGGAACTCCAAGGGAGACCGGAGTGGGGTTAGATAGGCAGTTGTGTATTTTAATTTGCTGTGATCGGTTTTGGAGGTTGGAGACAAACCATTTATGTGTTGTGCCATTAAAGCCGAAAGGATCTCTGAGAACATTAAGAAGAGCCACATGGTTGACCTATTGAATGCAGCGGAGAGATCAAGGACGATCAGTGGGCAGGTCTCGCCATTGTTAAGGGAGTGGTGTATGTTGTCGACAATGTTGAGCATAGCAGTTTCGGTGCTGCAGCCTTTCCTAAAGCCAGATTGTAGGGGGTCCAGTAAGTTGAATTTATCAATGTGTTTATCTAATTGGAGTAGGACACATTTTTCAAGGGCTTTGGAAAGCAGGGTGAGGTTAGAGATGGGACGGAGATTGTTAAGGTCATTGGGGTCAGCCGTAGGGTTTTTAAGAATGGGGGTGATTTGTCCAAGTTGAAGGGAGGTGGGGACACAGCCCGAGGCCAAGGAGGTATTAATGATAGAGGTCCAGGATGGGGTAATGATGTGTTTTAGGTCTTTGACTAGGTTAGAGGGGAGGGGGTCTTTGGTGTGGGAGGAAGGTTTACGTTTAGAAATGATGTTAAAAACATCATGTCAGTTATAAGGTGGAAATTATGCGAGGAGGCACTGTTTATTAGTTGCAAATTAGTGTGATTGGTTTCAAAAGGAATGGAAATGGGTAAGTGCGGGGAGAGATTATGGGGGTATTATAGAGAAAGTGTGTAAGGAAAGGCGAGGGTGGGGAGAAGGAGTAAGCTGGTAAGAGGTGTGAGTAGTGTGATCCGGGGGTGCGGGGAGTGTGGAGAGAGTTATAGAGGGGATGTCTGGAGTGATTTGGTCGGTGGAAGGGATCAGAGTTGCGAGAAAGGATTGTTCAATCTTCACGATTTTATCCGAGAAGAAGTGAGCAATTTCTTCATATCTTGAGGTCGAAGTCAATGGTATAGGTGGTGCCGAAGAAATTTGGTTATGAACAATGTTAAACAGTTCTCTGGGGCTGTTCTTTGCCCGATCGAGTTGAGATCGGAAGAAGGGTGATTTTTCGTTAAAAATGTGTTTCTTGTAGGATGATCTGGCTAGTCTGAGTAAAGCCAGATGTGTGGGAGAGGGATGCTGTCTCCAGGTTCTTTCCGCCAATCTATGTGTACATCTTACTTTGCTAAGCTCCGAGTTAGACCATGATTTGGATGGGATAGTTCTTTGATTTTTTAGTTTCATCGGGCCAGTTGGTCAAGGGTCTCTGTGACTGCTTTATTGTGCTCAGTAAGCTCATTTGTGTTTTGTGAGGGAGGGATGAGGAGAAGTTGAGCATAGAGTTTGGGCTCGAGTACTGTAGGGGGATGAGGTTTGGATTTCTGGTCAGTTTCCTAGGTTTTATGAATTTGGTGGGGAGGGGAGGTGCCATGGCAGCTATGGTGAACAGGACGAGATGATGGTCAGACCAGTCGATGGGTACAATATTGGATAAGAAGGCCAGGTCCTTATTAGTAATGATAGCATCAAGGATGACTCCTTTGGAGTGAGTCGGGGATTTACATAGTTGTATGAGGTTATTGATCTTTGGAAGATTGGTGAGGAGGGTGAAAGTGGGGTCGTGGGTATCATTCCAATGGAGCTTAAGATCTCCAAGGAAGAGATTTTTAGAGTTAGATATTGAGGATTGTGTTAGAAGGTTGGATAGCTCATCGACGAAGGGTAGAGGGTCTCCAGGAAAGGGTGGGAGCCTTGAACTTTAAGTTCAGCTTTGAGATATTCGAATGTGGAGTGTTCATAGTTATTAACAAGAGAGATCTGAATTTCGTCTCTGAAGATGATGGCTAAACCACCACCTATTCTGTCAATTCTATCTTTTCTAAGAATAGAATATCCTGTAGGGGAGAGTAAGTCAAGGATGCTCGTAGAATGATCTTTAAGCCAAGTTTCCGTTAGAAACGCAATGTCAATGGATTCACTAAGGATAGTTTCACAAAATGTTGGTGGCATGATGGACAGCGGAACAACAGTCTACAAGCATGCATGTGAGAGGATTGGGGTTACATTTGGGAGGAGGGCAAGAGTGGATGGTGGTTAGATGAGGCGGGGTCCGGGAGAGCAGGGAGAGAGGGTAATTCTGTTAGTTCCCAATATAACGGGGATGTTGGAGTAGGGGGTGGAAGATTATTGATTGGAGAGTTGGGGCGGTAGGAGTTGCTTAGGTCCGTGAGGTCGGCCAGGGATAGATGATTGGAGGTGCGGAGAGGTCTATGCACACGGCAGTGGAGAGGAGTCGTTCTCCAAGGTTTGTCGTTAGAGGTGTTTTTTTGGACAGTCCAGTGGGAGTTGACCCAATAAGGAAGGGTTCTGGTCCTATGGGCATGGAAATCTAGTCTAAGACGAGAAAGATCTCTAGAGAATGTGGAGATGGTGCGTTCAATGTTGAGTAGAGATTGGGATATAAGAGTGAGATGGGACATAATCGGAAGGGTGGGGGTAGATGGAGGGGAGTTCAGTATTAGCTTTGGGAGTTTTTTTTTAATAGGAATTGGTGAGAGGGCCATGGGGGGGCAGGCGGAGAGCTAAGGTTGGAGGGTGAGAGAGGATCTGTGACGGGGCAGGAGTTACGAGATCTTAGGGGGTGAGGGAAATGATTTTGGGAGGGTGTGACTGGTGAGGAGAAGGATATCCTCAGGGGTAGAGGGCGATAAGTATTTCTGTGGGTGAGAACAGGCTTTCGGTGGGGGGGTGAAGGGGCCGCAGGTGGAATAGGAGTGGAAGGGGATACGAGGAGGAGAGGAAGCCATTCATGTTGGGGGAAAAGGAGGGAAGGCAAGGGGTAAGGGGTAAGGAGTCTGAGTATTAGGGGAGGAGGAGGATGGGATGTTAGTGTCAAACCTCGCCTCAAATAGGCAAGGAGCCGCAACACCCTCTCTGTTTGCCGAGCACCGCCGAACAATAACAGACCTCCGAGGTTCAGGATTACAACTACAATTTCCGGCATGCAGAGAATCGCGTCACGCAAGAGACACTGAACCCGTCGTAAACTCGTAAATAAAGACCGCACTAGAGCCATCTGCGGCGCCGATAATTCAGAATATTCCTGAGGTGTAGGCTGTAAGCTGTGAATGCGGTAAGCCCTCGGATCTTTGTTACATTGTGCCCTGGATCTTTCAAACGGCTCTTTGTGAGCTCCAGACTTGAACATGCAGATAGCGTGTGTTACAGACTCCCCGTGTTTCTCTCGTCTGAGAGTGTTGTTCCTGTTTGAGCCCTTCAGACGAACTTCAATAACCTGACCGGGGATTGCTTCTCTTTCCATAGTAAGACGCAGAGGTGCTGCGTTGCTCTGAGGCTATATCGATAGCCGGATTTGCTCATTGACTTTTTTAATACAGGAATAGAGGCATTCAGACTTCTATTATGCAAACAACGTTAAGGAGTAATTAACCCTGTTTGCTGTACTTGTTTTCTCTACAACCCTGTTTATTTCTCTTCCAAGCAGGAGAAACGAGTGAGGGGTATTAAATCGAGGGATACTGTTACAGCTGTGTGTGCATCCATGAGATGGTATGTGTGGAGCGTTACGAGCATATAGCGTAGGGGTTGTTTGAAGCAGGGTTTCATGCACGTTCTTTTGTTTCTTATGCAGTTAAGCAGAATCCCTGGTACCACCTCGAGTCTCTTCTCCTCGCACTATTCCCCGTTCTTTTCCTTTACAGGTATGAGAAAGTGTATGTAGTAAATGTTTTGTGTTTACTTAGGAGGAGTGTTAGAATAAGGTGGGTACGGGGGGATTTGTTCTAATAGCTTGTTCCTTTGTCATTGCAGATCTCCCTCCCCGCTGTCCCTTTCCTTTCCCTCCCCGGTGAAACTGCCTTAGTGGTCTGTGTTCTTATCCAGACATTGGGGTAGTTCTTCGGGGGAAGGCGTGGGTCTTTCAGCACAGCTCCGAAGAGACATAGACGGAGCCTTGACAGTTAGAGTACGTGGGGGATTTGGAGCATGGATGAGTAGAGGGGATAACAGGAAGAGGAGAGCTCTGTAAGGAGGGTGGAAAAAAGGAGGGCAGCGAAGGAGTGATGTTGGCAGGGGAGATATCAGTGGAGGGGGAGAGTGGGGTTAGTGTGTCGAGGATGGTGTAATCTGGGGGGGAGGAAAGGGGGGAGAGGGTGTGAGATGTAGGGGAGAGACCGGTAGGGCATTGAGTGGAGGAGAAGAGGGAAGGTTAGGAGTGGATTTGTAAAGGTTGAGGGTTAAGGTGCTGAAGTGGTATTCAAAAGTGGTGAGGTGGGATTCAGCGGCTTGGATGAGGATGTTGCCCGTTTTAAAGATGGAGATGTCAATTTCACCAGGAAAGGCAGATGAGGGGGTGATAGATAATTTGAAGCCAGAGGAAATTTTAATTGAGTAGGTGACTGGGAGATATTGTAGGAAGATGCTTTTCCATCTGGAGGGGGTTTAGAGTAAAAGATGTGGTTGGTTTTAATGGGGGAAGTGAGGCTAATGTAATTATCAACGATAAGTATTTCCGGGTTTCGGATGAGTAATTTGTGTTTAAAGTTTTTCTTGCTGTTTGTTTATTGATTCAGGGGGTAAAGAATAGACCATGAGGCCGTGTTTGGAGAGAGAGAGGGGTCTTGGGGGGCGAGGGTATTTTTTTTATTTTTATGTGATTTTATATAGCGCAAACTTTACCCGAAGGTGTCAGAGCGCTTTACATAAGAACCAGTTGCAAAACATAAGGACTTAGGATTACATGCATTACATAAAAGATACAAACAGAACAAATTGCAAATGTACAAGATGTACAGTCACACAAGGAAGAGATACAAACAGAAAGAAAAATTGCAAATGTACAAATAGTAAAGTCACTCAAGGAAGAGATACAAAATGGTAGAGAGTACAAAGGTCTACTTCATATACTAGTGATTAGAGTTATCTCTATATACATAAGGAAGGGATACGAATGGATATGCTCTAAGAGTCACATAGGAATAGTAGAGAGTACAACGGTCTACTGCATATACTAGTGATTAGATTTATCTCTATATACATATATACACATAGTAGATTTTCTCAGGTCAAGACCCAAAAAAACAAAAAAACAACAACAAAAAAACAGAAAATCAGAGTTCCATTAAGTGGGGTCGGAGGGGGGGACGCAGTCACAGTACCAAGGGAGGGTGGGAGTGATACAAGGGTATGAAGAAAAGGCAAATCAGAAAAGGGAAGAAACATTTGAGGATCGTCAAGGGGGAAACGAAGGAAAAGGGTTAAAGGACCAGGGAATCGACAAGATGGCGGATCAGGGTCCAGAGAAAAGAGGCCGAGAGCAGCAGCAAAATGGCGGCCAGGACAAAAGAAAAAGTAAAGAAGTCCAGGAGAGTCCGTGGCATAGTTTCTTTCATTCGAATGTGGCTGCAGGGCTGCTGCCTGCATCTAGTGTTTTCACGGTCCGCTGCTTTGTTTTGCAGAGGGGTGTGTGTGCCCCGAGGGCCGCTCCGCACGGGCCCTCTCTGCTGGCCCAGAATTGCGGTGCTGCTGCAGACATGGGACGGCCGGGGAGCGCGGCCAGAGCTCACCTTTTTCGGCGGGGGCTGCATGGTGATCCTTCAGGTCCGGGAGAACCATACATCCCTGGTGTGGCGAGGAGCCTCTGGCGCTGCTCTGACCCCTGGGGGCGTGAGGAGCCCGGGCTCCGCCTCAGAGTGGGCCGGGGGAGCCGCTGTTGTTTTGTTGGGTGGCGGGTTGGACGCCAGGCTGACGGGCTTCCCGCTCCCCACATTCCTGCCTCATAGGGACTGGGCGGGTGCCTCGGACACATCGATCCCCGTCCCCGCGCTGCTCCGCCTAGGCTCCGGGGGAGAGCCCGGGCTGCATGGCAGAGCCAACCTCACGCTTCCTGCAGCGGGAAGAGCTCTGCTGTGTGAGCTTCACTTCGCCGGCTAGACCTAGCTGCAGTCAAGCTACAAACAGGAAAGCGATGTTCTGCCAGATCTTCACAGGCTGAGCTCTTGCACAGTGATTGAGGAGGGGAATCTTGAGGGGAGAAGAGTGGGAAGATGAGGTAAGGGAAGGGGCAAGTGTAGCTAGTGAGTGTGTGTGAAGAGGTCAGAGGACAGGAGTGAAGTAAGCGCTAGATGGGAGATGTGTGGGAAGGTGTGGTGGGGGAAAGGGGCAAGAGTATACAGTGACAGTGGAGGGAAGAAGGAGAGGGGGTCAGAGCAAGAGAGGAGAGGGGGACAGGACGGTGCAGCTCAAAATGAGACAGAGACGGGATTAGGCAATCCTCAAAGGCCACAAGGAGGTATAATGTGCGGTGAAAAGGGGAATAGATGAGAGGAGGGGGCGTGTTAGGGGAGGAGAGAGGGGTGTGGGGATGGTTGAGGGAATGGTAGATGGAGGAGTAAGGGCATGAGAAAATTGAGGTGGCGGTTAATGGGTGTGATAATAGGGCAATTAAGAAGTAGGTGTGTAAAAGTGCAAGTATGAAGAGTGTGTGGATAGGGCAGAGGGCCAGCAGATAGGATAGGAGACGTCACAATATAAAATACAATACAATATACAAATACAATACAATACAATATATAAATACAATACAATAAACTTGAGCTGTAGGTGAATAGAAGTGCAAAAATGAAGTTGGTATATGCATAGATAAATAAATAAATAGCCCCGAGTGGGATAGGTGTAGTGTTTTTCCCCTGTACATAAGGGCTTGTGGCGGGGCGTCAAAGTTCAGAGGCCAAACCTCAAGTCTGAACATTCAGCATGGGGTTCAGCGCCTCAGTGCGCACAATCTCGTGGGTTCAGACTTGCAGGGGAGCAGCGCAGATAAGATAGACCCAAAGCATCATAGATAAATATGAGGTGCGTTATTGATTGAGGCATTCAGGGAGCACAGTCATTCAGGAGGGCAGCGAGAGAGAAGTCGAGGGGTTCATCCGTGCTTTCAGATAATGCAAAGCAAGTATTAAGATAACTCCAGACCTTTTCTCTCAAATACACATGCACATCTAATCCAGATGCCAGTGCTGTTTGTATGCCTTCTTTAAAAAACGTATTAGACCTCTCAACTAAACCATTTGCTGCAGGAAAGTAGAAAGGTGTTTTCTCACCCTATTTGGTTAAGAAATCTACCATTTTCTTTGAGGTGAAATATGTTCCATTGTCAGAAACTAGATTTTTAGGGAATCCCTCCTCACAATTTCTTTTTCTAAGAATTCAATCACTGAGTCAGTTGTAGGAAAAGGCACAAAATCATACGTAACCCATTTCGAAAAGTAGTCAGTGAGCACAATTAGATATTTCATATCATTGCACAAAACATAGTATGGTCCTGAATAATCAATAGCTAATTTCTCCCACGGTTGTTCTCGCAAACTGTTAACACATGTAGACACTTTATTTTCCAATACTTATCAGATAATAAACATTCTGGCCATTTGTTAATATACTGCTCTACATAGGTATCCATGCCTGGCCACCAATAAAACTTACGCAACAATTTCTTAGTACCAGACATGCCAGGATGGCCATTATGTGCTGATTTGAGTAATTTGTCAAATAATGTAGATGGTGGTACAAACCATGTCTAGTGATTAAATTGTTTTCAATACTTAACTCAAAAGAAATTTGTTGAAAAGGAAAGAAGCATTTATCTAAATTCCTAACCGGTGGCCAACCATTGGTAATGTATTTCCTTACTTTTCTAAGTACTTCATCTTTTTTACCCACTCCTTCTCTTTGATAACTCCAACAGTGCATTCTGAAGCCTCAACTGCTGAAACAACACACTCATCATCAATATGCCAATTATATTCAACATTTTCTTTGAGGGGTAAACGAGACAAGCAATCTGCTCTAAAATTGACCCCACCAGATATATGTTTTATCACAAAACTGTATTCTTGTAATTTTGATATAAGCCTAACTAGTCTTGATGAAGCCAAACCTGTACCATTTCCACTCATCAAATATAATCAGGTTGCACAGGAGGAGTACACCATTCACCCCTCCTTGATCTTTGTAACAATGTTTGATATACATGACATTTGCAAAGTGACGTCATGATGCATGCCTGAACACTGCATTGTCTTCAGTCGTCACAGACAGAGATTGATGTTGTGGTAGCACATTGTCCTGCCAACATGAAGCCTTTCAATGTGCATGTTGATGTGTGTACATACCCAGCTCAGGTATGTATTTCCATGTACATGGTCATTGTTATTCAAGGGCCATCAGGTGGCTGACACAGGAGTGTGATCCCTGTTAACATTTGACTCTGCTTCCCTGTGTGGGTGTCTGCCTGTGCTGACAAGATGGCTGATAGTGGAGTTCTGTTGTTTGGTGGTGGCCAAATCCCAGCAGGGCCTTGTGCTGCCCACAACAGAGCCCAGTCCCAGAGTACTTGCCAGGCCATTTACAGCCCCTCTGAGGTGAGCATGGTTCAGTGTGGGCTTGCTGGGCCATGTAGGTTGCTGAGGTTTGTGAGTGACTGCAACTCCCAGCATGCTCTTGGCTACACCCCCTTCCCAGCATGCCCTTACTTCCCTCCTTCTGACTCTGCTTCCCTGTGAGGGTATGTGCGTGTGCTGACAAGATGGCTGACAGTGGAGTTCTGTTGTTTGGTGGTGGCCAATTCCTAGCAGGGCCTTGTGCTGCCCACAACAGAGCCCAGTCCCAAAGTACTTGCCAGCCCATTTACAGCCCCTCTGAGATGAGCATGGTTCAGTGTGGGCTTGCTGGGCCATGTAGGTTGCTGAGGTTTGTGAGTGACTGTAACTCCCAGCATGCTCTTGGCTACACCCCCTTCCCAGCATGCCCTCACTTCCCTCCTCTGACTCTGCTTCCCTGTGAGGGTGTGTGCCTGTGCTGACAAGATGGCTGACAGTGGAGTTCTGTTGTTTGGTGGTGGCCAATTCCCAGCAGGGCCTTGTGCTGCCCACAACAGAGCCCAGTCCCAGAGTACTTGTCAGCCCATTTACAGCCCCTCTGAGGTGAGCATGGTTCAGTGTGGGCTTGCTGGGTCATGTAGGTTGCTGAGGTTTGTGAGTGACTGCAACTCCCAGCATGCTCTTGGCTACACCCCCGTCCCAGCATCCCCTCACTTCCCTCCTTCTGACTCTGCTTCCCTGTGATGGTGTGTGCCTGTGCTGACAAGATGGCTGACAGTGGAGTTCTGTTGTTTGGTGGGGGCCAATTCCCAGCAGGGCTTGTGCTGCCCACAACAGAGCCCAGTCCCAGAGTACTTGCCAGCACATTTACAGCCCCTCTGATGTGAGCATTCTTCAGAGAAGTGTTGATGGTGAAATTGTGAGGGGTGCATTATCTGTGACAATAAGGCCATCATGCTTTGGTATGCACTCACTTCACCAGCATACCCACTATTCCTTCCTGTCAGTCAGCTTCACTGTGAGATATTGGTTGTGGTGGCAGGGATGTCTGACAGTGTTAACTCAGATTAGTGCCACTGCCTTGACTTATTTGTTGGTAGGTTTGTACATGACATGACACAGTTACAAATCACTATGATGTGGCCATTAATATGTTTGTCTGACTAGCATAGACTTCTTGGGCTGATTGACTTTTGTTTCCTATGCCTTTGCTATCAGTGCATGGTTTCACTGTCCCCTTAACGGTGATGTGTGTGTATTGCGACACAATATTGGGTATATTGGTTGTGTACTCACCAGGCTCTGGCATGTCAGGTAGGCCATGGATGCCCTCTGGTGGTAGGATGTCCCTCACCTTCTCCTCCCAGGACCTGAAGTAGACTGGTTTGGCAGGAGGGCCACTGCCAGTGATCTGGCTCAGGGCGTGTTCCTTCTGGAGGAGCTTCTTGACCCTGCTGCACACGTCATACCACCTGTTCTGGATGTCGGTCTTTGTGCGATAGGCTGGTGCTTGTGCGTTCACCTTGTCCACGATCCTGTCCCATATCTTGGTTTTCTGTGACATGGGGTCCTTTGTACCAATGCGCCAAACAAATGTGGCTCCACTCTGAGGATCACATCTACCAATATTTCTAACTCTGTGTCTGCGAACTGTCGATTCTTCTTACGAGGCATGGTGATTGGTGGTGTTGAGGAGTGATGTGGGTGGGTGCGTGTGTGGGTGCAAGTATTGTCTGTTTTGGTAGGTGTATGTGTGAGAGCTTTTGGAGGGGTGCTGATGGTGTGTGGGTTGTGTGATGGGTGAATTGTGTGTGTGTGTGTGGTTGGTGCCTCAAGTTGTTCTGTGCTGGCTGCTCTGTTGTATTTGCAAAGGATCATGTTAGTGTATTTTTGCCTTTTTATAGGTGGAGTTGTGCCAATTTTTTATTTATTTTATTTATTGACTTTGTCATTGCTTGACTGGTCCTTTTTTTGTGTTTTTGCCATTATTTTTTGTGGGCATGTAGGAGACGTTCTTCTGACCAAGTCGGACGCTCATGTTGGCTTGTGCGGGCTGCTCCGTGCCTTTCACGCAGATTTGGTTCTGTGTTGCATGCAAATAGATCGCGGTGGTCTCTCCATTCAGGTACGCTTTCGCGCCGTGTCGGTCATGCGGCTTGGGCTCCATGTGAATCGGTGGGTTTTCATGCATTTTGCATCGTACTGTGCGTGTCGAACGTCGCGGGTACGTATCGGTCGGGTTCAGTCCGGGTTCATGTCGGTTGGTGCGGCTCGTGTCCATTTTCCGGCCGGATAACTGAAATTTGTACGGCTCGGTCGTACGGCTTGTTTTGCATACGGCTCGGTCGTGGATCACGGGTTTGCATCGTACTGCATGGGTCGTAGGGTGCCGGTAGGTGTTGGTCGGACTTCGTTCCGGGTACGAGTCGGTCGGGCCGATTTCCGACCCGAATTGGAATCGACCCCTATGTGTTACAGAAAGTTCAGGGGGAATTATAATCTCTTCAAAAGTTTTAGGTTTATGTATTGCTGGTTGTGTAGATTTTTTTGTTCTAGCTATTGTTCTTTTAATAGAAGATATTGTTGGTAATTGCCCTCTTGCTTCTCTAGGTACTTTAGGTAATAGTTCTTTAAGTATTATACTTGTTGGTAGTTCTGAGGTGCTACTTAATTCTTTAATGTTTTCTATAGTTGATCTAACCTCTATTTCTGAGATATTTGGTGGATGGTTGTGCTCAGTTGTATTTATTACACTTGTTTCCCGGGTTGTTGCACGCCCATAACATTTGTTTGAGTAATACTTAGAACATTTCCAGTTTACTCTTAACCCTGTTTGTTTTTCCTGGGTATAAATTTACCCCAGTTAGCACAGTAAAAATGTCCCTTTCTGAGATGTGATGAATTTGGCATCTTCAGTCATTGTGGAGTAGCAAAATCTAGACAAAATGTATATAAAATTGTATGTAAATCTTTTTTATACATTATACATGAATTAAAATATTTGCAGATTTAGTATATACTTACCAACTATTATGGGCCTGATTCTGATGTGGTTAGGAAGGCCTCCTAATGGCATTTGCTCCTTCCAAATCGGATCGGGAATGACCCAGGGCCCAATTATGATTCGGTTAGGAACATATGCTCCCATTGAAGTCAATGGGAGTCCAACCAAACCGTATCGGGAAGCATCCGGATGCATTGTACTCTGTCGGTCGGACTGTCCCGATCCGAGTGGGTTGGAAACCACTTCCAACCCGATTCAGTCGGGAAGCATTTCCAACCCGCATCAGAATCAGCCCCTATGTAGTTGAATTTGAATGTAGATTTTTCCTTGTTTGGTGAAAGCTGGTCTGTTTTTTAGTGGCCTGTGAAAATAAAGTAAATTATATTTTAGTTTATGTTTTTAATATATATGTGGTGGTGGTGTTTTGTAGGATATAGTATTTTTTTATTAATGTTTTACTTTTATTGTAAAAATATTCTGTCTAAGTTATAAAACTTTTGGAGAACTTTGTTAAAAAGTTTATCTTAAACAATGTTATACAGACTAAATGAATAATAACAAATGGACATTTATTATATACTTACCAACTGTTATTTAGTTGAGGTTGAATGTAGATGTTTTTTAGGTTTTGACTTTTGGCGAGGGGCGAAGCCCCTCCCAGTCGAAATCTTTTGTCTTTAGTAGTGAGGTTAGGACAGCCTCTGTTTCCAATTGGCTAGCTCCATAAATGGAGGCTAGCCATTGGGAGGCAGAGGCTGTCAATCGCGCTTTCTCACGAAAACGCGATTCGGGGGCGTTTCTGGTGCTTTTTTTAAGCCCCGCCCCTTTGTCCCGGGCCGCGTTGCGATTGGCTGCCGGCCCGGGACACCCCCGTGACGTCATTCCCGGGCCGCGCTGTGATTGGCTGCCGGCCCGGGACCTGACTTGTTTTTTTTTGCTAATGTGTGTTTATTTTTTATTTTCTTTCAAGGCTTATCCCGTCGTGCCTGGCTGTCGTCTCCCAGCGTGAGCACTAGATACATTGAGCAAGGGTTTTAGGCACTGGGGAGATTAAGCAGTTTGCCCAGAATCACACGATGTTTAGCCGACGCAGTTTAGCCGACGCAGAGACTCGAGCCGGGGATGCCACATCACGTACCCAGCCTCACTACTCCAGGTGAGCACGTCCCAGTGTTTACCGGAAAAGCTTCGCCTTCTGAAGCAGCTGAGCGGCTGCAAGAGTGTGTGGCGCACACTGGGTTCGTCTCTACGGAGCCGTGGTCTACGGAGCCTTTGAGCCCGAACGTTTTCCACGACTCCGTCCGCAGGTCTCTGTGATTAAAAATGAATGGGCGCCATATATGAATGTAACCAAAACATCAAAGGCGGGAATAAAACATGACGCAATGCTAGCAAACCCTCGACCCACGGAGAAGTAAACAGCGTGAACGTCCTTGCATCTGGTGAACGCACGCACATAAACTTATAGAAGGGCACACTGCACAGCTAAGCGATATTTAGTTTATATACTGCCGAGGCCGCTCTTGCTGACGATGAGCGCTTTAGTTCCACTGATTGTTATTTAGGAGCTGAAAACAGGAGCATTATACAATTTGCTGAATTGAAGATTTGTTTCCTTACATGGCTTCAATTAATGTGCTACAAAACATTTATTTGGTCACCTTTGTTTCTCGATCATTCTAGTGTTCCATTAGACGTTTCTGCGTATATGTTAATTAGCCCCTGTGAATATCGTTTAAATGCGATGCTTGACAGGGAAGCTCAGTGCCCAGTGTGGTGGGGGTGGCGGCGGTGTTTAAGTGGAGGAAAGTTCGATTTGTGTCTGTGGGGGGGGGGGGTGTTCTCAATAGGGGGTACGGGTAGCCCTAGTCCCTAGGCGTGCGTCCATCCCTCTGTGGTTTTTTTCCCCCTCAGTAAACCCCCCCTCCTGAATTTTCTGGCCCGGGCCGCGGGCCGTGTTGACACAGCCTGGCTCCTCTCGGTGGGGGCCCTGGGCAGTGCCTGGAGAGGGCCCCGTGCCCGTCTCCCGCCTGAGGCGGAGTGCTCTGGGCTGCAAAACGCACGGACAGGCTTGGCATCTCCTTCCGGCGCGGCGCTTCGAGACTGGACATGCTCGACACTAAGCGCTATGCCAGCAAACATGCGTGCTCAACCCTATGGTAGTTAAACTGGGCTTGTTTTATAGAGGCGAGGAAGACAGACTGGTATATTCAGCTGGGACTCGTTTTGCCTTATTGAAAACCCTCTCCTGAAACGCTGGAAACTGCAGCGAAAACATACCAAATAATAATCATATGTTAGAACATTTTACGTTATACATTGCACATTTTTACATTTCTTACGAACGGCATCCGAAATGTGTATATTCATGAGCAAAAACGGCTCCTGGAGCGAGAGAGGGTGACTTGTTTAACAGAAGAAACATTTTAGCATGCTTTCCTCCATTTGTGTAACCCCCCGACAGATGTATGCTAGTACGCTAGAGAGAGAGCGCGCAGTCTTTATTTTATTTATTATGTTGCACGTTTTTCACATTTTGCTTTTCTTTTTCTTCTTTGGCAGTCAGCCAGGGCCGCTGAGAAAGACGAGAGAATATTTCTTCTCACACCCGGTGACATTTTTCTGAGTGCTTTCATGTGCAAAAAAGTGCAAATGTAAGCAGCCCCTCCCGGCCCTGACCCCACTACCCATCCCACCAAAGAACAAAAAAAAAAGCGCCAGCTTTAATCACATTAGCGGTGGGACAGATTGTTGGGAGTGTTTGTTATTGTAAGGGAATCCAGCGCTGGCCTGCCGGGGAGAGATAAGCGTCGCTTATCGGGCTTGGCACGCGTTATCAGACTGGGGATCAGGTCCCGCCACTTATCAGCTGCTGCCATCTAGCAGAGAGAACAGCAGAGGATGAGCGGGCAGCCCGGCTCCCGAGACTACCTCCACTTTCCAACTCAAGTTTGCCTGTGTTCATGTGTGTGGAGGAACAACAGGAACCGCCGAAGCGTGGTACTGGGCTGGGGGCCCAGGTGTGATTTGAGGCATCCTAAGTGATCCGTGTGTGGATGTGGTTGCATGACGACACATCCCTATGGTCGGGGCTACTGGAATAATGCGACATGGGAGGACCAAGTTAATCGGCAGGGATGACTGACGCAGAACGAAAATGCAAATTATTCGGCATGGTGCGGCACATTTTGCGATAGTATCAGTTCATTATTTTGCACGCTAACAATGGACAAAGGCTTCACCGTATAAGTACTAGTTTAACACCCAAATACAGCAATATGCAACTGAAAGGCATATGAAACTGAGGGGTTAACAGTCAACTTCTGCAAACTGCCATCCCCTGCACAGCAACAAGCGTCGCCGCATTTTTTGTAACTTGATCTGTTTGAGCTTGAAACAATCTTTTTGTTAACATTTTCAAATTATGCAGCAGGTGATGGATTATGTGGCAAATGCACCAAATCCATAATCGTGCAAAAATCACCGTAGCCATAGATTCAATTCCAAAGGGGCACCACCCATAATCCACATTATAACAAGACTGATAACATGGGGTGGTAGTAACAGTCCAGTGGTACCGCCTGGAGACAGTACCAAAACCCCAGTAAACACCCACCATACGTTTTTGGCCTAGAATAGGAAATAACAGGCATGTCCCAGAATTAATGGGCCCTTCGTGCACCAATTGACACCACCATTGGTCATTTTCTGCAGACATCTTACAGATATGTTCCAAATGTGTGCTGAAAAGTGAAAGATGTTACCAGGTGCAAATTTGTATTCGGTAAAACATGTAATTGCGCTGGGTGGTAATTTACCATCACTCATCACTATGTTTTAGATTCGACTTTTAAATTAATTACCATTCTGCCAAACTTGCCTAATCACAAAATATTCCAACTCATGCACATCGTTCCAACGCCTTCTGGGCCTGTTTGCTGCTTTAAAATGTCCATGTATAAAAATGTTACCGCTGAATTGCTTGGATATGAACATAGATGATCTATAGATGTAGTAAGGGGGTGGGGGCATAGGGTGTAAAGTATGGTTCCCGCATCAGAGCTGCAACCAGGAACTGCCCCCCTTATCTGGCGGAGCCCACTGTAATGGCTGAACAAGTTCCACATTACTCTCATGATTGAAGTTAATGAAAGTGCTCTGGCCCCATCTCTGCAGAATCCGCTCCCAGCCCTTATCAGCCCGGCACATCTTGCTAAAACAGAACAAAGAGGCAGGCAGCTGCAGCGACTCGGGTTATTCTCTTGGCTTTGATAATACAGGGTGGGGGTGGAAGCGAGGGGGAGTCTGATATAAACTTAATCATCAATCGAAATCAAAACTCATTAGATTATCAATTTCCATAATCTGCCACTAGGCAAAAGAGAGCTGAGAGAACACAGGAGTGCATCTAACTTCAGCTTGCAGCCAAGCTTCACAAAGGGGGCCCAGCTCGCTAAATAGAAGTATATGAGTGGTGCCAGCTGCCATTGTACTGTACAGGTCTCCCACAGAGTTCTCAGGGGAGTGGGCTGACCCACAAACCGCCAACCATGAAAATACAACCACTCCTGGAAGTAGAGGCACATCACCAACTTCCCCTCACACCAGGTGAGTAAGTTATGATGAGTTGTTGGGGGTGGGGGACCCTACAGGGTCCAGTGCTCTGTTTACACAGGGTGAGGGAGCAGAGACATGGGTAGAGAGAGCGCGAGAGCAAAAGAGAAATCGCGAGATGGAGATTTGTGAGGTTAAGGAAACAGGCTTTTGGGAGGCAATGACAAGGTTCGACACATTAAATATGAGGCGTTGATTGGGGCCAAATTACACTCTTCATGGGTGGGCGGTGCTCATCTAAGGTCGTTCAGGGGTTACAGCATTGCCTCTGTGGGACACCCGTAGGACATTTTGGGCACCACGGGTCTCTTGGTAGGCAAAGCAAGGGAATGTGGAGGGACCAAGGTTATGTTGGGGGCGCAGGCAAAGATCTGTTGGGGCTTAGGTAAACGTTTTTGTTGATGTCTGCAACACCAAGTAATTCAGGAATACTGGAATGCTAGTGGTTGTACCTTCTGACCCAGGTATAGATCTCTAGTCGAGGGCCAGGCACGGGCCTAGTTTAATGTAGCAGTCACTCTTCAAATCTGTATGTGACTTTTCACTGCACTATTATGAGAACTGTTCAGTGCTTTTTATTATTATATTACAGATGTTCACGTTCTGGGACCATGATTAAGCTATTGCCATTGTAAATGACAATGTCATTTATTTATCTGTTTTCAAAACCAACACATAAATAAAACTGTTGTCATTTACAATGCCAATAGCTCTAACATTTGCAAAGGCGAAACCGTTGCATTGTAAATGCTTGTTTCTTTTGTTGCTGCTGTTCTTTTTTAAGTGGTCTGTGGAAAGAAACTAACGTATATTTAATGCTATGTTTTTCATTTATATGTGGTGGTGGCATTTTTTAGGACAAATTGTACATTGTTAATGTTTTAGATATATTTTATAAACTTTTTTTACAAGATTTAGAAGTCTGAATGCAGTTGTTATGATTGTTAGGATATTTTAGGTCTTTAGTTCTGTTTTAGTTATATTAAATAAAACATTTTTAAAGTATATTTACTTTTGCAGTTAGCTGTTTTTGCAAGTTGACAATGTTTTTTTTTTACTTATATCTGTTGTGGAAATATAAAGAGATAAAACATACAATTTAGTATTTTTAGTAAGTAGTAAGTAGGTTACATTTAAATTAACAGTTTATTTCGAAATGCTTATTTACTTACTTTTTGTTATTTTAAGTAGGCTTTATTTTAGAAGAGTCTTTGAGGGTGTAGAAAATCCGGCAGAGTTTCTCCTTCCTGATTTTTTGGTTGAAGGTGTAATAGTGTCCAGTTTAGTTCCTTATATAGTGAGTATGTAATTAGTTGTTGTTTGTTATTGGTCAAATTCATTTATTTGTGTTTCTATTGGTTCGTTTGAATTTTTTTTTACTTTGGTAATTATATTACTTGTATGTAAATTGGCAACAATGAGAACTTGTCTTTTTTATTATTTGATGAAGGATATTCTGAAGGTATTTTTTTGAAAAAAGGTAAATTTATTTTAACTGTTGAAGATGTTGGGTGTATTTGTTTGAAATGTTTTCGTTTCCGTAGTTTTTTTTAATGTTGTATAAACTGTGTTAGTTATGTTTGTTCTATAACTTTAATGTGATATAAGTGTATATGTTATTTATTAGCATTATAGTGTTGAAAATAGTACTTTTCATGTGTTTTAGAGTTGTCGATATTTTTTTATTGTCGATAATGTTGATATCTATATTTTTAATTTCGATATTTTGGATATGTTCTATGTTTATTTATAACCTTCGATATTTTGTATTACGATATTTGTGTTTGCAATTTTTTTGTAGTCAGTATTTTTTAATTACGATATTGTGGTATCCATATTTTTGTATTTTTATAAATAAGTATAGAACGTCGATATTTTAGTTATCGATATTTTGGAGTCGATATTTGTGTATGTAAATTTTTTGCGTTTCGATAATATGTCATTGATTCGCTACTGATGTGGAGCTTTATTACCGAGCGGCACAAAGCATGCATGCCTTTTATTGTCTCCACCAACAATCCCCCCTCTTCATCTAAACATAGAGAGGGTCGCAGCTTCTCCCTCCCATTTGTTTTTCTAAGTTCAAAAATAAGTTTAATAAGTTAAAGGAAAATACTGATACACGAATTGTAAAAAGCAATAAAAAAAAGGAAGATTACATGTAATAAAACAATTCAATTTTTGATGAACATAAAAGATGTCAATGTAAATCAGTTAAACAAGTCATATGTAAGATAAATAACAATGGCATATAAAGAATCGGTGAACAAATGAAAAGTACATTCTATATTAAAATGTATACTACAAAGTAAAACATAGATAAACCATACAATATCAATATGAGGAAAGTCATAGAGGTTTAGTCACTTCTTGCTGGGATGGGATCAGAGACAGAGAAGATCTAGCGCTAGCATCAATAAACATTGTAACAGGCGACCATAGATCCAATCGTTTGGATGCCAAATGTAATGGGTAAACAAAAGTTGTATCCAATCTTTGATTGTAACAAATAGCGTACCACCATGCTTGATACGACAATTTAGTAAAGTCTTTCCAATTTCTAGTTATTTGCTGAAAAACAACTGCTAACAATACATCTATTATTTTTGCATTAGAGCCACAATCTGCCCAAATATGGGATAAACTACCTAAAAAGATATGTGAGATAGAAAGAGGATGAGAGGAAGCAAAAATCAAATTAATTTGAGACCACACCTTTTCCCAGAAGCTATGAACAAGTGTTCTTGTGAAAAGTAAGTGATGTATATCGGCATGCGGTGAGGAACAAGTCCAACAAACATCTGAGAGTTCAGTATATGTTGCATTAAGAATGAGTGGGGAAAGTAATAGCCTATTGTAAATGAAAAAGAGTGTCTGTGTGGTATTCGCAGCTCTAGAGGATTTCCTAAGTTTCAGCCAGATTCTATCCCAAAACTCCACAGACCAAGAGACTTCTAAATCCTTCTCCCAAGACAGCTCTACTTTAGTTTTTTCTCTTGGAGTAGGTGAGCTATGTAAGAATGTATATATGATCGAAGCTTTAGAGTTGTTAAGTAGAAGGGAATGTAGTTTTCCTGCAGGGGAAGGATCACAAGGGTTAGGACAGTAAGAAATTGTGTATTGTAGACTGGAATTTTGGCTAGCCTGCGTTAAGAGGGAGAATTTAGAATGGAAGGATGCAGGTAATTCAAGAGAACGTTTGGCATGTGAAAAGGATATAATCTCCTCTTGGACATATAATTGATGTACCCAAATCAAACCACGTTGTCTCCAAGACTTCCAAAATATAGGTTTATTATTTATTAAAAGAGAGACATTGTGCCATATGGTAGAGTTGAGAAATGAAGTCCAATCATTGGAATTTGAAGAGGAAACAGATGTTAAAATCTTAGAGGTATGTTTGATTACAGGAGTGGAAATAGATTGCAGTTTACGTGTAAAAGACAAATATTCATGAAATGAGAATGGGGAAATGAAGGACAGTTCAAGCGTGGCCCAAAGAGGACAATTGATAAAAGACCCAGAAAGCCATCTTGAAGCTTGATGCAGTAAAAGGATTTGTGATAGGTGGGAAAATCAGGGAAGTTTACCACACCCTCCGATTTTGGGCGAATCAATTTAGAAGAGACATACATGATTTCTTATTATTCCATAAAAAGGAGCATAAAATGGAATTACATTTCTTAAAATACTTTAAGGGGATATAAAGCGGAATATTGGTAATTGTATATAAAATTATAGGCGACAGCATCATCTTTATAGTAATATGCAAAAGAATCGACCTCCTCCAAAAATGCGGAAAGAGAAACTTGCGGTTGTGAGACAAATAGAAGAACGTCATCGGCATAAGCTGCCATTTTGATGTTAGTCTCTTTAAATGTAAAACCATGAATATTATCATTTTGGCGGATTTTTAACAAAAAAGGTTCCAGGGCGTGGCCAAGATGGCGGGCTGACAAGAAGCTCTTGCCGTGAGCTCCTGAGACCCCGGAGCCCTTGAACCGTCCTGCGCCGCTGATCTCCCCCGGATCGAGCGGAGGAGAGGACGGACGCGGCTGTGAGCCCGAAGTGAGCTGTTTGGAGCTTTCGGTGGCGCCGGAGCATAGCGCGACGCCTCGCTGCGCTGGTCCCTGGAGCAGGCGAGCATCACGGCTCCGACGCGGCCACGGGAGAGTGAGGTGGCGGCCAGCCCACGGTGCCCCTAAGCCGTGGTGAGTCTCCGACACCGCCGACCGTCGGGGGTCCAGGGGTATACCCCTCCCGGACCGCCGGAGCACTCCTGAAGGTGGAGGAGACGACCACGGAGGAGCCGCGCCTTCCGCAGCGGCCTGGGGGAGGAGCCGGCGTAGAGTCGCTACGCGATCCCGGGGATTGGCAGGGCCGAGAGGCCTAGCGGGCCGGAGATGCCGGTGGATTCCCTTCAGGGGCCACAGCTGTGAGGTGAGCCGTGTGGAGCCCCGAAGGACGCCTCTGACCGCCCAGCCGGTCCGCTTACAGTGGGGAGGATCCGGGAGCTGAAAACGGGGGACACCCACACTGAGCCTAGGCGGTGGAGCCGCAGCGCAATTCGGCGATCCTGCCTACCGCCGACTCATTGACCCCCGGACCCACGCTGTGGTCCCAAGCTCACAGGGGGGCTTACCGGACCCGAGGACCGCCCCAGGGCCCTACGGACAATTGACCTACTAGCTGCAGTGGCGCGACCCGGCCGGGAGAGGGCCTGCCCCATATTGAGTCCCCCAGTGCGGCGGTGCACGCCCGGACAGCTGCGAAGGGGTGGCGTCACGGCCTACAGCCTGGAGCCAGCGTGGTGGTCTGCTCCTGGGCAGTAAGGGGCACTTGGAAGGTGTCGCTGTTGGACATTGGTTGATGCCCCTTTCAGTCGACGGACTTGCAGTTGTGTATTGACTATTGCGCCCGTGCGTGGGACGCTGTCCCAGGGCCCTGGGACTCGCCTGATCTAACCTGCGGCGGAGGTACCCCGAGCGAGGAACGCAGCTCCATCAACATACCGGCGGCCTTCCTCCCCCTGCGACACGCCCCCGCCACTGAGATGTCGGGCAATAGAGGGAGCAAGAAGGGAGAGCGCACCCTGCCCGAAATGCTGGGCAGAAGCGCCCCAAGACAGGACAGGTCCCAGCCAGCACCGAGCCCTTCGAATAGCTCTAGAGGGGCGGAGGGGGGTGAGCCTCCGGTCACCAGGTCTTTTCTGGAGTCGCTGTTTAGCACCCTCAGGGAGGACTTTCAGGCGCTGAAACAAGAGGTGGCTGGCGAGGTCCGAGAGGTGAGGAGAGAAGTCGACTCGCTTGGAGAACGTGTCTCCACCATGGAGGACGCTAATCAATCACGGGACGAGGAGATCGTGCACCTGCAGCAGGAAGTACTGCGGCTTAGAGACCAACAGATCGACCTCCAGGCCCACGCCGAAGATCTCGAGAATAGGTCCAGGCGCAACAACATCAGGGTCAGGGGCGTTCCGTCTAAAGAAGAGGGGGAAGACACAGCAGCCTACCTAAGGGACCTGTTTCGCGACATACTGGGCGAATCGGGAGACTTCCCGGTGAGAATCGACAGGGCACATAGAGTTGGACTCCCGCGTCGAGCCTCAGCGCCGCCCCCAGATATCTTGGCCTTTTTACCGGATTTTCCTCTGAAGGAGCGGATCCTGCGCGAGGCACGTCAAAAGCACCCGGTGAGCTTCCGAGGTCAACAACTAGCTTTGTTTCAAGACTTATCCACGATCACGTTGCAGAAGCGCAAGTCCTTCAAGATTGCTACGGACTTTCTGAGAGAGCACGACACGCAGTACTCGTGGGGCCATCCTTTCAGGCTTATTTTCCGATGGAACGGAACACTGCATCACATGTGATCCCTTCAAGACACGTGCGATGTGCTGGGTATCACCGCTGCGGATGATGACGTACCGACACCCCGCCGCCGCACTTCCAGGGAGGGATGGCAAACGGTTCGACGGCGCCGACCCACGCTCCCGCCTCCTCGACCGGACTCTCCCACGATCAGAGCGGACATGGACAGCGCCATACGAGAGGTATCCGGCACCACGTCGTCCAGTGACACGGCCCTGACGGCCTGAGCAACATCCGGGGGGAGATCGTCTTGGCATCATCGACATTGCAGGTTCGGGGGTTCTGGGGGGGAGGGGGGGGGGGGGAGGGGGAGCACCGGTGGTGGCTGGACGTCCACTCGAACACTTTTCCACAGACTTGTCCGCTAGGGACTGGACTGGGACAATTGAGGTTTCTGCAAAGTTGGGGCCGGGGCTGCAGGGAGAGGGAGGGGAGGCGGGTTGGGCTCTGGACGGGAGATGGGGATACCGGGAGTTGGGGGGTTCGGGGACTGTTTGGGGAGTTGGGGTGGGGGGGATTCGGGGTTTGGGCTGTGCCACATTTGATTTCTGCCGCGCCTGCTATGTCCTAATGTCACTTTCCTGGGGCAGGGAGAGGACTACTCGAGGGGGGATCCAGATTTCGCGCTGGGTTGATGCCCTGATTCCTTGTTGCTGCTCCTGCCTGGTTCTTCCTCTGCTGGGCCAGTGGGCGATATGTCGTGCTAGTTGTGTGTGGCTTTTGTTCCGACCCACATTGGCGGCTTGTACTAGACCCCCTGTTACTTCAGGCCCACTTAGCGCCACTCTTACGATGTCTCGTCATGGCTCTTAGAGTTGTCACTCTTAATGTCAAGGGGTTAAATAATCCGGTCAAACGCATTGCAAGAGACTCACCTGTTGGCCCGAGACTGTCCCAGATTGTGGTCTCCAAGGTTTCCGGTGCAACTCTTTTCCTCCGGGGCTACTAAGAAGGCGGGAGTGGCTATCTTGATGTCCAGGAGGTTTAAAGGGGAGGTTTTGCACAAGGTCGCAGAGCAAAAGGGGAGACTCCTGGCTTACAGGGTTAAGGTAGGGAGATTCCTATTCACTGTGGGCTCAGTATATAGCACCAATGACCGTCAGGATTTGTTTTTACAGTCTGCCCTGGCAGACATCACGACTACCCCAGATAGGCACATAATCATTGGGGGCGATCTGAATATGGTCTTTAACTCGTCCCTAGACAGGTCCACACAGCGCCACCCTCACACCGGGGAATTTTCACAGTTGAGTAACTCCCACCTAGGGGATCTGGACATACATGATCTTTGGAGACGCCTGCACCCCACCACACAGGCCTATTCCTTCTACTCCTTCTACTCCCACGCACATAGGACATATGCGAGGCTGGATTATCTCCTGGTTACGGGGCCGATGGCTGAATTGGCGTCCGCTTCTGAGATAGGGGTCCTCTCGTTGTCTGATCACGCTCCGGTGACGGGGTCCTTCCAACTGCCGCCGGAACCCCAGTCTCGCGGGGTCTGGCGCCTCCGGGACACCCTGTTACACAGACCAGCGATACTGAAACAGGTACGCACTGCGATTGCTGAGTTCCGGGAACACAATGAGAACGACGATACCTCCCGAGCAACGCAGTGGGCAGCCCTGAAAGCGGTGCTTCGGGGTGAATTTATCGCCATCTCCTCGGCGGAGAATAGGGACCGCCAACGGAAAAGGGACGAACTCACTGATACCGTACGGGAGCTGGAACAGATGCATCGGAGGACGGGGGCCCCCAGAGTGTGGAGGCAACTCAAAGCGGCCGGAAGCTCCTTTCCGCGTTCGACATGGATAGAGCGGAATATGCGGCGCTGCGCATGAAACATGCGTACTACACCGGTGATGACCGATGCGGCCGACTGCTGGCGAATAAACTTCGGGTGCAGCATCTGCGCCAACGGGTTACGGAGTTGTCCACCCCTGGCGGTTCATTGGCCACGGAGGACCACCGGATCGCGGAAGGATTCCGCCGTTATTATGCCGACCTGTACGTGGGTGAGGCCCCCTCAGCCTCAGCTGGGACAGATTACCTCGCGTCGGTCGACCTCCCTGTTCTCACATCGGAACAGGCGGAACACCTGGAGCGGGACATCCGGCCGGAGGAAGTGATTAGTGCTATCTCCCGCCTCAAGCATGGGAAGGCCCCGGGTCCCGGCGGTTACACCCCGCTTTTCTATAAAATATTCTGTTCAGAGCTGGTGCCGCTGTTGACGCGGCTCTTTAACTCCTTTGCCGAGCCTGGGGCCATTCCTCCGGATCTCTTACGAGCTACGGTGACGGTTATCCCTAAGCCTGGGAAGGACCGGACCGATTGTGCCTCTTACCGGCCAATCTCGCTACTCAATGTGGACCTCAAGCTCTACACTGGGATTCTGGCGGCGCGTCTGGCACCGCACTTGCCGGGACTTGTGGACCCAGATCAGGCCGGGTTTGTCCCGGGCCGACAGACGGTGGACAACACTAAAAGAGTGATCCACGTCCTGGAGAAGGGCTCCCGTATCCCCGGTGAGCGCATGCTGCTCTCGGTTGACGCGGAGAAGGCGTTCGACCGGGTGCATTGGCCATACCTGGAGCAGGTGCTTTGCAAGTTGGGAATAGGAGAGAAGCTCCGCACCCTCATATTTAATTGTTACAAATCTCCTACGGCGATAGTGAGGGTGAATGGCTGCAACTCTGACCGATTCGCGATAGAGAGAGGGACCAGACAGGGGTGCCCACTCTCCCCACTACTCTTCGCTCTTTACATGGAGCCTTTTGCTCAGAGGATTCGGCGCAATCCGGAGGTGACTGGCGTCCGGATGGGGGGCTACACCCACACTATCAGTTTGTATGCGGATGATGTGATTTTAATGCTTGATAACCCGAGGGAGTTGCTCCCCGCTTGCATTGCCGAGATGGACGCCTTCGCCGCAGTGGCAGGTTTTAAAATGAACATGAGAAAGTCGGCGGCCCTTGACATCTCGCTCGCCTCTGCTACGCGGCTTGAACTGCAGGGTAACTTCCCCATGCGATGGTCTAGAGATCTGATCCCATACCTTGGGGTACTACTGGCGCCCTCTCTGCCTGCCATGGTTACTGCTAACTACGCGGCCCTGAGCAGGAAAATGAAGGAGGAATTGCTCCGCTGGAGCAAAGGTACGCTATCCTTGTTGGGACGGATCGCCGCGGTCAAGATGACCCTCTTGCCGCAGGTACTGTACCTGTTCCGGGCCTTACCACTCCAGCCGCCGAGGGGATGGATACGTCAGTCTCAGACCGATATTGCACGGTTTGTCTGGCAGGGCCGTAAACCCAGACTCAGGAGGGCCTTGTCTACACTGGCACCCGAGTCCGGTGGTCTGGGCATTCCGGACCTCCACAAATATTTCCAGGCAGCGCAGCTGCGGTACCTGGTTGAATGGAGCAAATGGGAGTCTGACAGACACTGGTTGTTCCAGGATCAGGCGGTGGCGGGCAGGACTCTACAAGAGATACCCTTCCTTCGCAGGAGTCACTGACCCCCCAATCTCTATGCGTCCTTTGTCACCCAGGTCCCGCTCCGTGTATGGGACGCGGTGAATATTAAGCACGACCTTACCACCTTCCCGTCACCGCTTACTCCGCTGGTGGGGAATCCCGACTTTCGACCCGGGACGGAACCTGGAGCGTTCTCGCTTTGGCAGGCAGCTAGATGCTGCGCACTGTTCCATATCTATGGCCCTGAAGGTGCCGTGCCGTTTGAAGACCTTCGCCGGGAATATCACCTGCCTGAGACCGAGCGTATGCGATATTTGCAAGTACGCCATTGGGCGCTCCAGCCGCAGGTGCGGGAACTGGCCGTTCGGAAACTTACTCCGTACGAGATGTGGCTGGCAACGCGCTCCTCGGACGCCAAGCTCATTTCTGACATATATCGACTCTTGCAACCCCCTCCTTACCACATCCATAACCCCGGGAGGGCTCGCTGGGAACGGGAGCTGGGGAGGGAACTGAGTCATAGGGAATGGGAAGACATCTCCTACCAGGCGCGTCATTCCGCATACCACACTGGGCTCACGGAGACCTTCACTAAGATATCTACGTACTGGTACTACACACCCCAGAGGCTACACGAAATGAATCATCACATCCCGGACACTTGTTGGCGCGACTGTGGGCAGATTGGCACGCTTACACACGTTTTATGGGACTGTCCGCTGCTGGACCCGTACTGGAAAGAGGTCTTAGACGAAATAGACCAGTGCTTTAACATCGAATTACCCCGTCTCCCTGCTTATGTTCTATTAGGGTTGCCCAATAGATTGATGTATCCTCTGCGCTCCAAGAAGGGCAGACAGATAGCGATTGCCTTAGGCTCGGCGATCCAGAACATACTCATATATTGGCGAACCACCACCCTTCCTAATTCCGTTGGCTGGCTGCACCGGTTATGGCACGTTCTGGGGATGGAGAAGCTGTCCCTCACAGTGGCGGGGGAGGTGGATAGATTCGACGACCTGTGGCAGCCTTTTCTAATCTTGTTGCAGTCGGAGGTCAAGGAGATTACCTGTCCACAATATCTTAGGCTGCTGCGACTAACAAGCCCAATTACACAACAGACATAGAAAGGGAGTACGTTGGAGGGTGTAGCTCCTCTAAGGAAGTGCATAGGATGTGAGACATTTGCACAGGCACGAAGGGTGAGGGGGGGAGGGAGGGTTTGGGAGGGAGGGTACGGGAGGGGGGAGTTGGGGGGTTGTTGGCTCTGGAATATGTCGTCTCGACCCTTTGCATAAAACTATGGCTCTGCGAATGCGTAGATAGCAACATGTGCTTTCTTTAGACGGTGGTATAGGAGGAAGCCTTTGCGGTACTTTGTCTCGACGAATGTATTCCTTGTTTGCCCTGTTTTTCTTTGTTTATGAAAATGCAATAAAATGCTTTAAACCTAAAAAAGGTTCCAAGGCAAGATTAAAAAGAAACAGAGAGAGTGGACAGCCCTGTCGAACACCTCTACCAAGTGGAAAATAGGAAGATATGCCCCCATTTGCGCAAACAGCCGCTCTCGGATTTGAATACAAAATAGATATCAGAGCAATAATTTTTGGGCCAAAGCCAAACCACTTAAGTGTAGGAAAAACATAAGACCATTCAACTCTATTGAATGCTTTCTCTGCATCCAAAGCTATTGCTGCTAAGGAATGTGAGACATGTGAGGCTTTGGAAAGGACATCAAAAAATAAACGAGTATTATCTGTAATGCGTCGCCCCTTGACAAAAACAGATTGTTCTGTTGCCAATAAATCAGGTAATTGAGATTCCAAACATGAGGCTAGGGCTTTTGAAAAGATTTTATAATTGATATTAACCAAAGAAATGGGCCGATAATTTTTACAATGTGGTAGATCCTTACCATCTTTGGGTATAAGGGAAATAAGAGCATCTGAGAAAGAGCCGAAAGATCCACCTGATTGTAAAAAAGTATTTATGAGAGTATGTAATTTGGGAATTAGTAAATGTGCAAAGTGAGTGAAGAATTCGACAGTGAAGCCGTCTGGGCCAGGTGCTTTGTCCTTTTTGAGTGTTTGCAAGGCCATGAGAAGCTCCTTTTGTGTAAGGTCAAATTCTTAAAGTGAAAGATCTGGGCTTGTGACAGAATTATATTTAATATTTGAAAAGAATTGAGAAATAGAATGATCAGAAGAAAGAGTTTCAGATGTGTACAGCGTTTTGTAAAATAGGAGAAATTCACTCAGGATTTCTTCATCTTTGAACTTCAGTATATGATCTTTATCAAAAATAGATTCTATATTAAGTGTATTGTGTTTAACCTTCAAATAGTTAGCTAATAATTTTCCAGCTTTATTCTGGCCACCATAAAATTTTGCACTGGACTTCAACAGATAGTTAGAAGCATTGTTAGTTGTATCTTTGTTAAATTGAAATTTGGCATTTGTAAGTTCAGACAAACAGGCTTTCGACTTTGAGGAATAATAAGAGTGTTCCAATCTCTTTATTTTGGCTAAGAGGGCATTGGTAGTTTCTTGTGCCTTTTTCCGCTTTTTAGACACATATCTAATAATAAAAGCTCTAGCAGAGGCTTTGAAGGAATCCCAAATTACATGAAAAGGCAATGTATCTGATTGATTGAAGTGGAAATATTCATGAAAAAAGAAACAAAGGAGGATGAGATTGTCGGATCTAAAAGTAGGGTGCTATTTAAACGCCATTTCCGAGACAAATTGGGTTTCTGTAAAACATCTAGTTGAATGGTAACAGGGGTGTGATCAGATATTAGAATAGATCCAATTTCTGCTGCCACTAATGATTGAGATATATTGTGAGATACAAAACAATAATGTAATCGTGATTGAGTGTGATGGGTTGGGGAGTAGTAAGAGTATTTTCTCAATGTAGGGTTGCAAAGTCTCCAAGCATCTATAAGCCTGTGTTGCTTAATTGTTTGTGTAAAGAGCTTGTGAGACTTATGAGGAACATAGGGGGTTAACAAATTCCGATCCAGAAAGGAGTCAAGGACTTCATTACAATCTCCTGTGAGAATAAAATTATCATCAAAACATTGTGTAATTTGTTGAGCTAGGGAGGTCCAAAAGGAGGCATCTCCAGCAGTGGGTGTGTAAACATTTAGCAAGGAGACTGGAGCATTGCCCACAATCAATTTAACAAATAGTCATCTACCATTTTTATCTGCACATTACGATAACATTTCGATAGGGAGGGATTTGCGACATAGAGTAAGGACTCTGTTACGCTTGCCATCGCCTGGGGAAAAAATATCTCCCCCACCCAGCCTCTTTTTAATTTTATAGATTCTTCAGCCGTCAAATGCGATTCTTGTAAACATGCTATATCTGCTCCCAATTTGGCCAAATGAGTCAAAACTCTCTGTCTTTTAATAGGTGAATGTAAACCTCTAACATTCTACAAAATTAGTTTTAACGGCATATAACAAAACAGTAAATAAGTAATAATCACCGATTACAGCACATCTCTGAATAAGTCAAACTGTATAAAATATCAAACCGATTGCATATAAACTGAGTTAAATGAGATGAGAGACAGAAAAGAGAAGAGAGAAAGTGGAAACAAATAGACAAGGGTTGGAGTGTAAAAAAAGAGCATGAGAAAGCATGAGAAAGAGAGTAGTGTTGAGGTGAAAGGACATTGAGATAAAGCTCTCAGAGTGAAGGAGAGACAAAAGACAAAGTGTACAACATAAATGACAACAAAAATTCATATGACTAAAGACTTACACATAATCCAAAACATACGAAAGGTGGAGGTGTGTGAGGCCACACGGAACAATGACGTGTCCAAAGCCCAGGCAGGAGGGATAACAGAACCGACGGATGATGGAACACGAGAAAAAGTGTGACACAGAGACATAACCTGTAAGGAGAAAAATGATGTTAGTTGTATAATTGAAAAAAAGATATATATATATATTAATGAAAACTCGCATTGTTGCTAGTTGTCAACACATAAGCAAACATTAATGTATCAAAAACGTGTAACAGGAACAAAGGCATTTCGGAATCCAAAATGTTTACTTGGTGCATGGCGAAGAAGTATCCATAGTATCAGCGTGATAAGAGTAAAGGAAGCTCTTCAATTTTACTGGATCTTCGTAGGTATTGGTTTTGTTGTTGATTGTCACTTTAAATAGGCAGGGGAGAAAGAGGCCATATCGTGCGCCAATTGAACGTAGCTGCGGTCTCAGTGCTAGGAATTCCTTACGCCGATCTGCAGTTGATTTGGCATAATCTTGAGAGGAAAATAAGGAGTTTCCTGACCAGGTAATGCGATTTATTGCCCTAGCTGCAGATAGAATTTTGAGCAAGTCAGTATACTCCAGAAAATATAAGATTACTCCCCTCGGTTTTTTCACTGTAGAAGATGACGTCAAAGGCGGTACCAGGCCCAACCGATGAGCTCTCTGAATATTGAGAAGAGTATCTTCCGGTAATTTGAGAATCTTTAGAATGAAGGATTTAAAGAAGACAATCGGGTCTGTCCCCTCCGTTCCTTCAGGCAAACCATAAATACGAAGATTTTTTCTCCTATTTCTATTTTCCAAATTTTCAATTTGCTTATGCAACGCTGAGACTTGAGAGCATAAGGAATCCTCTTTGGTCGTAGAAGAATTTAAAGAGTTGACATTTTGTTCCAATGCGATCACACGTTCCTCTACACTTGACCATCTATCAGTAAGGAGTTGCAACTTGGAATTGGTTTCTTCAATAAACGGGCGCAAAGCCTGAATTTCTTCTAGCAACAAGTCAATTGTAACTGAAGTAGATTGCTTAGGGGGATCCTTCTTCAACCGTTTACTCGGTCCTTTGGTAATTCCAGAGGATAGCGTGGTAGTAGATGTCGATGTTCCTTTAGGTGAAGTGTTTGTTGAGTCCTCCATGGTCAGACAACTGTAACGAGAATTAGTGCGAATTAAGAATCAACGTCTTGAAGACTTAGGTTGAGAAAAGTCTTTAGTTAGCCTTCCCATGATTGAGGCCGAGGTATAGTTGGAAGATCGGTGATGATAAGTTGTCAACTGGCAATACCACACTACTTGGCTGTGCAGCAAGATATAAAGAAATACATAAATGTAGAAGACCAGGTGTCTAATACTGTGACTGTAAAAGCGGATCACAAGTAACGTTAAGGTGACTAAATAAGGCTGACATGAAGTGTATATGGTTGACTTTGTTTATGAAGAGAAGTAGGCAATAGCATAACTGTAGAACAGCCTTCATTTACTGTAGGATGCCACATGCAGGGAAAGGAGAGTCACTTTATATATTAGCAGGCATGGCACAAATACTGCAGGATAGAAAAGATTCCAGCATTATAGGGCAATATCTTAGAATGGGAGAAACAAGGTACAGTATGCCCAATGCGCTGAAGTTAATGTATAAGCAGGACCTCGCAAAATGGCGGCTGTTCAGTCAGCAAGTCACGCCACAGTGCAGTAATGAAGTAAAAATGAACCTGAAGTCTCATTGTGCAGTAATAGCCCGCTTTTACATTGTTTCAGCAGATTTCAGCAGTGTGAGCGCAAAGCATCTCCACCGACAAACTGAAAACGCTCCGTCAGAGGGAGCGCGTAAAATGGCAGCCGCTAAGACAATGGAGCCACGCCACAGCCAACAAGTAAAATAAAATAAAAGTGCCTGCAAGTGTTCAGTCAGGTCGAAAAAGGATTCCCTCAGCGCCGTATGATCTCCGATACTTGGTCCTCCGTTTCCGCGCCTATAATTGCAGCAGGTGAAACATTCGAGGTGCCTCCGTCCTCGCCGACCCAGGAGCGCTATGGGACAGCTGTCATCGTCTTCGGGCGCTAGCCATGCCCCTCTTCTCCCTCCCATTTAACCACATTTCTGTTCCATGCCCGAATAGGCGCACTGGCACTTTAGACTCAATTAATGCCACCACGCACACCTGGCAGAATTTAGAAAAAAGACAAGCTGCTACTATTTTATATTCCCCACTCACTCCTATTGAGTGGTGTGTATGGCTGCCAATACTAGGTGAACCAGAAGTGGTACGTGCCCTAGCACACCTTAATATTTCTGCAATAGGAGACATTTTTGAAGATGGGAGAGGACGTGGTTGGGATGAGCTAATCTCGGAAAAGCAGGATATCTCCTCACTCACTAGGTTTCATTTTTTCAGGGTCAGGCATGCGCTCCATGATATGTTGGGGGAAGATATGATGGAATCACCTTAAGTGGCTCCTCTTTCTCTAATGTTACGCACGGAATCCCCAAGTAAAATCGTCTTCAATATCTATAGTTTGGTGCAAGATTATCATAAGAACCATTACATTAAAGCAAGGCTAGAGTGGGAGACAGACCTGGGGGTTATGCTTGACGATACATGGCACTATTGTTGTGAGGCCACACAACGCATTTCCCTGAATGGTCGGCACCGACTCATCTAGTTTAAGTACCTCAACAGACTCTATTATACCCCATCCCAACTGCATAGATATGGTTTACGAGATACAGCAAAGTGTGAGAGGTGTGGAGAAGAGCCAGCTGGATTCCTGCACTTGGCCTGGCTGTGCCCGTCCATAGCGAATTACTGGATATTAATATTCCAAAAACGTAGCGTTATTACTGAAGAGCCCCTGATGCCAGACCCCTTGCTGGCTCTCCTTGGTTTTTCTAAGTGGTTACGGAAAGATATAAGGCGTCTGGTGGACATGGGATTGCTGATGGCGAAGTAGGGAGTTGCTACGTGTTGGGCGCGAGGGCCATCTCCTACTGTGGCACAATGTTCAAGAGATATGTTGTACTGCAACACGCAGTTTGAATTATACAGCAAACTGCTCCCTCCCCAGAGTCGACCTCAAAACTTCTAGAACCTTGTACCCCGACCCTTCCCCCCCCTTTTTTTATTAGTGGTGCTTGGTGGAATACCTCTGAATTTATAACTATCGCAGATATTTCTTCAGGGTGTTGCATCAGGTATCCATCTAGTAAACTACGACCTAATACTGTTTCAGTGTTATTGCCTACGTATGGTCTTTATTGGATAATATGATAACTACACGCTATGAAAACTGTTCCATGTTATTTGATGATTTATTAAGTTATATGTTGCTCCTTCGAGAATGCATAATCAAACACTGTACTTCTTTAATTTCTTTGTTCAATCTGTATGTCTTAATTTTTGCAAGTATTATAAATAATAAAAAAGTCACATATCTGGGGGCAGCATTTATATGTATGCAGTGCAATTCCAAAGTCAGCACGCCACTATCCGAGTACTATCACCCTCCCCTCCCAACTCATGCCTCTGCCCAAGTAATCCTGTAATCCATTGTGTATTACGTGTGACCAGAGGTCTGCAAACCTACCCACTGTGTCATTGGACCATACACTCCATATCTTACGGTAAGGAAACACTGCTGATCCTGCTCCACATCCAAGTCACCTGCGGTTAATGGGGAACTAACAGGGGTTTATATTTCTAGTTCTTTAAGGCAATCCACTAGGTGGTCCTATGCCTGGCCCTTGTCAATCGAACCACGCACCCTCCTCACTTTCTGGAATAATATTGCACTTTCATAGCCTGCCCATTAAATAGGGTCGTCCCTCCACTTCAGCAGCATATGGCCTCTAGTAGCCTTCCAGTGCATGGTAATTTCTCGCTTCGCAAGGACCAAGGCCAGGTCCACAAATCTGGAAGTAAACTTATTTTTGTTTGAGGACCACCCCCACACCAACAAGCAGGCCAGTGAAGTGCACAGGACTGTTCATTGAGTTATCTTGCTAATGCATTCTACCACTTCCGTCCAAAAGTGAGCCAGAGTTGGGCAGGACCATATGAAGCATCTCAACACCAAGCTCGCCACATCCGGGGCTGGACGGCTCGGCTGCCCGAAAGATCCTAATGATCTTACCAGGGGTGAGGTTCGCCCTATGCAAATAACAAAAGTTAATTCATTTGAATCAAGCGCTTCAGGACACTGTATATGTACTGAATAGTATTGTTTTCCATTCCGCCTCTGTGATTTGAATCGTAATGTCCTCCTCCCACTTCTCATGCAGTGCAATTAGAGGCATGATGATATCAGCGCTGAAAGCCCAAGAAAGGCAGGTAACAGCTTTGACACAGCCAGTCATTGTGCAGAGAACCTGCCAACATTGATAAACGGGGGAGGGCTCAGCTGTACCAGTTCTCCAGTTATTGCGGACTGTCGCCACCACTGCTCGGTGTAGCAGGAATTGTCCTCTGGGCATCTCAAAGGTCACTGAGAAGTCATCAAAGGTCGGTAGCTTCCTATCCCTGCAGAGATCACCGACATGTGTCACCCCACTCTGCTAGGCCCTGTAATGCCCCGCCCCTGGTTATGGGCTCCAACCCCCATAGTGGAAGGCAACACTGCCATCAACAACAATTAACTTGCAAGTCCATGGGAACCTCACAAACAAATCCATTGTTGTCACCACCTGGGCCTATCGGAGAGTAAATTCACTGATTAAACCACTGGAGCTGCGCTGCTAAGTAGTATGCCTCCCGGTCTGGCGCTCCAAATCCCCATCAGCTGTAGGGCGTTGTAATTTGGACTTATCACACAAAAAAGGATTGGGGACCGGGAGCAAGTTAGAAAGGAAGAGGTCCAGTACCCATACTCCCACAAGATAATGTGTATACACTGGGGGGGTAACAGTTCCTCAGATCTCAGAAAAGTATAAACCAAATTATGGTTCGTAAAAGAGAAAGAAGCAAGGTGGTCGGACTCTCAAAGGGTTGGATCTCTAAATGCGGTGGGGGGAATTTCTCCTTTTCGATATAGTGCCCTTACACACCCTCACAAGGGTCCCAACCCCACCTTCAACATCACCCAATAGAGGAAATCCCAGCGTAAGCTATCAAATGCTTTTTCGATATCAATCGCCACTATCACTGCTCTGTGCTTATTCAAGGTTTCAGCTGCTAGGATCGAGAGGAACCTATGTATATTGAGTGCTCTGTTTTGCCCTAGAATGAATCTGGCTTGATCAGCACGGGATATAAGTCAAGAGACAAGTGGCCAATATACTGCTAAGGATCTTATAAGCTATGTTTAACATGGATAATGGGTGATATGCCCTAACATCCTGAGTGTGGGGCAGCCAGACTTAGGAAGCGGGACCACCAACGCCTCACCGGCAGAGATGAGCAGGTGGCCTACCTCCTGGACCACCACGTAAAGGGCAACGAATCTTGATGCTAAGTCATCGGCATATGTTGCATAAAACACAACAGGCAATCCATCTGTTCTCGGGGCTTTACCCCACGCCATAGCTTTGATTGCAGCTCACACTTCCTGGATAGTGATAGCGCCACCTAGGTCATCTGCTGTGTCCCGCCCAAGCACTGGGAGTTCCGACAAGCCAAGGGAACCATCAAGATCCTGAGAAGGCACGACTGGAAGGGGGGTGGCATATAAAGTTGTATAGTACTCCTCAAACATTTTATTGATACAGTCTTGGCAATATAGGCGCACAATGTCATTTGATTCCACAGCATAAATTAAGGAACCCTTGGAAGTAGGGCTGCCTAGCAGTATCCCTGCTTGTATAGACCTGAACCATGTATTCGCAGTACACGAAGCAGTGGAGTTTCTCAGTATTAACCACCAGAAATTCCCTAGCATCTCAGAGCTGCTGCTTTAAGACTTGGTTACAAGTCCTGGTGAGTTCTAGGTCTTTCATAGCTCTCTCATCGGTCTCAACCTCCCCCACAAGGTTGTGCCGCATGGCTACCATGTCAGCGATGCCTTGCCTCCTAATGACAGCCTTGAAGGAATTCCACTCAACTACAGGTGAAGTGGCAGTAGCCACATTGTCTGTAAAGTAGTTCTGAATGTCCTCACCAATGGATTGGCAAAATACAGGATCCTGTAAGGTTTCTGTTTGCAAGGGCGCTCTTTATGCCAATCGAGGGAGAGTAGCACCGGGTTGTGATCAGAGACTGTTCGACAAAGATATTCGACGTTGAACCCCAAGCGAACAGAGAAAAGCATTGAGACATACATGTAGTTTGTGCATACCTGAAAAGAATGAATAATCCCTGTCCCCAGGATACAGGCAGCACCAAGAATTCATTATGCCCCACAGCTTCTGCCAATGCCACAGTATAACCTTAATTTGGTCATAACATTTCTCAAGCCAACTCCCTACTGGTCGATGACTAGCTGCTTGGTGCGTCATTTGACTTTTAAGGCTATCTTCCTCATTGCTATTGCTTCAACTAGTCTAATGAATGAGCTTAAGGTACTGTCTGTGCATCAGCCCTACTCTGCCTTTTTTTGCCAGACAAACTGGTGATGAGAACTTTGGCGACCTTCATTCCTAAATTTGTGACTCCTTTCAACATTGGACAGTCTATAATCCTGCTTACATTCTTTGACCCACCTCGAAAGAGAAGAAGTTATATCGGCTCAATCCAAAAAGGGATTTAGGCTTTTATATTGATTGTAGTAGGGAGAGATGTTTGGACGATCAGGTTTTTGTAGGGTTGTCCAGTGGAATGAAAGGGAAGACTGTGCAGAAGAGAACCCTGTTGAGGTGGACAGTGCTCTACATTTAGATCTGCTGTGCACTACCCAAGAAGCAGCCACTGGAGGGTTCGAGAGCCAAATCCAACAGGGCGAAGGCTACTAACACTGCTTTGGCATGCAATGTCGGTCCGTGACATCTGCCAGGCTTTGACGTTGACATCAGTGAATACGTTCATGAAGCACTATTGCCTTGACTGTCAGGTCAACTCCACAGACCCTCCACCTGGGAAGGGACTGCTTTGGTATCTATTTCAATTCTTTTTGAAGCAGAACAAGTTACTCACCCTTGTTAACGCTCTTTATGATGGACTCTATCTCACTTCAGATTCCTCACTGTTCTCCCACCTCATTGTTCTATGGAATGGCCTCTGTTTTACATATAAAAAAGGTGCTTAGTTAGATTGTAAGAGCTAATATTTTCCATCGCAAATGAAACATAATTTGAGGACACAATGGCAACTAAAACCAGTTGAGGGGCATCACATATGTGGAACATGTGCTGCATGTGACTCCATAATAGAGGGGATTGAGTTCGCACATAAAGACATCAAATGGTGTCATTTGGAATTCACTAACTGCAAATCCAAGAATGTTATTTATGCGGTACTTTGCCCCTGTGAGAAATTATACATTGGCAAGACAAATCAGCATATCAACCAAAGCATTACGCAACATCGCTCTAGGATCAAAAAGAAGGTTGTGACTGCACCAATGGTGCATCACTTCTTGGATAACTGACACAGTGAAAGAGATTACAAGTGGACAGTATTGTCAGGTCTGGATACAACCAAACGTCTGATAGACATTGATACTGCGTTGCTACAAAAAGAAGCTTACCTAATTCTGAAGTTTAATAGTGCAGTAACTGGGTTGAATGGGATGACAGAACTTTCAAGAGCATAGCTCGGAACTACATGTCCCACAATGCACTTTCTCAATCTTGACAACAATGGGACCTGAGTGACAACGTGATTGGTCAAAATTAACTTTACCAAAAATACAGGAAGTGTCCTCACGGGGAATGCCTTGCTTCATACTGAAGTTGCTGTTCACATCAGATATAGATTACGGATATTTTCAGATTAAAAAACAGTAAGTACGCCTCAGGTCACATTTAAGTACGCTTACAATATTGTCGGCAAGTTTGTGGCTTATGTAACGTGTCCCCCATTCGTTTGTAGCGATACATTTATTGTGGAAATAGATGCCCGCTCCTGAGTGACTCGGGAAAGTTTGGAAGATAATTTTTTTACCTTTCCTGTTGATTTGCTCAATTTTTATGTATTTAAACGTATTGAAATAGACACAACCATTTATTTTTATATTTCGTAGAAATCTTCACCGGCATTAAACACGAGGCGCCCTGCAGCGATTTCCCTTGAGGGTCATGAGCAGCAGCTGTGTTTGAGAATCAAGTAATCAGGTACACAATATTTAAGTAAGCATACTTAATGAGAGAGGTTACATTTTATTGATGCAGAGTTAGCATCATCTATTTTTGTTTTTTAGAAATCGCTGATCATTAACATGAAGCCCTGATGAGAGTCCCGGTACCAGTGGACTGGGTCTTGAAACGCATCAGCACTTTTTCAACACGGAGGAATTGGAATACGTTTGTTGTAGGATGTGAGGCAATTGTATTGAATAGTATGCCCCACGGACACACCCTAAGGGGTCCATTAGGATGTCGGGCGGTGGCACCACCACGGTGCTGGCGGGGCGGAAAAATACCTTTTTCCGCCTGCGAGCAGCGCTATTCACGTCCGCCATATTAGTATGGCAAAACATAGGTAATTTCCCATCCGCCTCAGAGCGACGCGCACTGCCATCAAAGTGCGCCCGCCACCGCGGCGGTGGGAGCCAATGGAGACTCACCGCCGTGCGGAATGACGTCCGCCCGGCTCCACAAATTAGGATGGCCCAAACAGGCAGACGCACCACAGTGGAGACACCGCCCAACCAGAGACGGCGGAAACTCCACAGCGGAGCGCGATAGCAGAGACCCGGTCCTCTCCACCCGGTCATGAACGCCATGGACCCAGCCCTACATATGCATCCGGTGATGTACCTGCTACAGCACTACCATCAAATGAGCCGCCGCGGACGACGCCGCAGGTACGCATATACACAAATACAACACACTACACACGGGCTGACACAGGGTCCAAAACCATAACAGACACCCTGCTGGGGGTTACAACACATCCACAAGGGCACCCATACATGACCCACCTGCTACCAAGTCACCCCTCTGCATCCGGGAAACACATAGACCGTGAACTAGCAGCAAAGTCCCATTCTCGGTCACGTCACCGCCGCGGTCAACACATGCGCACAATGTAGAAGGCAGGGCCACTGCAAGGCATGGGCAGGGCACAAAGACCACAGGGACACACCACCCTCAACCACACATCCACACACCCCATCAAGTCACAGGCCAGGTGCCCATGCACAGCAACAAAAAGCACAATACACATCCTGCACCACACAATAAACAACTAGGGAGACAGCCACTGCAGGAGTGGCTGACAAGGAACACACAACACCAGTGCCTCACACACTATAGGCTGCCAATACTTCCCAGCACTTATACACACAAACAAACACACACCCTGGGTGTAGCCACAAACAGAACACAAACACAGGGAAGCCTGAACAGATGCCTGCCACAAACAATACACAGACACCACAGGAACATACACAGAACCCCAACAGAAACAGACATACCCTGTCAGCCAAACTGTGGAAAGGCAATGGGAGCACAAACACAACATGAGTGCACAACATCATCACTCAAGAACAAAACACACACAACATACCACAAATCACACAAGAAGTGCACCTGCACAGAACTACAATGCCACCTCAAACCAACTACACATGCACATGAAAGCAAAAATCAACAAACACCACAGGACATCAGGGGATGCACATCAGTCAATGCCAAGCCCACATACACACAGCACTGTATGCACAACAAGCAGTCTGTGCACACCAAGCACAACAGCTACACACAGACATGACTGATACAACCTCAACACACACACCACAAATCAGCACATCACAAATACAACAGTACTCACAGGAAGTGAAGCAATACCACATCCAACACAAATACATCCAACACAACAACAACAACAGGATGCACCACTCTGGGATACAAGAGCAGAACCATCTTCTCCAGAGCACTGGGCAGCACACACAGCTGAAGTGCACATGAGCAATCCTCTCTGATAAATAGCTCAAGAACATCACACGTAAACCATTGGGGCAATGTCCAGAGTGGAACATCACTCTTGGCCCAAGAACTGCACCACAAGGCAAAGTGTCACAAATGAAGTGATGGGGAGGCACATACACATGTAAACCAAGGGGACAGCTGACATCCAAGTCGACTGACTAGCATGTCAGTAGTAGACATGTAAGGGGTGTACCATACACAAATAGAGGGAGTGCAGACCCACAATGGCTAGGCACACGTGGCACACATAGGTGATGGCATTACACCACACACACCATGCAATACAGGAGGAGAAAAGGCACCATGTGCCTGCAGTGCATGACAAACATAAACACAATGCCTGTGAGGAGCAGCAGGGCCACACAGTCTACACAAACACACTCAAGACACATTGATGATCAAACAAACACAAAACTGATGTGCAAGTCACACACATTGCACACTCATAAGTGACCAAAACTACAAGGAAGAGTCGCACAGAACTGCATGGACACACCAACACACTGCACAGTGCACAACAGACAACTCACACAATGTACTTTTTCCTAGTAGATGTTTCCTGACCAATTGCAGGTGTATATGGATATAATGCTAAAAAAATGAGTTTCCAAAACATCTACTTAAAAAATTGGTGTTTGTCCCAAATGGGGCATATAGCAGGTCCAGGAGTATTACTCATCCTGTCTTATTTGCCTTGTAATTATGTGATTATTCATTGTTGTTTTTTTTTGTATTCTTACTTGATGTCGTCATTGCTTTTATGTCCTTCCGTCATTTTTGTAAAGCGCTCTGATATCCTTCGGGATCTTGTTCGCGCTATATAAAACTTTATAAATAAATAAATAAGTGCATACAATCATTTACACAGGGCAGGACAATCCAAACAACAGGCACACAACTCATGGGTGACACATGTGTGTCTATCACAATCCAGGGGCACACACACATCCACAACCACTACAAAGTTACACCCTTCACTCTGCACACCTCTTCGCCACCCAAGAGCACACATCTCATGTAGGCCAGGGGACCAGGACTAAGGGCCAACACAAAATGACCATACACATACACAGCTGGGCACATTTCCGAGATAACACACATACATCATGACATTGCCCAGCTTGCATGCAAACCTGTGCACAGCATCACACCCTGTGCTGGCAGTGTACCCCAAGATGACATGGCAACAACGTAGCCAACAATAGCAAACCACTAAAAAGAGAACTGCTTGACAGGCAAGAGTCAACACAGATAACACAAGTATCAGTGTCTGAATGGACTGAAGATCCTGTCACCCCTGTTTAAAAATGTGATGCGGGCAAAGAGCTTGGCAATGTTGAAGTGACACATAGAGCATGGGGCACAGGCAACCAAATGCACACACCAAAATAACTTTAATCAGCAAGGACACTGACAAAACACACAACAGGAGTACCTGTCTTTATTCACATATTGCACAGATGTGACAGTAGACAAGGGCAAGGCACAAACTGCTGATCATATGCAATATAATCTGCACAGGCAAACTCCAAACAGGAAGGCCAGTGTCCATGGCAGGTGGCACAGCAAGTACATGAGAGACTGCACAGGGGAGACTCCAACACAGAAGAGCAACAGGGCCAGTGTCCATGGCACAGGTGAGAGTACAACAAAGCAGAGCAACAAGGCCAGTGTCCATGGCACAGGTGAGAGTACAACACAGCAGAGCAACAGGGCCAGTGTCCATGGCACAGGTGAGAGTACAGTACAGCAGAGCAACAAGGCCAGTGTCCATGGCACAGGTGAGAGTACAACACAGCAGAGCAACAGGGCCAGTGTCCATGGCACAGGTGAGAGTACAACAAAGCAGAGCAACAGGGCCAGTGTCCATGGCAGGTGGCACAGCAAGTACATGAGAGGCTGCACAGGGGAGACTCCAACACAGCAGAGCAACAGGGCCAGTGTCCATGGCACAGGTGAGAGTACAACAAAGCAGAGCAACAGAGCCAGTGTCCATGGCACAGGTGAGAGTACAACACAGCAGAGCAACAGGGCCAGTGTCCATGGCACAGGTGAGAGTACAGCACAGCAGAGCAACAGGGCCAGTGTCCATGGCACAGGTGGGAGTACAACAAAGCAGAGCAACTGGGCCAGTGTCCATGGCCGGTGGCACAGCAATACATGAGAGGCTGCACAGGGGAGACTCCAACACAGCAGAGCAACAGGGCCAGTGTCCATGGCACAGGTGAGAGTACAACAAAGTAGTGAATGACGATTTAAGTTGCAAGGGAGAAATGCAGAGTCAGGTAATGAGAAGTTGCACAGTGAGTGTGTTTGACTGTACCCTTCCATGACCAGCAACACACCCAGGTGGCAAACAATAGGTTAGGACTAGCACCCCTGTATGAGGGGAACTGCCACTAACATTTGGCTGTCATGCGGACTTGTAGCTGGCTGTGTGTCGGGGACAGCAGGAACACTTGACTGGGGAGACAGAGGCCCAGGTAATGTAGGGCTATCAGTGGTTTGGCAAGCTTGAGGGCTGTTTCGACCAGGTGGTATAGTGGCACACGGAGGTGATGTCATGCAGACCTGTGACACAGTATGGGTGGGAGAGGTTGGAGGGGTGCCCTTCCACTTCTTGGGAATTCGAAATGGCTTCCCTGTCTTGGGGTTAATGGGAACTGGTGATGACACAACAGGCACACACACCAACTGTCCCACATCATGTGCAGACACTGGCACTCCCTCTGGTGACGTGCTGGATCTTGCGGAACGCTTTGTCTGGCTACGCCTCTGGACCACCTTCCCCTGCTTGCCAGATGTCCCACTTACAGTGCCATCCTTTGCATCTTTGCCAGGGTTGGCCCAGACAGTGCCTTCCTTTGCCTCTTTTCCAGGGCTAGCCCCTACCGTGCCCATCTCCCCCTGCTTCACTGGGCTTGGAATTGGAGTTGATGTGGTGGGGGATGTGGCCCTGTGCCCTTCCTAGGTGTACCCTTGCCATACAACACCTCAGTGGGCACAGACACTGCACGCCTAGCTCTGCGTGAAGTTTTTGGGACAGTAGAGTCCTTTGCTGGTGATGCCTCTGAGGCATGTGAGCCTGATGTCAGCCTCATTGCTTTTTCGCCCCTGCTCTTCCCTGACGGGCTCTTGTCTTTGCATTCTGGGCTGGCTCTGCTCTTCTGTGGAGATGGTTTCTGTGGGCGGGACCGCTTGGGTTGTATCTGCTGTGTGCTCCTTGTGCTGTATTGTGTTTGTGACGCATGCGAACCGTGGTCACTGTCATCTGATGTGGCCACTGACTAGGGGGTGGACACAGGCATCTGAGCAAGAATGGGAGCATGTGCCTGTTGAAGGGCAGACATCACTGTGGATGACAAAGCCTAGACTGTACGGTGTAGCCCACCCACATCAGAGTGTATGCCCTCCATGTAGGCAACCACCTGACCTAATTTCTTGTCATGGTCACTGACGGCATTGGGCAGGCCGGTCTGGCCCACACTTAGCTGGCGCAGGGGCTCTACAGACTTCACTGAGGGCAGCAGGGGGACAGGTGCAGGCTCAGTGGTGCCAGGTGTGAAATTAACTCGTCCCCTCTTACTGACACAGACACGGGCAGCACCAGATGAAGTGGATGGGAGGCTGGGCACTGGCCGCTGTGTGGTAGATGATGTTGCAGACTCCCCATCCCCTGTGCCTGCCAATATGGAAGCATCACCGCTGGCATCAGATGATGTAGTACTCTGTGTATCAGCCATGGATTCCTCCTGCATACTACGGTCCCCCTCAGATGCGCTGGTGAGCTCTGTGTCACTGGCCTCCGGTGCAGCTGTGGTGCTACTCTCGCCACCACTGGTTTCCGGCTCCCGTTCCTCCGTGTCCACTGGCAATTCTGCATGAGAGACAGATGCAGGGTTGTGTTAGTGTCATCATCAGGACAAAGCAATCCAATCAATGCAGTACAGGAGATGCCCAAATCAACATGGTGACCACCACACCCTGCAATCACATTGCAGCAACACACTACATAGACCACAATAGGGCCTGTAACCCTGAATATCTGCCATGACTGAGCCATGTTGAGGCCACACAGCACAACACCCTGCCCGTGGATGAAGTGTACCAGACACACAACTTGCCCTGCCCACACCTATGGACATGATGTGGGGACAGCACTCATTGCCACTGACAGACCTTCAGGGAACAGAAGGGGACAACACACACACCTATTAGGACATGACAGTCCACAATGCCAAGTAGGCCATGCCAAGCACCATGTGATACTCTGGGGCACCTTGTTGTCAGATGTGTGGGCCTCACCGATCATGGTGCATGCAAAGTAGGCATACATTAAGTCACACTCAGGTAGTGGATCCTGCCGTTCACCCCTTAATAGGTTCCCCACACTATCCCAATGCTGAATGACCATGTAGATCCTAACACATCTGGCTGTGAGAAAGCACAGGGTAGATCAGCTTTGTAAGGCCAGTTTGGCCCAATGCCTGACACTGGCACACATCCCAGCAGCCACTCACATGACACAGCACAGCACCACCACACGAACATCACATGGGCCACCGCTGCCTCAGACCCTGTACACATGCATCCGCTCCCAGCCAAAGTCAACCTCCACAAATACTCACCCCTGCCTTGCTCCTTCAGACATGCACCCAGCTCCGGATTAGTCACTGCCAATATGCGTTCCATCAGTGGTGTTATGTTGCGCGGTGCCAAACGCCCAGTGCGCAGTAGCAGCCCCAATGTCATCTCTGCCACGTTCTTTGCCAGCCGGTTGATGTTGTCCCACCTCTTGTGGCAGTAGGTGCATCGTCGGTTGGATACCCCCAGGGCACGCACCTTTGCTGCAATGGCCCTCCACATGGCCTTACACTGGTGTACCTTGAGCTGCAGGTATGGGAGAAAAGAAGGGTAAATGACCAGTTACACAGTATCATGTACCAACATATATCAGTACAGTAGCAAGACACAGACTCAGGACCTATTGTAATCTCCCTCCATCACCTCACGAGGGCACTCGGCATGGGCCAAACAGATGTGATTGCATGCATACATGAGGGCGTAGAGGGTCCCTGATAATCTCACACACATGCAGGATGACTGCACTGTACCCCCTCAGTGACTTGCAGACATCACCAGTCCTATGCATGTTTGCCCACTACATATCTACCTGTGTCTGTGTCTAGAAGCACTGTGTGCATGACTGGGCAGCATTCAATGAGCATGTCCTGTGAACATATGTGTTTGTAATGTGTATGGCCTCGGGGCACATGGACTCACCAACATAATAGCGATCTACAGAAGTGTGTTTGTGTGCAATTATACAGGGCTGAGATGGTGCATATCTTCTATTCAGTGTGAATGAACAGGAGCAAGGACCATGTAAGTTCGGTGATGTGTTCTCGTTTGGGTGGGCAGGCACTGGGCATAGTCTCTGGGTTCACACTGAGTCGGACAACAGGGGCACACAGAAACATTCACCCGAGCAATTACTGTCCTGGCACCTGAATGTCCAACATCCTGTGGTACTGTATGGCTGACAATGTAACAGACTCCACTCACACATACAACTGCAAGCAGGGAAAACAGTGACATTGGGACACACACACTACCTCGCCCTGGAGACAGATTGTTTGTCAGTGCATGACACAACCCCTCACCCTCAGGCATATACTGCAGCAGTACACACACCTACATGTCTGACACACCCTGCCCTCCAGCTCCCTTAATGATGACTTACCACTACATTGGGGCCGCCATACAGCCTTGTATACTGTGCCAGCACCTCGTTCACTAGGACCTCCAGCTCCTCGCTTGTGAATGGACTGGCACGGATCTTCCCTGTCCTTGCCATCTCTGTGGACATGGAACACCTGTGGTCTGAAGTGAGTGGTGAGGGGTCCCAGGCAGCAGGCACTTGAGGCAGCAGCAGGAGAGGGTCCCAGGCAGCAGGCACTTGAGGCAGCAGCAGGAGAGGGTCCCTGGCAGCAGGCACTTGAGGCAGCAGCAGGAGAGGGTCCCAAGCAGCAGGCACTTAAGGCAGCAGCAGGAGAGGGTCCCAGGCAGAAGGCTCTGTGAGCAGTGGAAATGAGAGGCTCACTCCCATAGATTTATAGCCCCCTGGGGTCGTTTGTAAGGAGCAAAGCTGCAACAATTGGTTGTCCAGGTCTGCCTCATTCAAAAGCGTCCAAAGACTGCCTCCGCGGTGGCGGAGCACGCCTTCTGCGAATTTCAAAACTGCATCATGCCACCGCAATCATCGCTCCCATTGGCTGTAAGCAATGCTCCATGGCGGTAATGCACCGCAGGGGCCCGGGGTGAGCTACCGCGATGGTGCATTGTTCAAAAGCATCCAGTGACCGCCTCGGCGGTGGCAGAGAATGCCTTCCGTGATTTTCAAAATTGCATCATGCCACCGCAATAATCGCTCCCATTGGCTGTAGGCAATGCTCCATGGCGGTGATGCACCGCAGGGGCCCCGGGTGCGCTACCGCGATGGTGCATGATTCAAAAGCATCCAATGACCTCCTCCGCCGTGGCGGAGGACACCTTCCGCGATTTTCAAAACTGCATCATGCCACCGCAATCATCACTCCCATTGGCTGTAGGCAATGCCCCATGGCGGTATCGCACCGCCATGGCCAGGCGGTAGCTTCCGCAATTTGGGTTTCGGAGCATACTCACCGCCATCTACCCATGTCTCCATGCCAATGGCTACCGCCCTTGTGAAGGGGGTGGTGCTGGTGTCACACCGCCGTGGCCAGGCGGTAGCTTCTGCGATTTGGGTGGTGAAGAATGCCCACCTCCATCTACCCATGTCTCCATCCCAATGGCTACCGCACTTGTGAAGGGGGTGGTACTGGTGTCACACGGCCGTGGCCAGGCAGTAGCTTCCACGATTTGGGTGGCGTAGCATGCCCACCGCCATCTACCCATGTCTCCATGCCAATGGCTATCGCACTTGTGAAGGGGGTGGTGCTGGTGTCACACCGCCGTGGCCAGGCGGTAGCTACCGCGATTTGGGGCACATGCAATAGCAATGTCCATCGTGAACACTGCATCAGTACACAGCAGCAACATGGTTAAGGGCCCATCATCGGTCACACAATGCCATTATTCCATATAATCCACAGGTGGACGCACGTTATGTGTGACGCACATTGGTCTGTGTTCCCTGCCATGTCACTTAGGCATTTGATGGTCGATGATGCTTCACAGTGTTATGCTGGTGTCAATAATGTGTAAGAAATCAATGTGTTGTGGGTCAGTGCTGACCTTGGCAAGGCTTGTCTCACTGTATGGTATGGACACATTTCTGCAGCCGTTTGTAGTAAATTTAACATCTTATCTCAAAGACAGCCGAGATTTAATCTGCAAATTGGAAGACTTTAAATGGGATGATAATACTCTGATCTTTGTAACCATGGATGTTGAAGGTTTATATACCTGTATCCAACTGAATTGCGGAATGAGAGCTCTTAAATCATATTTGTACAAACGAAATGCAAAACATCTACAACATACTCAAATGCTCTTAGAGATGTCAGAGCTCATACTGACCATGAATGCTTTTATGCACAATGGTGAGTGGTTTTTACAAAAACAGGGAACTGCGATGGGCTCCAGGTTTGCTCCATCTTATGCAAACATGTTCATGGTTTTGTATGAGATGGAGCATGCCTGGGGCTCAAATGGGGCAAATGGATTGACAACATCTTACTTTTTGGGAGATATATTGACGACATATTTCTCATATGGAAGGGCAGCAATGAAGAATTACAGGCCTATCATCAGTATTTGAACACCAATAGATTTAATGTACGTCTTACAATGAAAAGCTCTATGCGAGAGATAGAATTTTTGAATCTCCGCATATATGCCGAAAATGGAACCGTTCACAGTGACATGTTTAGAAAGCCCATGGCAAGTAACAATGTTCTCTATGCCACTAGCTGCCATCCCAAAACTACAATCTCTGCCATGCCGTTTGGAGAGATGATCAGAGCTAGGCGAAATTGTAGTGAGGAAAACAATTTTGTAAGAAATGTAAAGATCATCAAAAACAACTTTAGCCAAAGGGGATATGATCAGGGTTGTTTGGAAAAAGCAGAGAAGAAAGTCATGCAGATTGATCGTCAAACGACACTCTCAAAAAAGAACTCTAGAAAGAATAACTACTGCAAAACCGATGTAACCTTCATAACTGAGTATAACATCTACTGTGGTCATGTGTTCAATATTGTAAAGAAAAATTGGCACCTTCTGAAGTCCAATTCACTACCTTTGGACATAGTCCCACAGAAACCAAAAGTAGTATATAGGAAAGGAAAAACTATAAAAAGCTTGATATGCTCCAGTTATATCAAAAAGGCACATGAAGTGCCTCTAACGTGGATACCTGAAAAACCCTTTGGTTTTTATGTATATGTTGTTTGCAGCAAATGTAAACTAGGAGAGTGTAAAACTGTAAAGTTCAAATATAACAACTCAAAAGAATTTAAAATTGAGTTGTTCATTAACTGCAATACCACCCACCCTGTGTATCTGATCAAATGTTCATGCGAGAAGGGATATGTGGGCAGCAGCGTGCACAATTTAAAAACACAGATCCAGGAACACGTACGTTCAATTAAAACCAAAGATGATAAATATCCTGTTTCGGCACATATACAGTCAGAACATCCCGACAACACGAAAATAGCTTTTCATGCAATTGACTGTATATCTGGTAATGAAATGGGAGGAGATAGAACCACTCATCTAAGACAGGTTGAAGCACGTTGGATTTGTTGTCTGCGAACTGTTATGTTTGGTCTCATTACTAACAATGAGTTACATCATTTCCTTTGAATATCTCAGAAATACAATATGAAGAGTCTTTCCCTTGTTTAGTTTCAATCATCAGTCCATCGAAATAAGATTAAGGCCAAGTTCAATGCGAACTACACTGACTATGTCTCTAACCTTTCATGGTATTTAGCCCTGATTGGCCTCTCTTTGACTTTATGCTATGACTGATGGAGAAAGGTTTTCTCCTTTGCATTCTAAGCCGTGCACAATGTATTAAGCATGCGGTAAATTTTTTTGAATTCATTTGAACGTGATTAACTATGGTTTCTTGTGACAATTGACATCTTATGAGATCAATGTGTATACATATGATAAAGACTGGTTAGATCGGGTCTTTATTGAATAACATGAGCTCTTTTTTGACATTATTGGGGAATCCTCGTTTGAAATATGGACATTTTTAAATACTGTATTCATTCAGGTGGATGGATGTTGTTGTCTAATATATATCTAAATGTCCGTTCATATTATCCATAATGATGGACGCCGGCGGCAGTTATAGAATTTATAAACACTGATTGAACATACTACAAAATGGCCGACACTCGGTTCTGCACTTTTCTGGAATCATAATGTTGTTGATGTTTGCGGTACAGTTACTATCATGAAATATGATAAAAAATATTACCAGGAGAGGAGGAGCCGAGCCAGCGACCAAGATGGCCGCTTAGAGACCGGCTCCGGCCGACCTCGCTCACCCAACTCGCCATCCTGCCACAAATCCTGCACCCCGACCCGTCCTCCGGGTGGGGGAATAGAAGCGGCGCCCACGGGAGGAACTCTGCCCTTCTTTGGAGCTCCGGCAGCCGCGCTGCACCGCCCGAGATTTGCGGCCTGCAGCGTCCGATTGCCTGCGACCCCCGGCCTGAGTGCAACAACATCGGACGCCGGGACCGCTGGGGTCGGCCCGGCCGGAGGTCGTGGGGGTCGTGGGTCGGAACTGTGGCGGGCACTCCGCTTATGTATATCTGCCCCTTGTTGACTGCCGGCAGTGAGGGTAGGCGCCCCGCATTGGATCGGTGATTGCTTTGGGACACCCGGTGAGCCCTGCTGTTGATTGCTGCCGGCCTGTGTCCAGGCGGTGGAGACTGGGGCGAGGCGGCCCTGGGGGTGCTCCTTGCTGCGGGGGACATTCTGGAATTGCCCATCGGCGCCCCTGTGCGGCGGCCCTGCCGGGATTCCCCCTTGAGGAGGGGCGAGGAACGGCCTATCACCGCCTGCGTCGGTGGCTTACCTGGAGGTGTGCAGCATCACCGGGGGTGTGGAAGACGGTGGCGATCCCCCGCATACTGGATGGGCACGGCGCAATCACAGCGGGCCCTTGTGGATGTGGTGGGGCCTTGATGGTGCGTGTACTCCTGCGTCTAGGTGTCCAGGGCCCCCGGCGAGTTCTATACATTCTGGGCACCGGCTGGATGGGCCGCGGGGTGGTCTGGCACCTGCGCCCTACAACGACGGCCTGCTGAGGGGTCTGAGGCAGGAGTGCCCTATACGGGCTCGCCCTGGTGCCTTTCCCGGTCTGATACAGTTGGCCTGAGACCTGGGCTGGATCCCCCGGTCGGGTTTGCCTTGGGCGAGTGTGGAAGGGAAGAGGTGGCCCCCTGCTGGAGTTCATGGGCCGGTAGAAACGCAGTGACATTGGCACAAAGAGTGCGACGGAGGGTAATTCCCTAGGGGGGTGAGATGGCGGCGAAGGCAGACACGGAGAAATCCTTGCCCAAGACTACCAGGGGTCCAGGCAAGTCCAGACAAATAAACTAGATAGATACACCTTGCCTAAAGGGCCTCCGATCGACTCAAGGAGGGGCCCAGGCGGAGGATCCGAGGACCCTCCTGCGGGGGAAGAACCGACGTTAAAGGATCTTATGGCGGCCATCACAGGAGTCCGGACCTCCCTGGGCCAGAAAATGGAGGCTCTGGACAGTAAACTGGACACTGTCTGGATTGAAATGGGGCTGATCAGAGCGGACCTTACGAAAGCAAGCGAGAAACTCAAATCACTGGAAGTCAAAACAACAAGCCTTATAGATGACGTGAATCAGTTGCAGGAGGAGGTACGTGATCTTAAGTCGTCCAAGGAGTCTACTGACCGGCGGCTTGATGAATACAAAGGGCGGGCTTGGCGCAATAATATTCACATCCTGGGAGTGCCGGAGAAATCGGAGGGTCAGGCACCAGATCTGTTCTTAGAAAACCTCATCCTTAACCATCTTAAACCTAAGGGCCTCAGCAATTTCTTCATGGTTGAACGCGCTCACAGGGTTCCGGGTGGTAGGCCTCGTACGGGGGCAAACCCACGCCCAATGATTGCTCGAGTCCTTAATTTTCGGGACCGGGATGCTATCCTCCAGGCGGCTCGGGTTGCGGATCCATTGGAGTTCGAGAATGCGACCCTCTTGTTCTTCCCGGACTTTACCCAGGCGGTGCAGAAGCAAAAGACGGAGATTCTTGGCGGTCAAAAAGAAACTGAGGGACAAAGGCATAAGGTAAGCTATGATCTTTCCAGCCCGCCTTCGAGTGGAACTCAACGGGAAAGCCTGTTTTTTTGATAACCCTGAAGTGGCGGCGGACTGGTTGGAGGGTATCCAGCAGCCGGGCTCTGAGTCTCACGACCAAGGGGAGGCCGATGAACAATGACTTTGCTAAATGAGTGGTCGACGGGGGGGCTGCAAACTGTTGGATGGAGGTCGGTTCAAAAGGGGGCACGTAATAGGATTCCCTGCCTATATGTGTTTATAAGGTTTAATGTGGTGCTTATAATATGCAGGGGTATCCGCACAGAGTTGGGGGGGGAGGGAGGGGTGGTGGTACCAGTATTGGGTTTGTTTAATTTTTATTGTATGTTGTTTTATTTCACATTGGGTGTCATCAGTCGCTTCTGAAATGACACTTTATTGCAATGTCTTCCGATAGAAGGGTAACGGGGATCTCCGCACTCAGTTGGAATGTGAACGGGCTGGGGGACAAGATCAAGCGAGCTATGGTTGGTCAGTTGATCCGGAGACACTCACCAGATGTGGTATTATTGCAGGAGACACATCTCATGGGAAAGCGTTGCATAACACTACACAAAGGGGGGTACAAGCTGGTTGCGCATGCTGGTTTCACTACTGGGTCGAGAGAAGTGGGGATTCTTGTCAAGAACTCCTTTCCACTAGCCATCCAGGCCACATGGGCCGATAATAGAGGTAGATATGTTGGGATCTCGGGCTGTGGGAAGGGAGAGCTGTTACTTTGTTGTCCGTATATGTCCCACCGGCCCTCCAGGCTGACACCTTCCGAGACTTGTGTAAGATCTTTTTGACACTGCCTGTTGGGGTCTTGATTGTTGGGGGTGACTTTAATGCGGTGATGAATGGTGAGGCAGACAGACATACGGCCCGGGCTCTGTTGCCGTCCCGGAGGTGGTTGGCTGATTTTGTGGAGACAACTGGCCTGATAGATGGGTGGAGGATAAAAAACCCCGGTGAACTTTAATACACGCATGCCTCAGCGGCGCACTACTCCCTCTCAAGGATAGACTATGTACTGGTGCCAGGGGGCGCAGGCAGTCTGGGTCCAGGAAGTACGGCACTTGGCTAGGGGAGTCTCTGATCACTGGCCGGTCTGGCTTGGTATGGAATTTGACGTGCCGGATTTGGCTAGGATTGCCCCTATCAGCGCTTGGCGGTTGCGGACCCTGACACTAAGAAGGAGATCGTGCGGATCGCTGACAGATACTTTAAGGATAACGTGGGCACGGTGGACTCAAAATGTTCCCTGTGGGAAGCTTACAAAACTGTTATTAGAGGGGAATTGCTGTCGATCATTTCGGGGAAGAAGAGGACAAGCCGGGCTGAGGTCGACAGGGTGGAGGCAGACTTACTGGTCTTGGAAAGGGAGGTGTCAATAAACGCCACCTGGGAGGGAATGCACCGCCTCCGCCTCCTCTGAGACGAGTATAAGAGTCTGGCCAGGGATAGGGCTAAGATTCAACACGCAGATACCCAGAGTAGGGTTTATGAACATGGTCATAAGGCTGGGAAATTGATAGCATGGCTGGAGAAAGGGGAGTGGGCGTCACGATTAGTACCGATGTTGCAGATCGTCGACTCGGGTAAAATAACGGATCCGCAACAAATAGTGAAAGAGTTCGCAGGCTACTACACGGCGGTGTATGCAGCCGAAAGCGGGTACACCGAGTCCGAAAACGCAGATATGATACGTGATATTCCGATGCCCACCCTCTCAGATGAGGACAGAGACTACCTGGATTCCCCATTCACGAACAACGAGGTGGCGCAGGCCATCAGAGGGGTCCACTCTGGGAAGGCCTCTGGCCCGAATGGGCTCCCCATCGAGGTCTATAAAGTAAACGCAAATAAACTGGCCCCCTTCCTTAGAGATATGTTCATCGAGAGTAGAGAGAGGGGTCGGCTTCCATACGATCAGTGAGTTGCTAATATTGTAGTCATACACAAGGAAGGTAAAACGAAGGCAGAGTGTTCCTCCTACCCGCCGATCTCACTCCTGAATGCCGAACCGAAGGTCTCAGCAAAATTACTCGCAACTCGACTGGTAAAGGTCATTACGACATTGATCCACCCGGGTTCGCAATGGACCGTGGTCAGATACCTGGCGGTAAATACACTAGGGCTTTATATGCCAGAAAGGGGCGCTTTCCACTGGTTGGGCCCACGGCGGATGCTGTTCAGGTGTGGCATGAGGCTAATCGTTCTCTTAAATGGGATGGGAAAATAACCTTGGCCATGCCTTTATGGAATGCTGAGCATCTGGGAGGCCTGTGGAAGACGAAGGCTTTTGACAGATGAGACCTCATCGGGATATCACAGGTCGGGGATATATGGGGTAAGGATGGGATCCTTACATTCAAGGCTCTCCAGGAACGGCATCAATTGCAGGAGAGCGAGCGGTTTCGATACATGCAGATTAGGCATGCGTTGCTGGCTAATATCCCCCGGGGAGTTACGCCCCCAGGGGCCTCCCCATTGGAAGATCGGGTGTTGGACGGTCATCTTCCGACTAAAACAATCTCCCTGATCTATAAAAAGCTTATTAACCACACGGAAGACCCGCTTGTGACTCTTAGGGAACAAAGGACTGCGGATGGCCTGGTCTTGGATGATGAGGACTGGAAGGAGGCTGTGTCTTCCCCAACGGTGATTGCTATACAGATGAGACTCCGGTTGATGCAATTGAAGGTCCTTCATCGCAGTTATGTTACGGGTCCGCGATTGGTGCGAATGGGTTTGGCTGTGAGTGGAGTGTTGAAGGGGATGCGGTGAGGCTGGAACGTTCATGCATATGTTGTGGGATTGTGCTGTCGTCCGGAGCTATTAGATCACAGTCCATGACAAGATACGCGAGGTGTGGGGTGTAGACCTGGAGTTGGAGGCACGCCGTTGTCTCCTGAATGTTTGGGAACCAACCGATCTCAGGTCTCACGGGAAGATATGGGTTACGCTGGCGTGTGCTGTAGCCAAGCGCAATATCGCCCAGCTATGGGGGGCCAGTCAGTCCCCCCAAATTGGGAAATGGATGGAGGACCTGGACTGGTGCATGTTTAGAGAGCGATCTGTGTATGTTGCCAGGGGTCGGCCCAGGAAGTGGGGGGAAATTTGGGGCGCATGGAACGGCTAAAGAGGAGATATCTGTGCTCCCCCCGCTGCAAGGGAAGATGATGTTGTGTCGGAGGAGCCCTGAACCATTTCAATATTTTCTGTACAGCATTTTGTAACTTGGAAGATGTAACAACAGTCATTGTATGCCTGGATGCCACCCAATGTATCTTTTTCTTTTGCTGTGTGTGTTAATAAAAAGAATGTGAAAAAAATATATATTACCAGACTTTGGCCAGCAGTTTTACTTATTCGGACACCGTATCGAATACATTTTAAAAAGAACCGTAATGTGAAATATGAATACGACTTTTTTAATGTATTGATGAGAAATATTCTTATTTCTCACATATAAACATCCCGTTATATTATTTACGAAAAATAGACATTCACTGTCACCGTGTATGCTATAATTATAAGTATGTGGCATTTAATTGGATTTTTTACAGAATGACCGACTTTTCTTATAAAGTCCTTTCAGACTTTTTCTGTTATCAGCTGTATAAGAATGTGGCGCTAGATCAAACCCATTCCAAAATTGCAGAAATTTTTCTTCACGAAGTTCTGTGAGAACCATACAGTCATTGGTTTCGGTAGTCCTGATAGTAGAATCAGGTGCTACTAATCAGACCGCTATGCGTATATAAAATGCGCTTCCGAAATTACTCAGTTACTGCCTGTACTCTTACCAACGCGGACATTGGACTGAATGCTTTGCTCTACATACAAAAGTAAGTGAATAGGGACATAGTATTAAATATTCTGTGCTTTTATTGAGCTGCAAATATATGCCTTACGTAAATAGTTCTTGACAGATTTCGTGAACGATTGTATGTCACAAACTATATTGTGATATTGTTTTTTTAATTATTATTAAATCTTTACTAGGATTATATAAAGATAAATTGCTCCCAGCATTTATTCACAAGGCAAACTCGCTCTATACATACGATTCAATATGGCGGCCACGCTCTTCACCATAAATGCACTAGCTGATTATATTAACTGTATAAGAATGAACGTGTGCGGATAATATGGTTGCATTGAGCAATTTCAATTCTTTGCTCTATTACGTCTCGTTATGAGTTTTTGAGTTCCCGAACAACTATAAGGCTTGTGAATATTGAAGTCTATGTTGAAAATTAAAACATGAATGTACCAAAAAAATGCGATGGTCAGTTAAACAAAAATCGGGTTTAGTACTACGTATTCCCTCCTTATTATATTGGATGAATATACGAGCTCATACGGTATTAGATAATGAGGAATGAGCGATGATGTGTTGATGCTCACCAACGCTTCTGTGTGATAATGCTTCATTTTGCTTCACTTTATAATAGGTTGAGGCAGAATTACATCATTTGGGGATACCATCTCCTTCAGTATATTTGATAAACATGGTATGTGGCCTGTATTTAATATATGTGCATATGTCATGTCACTTTTTAGAAGTGCATTGAAGTGCATTAGAAGTCGATAATAGCGACATAAAGTGGAATGACAACATGGCCTCTATTTTGTTTTAGAATTAATCAAGTGATAGAAATAAGCAAAGCGAATTCTGGATACTTATGGAAGCAGGACCTTATTGAAATTACGAATAAAAGACCACGCAAAAAGGTACTAAGGCCCTTTCAGTCTTTAAATTTCATTTTTTATTGTTGGTTTAAATGATACCCTTCTTATTACAGTTTTTTTCTTGAGTAAATAATTTTGAACCTAAAATGGATGAATATTTCCTTTTTATGTTTAAAAAATAAAAATGATCATGGTATATGTACACACTGTCATAAAATTCACATGCTCGTATTTTAAATTTCAAATATTCATATTTGTAATTTTTTCTAATTTCTCTTGTTGTTTTCCTGCTGTCGATGTTGACCAATCTGATTATGAAAATCTAATTAGAAAAATCCCTGTGTCCCTAATGATGTGACTTTGTGCAATTCACCAGGGGCCAGATGTAGGTAGGCTTTTACCGGTATTCGGCCGTTAACCCACCGGTAAAAGGAATTTGAGATGTAGGGGGCAAATAATTACAGAATCGGTAAATTTACCGATCGGTAAATTTACCGATTCTGTAAATTACCGAATCGGTATTTTTACCGATTCGGTAATTTTGAGATGTAGGTGGGACTCTACTGAGTCCCACAAGCCTTACAGAATCAGTATTTTACCATCAAATTCAATTTGATGGTAAAATACCGATTCCGGTGTGCATGCACATGTGTGCATGCACACCTATGCCATATGACAGGCAGACCTGCCCTTAGGGCAGGTATGCCTGCCACATGGCACCGAGCCTCTTTTGGGGTGCCAGAGGGTGTCAAAGTGACACCCCCTGCACCCTTGTGACATTCGGTATTTACCGATTCGGTAAATACCGAATCGGTAATGCCCATGGATTACCGGTCGGTATTTACCAAATCGGTAAATACAGATTTTTACCGATTCGGTAAAAAAACATCTGGATGTACCTACATCTCCCTGCTTCTATTTTACCGATTCATAAATACCGAATCGGTAAAATTCGGTATTGATGAGTCGGTAAAATAGATTTACCTACATCTGGCCCCAGATATTTTTATGAGTATAAAACTCTGTATATCCAGGTCTCCAGATATGTCCTAAATCTCTTAGCTTATAACAACCAGTTGTCATAAATGAACATTTGCACATAAAATATTCTCCCTGTATAATTTATGCTATGAAGTTGCTGGAACCAATGTAACAATTCAATGTTTTATTAATTCACCTTTTTGTGTAGATATTATATAACATTCGTTTTATTATTGCATATTTTTATAGCCTTGAAGAAGTCTCGTGGAGACGAAATGCACCGCGTCTGTCAGGTTCTGAGACCCGTTAAACTGCGCCTGCCTAATGTTGGTACTACATGTCCCAGAAGTCCTGGCGGCATGAAGGCGGGAACTATATAATCCCTCTGAACCCGGAGGTCGGGTTGTATTGGATTTGGTGTTTGTCCTGAATTTGTTAGCGGTGCGGCTGCCCGTTAGTTTGTGGGACCCGTGGTGCTTCGCAGAGCTCTTCGCGAAGACACGGACTTCTGTGGCTGTGACCCTTCTCGGGGTCGGACTTTGATTCTGCCGCTGTGGAGGAGCGAGTCGGCTGATTCGCGTCCGGTGAGCTGTAGTGCTTCGCTGCGGTTGCAAGACGCGAAGACACAGCCACCGTCGGAGCCGCTGTGAGATCGAAGAAGCGTGTCGGCTGATGCGCTTAGGAGACGCTGTGGTGCTTCGCTGTGTTTACAGAACGCGAAGACACAGCCACCGTCGGAACCGCTGTGACATTGCACTTAGGAGGCGCTGTGGGGCTTCGCTGAATTAATCGCGAAGACACAGACGCCGGCGGTATCCTGTGCTCGGAGAGAGGATTCTCTCGAGGGGGAGCGCTTTGATGCTCAAGGAGGAGACTGCTCACTACTTACCGAGGAGCCCAGTATACTGTTGACTCCGGGTGTGTTTGCGGTAAGACGAGTAGGCTCACTCCTCCGAGGAGTCTCCTTGTTTTCTTTTTCTGTTTCATATTACTTTTCCGGGCTCTGGTGCATTAACTACAGAAACTTGTTTTAGCTTCTGTGACGTAACAGAAGGAGGGGGTGTTTTATCGTTTGGTTGCTAAGAGGACTTTATACGGCGCTACCTGACGGTTTCCATAGAGTCCTCATGGGGTGTGTCACTGGAAACTTCCAGGGGCGGCACGCAGGAGGAGAGCGTCAGGTGACAGTGAGGTTCTTCCCGCTGGTACTCTTAGCAAGGTACGGGTACGAAAGTATCAGATTATAAAGACAGAAAGGTGCCCTAGAGTATTTCTAACGGACTCTTCCTTTGTTTTCCAGATTGGCAACTCCCAGGCCACACCATCCAGGCCATTTACATTTTCCCTCGCCTGACCGCCTCTAAGCTTTGGGTGTCTGATAAGAACCAAGCTTGGGGAGGTCTGGAGGTGGACCCTTTGAGCATTGCCCGGATCCTGAAGAGCGTTGTGGTTCCTGACAGCTTCGGCTATGATTATGTATTATGTCTTTTAATTAAATGAAAATATCATCTATCAAAATAAAGAAAGAAGAAAGTTTTTCACACAATCAAAAGTCTCCAGCTAACTGATTTTCTTTGGGAGTATAATTATTATGTTTGCAATTGACACTGTTTCTAACTTGTAAAACAAGGAATGTACTATATAATTCTTGATACTTAGAATATATGGGTATGTGCTGAGCTTCTTTTGAAATTTGGTATCTATTTTGGTTTTCCAAAATATCAAGGGTGCTAGGAAGGTCAGGCTCCCAGCTCGCGCACTACCACTGAAGATTCAAACCATCTAGAAACACAAAAATACCGGTGCAGGTCTAGGGTGCCTTGACCTTTTTTTGTGTGCTTTTATGATGATATATAAAGATCGATACATACATTTCCCCAGGGGAGCAGAATTGGCCGTTGTGAAGGGTGACTTCTATCCCCTTGGGGACATCCCCCATGTTGTTGGTGCCATCAATTGCACCCATGTAGGTCTGGTGCCACCATAGGCGAGTGAGCACATTTTTAGAAATCATAAACATTATCATTCAATCAATGTGTAGGTGGTGTGCCTTGCGGACATGACCATATCACATGTGTGTGCAAGATTCCCCGGCTCAGCCCATGATTCATACATCCTGAGGAACAGCATGGTGCCCCAGATGATGGCAAATCTGCTTCTCGAGCGTGCTTGGATTGTGGGTGAGTATGCCTAGTGATATGGTGTGCTCTGTGTGTGACCTGCTGCCCTCTGCCTGTGCAACATTGCAATGTGTGTTTGTCATTCACAGGTGACTGTAAATCCCAGCCGTCCATGGCTGCTGAGCCCACTACGGAATCCCAGGACCCCGGTTGACGTCAGGTACAATGAGGCCCATGTCAGGACCCGACATGTCATTGAGCGGACTTTTGGCCTGCTCAAGTCAAGATTCCGCTGCCTTGATAGGACTGGAGGTGCACTGTCATACTCGCCTGGGAAGGTATGCAAGATCATTGTGGCATGCTGTATGCTGCACAACATGGCCATTCACAAGGGGATTCCCCTGCTCCTGGATGATGGTGAGGACTCAAGGCCCCGCCTGTTCAGGGTCCTGAGTCCAGTGGAGAGGAGGAAGGAGTTGACATGCGTCAACAGCTCATCACCCGCTACTTCACTTGAAGGTGGGTGACGAGGTACGACTTGTACATTGTCTGGTATGATTGCTGTTGTTGTGAAGGGCTATGCGCGGATGTTACAGACAGGCACATGTTGAGTCACCTGTGTGTGGAAATGTGGCAGTGACATTTCACATGTGAACGTATACAGAGCTCTGTTTGGTGACACTAGCTGCACATTGTGTTGTCTGCCTGTAGACTTATGTGGATGTTTTGTGTAGTGTTATGTCTGTGATGCCACACTAACGCCAGTGACTGTTGTTCTGTTGTGTCTCCCTAGGTGCCTCCAAATTCTCCAGGACTACATAGTGTACATCTTTTGGATACATCATGGACATTTTCAACACTGTAGATAGTGCAGTAAAAACAAAGCTGCACAAATTCAAGTGTGTAAGATATTTTATTTACAGTGGACATTTGAGGGGTGTGGGCATATTTACATGAAGGTGGTGATGGAGCAGTGAGTTGACAGTCATGGTAGATGAGATGCAAGAGTAGACACCACATGGATGTGGTGACCCAGTCCAACAGACAGGTGCCATTCACAAGGCAGTGTGGGGAAGGACAGTCCAAACACTCAATGCAGTGGGGAAGAGGGTTGCCATCAGGGCTGGCTCTGTGACTGGCATGCGGCTGGTGCTTTGCCTCCAGAGACTCCCAAGCTCTTCTTTGGATGCCTCCTTGATCGCTTTGGCAGGGGGGGCCTGCTGCATGGCCAGTGGCGTCTGAGGACTCACCCCTCTCTGTGGCCGCAGGGGAGGATGGTGCACTGTCTTCCTGCAGCACAATAGAGGGGGACGGAGGTGTTGTTTGGGACGCAGGCCTGTCCCTAAGTAACGTCACTTGCTGGGCCATGAGGTTCACCATTTGTCCAATGCGTGTGTCGATGGACCTCATCAGCCGGATGAGCTCACGCAATAGTTCGTCAGTCCGGCCACTTTGTCCCTGGACCTGTTCATATGCCCTGATGACTCTGGTGAAGTGGTCCAGGGATGGTGTGCCAACCTCCTGAGGTCTGGGGGTGACCCTGGCCCTCCCACCTGCCCTGCTGCCATGGACCTGTTGCCTCGCCACTGTGGTTCCACGCACACTCTCCCTGCCCTCCACAGTTGTTGGTGTGTCCTGGTCATCCCCTGGGACAGAGAGGGTGCTGCTGGTGATACTGGTGGTGGTGATGGTGACGGAGGTGGCAGCGGTGGAGGCACAGGCCGTGACTGCAGGGGTCTGCTGTGCTGTTGTTGTTGCAGCAGCCGTGGTGGTGGGGAGGATGGGGGCCTGGGACCAGTTGGTTCCTGGCACACCAGATGGGCTGGCCTGGAGCTCATCATCCAAACTATCCTGGGAGTCAACATCCGGGAGTCCATGTACCGGGGGTGGAGACTGGCTCTGCTGGTCGTTGTTCTCCTCAGCAGCGAGTTCTTCAACACCTGTGGATTCGATGGGGAATGTTCAGTGTTAGGCACTGTGCAAGTATTCTGTTAGCTGCATGTCATCGACTGTCTGTACACTACACAATTGAGAGATCTTTACTATTATTATTAAGTGCAATACTGGGTGTAATTTCATGGTGCAGAGTAACATCAATTACTCGTACATGTCAGGTATCGATGCATTGCATGCAATTGGTGCTGTGTGTAGTGATGCAGGTCTCCCACCCACAAACAGCCAGCCCATTGAAGATGGCTACCTACCTGTAAGTTTGTTTTGTAAACAGTGCAATGGCTTCCAGGTGCTCCTGGGTGGGAGGGAGTGCTCCATGCTGCTATGTGGGAGTAGGAGTGCAGGCCTCCCACCCCCAAACAGGCCTCCCAGTGAAGATGTCTAACTACCTGTAAGTTTGTTTGGTGAACAGTGCAATGGCTTCCAGGTGCTCCTGGGTGGGGGGGAGTGCCCCATGCTGCTGGGGTGTGGGACAGGGGGCATGGTGGGAGTCGTGGTACAGGCCTCCCACACCCAAACAGGCCTCCCAAGCAAGATGGCTACCTACCTGTTAGGTGAGGGTGAACAGTGCAATGGCTGACACATGCTCCTGGGTGGTGTTGGGGGAGGGCTCAATCTTGGTAGGCTGTGGGACAGGGGGCATGGTGGGAGTTGTGGTACAGGCCTCCCACCACCAAACAGGCCTCCCAAGCAAGATGGCTACCTACCTGTTAGGTGAGGGTGAACAGTGCAATGGCTGACACATGCTCCTGGGTGGTGTTGGGGGAGGGCTCCATCTTGGTAGGCTGTGGGACAGGGGGCATGATGGGAGTTGTGGTACAGGCCTCCCAAACAGGCCTCCCAAGCAAGATGGCTACCTACCTGTTAGGTGAGGGTGAACAGTGCAATGGCTGACACATGCTTCTGGGTGGGGGAGGGCTCTATCCTGCTCAGGTGTGGGACAGGGGGTATGGTGGGAGTCGTGCTACAGGCCTCCCACCCCCAAACAGGCCTCCCAAGCTAGATGGCTACATACCTGCTAGGTGAGGGTGAACAGTACAATGGCTGACACATGTTTCTATGTGGTGTTGGGGGAGGGCTCCATCTTGGTAGGCTGTGGGACAGGGGGCATGGTGGGAGTCGTGGTACAGGCCTCCCACCCCCAAACAGGCCTCCCAAGCAAGATGGCTACCTACCTGTTAGGTGAGGGTGAACAGTGCAATGGCTGACACATGCTCCTGGGTGGTGTTGGGAGGGCTCCATCTTGGTAGGCTGTGGGACAGAGGGCATGGTGGGATTCGTGGTACAGGCCTCCCACCCCCAAAGAGGCCTCCCAAGCAAGGTGGCTACCTTCCCGTTAGGTGAGGGTGAACAGTGCAATGGCTGACACATACTCCTGGGTGGTGTTGGGGGAGGGCTCCATCGTGGTAGGCTGTGGGACAGGGGGCATGGTGGGAGTTGTGGTACAGGCCTCCCACCCCCAAACAGGCCTCCAAAGCAAGATGGCTACCTACCTGTTAGGCGAGGGTGAACAGTGCAATGGCTAACACATGCTCATGGGTGGTGTTGGGGAAGGGCTCCATCTTGGTAGGCTGTGGGATAGGGGGCATGGTGGGAGTCGTGGTACAGGACTCCCACCCCCAAACAGGCCTCCCATGCAAGATTACTAGCTACCTGTTAGTTGAGGGTGGAAAAAGCAATGGTGTTTGGGTTGTGCAAGGAAGTACTTATCAGTGTGTTGGTTAACATTTGTTTGTACGTACCAGCCTCCACTCCCCCGGATACTCCTGTGAGACTCTCAGGATGCAGTATGGCAAGCATCTTCTCCTCCCATGGTGTGAATGGTTTTGGTGGAATGGGAGGACCACCGCCAGTCCTTTCAGCCAGCTCCCGATTCTTGCTTCTCCTTTCTTTGACAACCCTCTTGAGATCATGCCACCGCTTCATGATCTCCTTCTTGGATCGTGGGGTGGCCCCTACTGCATTGACCCTTTGAACTATCCTTTCCCACATTTGTGTCCTTGTGGCTAATGGTGTCTGTTGGACCAGGCTACCAAACAATTGTGGTTCCACTCTGACTATCTCATTGACCATGACTGTCAAATCACTCTCTGTGAATTTGGGCATTTTCTGTGCTGGCATGGTGCGTGGTGTTTGAAGTGTTTGTGGGTGCAGGGGTGTGTGTGGTGGGTGTGGTGTTGATGTGTGAGGTGTGTTGTGTGGTGGGGGATTGTTGGTGCTGGTGTGATGGTGGTAGTGATGGTGGTAGTGGTGGTGGTGGTGTGTGTGCTGTGTTCTTTTGCCTCTCCTGTCAGATCTGGTGTATGCCCTTCTCTTCTGGAGTGTTACAAAGGATTGTGGTCAGTAAAGGGGCTGGTTTTATACTCAGCTGTGTGGATGTGTGGATGTGTCCAAATGGGATTTTGATGTCAGGTGTGTTGTGGGTGTTGTCCTGGGAATTGTATGTTTTTTTGGGCATTTGTTTTTTCATTGGTATGTGTTTTGTGTATTTGGAGGGCATGGCTACTTTGATTTGTGCAAGGTTTGGCATCGTTGCGGTGTTTTGGCATCGTCCGCCATGTTTTTCATGTACCGTCCGCTGCGGTGACTATGCTGCAGCTCTTCCGCTGTCTCTCCCATTCACTCCTGGGTGTGACCGCGGTGGTCGGAAACAGCGGATCGTATCACAGGACCCTTGGGGATATCCTAATTTCCCTTGTGGTGTCTCCGCTTTGTTTGCGGCGGGTTGTAGCTTTTCCGCAGCGTTTCCGACCGCTGCGTCGGTTTTTGGACGTCACCGCCCGCGTCGGGCAGTTTTGGTTTGCCCACTACTGCTGCGGTCAGTCTTTTTTGGCGGTTGATCCTAATTTGACCGCCGGTTTATCCGAGGTCCCGGCGGGCGGTTGTTTCCCGCCTCCATGGCGGTCAGTGTGATTTTTCGCCCGCTATCCTAATGGGGCTCTAAGTATCTCCCCGTGTTTGTCACATGTTTGGCCCTAAAAGCAAGATAGCAATAGGATTGCTCTAGTTTTCAATGTTATGATGCAAACGTTAAATTGTTGTATATAAATGTTTTTGTATATGAGTATTGTATATGCTGTCTTTTGTGAATTGAGTAATTGCAAAGAAAGGAATGGTCTAATAAAAAATCAATTTAAACAGATAAGATAGTGGTCTGTTTGTTCCTCAAAAATAATAGGAGCATAGGGTTTAACGGAGCCAAGTCCCCCCCTTTTTTGTGTTTTCAATTTAGTACTGCCCTATCTGGCCCTGGTCCTTTGGGCCTATCTCCTCCCGTTTTTTGAACTTTCTAAAAGTGGCATTTTCAGAACTATGAGTTAAAATCCGACTTTCCAATCAAAGAGGAGTTTAAATTACAATTAATTTGATTTGAGTCTGAACAGCATATCTCTACCTGTTCCCAGTCCAGAGTTAGCACTTATTAAATGTAGTAAGGTAATCCAGTGTTAGTCTCTAGGAGGGATAGGTTTAACAGAAGTGAAAAACAAATTTAGGAGTTTTGTCACTACCAGGAGATGTAATACTTAAACATGCATGTCCTACTTTTAATTACAATGCACACCTGAACTATTAGCCTTTATTGCATAGGGGTGACTTATTTGTATTAAAAAGGAAGGTTTGGCCTGGGAAAAGGGTTCATTTTGACTGGACGAAATTGCAGTTGAAAAGCGCAGTATACGCTACAATGGCAGGCCTGAGACATGTTTTTTAAAAGCTACTTCAGTGGGTAGCACAATGAGGGCTGCAGGCCCACTAATAGCATTTAATTTACAGGCCCTGGGCACAAGTAGTACTACGTCGGGTGTCTCCAACCAGTCCATCATGAGCTACCAGTAGCTCCCAGACACCTTCGAAGTAGCTCACAGCCTGGAGTTAATTTTTAAATAAGCGCAAGGTCACATTTTTGTTTGAAAGTTAAGGGAAGGCTGTGTTTATTTTACATTATTATCATCAGATTACAAATAGCAGGGCCTGATAATGAACAGTGCTCAGTCAGATTTATGACCCAGGCTGGGGCTGGGTCACTGTGGTGAACAAATGAAGCACTAAGGTATTTAACTCTTAAAGAAAAGTCATTGTCAACTCAGTATTGGAGATCTGAACAAAATGTTTCTGAGTGCTTTTAAATGGGAGAAAATTAAAATGAAGTTACCTTAATGAATAAGTTAACTCTTCATTTTAATTTCTCTCATTTCAAAGTGTCACATTTATAAACAGCATGCCTCTTACAGTGGGTAGTAGGCATTGTGCCATAATTATAACTAAAATATACAGCTATTTTTTTAAATGAGAAAAACTGACAGTGCAGAAAAACTTTCTTCAAGAATTTTAATTTCTCCCATTTAAAAGAAATAAATGATTGTATGTTTGTGTTATACATTTAACGGTGCCACATATGGTGAAAGGTATGTCCTGTGCTGCAAGTACATACGACACAGGCTCTCAGTCCCCCATACAAATATAATCCCATTTATACGCACACATGTTCATACATCCCCAAAGAAATCACTCTCAAGGACACACTTGGTAGCCCTGCCATAGTGCCCTTAGTCAAAGAATTTTGTTCAAACCATAGTATCTGGCTCTATTGATTTTAGGCTTATAGTGAATGAAGTTGGGCGTGGGGATATCTGGTAACAATGCACAAGTTGTTTAGCCTTCAGTAACTCACAATGATTTTCACTGACCAGAAGTAGCTCTCACTACAGAAAAGGTTGGCGACCCCTGTACTACATACTTGTGACTTACAAGTAAATTAAATGTTCCAATCAGGAATAGACCAATTGTACCATGTTTAGGGAGAGTGCACAAGCATTTTACCAATGGTTAGCAGAAAACCAAAGTGCACTGAGTCCTAATGTCAACAAAAACGGGTTCAGCAAACAGAAGGCAAAAGATCTGGGGAAGACCCTGTAAAATGGGCCAGCTCCTGATTATGAGTGGACCACCGAATCTGTGGTGGAGGTGAGATGGCGGTCGGGGACCGCCACACCAGTGGTCCGACCATCGTAATACAAGTACGGCAGTCAGATTATTTTGGGACCACCGTAACTGCCTGGTTCCCTGGCGGTGGCACGGTGTTCTGGGGCAGCAATATGCTTGGCGGTACTGCTGCAGCACTGCCAAACACATTCTGAGTTTCCCACCTGCCATTCTTTTCATGGCGGTGAGCCTGCAATGAAAAGGCTGGCAGTGAGGATACAAAGGGGGCCCTAAAGGCCTCCCGGTTGCCCCTGTACATTGGGATGCATGCAGGGGGCACATGGTGTACCCCCCTGTGTGTACGCACACCCAGTTCCTGCACAGCATTGACTAAACAGTCCATGCCGTGCAAGAACTTGCTTTGGCGTTTCCATTGTGGTGCCTTTTTCAAAGGCACCGCTGTGGTAATGCCAAAGGACCACCCAACAGACCAGTCGAAAACTCCAAATCATTGCAGGCAGCCAGTGGTCGACTCAGATGGCGCGGGAGTAGGGGGGTGGCATGCCGCCTGCTGCTGCACAGCCAAAGTCCAAATCAGCCCCTTAGACTACTTCACTTATACTTCTTGTTCTGAATTTTAAGCAAGTCTGTCAAAGTTAGGAGGCAACAGTGTTCATTTGCCATTAATTTAGTACTGTTTGAGGAATCTTACACATTTTTTTAGACGTTTAGCAGGTTTAGCTTTTTATTGGAAATGGAGGATTTGTTCAGCTATGTCCAAGGGTGGGCAAAGAACTGAGGGTACAATAAAAGTGTTGTTCACTAATGACTCGGATGCTGTTTCATGAATCTGCAAGAAATTTAGCAAATTAAGCCTAGTGCAAAAATATCAGTATTCTTGCAGATTAGCTGGGGAGGGTGGGGACATTGTCAAAGACAAAGGTCAAAAAGTCCAGGACCTGCAGCCAACCTTGGATGCATAGGTGTGCATAAGTTATATATATATATATATATATATATATATATATATATATATATATATATATATATATATATATATGTATGAGCAAATGTCCCAAATAGCGAGAGGAGCTCTGTAGCTGGTGCCGGCGGCGAGGTTCAGGACACCCTCGCAGGATACTTTTCAGCAAAAAATTGTTTCAATCAAGAAACACGCCGCACACTACTCCATAGGTTCAAATCTTAAGTTTATTTTCTGTAGGATCCCCACCTACGCGTTTCGGACAACAATCTGTCCCTGGTCACGGTACAAAACCGTGACCAGGGACAGATTGTTGTCCGAAACGCGTAGGTGGGGATCCTACAGAAAATAAACTTAAGATTTGAACCTATGGAGTAGTGTGCGGCGTGTTTCTTGATTGAAACAATTTTTTGCTGAAATATATATATATATATATATATATATATATATATATATATATATATATATATCACAGAGTTACTGCTTGCGCGATCCTCAGCCACACAGCGCTATATATATATATATTCCCACTCGCTCCTGGTCTACACTGTGCACTCGTGATGGGGGCAACTCAATTTTATTGAAACAATTCTGCAAGAGACGCGTTTTGGCACTTTTTAAATCTTGCTTTTGAAATGCACCATATTCGTTCCTTTTTTTTTAAGCACACCCCCTCCATAGACATAGAGGAAACACTGTGGAGTAGTGTGGCTCACTGGTTAGAGGCGGCAGACCCGAGAGCAGAAGTCGGCCCGGGACCAGGGTTCGATTCCCGACGCGGCAGGGTCGTGGACCTTGGTCAGCGGACTCGATAATTCTCGCTTCGGTGCTTACTCTAATCAGAGATCACACTCGGCAACTCTGGGCATTAGCTTGCATAATCTCCACAACGGCCCCACCAATTCCGGGGATGCCTGGCTCCACCTTGGGGACTCCCAGCAGGGACCATCCCACAGGGAAAGCCAGGACGGGTTCCCCAGAGTTATACAGCGCCGGGACGCCCCGTTGCTGGGGCAGCTGTGCGCTTTACAAGTATACTACATTTACATTTACTCTCTGTATGTGAGAGTAACTGTGTTTGTCATAATCCACGTTCTAAAAATGTAATATCCATGATTTCACATTAAGGAGCCAATTATGATCTTGGTCGAAAAGCATTCTGACTGAATCAGTTCCGGAATGCTTTACGAATGACTCAGATCGGGGTAGTCCGACCGAATTATTACGATGCATCCGGATACGATTCGATCAGACTCCGATTGCCTTCAATGGGAACCTGAGTACAGAACGAGAACACAGGCTCCCATTGAAGAAAGGGGTGGTTAGGGATAATCTTGCACACTGTGGCCTGCACCCCATTGGTGCTTGCCACACTCTGCATGGTTGAAAATAGGGGGGTCCCTGGGGTACCCCCACGGTCCCGATTTGGAGGACCCCAAGTAAAGGGGTCCTGCTAGGGGCCCCCAAAGACCGATTCCAACAGCTGATTTATTCCAGGGAAACCGATTCAGAACGGCTGTCTGAATCGGTCATCATACTCGCTCGCACATAAAACAAGCCCATAGAGCTGCACGAATCGGGTCCGAAAGACTTGACCGATCCGAATGCCTTTTGGAACCAATTCGGACAGCCCTACCGGTTTACTGGTATCGTAATCGCTAGTTCGGTCTCGGTACGATTCAGTCGGAAACAAGCGCTCCGTATCAGATTCGGCAAACCCGAATCCGATTTGGAGCCCTTCCTAATGAAATCGTAATCGACCCCTAAGTATTTAAATGTTCAATGTTTTAGCTGCAATCAATATGGAATAGCCAATTGTTAAAGATGTTATTCAACGCATCTTGATTGTCCTCCTCTCACACCGCTGAGCAGTAATCTTCGCTGTACCCTGCTCCGGATTCCTTCTGGCTCATCAATCCAAGACAGGCACTTCTTTGGATCCTTGCAATCCCGCTGCATGACCTCGACCGCTCACAGTGTCGGATTGCTGATCCCACCTTTTCCTTTCCATCAAGCATCCTCCTAAGGGTCCGGAGGCAACCTTGGATACATGTGTGTGTATATGTATATGTATATATATATATATATATACATATATATATATATATATGAAGGCTGGAGAAAGTGCTGTGCAGACCTGTGGCTGACAGATGGTGTTTTCCCTTTGAAAAAGAAGCTTGTGGCTTTGAAATGCATCAGGGAAGGTAATGAACAATTGGAAAGCTGAGCTGGTTTCACAAAATAAAGGGTTCTGTGAACTTATTTTTCGTGGAGTGGCGTCCTTAAGCAGAAGGTACTTTTGTTGAGATATATATTTATATATATATACATATATACATATATATATATATATATATCCGATGTTTTCTCCCAGTCTTTCTTTCATTTTCATTGTTTTAAAACTTATGATGTACAAAGGGTATGCACTATTAGGCTGCCCTTTGTATTTACAATTTATATCTCACCTGTGACTTTGCTTTCACATCATGTGATCAAGACTGTGGACACAGTCGAAACGCGTCATGGCGGCTTGCTAAGCTTCAACTTGCACGAATAAAGACACCTTTGATTTGGCATCAGATTTGGGCTCCACTCTTCGTCATTTATCCGATTTCAAACTACAGATTGGAGACGCTGTCGGCGTCTGGCGAGTTTTTGTTCATATATGTATATATATATATATATATATATATATATATATATATACATTCAGCAAGATTCTGGCAACTGGACGCGTACAGGGACTGCGTAAAGGGCCTAAACCCGTTAAGTTGCCAGAATCTTGCTGAATAAATTTACTGCTTAAGAAGCCAGCTGGAGTTCATGGTTGCTGTTTTCTCTCTGGGAATTTAACAGCGTTTGTTTGCGGTGTTTGGAGGTTCGCCCCTTCACCACGGCCCGCCGTTGTAAATGGCGAAGTCATGGCGATGTCAGTGCGCAGCACTGAGTTCGGATGTTTGAATATATATATATATATATATATATATATATATATATATATATATATATATATATATACACATTTGAGATTTATATTTGGGATACTTTTAGCTGTAGTATCTTGCCTGCACATATCGGTGTGTACAACAGCAGGAGGGTGTGTAACTTGTATCTGGATACAGTACAGCAACATGGCTTTGAGTGACAGTGCATGCTTGGAAGCAGCGAATCTAATGTTTAGTGAACCAGGAGTAAGTGGAACAACTGATGATGGTAAGGGATTAACCTTACCACCCAGCATACTTTTAAGACTGAAACATGAATTATCGGCCCTCGAAAAACTGAGGCGCCGCGAAATCAGCAAATGGTGGGCAAAGACTACTTTGTCTGTAATTAATAAAAGACATGAGGTAGTGATTTCGAACATATCGTATTATTCAACAGCTGCAAGGAGCCAGGTGCCAGGGTGGATGCACTGAAAATACAGAAGTTGCATGTGGTTTATATAGATTATAGAAATGTTGCACAAATAATACACAGCCAATGTACGTGCTTTCCAAACATTTATCCAATCACTAATCTGTATTCAATGAGGGCCTACAAATGGGCGTTTAGCTAAAGAAAACTTGAATGAGGCATAGCAATAGCTTGTCACGTACTCTTCTGACTTGGTCATTTCTCAAGGCCTTGCAGTTACAGCAAAAGTACATAACTTCATAAACAAGTGAGGTGTAATACGTTATGGGTTTGATGTGCATCTCAAGGATGTAGAAAAGTATAGAAACAGAAGAAACAGGCCAGCAACATTCTTCAGTTTTCTCTATTGAGTGCCATAAAATGAAACTTGAAATAAAAATGGATTCAACATTTCCTTCTCTGAACCTCAATAGTGTCATTTACTCTCTTTCTATTGCCATAATTCCTTTCTCTTCGTATTCATCATTGTTGACCGTCCTTCACCTAAGACTTGTCCTTGTGTCTTTGCCCATGGGCTTTGGTAGATAGCATCCATCTCTACATACTAACCTATAGGCTGTCTTGTTCAACACAACTGGGCAGTAATGGCAGAAAAACATTGGGGAACCACTATTACCTCTATACAAAGAAGTACCAGTGTTTCCAGGCCAATCAATAATGCTTCCAATATCCATGTACCCCATCCACCAAACCATGAGGCTATGGAATTTCAAAGCCCCACTTCCTGGATGCCTTGTGCTAGTTTTGCTATATAATGCATACTATCTATGGCACGCCAAAAGTCTTACTATTATCAGGAATGTATGTGCAGCATGTTAGCCTGACTATCTGATAGAGCCCACCTTCCTTGGCAAGGATGATATCTAGGCCATTCAGTTTTGAATTACGACACTTCTTATGACTACCATTTCACCTGTAATGTTTCCCAATGCCACAGTAGTTTTTTCTGACTTATTAGTTTAGCTAATTCATTTACCTGGTAGCTACTATGGGCTATTCCTAGGGGTGACACCATTACCCCAACTCCTTTTTAACCCAAGCAGCCACCCTTTTCAATCTTATTGTTGTATCTGGCAATTGTTTCACATGAAACATTCAGGGCATGACAGAAGACATATCAGCTGCCATACCATTCTAGGGTAGATAGAAATAGGCCTATGGACCACAAAAGAAAAAAAATATTCCCTCATACCCTATAACCATAGGGGAAGGCATTACTGCCTGCCCATACTCAGTGTTAGGATGTGGCAAATCAATATACTCATGGCAGGTGCTACCACACAGGAACAGATGGTTAATTATGTGATTGCTGCTGCCTTGCATTGAGAATCTGATTATTGGTGTGTTTCAAACACATAAGGCGCCCATTATTTGTTCTATTCTTTAAATACGGCAGTATTGCTTTGTCATCCTTTTTAAGTATTATTACCAAAGCCAACCCTGTTATTCCTGTCATAGTAAGCAATGAGCTTTACTTCTTCTGTTTTGATATTCTGAATAGTACAAATACCCCACATTCTACAGCTTTAGTCAGTGGCACTACACTATAAGACATGTAGTTCTTAGCACTAGTTGGTAGGTGTGTGCAAACATAATATTCTGAAACATTTAGTACAGAAACATATCTTGCAATCAAATTGACATATGAATTTCCTTCATATATGGGCTTTAGTTTTGACCAAATATCATCTGGATCAACATCAGCAGGTCCTGTGCTCTTTGTAGTCGAATCACTAAAAGTATCTTGCTTGCCTTCAGTCTCTGGAATTCTTGAGTGTTCTCTGTGGACGATGAACAAACCTGTTATTATTATTGCTGGTACCCAGCTGCTGGAGACAGCCAGAATCCACAGCTATTTTTTAAACATTTTCCTAGTGGTCTCAGCCATTAAGTCCGAAGAGGTCACTAGTACATCATGGGCCTTTACCACAGTTCTGGACCCATGGCTGCGGACAAGGAGTCTTCCTGGACGTTGGGCTCTAAACTGTTGTTGTCATTAAAGGGATAGGGCCTCTTTTAGCGTGAGCAATATGCAGTGAAGATTACCCCTGTGGTGCTGCTTTCTTGGTATGGAAGCCATGAGTCCAAGAGGTCAATCCTGCACACTTTGTTGTCAACAAAATATGAAATTGCCACCTCCAATGATGTTGTAGACAGGGACATCTGGTGTGGGAGTTTACAAAGACCTAATCACCATGTCTAAAAGAATGTCCATCGGTTATCAATGGGCCTAAAAGAGCTAGCAAAACTTGTCTCTGTTAGCTGATTGCAGTATTGCAGTTCCAAATCATCATTTATTCATACTGGGGAAGTAGCCTTGTTGCCAGGTATATTCATAGGCTATCCCAACAGAATATCGTGAGGGCTTAATTTAATATGGGGGTCAGGGGTGCTTCTCTTTGCCATCAGTGCCAATAGAAGTGCATCTATCCAGGACAGTTCAGTAGATGCACATATTTTCCCTATATTCTTTTTCAGCATTCCATTCTGTTCCACTGCAGTGACTGTGGTGGGTGATACGCACAATGAAGCTTCAAACTTATTTGCAGATCTTTGCATATTCTTTTTATCACTTGGTAAACAAAGGCCAAGCCGTTTTCTTAGCTTAATTCTTTTGGTACACCGTAGCGTGGTATCAGTTCTTTCAAGAGACATTTGGACACAGTTAATGCATCTTACTTTTTGGTTGGGTAGGCCTTAGTCTACTTACTAAACATGCAAACAATGACCAACACATATTTATGTTTGTTACAAGGGTTCATTTCAATGAAATCCATTTTCAAACTCTTAAATGGTCCTTGGAGTGAGGGAAAATGTCCGGATTCAGTTATCATACTTTTACTAATAATATATTGTGCAGACACTGTACAACATTTACACACTTTTTCAGCTTCCTGGCAAAAGTTTTGATCACTGACACAATATCGTGGTAAACAATGGCATTGACAAAAATAATGTGTCAAATATTTAGTTTACCAAGATATCGTACTCATACACTTATAATGGTAAGTATAAAAATATTAGAAAAAAACACTGTTGACAATAATATTATCCAAAAATAGACAACAATATCGTTGTTTTATTTATAAATAGAGTCTAAAGTGGAGAATGATAAATATTTTAATATATAAAATTTAATATACCCGTAAACTAAATGTATTCCACTAATAAATACAACTATATAAATATATACTTATATAACCACACATATGTGTTTCTATGTATATAAATGAATATAAATATAGTGTAACATAATTAATAAAATATTTATATAACATTATGTAAATTTTTGTATTTTTAAATATATTACTATGAATATATCTAATATAATGAATTAAAATATTAACTTTACATGATACAATGTTGTTAATATTTTAATTTTGTTAAAACAAGCATATATATATTCATAGTAATACATTTAAAATATTGAACCAATTAATGTAACATAAAATAAATATTTTTATGAATTATGTTACACAATATATACATATATGTATGTGTGTATATATTTTTCCTAAGGCATCTTTTGTTGTTTACAGTATATCATACATACTCAATAAAATCATACAATATAACCAATTGAAGAAAAAATATATTGATGTAGACAATATATAAATTATTAAAAAACGAAAAGTCCATAAAACGTAATAACAAAAATAAACTATAAATATAAAAATACATTTTAAAATCAATAAGAAAAAAACTATTAATACTATAAAATATATTAACCAATATTATGAAAACCACTGGAGTCTAAGAATATTAAATATAATATTCTCACTCTAGTTTATGCAAAAGTAGGGAAAGTGTTGGACTTCAGCTGGATTAGATTTACTATTCCTACTCCAGTCACCGCAATAATAGGGAAAGTGTTGGACGTCGGAGAAGTTAGATTTACTATTCCTACTCCAGTCAGTGCAACAACAGGAAAAGCGTTGCACTTTGGCTGGGTGACATTTACTATGCCCACTCCATTCTACACAACAGTTGAGAAAGTGGTGGACTTTGGAGGGGTTCAAATTACTATTCCCACTCCGCACAACGCAACGGCAGAGAAAGCGCTGAATTTGGTAGAGAAAGCGCTGGATTTTGGGGAGGGTAACTGAAAAGAAGTGGAATCGACACGCAGGTAAGGGGAAGGCTTTATTCTTGTCCAGCTTCAGCAACTCCCCGGCAGCAACTGCCGAGGCTAGAATCATGGAAGTGTTCCACGCAGGGAACATTCCATGCAGAATTCTAGGGCAGGGAGGAAGACCCAACACACCTCCCTTTCTTAATAGAGAAACGAAAGAGCTAGAGAGGATAGGAGAAAAGATGAAACAGAAGGAAAAAGGATAGAGAGAAAAGAGAAAAGGCAAAACAGAGCAACATCATCATTTCACAATGTAAAGCAAAAGTACAAAGCAAATTACATCATAACGGAATACAAAGCAACATTACTTTTCAGTAACACATTACTATGCACCCACATGCGGTTTTAGAAATTTACCCCATTACATAGTCTTGAAACTTAGCAGGAACGGATCTGACTCTGGAGGGGGTTTCTCTCTGCGGGGGATTCCGCTCTGGACGCACTGCACCACCCACCTTCGGAGTAGGAGGGGGAATACCAACTCCTAAACGTCTACCGACACTCTCAACCATGGGGCCAGGCACAATAGAAACCAGACTCTTGCTCCAAACTCTTCCATCCTCCAACACCACCACAAAATCCTTAACTGCAGACACCTTCTTGGGAGGATAAAACCGCAACTCTCCTTTACGGAGAAACCCAGGCTTCTTTATTCTCACCCAGTCACCAACCTTCACTTTGACAGAGGGCGACACACACGATCTGGTATCGTACTTGCTTTGGACCGAAGATCTGACATCAGCTACGCCGGCTAAACAAACAGCATCCACCACCTTTCTAGACATCCATTCTTTGTTCAACTTCGTACCAGCTACCCTACCACGCAATAATGTAAAAGGGGCAACGCCAGTCGAAATGTGCGGAGTGGTTCTTACAGCCCATAACATGTCGCTAACAGCATGACGCCATTGTAACCCATTCACCAGAGCCAGTTGAAGATGCTCTTTGACAACACGGTTGAAACGCTCGACTAAGCCGTTGCTGCGTGGATGATAGAGGGATGTGCAAATATGCTTGATTCCAACCTCCTTGAAAAACGAAGACATTTCAGCAGAAACTAACTGCGTGCCATTGTCCGAAACTAGCTCCTCAGGGAAACCCTCCCTAGAGAAAACATCGCGTAAAAACGAAATCACTACAGAAGAACTGATGGAATCAACAAACCTGATCTCAGGCCACTTGGTCATATAGTCAATCAACACCAAGATAAACTTTGGAGACGAACCAACGAGACCATAAGGCCCTGCAATGTCTAAAGCCAACTTGGACCAGGGAACGTTCTTAACTACTACAGGTTCGACAGGCAAAGGATGGGTGACCTGCGACTTATCGCTAACTATACACTCACAACATTCACGAACAAAATGTTCGACATCCTTATCCACAGATGGCCACCAAAAATCTTGCCTCACCCTGCGTTTCATGGAACGAATACCTGGATGTCCTTCGTGAGCAAGATCAAGAATTTTACCGCGAATAGCAACGGGAACAACCAATAAACCACCTCTTCTTAAAATTCCATTTACAAGAGATAACTCATCCTTGACCCTCATGTAAGGGATAATGGCAGCAGGGCAAGCTTTTTCACATGGCCAAGGTTTGCGAAGAAGGTCAATAACCACCTGCATGTCATCATCCGAAGCAATTCCTTCCAACCACTCACTCTCAGAAAGGGCACAACCAACAGAGTCACACAAAGAACCAACAGCGCAAACCACATCCAAATCATCACTCTCGACACTGTCATCACTATTAGGCAAGGGTAGCCTTGACAAGTAATCAGCAACCAAATTATTTGCCCCAGCCACATACTCAAGCTGATATTGGAATTCTTGTAAATTGAACTGCCACTTGGATATCCTAGGGGTTGCCCTGCCTCTTCCTTTAGTGGTGAATAAGTCAACCAAAGGCTTATGGTCAGTTCTTAAGATAAATCTGTTTCCCCATAAGAAATTTTTGAAATGCAAAACTCCCCACCACATGGCAAGAGCCTCCTTTTCAATGGTGGAATAAGTTCCCTCAGCACCCCTCAAGGTTCTGGAGGCAAAAGCAATAGTTTCCTCACGCCCATCACTCCTTCTTTGCATGAGGACAGCCCCCAACCCCACATTACTTGCATTGGTGGAAGGAATACATAAGTCGTTGATGTTGAACAATTTCAGAGGGCGAGCACCAATAATTTCCTGCTTAATGACACTGAAGTTGTTGTCACAATTTTCATCCCAAACAAACTTAACATTTTTTTTAAGGAGATTGCGCATAGCAGCAGTTTTAGAAGAAAAGTTTTTTACAAATTTGGAGTAGTACTCCACCAGACCAAGGTATGAGCGTAGCTGATCCTTGTTTGTAGGAACAGGAGCATTCTGAATAGCATCAATGATTTTGAGTTTAGGTTCAACACCATTCTGGGATATGTGGTGACCAAGATAGTCCACTCCGTCTTGGAGGAATTTGCATTTGTCTTCCCTCAAGGTTAGCCCGCTAGACCTCAAAATGCTTAGGACAAGTTTCACACGTTCATCATGTTCAGGTTCGGACTTTCCATGGACCAATATGTCGTCCTGGAAGAAAACAACGCCCGGAATGTCTTTAAATAGGTTATTCATCAACCTTTGAAAGACAGCCGAGGCTGAAGCTAAGCCGAACGGCATGCGGATGTATCGAGAAGCTCCCTCTGGAGTCACAAAAGAGGTAAGGTGCTTGGAACTGGGACACAGCTCAATTTGATGGTAAGCAGATGAAATATCGAGAGAAGTGAAAAATTTGGCACCCTCGAGAGTGGCTAGCATTTCGTTGATGTTAGGGAGTGGTTGCCGGTCGATCCAAATGTTGGCATTGAGATCGCGGAGGTCAACACACATCCTTAAACACTTGTCAGACTTCCTTGCTAAAACTATAGGAGCAAGCCATTCAGAACCCTCAATTGGCTCTATCACACCTGCAGCACACAAACGCTCTAATTCTTGTTTTAATTCTGCACGTAGGCTTAAAGGCACTTTCCGTACTTTATGGGCAACAGGAATGGCGCTCTCTTTTAAAATTATTCGGTGTTGAAAACCTTTGAGTTTGCCTAACTCACCGCTAAAAACCTCAGGAAACATAGACGCCCACTTGGTGTTGGACACATGAGATATGGCAAGTAATTTAGGTGATGCAGAAATTGAAGAGTAAAACTCACTTAGTTTACTGCGGGGTATTACCATGTCTGGATGATTGGGATCTAAAACAATGTTCAAATCCCCTTGTTCGTCCCACCCCAATAGATTGGTACCGTCTCTCACTATGAATATAATACAAGTAGAGTGGTCCCCATGGAACGCTAATTCTGCAGAACATTTTCCCAAAACCTCAACTCTTTTGCTATTGTAAGCAAACATTTTGATACTGGAAGGTTCCAGAAGTACATTGGATAATTTGCTGAAGTCAGTAAAATTCAACAAAGTAAAAGGAGACCCAGAATCCGCAAGAAATTTGCAGACAACCCCATTCACTGTTATAGAACAAGAAGGAGACTTCCTCTTCCTAAGACCAGACAAAGCAAACAGTTCCACTACACCGGCTTCATGTGAAGCAGCAGACAGCATCAATAGCTCATAACACTCTTCATCAGATTCACCAGAAATGTTTTTTATAGAGGGGACAGGCCTATTCGTAGAAATAGCCTTGCACATGCGGGAATAATGACCCTTGTTCCCACATTTATAGCAGGTTTGGTTGAGTGCAAAACAAAATTTAGCAGAACCCAGATGGGATCTGCTGCCACAACGAAAACACATTACTTCGTTCTGTATTGACTTGCTTCTAGTAGAAACATTGGATGGAACTGAGCGGGTAACATTAGGCAAAGGGGTGACTTTCGGTCTGAAAGGGGGTTTGGAATTCAAAAGTTTAACTTCTACAGCAGAAGAGGACGTGGAAGAAGGAGGGGAACTCATTTCTTTGACACAAAATTGGGAATGTTCAATGCTTTTGGCCAAAGTGAGAGCAGTCTCCAAATCAGGATCGCCAGAAGCCAGCAGTTTCTCTTGAATTTTCTTGTTGGAGGTACGTTCAATTAGTTGGTCGCGTATGATTTCATCCCTGAATTCTCTTACAGTTGATGGCTAGTATGCGAAGAGCTGCTACAAAATCATCAATTGATTCACCAGGGGTTTGGGCACGTTGAAGAAATCTGTGGCGTTCAAGCACAACATTCCGTTTGGGAGAGAATCTTTTATCTAGAGTTTTGATCAATGTGGCATACTCATCAATTAAAAGTGATTCTCCGGCATCACCACCACTGACAGTAATGCTGACTACTTCGAGAGTCAAAGTTTTCAGAATGTTCCTGCCTTCAGTACCAAGATTGTAAATAAGTAGAGCCTTTTTCTTTTTGCCAGTGAAAGTATCGCCATCAATAGCTTCCAAATACGCTTCGAAAGTGTCTTTCCATTATTCCCATGGTACAGGGGGAGTACGAGCAGTTTGTAAAAATGGAGGAGGGGCCAAAACACGATCCATTGCTTGGGTGAGTTGCTGCCCCAACGCTAAATTCTAAAACAAATGTATTTCAATAAATTAGAGGAACTATTATGCAGCGTGTGAGAATTGGTGTGCAGAAAAATGCTTTATGTCAGAACACGTGCAGTTGATAAAGCAGTGCGCACTTACAGAATTTGTTGAAACACCAGTAAAATGAGCTTTATCAATAAATTTGTGTTACACACTAAGGATATTAAGGTATAAACAATGGCTGTGCGCAATCCTCGTTGAAATTAATATTAGACACTTTAATGGAAAGCTGTGCGCATCAGCTGTAAATTTTGAGAAGCCGAGCAGCTGTGCGCGTCGTGCGTGTGTTTCTTTGGTTGCTGGGATACCAGAAAAGTTTAAAATGGCCGCCCGCGACGTGCTATGTCGCGCTGACGTCGTCAGGCAGGTCAGGCAAATCGGCGTAGTAGCACGAGAGCAGACAGCAGCTCTATCGCGCTGGGAAAGTTTAGAAACAGTACCTTGGAGCACACGCAGAGGAGCAGGCAGGCACAGAAAACATCGCGGCAGGCAGCAGAAGTCCACAGGAAACGAAGGAGATTTTCTCCAGGCAGGACATTCAAATCACGACAAGACCAGGTCGTGAGGAAAACCGGACTGCTTCAGGGGGAATCCCAACTTGATGTGGGGAGGCTGGAAGCCGGAAACGATCGATCGTCGCCACTGAAAAGAAGTGGAATCGACACGCAGGTAAGGGGAAGGCTTTATTCTTGTCCAGCTTCAGCAACTCCCCGGCAGCAACTGCCGAGGCTAGAATCATGGAAGTGTTCCACGCAGGGAACATTCCATGCAGAATGCCAGGGCAGGGAGGAAGACCCAACAGTAACATTCACTATTCCCACTCCAAGCTGTACAACAGTAGGGAAAGCCTTGGACTTCGGAGGAGTGAAATTTACTAATCTCACTCCAAACAGCACAACAGTAAGGAAAGTGGTGAACTTAGGAAGAGTTGAATTTACTATTCTCACTCCAAACAGGGTAACAGAAGGGAAAGCAGTTGATTTCAGAGGGGTAAGATTTACTATTTCCACTCCAATCAGCACAACAGTATGGAAAGTGTTGGACTATGGAGGAGTAAAATGTAATATTCCCACTCCAGTCTGTGCAACAGTAGGGAAAGTGTTCGATATCAGAGGAGTGGAATTTACTATTCTCGCTACACACAGGGCAAAATGTGGGAAAGCATTGGATGTCAGAGGGGAACAATTTACTATTCTTACTCCAAACAGTGCAACAGTAGAGAAAGTGTTAGACTTTGGATGGGTAAAATTTACTATTCCCACTCCAGTCTCTGCAACAGTAGGGAAAGCTTTCGATTTTGGAGGGGTGAAGTTTACTATTCCCACTCCAAACAGCACAACAGTAGGGAAAGTGTTGGACTTTGGAGGGGTATTTACTATTTCCACTCCAGTCTCTGCAAAAGTAGGAAAAAGAGTTGGATTTCGGAGGGGTGAAATTTACTACTTCCACTCCAGTCAGTGCAACAGTAGGGAAAGTGTTGGACTTTGGAGGGGTAAACGTACTGTTGCCACTCCAACCTCTGCAACAGTAGGCAGAGTGTTGGATTTCGGAGGGGTGAAATGTCCTATGTCCACTCCAAACAGCGCCAACAGTAGGGGAAGGGAAGAACTGCGAAGAGGTTAATTCTATTATTCCTACTGCAGTCTATCAAAAGTAGGAAAAATACTTCACTTTAAACATATTAAATACATGAGTAACCCCATAAATGTAGAAAAAAAATTACATTCTTAATAAAAATAATAATAATTAACCTAAACAAATATATGTATTAACCGCTTAATCGCGGCGCAAATTCTGCTGCGGTGCGGCGGTTTAAATGAGTGGGCGAGGCCGTGTCGGCCAACGGACGTGCGCAGCACAACCGAGGTAGTGCTTGTGACGGCCGTTGGCCGACGCACACAGCTAAGGGGTTAAGAAACTAAAAGCAATACATTTACATAATTACTATTCAAGAAAAATTATCAATTAATAAATAATTGTTATTCTATTATTAATTAAGTCACTTTCACCCTGTATCCCTACGAACCTAACAGCCTTCACCTAAAATCTAACCCTCCCAAAAATGCCATAATTTACATATTTACATTAATTAAATAGCTAATTAACAATCAATAATTAAGGTCTTGACCCTGCTAACGGTTAATTATTACTTAACTAGCTTCCCACCTTAGACCCCTACAATCCTAGTAGGCAGCAACTAAAATAAAATTAAATATGTATTCCACAATTTACATGTTTAAAATTCAATTAAATAATTACAAATAACAATTAATAGTTAATTTTTACTTAATTAGCTTCACACCTTATATCCCTACAAAGCTTGCTTCCCACTGCTAAAATACAAGGAAATTAAATAAGTATGACACAATTTACATATTAAAAATTCAATTAAATAAATAAGTTAAAAAAATTAATAGTAAATTACTACTCAAATTCTCACACCGTGCTCCTACAAACATAGCATCCCACAACTAAAATATAATTGAAAGAAATCAGTATTCCAAATTTTACATATTGAAAAATCAATTAAATAATTAACTAATAATTAATAATAAATTGTTAGTTATTACTTTATTAACTTCCCACCCTACACCCCTACAAGCCTAGCAGCCCGCAACGCAAATATAAGTAAAACAAATAAGCATTCTATAAATTACATAATTAAAAATCAAATAATGAATTAACAATTAATTATTATTGAATTAACTTTGCACCCTATACCCCTACAAACCTAACAGCCCACACATAACATATAACGAAAATAATTCAGTATTATATATATTACATAACAAATATCAATTGTATATTTAAATAAAATATATTAAATAATTCTTAAATAAATATTACATAATTAACTGCTCACACTATCCCCCTACAAACCCCAAAACTTGCTACACTATAAATGACTATTAAAAATTAATAAAAAATCTAAAACACGTAAAATGACAAGCTATATTTAAAAAACAATTTAAAACGTTTGTATAAATAGTAACACATAAAATTAATATAGTAACTAAAACCTATTCAAATAATTCAAAAACTATATATATAACCACTATATTAGTGAAAACAATATTAAAAACATTGATAAAATTTACGATATCACTTACCTCAAAAAACCATATTCTTCTCAATGATATTTGTGCATTGCAATATTTGTGTGTCATGATATTTAATGTTTGATATTTCTGTCTACCGATATTTTTAAATCGATTTTTTGTCCAAACACCTACAGTTTGAATAATACCAACATTGAGAAAACTATCTCATCATTCCATCCCTCCCCACATGAGAGGGTCCATTGAATAATCATGTCTTTCATAGAAGAAGAGACATAGACAGACATATCTTTGTATGGGGACCTACCCACAGCCTCTCCTCTGTCTGCACACACCCACGTTGGGACCATAACCAGAATTGTTTGTGGGTCAAAATAAATATCAGAATGTCTAGTCCCTGTGTCTGAAGTCTTAAGTAGCATTTTAAACTTACAGGTTTACAATTCTATTTCTTTGGCTTTATTGTCACCAAAGGAATTACCCATGGAGACATAATCCGTCCTAGCAATGTGTGCTAAATGTATTATTGCTACCGTATACAGCAATAACAGAGCCTGCAGAAGATTACAAATTAATTGGGCATGTTGTATTTGCTGCCTAACAGACATGAGGAAACCCCTGATACCCCATTGCTGGACAAAATCATGGTCAACCCCAAATGCACACTGGCTATCACTGTAGATGTTAACGTTAATTGTACTAGCGAAGCTGCAAGCTCTTGTCAGGAAGATCAATGCAGCTGCTTGGTCACTTGTGACACCTACTAGCCGTTGACCCCCTATAAAGTGTTGTGGGGTGCAGATGGCATAGGATGCTTGCAAGGTGCCCAGCAATCCCTTAAGTAAGAACAATACACAAATGGGTCTGCATCTGCATCATGTCCTACAAATCAGGCCTTATTTTTGTGTGACAGTCCACAGCTAAAAACAATCACAGAATGCATCATTATTCAACAGTTCAGCATTCGTAGGCATTAGTGTGGCTGTATTCAGGGTGGTACATCGCTTAATCCAAATATGTGGTGTTAGCAATGTCAATTCGTATTTTTAAAGGCCAGCGTCAGTCAAATGCTGTGTTTTACTAGTCATTAGTAAAACCTCTACCGCATGTGGAACATCCAAGACTAAATCATGTGCCAGTATAATGTTCTCTAATTGTTCAACAGCAACAGCTACAGAGGCCCCTAATTGAAGACATGGAGGCAGCCCAGGGGCAATTGGGTCTAGAGCTGAGGAGTAATATGTGGCTGGGTGATAATGAGGGCCAAGTTTCAGTGTCAACATAGCTAAAGAGCAACCTTGCTTTGCATTGCAAAATAAATGAAAGCCCTTGGTATAATCGGGTAAACTCAAAGCTGGTGCCTAATACAGCTCCTTTTTTAAGGTGATAAAGGCACATTCACATTCTGAACACCAAGACACTGGGTAAGTCACATTTTTATGGGTTCAGGCTTGGAGAGGACAGGCTATCAAAGAAAGATCAGGAAACCAGTGACGACAATAGCCTGCTATTCCAAGGAATGTTCTGTAATCTTTTTTCGTTTGAGGACAGGGACATTTCACAATAGCAGATACATGATCTGGCACCATTTGACTTTTGCCTTAAGATAATATATGGCCCAATTAAGTCACAGTGAGAGAACAGTATTCTAACATCTTTGAGGACACCTTTTAACATTTACAGCCAAATTACAGAGGAGAGCTATTGTGTCAATCCTACATGCTTCCCTAGTGATGTCATAATGTTTCCAGTTTTCAGTAGGAACTGTTAGTCTGTTGGAGAACATAAATGTTGGAATGCTGCCAAAGTGATTCCACACAACCCCTCAGGATATGTTGGCCTATAGACCTGCAAGCTCACAGTGCCACCATAAGCACCCCTAAACCTAGTCAGGTAGCAAGCGGTTTGGGCAACCTCGGAGCTTGACAACTCTGACACTCCAAGGAATCGTGGTAATAGATCTAGAATCCATTCGTTCAGTCACTCGTGTTCTCTCTGAGACATATACAATAAATACACAAAGGGGCGTTTTCAATATTTATTGAACCATCACGATTCTTGTATAGAATATATGCGCTGCAATGATTAATAGACGGAAGCAGACAAATGTGATGAGCATTGTAAGGACAGTGAAAAGAATAAACGATCCCACCATCATATTAATGCAGTGTATATATATATATATATGCTGGTATATATGTACTATGCATAGCATACTCCTACCTATGCATTCCCTAATCTAGATGTCTAAGGCGGGTGTTCTGCCAAGAATCCCCTACTGGATGATGTAAATCCCCATTACCTGATGCCAATAATCGCTATGACCTCGCAATGACATCAGGGCGTCCCTCTAATTAGAGTACGGAAGAGCGCATGTATTTATAACAATAGCATTCATGATTCCATGTCGAGGCTTCAGCTGAGCTGACATTGTTTATTGTCTCTGTGATAGTGCTGCTGCCTTATAGATGAATAATAAATGACAATATTTGCACAATGTATGTTCAGGTCTTGTACCACATGTTCAAGGTGTCGTGATAGTGTTCTTAGGAAGTGAAATTGAAGCAAAGTGTATTCATAGAAGCTAATCCTGTATTGTCACGTAAACCAATGTGTGTGGCAAAAGTCAGCGTGTGGAAAAAGAAGGCAACTTTAGAAACGCGTACATGTAAAATGGCAGTGTTTTTCCCCAGGCCTAACTAGCCACATGACAATGGGGGGCGCTAGTAGTATATCGTCTTTATACTGTAATAAGGTGGAGCCTTCTTTTAGTGTGAGAGAATCTAAATGACCCTTTAACGTTTGGCTGCAAATGGAGGGGATTTCCATGTACCCCTAGGATAAACCAGTCCATGTGAATTTATTATTTTGAAATTGAAAAAAAAACATGCATTGTTTATAGGGGTGCAAGGGCACAGTTAAAAAGGCAGATCTCAAATCCAGAACAGCTAAATATGTCACTGTGAAGGGGATGTTAGTCAATATAGTGGACGGATTTGGTACAACATGAAATGAAGGAACTGCAATCTGGTTCACTTCTCTTAAATCATGCACAAAACAAAAGATAGGGTTCCCATCTGGGCCCCTTGAAGCCTTATTTACAGGAAGAATCGGGGGTACTACAGGGGCTATCTTGTATTTCTTTCAATTCTCCTTGCTGCAGAAGATCTAAGATAACTGGTATAATACCTAGCTTGAATACCTTCGATATCTTTTATTGAAGTATCCTAGGTAGTTGTGCACCGGGATCTACCTTTATCTGGACTGGAGGAAAGTCAAGGTCTTGTCCTACATTGTGGGGATGTCAGGCCCATACATGTGAAGGAACACTACTGTGCAGTTCAATAGGGACTGGAGATGTGGCACATGTTTAAAATGTCTGGGTCAAGCAGCAATGCCAACTTCTGAGACTCCTTCGGCTTGTCTGGAAACGAAGTCCATATTTCGCAGACCGTGCGCGATATTTTCGCGTAGTGCTAATAGTGACCGTCCGGCACAAGGAACCACTCCCTCGCCACGTTGAATCCGGTACTCCCTTGACTCAAACAGCCAAAAATTGCTGCCGTGGAACGGCACACACAAGTTAAAACTAAATACACAAGCATATAAATATCCCTCAATTTAGCTGGAAGGTACAGTGCAAAATGAGCAAAAGTGTGCAATTAGGCAAAGTGAGGTCCCCCTTGGGGAGGATCTTCCTTATCATTCTGGTGCGCATCAGCACCATCAGCTGTTTATATATACCGGTGAAAGTGTCCAAGAAGGAAGACTAGATCGTCTCCTTACAAGATGGCCGCCAGAAAGTGAGGCAGTTATTATCAAGTACTCCCTCAACTCAAACAGCCAAAAATTGCTGCTACGGGGAAGAGCGAATAAGCGCATAGGTAAGAGGCCCTAATGACCAGCGTTTAAAACACACAAGTTAAAACCAAATACACAAGCATATAAAAATCCCTCAATTTAAGACAGCATTAGCTGGAAGTTACAGTGCAAAATGAGCAAAAGTGTGCAATTAGGCTAAGTAAGGTCCAGCGTACAGCATGGTACATAAACTATGTATTTAAAACTACTGATACTGGGTACACAATTGGACACTCTTATTTGCCTAATCATATGTCCCCTGCATCACAAGTCTTGTAGAGTAGATGGGCCTCATCCTCGACAGTGACGGACAGCGCAACCTACTCTTGCTTAATGAAGTTGAGAGGACATTCAAAGAGACAGGATGTCTACCCTGTTACACCAGTGTCCTCATGGTGTGTGTTCTGTAATGCACACTAACATTTGTACATTACCAGTAGCACATTCAATGATCAACACAACAAGTTGCACCATGCATACTTCTCATGTCAGTGATGTTAAAACAATAACATGACAAGCCTTGCCATCAGGTAATGTTCATTGCTGACGCAAGAATGGCAAGAAAATAGGCCCACCATATCACGCACAATGCCGGCATTGTCATCCCTGTCAGTCTGCTGTTACTCAGAAGTATCTGTGTCTGGACACCAGGGTCTCATACAAAGGCACAGCATGATCTTCAAGCCAAGTGGACTGCTTGTGCTTAAGAGACATCGTTACTTTTACTGTTGCAAGGACTGTGACATGCAAAGTGCAGCCTTGCCATTCCAAAATAACAATGACATGTTCAGATGTGAATCTGGGTCTTCAATATGCTTGTACATGGCTGAGTGGGGAATGTAGAGCAATGCATACTTTTGAGGTTTCTGCTCCATTATACTATCTGTCACACACATTCAACTCTGCATTATCTGAGCTGTCCCAGTAAGATCTTGGAGCCCATAGGGTAATAATAATTAGTGTAGACCCAATACCAAAATGTACTTACAATGGCATCTGTTCAGTCAGTTCAGTTCAGTTCAAATAACTTTATTCGATTCAAAAAAAGAATCATAAAAGTATGCTATTAAAATTATAAAAAGACAAGTATCATACATTCTATCACAAATGGTATTTCACAGATCATATTCACAATTCCAAAATTCACGAAGGATTAAATACTGAGAAACTATACATTAATGGGGTAGATCATTGAATAGTCCTGGTTATAATCTCTCACGCTGACCCCACATGGTCACTGAAAAGTTTAAAGTTCAGTGCATTAAAATAAATTTCTCATCTCCAGATCACTAATATTATTTCACATTCATACAATAGGAACATAGGAAAAATACACAATATACAAAATATCATGTTTAAAAAGACATAAAATCAATAAAAAGTTCATAATTCATAACGGTTACTAATCGAAAGTGCAGATCTAATAAAACTAAGCATAGAGCTACATATAGCAGCGGTTGACAATGATCTCAGTTACTCAAAGCCTTCCATATATGTACAAGGTCTAATATCCTTCAAAAGGGGGTTGATAAAACGATCTCTTGAGACTTTATAAAGTGAACAGAAGAGCACAAAGTGCACAGTGCATTGTTGGGCTACATTATTACATGGTCAAGGGGGCAGTCTCTCACACCAACCCCCTTGTTTGGGAAAAGCAGCCAAAAAGTGCAATATTTTCAACCGAAATCTAGTCAAATAGAAACGCCATTGTATGTGTGTGGTGAAAGACAAATAGAACTGTTGTTGTGATATAACCGCTTGGTTAGATGTTAATATTTCTTGCCTATGCGATCCTTCAATGGTACAATATGCATTAATGACCTTCTTCATGTTCAAATTAATAGAGGCTGGATTATCATAAAAACTTTCTAGCCCTATTTTATAGAAAGTTTCCTTTACATAACGTAGCCAGGGTATCGACATGGCCTTGTCGAGGTTCATGCAATCCTTTAAAATTTCTTTTGAGAATGACAGATCCTCAGAGGTCCATATTTTTCCCCAGAGGAGTAAAGGGGACACATGAATTCTGTCCTTCACAGGTTGCAAGCCCACCTCTGTGTGGCAGAAAATATTTGGAGAACTATTGGGGATTGATAGTAGTCGCTTTAAAAATGTATTCTCCATAATTTGAATCTGTTCACTTTTATGGCATCCCCATACCCCTGCTCCGTAAATCGTCACAGACACGCACTTTGATTTATACAGAGTCATCAAATCCCCTATTGGTTTTTGCCCCAATTTGCTAGCGAAACGGAAAAGGGCCTCTACAAATCTAGTTGTTTTCTGGATCCGAGTGTTTTTCAAGTCATCTCAATTCAATGTTCTATTAAAAAGATTTCCTAGCTAATTAAAATTTGTGACTTTTTCAATGACCATGTTGTCCACAGTATATTTACAGGTCTTAATTCTACCTGGACCACAGGCCATAGCAAAAGATTTATTCAAATTGATCCTAAGATCTAAACCCAACATGAATTCTTTAAAGGCATCCAGACATTTCTGCATGCTATTAGCCGTTAGAGTCATCAAGACAGTATCATCCGCGTATGACAGTAACAGCACATAATTGCCGTTTATCTTGGGAAAGTCTAAACATTTTTGCAACAAAAACTGTTCCAAACCATTTGTGTAGATTAATAACAAGAAAGGTGCCATGATGCAGCCCTGGCGGACACCTTAAGATGAGGCAATTTTCCCAGTTTTTTCACCGCTTGGGCTATAACGCACAGCAACAGAAGTTGCAGCATGCAGTCTATGCAACAGGGTGACCAGTGGCTCCTCGAACCCCATGGACTCCATTAATGACCAGAGCTTTCCCCTGCATACAGTATCAAAAGCACTGGATAAGTCCATGAAGGCCAAATGGATTGAAACACCCTTGGCCTTCATGTACTTACCCATGATCATTGCTAAATTTAGGCACTGTTCTGTGGTCCCTCTGCCTCTCCTAAAACCGTATTGGGAGTCCACAATGATGCCAGATGCGTCCGCCCATGTTTCCAAACGTGCCAATATTACTCTCCCCAATAGTTTACAGGAGGCATCTATTAGGGAGATTGGTCATAACATAATTTACCATACCAGCTAATATTAGCTCATTGCTGACATGCTGGACTTATCTTGTGATGTTGCTTGCACAAGAACATACTCACGCCATGTAACGCATTGGTTATCATTTTTTGGTAATGTTGACAATGGAGATGGTCATTGCACAGCGACCATAGCCCATGTGGTGCATAGCACAGCATAGACATATATTGTGAAAATGAAGCCATGAGTGCCTTACCACAGACTGTCATCAATGTCCCCCTCCATGTGTCCAGCTATTCATATGCTCCAATGTGAATATGCAATCATAGATGTGCATTGCAAGCTGCTTTGCAAATATCATAGACAAGTAGTGACTGCCTGTTGCTCAAGTACATTTGGGTAGCAAGACCATCTAACTAGCACAGATTTCACAGCAATGTGTGATGTAAGAGGCTCACATATAATGACACATACCACCAACGCCAACCCTAATGTGTGACGCTGTGGCATGTGTCTACGTACACACATGACCAGTCATGAACAGACATCAATGTAAGTAAATAGCGCCTCCTAATCGCTCAGGACCACTCATAGCCGTACAGTTCAGATACACTACACAAAAGTACAACACACAAATCACATCACAAATACATATTGTGTTGTTAGTCTAGACAAATCTTTGAAATGGTACATATACTGAACAGGAATCAATAAGCGTTGGAAAAAGCAACGCAAATCCATGTTTGCAATAATATTTTTCATATCCGGTACGGAAAATATTCGCAAAATACATATGTACATATGAAATCTTTCCACTCACCCCTAGGCGTGAGTAATTTTGTCTCAAACCATGAAAACAGGCCGCAAATTGGCAGGAAATTATGTCAGTCTGCATCCTGTTCCATGGAGGAGTACGGTACATTTTCATTTTCTCTTTTAGCCACATTGTTAGTGTCTTTTGTGAGTTTTGGAGGTGTTGGAAGGTGTCTGCTGGTCTTGGTGTTATGGAGAGAGTTATGTGAGTAGTGTACTGTCCATACTGTCCTTGTTGAGTCCGGTGTCTGTCCATACGTGTTTTTTGTGACTGTCTAATTGTTTTGTCGGCTGTACGTCTCAGGGGTGTCTTTGTACATTTCTATAGTTATTAGGGGTTATTTGTGGGGTTTTTTGTCTGCCTGGGGTCAACATTGTATTTGGCGATGTTGGGTCAGGGTAGGGAGGGCAGGATGTCAGAGGGGGCCTTGGGGGCCTCCTCTGGCTTGTAATATGTTACCTGCCCAAGATGGTAGAGGCTGAGGGATGTATCCTAACGAGATACAATGTCAAAGTCCGGAAAGTGAGATGGGAGCACATTCGGGAGAAGATGCTCAACATGATTGGCGTGGACAGGACTGTCCAGAAGTGGAAGCACCGGTGGCAGGACTGTGTGGGGCGTGAAGGGGACCTAATGGATCACCTTGGACTCATCGTCGGCAGGTATTGTGGTAAGTACATGACTAAAATCGTATCACATCAGAGGATGAGGATGAGGATGAGGATGAATGAACAAGACACTAATTAGGTTGAGCACAACATATATGCACCCATCACGGAAATTGCCATATGGCAAAAATGCATGCCTGTCATGATATACTGTGCCACTCCTACATGCGTTGATTTTGGCACACTTCACATGATCAAATGGCTGACATTCTCACTGATCTCACCAACATGTTAAAGGTTGTGGAAAAACAGATTTGACCTACAAATTTCACATCTATTGAGGTGTGAGAGCAAATTCGTCAATCATGAAGCTGTGGGACAGGTCATAGTATGTTACGTCACTCAGACCTTGGCAGGGAAGTCCATTAGGACACCGGTTTAAATTGACATGTGTTGTGAGTAAGACAGGCTCAGCAGATTGCAATATGTATTTAACGTGGCACCACACCTGACTATTACAGTTAATGAAATTGTATTATGAAGCCATCAATGATGTACGTGAGTCTTGCAAAATGTGATGTCAATGACATTAATTGTACTTTCCATATTTTTTCCACAGCTGGAAGACCCTTGATCACACAAGGAGATGTTGATGCATTCATGGACCCACACACCACAGGTGATTGCGACGCCCCTACCTTTGGATTGTATGTGTTGACATATTCAAGCAATGTCACAGGCCCAGTATGTCATTGTACACAGTCTGGATGTGCATCACATGAACCTCACCTCTGGTGTGATGATGCTGCATGTAGTAATGTAATGTAATAAAAATGCTTATAAAGCGCTCGAATGCCGTGGCGTCTTGGTGCTGAGGTGCATAAGTGGAGCAGAGCAAAGAGAAGACTGACAACTACCAGGCATTAAACAGCCGAAATTTTAAGATTTTCCTGAATGATGAAAGGTTTGGCTGAAGTCTAAGGGCCACCGGCAGCTTGTTCCACATTTGGGCCATGCAGCTAGAAAATATACGGCCACCCCATCTAGCACGTCTATACCTCGGAGTAACGATCAAGACATGATTGGCCGACCGAAGGTCTCGCGTGGGGATGTAGAGCCTGAACCTATTCTGACAATCCTCTGAGCCACCACCATACCGTGCTTTGTGCACCAAGCAGAGAGCCTTAAACTCAATTCTCTGCAGGACGGCGAGCCAGTGAAGTGCCCGTATGCCTTGAGTAGTGGGATGACCCTTCGGAAGCTTTAGAATCACTCTAACGGTAGCATTCTGCAGTGATTGAAGTTTGCTAATCTGATGCTTGTCGATGCCTAAAAACATTGCATTGCAATAATCCAGTCTGGACATAAAAAGGGCGGCCATGACTGTTTTCTGAAGTGCCATGGGATTGAAAGGGAAGATTTTACGCAGGATCTTGAGTAAGAAAAAACTAGCTGATGTGAGACTATTCACCTGAGCTAACATGTTCAGTTTGTCGTAAAAAATAACCCTAAGATTCCTCACTTTTTTACTGGTAAAGGACATTGCCCGGCCTCCAGCGGCCACCACAAAGTACTCCAGGTCGGTGATCCAGTCCCAAATTCCATCACTTCTGTTTTCTCTGTGTTAATTTTTAGGAAACTCCAGCTCATCCATTCCATGACGTCCTTCAGACAGGAATGGAATCCTTCCGCGGTTAGTTCCAGCATATCTGAAACAGATACCACCAGCTGCGAGTCGTCTGCATATGACACAAGGGTAAAACCATGCTTCCTTACAAGCCTAGCCAACGGCTTCACATAAGCATTAAACAATGTTGGGGACAGAGCTGAACCTTGCAGCACCCACAGGGCAAATTAAAACTGTCCGACTGAAGGCCCTCCCAGTTCAGGCTTTGTTTCCTGTTATCTAAAAATGATGAGAGGAAGGCAAGAGCCATCCCGTTGATTCCAATCTCCTGTAGTCGCCACTCCAACACCGTATGATTAACGGTGTCGAATGCGGCCGACAAATCCAGGTGAACAAGGATAGCCCTCCCCCTCCATCGACTACTGTCCGAATCCCCTCAGCTGCAGCGATCAAGGCAGATTCAGTGGAGTGTCTGGGGCAGAAGCCATGTTGGGATGGGTCCAGTAGCCTGTTACTGTCCATGTATTCGGTTAATCAAGTCAAGAGCTATGCACATCAGAATCCGGTGATGCTGGAGGACAGCATTGCCCTTCCTGACTTGATGTTGCAACGCCTAATATGATTCACAACACCCTATCTATGTGCAAGCACAGGGTCCATGATGTTGATGATATAAAAGCCATGTCATAGAGCCGATCATGCAGCATCACAAACATCTCCGTGCCCTGACATGATTGTGCAAGGGTTCCAGATATGCTACAGGCAATTTCAATTGTAGACTGTTGTATATGATGAGAAGTTTGTTCCACTGAACATGTCACATCTGTTGTTGATTATCATTTGCAAAGTGATGTGCCATTCTGACATGAACTAGTGACAAAAACACACATACAAACTTATTGTAAATTAACTAGAATGTACTACCCATCACATATGATGTTTGCCCCCTGGCGTCAACTGTGTCACCACAAACAGTTATTTGACGTAAGCTGTGTCTGTGTGTACTCACAACACATTCAATTTGATATGTCATTTAGGTACAATGGACAGACACATATGTGATGTATTCTGCATGATCTGATCCAAAACTCACAATGATGATGGCTCCTTGACATGGTGTAATGTGTACAGGTCAGCTTGTGGACATGTTGCATGTCCACTGCTACATCAAGTTAAATATGTTTACTTTGCATGGAATTATTTTTCTTGTGAATATAGTACATAGTGAGCTAATGAATTGTGAGCCCATCAATATAAACTTTGTATATCACTCCAACCATTGTAGGTACATCCCAGAGTGTACATAGCGCCATGAAACCATTGGGTGAACGTGCGCTGTATAAATTCTTGATAAGATAAGATAAGATAAGGTGGGGGGAGGAGCCAAGCTCGCGTCCGAGATGGCCGCGTTTTAGCTCGGCTCCGTTCACTCTCCTGTCTACAACAACTATCCTGTACTTTATCCTGCCCCGGGAAGTATTCTACGATGTGCAGTGGAACGACGATACCTCACGGGCACTTACCGTTTGCTCCGGTGGTTCCTGGGTGTCACGGATCCTGAGTTACGCCCTTGTCTGCTTCGGGGCCTCCGGAGCGGCCGGGCCTGGCTCTCCTTGGCGGCGCCCGGGCTGGATGGGGCGCGGTGGCCGGCCCTTGGTGGTGGTGTGGAGTCGGTCGGAGAGGCCGATGTGCTAATAGACCGATTGCGGCCCCCCGGGCCTGGTCCGGCGGTCCTGCGGCCTGGTGTTGGGGCGCTGCCTTCCATGGACGGGGTTCACCGTACACCTGGCTCGTCTCCCCTTTGTTCTCCGGCCCGGCCATTTTGAGTTCCTCCGCCCGGGCTCGGAGAACTGTGCCGGCGGCGTGTGAGGTGCCGGCGCATCGCCTTCTTCTGGTGGCCCCCCTTCCTGCCCTGGTGGCGACTCCGCTGGTGGCTGCCGGTATCCTGTTTTGCCCCACTGGTATCCGGGCGGGGGTCAGTGTTCGCAGCGGCCCTGCCGGGCTTCTAAGATGGCGGCCGGCCCCATGACTCTCGGCCTTGCTGGGACCGGCGATGCGGGTCCGCCGCACGGCACGCTTTCTGAATACTGCAAAGGTGAGCCTACACTTGGCGACATCCTCGCCGCCCTGCGCTCCTGGGGGGCGCCCATGACCGCACCTGTCGCTATCCTGGAGAAAGGTCCCTTGGCTGGGCCTGCCGGGCCCCCCCCCGGTTTGTGCGGCTTCATCTCTGTTGTGTGCTGCTGGAACTTTCCTTGGGGTCGTAGACCTGGAGGCTGCCGTTGGTGTGGATATACGGAAGTCCGCTGCCCTTCTTCCTCCTGTGCCTCCTTCTGCTCCGGAGGTTCGCCAGCCGGATCCCGTCTGGACGGACCTCGTTGGGTCTCCTTTTCCTCTTTTGCCTCACATGGCCGAACGAAGATCCTGTGACTGTGCCGCTGGACCGGCTTTCTCCGTGTTCTCATCGGAACTGTGCCTGCTTTGCCTGAGGTGGTTACTGTTCTTTCTGGATCATCCGGATCGCGATCGCTATGACTTCAGTGTATTTTTGATTCGACTCCCTGTTATTCACCTCCGGCTCCATGTGATCTGGTTCCTGGTTCTTTGGACTACTACAGTTTGCGAAAAACGAGGACAGGGTTGAGCTGATCTTGCCTCTGTGGACTGTTATTTTGTGGTACGGTTGGGCGATCCGTCTATAATTGTATGATTATGTTTGATACTTCTTTACGTTCCTGGAGCTTGTCCGTGTGTTTACTATCTTCCCGTGGGCTCTGAGTATTTTCGGGCGGGGGGGTGGGAGCTGAAGGGGTTTTGATTATGTGGCTCCTCTCCCGCTGTTTTTCCTTGTTTTCCCTTTCCCCCCCTTTTTTATCTCAATGATTCTTTCTTTTCATATTTCTTCTATATTTTGGGTTCTAATTAGGGCGACAGGCACGCTGCTGGGGGGTAGGCCATAGCCTTCTGCAGGGGTGCAGGGTGGGCTGTGCGGGGTGGTGGGGGGGTCTGTTTTATTGTATCTTCCCTTGTTCCTTTTTTGGTTCTATGGCTCTTATGTATCCCCTAATTTCGTGGCGCGGTGTCGGCACGCCGCCCCCCGGGGTGTTTGTGCTGGCGTGGCCCTTTTGGTGTGTCGCTGTCACGGTTTACTACGCATTCATTTCTCCTGTTGCCACTAGTTCCTTGTGCCGAATTAGTATTGGGTGCTTTGTTAGCCGTGGGGGGCGTGCACTGACGCTGCGCCCTCACTTTCTCCCTCCTTTTTTCCGATGTCCTTTTCCTCCCTTATTTTCCCTTTCCCCCCCCCCCATTTTTCCTTTCCTCTCCTGGGTTGTTGTAACGGAGGGCTTTTAGTTTTGTAAGCGTACTTTTCGCTATTTTACTATTATGTGCCATGGTAGTGGTGGGAGGGCGTTGAGCAGCGATTGTGATTGTTATTAATGTGGGACTCACGTTCTGCCTTTGTCAAAATGTGACTGTTCTTTCGGTCTTTTCCTGTATTCGAAACTTGGCTTGCTCACGGCCCACCGCGGCCCTCTGGACTTTACAGACTGTCATTATCCTGCGAAACCCCCTTTTTTCATTATAAAATTAACCTACTCTTATCCTGTCCGTGATGGCGGCTTGAAGACTTGTTACCATTGCCTTTATATGCTCTATTTAGAAATCCTGTCGTCACTCCTGTATTGCCTCGTATGTCTCTTTATTGTGGTGGCCGGCCCGGTGGGTTGTAGGCCCGTATTTGTGAGCGCCTTTTATACAATAAAGGTTTAAAAAATTTTTTTTTAAAAAAAAGATAAGATAAGGTACACACTTAGGAAGATACATTTGAGTAATGATGTTGATGTGTACGAACAGACCTGGAACACGTTGACACCCAGCACTGATGGGCATGTTGGAAATTGTCATATCTAACAGCAGTTACAGTTGACATTGAGAGTTAGTTGTTCAAAGAGCAGGTCACATAACCACAATGACAACGTGAGTAAGTGTCACAGACGGCTGACTGACATGATGAAACAACAACAAGTTTGTCAGGAAAACTCTTCCAATGTAACAGATTGTTGGTACATAAATCTTTCACATAAAATACTTGTGTATTTGATAAGGAATCCTGGGAATCATGTCCATGCCGATGAAAGTAAGTAGGCCTCTGTAACCAAAGAAAAGTTTGGTGTCACAACATTTTCTTGGACATACTATCTCAGACTCAGTGCCGAAGCAGGGACGAGAAAATCAACATAGGACAATGTTGACTCATGCATCATACATCTTTTCACACTGCATTTAGGTGTTGAGGGTTTGACATTGTTACACTGCTATGCTCCTTCATCATCACACAGAACCATTCCCACGGGGCACGTATATCGTGGCATGTCTGATTTTTAGACTGTGTGCAAAATATGTTTATAATATGCTCTTTACGGTGACATGCTCAACAGTTCTCCAATTCACATGTTACAAGTTGGTATCAGTGTGTGTCACACATGAAAAACACAATAGTTCACTGATGGATCAAGTGCACGATGGTGAGCCTTGCATAACATTGACTAACATGTGCTTAAATCAGACAACATAGCACTGGTGGGCAATGGTGCATTCCTTAGCACTAGCATAAATGTGTTCACACTACCACTGTTTGAAAAGCAGTGCAGCCAAATGTGTTGTTGACATGCAGCCACTTTGCTGTCCCATTGGGTTATTGCACAGAAATGTGCAGAGCTGGTTAATACTGGTACACAATGCTTCATGCAACATATGCCCTCTTTTCTTGCATGCATGTCAAATTATATGCATTGTTCCACAGATTGGCAAGTAAATGTGTACATGATCTAATCTGGGCTTGTAGCTGTGGTGACACCTCCAAGGGCTCCCTAATATGATGAATTTCCATTTCCTCAAATTTACTACATAACTAACACTGTTGTGATCAGTCATCTGACATGATTACAGAGTGTGCAGCCTATGGTCTTTGTGTAGTTGGAATGGCAGGATCTGCTTTGGGCCTGTTATACTTCATACTTACTGTACTCTCCCTGTTGGAATTGATTGTTGTTCATTTGCACGGCCAAATGGCAAACAGCATTTCTACAACTGTTGTCACTGCACTCTGTGCCTGCTTTGTCCAATCACAGGAATTACCCTGTTGTCATGAACATCTTATTCTGATTCCGGCTATGATGTGTTTTAGACCTGTTAGCCCTTTGGGTGGTCCCTCCTAATATATTTTTTATTTTTATCTTCTTTTTGCCTTCTGATCTTTTTGTGCGTCCACTACATATTTTTAGTGTTGACCCTAGGAGTCTGGGCGCCCATGGTTATTCAATAACAATGTGGCGCAAGGGCTCCTCTAAAATGGAGGGAGAGTAGGGAAACACAAAATGGTGGCATGTCCAAATCACCTCATAACCTGGGGCTATAGGGTTGCATTGAGGGGTTCCAGAACCTTCTGGACCTCTCTGGACACTCTAGGGACAGGCTATATAAGGTAGAATGCTGAGCGACCATTTGGTGAAGGTTGAGGGTTCTGAGGAGTGAGACAGTTGGAGTACAGGCTGTGGGGAGAGGAGGTTGACGCAGTGTGGGGGGTTTGACTGCCTCTTGGGGCTGCACTCTCTACTTGCTGATGCTATCCCTCACTCATAGATCTGGCCCAGCAGGAATAGCTTCTCCTCATACCTCTGACATTGAAAAGGTGTGCCTACCCTCGGGTGTGTTGACTGGGATGTGGACTGAGAAAGAAGGTCAGGTGAGGGCTGCTGAGTCTGCCTCTGTTTTTTTAAACTACAACTCATGCGGAGTAGACCCTTGCCGACATTCAGCACCCCGGCGCGACCAGTCTCACCTACAGCTTCGTGATCTGCCTGAGTCTGCCCCCACCCCTTGAACAGGAACTTACTAGATTTGTGGTGGTCGTTAGCTGGTCCTGGGTTCCCCACGCTTATGTGCCTCACTGCGGCGGGACTGTGGGAGCTCGTGAGTTGAGGGACCCTGCGCGGATTGAACAGAGCTGACAGCGCCCTGAGGACAGAGCTGACGGGGGTGAAGCGGGAGGCAGGAACTGATGCCAGGTCCCGTCAGTGGGCCAGATTCTGACTGAAGAGAGCCGGGGGAGGCGGAGTTGGCTGGAGGGACTGTCCCTGGGAGGTTGCATACAGCGAAGGAGACCCCGGGTGGAGCCCTGCCCCGGGACTTACTAGGAAAGCACCCGGAAGGAGTAGGCGGGATTGCAGGAGGCCGGGAGGGGAGGAGTTCACCCTCTTCCAGTGGGCGTGTGGAGGAAGAGACGCGAGGGTGGCAGAGCAACAGAGGCTGAAGCGTGTCCGGCCTGACAGGGGGGGGAAACCTGCCTCCGTGAGTCTTCTGTTTCCAAACTGGGCCATAATTTGTAATCGAGACACCCGGGAGGAAGGACTTGTCTCCTCAGGCGGCCAGCACTGGTCGGAACGGCCGAACAAATACCTAAACCAGAAGTAAGCAGGGATTTTGGAACGGGGAGGGAGGAGTGTGTCCCATGGATCCCTCTGCTGGGCCTGGTAAATACCTGGACTTCCTACCACATAAAAGTATAGTGATGGAGGGGTCTGGGGTTCTGCACTAGTTCAACGGAACCATCCGGGGAGATCGCACTCTTTTAAGAGAATAGCGAACCCAGGAACATCTGCTGATTCATCGGTAGCAGTACAAATAACAGTGAAATAACCAGCTAGAGGCAGGGGTATTCACGAGTTTGGAATTGTACCTTGTCTGTCTAAGTACACGAACTGTGAATCGTTTCTAAAACCACTGTTTACACTTTAAAAAGGCGAATGTCAATTTGGAATGGTATTTAAGTTGAAATGTTTTAATGAAAACTATCTATCTTCAACCTTTGAGCATTATTCTGCTAGACAACGGAAGTAACGATCTGCTGTGTCTATGTTACTGTCTTGCTATTAAGCTGCCTCAGGACCTCTCTCTAATCTTAATATTATTCTGTTGGGCTATTATTAGAAAAAGGGTTCTGATTGAATTATCCTGCTAATCAATTTCATGGCTAAGTGAGGTTCACTAGAATTACATGTTTGTGCCAGGTCACACTTTCATAGAGATAGAAACATTAAATGTAAAATGATGGCATGTTAAGGCTTATGCAACTGAATTCATAAAAAGAAGATAAAGTCTTCCTATTTTTTTTCTAAAAAGAAGGTGTGGTGGCATTTTTCAAGTGGAAGTATGCTGTGATACTGAGTGGAGTGTGACGCATGTGTAACACTAAAGCCTTGGAGTTTAGCCTTCCCACTTCGTGCCAGGCTACCCTAGTCGGACCGGTAACCCCGGGTCCAACATATTGGTGTTCAGCGGTGGGATTAGGGCTTGTGCTTGCGTTCACTTGACAGTGTCCCAGCGTGCACCACGCACCTTACACCTGAAAATTTTGGAGTTTTCTCCTAGTTGGTCTCCCTAATTGGACGTTTTTGTTTTTTCCAAAATTCCTTCCTGGTGGTGGGTTGAAGTAGCCCTTATTTGACGCCTCCTTCTCGAAAACCCCAAATAAATGTCTGAGGGCCCGCCTGGTAAAATGGAGTATGAGTTGGCGGAGTTAGAGACTTACACAGCGGCCCAACTTAGGGAATTTTGCCAGAAGAAAGGGGTGTTCTTTAAGCGTGGTGCGAAGAAAGTGGAACTCCAAACCAGCTTGAGAGCATGGGTGGCAGCTCACCCAGATGGGGAAAAGGGGGAGGAAGAGGGGGTTTGTGACACCATCATTGAAGTAGACATGCTGTACCAAACCGAAGGGGGGAATCTGTTACCAGGTCCTAGGACACCTTCGAGGGCGGGCAGTAGTGTTTCTGAAAGGAGCCTGACTGCAGCAGAGTTAGCTGACAGGAGGGAGGAAAGACAATTAAAATGGGAGTTAGCTAGGTTGGAAAAGGAGAGGGAGGAGACGAGGCTCGCTCATGAGCTTATGTAGGAGAGTAGGGTCTGCTATCCTATGGTCACCCCAAATTTTTGCTTTTTGCTTCACTGGTTTTCGACTACTGAGGCTGTGGGCCTGCTGATCAGACCCCCAGTCTGCTGTTCTCTCACTAAATTACCTGTACATGTGCTATAGGCACATACCACAATTGGAAATGGACTCCTTGTCAGCCCCTGTATAATGCACTATAGGTGCCCAGGGCATAGGGGCCACCAAGGCCTACCAGGGGCTGCAGCATATCTTTTGCCACCCCTGGCTGGTTCTTAAATTGACACAACTGGCTGATCACTCAGCTGGGGTAAGGTGGTGTAATCACCCCTTACTTAGATATAGTATACCTATATCTAAACCTATATCTGGACACATATAAACCTGTGAGCCACTCCTATGGAAGGCCTCATCAATCCTGGAGGCAGAGTGCGTGGTTTAATGTGATATGGAGCTCTAGCATGAGCTGAGCCTGTCTGCAGCTGTCGGGAACAACTCCCTAAGCTGTTTCAGGATAATGCCATACCATATACTCTTAAGTGCCTTATAATCCTCGCGGTTATATAGCAACTGTGGTTTGGCTTTATCAAAACATGTCGTGTAAGGTGTCATACGATTTGGAATACTATCCCCTCGCCAGTTCTGGCGACGGGGATAGCATTCCACCCCTCTAGAGGGGTAAGACATGTTACTTTACTTAAATGCGGTTCATTTCTAAAGGGACCTTAGATCCACAAAATGGATGCCTCTGCCACAGACAAGAGTCTGGACCCCTGCAGCTGACCGAAACTCAGCCAAATGGGGCCTGGACAAAGGGTTTCCTGTCACAGGAGGGTGTCACCACCCTCCAGACAGGAGATAGTGGATTGTAGCAGGGAGGTTTGAAAGAAACCAGACACTGCTTGGGGCGCACAAGGCTGCCCCTTGCATAATCCGGCCAAACCGGTTCTGGGGCACTCCAGCCCTCGTGCCAGGGCGGCCTGGATCAAAGGACGGGGGTGTATCCACCCACTTCCTGGGTCCCACCCATAGGGGGGGACCTAGCAGGTAATCAAGCCCCCCAGATTCGAATAAGAGTGGGAGCAGTGCCAATGCACTTTAGATTTCCTGAAGAAACATAAGAAACAAAACTCTGGACCCTTGGACCTCCTACTCAACGTGGAAGCCCGAAGAATCTCCCTTGTGGTCAAGGAGTGACCACCCTGTGCAAACAGGCACCATCCAGCCCTCGACGTCTACTTTGTTGCAGTTCCCGCCGGAACTCAAGCGACAGAGATCGACAAGATCAAGCTTGCCTGCCTTCCAACAGCCCGATCCACAGTCCCTGCAGAGCTGAGACCCGTGGAGGCGACCGGAAGCGTGGGGCCCGCCATCTTGAATTGACCACGAGACGCTGACCGTGCAGCCCACGAGTGACCCTCGAAGCTGTACACCGGGGTTTGAGAAGCCCCCACCCTGAGCCTCTCTTGCAACGAAGTTCAGCCCTCCACACTCGACGAGTGCTGCGTGGGGCCCTTCTGCTCCATTTGGCTCAACGCGTTGGCCCGGTCACTTGCCAGCCGGCTAGTGGCCTCTGTGCCGACGAAACTACAAATACGACTTGTGAATCTGGTTGCTCCAGATCTACACCAGCTCCCCTGAAAAGGAGCCCCCACTCTGACCTTCCTGGTTTGAGTGAGAAGCAATCTCCCGGTTCCGCGTGGATTGCTTTTGCCAAGTGTTGTTTGCTCCAATCGTGAAGCCGACAGCGCCGACGGCGAGAGCCTGCGTGGGACAGATCGTGACCTGCTCCTGGATGTCGCAGATGCCCCAGAGCCCACGTGACAGCGGAGAGAAGCTCCTCGACGACCACCTGATTGCGCCCGACATTGCCTGGTTCCGTCCTGGTTCCACCCTGGTCACTGCTGAGTGACCCAGACTCTGTCCCCTCTGCTTTCAGGTACTCTTCGACTTGAGTCCACCCTTGGACTCCACCGGACACTTCACTTTCACCCCGCCTGCAGCCCTTTCAGCTTCAAGCACCAAGAGCCTGCGTGACGAAACCCGACTCAACTTCGACCCTGTGCACCCGCTTCCTGTGGGTGAGGTAACTTTGCTCCGCCGGTGTTCCCACACTGGTACACATCTCTAGGGTCTGTGTCTTAAGTTTTGTTCCTCTAGGTTCAGCGGAAGTGTCCTTAAACTCTAACTTTATAACTTTTACGCACCATTGGTTAACATTGGTGCATGCGTGCGCTTTCCGCACTGCTCCCGAATTCCGTGGGCCGTTCCCGACTTCAGCATTGCTTGTCCCGACTGCTCCCAGCGATTCCCTAGGCCCTAGGCCTAACCACTGCTCGAGTGGCATCTCTTATACCACTTGTTTAGTATATGGTTTGAATGGCCACCCGCCCTCATCCATAATTGTGCAACTTGTATGTTTAAACTGTGCTTTTGATTTAACGCTTGTGCCCCTTTATTCATAAAGAATACTGGGGATTGTTTTTAGTAATAAACACATATATTTTTATAATATATACTTGTGTGGTGTCCTTTCATTTGATATTACAGGATTGTATGTGGTAAAACAGCTCGCTTAACACGACCTCTTAAGTTAAGCCTTTAGGCTGCTTAGTCCATGCTACCCCTAGGATAGCTTGTCTAATAAGGTTGACTTACAACCAGACACCATAAGGGATTGTTTGGTCTGATAATAGGTGGTTCCAGAATTGGAAACATCACCTATCAGGCCAACTTCTCACATTGGTGAGCAGCGGTGCGGATTTGAGCTTGCTGTTGTTTTACCATTGCAATCTTTTTATCAAATTGAAAGATCACATCAAGTACCTCTAGGTACATATAAATCAAAAGCTTAGCATATTAAGTTCTACTGAACTTAGTAGTTGTAGATTAAAGGGATTAGCACACCCTGACTACAACTCACTAGCAAGGTACAGTAGGAAAACACTTAGTGTAGGTAAGTGCACCACTTACACCTCACTAGTAGTCATGTCTGACACAGGAAAAGCCTCAGGGTCTACTCCTGTGACAGTTGACCTTACCCAGGCAACTTCCAGCTATGACAAACTAACCCGAAAGGACTTGATTGCCTTGTGCGTATCAAGAGGGTTAAAAAGGGGCAGAAGTCCCACCTGTCCTATCCTGATAGCCATTCTAGAACAGGATGACTTAGAAAGGGCGAATGGAATTCCCCTAGAGTCAGGAGATGGAGAGAACCCACCTGTAACTGGTACCCCTCAGGAGGAAGAAGGAGAAGAAGGAGAAGAGGGGGATGAGGACTCAGATGTTGAGGACACAGAAGACCAGGATCAGAGGGGTAGCCAGGTCCAAGTTGCCAGGCTTAACCAGGCCAACTTAGACCTACTAGGGAATGGAGAGGGCCAGCACCTCCCCAGAACCTATAACATTCTCCCAGGCAACAGAAGAGTGAGATCTCCCTCAGGGGACTCTCATATTTCTAGTGCCTCAAGAGAATCTGAGAGAGGTATGACTGCCTCTCAGAAGACTGAGCATAGGGCCAGAATGAGGGCTGTCAAACTCCAAATAGAGAGGGAGGAGGTAGCCCTGGCTCAAGCTAAACTTACCTTGGCTCAAGCTAGACTTACCTTGGCAAGAGAGCAGAAATTGAGTGGCTTAGATGCCACTGGTGGCAGCAATCTTCCTAGAGAAAAAGACAGGGGCTATGATAATAGAAACCTGACAAAAATTGTGCCCCCCTACAAGGAAGGGGATGACATCCACAAATGGATGACTGCTCTGGAGAGAGCCTGCATGGTACAGCAGGTTCCTCAGGATCAGTGGGCTGCAATTTTATGGTACTCCTTTTCTGAGAAAGGGAGGGACAGGCTCCTCACAGTTAGACCTGAGGATGCCAAAAACTACTCTGTTTTGAAGAGTGCTCTTATTGAAGGGTTTGGCCTAACCACTGAGCAATACAGGTTGTTGTTCAGAGACACCCAAAAAGCACAGACTCAAGACTGGACTGATTTCGTTGAGTGTGCCACTAAGGCTTTGGAGGGTTGGTTGCAGGGAAGTAAAGTTTCAGACTATACAGGATTGTACAATCTTATAATGAGAGAGCAGATCCTTAATAACTGTACAAACCAGCTGTTGCATCAATACCTTATTGACTCTGATCTGACCTCTCCCCAAGAATTGGGAAAGAAGGCGGACAAATGGGTCAGAACAAGGATTAAGCAGAAATCCCAGAACCAAGGTGGTGACCAGAAGAAAACAGACCAGAAGGGTGGAAATCAGAAAGATAAAGAAAAAGACCAGAAGTCTTCAGGCCCCCAAACTAATAGTAAGGAGGGTGGTTCCCAAAATGGAAACAAGAAGAAGAAGAACAAAGGTCCAAAGACACCTTGGTGTAATACCTGCAAATCAGTTTCACACTGGGGCAGTGAATGCACTAAGGCAAATCCAGTCCCCACCACTCCAGCTCCTAAAGCAACTGCAACCCCTAGTCCAGTAAGCAGTGGTGGAACACAGTCCAAGGGTGTAGCTGGGTTGACCCTGGGTATTGAAGTAGGATCTGGCCTAGTCAGAACCCCTACACAGGCAGTTCTCCTATATGATGTGGACATAGATTTGCCCACTGCAGTGAGTCCCAGTAACCTGGGCAAATATAGGCAGACGCCTTTAATTAATGAGAAACTGGCTCAGGCCTACAGGGACACATGTGCCAGTGTCACAATGGTGACACCTGACTTTGTGGACCCTGGACAGATTGTACTAGGTGAGGGTTACCTAGTGACCAATGCAAGCAACTCCACTACTTCCCATAGTGTGGCAGTTGTGAACTTCTCCTGGGGAGGGGTAAATGGCCTAAAGAAAGTTGTTGTGAGTGCAGACCTTCCAGTAGACTGTCTGTTAGGCAATGATCTTGAAAGCTCAGCTTGGTCAGAAGTGGAGTACAGGACTCATGCAGAAATGCTAGGGATTTCAGAGCACGTCCTTGCAGTGACAAGGTCTCAGGCTAAGAAGTGCCTTCCTGAACCAGTGGTGGATCTTGGAACAATAGACCAACCACAACCCAAGAGAAGGAGCAAGAGAGGAAAGGCTGAGCCTTCCACCTTGCCCCAGGTTGAGGATCAAGTTTCAGAGGAAACTGATTCTGCAGTCCAAGAGGAGACTGTCTCTGAGGAACTGGAACCTGACCAGGTTGAGTTTCTGGGGACAGGGGGACCCTCAAGGGCAGACCTGAGGCAGGCTCAATTAGATTGCCCTTCCCTTGAACCCCTCAGACAGCAGGCTGCTGCTGAGGCTGCTGGGGATGCCCAAGGTACCCATACTGTGTATTGGGATGATGGACTCCTTTACTCAGAGGCTAGAGACCCCAAGCCTGGCATGACCAGGAGGTTGGTCATACCTCTGCAGTTTAGGGGATTCCTTCTTACCTTGGCCCATGATATTCCCCTTGCAGGACACTTAGGCCAGAACAAGACGTGGGACAGGCTTGTTTCACACTTTCACTGGCCTCATATGTCAGAAAATGTCAAGGAGTTTTGTCGCTCCTGTGTCACTTGCCAAGCCAGTGGTAAGTCAGGTGGCACAACAAAGGCCCCCCTAATACCACTACCTGTGGTGGGGGTTCCCTTTGAAAGAGTTGGAATCGATATTGTGGGTCCAATGGACCCCCAAACAGCATCTGGGAACAGATGTATACTGGTGGTAGTGGATCATGCCACCAGGTATCCAGAGGCTATTCCCCTGAGGACCACCACAGCACCTGTGGTGGCAAAAGCCCTCATTGCAGTTTTCTCAAGAGTGGGCTTTCCAAAGGAGGTACTATCAGATAGAGGCACAAATTTTATGTCTAGCTATCTGAAAGCAATGTGGAAGGAGTGTGGGGTAAACTACAAGTTTACCACCCCCTACCATCCACAGTGCAATGGGCTTGTGGAGAGATTTAACAAGACCCTTAAAGGCATGATAAAAGGATTACCAGAGAAGCTCAGGCGGAAATGGGACATTCTTTTACCTTGCCTGCTCTTTGCTTACAGAGAGGTCCCACAGAAGGGGGTTGGCTACAGCCCTTTTGAACTTTTGTTTGGCCACCCTGTGAGGGGTCCATTGTGTTTGGTGAAGGAAGGATGGGAGTTACCTCTCAAAAAGCCCAAACTAGACATAGTGGACTATGTACTTGGTCTCCGCTCCAGGATGGCTGAATACATGGAGAGAGCATCCAAAAACCTGGAGGCCAGCCAAGAATTACAAAAAGCTTGGCATGACCAAAAGGCTGTACTGGTAGAGTTCCAACCATGACAGAAGGTGTGGGTACTGGAGCCAGTGGCCCCAGCAGCACTCCAGGACAAATGGAGTGGACCCTATCCTATCATTGAGAAAAAGGGAGAAGTCACCTACTTGGTTGACTTTGGAACCCCAAGGAGCCCTCACAGGGTAATCCATGTGAATCGCTTGAAAGCATTTGTGGACAGGGAGGACATGAGCTTGCTCATGGCCACAGATGGGGATCAGGAGGAAGAGAGTGACCCTCTCCCAGACCTGCTTTCTCAGAACCCTGATGATGGTTCAGTTGATGGAGTAGCCTTGGCGGGCAGCCTCACTGACCAACAACAGATGGACTGCAGACAAGTTTTGCAGGCCCACAGGCATTTGTTTTCACTCACACCCAGCCAGACTGACTGGTGTACCCATGTGGTGGACACTGGTGACAGTCTGCCTGTGAAGAATAAGATCTACAGGCAACCTGACCATGTCAGGGATTGCATCAAGGCTGAGGTGCAAAAGATGTTGGAGCTTGGAGTGATTGAGCAATCAGAGAGCCCATGGGCCAGCCCAGTAGTCCTTGTGCCAAAACCTCATACCCAAGATGGAAAGAGAGAAATGAGATTTTGCGTGGACTACAGGGGTCTCAATGCTGTCACTAGGACAGATGCTCACCCCATTCCAAGAGCAGATGAGCTCATTGACAGATTGGCTTCTGCCAAGTTTCTGAGCACATTTGATTTGACAGCTGGCTACTGGCAAATCAGACTAGCTGAAGAGTCAAAAGCCAAAACAGCATTCTCTACCCCTAGTGGACATTATCAGTTTGTGGTAATGCCCTTTGGCTTGAAGAATGCACCTGCCACTTTCCAAAGGTTGGTGAACCAAGTCCTTGCTGGGTTGGATGACTTTTGTGCAGCATATCTAGATGATATTGCTGTCTTTAGCTCCACCTGGGAGGATCACCTGATCCACCTGAAGAAAGTTTTGAGGCCCTGCAAAAGGCAGGCCTAACTATCAAGGCTACTAAGTGCCAGATAGGGCAGAGTAAGGTTGTATACCTGGGCCACCTAGTAGGTGGAGGCCAGGTTCAGCCACTGGAGAGCAAAATCCAGGCCATACAGGACTGGGCTCCTCCAGTTACCCAGACACAAGTCAGAGCCTTCTTGGGCCTGACTGGGTATTACAGAAAGTTTGTGAAAAACTATGGGTCTATAGTGACACCATTAAATGACTTGACATCCAAGAAGATGCCAAAAAAGGTTCAGTGGACAGTTAGCTGTCAAAAGGCATTTGATGACCTGAAGAAGGCCATGTGCTCTGCACCTATCCTGAAGAGTCCTGACTACTCCAAACAGTTCATTGTACAGACAGATGCTTCTGAGTTGGGGGTGGGAGCTGTGCTCTCACAACTTAATCAAGATGGTCAAGACCAGCCCATTGCTTTCATTAGCAGAAGGCTGACCCCTAGAGAGAAACGTTGGTCAGCCATTGAGAGGGAGGCCTTTGCTGTGGTTTGGGCCCTGAAGAAGTTGAGGTCCTACTTGTTTGGAACTCACTTCCTAGTTCAGACCGACCATAAGCCCCTCTTGTGGCTTAATCAGATGAAGGGTGAAAATCCCAAACTGCTCAGGTGGTCCATTTCCCTACAGGGGATGGACTTTACAGTGGAGCACCGCCCAGGGACTGACCATGGTAATGCAGATGGTCTCTCCAGGTACTTCCACTTAGAACATGAAGACTTATCTGGTCAAGGTTAGTTTAATGTCCCTGCGTTTGGGGGGGGGGGGGTTGTGTAGGAGAGTAGGGTCTGGTATCCTATGGTCACCCCAAATTTTTGCTTTTTGCTTCACTGGTTTTCGACTACTGAGGCTGTGGGCCTGCTGATCAGACCCCCAGCCTGCTGTTCTCTCACTAAATTACTGATACATGTGCTATAGGCACATACCACAATTGGAAATGGACTCCTTGTCAGCCCCTGTATAATGCACTATAGGTGCCCAGGGCATAGGGGCCACCAAGGCCTACCAGGGGCTGCAGCATATCTTTTGCCACCCCTGGCTGGTTCTTAAATTGACACAACTGGCTGATCACTCAGCTGGGGTAAGGTGGTGTAATCACCCCTTACTTAGATATAGTATACCTATATCTAAACCTATATCTGGACACATATAAACCTGTGAGCCACTCCTATGGAAGGCCTCATCAATCCTGGAGGCAGAGTGCGTGGTTTAATGTGAGATGGAGCTCTAGCATGAGCTGAGCCTGTCTGCAGCTGTCGGGAACAACTCCCTAAGCTGTTTCAGGATAATGCCATACCATATACTCTTAAGTGCCTTATAATCCTCGCGGTTATATAGCAACTGTGGTTTGGCTTTATCAAAACATGTCGTGTAAGGTGTCATACGATTTGGAATACTATCCCCTCGCCAGTTCTGGCGACAGGGATAGCATTCCACCCCTCTAGAGGGGTAAGACATGTTACTTTACTTAAATGCGGTTAATTTCTAAAAGGACCTTAGATCCACAAAATGGATGCCTCTGCCACAGACAAGAGTCTGGACCCCTGCAGCTGACCGAAACTCAGCCAAATGGGGCCTGGACAAAGGGTTTCCTGTCACAGGAGGGTGTCACCACCCTCCAGACAGGAGATAGTGGATTGTAGCAGGGAGGTTTGAAAGAAACCAGACACTGCTTGGGGCGCACAAGGCTGCCCCTTGCATAATCCGGCCAAACCGGTTCTGGGGCACTCCAGCCCTCGTGCCAGGGCGGCCTGGATCAAAGGAAGGGGGTGTATCCACCCACTTCCTGGGTCCCACCCATAGGGGGGGACCTAGCAGGTAATCACGCCCCCCAGATTCGAATAAGAGTGGGAGCAGTGCCAATGCACTTTAGATTTCCTGAAGAAACATAAGAAACGAAACTCTGGACCCTGGGACCTCCTACTCAACGTGGAAGCCCGAAGAATCTCCCTTGTGGTCAAGGAGTGACCACCCTGTGCAAACAGGCACCATCCAGCCCTCGACGTCTACTTTGTTGCAGTTCCCGCCGGAACTCGAGCGACAGAGATCGACGAGATCAAGCTTGCCTGCCTTCCAACAGCCCGATCCACAGTCCCTGCAGAGCTGAGACCCGTGGAGGCGACCGGAAGCGTGGGGCCCGCCATCTTGAATTGACCACGAGACGCTGACCGTGCAGCCCACGAGTGACCCTCGAAGCTGTACACCGGGGTTTGAGAAGCCCCCACCCTGAGCCTCTCTTGCAACGAAGTTCAGCCCTCCACACTCGACGAGTGCTGCGTGGGGCCCTTCTGCTCCATTTGGCTCAACGCGTTGGCCCGGTCACTTGCCAGCCGGCTAGTGGCCTCTGTGCCGACGAAACTACAAATACGACTTGTGAATCTGGTTGCTCCAGATCTACACCAGCTTCCCTGAAAAGGAGCCCCCACTCTGACCTTCCTGGTTCGAGTGAGAAGCAATCTCCCGGTTCCGCGTGGATTGCTTTTGCCAAGTGTTGTTTGCTCCAATCGTGAAGCCGACAGCGCCGACGGCGAGAGCCTGCGTGGGACAGATCGTGACCTGCTCCTGGACGTCGCAGATGCCCCAGAGCCCACGTGACAGCGGAGAGAAGCTCCTCAACGACCACCTGATTGCGCCCGACATTGCCTGGTTCCGTCCTGGTTCCACCCTGGTCACTGCTGAGTGACCCAGACTCTGTCCCCTCTGCTTTCAGGTACTCTTCGACTTGAGTCCACCCTTGGACTCCACCGGACACTTCACTTTCACCCCGCCTGCAGCCCTTTCAGCTTCAAGCACCAAGAGCCTGCGTGACGAAACCCGACTCAACTTCGACCCTGTGCACCCGCTTCCTGTGGGTGAGGTAACTTTGCTCCGCCGGTGTTCCCACACTGGTACACATCTCTAGGGTCTGTGTCTTAAGTTTTGTTCCTCTAGGTTCAGCGGAAGTGTCCTTAAACTCTAACTTTATAACTTTTACGCACCATTGGTTAACATTGGTGCATGCGTGCGCTTTCCGCACTGCTCCCGAATTCCGTGGGCCGTTCCCGACTTCAGCATTGCTTGTCCCGACTGCTCCCAGCGATTCCCTAGGCCCTAGGCCTAACCACTGCTCGAGTGGCATCTCTTATACCACTTGTTTAGTATATGGTTTGAGTGGCCACCCGCCCTCATCCATAATTGTGCAACTTGTATGTTTAAACTGTGCTTTTGATTTAACGCTTGTGCCCCTTTATTCATAAAGAATACTGGGGATTGTTTTTAGTAATAAACACATATATTTTTATAATATATACTTGTGTGGTGTCCTTTCATTTGATATTACAGGATTGTATGTGGTAAAACAGCTCGCTTAACACGACCTCTTAAGTTAAGCCTTTAGGCTGCTTAGTCCATGCTACCCCTAGGATAGCTTGTCTAATAAGGTTGACTTACAACCAGACACCATAAGGGATTGTTTGGTCTGATAATAGGTGGTTCCAGAATTGGAAACATCACCTATCAGGCCAACTTCTCACAGCTTAGCTTAAAGGAGTTAGACCTCAAAGCCCTACAGGTAGGGACCTCCAGTAATCCTATAGGTGGCAGCGTACCTAAGGAGGTTACCAGGGAACCCAGACCCTACTTGCCCAACGATGTAGTCGCCAGTTTTAGTGTGGGAGACGACATTGCCAAATGGTTGGCTGCCTATGAGGTCTCGTTAAGAGCCCATGGGATTTCAGAGAGTCATTGGGGGGGGGGGGGGGGTGGCCTGTACAAGTATATGCCTCCAGTGGGGAGGGATGCTCTCTTAGCTCTGGAGCCGGAGGAACAGACCAATTACCCCACCATGAAGGTTGCTTTGATTAGGAAGTTTGGGCTGACCCCTGAAAAATACAGGCAGAATTTTCGGAACAGCCACAAACTAGCTACACAAAACTGGGTAGACTTTTTGGACTACGCTAAAAAGGCCTTAGAGGGTTGGGTACAAGGCAGTGAGGTTACTGACTATGAGGAGTTGTACAATCTGTTCCTGAAGGAGCATCTCCTCGAGAAATGTTTTCCGGAGCTGCGTCCACACCTGGTGGATAGCACGCTGACTAACCCTAGGAAGCTTGCAGAGGAGGCAGACATCTGGGCTAGTACCGGGGTGTCCTCAAAGGGGACTGGAGAGGATTCCCAAAGGACTAGTCAGGGCGCTCCCCAGAAGAAAGAGGGGGGAGACAAAAAGAAGGAGTTCTCAAAAGGCCCCCAAAACAGTTTGCCAGGAAAGGGATCAGGTTACACTCCTAGGGTTAATCCACAAAAAAAAACCTATCCTGACCATAGTCAGCAGCCAAGGGTTGTCCGCTGCTATGAGAGTGGTGGCATTGGGCACTATAAAGGAGATGCCAAGTGCCCAAAGAGACCACCCCCTCCCACTGGAGGAAAAACCCCGGGAGTAGCTAGTGTAGTGTAGGAGAGTAGGGTCTGCAATCCTATGATCACCCAGATTTTTGCTTTTTGCTTCACTGGTTTACGACTTTCCCTGGCTGTGGGCCTGCTAATCAGACCCACAGCCTAGCTGTTCTCTCTACTCCAAATTGTACCCAGGTACTGAATTGGCACTGGGCCCTCTCCAAGTCCCTGTACCCAGGGCTGAGGTGCACCCAGAGGTCTCCCAGGGGCTGCAGCATGTATTATGCCACCCCTGGGCTGACTAACCAAACAGACAAAACTGGCTGCTTGACAGCTGGGGCAGAGTGGTGTACTCACCCTCTGCTGTAGATATAGTATTCCTATATCTAAACCTAAATGGGCACACAGATCTCCTATCAGTCACTCCTATGGCAGGCCTTGACAGTCCTGAAGGCAGGGTGCTTGGAATCGTGTGAGATAGTGCTCTGGCATGAGCTGAGCCTGTCTGCGGCTTTCGGGATCCATCCCTTAGCCGTTTCCATGATATCGCATACCATATACTTTTAAGTGCATTATAATCCTCGCGGTTATATGCCAACTCTGGTATCGCTTTATCAAAACATGTCGAGTAAGGTGTCATACGAATTGGAATACTAACCCCTCGCCAATTCTGGCGACGGGGTTAGCATTCCACCCTTCTAGAGGGACACGACATGTATGTAACCTGTAACCCCGGTTAAAGTCAGACAGAGCCTTAGCTCCACAAAATAGATGCTGCCACCGAGACACAAGTCTGCCCTCCTGCTGCTGGGAGTCCTCCCAGCCCAGGAGGCAAGGACAAAGGGTTTCCTGCCAGGGGCGGTGCCAGCACCGTCCCAGACAGGATTTTGTGTATCCTAGGTAGGCAGGGCTTTAGAGCAAGGTGACTGCAAGTGGCACCCCGGTGCTCACTGTGCATAGGCCGGCTTGAACCAGTTCCAGGGGCACTCCAGCCCCTGATCTGGGGAAAGCCCGCCAAAGGAGAGGGGTGTAACCACCCCCCTCCTAGTCCCACCCATAGGGCAGGACTTAGTCGCGTGCCAGCCCCCTTTTTCAGGATAAAGGTAGGAACTGGCCCCCTTCCAAATTAGATCAATCTTTGAATCCTGAACCGACCTTCTACCCGAAGAACTCAAGACTCTTCTCAAGATTTTCTCCCTTGTGACTAAGGAGTAATCACCCTGCAGCAGCAGGCACCAACCAAGCATCGCGGTTTGTTGCCAGTCTCTCCTTCGGATCAAGACTGCTCCAGCACGACGAGATCCGGCTTCCCTGGCACCTCTGACCTCAACCTACATCATCAGCCCAGCTGTGATCCGTGGGTGCGACGAGACCTCGAGGGACCGGCCATCTTCAGAACTGCACGACGCTTGTCCAGCACGACCACCGAGTGACCCTCGACCGAGTGCTTTGGGGTAAGAGAAGCCCCGACCCTGAGCAGCTCCAGCACCGAAGCTCAGCCCCCCTGCATCCACGAGATCTGCGTGGGGCCCTTCTGCTCTTTGCTGCTCACCGCGTTGTCCAGGTCGCTGGCCCGTTGGCTAGTGGCCCCCTCACGACGCTCCACAACGACAAACACTGCTGGTCTGGTTGCTCCAGGCTAGCCCTTGCTCCCCTCCAAAAGAGGAGCGCCCTGGACCCTCCTGGTCCACTCAAGACGCCATTTTAGGTCCACCGCGTGGGTCTTGCATTTGCCAAGACTTGTTGCCCAATCCTGGGTCCAGCGACGTCGACAGCAAGTACCTTCGTGGGACAGCTCGCACCTCCATCCTGGTCGCCGACAACGCCTCCTGGTCCGAGAGACTGCAGAGCCCAGCAGCGCCCACTCACCTGGCTGAGGTGACTTCGTCCGGTGCCATCCTGGTGCCCACCTAAATCACTGGCTAGTGATTCAGAACTTGGTCCCCTCTGCTTACAGGTTTTCTTCTTCCCTGATCCAGGCTTGGATCACCACGAACTTCTTCACTGGCCGCCTGCCAGCAACTTCTTTCTTCAGGCTCCTGGTTCTTCAACGAGGGTTTCCGACGCAACTTCAACCCTATGCAGCCGCAGCCCCTGGGCTAGGTAAACTGAGTACCCCGGTGCTCCAGCATAGTCCAACACCCTAAGTGTTCGGATCCACCCCCGTTTTCGACCCACCTAGTCGGGTTCGCCCGAGAACAGTAACTTTGTCTTTACTAGCCTCCATAGACTTTTTCCCGCCTTACGCGTGAGAGTTCCCACTCTGCACACGACGTCCACAGGCCTCCTGCTCCTAATCTAAGTGTTTAGTATTGTAGGCCTAGCGATTCTAAAGTCTATGAGAATAGTTACTTACCTGCTAGTAATTCGCATTCCACTTCTTGTGTATATGGTTTTTCGTGCCCCTCGGGCATTTGTGTAAATTGTGCGACTTTCAGTAATTCTTTAAGAGTTTTGTTGTTTGCTTAGTTCCCTGTCTCATAAAGAGCCAGGGTAGTCTTGTTATAAATAAATACACTTTATTTTTGATAACAACTTGTGTGGTGTCCTTTCACTTGGTGTTCAAGGGGTAATGTGATGGTAAAACAGCTGGCTTAACACGCCCTCTAGAGTTTAGCCTTAGACTGCTCGTATCCATGCTACTAGGATAGCTGGTCTATAAGGTTGACTTACAACCAATCATCAATAAGGGTTGTTTGGACTGATACATAGTGATCACTAGAATAGTGAGCACTGCATATCAGGCCAACTTCTCACATTGGTGAGCAGCGGTTGGGATTTGAGCTTGCTGTTGTTTTACCACACGTATCCTAAGAATATCATTTGAAAGATCACATAAGTACTAAGGTACATATAACTTAGCTTAGAATACTCTGAGTTCTACTGAACCAGCTGTTGTAGCTCCTAGGGCTTAGCGCACCCTAAACTACAACTCTAGCAAGGGATCAGTAGGTAAACATATAGTGTAGGTAAGTGCACCACTTACACCTCACTAGAAAAGCATGTCTACCCAGGGAGAGTCCTCAGGGACCCCTCTTGTGGTGATTGACCCTCCACAGGTCAGCTCAAGATATGCAGCTCTCAATTTCCAGGAGTTGAGACACTTGTGTACCTCCAGGAAATTGAAACAGGGGTCTAACCCCACCACTCCCTTTCTGTTAGGTCTCTTAGAGACTTATGATGCTAGGAAAGCATCTCAGGGAGATGGGAATATGCCAGCCTTAGAGGGGCACCTCGGTGATCCAGACCTCCCTGACACTGAAAATGTAGTTGAGGAGGAGGATCTTGAGGAACTCTCTGGGGATGAGGCAGACAAGGGTCCTGAGTTAGTCAGCAGACTCACTAGGGCCAACTTAGACCTACTTGGGCAAGGATCTGGGGGACCCCCAGTACTGACCCTATTAGGCCTAACCTTGGAGTTAGGAGAAATAGATCTCCTTCTAGGGACTCCAATAGATCTCTGCACTCTAATGCCTCTTCTCAGAGGAGAAGGAACTCTCCCCAGAGGAGATTGACTTCCCCTCAGAGAATGGAGCATGAAGCTAGGATGAGACAGGCTACTCTGAGTATTGAAAGGGAAGAACTTGCCCTGGCCAAAGAGAAGCTTGCTTTTGCTAGAGAGCAGCAGATGAGTCGGATAGTTCCCACTGGTGGCAGCAATCTCCCAAGAGAAAAAGAGAAGGGTTTAGATACTAAACACCTGACAAAAATAGTGCCCCCCTTTAAGCAAGGGGATGACATCCAGAAATGGATGGCTGCTTTGGAGAGGGCCTGCACTGTGCAGTGCATTCCCCAGAGTCAGTGGGCAGCTATACTGTGGCTCTCCTTTGATGGTAAAGGTAGAGATAAGCTCCTCACTACAAGAGTGGAGGATGCTAACAATTACCAGGTCCTGAAAAATACACTGGTTGATGGGTTTGGTTTAACCACTGAGCAGTACAGGTTGCTGTTCAGAGACACCCAGAAAACTCAGTCTCAGGACTGGTCTGACTTTGTGGATTGTGCCACTAAGGCTTTGGAGGGCTGGTTGCTGGGTAGCAAGGTTACTGATTACACAGGATTGTATAATCTTATGATGAGAGAACAAATTTTAAATAATTGTCAGAACCAGTTGTTGCACCAGCACCTTGTTGATTCAGATCTGACCTCTCCCCAAGAATTGGGAAAGAAGGCAGACAAATGGGTCAGGACAAGGATCAAGCAGAACCAGAACCAGGGTGGTCAGAAGAAAGCAGACCAGAAGGGTAATACTAAGAGTGAACAAAATGACCAGAAGTCTTCACCAGGTCCCCAACAAACCAAAGAGGGTGGGGGTCAGGCTTCACAGAAGAAGAAGACTGAGGAAGGCCAGTCAAAAAGGTGGTGCCAGTACTGTAAAAGTAAGTCTCACTGGTTTAGTGAGTGCACCAAGAAAGGAGGGCAAACTCCTACCACTACAGCCCCTAAGGCAACTGCACCCCCTAGTACAGTCAATAGTGGTAGTGCACCTCCCAAGGCATTAGTTGGGTTAACCTTGGGAACTGAGGGGTCTGACAACCTAGTTGGCACACTCACTCAGGCTGTCCTTGTCTGTACAGGGGATATGGATGTGTCCCCTGAGGTAAGTCCCAATACTTTGGGCAAATACAGGCAGACACCTTTGATAAATGGCAAAATGGCTCAGGCCTATAGGGACACTTGTGCCAGTGTCACCATGGTGACACCTAACTTTGTGGACCCTGGACAGATCATGCCAGGTACAGATTTCCTGGTGACCAATGCCAGCAACGTCACTACCAGTCATAGTATGGCGATTGTTGCTTTCTCCTGGGGAGGGGTAAGTGGCCAAAAGAAAGTTGTGGTTAGTTCAGACCTCCCAGTGGATTGTTTGTTGGGCAATGATTTGGAGTCATCACTATGGTCAGAAGTGGAGCAGAGGACTCACATGGAAATGTTAGGCTTGCCAGCACATGTGCTTGCTGTGACTAGGTCACAGGCCAGAAGATGCCCCACTGAACAGGTGCTGGATCCTGGAAGAATGGACCAGACACCTTCCAAGAAGAAGAGCAGTAGGGTTAAGGCTTTGCCTTCCCCCTTGCCCCAGGTTGAGGATCAAGTCTCTGAGGAGGCTGATCTGAGAGAGCTGAGGGAAACTGAGCCTAAAGAGCTTGAACTTGATCAAGTTGAGTTTCTGGGCTCAGGGGGACCCTCCAGAGAAGACCTGGGGAAGGCACAGTTAGACTGCCCTTCCCTTGAACCCCTCAGACAGCAGGCTGCTGCTGAGGCTGCAGGGAATGCCACAGGTGCCCACAGGGTATACTGGGAAGATGGACTCCTGTACTCTGAGTCAAGAGACCCCAAGCCTGGTGCAACCAGGAGGCTGGTCGTCCCCTTGTCTCTGAGAGGTTTCCTTCTCACCTTGGCCCATGAGATTCCCCTTGCAGGTCACTTAGGCCAGACAAAGACTTGGGGCAGGCTTGTCTCACACTTTCACTGGCCCCACATGAATGAGGATACCAAGGAGTTTTGTCGCTCCTGTGTCACTTGCCAAGCCAGTGGTAAGTCAGGTGGCACAACAAAGGCCCCCCTCATACCACTACCTGTGGTGGAGGTTCCCTTTGAAAGAGTGGGGATTGACATTGTTGGTCCAATGGAACCCCAGACAGCATCAGGGCACAAGTTTATACTGGTGGTGGTGGACCATGCCACCAGGTATCCTGAAGCTATTCCACTTAGGACCACTACAGCACCTGTAGTGGCAAGGGCCCTAGTTGGAGTGTTCTCCAGAGTGGGCTTCCCTAAGGAGGTTGTTTCTGACAGAGGTGCAAACTTCATGTCAGGATATCTGACTGCAATGTGGAAGGAATGTGGTGTCAACTACAAGTTCACCACACCCTATCATCCACAGTGCAATGGGCTTGTTGAGAGATTCAACAGGACCCTCAAAGGGATGATTCATGGACTACCTGAAAAGCTCAGGCGTAGATGGGATGTCCTGATACCCTGCCTCTTGTTTGCTTACAGAGAGGTCCCACCGAAGGGGGTTGGCTACAGCCCTTTTGAACTTCTGTATGGGCATCCTGTAAGAGGACCCCTGTGTTTGGTGAAGGAAGGATGGGAGAGACCTCTCAAAAAGCCTGCAACCAACATAGTGGACTATGTACTTGGTCTCCGCTCCAGGATGGCTGAATACATGGAGAAGGCATCTAAAAACCTTGAGGCCAGCCAAGAACTCCAAAAAGCTTGGCATGACCAGAAGGCTGTCCTGACTGTGTACCAGCCTGGACAGAAGGTGTGGGTGCTGGAGCCAGTGGCCCCAGCAGCACTCAAAGACAAATGGTCTGGGCCCCACACCATCATTGAGCAAAAGGGAGAGGTCACCTACCTGGTGGACCTTGGAACTCACAGGAGCCCCCTCAGGGTGCTCCATGTGAATAGGCTCAAAGCATATGTCGACAGGAAGGACATGAGCTTGCTCATGGCCACAGATGAGGGACAGGAGGAAGAGAGTGACCCTCTCCCAGACCTGCTCACTCAGAATCCTGATGATGGGTCAGTAGATGGTGTTGTCTTTTGTGGCAGCCTCTCTGAACATCAGCAACAGGATTGTAGACAAGTTCTGCAATCCTTTAGGCATATGTTCTCTCTGACACCCAGCCAAACTGATTGGTGCACCCATGAAGTTGACACTGGAGACAGTTTGCCTGTAAAGAGTAAAATCTACAGACAGCCTGATCATGTCAGAGACTGCATCAAAACAGAAGTGCAGAAAATGTTGGAGCTGGGAGTCCTTGAGCCCTCAGATAGCCCTTGGGCTAGCGCAGTAGTTCTAGTGCCAAAGCCTCACACCCAGGGTGGTAAGAGAGAGATGAGGTTTTGCGTAGACTACAGAGGCCTCAATGCAGTCACTAAGACTGATGCCCACCCAATACCAAGGGCAGATGAACTTATAGATAGATTGGCTTCTGCCAACTACTTAAGCACATTTGACCTGACAGCTGGGTATTGTCAAATCAGGTTAGCTGAGGAAGCCAGGCCCAAGACAGCATTTTCTACCCCTGGTGGGCCTTATCAGTTTGTGGTAATGCCCTTTGGTTTGAAAAATGCACCTGCCACCTTCCAAAGGCTGGTGAATCAAGTTCTCACTGGGATGGATGACTTCTGTGCAGCATATCTGGATGATATTGCTGTCTTTAGCTCCACCTGGGAGGATCACCTGGTCCACCTGAGGAAAGTGTTAGAGGCCCTGCAAAAGGCAGGTCTCACTATCAAGGCCACTAAGTGCCAGATAGGGCAGACACAGGTTGTATACCGGGGCCACCTTGTAGGTGGAGGCCAGGTTCAGCCATTGGAGAGTAAGATACAGGCCATCAAGGACTGGACTCCTCCAATCACCCAGACTCAGGTTCGAGCTTTCTTGGGCCTGACTGGGTACTATAGGAAATTTGTCAGAAATTATGGGTCCATTGTGACCCCCCTTAATGACCTGACAAGTAAAAAGATGCCAAAGAAAGTTCAGTGGACAGCAAGCTGTCAGAAAGCATTCGATGACCTAAAGCAGGCCATGTGCACAGCACCTATCCTAAAGAGTCCAGACTTCTCCAAACCATTCATTGTCCAAACAGATGCTTCTGAGTTGGGTGTGGGAGCTGTTCTATCTCAGCTGAATTTTGATGGCAACGACCAGCCAATTGCTTTCATTAGCAGAAGGCTGACCCCCAGAGAGAAAAATTGGTCAGCTATTGAGAGGGAGGCCTTTGCTGTGGTTTGGGCCCTGAAGAAGCTGAGGTCCTACTTGTTTGGCACTCACTTCACAGTTCAGACCGACCACAAGCCCCTCTTATGGCTAAGTCAGATGAAGGGTGAAAACCCCAAACTACTTAGGTGGTCCATTTCCCTACAGGGGATGGATTTGACAGTGGAGCACAGACCTGGTACTGATCATGGCAATGCTGATGGGCTCACCAGGTATTTCCACTTAGAGCAAGAAGACTCACCTGGTCAAGGTTAGTTTATTGTCCCAAAGTTGGGGGGGGGGGGTCATGTAGGAGAGTAGGGTCTGCAATCCTATGATCACCCAGATTTTTGCTTTTTGCTTCACTGGTTTACGACTTTCCCTGGCTGTGGGCCTGCTAATCAGACCCACAGCCTAGCTGTTCTCTCTACTCCAAATTGTACCCAGGTACTGAATTGGCACTGGGCCCTCTCCAAGTCCCTGTACCCAGGGCTGAGGTGCACCCAGAGGTCTCCCAGGGGCTGCAGCATGTATTATGCCACCCCTGGGCTGACTAACCAAACAGACACAACTGGCTGCTTGACAGCTGGGGCAGAGTGGTGTACTCACCCTCTGCTGTAGATATAGTATTCCTATATCTAAACCTAAATGGGCACACAGATCTCCTATCAGTCACTCCTATGGCAGGCCTTGACAGTCCCGAAGGCAGGGTGCTTGGAATCGTGTGAGATAGTGCTCTGGCATGAGCTGAGCCTGTCTGCGGCTTTCGGGATCCATCCCTTAGCCGTTTCCATGATATCGCATACCATATACTCTTAAGTGCATTATAATCCTCGCGGTTATATGCCAACTCTGGTATCGCTTTATCAAAACATGTCGAGTAAGGTGTCATACGAATTGGAATACTAACCCCTCGCCAATTCTGGCGACGGGGTTAGCATTCCACCCTTCTAGAGGGACACGACATGTATGTAACCTGTAACCCCGGTTAAAGTCAGACAGAGCCTTAGCTCCACAAAATGGATGCTGCCACCGAGACACAAGTCTGCCCTCCTGCTGCTGGGAGTCCTCCCAGCCCAGGAGGCAAGGACAAAGGGTTTCCTGCCAGGGGCGGTGCCAGCACCGTCCCAGACAGGATTTTGTGTATCCTAGGTAGGCAGGGCTTTAGAGGAAGGTGACTGCAAGTGGCACCCCGGTGCTCACTGTGCATAGGCCGGCTTGAACCAGTTCCAGGGGCACTCCAGCCCCTGATCTGGGGAAAGCCCGCCAAAGGAGAGGGGTGTAACCACCCCCCTCCTAGTCCCACCCATAGGGCAGGACTTAGTCGCGTGCCAGCCCCCTTTTTCAGGATAAAGGTAGGAACTGGCCCCCTTCCAAATTAGATCAATCTTTGAATCCTGAACCAACCTTCTACCCGAAGAACTCAAGACTCTTCTCAAGATTTTCTCCCTTGTGACTAAGGAGTAGTCACCCTGCAGCAGCAGGCACCAACCAAGCATCGCGGTTTGTTGCCAGTCTCTCCTTCGGATCAAGACTGCTCCAGCACGACGAGAACCGGCTTCCCTGGCACCTCTGACCTCAACCTACATCATCAGCCCAGCTGTGATCCGTGGGTGCGACGAGACCTCGAGGGACCGGCCATCTTCAGAACTGCACGACGCTTGTCCAGCACGACCACCGAGTGACCCTCGAACGAGTGCTTTGGGGTAAGAGAAGCCCCGACCCTGAGCAGCTCCAGCACCGAAGCTCAGCCCCCCTGCATCCACGAGATCTGCGTGGGGCCCTTCTGCTCTTTGCTGCTCACCGCGTTGTCCAGGTCGCTGGCCCGTTGGCTAGTGGCCCCCTCACGACGCTCCACAACGACAAACACTGCTGGTCTGGTTGCTCCAGGCTAGCCCTTGCTCCCCTCCAAAAGAGGAGCACCCTGGACCCTCCTGGTCCACTCAAGACGCCATTTTAGGTCCACCGCGTGGGCCTTGCATTTGCCAAGACTTGTTACCCAATCCTGGGTCCAGCGACGTCAACAGCAAGTACCTTCGTGGGACAGCTCGCACCTCCATCCTGGTCGCCGACAACGCCTCCTGGTCCGAGAGACTGCAGAGCCCAGCAGCGCCCACTCACCTGGCTGAGGTGACTTCGTCCGGTGCCATCCTGGTGCCCACCTAAATCACTGGCTAGTGATTCAGAACTTGGTCCCCTCTGCTTACAGGTTTTCTTCTTCCCTGATCCAGGCTTGGATCACCACGAACTTCTTCACTGGCCGCCTGCCAGCAACTTCTTTCTTCAGGCTCCTGGTTCTTCAACGAGGGATTCCGACGCAACTTCAACCCTATGCAGCCGCAGCCCCTGGGCTAGGTAAACTGAGTACCCCGGTGCTCCAGCATAGTCCAACACCCTAAGTGTTCGGATCCACCCACGTTTTCGACCCACCTAGTCGGGTTCGCCCGAGAACAGTAACTTTGTCTTTACTACCCTCCATAGACTTTTTCCCGCCTTACGCGTGAGAGTTCCCACTCTGCACACGACATCCACAGGCCTCCTGCTCCTAATCTAAGTGTTTAGTATTGTAGGCCTAGCGATTCTAAAGTCTATGAGAATAGTTACTTACCTGCTAGTAATTCGCATTCCACTTCTTGTGTATATGGTTTTTCGTGCACCTCGGGCATTTGTGTAAATTGTGCGACTTTCAGTAATTCTTTAAGAGTTTTGTTGTGTGCTTAGCTCCCTGTCTCATAAAGAGCCAGGGTAGTCTTGTTATAAATAAATACACTTTATTTTTGATAACAACTTGTGTGGTGTCCTTTCACTTGGTGTTCAAGGGGTAATGTGATGGTAAAACAGCTGGCTTAACACGCCCTCTAGAGTTTAGCCTTAGACTGCTCGTATCCATGCTACTAGGATAGCTGGTCTATAAGGTTGACTTACAACCAATCATCAATAAGGGTTGTTTGGACTGATACATAGTGATCACTAGAATAGTGAGCACTGCATATCAGGCCAACTTCTCACATGTAGTACTCGGGGAGGAATTGCCCTTAGGTAAGGGAGGTGAGTGGGCAGGAATAACCTTAGTGTCCCTGGGAGAGAGCGAGATGGTTCCTAAGATCCAGGTGCCCCCAAATACCACCAAGTATGGGCAGTGGGTCACCATCAACGGCCAGAGAGGGGAAGCTCTGAGGGACACAGGTGCCATTATGACTATGGTAAGGAGTCAGCTGGTGTCCCCGGAGCAGGTGATCCCAAACGTACTCCACCCCGCCGCGATGGCTGATGGCAGAATAGGTCACTATCCTGTGGCCGAGGTTCCCTTTGAGTGGGGAGGGGTCGCAGGTCTCCTTCGAGTTGCGGTGAGCCCTGCCGTGCCAGTTGATTGTCTGTTGGGGAACGACCTGGAGCACAATGCTTGGAAAGAGGTGGAATTCTGGACTCATTCAGAGATGTTGGGTACACCTGATTGAACCTGTGCAAGCACACGGTCCGCGACTGCCCGAAAGGGGGGGTCGCAAGGGCTGGAGCCTGGAACAAAGGCACAGCCAGCTGCCAAAAAGGGGAAGACCCGGGGACAGGGAAAACCTGCCTTAGCGTCCACCCCCCGTGAGATGGATGGGACACCTGAGGTGGTGGTTCCGGAGTCCACGGAGGGGGATGTTGTCTCGCTGGAGGACTTACCTATCCCTGCAGAATGGCATGTGGAGGGAGGACCTACCAGGGAAGAGTTTTGTCAGGGGCAGAAAGCGTGCACTACTCTTGAGGGACTGAGGCGTCAGGCCGAAGCCCAGGCAGCAGGTAACATTACCAGGAACTTTCACATCTACTGGGAGGATGGTCTTCTCTACAGTGAACCCAAGGCTCCAGTGCATGGTTCGTCTCGGGCCTTGGTAGTTCCCCAACGTTATCGAGCCTTCCTCTTGGAGTTGGCTCATGAGATTCCCTTGGCAGGACACCTGGGTCAGGACAAGACCTTTGCCCGGCTTGTCCCCCACTTCTATTGGCCTCAGATGAGGGTGGCGTCTGACACTTTTTGTAGGACGTGTGTGTCTTATCAAGCCAGTGGGAAAACAGGGGTTAAGCTGAAGGCTTCCCTGGAACCACTACCTGTCGTTAGCACCCCCTTTGAAAGGGTGGGCATCGACATTGTTGGGCCATGGGATCCACCTACGTCAGCCGGTCACAGGTTTATCCTGGTTCTGGTGGATCATGCCACCCGGTACCCAGAGGCTATTCCTTTGAGGACCGTTACTGCACCTGCGGTGGCTCGGGCCCTAATGGGGAGTTTTACCCGAGTGGGTTTCCCCAAGGAAGTTGTGTCTGACAGGGGGGCCAACTTCATGTCAGCATACATGCGGGCCATGTGGAAGAATTGTGGGGTTACTTAAAGGTTCTCCGCCCCTTACCACCCCCAGACCAATGGTCTGGTGGAAAGGTTTAACAAAACCTTGAAGGGCATGATCAGAAGTCTGCCCAAGAGCCTGCGGAGGAAATGGGACATCCTCCTACCCTGTCTGTTGTTCTCATACAGGGAAGTGCCACAGAAAGGAGTGGGCTTCAGCCCCTTTGAGCTTCTGTATGGGCATCCTGTCAGGAGACCTCTCAGCCTGGTGAAAGATGGATGGGAACAGACTCCCAGGAAGCTTCCCCAGGATGTGGTGAGTTACATGCTGGCTTTTCGTAGCCAAATGGCTAAGTTGTGGAAGCAAGCTTCCTATAACCTTGAAGCCAGCCAGGCAGTCATGAAAGAGTGGTATGACCACAATGCTCACCCTGTGGAGTTGGAGCCTGGCCAGAAGGTGTGGGTCATGGAGCCTGGAGAGCTTAGTGCCCTCCAGGATCGCTGGACATGCCTCTTTGAAGTGGTTGAGAAGAAGGGCAAGGTCACTTACTTAGTGGATCTTAAGACCCCCAGGCAACCCCATTGGGTGCTCCATGTCAACCGCCTCAAACCCCACCATGAGAGGCCCGAGGTCATCTTGATGATGGTGACTGATGGAGCAGAGGAAGAGGAAAGTGTGCCTCTACCTGACCTCTTTTCGTCCCAAGAGTAGAATGGGTCGGTGGAAGGGGTGATCCTTTCACCATCCCTAACTCCCGAACAGCGGAGGGACTGCCGTCAAGTCCTTGAGCAGTATTCCTCACTGTTCTCCCTTATCCCGGGAAGAACCCACCTGTGTACCCATGATGTGGACACAGGGGACAGCCCACCTGTGAAGTCCAAGACCTACCGGCTGTCAGATAAGGTGAAGGCCAGCATTCACAGTGAAGTCACCAAGATGCTGGAGCTGGGAGTGATTGAACCTTCAAGCGGCCCCTGGTCCAGTCCGGTGGTTTTGGTACCAAAAGCTGCCCCGCCGGGCACCACTCCAGAACTCAGGTTCTGTGTGGATTACAGGGGACTGAATTCTGTGACAAAGACTGATGCTCATCCAATCCCTTGGGCGGATGAGCACATTGACCGGCTGGGAGCTGCCCAGTATCTGAGTACTTTTGACCTCACATCAGGGTACTGGCAGATCTCCCTTACAGATGGAGCAAGGGAAAGGTCAGCCTTCTCCACGCCTGAGGGCCACTACCAGTTCTGTGTAATGCCCTTTGGGCTCAAGAACGTTCCTGCCACTTTTCAGCGGCTGGTGAACCAGGTCCTCTCCGGGATGGAGGCCTTCTCTGCTGCTTATCTAGATGACATTGCAGTTTTCAGCAGCAGCTGGGAGGACCACTTGTGTCACCTTCAGGCTGTCCTCCAAGCCCTGAAACAGGCTGGCTTGACAATCAAGGCTAGCAAATGCTAGATTGGGCAGGGGTCGGTAGTGTACCTAGGCCACTTGGTGGGCAGGGGAATGGTGCAGCCCCTCCAGGCTAAGATTGAGACTATCATGGCCTGGGAGCCCCCCAAGACTCAAACAGAGGTCCGAGTTTCCTGGGCCTCACAGGATACTACCGTCGCTTTGTCAAGGGGTATGGCACAATTGTGGCACCCCTAACTGAGCTCACATCTAAGAAACAACCTCGACGGGTAGTTTGGACTGAGGCGTGTCAACGAGTTTTTGACACCCTGAAGCAAGCAATGTGTGCAGCTCCTGTCTTAAAGGCCCCTGATTTTTCCAATGAGTTTATTGTCCAAACGGATGCATCAGAGCATGGCATTGGGGCAGTGTTGTCTCAACTCAATGAAGAGGGTCTGGACCAACCTGTTGTCTTCCCATCAAGGAGACTGCTTCCCCTGGAACAGAAGTGGAGTGCGATTGAACGGGAAGCTTTTGCGGTGGTATGGGCTTTGAAGAAGTTGCGACCATATCTGTTTGGTTCGCACTTCCTTGTTCAAACTGACCACCGGCCCCTTCGTTGGCTGGTGCAAATGAGGGGCGAGAATCCCAAGTTGTTGAGATGGTCCATCTCCCTACAGGAAATGGACTTCAGGGTGGAACATCGGCCTGGAGTGGACCACGCAAACGCAGACGGTCTCTCAAGGTACTTCCGCCTTAGTGATGAGAACTCCCAAGGGGTTGGGTAGCTCTCCCCACTTTCAGCTGGGGGGACGCGTGTTAGACCTGTTAGCCCTTTGGGTGGTCCCTCCTAATATTTTTTTTATTTTTATCCTCTTTTTGCCTTCTGATCTTTTTGTGCGTCCACTACATATTTTTAGTGTTGACCCTAGGACTCTGGGCGCCCATGGTTATTCAATAACAATGTGGCGCAAGGGCTCCTCTAAAATGGAGGGAGAGTAGGGAAACACAAAATGGTGGCCTGTCCAAATCACCTAATGACCTGGGGCCATAGGGTTGCATTGAGGGGTTCCAGAACCTTCTGGACCTCTCTGGACACTCTAGGGACAGGCTATATAAGGTAGAATGTTGAGCGACCATTTGGTGAAGGTTGATGGTTCTGAGGAGTGAGGCAGTTGGAGCACAGGCTGTGGGGAGAGGAGGTTGGCGCAGTGTGGGGGGTTTGACTGCCTCTTGGGGCTGCACTCTCTAATTGCTGATGCTATCCCTCACTCATTGATCTGGCCCAGCAGGAATAACTTCTCCTCGTACCTCTGACATTGAAAAGGTGTGCCTACCCTCCGGTGTGTTGACCGGGATGTGGACTGAGAAAGAAGGTCAGGTGAGGGCTGCTGAGTCTGCCTCCGTTTTTTGAAACTGCAACTCATGCGGAGTAGACCCTGGCCGACAGTCAGCACCCCGGCGCGACCAGGCTCACCTACAGCTTCGTGATCTGCCTGAGTCTGCCCCCACCCCTTGAACAGGAACTTACTAGATTTGTGGTGGTCGTTAGCTGGTCCTGGGTTCCCCGCGCTTATGTGCCTCACTGCGGCGGGCCTGTGGGGGCTCGTGAGGTGAGGGACACTGCACGGATTGAACGGAGCTGACAGCGCCCTCAGGACGGAGCTGACGGGGGTGAAGCGGGAGGCAGGAACTGATGCCGGGTCCCGTCAGTGGGCCAGATTCTGACTGAAGAGAGCCGGGGGAGGCGGAGTTGGCTGGAGGGACCGTCCCTGGGAGGTTGCCGACAGCAAAGGAGACCCGGGGTGGAGCCCCGTCCCGGGACTTACTAGGGAAGCACCCGGAAGGAGTAGGCGGGATTGCAGGAGGCCGGGAGGGGAGGAGTTCATCCTCTTTCAGTGGGTGTGTGGAGGAAGAGACGCGAGGGCGGCAGAGCATAATTAGTAACCGAGACTCCCGGGAGGAAGGACTTGTCTCCTCAGGCGGCCAGCACTGGTCGGAACGGCTGAACAAATACCTAAACCAGAAGTAAGCAGGGGATTTTGGAACGGGGAGGGAGGAGTGTGTCCCACGGATCCCTCTGCTGGGCCTGGTAAATACCTGGATTTCCTACCACATAAAAGTTGAGTGATGGAGGGGGACTGGGGTTCTGCACTAGTTCAACGGAACCATCCGGGGAGATCTCACTCTTTTAAGAGAATAGCGAACCCAGGAACATCTGCTGATTCAACGGTAGCAGTACAAATAACAGTGAAATAACCAGCTAGCGGCAGGGGTATTCACGAGTTTGGAATTGTACCTTGTCTGTCTAAGTACACGAACTGTGAATCATTTCTAAAACCACTGTTTACACTTTAAAAAGGCGAATGTCAATTTGGAATGGTATTTAATTTGAAATGTTTTAATAAAAACTATCTATCTTCAACCTTTGAGCATTATTCTGCTAGACAACGGAAGTAACGATCTGCTGTGTCTATGTTACTGTCTTGCTATTAAGCTGCCTCAGGACCTCTCTCTAATCTTAATAATATTCTGTTGGGCTATTATTAGAAAAAGGGTTCTGATTGAATTATCCTGCTGATCAATTTCATGGCTAAGTGAGGTTCACTAGAATTACATGTTTGTGCCAGGTCACACTTTCATAGAGATAGAAACATTAAATGTAAAATGATGGCATGTTAAGGCTTATGCAACTGAATTCATAAAAAGAAGATAAAGGCTTCCTATTTTTTTTCAAAAAAGAAGGTGTGGTGGCATTTTTTAAGTGGAAGTATGCTGTGATACTGAGTGGAGTGCGACGCATGTGTAACACTAAAGCCTTGGAGTTTAGCCTTCCCACTTCGTGCCAGGCTACCCTAGTCGGACCGGTAACCCCGGGTCCAACAATGTGTTTATGATTTTTCAAGTTATGTGTGTTGTTGCGTGTTGTTATTGATGATGTTCATAGAACATATGGCTCATTAGTTTTTGGTGTGGCAATTATGCCTAATGCCATCATGTTCTTGGAGACAGGAAACATGACATGTAGTTTTTTTCAGACAACATGTCACTGGAGGAGCAGCGTTTGTTCCTCCAGCGGAAGGAACGTTACCATCACATCAGGCGTGTAGCAAAGGGATTCAACGCAATGGCAAAGAAGTTCCAGGAGGAGAGGGCTTCTGGCAGGTGCAAGTCCATACCAGACAGCACTAAGAAAGGTGGACAACAACAAGCTCCCCTGCCTGCCTCCACAACACACCAGAGCCAGTTCCAGCCCCAGCCAATACCTGGCCCATCAGGATTACATCATGGCACACAAAAGAAAAGGTCAGCTGTACCAGGACCATCCATAGCTGGTCCACGTGCGGCACCCACCTCTTCGACACAAAGTTTAGCCCCCTCATAGAGTGCTCAACCGAGGGCATCCGCAAGAGCTGCAGGACCGAGAGAGAGGTCTGTCCTCACAAAGAGGGAGAGGAGGCTGATGTTCAATTTGAATGTTTGGGTGCCCCGACTTGAATGGGACTATGATGATATTAAGGGCCACCTCATGGACATTAAGGTGGCCCTGGGGCTCCCATATTGATGTGCAGTGGATTTTTTTTTCTCCATTTTTTAAATTTCTTTATTGCCACTTTGCATAAGACAGCAAACACTACTAACTACCAGCCAGTTGCTTACAGTCACATCATAGTGAAAAAGAAATAATTCCCTTGAAGATGATTACAACACAAGCTAAAGCTTAGCCTCAAAGAACATTCTCTCTGTAAGAACTCATATAGGCACAGAAGTGAAAGGATTAACAAATTTATTAAACTCAAAATATAATTAAAAACAATTCATTAACACATTTTATACAGATTATGGTGCCTAAATTTTTTTTGGGGGGAACAACAATAACACTTGTATTGTGACCTGCACAAAACAAAAGACAGACAAAGGTTTGTAAAACACACAAATGGTAAAATACAAATTGTACATTAAAAGAAATCCCAGTTGTATACACCACTGTTTTATCACAAGAGATTGTTAGATATAAACGTTAATGGTGTAGGTTTTAATTGTACTATACAGATGCGTCGAAGCGTTTCGGTGGTTTCGTGTAATTGTAGTCCACCTTTATCAAGACATTCTTTGGTTGTCTGTCGTATTTGAGGGGTCTGTACAATTTCCCTACAATAAATTTACATACAGTTATAAATTTGTACATGGTAAAATCTAATTGACACATTACATTGCCTTAAACAAACGTCACAAATTATAATCCTTAGTCCATGCTCTTCTACAGGAAATAATTGTAGCACAATGATAGTCCTGTCAACTATTCTAAACACTTGTTACATGGGTCTGTCAAAATCTTGTTATAACTGTGATACATAACGAGTTGCGTTCACTGATATGAGTGTTATTAGTTAGCAAACTAATAACACTCATATCAGTGAACGCAACTCGTTAAGGTACCATGGGAGGCCATACGGCATATAAACATAATTTAGCCTTCTTGTTCAGATAGGGTACAAGCATTATAAATACAATTATGTATCACAGTCACTCGAATTCCCTCCGAACTTGCCGTGGCGAGCCGTGCCGTGCAAGTATGCAGCTGAGCCGTGGTTTGCCATGGTAAGTGAAGGTATATTTATACCTTGAAGGTGTTTAGGAATGCCAGTATTGACGTAAAAGTCAGGCAGAGGAACATCATGAATGAACCCTCCAGGAATAGTTGTTCATGCATAATAAATTAGTTCTTGGAGAAATCAATAATCCAAGCAGGGGAAGTCCTAAAGGCTTAAGAGTCTGGTTTTCTAAGAACTCATTGTGACGTGGATGGACGGATGTAGGTGACCATGCCTGTATTTGGTTAGCATGGGTAATGCCAAAATAAGGGTTGGATTTCTATGCCTAAATAAGGGCAATGTGAATTATGCCTATATAAGGGCATAAATCGGGAAACCTATAGTCATTAGTTTCGGTTTTTAAGATTGTTTTTTTGTAAGAATAAATTACCCCTGCACAATGGTGCATGTGTGCCGGCATCGGTGGTGGCCTGCTAACTTTATGTCAGCAAGGGGTGGTGATGGACAGAGTTTCTGAATTAAGCAGAATACTCTCACCCAGTCAAGAGATCAGGGCTAGATCCAACACCGTTTTTTAGCTCACTGCACCATCCCAGTTCAGAACCTGGCTATATGCAAATTAGTCTGTTCCTGTCCCAGTGCATGATGGGAACAGGGCAAACCAAACTACCAAGCCAATTCTTACACTGGGAAGGAAACAAGCTTCCGGGGACCGGTTTCTGGCATTTCAGCCGTCGTCGGCCCGGCTTGCTTGAATCCTGATGGTGCAATGAGCAAGGGACTCACATCTGAGTATACCCTTCCACGCTTAGGGTGGACAAAATATTTAACAACAAGGGGTGGTGATGGACAGAGTTTCTGAATTAAGCAGAATACTCTAAACCCAGTCAAGAGATCAGGGCTAGATCCAACACCGTTTTTTAGCTCACTGCACCATCCCAGTTCAGAACCTGGCTATATGCAAATTAGTCTGTTCCTGTCCCAGTGCATGATGGGAACAGGACAAACCAAACTACCAAGCCAATTCTTACACTGGGAAGGAAACAAGCTTCCGGGGACCGGTTTCTGGCATTTCAGCCGTCGTCGGCCCGGCTTGCTTGAATCCTGATGGTGCAATGAGCAAGGGACTCACATCTGAGTATACCCTTCCACGCTTAGGGTGGACAAAATATTTAACAACAAGGGGTGGTGATGGACAGAGTTTCTGAATTAAGCAGAATACTCTCACCCAGTCAAGAGATCAGGGCTAGATCCAACACCGTTTTTTAGCTAACAACAAGGGGTGGTGATGGACAGAGTTTCTGAATTAAGCAGAATACTCTCACCCAGTCAAGAGATCAGGGCTAGATCCAACACCGTTGCAAATTAGTCTGTCCCTGACAACAAGGGGTGGTGATGGACAGAGTTTCTGAATTAAGCAGAATACTCTCACCCAGTCAAGAGATCAGGGCTAGATCCAACACCGAACAACAAGGGGTGGTGATGGACAGAGTTTCTGAATTAAGCAGAATACTCTCACCCAGTCAAGAGATCAGGGCTAGATCCAACACCGAACAACAAGGGGTGGTGATGGACAGAGTTTCTGAATTAAGCAGAATACTCTCACCCAGTCAAGAGAAACAACAAGGGGTGGTGATGGACAGAGTTTCTGAATTAAGCAGAATACTCTCACCCAGTCAAGAGACTACTTTGCATAGAGCCAGGTTCTGAGCTGGGATGGGGCAGTGAGATAAATAACGGTGATGGATCAAGCCCTGATCTTTGGACTGGGTAAGAGTGGTCTGCTTAATTCAGACACTCTGTTCATCACCACCCCCTTTTCTGAAACTTTATGTCAGAGCAGGGTGGTTCACGGGGCTGCATCATATTGTTGCCATTGAGATGCAGCCCTGTGTTGCCAATTTGGCTGAGCGTGGTGTTGAGCCTAGGAGGACAATGCAACAGTCTGCCACCTCTCCAGTCAATATGCCCCTTTGCTTGTTCATGTTCCCCTTATTTTGTAGACTAAAGTATATCATTTTTTTTTTTTTAATAAAGTTTTATTGTGGTGGTTCGTCAAGAAAACAAATGCTACAGTCGCATCTGCGTACACGCAGGCATAAGGTGAGGAGCAATAATCAGGTTAAGTTGTAATACACAGCCATTCAGTCCACAACCCTGAGGTCGGACGGCATATCAATATAGCAAAACCATAGTGAAAGCAAATCGATACCCGCATTGGACACAGATAGGGTAGTCGCACCACTTATTTTGTGTTAAACAGAAACAAAACTCAAATAAGTAAATACAGCAGAGAGAGTCAAAATAGCATATGGTCCATCTTAAGGGTGCAGCTCGGACTAGTAGTGGTGCATCGCCCTAGGCCCCTGTTGGTATAAAACATATTTATAGGAGTATCACATGTTACATAGAAAAAGCATAGGCAGATCACAGTAAAGTCACGTCCCATACCTCCTAGCCTATACACCCACCCCTGGATCCCCCACGAGGCATCGCCAGTTCCGCCGTAGGAGAATCGCACAGTTCGCCACGGTATGCATTCCAGTGTCCCCATTTCTTGACCAATACCTTGGGGCAGCCCCTTATTTTATACACAGTCTTCTCAGCTATTATGCATTGGTCCATTGCAGCCACCCAGCCCACCACCAGAGGTCTGTCTGGGGAGCCCCATCCCATCGCTATGGAGCGTTTGACCAACAGAAACCCCAACGCCGCCCATTGTAACTCCGGAGCATTTAGGTTATTTGGCCCCCAAATGTTGAGGACACATACCCTAGGCGACGTGGAGAGCGGTTTGCCCAAGGAGCTACTCATTTTACGCAGCGTAGCCGTCCAGAACCGCTGTATCACTAGGCAATCCCACAGGATGTGGTAAAAGGTACCAGGGAGTCCGCAACCACGTAGGCATAGTGTGTCTGGTCGCCGTCCAATTCTAGCCAAGGTAAGGGCGGACATGTACGCTCTATGCAGCACTTTTAGTTGGATCAATCTAAACCTGTGACATATAGCCGATTCCCTCGGGGACATTAGCGCAGATCGCCAGTCTTCTTCATCTAAGGGACCCAGGTCTGCCTCCCATTTGGTCCGTAGTGACAGGAAGGAGTCGGGGAGGTTATTGCAGAGCTTACGATAGGTAAGGGAGATGGCCTTTTCAGGAAGAGGTTCTGACAACAACCTGTCCTCCAAAGGGGAGGTATCAGGTATGGAGGAGAGGTCTGGAAAAGCGACCTGAAGAGCGTGCGTGCTTTGCAGGTACCTAAAGAACTCAGTGGGTGTGAGGGCATATTTAGCTTGTAGGTCACTAAAGGTCAGCAATTTACCCTTGTGGACAAGGTCTCCAACCTTAGCAAGACTCTGGGAGGTGGGTCTGAGGGGGACGGTGTTCAACTGGTTCCGGTCCTTCCTCTCCAACCGTCAGCAAACTATCTGGGCCCCACCTTTTTCCGCCGCGATGCCACCTCTGGAGGTCGGAGTTCCGCAGGGCTCAATCTTGAGCCCAGCGCTTTTTAACATTTACATGACCCCTTTGGCGGCACTCGCGGAGGGTTTTGGGGCCCAGATCGTGTCCTACGCTGACGACACACAACTCCTGTTCACCTGCGACAAGGGCCACGCCTTTGACGGGACTTCCATACGGGACTGCCTTGAGGCAGTGTTTGACTGGTTCAGCCAACATTGCCTCAAATGCAACTCCGAAAAGTCGGAAGTTCTCTTCTTTGGCTGCCCCGCTGATCCCAGGTGGAAGGAGTGGTGGCCGGCCGCCATGTTTCCACGTGACAGTGACTCTGGGTCGGCGAAGAATCTAGGTATCCAGGTCGACAACTGCTTCTCTTTCAGGGGTCAAGTGTCGGGCCTGGCTGGCAGATGCTTTGCGATCCTGAGGATGCTGAGGAAGTTCCTGCCCCTACTATCCATCGAGCACAGAAAGACCACGGTGCAGGCCCTGATTGGCTCTCGCCTGGACTACGCTAACATTCTGTACCTTGGCCTACCGGAATACCTCATATCGCGCCTCCAGATAGTACAGAACTTGGCAGCCCGGGCCATTTTTGGCCTTACCAGAAGAGCCAGGGCCTCGGAGCTCCTCAGAACTCTTCATTCGCTGCCCATTAAGAAGCGGATCGCTTTTAAGGCTCTGACCATCGCCTTTAAAGCCTTGCATGGTTTAGGCGCCCGCTATCTTCAAAAGTGGATCACTTTCTACCTTCCTTCGAGATCCCTTCGTTCTTCGTCACAAGCCAGGGCAGTGACCCCTAAGATACATCGGGCTCGCCTGGGCGGACCCTCCATTAAACATCTTGCGCCCCTGCTGTGGAACGATCTTCCTCTCGCGCTCAGATCCTGCCCCAATCTTCTGGCCTTCAGAAAGGATTTGAAAACCTGGCTGTTTCAGCAATAACTTCTTCCACCTATCCTCTTATCATGCTGACTGTACCGCCTGTTTCTTCTGTTTTTGTCCTGACCAGTGAGGCTCCGACAGTGCCGGGACACTCCTCGGAGTAGCCGTGCACTATAGAAGCACACCCTTTTAACATAACATAACATAACCTGTCAAAGCCCTGGGAGAAGCAAAGGGAGCCCAAGCGTTGTGTGGACCACAAAGGCGAGGCTTTGGTAAGTTTGTCAGCCCATCCCAACCGTCTATCGGCTCTGTGCCAAATACCCACCGTATGCGCCATAGGTCCAACGTATCTAGTTTTAGTGGGCTTACTATATAGGGCCCTCAGGTAACCCTCCCGCCCTGTTTGATCTCTATCCAATAGGAAGGCCGGATTCAGAGGTGAACCGTGTATCCAGTGGTTGATCACCACAAGCTGGGAGGCCCAATAGTAGAGACGTAGGTTAGGGAGGGCTATTCCCCCATCGTACCAGCCCTGGAACAGCTTGCAGAGAGCAATCCGAGCGGCACCGCCGTCCCAGAGTAGCAGTCGGAGCTCGCTTTCTACCGTCTTGAAATATGAGTCTGGGATGGGAAAGGGGCAATTCTGCAGGACATACAGGAAGCGTGGAAGCGCTAACATTTTAAACAGTGCCGCCCGTCCAGGGAGAGAGAGCGGGAGTGATCGCCAATGAGCAACGTCACTACGAAGCCTACGTAACGGGCTTAGCATATTACGGTCATAGAACTGTTTGAAGTCAGGTGTAATAAAGATGCCAAGGTATGTAAAACCTTCAGTGGCTATTGTGATATAAAACCCCTTAGGCAGGCGAGGCGGCGGACCATGTAACATGTTCAACACCGATTTGGTCCAATTTATAGCGTACCCCGAGTATTTTCCAAAGTTGGTAAGGACGTGGAACAGGCTGTTAATGGAGGACTGTGGGGACGACACATATATCAGAATGTCGTCAGCGTAGAGAGAGATCGTGTCCACAGTCTTGTCGCCCCAACGTAGGCCTCTGATAGAGACATCTGTGCGGACCCAGTGAGCCAGAGGCTCCAGGGTGAGGGCGAACAACAAGGGGGAGAGGGGGCAGCCCTGCCTGGTGCCCCGATGGAGAGGAAATCTCCGGGACGTGAAATTATTGACCCGGACCTGGCCCAAGAGGTCCGTATATAAAAGACGCACCCATCCAGTGAAGTTGGGTCCAAAGCCAAAGCGGTGGAGGACCTCAAACAGGTATGGCCATTCAATTGAGTCGAATGCCATCGCTGCGTCGAGGGATAATATAGCAGCATCTTGAGACATGGTGGGCTGACGACTCAACACGTTTTGCACCCTATGGAGATTTAGCGCCGTGTTACGGCCCGGGAGAAAACCGGACTGATCGTCATGTATTAGGGAAGGGAGCACCAGGAGAAGACGAGTCACTAATAGTTTAGCCAGGACTTTGGCCCCAGCGCTGATCAAGGAAATCGGCCAATAGGAGCTAACTGCAGCGGGAGGCTTGGCAGGTTTTAGAATGACCGCAATTGAGGCCAGTCTTTGATCGAGGGGGAGAACCCCAAGCTCTAGGCTCTCCTTAAACATATTTAGGAGATGGGGAATAATGTCAGGGACCATTCCTTTCAGGAACTCAACAGGGACTCCATCGGGGCCCATAGCCTTGCCGGAGTTCACAGCAAAGAGCGCCGTGGTGAGCTCATCCGCGGAAAGGTCAGCGTCTAGGGAAAGCCGATCAGAGTCCGAGATGGTCGGGAGACGCATCTCCTCCAACAGTTGTCTGGATTCAGCGGACGAATAGCCGTTGCCAGCGGTATAAACCTTTTCAAGGTGGTCGGCAAATGCCTCCGCAATGTCTTGGGGATCTACCACCACAGACCCATCTGGTCTAGTTTTAGACGACACCCATCTAGATCCTTGGTCACGACGCTCCAACCATGCGAGCATCTTGCCTGCACAGTCTCTAAACTCATAGACCCGATGACGCGTGTGGAGCAGCCGCGCCTGTGCCTTCTCCTCGGCCAGCGCCTTGTACATCAGTTGTTGGGTACGGAGACAAGCAGCAGTGGAATCCGAGGGTGCCACATTATGGGACGCCTCAAGGCTGACGAGAGCAGTTTCCGCCTGCGTGATGTGCTCGGCATGTTTACGCAGATGACTCGTCTTAAGGGCTAGTGCTTCACCCTTCACAACTGTCATGTAGGCCTCCCAAAGCATAACAGCCGAGTCCACTGAGCCAACGTTTTCTTCAAAATAAAGTTCAGTACGCTCCCGCAATGCCTCTCCAATGTCGGGGATCTGCAAGAGACAGGGATTGATAACGATAGGTCCGCGCACCATCTGGCGATTATAAGTTAGGTCTACCGTGAGTGGCGAGTGGTCGGATATACCACGAGGAAGACCTCTCGGGCGGACAAAGCAACCAATGTCTGAGATGGGGCAAAAGAAATAGTCAATTCGGGACATACTGTTGTGTGCATTAGAATAGTGCGTGAAATATGGTGTGTCCGGAAAGTGAAGGCGCCAGATGTCTCTTAGTCCTAAAGCATGGGTGAAGTCAGCTAAATCCGAGCTCTGACGGTGCGATCCTCTCTTGGGCCTGCGGTCCAGGTCGTCGCACATTGTGACATTGAAATCCCCTCCAATTATGAGTGTACCCGGGGAGAGGCCTAACAATGGAGTGCCCAGTTCTTTAAGGGATTCTCGTATTAAGGTTGGCGGGAAGTACGCAGAAATGATGTTCAAGGGACGGCCCTCCCAGGTGGCCTCCACTATTGCAAAACGGCCCAGGGGATCGGCCCAGCAGCGTGAGTGAGTGAGTGCAAGAGATTTCCTAACTAAAATCCCGGTACCTCGGGACCCAGAGGTAAACCCAGCGTGGACCAACAGGTTATACCCCCCTCTCTGTAGCGCCTGACAGGAGTTACCAACCAAGTGGGTTTCCTGCAACAGAACAATGTCGGGGAGTGGCGCCTAAGGAACTGAAGGACCATACTTCTTTTGATTTTGTGACCTAAGCCATTGACGTTCCATGTGAGGATAGTAAGGTGTTAGAACCGGCTATTTCTGGTAGGCTAAGGCTGACGCCAAAGCCAGGCAGAAACCACCATTCTAGTCAGGGCAAGGAAGTCACACGCCAAGATAACCCCTGCTCACCCTCTAGGTAGCTTGGCACGAGCAGTCTAGGCTAAACTCGGAGGCGATGTGTAAAGTATTTGCGCCAGCGCACCACAGCAACAACATACTAGGCACACCACAAAAGGAACTCCACACAAGGTTATATTAAAATAACTTTTGTATTGTAAAAATCACATCAGATAGAAATCACACATGTACATGGTGCCAACTGGCACGGCAATATTCACAAGGGATTATTTACAAGACAGGGCCACATGGGCCACTGTCAGAATCAACACTTTGCAGATATAGAAATACTTGTCAGAAATTAGAATAAAAGTATATAAAATCACTGTAACACAAAGTAACAGTTATAGATCACATTCAGTAACTACTGGGAACAGGTAAGTACCTCCTACGCAACCCTAAACCCTTAGGAGACTGTCACGCAGGGGACCAGGACCTCACTAGGACCACCTGTACTAAAAAGAACAACCACCTAAGTATCACACAGCATTTAGGGGTCTAAGCAAGAACACATTACCCATGATGCATAAATATACATTCAGAGGAGTAGTAAAGAAAAACACATAATGTATAAACCTACACATTCAGCGGTGTTAATAATAAAGCACATGATGCAATACAAATATATTCAGAGGTACCAGAATAATACAGTAGCGCCAAAGTCACATGATGCCTAAACATTCAGAGGTGCAAGGAAAAACACGTGATGCAAGGAAATACATTCAGAAGTGCAATAACCATGCAATTGCGCAAAACCTACATAAGCCACCACCTGTGGCAGTCCCTAGGCCAACTGGCCTTGTAGGGGCAAAGATGCCCTGAGTCTCAATGTCAGGGCGCGCTGCCATGCAGCGCCAGTCTCAGCATAAGCCTAAACGTAGCAGGTGCCCACTACTTGCTGGGCACCTGGGAACAAACACTCACAAGGGCCTAAACGCTGCAGCTGGCACTAAGTGCTGCGCAGCTGTGACTGGCCGGGCACCTCTGTGCCATCTCTATCCCTCTCAGGGACTCACTCTCCATCTTGCGCCTAAACGGTGCAGCTGCCCACTAATTGCTGGGCAGCTGGAGAATCATCAAAACTGCGCCACTGTTGGAGCCTCACAGGCTCTTATGCCAACATGCCCATCGTTGGAGCCCACAGGCTCTTCAGCTAACATTGCCCCCAGGAAGCACACTGCCTCCTTAACCAATCATGCCCCTCATCCATCAGGCATTGGCACCACTGGCCGTGGGGACCCCGACGGGGGCTCTTAAACAAAAATGTGCCCCAACGTTGGAGTCCCTCCTGTACTCAAGAGAACAGAAATGCCCCTGGGAGCCTTCTAGGCTCTAGGAGCAATGAGGGGGGGGGTCAACAACAGCTGTGGGGGCCCGGGGGTGGCACCGATCATGTGCCCCGACATCACCCCCTCTGTACAACAAAGCCGGGGCCCCTCTGGGCCCGAATCACTATGGCAGCAGAGTCAGAGCAGCCCCCCTTCTATGCGGGGCTGCTCGAGAGCGGGACACCGACAGGGTGCCTCGCACAACTTCCCCCCCAGCCGGCCTTTACTCACCGGCGCTGGGGAGATCTGCAGCTCTCTCTCTCTCACTGCAGGGCTCCCTCGGCACACGGGAACCCTGTTAGCCGGCCGCCATCTCCCGCGCCTTCCTTTCTTCTTCCCGCCGACTGCGGGGGCGGGACTTCCGGCCGGCCGCGACAGGATTGGCCGGCCGGTCAATCACTTCCGGGTCGCCGCGGGCAGCGCGGCGGCCCGATCCAGACAGGCAGGCGGGCGGCGATCACGGGGATGAAATCAAGGTGGGCTCTCGATCAAAGTGAATAATAAAGCGAGGTGGGCTCTCGTGAATTAAATAAATACGGGCCAGACACCTCAGCGCGTCCAGCGCTATCAACGAGCATAAAGCGCTCCTAAGCGCTCCTAAGCGCTAGAACACAGGCAGAGCGCTCCCAGGCGCTCAGGGGGAAGCGCAGCGCCTCCAGGCACTAGAAATACAGCTCCATCGCTCTCCCCAGGAAAATGCAGCCTCTCCATGCTGCAACGGTCCCAGAGCCTCCCAGGGGGAAAAGCCAAGTCCCCCCATCAGCCCAGGCAGGGCAGAGGGGTCCCCCAGGAGCAAGAACAACATTAAAAGCCCCTTCTTATACACAGAAAAGGCTTTGAAGTCCTTTGAAGTCTTTGTGCTAGCGGGGGTGTATCTGGTTTCCCTCTCCTGTCATCCTCAGGTCAGATGTGACAGTGGGCCATCAGGAGGGAGAGCCAGCATGGTGGGCTGACAGGCACAGCCCGGCACCACCAGACGCTCTTTCCTCCCATCCCTGACAGCAGATGGGGGCCTTTCATCTACGGCTGACTCAGACCCCCTCCTCCGGGGCCCTGCAGACCCTGTCCTACTCAAACCAGACAGTCCATCCACCAGCAGGCCCAGGCACTCCTGGGCCAGGCTCATCAGCCAATCACGTGCCAGCAGACTCACTACACAAATATGCCAACTTCTAAAAGTGGCGCTTCTAGACTAGACACAGCCATGCCGCATATACCATTATGCAGCATTCATTCTCACGAGTTCACACATATCAAACTCGACCCTGCACTCCCCACGCATCAGGAATCTACCATGGGCATACATATTCCCCATTCATTCCTATGGGAGGGCAGGCCACATACCACATATACACAGAGAGCACACGCACTTTACACTGTACCACAGTGAAAAAGTGCGCAGAGGCCTAAAATCACCAATCCAGGTTCCAGAAACAGGCTAGGAAAAAGCAAAAAGTCTCGGGGTGAACCTGCCCAAAGGACCGGGTCTAACACATCCCCCTTCCAGCCAAAACGCAGGGTAGACCAATCACTACACTGATGGGCTTCACTGCTTTGGGCGACAAAACACGGGACACGGGCCTGCACGGCAGGGCCACCTTCCAGTTTTTCGCCACTCTGAACCCACATAGATTTCCCTCAACAAAAGCTCTCTGAGACAACTGGGATACCCCACTGGTACCCACTAGTCATCCACAGCCAGGACCAGGCCCTAGGCCATCCTAATGTCACAGGTCCTAACCAATCCACAGAGGGGGGGCAGTAGCCCCTGGCACACAATAGCCATTCTCCACTCTCTCTTTCAGTGTAGCTACACTACCACTGATCCTACAACCTAGGGACCACACCCTCAGGCTGACTAGAGGTCACGGCAAGAATGCCCCATCCTACCTCTACTCCACCAATGTTAGAACTGGGGGTCTCTAGTTGGCAGAGGTAAGTACCTTCGACCAAGTAGGGACCCTTGCTTCCAGTCAGGGTGAAGGAATAACCCTCACAGGGAAGCATTCACCAGAACACAACTCTCCTACCAGATCAGGACCTCACTCCGTCACTGGTCTACCACCTGGAAACTATTCCACTTCTGAGGTACAAAGCACACAGCACAGTCCCTCTTCAAGCAGGTGGGGGGCACAGCACACAGCAAAGCCCCCTTTCCTCTACCTTAGTGGAAACAACAAACTGCAGGTGGGCCCCAGAACACACAGCAAGGGCAGCCCCCTCAGTCTCTCCAGCTGATCCAATTTGGTAGAGTTCCTCTTGACCTAGAAGTTTCCTAATCTCCCAACCTAGGATCTACACCCTCAGGTTGCACCGGGGTCAGAGGTAAGGACACCGTCCCTCTGCACCCCATTCCAGTTCCATGATTACAGGCCCAGTATGTCTCAGGCTAGACAGAGCACACGCCAGTGGCGTATCAGCGACACACTCTCCTCCAGTACTCCCTATCACAGGGTGATTCTCAGTATGTTCCAGGCTAGACAGAGCACACGCCAGCGGCGTATCAGCAACACACTTTCCTCCCACCGAGGTCAGAAGTAAGGACACCGTCCCTCTGCACCCCCCTCCAGAGTTCTGCACCCTCCCACCTTGGAGCGGTACCCCTGGAAGCCAACACCAGGTCAGGGCACTGATTACAGATGCCCTTCCCTCCAGGTCAGGCTGAACCTGAACCTGGCCTCCCCCCTCCTCGGGGAACAACCTCCAGAGGCCCCAAAAAATGATCAAGCACTCTAGACGGTCAACTGCCCAGTGAACCAGGACTTCTGCACCCTCCACTTAGGAGCGGTACAGCCCAACACCAGGACCGCCGGAGTTCTGATTACAGACACTCCCCGTCCTCTAGACACAGGAAGATCCTCTTCAAATGACTTGTAAGTACAGCCTAGGCCCCTGACCTGGCGCTCCCTTAGGGAACCCTCCAGGCCCTGAGACAGTGTTTCGGGCCAACGTGGGACACACCGTCCCACACTCACTCCGCCTCCACTGAGACAGGACGTGAGCCCCTACACCCCTACCATCCTAATGGGACCTAGCCGGGCTACACATGAACCTCTTCACCTACACAGGATCATCAGATACACAAGCCACTACTTTTAGAATCACTCCCTAATGTCTCTGCGAGACATCCAGCACGCCGCCAGACATCCACCTTCTTGTCCAATGCCTCTGCAGGACCTCCTGCACACCACCAGAGGTACACCTCACGTGCAAGCTCCTTAAAAAAAAACTCACACGAACTCCTCCAGTTCAAGACACCACTCATCCACACACTCCCCCTCCAGACTGGTGAGACAGTTCCTCACTGCCTCTGACTCTCAACCTGTCACCCTCTTACTGAGCACCAGGCACCATACTCTGGGAACTGGGAATGGGAATTCACGCACTGGACACATTTCAGCTGCCACCACTGGATCCTACCATACTGGGGGATCCAGACACACACACTACACTCAGGGGATAACCACCCTCCCGAGCAAGCAATTTCTCCTCCACCCTCCCTCTCTTCCATCTACCCACACAGGGACAGGAACAGGAATTGGACATTGGACCCAGCAAGGGATTCCTAATCTATGGGAACCTCCCCTCTCTACTGGCGTCCCGCCCTGTCATTTTCTCTCATCTGTCACTAAACATAAAGCGCAGATACACCATCTGAAAATGACCCTCTTGAGGAAAAACAAAATCAAAAACAATAATCCCAAATATGTGACTATCTGAAAAACGCAGAGTTTTTGTAATGTAGCCAGCTGTCGCTGTGGCACTGCGCAAACACAAGTCCAAATCCGCACCGCTGACCAACAATGTTAGAACCGGCTATTTCTGGTAGGCTAAGGCTGACGCCAAAGCCAGGCAGATGTGGTAAATAAATAAATAATACCCTATTTTTGACTAGACTTATAGCATAACAGATAGCTCAATAAAATAAGAGTCAAGATTCGAGGTAGTAGGAGTTTCTGCAGGTTTATTACAGCACAAGGACAGGATCAGGACAACCTGCATAGGAATAGGACAATAAGGCCCGGCAGCTGCCGGGGCTGGGTCTGGGATGAGCGCGCTAACATTCAATAACAAAACATTGATTTATATACATAGCGCAAACACATAGCATTACATTGCAGTAGGCGTAGCAGTGGGTGGAGCAGAAGGCGTGACGCGTAGCAGTCGCGAAAGATAACAGTAAAAAGAGGTGTAACTGGGAGTATACATAGACATATGATGCAAACGTAACAGAATATGTCATGAATGGGCGGAAACTTTGGAGGGGGCTACCTAAGGAGCCGGGACCTCTAACCTAATGGTGCGCGAAAACTGGCAATGACGTGTTACTAGGGGAAGCTGGGGGCTACGAACTCTGTGCTAGGAGCAGAGACTAAAGTCTGGAGGGTCGGAGCGACATGTACCTAAACCCTATCTGGTATCTAATGTTTAGGGAACATGTTGATATAAACTAGAAGTCATGAGGGGAGAAGCTAACTTGATTCTAAGACTGGACCATGCATTATTCTACATGTAGTGCGTGATGAAGAATATTAAATGACCATTAAATACAGTATTTCTCTAACGTGGAGCCGTGAAGGCTAGACAATGACGGAAACTATTGATGCAGTTCAGTAGCTTAGGAATGCAGAAGAGGAGGACTGAACTGATAGCTGGAACTATAACATACTTTTGGCAGACTCAGAGGCAGAGCCAAGCTGCACCGGGTACTGCGAGGCAGGAAGTAAGTGAAGGGTCGAGGATACAGGTGGGGGCTGTATCGCTCCTTAGCGAGGCTTTCAGGAGACAGGAGCTGAATCCAGGGTCCGGGCCCTTTTGAGGCCTGGAAACGGGGACTTTATAATGGAATAACGTGCACACTGAGAAACGTGGCAACATTACTTTACATAGGCCTGATATTCGTAGTATTCACGAGGACTGGAAAATAGCATACCAGAGGTGGACACAACTGGAATTGCGTCATTAATCAGACATGGGGAATAACATATGCATATTGGTCATGCACACATAACATATGATGGATGAAGCGTAGGGACACAGAACATGGCAAAATTTACTTTTCCACATTCCCTCCTTGTCACTACGTTTCCATCAGGAAACATCAATTTTCATGATACCATCTATCATTTCATACAGTACCATTTGCTCGTCTCGAATTGTCTTGGAACGGGATTTAGAACGGGGCTTGGGACTAGGAATACAAGAGGTAGCACACATGCTGCAAATCGCAGGGCCACATTGTATACAGAGGCAGCAGCTAAATATAATCGCTACTGCAATACCTAGAAAGGACAGGACTTTCCATCCCCATGCGGAAATTATATTCCAGAACCAACCGGACCATGTCCAGGTGCCTGGATCTTGGTGTAACAGATGGGCAATTTTATGGAGTCTGGTTATAGCTGAATAAACAGACGGCGCGTTATTTGGAATGAAAATGCAACAACTGGATCCGAGGACTCTACAGGCCCCGCCCCTATCGGCCAGTATGACGTCAAGGACGAGACGATTTTGCAAAACGACAAATCTCATAGCAGATTGCTCTTCGGTTAGGTTACCTAGAGCAGAGGCAGTCTCATCTACTACTGCTTCAAGGGTTCTTGTTAACCTACGGATTAGCTTACTGTTTACAACTGTGCCTAAATAAGGGAACACACCTTTATCAATATCAATGAATTGCTCTGCAGCAGTTTCAGTATAATCGACAATCGGGAGATTTCTCTTGTGTCTGGTATGTACTAGGAAGGAATTCCTATGATAGTCAGGTGGGGCTAAGAAAACAGGTGGCAGTAGGAAGGCAATGTAACAGGTTCCCTCCCAATCGAGGGGCAGACGGACATATGCAGTTTGACCACAAATAAAATAAGAATGACGTGAAGCTTTGTAAATAGATTTCCCACTGTCACTATATTGGATAACAGTAGTACATTCACTATGACCTATGTGTACAGAACCATAACTACGGACACATAATTCGCCTTTGACTGGTAGTACTGAAATAGCAGGTAAGTCTGGAGTAGTATCAGACTGAACATTCAGGACCATGAAATTCGACGAATAATTACCTAAATTATATACTTCGTTTTCTAGATCTAAACCTGTTCTGTGGGGGAGACCTTGCTTGTCTGGAAAACATGTACTGTTAAGAAAAGACATATCTGTTGAGGATGACGTTAACGTGGACCATGCTCCACACGAACCATTGTGTGAGAATGGATAAGGAAAGAGTGGCAGATCTCCCTTTGGTGTCTGGAAAGGGGGGAGTCGACCACACACCCAACAATTAGTAGCATTGCTGGTCTGGTGTGAATAATGTAACATACGGATGAATGTGTTGTTGCGCATAGCGAGGCGGTAAGAATATTCGTGAGGAGGCAGATCACTAAACGTGTGCTCTACTGTAGCATTAGCAGACATATTTGCATGAGGAACTGGAAAACACAGGAAAAGTGCGTAGCTGGTGCAGGAAATCATTATGCTGAGAAACAATATGAAACTCAGAAAAACGATACATTGAAGTGAACTTCGACTGACTCTCTCACTATGGGGGTCTATTTTATACATGTCAGAAACAATCTAACCGTTTCACCTAGGGGAGGACTTATACAATCAAACTGACTGACTTATTTTACTAGACCTTAATTTGAGCTTATACTCCTGCTGCGGAGTTTTCTCTAACAAGGGAGGGGTTGTAATAATGTCTTGTGCGGGACAGTCCTTAAGAGCAATATTTTAGCAGTCTTTCGAATCCTGGAAAATGTTTTTAGACGCTGGTTTCAATCCTTTGAAAAGTTTTACATGAGAAAGGTGGACCCACCCCTTCCTGCCTTCCAACTTGACGGCAGTTCGGGTGGTCAAGAGGACCTGACGTGGCTCCTTCCAACGTGGTTCCAGCGGACTTGATCTGTCAAAATTTCTGATCATCACAAGGGAGCCTGGAACGATCTCGTGCGGTGCCACCTCGGTATTGTCTGGAAATGCGGCGGCAACCTGTGAACGACATGAGTTGAGGGCAGACATCAAGGAAGCTAGGTAATCTGTCAGCATATTACATGAAACATCGGTAATACTTCGGGGTCTAGGAGTACCCCACATGTTAGGGGGGCGGCCGAATACGACCTCATACGGGGACAGACCTGATCTGGAATGTGCGACCATACGCATATAAAATAAAGCGACTGGCAGAGCTATTAACCAGTCCACACCTTTGTCCTTACAGACTTTTGCAATGCGGATTTTCAGAGTCTGATTATGCCTTTCGACTAGTCCAGCTGCTTCTGGATGGCGTACACAATGAAACTTCCACTGGTACCCTAACAACAGGGAAACGTGCTTCATTAACTCTGAGGAGAATGGCTGACCGTTATCAGAATATACGACTCTAGGGAGTCCGTATCTAGGGAAAAATTCACGAACCAACTGCTTGGCAGTGGTCGCGGCTGTGTAATCTGGGACTGGATATGCTTCTGTCCACCTGGACAAAGCGCATACAACTACAAGGACATACTTGAAACCTCGACATCGCTCCATCTGAATATAATCCATCTGGAGGACCTCAAAAGGGTGGTCAGGGGGCTGGAAACCACCTTGTTCCACCGGGACACTTTTACCTGGATTAAACTGACAACATATCATACAGGTACGGACTTTCTGCTTGGCTGCAGCTCGTAAATGCTTATTGAACCAAATGTTCTGGATACTGTCTAACATAGCTTTTTCTCCTAAATGGGCTGGACTATGTGCGGTATTGATAATGACTTGAACCATAGAATCGGGGAGAAACCATGTGGCTCTACCCTTTGTTAACCATCCTTGATCTGTCTGGACCCCTCCTTGTTCAGACCATTTCTTGATTTCATCGGGAGTAGCATGTAACTGGATATCTATGACATCTTGAGTAGGGTCTTTAACTGTCATGCATTTAGTCGGATCTGGAGTATGTGTCATGTTAACTGGAATGTCTGGAGTCTGTGCTGTAAGCTTGGCTGTGCGGTCTGCTAGATCATTACCTTGGGAAATAATGTCAGTGACTTTCGTATGTGCTTTGCATTTCATGATAGCAATAGATGTCGGTAAATGTATGGCATCTAACAGGGCTTGAATAAGGAGACCATGCTGAATCTTGGTTCCATGAGAAGTCATGAAACCTCTCTCCTGCCAGAGCACTCCGAAGTCGTGTACAACTCCGAATGCGTAACGTGAATCTGTGTAAACATTAACTTTCAGGTTCTTGGCATGTATACAGGCTTGTGTCAGAGCGACTAGCTCTGCTGCTTGAGCGGACAGGGTGTCAATACGGTGTGTCTTGATAACTTCAGTGTCAGTAGTCACTGCATACGCGGCGACTAGTTCTCCTGTACTAGTTCTCATACATGAACCATCTACATAAAGTGTCAGGTCGGGATCTGATAACGGAATATCTGTCAGGTCTTGTCTTGGCTTTGTCGTAATGTTAACTACTTCCACACAGTCATGTGGGTCTGGATTTGAATTAACTGATGGTAACAGTGTAGCAGGATTCAGAACGTTGCAGCGTCTGATTTCTATGTGTGGCTGGAACAGTGTCAATTCATAACCTGTTAAACGTGCAATTGTCAAGTGCTGAGTTTGTGTTCGGTTTAAAAGAACTTCTACTGAATGTGGGACTTGTACTGTCAGGGAGTGTCCTAAAACTATGGAATCACTTTGTCTGATAGCTAGTGCTGTGGCTGCAACTGACTTGAGGCACGCAGGCAACGCCTGGGCGACTGGATCTAATGTGCTCGAAAAATAAGCACAGGGCTTGTATTGACCTGCTTGATCTTGTGTGAGAACAGATAATGCTGTACCTTCCCGTTCAGTAACGAAAAGTGTAAAAGGCTTACTGTAGTTCGGTGTAGCTAGAACCGGAGCTTGACATAGGGCTTTCTTTAACTCGTTAAAACTAAGTGTATGGTCAGATGTCCAAGGGAGGACAGTCGATACGGCTGCCTCCTGTGTCGTTAACTGTATCAGTGGCTTGGCTAGAAATGCATACTGGGGAATCCATTGTCTACAATAAGAAGTAAGGCCGATAAAGGCACGTACCTCCTTCTGGGTTCTGGGCTGGGGAAGACTCGCTATTAACTGGATACGGTCTGGTGTCAACTGCCTACCCCTCTTGGACAGCAAGTGTCCTAAGTATACCACTTGCTGGACACAGAATTGAAGCTTCGAAGGTGACACCTTGTGCCCCATCTCGGCTAGAAAATACAGAACTGTAAGTGATGCTCGCTCGCAAGCACGTTCAGAACGGGCTGTGATCAGTAGATCATCGACATACTGGAGCAGGGCAGTGTCAGTTGGCATGTGAATATTGTCTAGTTGTCTCTTGAGTGCTTGACTGTAAATACTAGGGCTTTCTGTGAAACCTTGAGGAGCGCGTGTAAACATATAGCTCCTTCCATTTAAACAGAATCCGAAAAGAAACTGGCTGTCTGGATGAATTGGAACACTAAAAAATGCATTCTTGAGGTCTATGACAGTGAAAAACATGGCTTCGGAATCAATAGCAGTTAACAGGGACGAAATATCTGGGACAACTGGGTACTGAGGAATAATACATTTATTAAGCTCTCGTAAATCAATCACTAATCGATATACTGGGGGTGCATTCGGATCAGTACGTTTCATGACTGGAATGATCGGAGAATTGCATACATTGGAGTCAGTTTCTACAACTACTCCTTGAGCCATGAGCTCGTCAATAATTTTGGATAAGGCTGCTACAGCCTCAGGTGGCAATCTGTACTGTCTGATTCGGGGTAACACTACACCTGGTTTGAGAGTCACACGATGGGGTGTGATTTGCATGTAACCTACATCAGTTGGACCTTGCGCCCATAAATGCTGCGGAACATTAGACAATCTTGAATCAAAATCTCGTAATACATAGTGACCCTTAAAGTCACGTAGGAACAGACGTATTCCCTCTGGGGAACAGCAAATAACTGCACCTAACTCTTTCAGTGTCTTAATACCTAATAGATTTTCTGGACATGACTTAGTAAGTAACAGATCAGTAGTGCGGGACAATGGACCTACTCCTAGAGTAACTGGCTTAGATATTTCATTAACTATTGGCTTTCCTGAAAATCCAAGGGAAACATTTCTTGAGCCTGAGAGCGGAGCCCCTGGAACTTCGGCATGACTAATTGTGGTCCTACTTGCCCCTGTATCGATCAAAAACTTTCTGTCTTTCCCTAATACTTGACTGTGAACATAGGGACCTTCTTGATCTACAGGTATCTCGATGAGAGGCAAGCCTACCTCCCTCTCTAGGCTGTTTCATGAATATGACTGGTACTCTGGATACTCGGACTGTGCATACTGGTACATCTGTGATGTAACATGCTGTGTTGCAGCAATGGGCTGCGGTACTGTAACTGTCTGTGGTGTATTCTGTGACTGAGGAGTCTGTGAAACTTGTTCTTGTCTCGGCGGACGTGGTCTTTCTTTAGTCTTACCAGTAGCTATGTTGTGTTTCAGAACTGCACACTCGTTTATAAAATGACCTGGCTGTTTACAATAATTGCAGTTCCCTTTAACGGGAGCTGCAAGATGACTGGCTTGATTCGGACCTCTCTTCTGACTGTCTTGAGGAACAGATTGTGCAACTAGCACTTTCATTTTCGTGTCTTTCATACGTTTTCTCTCGTGTTCTTGCTCTTCCCTGATTCTATTCTGGTGGTACTGGAGCATCTGGAGCATCTGGGACGGAGTATTTGCTTGCCAGGTGCTTTCGACTTTCAAAACTCGATTTTTAATTTGTGGACTTGAATTCTCGACTAATTTGGTGACGAAAAGATGAGGGTATGACTCACTACTTGTCTTGAGACCACTATTAATACTAAAACATTTTTCAAATCTAGAATAAAAATCACTAATATCCTCGTCTTGCTTCTGTTTACAGGCTGAGATTGCATCCCAGTCTTCTTTCCTAGTTGTCAATAATCTGGGTAAAACTTGAATCAATAATTCTGGTAAATCTTTACATTTATCTCCAAGACCGGTACCTGGAACTCGTGCCTTGTCTTCAGCTTCTAGAGCTGCCCAATCGATCTTTTTCTCTCCCACCTCCCATTCTTTTTCCTTTAACTTTTCATACACCCCTGCGGGTAACAGGACCTTTAACATTTTAATGATATCTGGGTATGTGTATTCTCCCATACGGAGCATGTCTTTTAATTCTCTATGGAACCCTGCTGGATCTTTGTCATGACAGGGAATTAATTTCTTCATTTCAAGAAGTTCCATCTTTGATATTGGAGTGTATACAAACACTCGTTGCATTACGCCACCCGCCCCTTGGACTGGGTGGACTTCTCGTAACGGATTCTGTCTGTCTATGTAGAATGATTTATTTTCTGGGGGTGAGACATGAACAAAATGCGGGTTCAAAAACGTTCTATACTTGTGACGCTGTTCTAGAATGACACTAACTAAATCGGTACCTAGACCTCTCCATCTATACTGGAGTAACTCGTTCAGGATATCGTGCAGCGGGCCTGGATCAGAATGTTGACCCTCATACTGAGTAATGAGGTGCTGGATCATATACATACCCACCAGTCGTTGCTCGGCTGGGGGCAATTTCAGAAACATTTGTGCCACTATTTCGTCTGGAAAAGTGGTAGAATCAGTAATCCATCGGACTGCTGATCGGGCTAGTTCTTGTTCATGCATAGTACTTAGTTCACTGTAACCGACTCGTGATTTCAGAATGTGATCGGTAGCTTGAAATACTTGTTCTAGGGAACCTTGTTCTGGTACTAGATGTTGAAAAATAGACTTGGGTTCTAGACGTAAATGGCGATCTGGAAATCTGGATTTTCCTACATACGCTATTCTAGCGGGATTCTCGTTCTCTTCCTCTTCAGGATCAGAGATACTTTCTTTCTCGCTTACTTGTGCTGCTTTACGCTGGTCGTGTAACCTTATTATTTCTTTACGAATTTTCTTGTACATACTCTCCATGGCACTGACGGTCTTGTGCTTACCCTCGGCTATATTATCACTCCACCTTGTCAGGATTCTCATTTCGGCGGGATCTTTAGACGGGTAATCTTGTTCTCTTATTAAACAATTGATCAGGAATTTTAATATCATGAGCTGAATCTCGGCTTTCCTTTGAGACATAATCTCGCCAATACTTTCTGGATCATCCCCTGTACGGATGAAACGATATATTCTGTCTAGATCTTCTTTCATATTCGGTAAGGTGACTAGATACTCGGTCACCCTCCTTACACGTACGGAATATAAAACCATATTATACTCGCCTGGGACTGCGTCATAGACACATTCGTTAAGGGCTTGTCTGATTTCTGTGACAGACTTATTACTTTTAGGAGTACGCTGTGATGCTTGAGCATGTAATTCGAGTGCTGATAAACGTTTGTGTGGCGGCGGGGTTTGAGGAAGACCTCCCCCTGCGGCCCCTAGACTGGAGTCGTCTACTGAGGCTCTACGTCCTGGCAGAGTGGGAAATGGAACTGTAGGCTGGACCGGGGGTACCGTAACAGGTACTCCGGTGTCTGGAGGAGCGGGAAGTGCCTGATTTACAGGGACTAGCGGAGCGCGAACAGGATTTGCATATTCCGGGACTGTGTCGTCCAAATAGGACGAAATAAAAATATCAGCTGCGGTCGGTTTGTGACGTAGCTTGGTCGGAATTAATGGTGGCGGGAAATTACTGGATGCCTCTGGGGTCGCTTTTGGCAGGCCTTCGGCAAGGAGAGGATACATACCCTTAATAAGGGCATGCCTCTGTCTGTCTGACTGTTCGGCTTTGACTTGTTCACCTATCTCGATTAATTCTCTTTCTTGGGCTCGTTCTTGGGATTCTCTACTTAACTCTGACTTTCTGACTTCCTTTTCCGTTCTTTTATGAGCTTCCTTGCGCCATAACTCGATGGCATCTTTCTGTGACTGTCTGGCTTTCTTTTTCCATAATGCTTCTTCTACTCGCATGATACATTCGGCATCCCATGTACCCGATACGGGCCATCTATACTTTTCTTCTAACTGTTTGGTATACTCTACCCATAAATCTAGATACATTATGGCGCTTATGCCATGTTTCTGATACATAAAATGACCTGGACTGTCCCTAGGCGGGACAGGAACTGCTTCCTCTAACAGACCCTTTCTAGTTTTTAACTGACGTAACTTGGAAAATATAGGCATGACTGAACTGTAATCTGGACAAAATACAATACACAATAAAAACACGAAATCACATCACACTCATACCACAACATTAAAATACATAAAGAACATTTATAAATAACAGTTCGAACAGAATATTACCTGGAATACTGAGAACAGAAATAGAACAGGTTTTCTCGAGAACGGAACAGACTAGAGTTACTGGATGCACTGCTGTAACAGTACGGAACATACCGGTCCCATAAAGGGACGCATCAAGACCCGTATCCACCTAGGTGAACACTTCGTTTGTGAGTCTGGGCACCACCAACCCACGGACCAGGAGTCAATTTAGATTGGTCCTGTCTAGATACTACCCCAGCAATGGTACTCACCGGGCAGCACGGAACGGAAGGCCTCGGACGGGACTGGACTACGACGGACTTCGGACTTCGGACTTCAGTTACGGGTGGGCCTCCGGATACCTCGGACCTTGGACTCTCGGCTTGGGCTCTGGTCGGGACTCGCCGCGTTCCTCCACCGTCTCGTTTGGATGCTGGACCGCCTCCTCCGTCTCCTCCGTGGGCCTGAGGGATACTTGGAGCAGAAATATCTGCCAGTGCACGGTATGGTTCCGTCACGACTGCAGAGGGTCAGGGGGTCGGCGTGGCTTCACCGACGCGTGGGGAAAGGGCAAGTCCCTGTTCGGGCGCCATTATGTGGTAAATAAATAATACCCTATTTTTGACTAGACTTATAGCATAACAGATAGCTCAATAAAATAAGAGTCAAGATTCGAGGTAGTAGGAGTTTCTGCAGGTTTATTACAGCACAAGGACAGGATCAGGACAACCTGCATAGGAATAGGACAATAAGGCCCGGCAGCTGCCGGGGCTGGGTCTGGGATGAGCGCGCTAACATTCAATAACAAAACATTGATTTATATACATAGCGCAAACACATAGCATTACATTGCAGTAGGCGTAGCAGTGGGTGGAGCAGAAGGCGTGACGCGTAGCAGTCGCGAAAGATAACAGTAAAAAGAGGTGTAACTGGGAGTATACATAGACATGTGATGCAAACGTAACAGAATATGTCATGAATGGGCGGAAACTTTGGAGGGGGCTACCTAAGGAGCCGGGACCTCTAACCTAATGGTGCGCGAAAACTGGCAATGACGTGTTACTAGGGGAAGCTGGGGGCTACGAACTCTGTGCTAGGAGCAGAGACTAAAGTCTGGAGGGTCGGAGCGACATGTACCTAAACCCTATCTGGTATCTAATGTTTAGGGAACATGTTGATATAAACTAGAAGTCATGAGGGGAGAAGCTAACTTGATTCTAAGACTGGACCATGCATTATTCTACATGTAGTGCGTGATGAAGAATATTAAATGACCATTAAATACAGTATTTCTCTAACGTGGAGCCGTGAAGGCTAGACAATGACGGAAACTATTGATGCAGTTCAGTAGCTTAGGAATGCAGAAGAGGAGGACTGAACTGATAGCTGGAACTATAACATACTTTTGGCAGACTCAGAGGCAGAGCCAAGCTGCACCGGGTACTGCGAGGCAGGAAGTAAGTGAAGGGTCGAGGATACAGGTGGGGGCTGTATCGCTCCTTAGCGAGGCTTTCAGGAGACAGGAGCTGAATCCAGGGTCCGGGCCCTTTTGAGGCCTGGAAACGGGGACTTTATAATGGAATAACGTGCACACTGAGAAACGTGGCAACATTACTTTACATAGGCCTGATATTCGTAGTATTCACGAGGACTGGAAAATAGCATACCAGAGGTGGACACAACTGGAATTGCGTCATTAATCAGACATGGGGAATAACATATGCATATTGGTCATGCACACATAACATATGATGGATGAAGCGTAGGGACACAGAACATGGCAAAATTTACTTTTCCACACAGAAACCACCATTCTAGTCAGGGCAAGGAAGTCACACGCCAAGATAACACCTGCTCACCCTCTAGGTAGCTTGGCACGAGCAGTCTAGGCTAAACTCGGAGGCGATGTGTAAAGTATTTGCGCCAGCGCACCACAGCAACAACATACTAGGCACACCACAAAAGGAACTCCACACAAGGTTATATTAAAATAACTTTTGTATTGTAAAAATCACATCGGATAGAAATCACACATGTACATGGTGCCAACTGGCACGGCAATATTCACAAGGGATTATTTACAAGACAGGGCCACACGGGCCACTGTCAGATTCAACACTTTGCAGATATAGAAATACTTGTCAGAAATTAGAATAAAAGTATATAAAATCACTGTAACACAAAGTAACAGTTATAGATCACATCCAGTAACTACTGGGAACAGGTAAGTACCTCCTACGCAACCCTAAACCCTTAGGAGACTGTCACACAGGGGACCAGGACCTCACTAGGACCACCTGTACTAAAAAGAACAACCACCTAAGTATCACACAGCATTTAGGGGTCTAAGCAAGAACACCTTACCCATGATGCATAAATATACATTCAGAGGAGTAGTAAAGAAAAACACATAATGTATAAACCTACACATTCAGCGGTGTTAATAATAAAGCACATGATGCAATACAAATACATTCAGAGGTACCAGAATAATACAGTAGCGCCAAAGTCACATGATGCCTAAACATTCAGAGGTGCAAGGAAAAACACGTGATGCAAGGAAATACATTCAGAAGTGCAATAACCATGCAATTGCGCAAAACCTACATAAGCCACCACCTGTGGCAGTCCCTAGGCCAACTGGCCTTGTAGGGGCAAAGATGCCCTGAGTCTCAATGTCAGGGCTCGCTGCCATGCAGCCCCAGTCTCAGCATAAGCCTAAACGTAGCAGGTGCCCACTACTTGCTGGGCACCTGGGAACACTCACAAGGGCCTAAACGCTGCAGCTGGCACTAAGTGCTGCGCAGCTGTGACTGGCCGGGCACCTCTGTGCCATCTCTATCCCTCTCAGGGACTCACTCTCCATCTTGCGCCTAAACGGTGCAGCTGCCCACTAATTGCTGGGCAGCTGGAGAATCATCAAAACTGCGCCACTGTTGGAGCCTCACAGGCTCTTATGCCAACATGCCCATCGTTGGAGCCCACAGGCTCTTCAGCTAACATTGCCCCCAGGAAGCACATTGGCTCCTTAACCAATCATGCCCCTCATCCATCAGGCATTGGAACCACTGGCCGTGGGGACCCCCACGGGGGCTCTTAAACAAAAATGTGCCCCAACCTTGGAGTCCCTCCTGGACTCAAGAGAACAGAAATGCCCCTGGGAGCCTTGTAGGCTCTAGGAGCAATGAGGGGGGGTCAACAACAGCTGTGGGGGCCCGGGGGCGGCACCGATCATGTGCCCCGACATCACCCCCTCTGTACAACAAAGCCGGGGCCCCTCTGGGCCCGAATCACTATGGCAGCAGAGTCAGAGCAGCCCCCCTTCTATGCGGGGCTGCTCGAGAGCGGGACACCGACAGGGTGCCTCGCACAACTTCCCCCCCAGCCGGCCTTTACTCACCGGCGCTGGGGAGATCTGCAGCTCTCTCTCTCTCACTGCAGGGCTCCCTCGGCACACGGGAGCCCTGTTAGCCGGCCGCCATCTCCAGCGCCTTCCTTTCTTCTTCCCGCCGACTGCGGGGGCGGGACTTCCGGCCGGCCGCGACAGGATTGGCCAGCCGGTCAATCACTTCCGGGTCGCCGCGGGCAGCGCGGCGGCCCGATCCAGACAGGCAGGCGGGCGGCGATCACGGGGATGAAATCGAGGTGGGCTCTCGATCAAAGTGAATAATAAAGCGAGGTGGGCTCTGGTGAATTAAATAAATACGGGCCAGACACCTCAGCACGTCCAGCGCTATCAACGAGCATAAAGCCCTCCTAAGCGCTCCTAAGCGCTAGAACACAGGCAGAGCGCTCCCAGGCGCTCAGGGGGAAGCGCAGCGCCTCCGGGCGCTAGAAATACAGCTCCATCGCTCTCCCCAGGAAAATGCAGCCTCTCTATGCTGCAACGGTCCCAGAGCCTCCCAGGGGGCAAAGCCAAGTCCCCCCATCAGCCCAGGCAGGGCAGAGGGGTCCCCCAGGAGTCCAGGTACCCAGGCATCCAGGGGCTAGGCAGCGCCCACCCCTGGTAGATTCAAGTCAGCCGCAAGAACAAGAACAACATGGAAGGGGACACAGCCCCTTCTTATACACAGAAAAGGCTTTGAAGTCCTTTGAAGTCTTTGTGCTAGCGGGGGTGTATCTGGTTTCCCTCTCCTGTCAGCCTCAGGTCAGAGGTGACAGTGGGCCATCAGGAGGGAGAGCCAGCATGGTGGGCCGACAGGCACAGCCCGGCACCACCAGACGCTCTTTCCTCCCATCCCTGACAGCAAATGGGGGCCTTTCATCTACGGCTGACTCAGACCCCCTCCTCCGGGGCCCTGCAGACCCTAACCTACTCAAACCAGACAGTCCATCCACCAGCAGGCCCAGGCACTCCTGGGCCAGGCTCATCAGCCAATCACGTGCCAGCAGACTCACTACACAAATATGCCAACTTCTAAAAGTACTTGAGAAAATGTTCAAGACCGAATGCTAGTTGAAAGCGTTTATTCTTATTTATGATTTAATCAAAAAATTCACTTTTTCATTTTTCAAAAACACACATATAAAATACAATTTACTATCCACAATTAGAACTAGGGATGAACATTCATCAAAGCACTCATATCACAACCATACGGTAAGCAATCATTCAAGGAGAGAAGGAAAGCACTGAAGCAAAAAGCTACAACAATCAGAAAAACATACAATATATACAATATCATACAATACAATACCAACACAAACTAAAGAAGCCTATGTCTGCAAAAACACTTAGAGAATATTTTTTCTGATATATAAACAATTTTGGCGTACATTCCTATAGTCGAATGTAAAAACTACTTCTAAATTCTTTTTGGAAGAAGGAGATAATGTACGGGAAAACCATGTGATAAGCTACAATTAACATAACATTCACGCTTATCACTGCAGCAGACAATAAGAAGGCTTGGGCCTACGCGTTTCAAATCCCAATGAATTGCAGGGATTATCTTCAGGGCCTTTAGAATTTTCTAAAAAATAGAAAAACAAAGAAAAAAGGGGGGGAAAAAAGATTAGAACACAAATCAAACAGGTGCAATCAAGTATAATCACAAGATCAACATCAGTCGCCTACACTCAGTTTGCACCCAGGATTTCTCAAACTAAATTGTACACATCACTCCTGACTACTACAGAGCGTCCTAAAGATTTCGCGAACGATTTTACTCACATTCTAAAGTTGTGAGTATTGGTGCTCTCACAGGGACAATTAGTTGGAACCCAAGGTGGGGGGTGGACCTGTAACCAAATAAAAGAAGTTTTTTTCTTGCAAGGGCGGAATGTTATGTTACATTGTAGGTGCTTAGCGTTTAAAAGAAACTCTCACCTAGTAAGAATGTGTGGGGAGACGGATCAACAGGCTGTTCATTTTCGGTGGCAGGACGTTTCTTTTGGGAAAATAAAGAAATGTCATATTTAGTATCACATAGTGGCGTCATCTGGGGCCGTGGTGAGCAGAACAACAGATATGTATCAATTACCTAAGACGTAGTATAATGAAGCGTTGCAATAGCACTTGTTCGCAGGGCCGTCGGCATACGGGGAGGCTTTCAACGTATAGCTGGTCTAGAAAATAGAAAACCTCATTAACCGGCTGCGTGCTTTCTCTAAGCGACGGAAGACTTTAGACGGCAGCGGCCGCTTACCAGCAAAACAAGTCAGCTGCGAGTGGCCACGATTCCTTCAGCATGCGGTTGTTTTGGAATTCAAGGCGCCTAAGGGCGGCTCATATTCGCGGTCAGCGATAATTTTTAAACTAGGACAGAGTGGAAATACCAGAGTTAAAGCCTGAATAGGACTATCCAAACAAAGCGTAATTCCGCACATTTTGCCGGCTTGAAGTACTTACTAGCTCTAAGTGTATCCAATTTACAGCAGAAAACGGCAACGTCCAAGACTGCACAGGCTCACAGGCTGGTAAGCGGCCGCTGCCGTCTAAAGTCTTCCGTCGCTTAGAGAAAGCACGCAGCCGGTTAATGAGGTTTTGTATTTTCTAGACCAGCTATACGTTGAAAGCCTCCCCGTATGCCGACGGCCCTGCGAACAAGTGCTATTGCAACGCTTCATTATACTACGTCTTAGGTAATTGATACATATCTGTTGTTCTGCTCACCACGGCCCCAGATGACGCCACTATGTGATACTAAATATGACATTTCTTTATTTTCCCAAAAGAAACGTCCTGCCACCGAAAATGAACAGCCTGTTGATCCGTCTCCCCACACATTCTTACTAGGTGAGAGTTTCTTTTAAACGCTAAGCACCTACAATGTAACATAACATTCCGCCCTTGCAAGAAAAAAACTTCTTTTATTTGGTTACAGGTCCACCCCCCACCTTGGGTTCCAACTAATTGTCCCTGTGAGAGCACCAATACTCACAACTTTAGAATGTGAGTAAAATCGTTCGCGAAATCTTTAGGACGCTCTGTAGTAGTCAGGAGTGATGTGTACAATTTAGTTTGAGAAATCCTGGGTGCAAACTGAGTGTAGGCGACTGATGTTGATCTTGTGATTATACTTGATTGCACCTGTTTGATTTGTGTTCTAATCTTTTTTCCCCCCCTTTTTTCTTTGTTTTTCTATTTTTTAGAAAATTCTAAAGGCCCTGAAGATAATCCCTGCAATTCATTGGGATTTGAAACGCGTAGGCCCAAGCCTTCTTATTGTCTGCTGCAGTGATAAGCGTGAATGTTATGTTAATTGTAGCTTATCACATGGTTTTCCCGTACATTATCTCCTTCTTCCAAAAAGAATTTAGAAGTAGTTTTTACATTCGACTATAGGAATGTACGCCAAAATTGTTTATATATCAGAAAAAATATTCTCTAAGTGTTTTTGCAGACATAGGCTTCTTTAGTTTGTGTTGGTATTGTATTGTATGATATTGTATATATTGTATGTTTTTCTGATTGTTGTAGCTTTTTGCTTCAGTGCTTTCCTTCTCTCCTTGAATGATTGCTTACCGTATGGTTGTGATATGAGTGCTTTGATGAATGTTCATCCCTAGTTCTAATTGTGGATAGTAAATTGTATTTTATATGTGTGTTTTTGAAAAATGAAAAAGTGAATTTTTTGATTAAATCATAAATAAGAATAAACGCTTTCAACTAGCATTCGGTCTTGAACATTTTCTCAAGTACTGTTTTTGAGTTTATATTATTGTGGTATTATCAGTACTGGCAATTTCTTTTTTGTTATGTTCTATGAAGGCTCAGCCATACTGATTAGAGCCAACCCTTAGTTGTTTATTGAACTTCTAAAAGTGGCGCTTCTAGACTAGACACAGCCATGCCGCATATACCATTATGCAGCATTCATTCTCACGAGTTCACACATATCAAACTCGACCCTGCACTCCCCACGCATCAGGAATCTACCATGGGCATACATATTCCCTATGGGAGGGCAGGCCACTTACCACACATACACAGAGAGCACACGCACTTTACACTGTACCACAGTGAAAAAGTGCGCAGAGGCCTAAAATCACCAATCCAGGTTCCAGAAACAGACTAGGAAAATGCAAAAACTCTCGGGGTGAACCTGCCCAAAGGACCGGGTCCAACATAAGGGATCTAGAAAGTAGTTGAGTCATGACTGTGAGAGTGGAGGGTCAAATAGATGGATGGTCCGGGAAGGAACCACCTGAGGCGGCCAAGCCCCGGGACCCCTCGGAGCATGGGAATGATTAGAACATGTGTTCCCCGGGAGCTAGGTAGCAGCCAGGGCATCAGGCTATGCAATACGGGACCCTGGACAGGCAAGAAGGCAAAACTAAAGACGACTCTGCTGGAGACACCAGGATAGGTGAGCAAGACTAGATGACCATTGAAAACTCTGCTAAGGACAAAAGTAAACAGCATAACAGCAACAAAACATTGCCAACCCTCCCCACCCCGCACCCCTACCCCCACCCTGCTTCCCTGCCCGCGGATTCAGAACTATCCACACCCCAACTAGGCAGAGTGCCTGTCGCCCTCCCACTCGTAATTGGGGTACTAGGTGAGCCGCCAGTGCCACTTGCCCGACTCAAAGAAACAGTATAAATGTAATACACTTGTAAGATCATATCATAAGACTTATGCAACATTCACATAGTAGAAAAGTTACTTATCAGTCAGCTGGTGCGGCCCGATCTCGGCCGAAGGAAACAGGGCCCAGAAACAGAGTTCAATACGAAAGGAGGAAGCTTATTGCCTCGGGCAGCCGCGGCGATCTCCAGGTATCCGCATGTCAGAGACCACAGCATTTCTTGAAAGGGCCCGCCTCTGCAGGGGGATGTCATTCCGCTCCATCAAGAGGTTCGGTAAATAGTTCTTGACTCTCAGGCAGATGGTCTTCTCTTGAGGGCTCATCTGGCGTAGATCGGTTCCGTGGAGATCCTCCGACCCTACTCCAGCCCTCCAGCCAGTCCCACACCTCCTCCGGCGAGAGAAAGAACCATGTTTTCCCATCCATTTCGACACGTAGTTTCGCCAGGAAGAGCATGGAGTATTTGACGCCCTTATCTCGTAACGCCCTCTTGACCTCCAGAAAGCTGCGAAGCCTCGCCTGCACCTTTACCGTGAAATCTGGGAACATGGAGATGCGAGTGTTTTCTAAAAGAAGAGGCGGGCTGGACCGAGCAGCCTGAAGTATAGCGTCACGGTCTCTAAAGTTGAAGACCCTCGCAATGATGGGGCGGGGGGGAACCCCCGGCTTAGGTCTACCCCCCGGGACCCTGTGTGCTCTTTCAATGGAGAAATAACTCGAAAGTTGTTTCGGTTTAAGGTGTGTCGTAACCAGGGACTCCACAAATAGGTCAGCTGAGGGCTCCTCCATTCTCTCCGGGACCCCTAGGATACGGATGTTGTTCCGTCTCGCCCTCCCTTCATAGTCGTCCAGCTGTTCGCACATCTGCTTCTGCTGTTTCTGAAGCTGCTGAAGTGTAGATGTATCATCAATCAAGGCCGCCGTCTTGACTTTCACGTCCTTAACTTTAGTGTCCATTTTACGCAAGTCAGCACGCAAGAGGGTCACCTCGATATTCACGGAGTCAATTTGGGTCTCAAGAGAGGAGCGGACTCCAGCGATGGCCTCCATTACATCCTCTAGGGTGAGTGTCTTTGCCCCCTGCGAGGGGGACGCGAGCTGCGGATCTTCCAGGGGGGCAGCATCCCTGTTATCCCCCCTGGCGCCCCAGGAGTTCTTAGTAATCTGTCTCTGAGTTGGAGGCCTTGACCCCTTGCCGAACGCCATCTCACCCGGCTGGTGGAATCTCAGAGCGATCGGGGCAAGGCGGAGTCGAGTAAAAGGATGAAGGTCAACACTTCCCCACGGCGTTGGAGCGGATCTAGATCACACTTCACATTACCCTCAGAACCACTCGCCGCAGCACCAGCAGGGCACACCTCGCGCGGGTTCACAGGCACAGGGCGCCCCCACGTCTAGGGATCTGGACGCAGTGCGTGAGGCAACACAAGTAGATCCACGGGGCACACGGGGCGGCTCTAGAAGGGTTCAGGCCCCACCTGCATTATGGCGCAACTGTGTGTACTAGGTCTTTATGATGCTGCAAGGTGGTGGTGGGTTCAAGAGGGGAGGGTCGCCACCGGGCGTAGGCTGGAGGCGCTAATCGCCAGGGCTTCGAAGGGCACACCAACCAGGAGCGCCGCCACCGCCGCCGAACAGGGTCAAGTGATGGGACAGGTGCGGCGTGTACGGCAGGTAAATATCCAATTCGCCCCCGTAATGTCAGTCTATCGTCCTGGCCCCCGGTGGACTCCACAGAGCCGGATACAGTCCCACTGAGCAGGCCCGGAGCTGGGTCGGTGAGAGCAGGTATCCGCCAGGGCCCCCAGGGCACACCCTCCGCAACTCCAAGGCAAGTGCAGCCCGTGGGTTGTAGGCGGGGGGGCCACAAGTCTCCGCGGGTCAAGAGGAGAGCGCACCGGAGCTCCAAGAATGAGAATCCCAAAGCCGGGGCGTCGCCTGAAAGGCGCCTCGGCGCGCAAGCAATCCCCACTGTCTCCCCTCACGTGGGTCTAAGACGGCTGCAAAGCACTCACTGGAGATCCACCCCGTCTCAGGAGGATGGAAGGAGGTCCGGCGGGCAGCGACGCAGCAAGACAGGTTTCAACCCAGATTCGGGTCCAGTCAGCAGGACGTGAGCGGATCGGAGCTCCACTGATGGTAGGCCTCAAAGCCGGGGCGTCGCGCAGATGGCCCCCCGGCACGAGAGGGACCCCCACAGTGTTACTCCCCTCAGGCCGGGGATAGCCCCGGAGATCTTTCAGGGGGCCCGCCTCGCCCCGGCAGGGTAGAGATTCAGAAAAGGGGGTGGTGATGAACAGAGTGCCTGAATTAAGCAGACCACTCTTACCCAGTCCAAAGATCAGGGCTTGATCCATCACCGTTTTTTAGCTCACTGCACCATCCCAGCTCAGAACTTGGCTATATGCAAATTAGTCTGTTCCTGTCCCAGTGCATGATGGGAAAAGGGCAAACCAAACTACCAAGCCAATTCTTGTACTGGGAAGGAAAAAGCTTCCGGGGACCGGTTTCTGCCTTTTCAGGCGTCGTCGGCCCGGCTTGCTTGAATCCTGATGGTGCAATGAGCAAGGGACTCACATCTGAGTATACCCTTCCAGCTTATGGTGGACAAAATGATTCAGAAAAGGGGGTGGTGATGAACCGAGTGCCTGAATTAAGCAGACCACTCTTACCCAGTCCAAAGATCAGGGCTTGATCCATCACCGTTTTTTTAGCTCACTGCACCATCCCAGCTCAGAACTTGGCTATATGCAAATTAGTCTGTTCCTGTCCCAGTGCATGATGGGAACAGGGCAAACCAAACTACCAAGCCAATTCTTGTACTGGGAAGGAAACAAGCTTCCGGGGACCGGTTTCTGCCATTTCAGGCGTCGTCGGCCCGGCTTGCTTGAATCCTGATGGTGCAATGAGCAAGGGACTCACATATGAGTATACCCTTCCACGCTTATGGTGGACAAAATGATTCAGAAAAGGGGGTGGTGATGAACAGAGTGCCTGAATTAAGCAGACCACTCTTACCCAGTCCAAAGATCAGGGCTTGATCCATCACCGTTTTTTAGCTCACTGCACCATCCCAGCTCAGAACTTGGCTATATGCAAATTAGTCTGTTCCTGTCCCAGTGCATGATGGGAACAGGGCAAACCAAACTACCAAGCCAATTCTTGTACTGGGAAGGAAACAAGCTTCCGGGGACCGGTTTCTGCCATTTCAGGCGTCGTCGGCCCGGCTTGCTTGAATCCTGATGGTGCAATGAGCAAGGGACTCACATCTGAGTATACCCTTCCACGCTTATGGTGGACAAAATTATTCAGAAAAGGGGGTGGTGATGAACAGAGTGCCTGAATTAAGCAGACCACTCTTACCCAGTCCAAAGATCAGGGCTTGATCCATCACCGTTTTTTAGCTCACTGCACCATCCCAGCTCAGAACTTGGCTATATGCAAATTAGTCTGTTCCTGTCCCAGTGCATGATGGGAACAGGGCAAACCAAACTACCAAGCCAATTCTTGTACTGGGAAGGAAACAAGCTTCCGGGGACCGGTTTCTGCCATTTCAGGCGTCGTCGGCCCGGCTTGCTTGAATCCTGATGGTGCAATGAGCAAGGGACTCACATCTGAGTATACCCTTCCACGCTTATGGTGGACAAAATGATTCAGAAAAGGGGGTGGTGATGAACAGAGTGCCTGAATTAAGCAGACCACTCTTACCCAGTCCAAAAATCAGGGCTTGATCCATCACCGTTTTTTAGCTCACTGCACCATCCCAGCTCAGAACTTGGCTATATGCAAATTAGTCTGTTCCTGTCCCAGTGCATGATGGGAAAAGGGCAAACCAAACTACCAAGCCAATTCTTGTACTGGGAAGGAAAAAGCTTCCGGGGACCGTTTTCTGCCTTTTCAGGCGTCGTCGGCCCGGCTTGCTTGAATCCTGATGGTGCAATGAGCAAGGGACTCACATCTGAGTATACCCTTCCAGCTTATGGTGGACAAAATGATTCAGAAAAGGGGGTGGTGATGAACCGAGTGCCTGAATTAAGCAGACCACTCTTACCCAGTCCAAAGATCAGGGCTTGATCCATCACCGTTTTTTTAGCTCACTGCACCATCCCAGCTCAGAACTTGGCTATATGCAAATTAGTCTGTTCCTGTCCCAGTGCATGATGGGAACAGGGCAAACCAAACTACCAAGCCAATTCTTGTACTGGGAAGGAAACAAGCTTCCGGGGACCGGTTTCTGCCATTTCAGGCGTCGTCGGCCCGGCTTGCTTGAATCCTGATGGTGCAATGAGCAAGGGACTCACATCTGAGTATACCCTTCCACGCTTATGGTGGACAAAATGATTCAGAAAAGGGGGTGGTGATGAACAGAGTGCCTGAATTAAGCAGACCACTCTTACCCAGTCCAAAGATCAGGGCTTGATCCATCACCGTTTTTTAGCTCACTGCACCATCCCAGCTCAGAACTTGGCTATATGCAAATTAGTCTGTTCCTGTCCCAGTGCATGATGCGAACAGGGCAAACCAAACTACCAAGCCAATTCTTGTACTGGGAAGGAAACAAGCTTCCGGGGACCGGTTTCTGCCATTTCAGGCGTCGTCGGCCCGGCTTGCTTGAATCCTGATGGTGCAATGAGCAAGGGACTCACATCTGAGTATACCCTTCCACGCTTATGGTGGACAAAATGATTCAGAAAAGGGGGTGGTGATGAACAGAGTGCCTGAATTAAGCAGACCACTCTTACCCAGTCCAAAAATCAGGGCTTGATCCATCACCGTTTTTTAGCTCACTGCACCATCCCAGCTCAGAACTTGGCTATATGCAAATTAGTCTGTTCCTGTCCCAGTGCATGATGGGAACAGGGCAAACCAAACTACCAAACCAATTCTTGTACTGGGAAGGAAACAAGCTTCCGGGGACCGGTTTCTGCCATTTCAGGCGTCGTCGGCCCGGCTTGCTTGAATCCTGATGGTGCAATGAGCAAGGGACTCACATCTGAGTATACCCTTCCACGCTTATGGTGGACAAAATGATTCAGAAAAGGGGGTGGTGATGAACAGAGTGCCTGAATTAAGCAGACCACTCTTACCCAGTCCAAAGATCAGGGCTTGATCCATCAACGTTTTTTAGCTCACTGCACCATCCCAGCTCAGAACTTGGCTATATGCAAATTAGTCTGTTCCTGTCCGAGTGCATGATGGGAACAGGGCAAACCAAACTACCAAGCCAATTCTTGTACTGGGAAGGAAACAAGCTTCCGGGGACCGGTTTCTGCCATTTCAGGCGTTGTCGGCCCGGCTTGCTTGAATCCTGATGGTGCAATGAGCAAGGGACTCACATCTGAGTATACCCTTCCACGCTTATGGTGGACAAAATGATTCAGAAAAGGGGGTGGTGATGAACAGAGTGCCTGAATTAAGCAGACCACTCTTACCCAGTCCAAAGATCAGGGCTTGATCCATCACCGTTTTTTAGCTCACTGCACCATCCCAGCTCAGAACTTGGCTATATGCAAATTAGTCTGTTCCTGTCCCAGTGCATGATGGGAACAGGGCAAACCAAACTACCAAGCCAATTCTTGTACTGGGAAGGAAACAAGCTTCCGGGGACCGGTTTCTGCCATTTCAGGCGTCGTCGGCCCGGCTTGCTTGAATCCTGATGGTGCAATGAGCAAGGGACTCACATCTGAGTATACCCTTCCACGCTTATGGTGGACAAAATGATTCAGAAAAGGGGGTGGTGATGAACCGAGTGCCTGAATTAAGCAGACCACTCTTACCCAGCCCAAAAATCAGGGCTTGATCCATCACCGTTTTTTAGCTCACTGCACCATCCCAGCTCAGAACTTGGCTATATGCAAATTAGTCTGTTCCTGTCCCAGTGCATGATGGGAACAGGGCAAACCAAACTACCAAGCCAATTCTTGTACTGGGAACGAAACAAGCTTCCGGGGACCGGTTTATGCCATTTCAGGCGTCGTCGGCCCGGCTTGCTTGCATCCTGATGGTGCAATGAGCAAGGGACTCACATCTGAGTATACCCTTCCACGCTTATGGTGGACAAAATGATTCAGAAAAGGGGGTGGTGATGAACAGAGTGCCTGAATTAAGCAGACCACTCTTACCCAGTCCAAAGATCAGGGCTTGATCCATCACCGTTTTTTAGCTCACTGCACCATCCCAGCTCAGAACTTGGCTATATGCAAATTAGTCTGTTCCTGTCCCAGTGCATGATGGGAACAGGGCAAACCAAACTACCAAGCCAATTCTTGTACTGGGAAGGAAACAAGCTTCCGGGGACCGGTTTCTGCCATTTCAGGCGTCGTCGGCCCGGCTTGCTTGAATCCTGATGGTGCAATGAGCAAGGGACTCACATCTGAGTATACACTTCCACGCTTATGGTGGACAAAATGATTCAGAAAAGGAGGTGGTGATGAACAGAGTGCCTGAATTAAGCAGACCACTCTTACCCAGTCCAAAGATCAGGGCTTGATCCATCACCGTTTTTTAGCTCACTGCACCATCCCAGCTCAGAACTTGGCTATATGCAAATTAGTCTGTTCCTGTCCCAGTGCATGATGGGAACAGGGCAAACCAAACTACCAAGCCAATTCTTGTACTGGGAAGGAAACAAGCTTCCGGGGACCGGTTTCTGCCATTTCAGGCGTCGTCGGCCCGGCTTGCTTGAATCCTGATGGTGCAATGAGCAAGGGACTCACATCTGAGTATACCCTTCCACGCTTATGGTGGACAAAATGATTCAGAAAAGGGGATGGTGATGAACAGAGTGCCTGAATTAAGCAGACCACTCTTACCCAGTCCAAAGATCAGGGCTTGATCCATCACCGTTTTTTAGCTCACTGCACCATCCCAGCTCAGAACTTGGCTATATGCAAATTAGTCTGTTCCTGTCCCAGTGCATGATGGGAACAGGGCAAACCAAACTACCAAGCCAATTCTTGTACTGGGAAGGAAACAAGCTTCCGGGGACCGGTTTCTGCCATTTCAGGCGTCGTCGGCCCGGCTTGCTTGAATCCTGATGGTGCAATGAGCAAGGGACTCACATCTGAGTATACCCTTCCACGCTTATGGTGGACAAAATGATTCAGAAAAGGGGGTGGTGATGAACAGAGTGCCTGAATTAAGCAGACCACTCTTACCCAGCCCAAAGATCAGGGCTTGATCCATCACCGTTTTTTAGCTCACTGCACCATCCCAGCTCAGAACTTGGCTATATGCAAATTAGTCTTTTCCTGTCCCAGTGCATGATGGGAACAGGGCAAACCAAACTACCAAGCCAATTCTTGTACTGGGAAGGAAACAAGCTTCCGGGGACCGGTTTCTGCCATTTCAGGCGTCGTCGGCCCGGCTTGCTTGAATCCTGATGGTGCAATGAGCAAGGGACTCACATCTGAGTATACCCTTCCACGCTTATGGTGGACAAAATGATTCAGAAAAGGGGGTGGTGATGAACAGAGTGCCTGAATTAAGCAGACCACTCTTACCCAGTCCAAAGATCAGGGCTTGATCCATCACCGTTTTTTAGCTCACTGCACCATCCCAGCTTAGAACTTGGCTATATGCAAATTAGTCTGTTCCTGTCCCAGTGCATGATGGGAACAGGGCAAACCAAACTACCAAGCCAATTCTTGTACTGGGAAGGAAACAAGCTTCCGGGGACCGGTTTCTGCCATTTCAGGCGTCGTCGGCCGGCTTGCTTGAATCCTGATGGTGCAATGAGCAAGGGACTCACATCTGAGTATACCCTTCCACGCTTATGGTGGACAAAATGATTCAGAAAAGGGGGTGGTGATGAACAGAGTGCCTGAATTAAGCAGACCACTCTTACCCAGTCCAAAAATCAGGGCTTGATCCATCACCGTTTTTTAGCTCACTGCACCATCCCAGCTCAGAACTTGGCTATATGCAAATTAGTCTGTTCCTGTCCCAGTGCATGATGGGAACAGGGCAAACCAAACTACCAAGCCAATTCTTGTACTGGGAAGGAAACAAGCTTCCGGGGACCGGTTTCTGCCTTTTCAGGCGTCGTCGGCCCGGCTTGCTTGAATCCTGATGGTGCAATGAGCAAGGGACTCACATCTGAGTATACTCTTCCACGCTTATGGTGGACAAAATGATTCAGAAAAGGGGGTGGTGATGAACCGAGTGCCTGAATTAAGCAGACCACTCTTACCCAATCCAAAGATCAGGGCTTGATCCATCACCGTTTTTTAGCTCACTGCACCATCCCAGCTCAGAACTTGGCTATATACAAATTAGTCTGTTCCTGTCCCAGTGCATGATGGGAACAGGGCAAACCAAACTACCAAGCCAATTCTTGTACTGGGAAGGAAACAAGCTTCCGGGGACCGGTTTCTGCCATTTCAGGCGTCGTCGGCCCGGCTTGCTTGAATCCTGATGGTGCAATGCGCAAGGGACTCACATCTGAGTATACCCTTCCACGCTTATGGTGGACAAAATGATTCAGAAAAGGGGGTGGTGATGAACAGAGTGCCTGAATTAAGCAGACCACTCTTACCCAGTCCAAAGATCAGGGCTTGATCATCACCGTTTTTTAGCTCACTGCACCATCCCAGCTCAGAACTTGGCTATATGCAAATTAGTCTGTTCCTGTCCCAGTGTATGATGGGAACAGGGCAAACCAAACTACCAAGCCAATTCTTGTACTGGGAAGGAAACAAGCTTCCGGGGACCGGTTTCTGCCATTTCAGGCGTCGTCGGCCCGGCTTGCTTGAATCCTGATGGTGCAATGAGAAAGGGACTCACATCTGAGTATACCCTTCCACGCTTATGGTGGACAAAATGATTCAGAAAAGGGGGTGGTGATGAACAGAGTGCCTGAATTAAGCAGACCACTCTTACCCAGTCCAAAGATCAGGGCTTGATCCATCACCGTTTTTTATCTCACTGCACCATCCCAGCTCAGAACTTGGCTATATGCAAATTAGTCTGTTCCTGTCCCAGTGCATGATGGGAACAGGGCAAACCAAACTACCAAGCCAATTCTTGTACAGGGAAGGAAACAAGCTTCCGGGGAACGGTTTCTGCCATTTCAGGCGTCGTCGGCCCAGCTTGCTTGAATCCTGATGGTGCAATGAGCAAGGGACTCACATCTGAGTATACCCTTCCACGCTTATGGTGGACAAAATGATTCAGAAAAGGGGGTGGTGATGAACAGAGTGCCTGAATTAAGCAGACCACTCTTACCCAGTCCAAAGATCAGGGCTTGATCCATCACCGTTTTTTAGCTCACTGCACCATCCCAGCTCAGAACTTGGCTATATGCAAATTAGTCTGTTCCTGTCCCAGTGCATGATGGGAACAGGACACTCTGTTCATCACCACCCCCTTTCAGGCAGGGTAGAGAGCAGGTCCGGTGGGCGGCGCGGAGGCAAAACGGGTCCCGTCCCCGGTCTAGGTCCAGCTACGCCGAGCCGAGGCCGTTTAGAAGGCCGGTCGGGACTCCGACACGGCCGCCATCTTGCGGGCCCCTGGGGACTTCACCATGTCGGGTTCTAACTGCCTCCAGAGAGCCTTGACGGGGCCAGCACTTCGCTCGATCAGGCACAGTCGTTTCCTGGCGGGGTTCTCCTTAGTGGGAGAGGATTCCCCCGTCTGTGAACGGATCACTGAGGGGGATCGTCGGGCAAGGGCCGGGAGTCGCGCTAGCAAGCGACCATTCCCGCCGGCTGTCGGCCACGCCCCCCTATTATTTTTGCTCTATATTGGATTATTTTTATGTGCAGAATTCCAAGTCAGTGACACTACCATTATGTGTCTTTATATATATTCAATAACTAAGGTGACATGTGTCTATACATCCAGGGACCATTGTGTCTGGAAAGAGATCTGCAGACAGTGTTGTTGTGCACTGAAGGATATTTAGTTGGACATGAGTGACATTGGTGCCCACCCCTCTCCCCCCAGTCCCTGGTTGTTACTTACCCTGTTGCTGATGTAGCTGGTCATGTTCAGCACTATCCTGTCCCTGGACTCCAACCACCGACTCCTCGCAGATAACAGCGGACACCTGTTCCTCCAAGGCATCCAGCTCTTCCTGTGGCTCTAGATTCATACCTCCAGTCTGCAGTGCTGCCTGGCGATTATTGGACAGTTTCTGCTTGGTCTTGTGCTTAGCATCATGCCAGCGCTTCTTACAGTTGGTCACTGTCCTCTTGACCTCTGCTATAGCATTCACCTTGGCTATGATGGACTGCCATATTGCATTTTTTGGTCCCCAATGACACCGTGGAGCTGACAAAAAACTGGTGTTGTTTGTCTGTCACCTCCGCATTCAGGATCACATTTTCTTACTGGCTGAACCTAGTTTTCATCTTCCCCTGGGCCTCTGGCTGGTCCTCCTGGCTTTCGAAGGGTTAGGGGGGCTTGTTCGCTCCTGCATTACTGGGTCCATCTTCGTCCATGTTTCTTCTGGACTTTTTTTGTGTTTTGGGAACTTTGCTGGCTTTTTGTAGTTTATTTTTCCTGCGAAATGTGAAAAAAGTGGCGTCATGCTGATTAGGCACTGACTGGCCAGCTGTCACATTTTTCATGTTAGTGGCAAGATTTTTATTGCTGTGACACAGTTCTTAACGTTGACAATCCCTGCCGCGATGAGAAACTATCGCCATGTAGCAACATATTGTAAATACATTGGTACCATGGCGGTAGTTTTAAGCTGTACAAGGCGGTAAGAAAATTCTATTACAGGACCGGAGGCTTCAGATTATGCTGTCTCTTTCTTCACTGTTTTTTTACAGCATCCAATGAAAAACAGTTAAACATTTTACATACAACATTTCACATGATGCAACGGGGCAATCCAATAACCATTGAGACTATGCTGTGTATATGTAACCTCACACACAAGCACTTCCTCTTTCTTTGCTGCTTGCAGCCGAGTTAAGTGCCATTTATTTCCTGTCTCATAATACTGAGTCTTTACATGCTCTGACTGTTTGGTACATTGTTGTTGACTAAATTGCTTATATTAAACCCGCTGCGACCGCGCTTACATGTGGAGGTATTCTGTGTGCATGTCACGATCGGGTGGAGGCGAGTGCGTTCCCAGCGTTTCCCGCTTCACTCCTCACCTCCACCATACTCACTGAATCTGATTTCCCTCTGCATTGCGCTTTGTGCGCATTTTTCTAATGCGCAGCCCTCCCTGATCGGGCCCGCGAGAAGTATTTGAAGCCAACGGGGCTTCTTTTGGGCTCCCATAGGGCTACGCAACGCCCAATTAGCATTCCTCCTCGCTCCACGCTCGTATTTCAAGCGGAGCTTCGTACTGGATTGATCTCTCTTCTCCTGTACTTTCGGATGCCCTTCCAGGCTGGAAGAATAGTGAAGGCCCTAGCCGGGTGCAGGCTGGTTTAACTATTGGCTCATTGACTTCCTCTTTGAGGGCTGCAATAAATTGTTGATTAAAGCTGGGCTGAGGAGCTGGACTTATGTTCATAATTGTTACACAAAGAGTGGCTGCCCGTTTATCAAATTCCCCTGGAATTACGACTTGGTTGATCTTTATACCATATATATTTTTGTTTTTACAAGTATGTGAGACTTAAGCATTTTCACAATGCAGGAGTGGGCCTCGTTTGAGGAGGAGGAATATGTTTTTTATGAAGAGGAACACAGTCCTGCATTAGAGGATAATTTGGTTGATGCCCTGGATGCATCTGTTCAGCAGTCTGTGAACTATTGTGGCTATTGAGACTGCGGTACCCCAGATGGTAAGCAAAGCTCTGGCGGCCGCCCTCAATCCCATTACAGCTCAGTTGGAGAGTTTTGCTAAGCGACATGGTTTTCAAACCTCTAAGCCCTCAGGGTCCTGGCAGCACACCTCAGATGGGGCGAAACAGTCTAAAGCCAAGTCGTCTACATGGATGCATGCGCAGGCCTTGGCCCAACTTCCTCCAGCTAAATTGGAGGATCATCATTATTCAGTGCCCTCAACCACTCCGACACCAAGTAAAAGTTAAGATACTTACACCACTACCTATGCAGACTGCACAGATGCCACCTCCCCTCCTAAAAAGAAGGCGGCGAAGAGGGCACATCTAGATCAACAGACCGCCTTCCTCCAAGCCCCAACTCCCTTTGATTTTAACCCTGTGGACATTGTTCACCCGAGGTCCTCCGATTGGGCCCCAGCTCCGAGGTTGCTGACTACTTTCACCAAAATGTGAGGAAGCATTTTGATAAAGACGTGTGGAAGAGACTTAGGTCAGAATGTCCACGCCCAGATATTCCGGATTGGGTGGCGGATACTCTGGACATTGATCCCAATATGCTGGCTTTTCTAAAAAAGTTTGCCTAAGCTCCTAAAAGGAGCATTGATCGTGCTTGGCAGGGATGCCAAGATAAACCTTTAGACGTCACAGGCCCGTTGGCGAAGATTTTTGAGATGGCGTTGGTAACTAAAGACTCTGGGTGTCCCATCGACCCAGACATATTGGCGGGATGGACGCAGCATGCCATCTGTTTCTTGGGAAACGCCAACTGCGCCATATTAGCGGAGAGGAGAAAATCGTTGCTTATGCATATGGACAGCAACCTCACTGAGTTGGCTTCTGCAGAAGCAGGCCCCCTAGCTGAAGGGCTCCTTTTCGGAGACAAATTTGTGAAGGACGTGTCTAAATACGTGGGCACATTCACCACCCTGGATAAGGCCCAGTCAAACATAAAACAAGTTTTCCATCAAGGCCTTGTTGGACGGGATGGGCGAGGCAGGGGCCACTTTCCAGGCCGTCAGTACTATCAGGGCCCTCACACAGGAGGCTACGGTCGTGGTAGAGGGGATTGGCGGGACACTACCAGAGGTGGTACCTTCTACCCGACTAGAATATTCTCCTGGCGCAGATATCATCGAGGCGGACAGAGAGGGAACTACCAGCCTCAGATTGCCTCAGGTAAGAGCTCTAATTCCTCTGTCTTACCCTCTTGGGTCGCATTTGTTGTTTTATACACAATTGGGCTCAAATTACATGAGACACCTGGGTCTTACAAACCATTCAGGGTTTTCAAATAGAGTTCTTCCAGTCTCCTACACAAGACTTTCTTCCTCCCCCATTGTTTTTTTCCCAAAAAGAAGACATTTTTATAGAGCACGAAATACCAGAATTGCTGGAGAAGCATGCGGTGGCCTACTGCGATGCCAAAGCCGAGGGCTTCTGCAGCAATGTCTTTCTACTGCAAAAGAGGGGCGGTGGTTACAGACTGGTACTAAACCTGAAAGGTAAAAATCATTTTGTTCTCTATCGACACTTCAAGATGGAGGGAATACATCTGCTGATGGATCTTTAGAGACAAGGATATTGGATGGTTTGTTTGGAACTCAAGGATGCCTATCTCACGGTGTCCATCTTCCCCTCACATCGAAGTTTCTTACAGTTCCGGTGGCGAGACTTATGGTTGGAATAGTTAGTCCTTCCTTTCAGTCTTTCCTCTGCACCATGGTGCTTCACCAAGCTGATGAAACAGGTGACTGGTCACCTCAAAGAGCAGGGTTTTTGTCTTATAATTTATCTAGATGACATACTCATCATGGCAACGTCTGTTACCCTAGCAGTCCAACACCTTCAAATCACGGTGAAGCTTTTGGAGAATCTGGGTTTCATAATCAATTCAACCAAGTCTGTCCTGTCTCTGACTCAGTCGATAGAGGTTCTGGGTTTTGTAATCAACTCTCAGACTGCTCAACTGCTACTGCCCAAGACCAAGTTGAGGGATCTGAAGAAGGAGCTGAAAGTAACATTAACCAAGCAATTAATGTCGCTGCGGGCCATTGCTCTTTTGGTGGGACCGCGTGCATCCTCAATTCAAGCAATTTTCCCGGGGCCATTGCATTACCGAGCCCTACAATGCTTGAAGATTCAACACTTGCAGAAGGGTCTATCCTACTTCGACCAGGTTCCCCTCACGAACGAGGTGAAGGAGGAGCTTAAGTGGTGGCTGACACATGTAGATGCTTGGAATGGCCGAGCGATCTTCGGATCTTGCCCAGAAGTGGTGATAGAGTCCGATGCCAGCCGGTGGGGCAGGGGGGGCGAGATGCGGGGAAATAACCACAGGGGGCAGATGGTCTCTCAAAGAATTAGCATTGCACATCAACTGCCTCGAGCTCCTTGCGGGGTTGTTCGCGATCCGCTCTCTCACCCAAGAAGGTCTCCAGTTGCATCCTTTTGAGGATGGACAACATTTCGGCAGTGAGGTACATAAACATATTAGAGGTGACGAGATCACCCATGCTGGCTGAGATAGCCAAGGATTTTTGGCATTACTGCCTAGCCCACCAGATTACAGTGATAGCGGAATATCTTCCGTGGCAGGATAATGAAATAGCGGATTGGAATTCCTGTTACTTGACAGATTACAGTGACTGGCAGCTCCATCCCTTTCTTTTTTGAATGATTCAGGAGACGTGGGGTCCTTGCTCGATAGATCTATTTGCCTCCAGGCTCAATCGCCAACTAGAGTCGTTTTTCAGTTGGAAGCCAGACCCTCTGGCGAAAGCCACAGATGCGTTCACACAGGATTGGTCGAGGTCCTTGAATTCTGCGTTTCCCCCTTTCACTCTGATTCCCAGAGTAGCGATCCAGATTGTCCTTCAACAAGCAGAATTTGTCCTGGTCACACCGGTTTGGCAGTCACAGCCATGGTTTCTGGACTACCCTGCGTCTTCCTGCTTTCCCTTCCATGGTCTCAGACGATGCTCCAGGGTCCGCAGGGGGAACTGCACCCATAAGTGCTAGCGGGACAGTTGTCCCTGAGGATTTCAAAAGAGGCTTCCGGTTTCATCCAGCATGCCTGGGCTTCCTCTACCAGGAAGCGATACTCCTCAGCATGGCGAGCATGGGTGGGTTGGTGCCTGGAGAAACAGGTGGATCCCATGGAAGTAGACGTCTCACAGGTTGTAAAAATTTTTATCCAAGAAGGCCTCGGAGAGCCTCTCCTACAGATCGGTTAACAACTTCAGGTCCGCTATCTCAGCGGGACATACGCAAATTGACAGTAAACCGGTAGGTATGCATCCGGTTATATGTAAACTCCTCAAAGGTATACATACGTGTGGCGAATCCTCCTAAGGCTAATTATTCTGCTTTATGGGATGTTTCTAAAGTGTTGACTTTATTTGATAACTGGTCTTTTAATGAGGAACTTTCCAGAAAACAATTGTCTGCCAAGCTAGCTATGCTCCTTTGTTTGTCTGCCCGACGAAGAGATTCTGATATCAGAGCTCTGGACTTAACAGGTAGAGTGTTTTCCCCAGAAGGGGTCTCCTTTTCGATTTCTGCTCAGACAAAGACATTTTCAGGTTCCATTGAATACCATGCTTTTCCTGTTAACGATAAATTGTGTGTTGTAAAATGCTTGAAAGCTTATGAACAATGTACCCAAGCGGTTAGACCGGTTGGTTTTTCTACACTGTTAATTGCATTGCAGAAACCGTTTAAGCCTGTTAAGTCTATGACTATTGCCAGATGACTCAGACATATAATGCAGGAGGCCGGTATTGACACTGATCTCTTTCGGGCCCATTCAGTGAGAGGCGCCATGGCCTCCAAATCTTATATGTTAGGCCCCAGTTTACATGATATAATGAAAGCAGCAGATTGGTCATCTGATTGTACTTTTAAGTAGTTTTATTATAAACCTGTAGCCGACATTGCTTCTGTTGTGTTGGTGAGGCGTTGAACTAGCATAATCTGAAGCCTCCGGTCCTGTAATAGAATACAAAATTTGCTAGCATTCGCAGCAAGAATTTTCACTTCTATTAAGGACACGGAGGCCAGGATTATCGCGCCCAAAGTATATGTTTCATTTTCATGATTGTTATTGAATACCCGTCCAGACATTTCTGCTTATTATGGTTATTACGATTTGCCAACTTCTGTTTCAGGGGCGGAGCAGAAAGGTGATCAATAAAGATCTACTTGTTTGCAAGTTCGGATTGCGTGCTGCGCACCCTTCAGTCACATGGATGCCAGTGTCTCTGGCATGAGGATTTGTGTTCTGTGTTTCTACAAGTTCTTTGATGGACATAAGTTCTGTTTAATTGGACAGTGTTTGTTCAAGGCATAGAACGAGGAAGGGCTTATGTGTGAGGTTACATATAAAGAGCATCGTCTCCATGGTTATTGGATTGTCCCACATCATGGGAAATGTTGTATGTAAAATGTTTAACTATTTTTCAATGGCTGCTGTAAAATAAACAGTGAAGAAAGAGACAGCATAATTCTCGCCTTCATGTCCTTTATAGAATTGAAAATTCTTGGTGCGAATGCCAGCAAATTTTGTATTGCTGCTCACTAACGTTAGCGTTACTTTGCAGCAATTCTTGTACATATACCCCCAGATTCTACCAGTATGAGAATTATTACACACTTCTAATAGCATACATGCCAATGGACCCGTTTCAGGCTTAAGACTCCCGTTTTTGGAAGCCCAAAATGGCTTTATCTTTGCTGTCTCCGTAGTATTACATGTTAAGTTGCTTCTCCTTTAATTATTTAATTTTCCACAGTTTTAATGTAAAGAAAATCATGATGTTATTAAAAAAGGCACGGAGGCTAATATTTTGCATATCCCTTTTATTACTGCCCAAATACAGCAGCAACAATATCTTAGAACTTAGAATATTATCAAAACATTCCAGAACTTAGAACATGTATAAAACACCACGTCGAGCAGCCATCTAAGTCTGTGTGTAAATCCCCATGCTACAGTCTCCTGCCTGAAATTGCCTATGTGTCAATGATAATTCAAAATTTGCAAACATTCGTGACAAGAATTTTCAATTCTATTAAGGACTAGGAGGCGAGGATTATGCTTTCTCATTTCTTTAATGAAATGCTCAGCAGCCAATAAAAACAAAAAACTACAAATCCCATGAACACTTGGGAATGACCATAGAGATTACACTATATAAGGTCCAAACACTAGTCCTTCTTCCTCTTTCTTTGGGGAAACAGTTCAACATCGAAAAACAATCCCAGGTAGAGCAACAACAACAGTTCCAAGCACGCTGCCGAAATCCAAAGGATCCTGTAGCAGATGATGGAGGAATCCTGGGCCCGAGAACCAGGAGACATAGGAGACTCTCGAGGAAGATCAACCACATCATTTCTGATCTGAACCTGAAAAAAGATACAGAGCCGTAATATCCAAATAATGGAGAAAAAATCAAAGCAAGTCAGGGGGGGAAAAAGAACAAGGAAATATAGATCTGCAACAATATGCAAATATAATACAGTACATAACAATGCAACATAGTCATAATAAGGGTGGGATAATCCTCGCCTCCTAGTCCTTAATAGAATTGAAAATTCTTGTCACGAATGTTTGCAAATTTTGAATTCTATGTCAGGACAGGAGGCTCTGATTATGCTTGTTTAAAGCTCGTCCACCACAACAGAAGCAACACTAACAATTGGTTTATAATAAAACTGTTTGAAAACAGAGTCTGAAGACCAGTCTGCAGCTCTCATAATGTCAAATAAAGTAACACCCATGGAATAAGCTTTTGAGGCCATTGCCCCTCTAGCAGAATATGCCCCAAACACAGAAACATCAATGCCTGCCTCAGACATGAGCCAGCGCACCCAGCGAGCCAGAGTAGCCGGTGCAACAGGACGGAAAGGCTTCTGCAAGGCGATCAACAACTGACCTTGCATGTCCGTACGCAAAGAAGCGGTACTCACCTCATAATCCTTCAAACACTGGACAACACAAGGATTGGGATGATCAGGAAAAGAAGGATATGTTATGGAGGAAGTGTTGGATTTAGTCCTCCTAGAGAGAGTGAAAGTAACACCCTCAGGGGTGAAACTGCGACCAGCAAGGTCTAAAGCGCGAATATCCGAAACACGCTTGCAAGATACCAGACACAGCAACATGGTCAGTTTTGCAGACAACTGTTTACGGGACAACAAAAGATTAGAAGGCCAAGCCTCCAAAAACCTCAGGACAACCGAAACATCCCACAAAGACACATATTTCGGTGTGGGGGGTTTCGCAAGACGAATCCCTTTAAGCAGTTTGGAAAGCAAATGATGTTCACCAACAGGTTTACCATCAATGTGGACATGGCCCGCAGAAATAGCAGAACGAAAACTATTAACGGTCCGATAAGCCAGACCGGAAGTGGCCAAGGAAGACAAAAAATTAATGATTAGACTGACATCCGCTGAAACGGGATCAACTTCCCGTTGAACACACCAATCACACCAGCGTTTCCAAGCTCCTCGATACCGCTTGTGGGTATTGGGAGACCAGGCGTTACCAATGAATCTGGCAGCGTCGCTAGAAATGCCAGGGATCGACCAACGATCCCCGAGATTCGCCATGCCAGCAACTGGAGAGTGCCGGAAAGAATGAGGGGATGCGGATCTCCGAGAGGATCCTGCAACAGATTCCACTTCAGGGGAAGAAGGAGGGGAGGTGCGCAACACATCTCCAGGAGAACCGGGAACCACGCTTGAGCCTTCCACAAGGGAGCAATCAGAATCAGCTCCGCTCGAAACCGCTTGGTGTAAGCAAGCACTCTGGGAAGCATCATGAACGGGGGAAACGCGTAACAAAGAGTCGATGGCCACTGTTGGAGAAAAGCGTCTGTGGCCAGAGCTAAGGGATCCGGTCTCCAGCTGTAAAACTGGGGAAGTTGCGCGTTGAGGCGAGAGGCAAACAGATCCAGGTGACACTGGCCCCACTGCCGAAGAATGGCACGGAAGACTCGAGGATGAAGTCTCCAGTCGCTGAAATCCCGAAGATGTCGGGAGTGCCAATCCGCAACTTGATTGTTGCGACCCGGAAGATACTCTGCAATAACCGTGATCTTCCGGTGTAGGCAAAAATGCCAAAAATCCTTGGCGATCTCCGCCAATATCTTGGACCGAGTCCCGCCCAGCTTGTTGACATAGCGGACTGCGGACACGTTGTCCATTCGGAGAAGAATGCAACAACTTGTCTGTAGGGGAGAAAAACACCGTATCGCAAAGGAACCCGCCAGGAGTTCCAGACAATTTATGTGGAGAGACAACTCCTGGGGTGACCAACGACCCCCTGTCGATACAGACCCGCAACGGGCTCCCCAACCCCACTGACTGGCATCCGATTCGATCACCAGTTCCGGAGATGAACCGAACAGGGCTCGACCGTTCCAGGCCTCCATGTGGTCCAGCCACCATTGCATCTCCCCCCGCACCTCCTCCGAAAGAGGAACTTGATCCGAATAGCGGAGGCCTTTCCGGAGATGCTGAATCTTCAGGCGTTGCATCGCCCTGTAATGTAGAGGACCCGGAAAGATTGCCTGAATGGAGGACGCTAGAAGACCTACCACACGTGCCAACAACCTCAACAACACAGTCTGTTTGGAAATAACAGACGTCAATTCCCTCCTGATGTAACGGAGCTTCTGATTGGGCAAGAGAAGTTGGCAAGTCACCGAATCTATCTGAAAGCCCAAAAAATCGATCGATTGAGTGGGAACCAAAACCGATTTCGGAACATTGACTAGAAAACCTAGAGACTGCAAGAGTGTGATGGACCACTCCAGATGTTGCAGAAGCTTGAGAGGACAATCCGCCATAAAAAGAATGTCGTCCAGATATATGATCAGTCTGACTCCCCTGGAACGAAGATGCTCTACAACTGGCCTCAGCAATTTCGTGAAGCACCATGGTGCCAACGAAAGGCCGAACGGGAGAACCTGATACTCGTACCAACGCCCCAGCCATTGAAACTGGAGAAATCGGCGATGGGGCCTGTAAATCGGGATTGACAGATATGCATCCTTCAGGTCCAGACGGACCATCCAATCTCCCTCCCGAAGGAGATCCCGCAGAAGATGGATGCCCTCCATCTTGAAGTGCCTGTAAACCACCCCGCTGTTGAAGTCTTTCAGGTTGAGAACTAGGCGAGACCCGCCTCCTTTTTTCTCGACCAGAAAGACTGAGCTGACAAAGCCCTTCGGATGGCGTTCGGTAGGAACAATCGCTCCCTTGCTGAGGAGAACCTCAATTTCGTCTGACAGACAAGCTTGAGAGTGACGGGAAAAAAGCATAGGAGGTGGAAGACGGGTCTGATGCATTGGGTGATAGAACTCTATCTTGAAACCCTGAACGGTTTCTAGCACCCAAGCATCGTTGGAGATCATGCGCCAATTGTTCAGAAAAAATTGCACTCTGCCCCCCAACATCACATCACATGCTTGAAGTAGGCTCACCTGTAGCTCCGGAATCCTGATAGTGGCCTTGGTGTCCACCAGATCGCCCTTTGCCGTATTGACCTTTTCCTTTACGGGAAGGGTAGAAGTTGGCGCGAGTGGAGTAACCAGAGTCATACTGCCCACCACGCTGCTGCGAGGCTCCTCTCTGGGACTGCTGCTGCGACCCACGGCCGAACGAGCGTCCCCGTTGTCGTCCGGCCTTGGTAAAAACCAGACGCATGGCCCGGCGGAAGGATGCCTGTGCTTTATCAATGCCGCTGAAGGCGGACACAAATTTCGTCAGTTCCTTTAGAAATGGTTGACCAAATAAAAGGCCCTGCGCCTCCGGACCAGCCTCTGAGGATGCCAATTCTGCCAATTTGGGATCCAACTTGAGGAGAATGGACCTACGCCGTTCCGCAGAAATAGCGCAATTAACATTCCCCAGCATGCAGACAGCCCTTTGCGCCCACTCGATGAGCTCATCTGGGTTCACAGTCGCCGAAGCTTCCTTAGCTTTGAAACCTAAATCCAGGATCTTGGAAAGTGGGGCGAGCATGTCCAGTAATTTATCCTGGCAAGACCTCCAGGAACGGTCCAGGCCCTTCTTAGGATCTTTTGAATACTTTTTCAGGTAGGTAACCATCATCGGGTCCACCTCCGGAGTCTCCGCCAGGTGGTCCGCAAGGTCTGGTCTCGGGCACTCGGAACGTAACCTAGCCCGGACAGACGCCTCAAAAGGTTGGCGAACATGTGCCTCAATATAAGCGGCCACAGCCGGAGCGGGCAACCACGAGGACGAGTTCGGATGGACCATGTCCTCTGGCTCGAAATTTAGGAGGGAAGGACGCTCAGGGGCGTCAACAAAATGTGCCTTGTGAGGACGCTGCTTGGGAGGGGGAGAATCCTGACCAGAAGAGGCCTGAGCATGGTCAGACTCTTCCATACAATGAGACGCAGAAGATTTGGGTGCCTCAGAAGACAAAGTCTTTGCCAGCCTTTGAAAGTCCGATTTATGGGGATTATGCGGAGATTTGGTGGACTTCTGGGAAGGAGGCAACCAACCCTGTTGCATCGCATATTGATTCAAATGCCGCTTCAGGGGATTAATAGCTCTAACAAGCGCCTTATTCACCGAAAGTTGCACCCCCTTATCCAATTCCTCCACAAGATTGTATTCAAGAGAGTCATCCTCTTCATCATGATAGAAACAGTCATCATCTGTATCATAGAAATCAGCCATTGCACTAAGTGCAGAAAATAGAGCCCACAAGATGACTGACACAGATAATGAGTATAAGAGATACCAATAAGGGGGAGTGACCACCCCAAAGCAGGCTTAAATGAGGCTGGAATAACCAAACTCAAGGCAAACAGAGTAAAATGTGGAGGGAGACAAGCCTGCCAAACAAAGTTCACTCTAGGCAGAGCCTATGCATGCAAAATAACAACCAGAACACTTTCCTGTGCTCCGGCGTCAAAACGGGATCGAGAGTGCAGGGCTGTGGGCGTGAGCGCTGGGGAAGCGTTCCTTCAGTGAACCGGCGTGAGGAAGACAGCCTGAAACCGGAAATAAATGCAGCGCGCATGCGCGACGCTGCTGCCGCTGACACACCGGCTCGAGAGCGCTCGCGCTCCCCGAATGAGCCGACGACCCCTGCTCCCGCTCCACTAAAGCAACCGGGCACAAGCGGCCAGGCGCAGGGAGGCGAACACACGCTCCCAAGAAGACACGCCGCGAACGGGCGCCTGAGAAATACCGGCACACGCGAAAGAGGAGCCGAGTGCCCAACACACGCACAAGCACCGCGCACAAGAGTAAACAATGCAGCGGAAGACAAGGCAAGCGCATACAAGTATTAAACAAATTGCAATATCAGCATAAGCAGTAGTAAATGTAAAGAGACTTAACTGGCTGCGGAGCAGCAAAGAAAGAGGAAGAAGGACTAGTGTTTGGACCTTATATAGTGTAATCTCTATGGTCATTCCCAAGTGTTCATGGGATTTGTAGTTTTTTGTTTTTATTGGCTGCTGAGCATTTCATTAAAGAAATGAGAAAGCATAATCAGAGCCTCCTGTCCTGACATAGAATTAACGGGGAAAATTCCTTCTCCTGTTTTTTTTTTAAATCTCCCACTTACCTGTTCTTAAATGTTGGCATGTTTGTAATAGGTACCTGTAGTGTGCGCATTCTAGTTTATGCACGTCACGTAGACGTGACGTGCGGCGGCCATGTTGGCGAGCTGCGCGCGCATTGCTCATTGCGCGCCGAGGAAGGAAACTACCGGCAGCGCCGGCCGGCGCTCCTCAGAATTACTTGTCATTTGAATAATAAATAACCATACATAAACTTACCCAGCGGTCTGCAAATTATTTCTACCCACAACGTTACAGTACCTCAACATCTGACTTGCAAGGGGTAGTAAGCGCTATATAAATGCAATTACAATACAGAGTACAATTCCGTACTGGTCGTCGTAGAATAAGTGGATATTTTTTAAAGCAGTATTATTTAGAAGCACATGTTTAGCAAATTAGCATTCTGTTTATGTATAACAACTCCGTATTTGCAAGCGAGTGACGTCAGTCAAGGTACCCAAAAATTTGTATTCTTTCTAACCTGTATTGAATGTGAAGAATCCGAAAAACACCGCCTGTCTGCCTGACCCTAACGTGGCCGCTGCCGACAAATCAGCGCAGCATGCAAATAGTGCGAATACTACCAGTCTGGAAATGGCAGACTTGTTCCCGGAAGTAATGCGGCCCCTCCCACTTATCTGACAGGCCTGCGACGACTCCGCCTCCTGGTGCTACTGTCTGTGTTTTGGTTCCTGGTAGCAGTAGGATGTGAGAGCAGTGGGCGGGCAGTAGTGCTCAGCATGGCGGCCGAGATCCATCCTAAGCCGTTGACCCGTAAACCGATACTGCTCAGTAAAGTGGAGGGCTCCCAGGAGCTGGTGAATATGGCAGTAACAGTTCCCAAGGAGGACGGTGTTATCAGTGTGTCGGAGGACAGGTAAGCAGCAGCAAGTGCGCTTATTTACGATCAACCAGCAACACGGGCAGCATCCCTTTAAGCGCGATACCTGCACATACCCTGTCACTCCAGACCTACCCTGCATTGGCATCTCCTTCAGCCTCTACAATTTCTGAACACATATTATATATGCCGATCCTGCAACCGTTGAACGGGTATTTTACGTACCTCTATAATGCCCACTCACTCCTGGAAAGGCGCCTCCGGCAGAGGCATCTCACAAAAAACCCGAAGACATTGTGCAGCCAGCAATGGCAGTTACAGCACTAAAGATGCCAGAGCGACCTCTTTGACAATGTCTCGTGGCTTTCACAGACCACGAACTGACACAACGGGAAACTTCAAATGCAAGTTATACAGACCATATGCGCTCTCTATACTCACGTCCACCGCGCAGATTGATATGGGCTACATATACCCTTATTATTATTTTTTTTAACGTCGATCGTGATGCTTATGAAATTTGCAATTAAATCCACCTAGATATGGAACGTATTAAACTAGGATTCCGTTGGCTTACATTAGAAGACTGTTTTCCAAAACATTCGAGGTGCTGTCACTGCAAGGATGCTGCTACTACTTGTGTCACGACTGTATCATGTGGTGGTATGCAGGACCACATGCGTGAAATAACCTCATCTCCTAGTATCCCTACCGATACCGAGATACTTAAAAAAAACTTTAGGGATTTAGGTTGTCGCTGGCTGTCAAAGCTGTGCTTAACACTGAAGTAATATCCGTGACCAAACATCTATAGTGCCACAGGCTTGGCTTGTAAATGAAAGTGTCTCTTTGGTCATTGATGGGTTTATACATTTCCCTCGTCCTTGTCTTATACTCAGGTATCCATTCACCAACTCTTTCTTGCATTCTCCTAGTTAAACACACAAACTCAGCAACATATGCAAGATAAATTAAAAGACTGAAAGTTAAAAAATGAAAGAAAGCTGCTGCCTCAATATGTCGGGCATATGCTTACAAAACCAAAATTAGACATAGATGAGGGTGGCTGTTTTACATGGGTATTGTATACATTGTATCACTGATTAGGGCTCGAAAAATCATAAAAATGTAGTAACTTGAATAAACTACTCGACCTAACTGTAATGTACTTGACCCATGGTCCCAAATTGTGTTATCCCATGAAGAAGCAAGACAAACTGAATTTTGATGTCTGTCTCTTAAAGTCAGCAAATGCAACAAGATAAGATTTAAAGGCATCTTTATTGTTCATTCACTTTGTGAGCAAGCAGAACACCTGTCAGCTTGCCAGAACGGGCGAGTAGGCCCTAAAAATAGCTAGTCCTGATTAAATCTGGCTCACCATAGCGAGTGGTTGTTTCGAGCCTTGATGATTTAAAACTCCAGCATGTCTATCGTGGAATGGTGAAACAATGATACACTATGGGTAATACCATTTATGATAGTCTCCTGGAGTAGAGGCAGTAGCTGTGCGCTAAAAATGAAAAGAGCAGCAAGTAAGTGGCCCATTATCACTGTCTTGGGTGTTGTAGTTTGCTCGAAATAACAAAAAATAGTGTAGTGTCGTTCATATATTCCCAATAGGCTCTGCGCATTTAAATAATATATCCTATAAATGTGATGTGGGACTTATGTCTACTAGGTCTCTATCGAATATATTAAACTTAATTGTGAGTGCCAGCTAGCTCAGAGGTCACTAGAAACTTTCTCAAATTCACAAGAAGGGATTAGTTTCTGACAACCGCATAAACATGGCAACTTTTGTTTCCACAAGATAAAACTGATCTTCAGAGTCGTGGAAACAATAGATAGATATTTTACTCAGTCATTCCTGCATGCTACGTTTCATCAGAGGTGCAGAGAAATAGAGAGAAGGGCGTTTTCAATAAAAGGTTTTTATTGAACAGTCTTCTTTATCACGCAGAAGAAATTAACTGCTACAATCGTAATACTGGCTGTAAAGTATAATGCATACAGCAAGAAGAGTATTATAAAATAATAATGTAAAAGCATGGTATTGTTTCTAAGCCATAAAATACATACATAAATAAAGACTAAAAAAAGTACTCAACTGGTGCGTCTAAAATACACCTACCCCGATGTACCTAACCTAAGTCTAGTACGAGGGAAGAAGTAAGTGTGGAGTAGCATAAGTTTAGTATTCTTTTGCCAATAATCTATCCAAGATTTTTATTTCGAGTCTAATCAGCTCCGTACCTTGGTTTAGAATGAAGGAGGTCAGTCTCAGGACTCGATTTCCCAACAACCCGCAAGGGTAGCTTGGAAACACTGGAGTTGGATTTCTCGGCAAGAGAAAAGACGGCGTCTCTCTCAGTGCGTCTGCTGGAGGGTCGGCTTCCTTCGGCACTTGCTGTAGCGAGATGCGTCGGGCAAGTAGATAGTCGAACTGCTCCAAACCACCGTGTGTTTGCTATGGCAAGTGTGGGCATATTTATACCATGAAGGTGCAGAGTTTGACGTAAAGGTGGACATAATAATTTCATCAAAGAGTCTCAGTTCTTTGAAAACTCCATGAGTTCTTGGACAAATCAATTTTCAAGCAAGGGGTAGTCCCTAACTGCTGAAGCCGAGTTTTCCAAGAAAGCGTTGTGATCAGACAAATGCTGTCACTCTTAATACAAGAGAGCCAATAGTTAAAGTAGCCTCATCCATTGTTACATGCAGTACGATGTTGTGGATGGAACCACAGTTAAGTGGCACTCATACAGACCTTAAGTGGCACTCATACAGACCAATGGCTGAAGAGGGTTTACTGAAAGCCCCTATATATATATATATATATATATATATATATATATATATATATATATATAAAAACACAACTCTGCCATCAGATTCCATTAGCGAGACTATGGCTGCCACACAGGGAACTAAAATTATCACAGAACTCTGGGTAACAGGAGGAATTGGCTATGAGGATACTCAGGGGATGGAAAAACAAGCATTTGATGATTTGGGGAATAGATCAGAAGTAAAAACCCACTTCAGGCTACCATCTGTATTCGTGCCGATTTTACCCAGAGACAACCTGGATGTCTTCCATGAGAATGTGGTGGGGGACCTCAAACAACTTCAAGTTGAGACAACAAACAGGAAGAAGGACAAAAATCAAAAAAAGAACAAGTGGCGACACAATGCTCTCACTCAACAATATGAACTGTTGACCAAGAGACTTTCTCAAGATAAGGACATCATTGTGAGGGGAAGCGATAAGGGGGGCAATGTAGTCCTCATGCTAAAAACTGATTACGACCAAGAAGCTTATGTACAACTGAATGATCGCACTTGTTATGAACGAGCTCATATACAAACATTGACAACTGTGAAAACAAACTATCACCAAAAATTGAACAAATGGAAAGCCGCAAAACTTATCACCGAAGCGGAATATAAATATCTGAAAGTGGACCATCCTACCACACCCATCCTGTACTTTTTACCCAAAGTACATAAAGACCCGTTACACCCACCCGGCAGGCCCATAATTTCTGCCAGGGATAGTCTCTTGGAGCACACTTCTGTTTATGTTGATTATTTTTTACAGGGTTATGTGCGCCAGTTAGACTCCTACATTAAGGACACTGGGGATCTATTGACCAAAATTATGGATATTGAATGGGTAATGGGGGACTGGCTCATTTCGCTTGATGTAACATCGCTGTATACCAGCATATCCCATTCTGACGGTATTGCGGCAATCAAACATTATCTATCTAGAAGGGGCCCTGAATTTGAGGATCACAATGCTATGTTGTTAAGCATGCTCCATTTTTGTTTGGTGAATAACTTCTTCCTGTTTAATCAGCAGCTTTATCGCCAGATTCAGGGTGTGGCAATGGGGGCCAGCTTCTCCCCAAGCTTTGCATGTTTGCACATGGGAGCTTGGGAGGAGCTGGTCCTCAAACCTAACTACCAGGACAATGTCATCCATAATATAATCAGATGGTATCGTTTTATCGACCACCTGATGATTGTATGGAGAGGAAGTAAGGAGGAAGCTTTGAGATTTATTGATAGTCTCAACAATAATAATCTCAACCTCAGATTTACTGCCACCCTCAGTCAAGAATCCATCACATTTTTGGATACTGAACTTTATATCCAAGATGGCTTCTTGGGAGTAGAATTTTCCGAAAAAGAACCTCTGGAAATAGCATACTGCATGCAGCCAGTGCCCACCCGGCGCATCTAATTTCAAGCATCCCCTATGGGGAGATGCTTCGATTACGCCGGGTGTGCAGTAACTCCGAAGATTTAAAGACAGCTCAGGAGGACAGTAAAAAACGCTTTTTAGAACGTGGATACTCCAAACAGATAATTCACAAAGCTATTGAAAAATCGATGATGTCAACTAGGGAGGAACTTCTGACTGGCAATAAAAGGAAATCTGTGCCAGAGAGGGAAGATGTAGAAAAGGAGATTGGTCAGGAAAACAAAAAGTTCCGCCTGATAACAGGTTACAGTAGACAACATCAGGAGTTATACAAGATTGTAAATAAACACTGGCCTCTAGTGACCCGAGACCCTGTTATCGGAGCAACCCTCCCTAAGAAAATCTCCCTGGCCTTTAGCAAAGCACCCTCCCTTAGAGATAAAATTGTTGACACTAGTCCTGATCCTTTCAACAAAACATCTTGGTGGCAACAAAACAAAGGGTTCTACCGTTGCAAAACTTGCAAAGCGTGTGTCCATGGAGTGAATACCAAAACATTTATGGACGGCTTCACTGAAATCCCTCACCCTATCACACAGGTGTTAACCTGCAAAACAGAATTTGCAGTTTATGTACTCCAATGCCCGTGCCTACTTAGATACGTGGGCAGCACGAAACTTGCGGTACAGAAGCGCATTTTGCAACACCTTCGTGCAATTACCAATGGAGATAACACCTATCCAGTTGCCCGGCATTTTAGAGAGATGCATCAAAGTAATAACAGTCTACTAAAATACTGGGTAATTGATTCCATCCTAGCAAGCAGAAGGGGTGGAGATAGGGAATCCAAATTGAGGAGACTGGAAACTAAGTACATCCTTTTACTCAACACCAAGAGTCCGGGGGGGCTTAATGTTACGGAGGACCTGTACACGTGTTTGCCTTAATTTGTCCTTGATATATTCAAAATGAGAGAGGATGTCAAATATCAGGATAATTTTAGCCCGGCTGGGAACTATTCAATGTAACTTAATATGTTTAGACCATTCTAAATGTTCAGGCTTTTGATCAATTGGACCTGACACTGACCTGTACATTCTGCCTTTTTAATAATTAGCTGATATCACTTTGATGGGTAGGGTTGAGTATGATAGACTAATTGGGTCCTTGTTCCCTGATAGTCTTTCAGACTCATCCTTTCTATGCACTCTATTCACGGTGTTTATTTTTGAATGCAGTAAAGCGTATTTGAGACAAATTAGTATCAGTATCAACTTGTGGTCATGCAGAGGTTTAATGTTTCATCATAGATTTATACTAGGGAATGTTGATTTGATTACATCTATTCATTCTTAAAATTAATTTGAAGTTGGGGAGAATGATTTATATTAATAATGATACAGCATTATGTGATAGGGCCCTATATTTGAAAGGGCTACCGATCAATGGATTACGTCTATATTATATGTACTATTATATAGCTTTTTGCATTTGGCAGATCTTTGCACATTCGCTTTGCGTTATTTTGCACATTGAAAACTGCACTATTGCGATTTTTGCACATAGTTGATCATTATGCATTTGCACTTTATTTTAAAAATATGTAATCTATGCAGTATCACATTGTATATATAATTAGGGTATTCTACCATGGTTTTATATCTTCAGTCCAATCAGCTCTATTACAAACTCTTTGATGAATACTATGTACTTATTATTTGACATCAACCTTTGATTATACCTTAGTATAAATATTATATTCATTCAGTTCTTATCTGGTATTTTACCACTACTTTGTTGAAACTGTTTCTTTGTGTGTTTTTTCCATGTATTATAACGTTGGGAAAACCTAGCAAGTATATCTCCTATGTTTATTGCAACACACTGCCCTCCCATGTGACGACTGTTATCCAATTACTGGCATTATAAAATGGTGTTTCATGTAAATGAACATTGTCATGTGAACAAGGCTCTTGTGAGCCGAAACGTCGTGAGGCTTTTTTCTGCACCTTAATTAAAAAAATTTTGGAGCACTACAGATGGTCCGTGTCCGTTAACTTTTTTCCTGGCTGGAGGTGGTCCAGAGCGCGAGGAAGGTGACGGTGTGTTTGATATATATATATATATATATATATATATATATATATATATATATATATATATATATATATATATATATATATATATATATATATATATATATAAATATATATATATAAATATATAAATATTTATATAATGTGTGTATGTATATATGTGTATGTATATGTATGTATATATATTTGTACTGAATTTTATTTTAATTCCAAGATTCTGGCCGACAACTCAGCCAGTCAGACCAACTGTAGAGATTCTAGCAAACGCTATTACAGTACAAATCTTCTACCTAGGGTTTGTCAAAGGATGCATCAGCGCAAAATCTTTTAACATAGTCTGTAAGATTTCATGTACCAAATTACATACGTCCAGGCTTTAGCATGGTGCTCTAACATTCAACCCTTAAACGCCTATTGCCTTTAACATATACACTTCATAATAAATAAATCTGGGCTACTGTCTTTATTGTAATTTTTCTCAATAAATAGATAAGACCTTTGGCATCTGAAATAACTTTTCCAGGTGAACAAATCAGTCATATAGCCTTTACTACCGCATTTTCAACTGAGACCTCGTATATTGAGCATAATCTTTCCCACGAGGCAACCGTCAGGTATACCTTAATAAAATGACAAATATGTAAACATTTTCTGTTGACAAAACAATATTAAATTCCCTGAGAGCTCAATACAGGCTATCATGGTGCAAATCTTCTATACTCGATGGTCAGTTAGATGGGGTCATTGATGCCAAAACCCTTGTCTGCTAAGCTAATCTGTGAGATTCCATGTAGCAAAATACCTGCCTAAAGGCTTTGGCACAATGTACTAACATGCCATCCTTACAAGCCTATTGACTATAACAAATGCTTTTAACAATAAGTAATGCAGCCCTACTGGTCTTGTCATAACTTTTTATAATAAACAGAGCAAACCACTAAAATCTAACCTAAATTTTCCTAATGTACCTATAATGCTTAATCGTTTACCTTTGGCTATATAACCATCACTGGCCTACTGAAGTGTGCATAAGCTTGCAGTCATCATGCATGCAGTTATACATTTACACAAATGTACAAAATTACAGTTGGCCTAACCGGGACTATCACAGTGAAAAAAATCTACCTTTAGGTCTAGAACACTTGCATAATATGGTAATGTGTGAAATGTTATGTAGCAGATACTGGTGTACAGCCTATACTACAGTGTGATAACAGTCTGTTAAAGGCACATTCTCTTTGGTAAATGCTTTTCTCAATAAATAAGCCAGACCAGCTGCCTTGTCATAATAAACAGATCAGATGTACATTACCTGCCAGAACCTATTCCACTGAATCAATCGACATACAGTCTTTATCACTGGTCTTTCCCTATTACCAGCTCTAGGCTATTGCATTGAGCATTAGCCTTGCCACAAGGTAACTGTAAGCCATACATTCATAAAATTACAAATGTATACAAAACTACACTTGGCAAAGCCAAATACTATCTCTCCTCAAAGGGCCTAACAACAATTATCTTCCTGACACCCATTGACGTAGTCTCCCTCTCCTGCCCTTGACTTATTCTCTCTCCTCATCAGATGCTTAATACTGCTTAACATCGATCTATGCAGATTCTCTGTACACATTAATGCTTTTCTTAGTCCTCTGAATGTCACACTTAAATAGTATACCCACTTCGCTGCCATCCCTACTTCTGAAACATCCTCGCTATGCTGACTTCTCTCTAATTGTTTTAGTTACTTAAACACCAAAAAAGATTTACATCGAAATGAAATGTAAGTGCAGTCCGTAACTGATGTGTGTTCTCTGCACTAATACCAGTTTCTTTGTAACATGGAGTCCTCTGCACTCAAAAACGTCCAGTCTGCTTTACTTGGGTAAAAGCAGCACCTTTTTATGTGCAGCACATAAAGTAGTGTGTTTAAAAGCAAATCTTTACAATGTGATGCCCCTTGTGCAACACCTATATGGTTAAGTTGCACACGTTGTGTGTATTGAGGCCATATTTTTAGGTCTCGCCTGTCGATGCGCATGCGCATCGAGCAAGCGAGAGTATTGGGACTTATCCACTCTTTATCCACACTGCAAGGAATCGTGGCGATTCCTTGCAGTGCCCGTGACTTTTAAGCTCAATGCGCATGCGCATTGAGCTTAAAAGCGCGTGCACGTCCGTCTTTGTTTACCCGCTCCGCCCCCTCCCCGCCGTCTCGCATTTCCCCTGCCGCATCAAAGGCTTTCACGGCCGGCCGGCCATGCTTTCAGTTTCACGACCGGCCGGCCGTGTCAATTACATTCCAAAGCCCGCTCTCCCTGCTCCGCCCCCTGCTCCGGCCGAGACGCATTTCTCCTCCCCCCTCCCCTCTCTTCCCTCCGTCTTGTTTCCTTTAGCTGCCCTGGATGATCTATTCTTACTCAAACTTGCACCGCTTTTACTAAATCTTACCCTTTTAACCTTCGCGATGTTTCCCCCTTTTTACCTCCAGTGCTTGATATATCGTTCTCCCCTTTTTAACTCGGTTTTGCGAGGTCTCCGTTTATTTATCCTCTTGCTGGCTCCCCTTTTCTTTACCCCGCCCGGTCCGGAGGATCTCCTCTGCCATAGCCCGGTGCTGGATCTGTCCTCGTTAGCCCGGTGCTGTAATTGCCACGCTCCCCCTTAGCCCGGTGCTGGATCGCCCTTCTCTTATCCCACACATGAGTTGCCCGACCGTGCTAATCCTGACTGCATGAATAAAATCCAGCACAGGCAAACGCACCCGTTCTCCTACTGTAACTTCAATATACTCGCAGGCTCGCCACCTCACCCAAACGTGCTCCCCCAAACAACGCGGCCTGCCACGCAAGGACATCAAACCTGGTTGCTGGTGGTCCCTACAGCTGCTTGAACCAGGTCCCGAGCTACAAAGAAACTCCAGCATTCAGCACCTCCTCGCCTCACCGCCTCGGTCTGCCTCTCACCTTCGTCGGCATCAGGCCTCCGCCCGCATCCCATAACTGCCATCTTGGGAGCGTAGTGCACCACAGGAAGGTTAAGGCGATCTCGCCCTCCAGACTTCTCCCCCAGGACTGCCGCCTCCGCAGTTTTCCACTGTGAGTCTGCACGCCGAATCGCCTCCCAGCCGCTCACAAACAGAGTGCACATCTCCCGTTGCCGCAGCCGGTGGAAGTCTCCCCCTCAGTGCGCTGCCGTCATTTTAGATGCGCAGCGCCCAGCGCTCAATCGGGTGATTTTGCTGCACTTACACCCTTGTAACAGCACCAATGCGCCCCAGCAGCAGTCCAGCTCATGCACCAGGATTTCCGCAACCAGTTTTGCAGTAAGGGGCCACCTTAGAATCGCCAACCCCTCATCCTCAACACCTCACCCTCACTCACTCACCCTCAACCCCTCACCCTCAAACCCTCACCCACCCTCAACCCCTCACCCTCACTCACTCACCCTCAACCCCTCACTCTCACTCACTCACCCTCACTCACCCTCAACCCCTCCCCCTCAACCCCTCACCCTCACCCTCACTCACCCTCACTCACCCTCAACCCCTCACTCACCCTCAACCCCTCACCCTCAACCCCTCACTCACCCTCACTCTCACTCATCCTCACTCACCCTCAACCCCTCACCCTCACCCTCACTCACCCTCAACCCCTCACCCTCACTCACTCACCCTCAACCCCTCACCCCCTCACTCACCCTCACTCTCACTCAGCCTCAACTACTCCCCCTCACCCTCACTCACCCAAAACCCCTCACTCACCCAAAACCCCTCACTCACCCTCAACACCTCACTCACCCTCACTCACCCTCACTCACCCTCACTCACCCTCACTCACCCTCACTCACCCTCACTCACCCTCACTCACCCTCACTCACCCTCACTCACCCTCACTCACCCTCACTCACCCTCACTCACCCTCACTCACCCTCACTCACCCTCACTCACACTCACTCACACTCACTCACACTCACCCTCACCCTCACACAGTGCAATAGTTCTCAGACCATTTCAGTTAGAGCTTTTAGAAATGTTTATGGCTTTTTTTATTTGTAATACTTTAGCATTGGCTACAGGAAACAAAAATGCTAAACATTTACAAAAAAAAACCCATAAACAATTCTAAAAGCACTAACTCTAATGGTGCGAGACCTATTGCATTTCCAATGCTTGTTAACATTGTCATGTGTAAAGTGCTGCAGCTTCCCAATCATTTTAGAAATAAACGTGAAGCCCTAGTAGTGTAGTTGTCATCTTGAGTACATCATCATCAGTTTATTGTATAATAAAAGGTCCTAGAATTCATCCTGCAAAATACCCACCACACTACACGTGTAGTTGTCATCTTGAGTACATCATCATCATCAGTTTATTGTATAATAAAAAGCCCTGGAATTCATCATGCAAAATACCCACCACACTACACACACTAATGTAGGGTACATGATGGTTCTTTGAAGCTTTTTTTTTTATTCTTTTGCCTCTTGGTGGGCATTGGAGATTTTGACAATCTTAGTCAGAAATTTTGGCTGTACTTCTGTCTTGCTGTTTCTTTAGAAGTAATAATGAGTTGAGCCAGAAAAGACATCAATTCAAGTAACAATTAAAATCCAATAGAAGTTGTACAAGTTCTCTTTTTTAAATGTTTTATATTTTGACCAGAGAAATGATGGGTCATATACCCTAGGAGTTTATCACCATCAGCACATTTTGACCATATTGACTAGGCGAGTGAATAATGTAATCCTTTTCCCACTAGTAAGATATTTTTAACCCTTCTCTTATATATATATAAAAAAAAACACTCCAATACCATTACAACCGGCTTAGGTGTATTGGAGTAACATACTATTAGTGCTCCCACGTATCTGTTGGTCGCAGCACGCCCCTTTCCGTAGAAGGTTAGGGATGAACTCTATGATGAAGCATGCCACCAAGGGGTAACTCTTATTCCTAGCATCCTCCTGTCTACTCTGCCGTCGGTCAAAAATATTTTCCCGAAAATCATTTTACCAACGGACTGCATTGCAACAGTGTGAACTTACAAGATAACTCACGAAGTTAGAAGGGAGCGTGGCAACAAACTATGTGATACTTGCTCTGTAGCATCCATGCAAGTCAATAAGTCATGCAGTTTTGAGAGGGAACTTCTGGTCCTATGACAAACTGATATGGAATCCACAAGTATGGAGTAGAAGAGATGATGCAGACTGGGAGTGGCTTTTCCAATAAAGTTTATTCCTGTGTAAATCAAAGTTCCCTGGATCAGTTCCACCAGCCCATTCTATATTCCAGAAACTGCTTTTTATCATGGTTATCTCTTTGGCACGTCCTCTCTTGTGGTTGGATAGCGTGCATTTTTGTCTAAAAATTGATACTCATTCCTTCACCACTACTGTGGTCCATCCATATTTTCATTCTCACCTTGTTTTACTAAATTGTTCAGCTCATCTTGTTTATTTTCAATTTCCTCTATTTGATTAAGCCTCCACTTAATTTAGGAGGTGGTGGGTCCAGAAAACCTTAGTGAAGCAGATTATTACGCTTGGCTGCTGAATGGGATTCCCGCAGCTAATGTGACGCCTGAGAACTATGCCTAGAGAGTAGATACAGAGAACTTACGGAGCGCTAGATATACTGTTGTTAGAAGAGTAATCATTGCCACAAAGACTTATTACTAACACTGAGCATATTTGCCTAATGATAATGAAAGTATTTTTAGAAAAGAATAACATTTCTTTAACACTGTAATTATTGTGAGTAATGCAGTTGTTGCATGAGCTAGACACTTTACCGGACAACACCAAGAGAAACTCTTGACTGCAACCTTGCTTCATCCTGAATGTCAAAGGCTAAAGAGAAGATACTTTATTCATTTCAGCGAGATAGCAGTGGTACCTGGTTTCTGCGTTTCCACGGACATCTGCAAAGATTGTTCAATGATTGCCTAACTACACTTAAATCGCATAGGTCCCAGATCTGGCCAGACACTGTGCCATCCCACAGTTACATGCGAGATGCGTATCTTTAACAAGCATTGTGTTGGCCCCTTACATCCCTGCCATCAGTTGTCCGATAAGCATGTTTGATGGTTAGAGCACCAATCCACATGCATATGCGGAGCCACAGCCAAATCGCCATACACACAGAAAATTATTTCATTAGCCTCAGTGGAATCCGAGACGACAGTCCTTTTACCACCCCAAAAGCCTGCCGTAGAAGAGATGGAGATTAACTTGCTGCATTTCGAGATTAGCACTTTCTAGCACGCAAAAGTTCTTCTTGGTCTAACAAAAACCCGTTCTATCCAAAATCAATAATTTTTAGTAACCGGTTGATTCAAACATCTTAGTACCACCGACATATGATCTTTCCTCGGCCTGACCACCAGTTGACCATTCGACAGTTTTCTTCCCATTCCATCCCTTAACATTTCAATTCTATTGCTATTGTCAATACCAATAGGGCAATAGCAGTAACTCTTGGGCATTGCAGTGAGTCATTCACTGGTTCTTGGGAGGTGTGCAGAGAGGTTGTATTTGTGTTTCAGCTGAACTGGCATTAAACGTACTGTTTGGAGTACTTACTACATGGATTTTGTATTTGGATTCCTGAGAGTTTAAACTGGTATTCATCGTTTACAGTTGTTGCAGAGTTTCCAAACTGTTCATAAAAAGGGCCTTATTAAACGAAGTTCGACGGTGTTGTGACTTATCCCTATTTCCACATATCTAAGCATATTAGGACTTGTTATTTATTGACAGGACGTGACCACGTGAACTTATCGCAGCTTTCTGTCAACCGTGTTATTCTCCCGACCCACATGATTGAGAAACCATGCTGTAAGGCATCACATGCTCCTGCCTATTTGTTTTAGCTATTTACATATTCCAAACCTAGTCGCATGAGGTAACACAATACAATCGTAGCTTAATAACAATTTTAAGAAACTTGATGAAAATCAGCGCTTGATGAATGTGTAAGGATCATTTCGCTGACTAGCTTGTAATGTGTATGTGTCTTCTTGTGCATGCTGACATGGTTTCATGTTTGTGCAAAATTGCGTGGTGTGATGTTCCTGAAAGCAAGTGGTGCCTCAGCTAGTGTGGCAAGTTGGAGTGTTTTCCCGTAGGTCTGGGGTGAATTTGGTGTGAGTGACAGCTTTTGTAGGCGGTTCATTGGTTGTGTACCTACAAGGACATTACTGAATATGATACATAAGCAAATGCTGCAGTGTGAGGTAGGGTTAGTTGGTTGGATTGCGACGAGAGCTTTCGATCTGAAGCAGTTCTGTACTACAGCTTCTGGCCTTGTAACTCCTCAGGGGGCAGAGGCTATGGCACCATGTTGGTCATTGGTTATAAATAAAATTAATTAAACAGATTGATGGGCTGGTGTGTGTGTGTGTGTCTGTTGTGTCCTTGAGTCTTGTACTAGTAAGAGGATATGAAGTACCCCACGCCTTTTGCGAAGGAGAGTGTGTAGTGTCTTCAGTGTGTGTTGACATTATGCATTTTAGAACATTCTTTGTGTTTCTTGGATCATTAGTTGCTGGTGCTAGATGGACCAGTATTTGCAGGAATAAAACTTGGCATCATTAGCCACCAGTCATTTTTGGCATGTGCACATACTTGATCATGCTCATGCTATGTTGTGCTTCCCAAATTAAATTAGGGAAGTTTCTATACAGCAATTGGATACCATATAAGCTACCATTCAAACTAAAATGAATTACAAGATACTGGCCAACAGAAGAGTGAGGGAAATACACTTCCCACCTATAAACATCACCCTCTTATATGAATTTCATTAATGAATTTCAGGAGCGTGAAATCCGCGCACATGGAGCAGAGACCCAGAACCAAATATTTATCCTTACTTGGGTGGTAAAAGCCCTTGCATATGGTACAGTGTAAAATTTGAAGTACAATACACTGTTGTCTAAAACTGTAATGCAGGATCCCTCAACAAGGGAAATTGTGATACGCGAATGGCAGTAACATAACAATACTCGCGGTTGCGTGCATCATTGGTTGGAACATGCATACAGCTTGTTTCCGATTTGTGTACTAGGTTTCAGAGACATGGGAGCCAGCTGGGAAGGAAAAAGTTTGATGGTGATTTTCCAGGATGTCCTAGGCTACACCAATAAGATATGGGAGGGAATGCCAGAGACTGAATAAAATCCTGGTAACCGCGTTATTGGGGAAAGTAGAGGAAATGGCTACATCTACACATAGGTTCGCCATTGTCTAAAAGACGCCTGATGTGAAAGATTACAGTATTTGCACCTTGTCCCCTTTACATTCATGCAGTTTGCTAACTTCATGCTTAAAAAGGGAGTACGAGGGACTGAAACCAAGGCACCCTTATACCTTATGTCACACAAAAAGCCATATTAGTCCGAAATTATTGTAAATGCGGCCCTCTTGTAGTGATTACAGGGTGGAAGTTTTTTCTAAAAAGTTTTTTTTCCACCCTGTAGTCACTTCTATAGGGCAGCATTTTCCATTACTTTGTTCTACGAGGGCTTTTTTTTATGACACTTTCCTTTATGCCTTTAGGTGGAAATAATTCCACAATTTCCCCACATTGTTGCAGAGGAATTGGGAATTTTTGAGTCTTGTCAGGGACTGGCTCTGAGTGCTGCGTGGTGAGCCACATGAGATAGTCTGTGGCATAGGACTATTTTCTGGAGATCACTGCCATGTAAATGATACAATACTAAGCCTGGGCGGTGAGCTCCGCTCGCGGAGTTTCCCCGCACTCCGCGTTACGTGGAGCTTGCGGAGTTCTGAAAAAATACGCTTCGCGCAGCAGAGCGGAGTTTTTTTCCTCGCTCGCGTTCACCAGTGTCAAGTTGGCGAGCGTGGAAAATAAACATCCCGGCGAGATTTCTCAACGCAGGGTGGTCAGGTTTCTCATTGCGAATGGTTGCGTTTGCTCGTGACCGCTTGCAATGAGAAACTGCTTGCTCGCGTTGAGAAAGCTGCCCCTTGAGTAAAAATCTACTCGAGCGGTAGAAAAGAGAAAGAAGGGACGATTGCGCTGTGTAAGGTGCCGTTCGCAATGATTGCACAGTGTGGACAAGCATCCACCCTGTGCAATCACCGAGAACAGAATTTTTCAATGGAACTCCGTTGCTTGCGGAACTCCGCGTGGTGCAACTGATTTTTTTTTGTACTTCGCGTAGCTCCGCGTAGTGCAACTCCGCGAACTCCGCCCATGGTTATTCAGTACTTGTTTAATTGAGTGCATGCTTGTAGATATCCTCACTTCAAGTCTCTCTGGGTGAGGGTAATGTGATGGATGCTGTTATTGTGACCTTGGTGCGCAATGGTGGGCTATAATATCTACACCACCAAAAGAAAGCTTGGCAAAGCCATTGTTCAGTATCTTTCTTATGGACTCAAAATTCTCTGGGTCTCATAATTACAAATAAAGAAGCCAGCAGCAACGTCACACAGAAGATGCAGACATTCTTTAAGGAAGTATTTTATTTTATTTATTTATTCATAAAGTTTTATATAGCGGGAACAAGATCCCAAACGATATTAGAGCGCTTCACATTAGGATGGAAGGAAAGACATAAATGCAAAATCGGCATCAAGTAGGAGTAAAAAAAAAACAGGATTGATCGCAGATTCCAGGACAATTGCACCATGGAGGGTAATACAATAAACAGGTATAAGCGGGCAATGAAGGGGGTCACAGTATGCGGTAAGGAGGAGCAGTAACAAATGAGGTACAATGGAAGTAGGAAATAATGTCTTCGAGCAGTTGAAAAAGCAAGACCCTGGGCACACGTTATTAGGATAAATGTGCTAAGTAGCAGAATTCTCCAGAAATCACTCAATATCTTCTTAATAAGTCCATTCAAGTCCTTTTGAAACGTTTTTCAAATCGTTTTACTCATAAATATTGAAAGCACAACCAGCCAACACGTGTTTAGTCACACCGGAAGGTATCGAGTGACTTCTTCAGGGCTGAAAAGCTAAAGGAGAACCTTCTCATTAACCGCCAATCCGGTGATAATTCCAAACCAGACTGGCTGAGTTCGGTATTGAAGGACTGGTAATCAATGGTACAGGAAGAAGTAAATCAAAAACACGGCGATCCTATGACCAGAAAAAAATCTATGTTTCGATGTTGCGCGGCGAGTAAGCCTATAACGCAACAGGTGATGGTAATCGAGGCAGCCGCCTCGCCAGTGAGAGTCAGAGCGACTGTTCTAGTAAATCGAATGGTAATCAAACAAGAAGGGTATAATAATAGGAAAACCGAAATGACAGAGATCCAACACGGATAGTGCCTCTGTGGTTATAATAAATCAAGCGGTAGTGCCGGGAAATACCAGGGCACCGGCGATCTTGGACCGGCCGCTTCGTCAAACGAATGTTAATTGGCGGGTACGCTGGAGCGAGGTACACGGCACTTGATCACCTCTGTACCCGAAGTCTTCGACCAGATGAGCCTAGCCCAATTAGGTTAAGAATTTATTCATAAGGAATCTTTTGGCTTCCAATTTGAACGCCGTCGCTGAGGAGATTCTGCATACTTCCGGCGGAAGAGAGTTCCATATCTTTGGGACAGTGCTGGAGAAGGCTCTTTGACAAGTTCTCTTTTTGCTAAGAATGAGTGGTTTGAAGAGGAATGTATTGGCTCTTCTTGAGGCTCTTCCACCACAAGATAGCTCAAGTTTTTGCGCAAGGTACCTGGGAGTATTGAAGTGAAGGGCTTTGTGCACCAGAACGGCAATCTTTAACTGAATTTGTGCTTCGAAGGGCAACCATTTAAGAGATTTTAGGACTGGGGAAATGTGCTCATTTCGTTTGGTGTCTGTAACCAATCTAGCCGCTGTGTTTAGTGATGCCCTTTGTGGAGCCAGGGTGTATTTGGGAAGGCCACAGAGGGCAGCACTGCCGTAGTCATGCCTTGACAAGACAAGCTCTTGGACCAACTGAAATTTCCTCTGTTACGCTGGGCCAACCTTAGGATTTTTGCTTTACTGTTAACCCCCTGTCTGATATTACCAATAAATCTGTCAATATATAGCTGTTAAGGACAAGACTGTCTCTACCTGCAGGCAAACACTTCATGGAAGTCTTGTGGTATTCATTCATTTCAGAGAGTTATGGTGATAGAAAAAATATGGCTATGGTTTGAGGAGTGGACATGTTGGTTTTATGATGGATTTGAGAAAGGAATAAGATATATAAGCTTCTTGCTTCAAGATTTGAGCTCAGTTTGTGCTCCGGTACCTGCTATTTTCATTGATGGCACTGGTAAAAATAAATCTCATCTTGACAGAGTTAATTCAATGCAAACTTTGCTGTATCATTTAGAGCTGCAGCAAGTGAATTTGATTCACATCTCACATAGAATATAGAACACTGAAGAGGCATGTGGAATTTTGGAGGATGCTAATCACAGTCCGACTTGCTTTGTCTACAGTAGTGATTCTGCTTAGTCTTTTATATTTGAACCTTCTAGTCTGCATTGCAAACCGCTCCGCCGAAGGTCGCCCTGCCTGCCAGATTACGACTTGGAAGTAGTCTGGCAGTTCCATGGTGGTGCCTCTTAAAGGCGGAGGTGCCATTAATAAAAAGGCGCAGCAATGGGACTCCAGAGTCCATGCTGTGCAGGAACATATGTTAATGCACACAGGGGGGCACCCTTTGTTTCCTCTCTGGCAGGGTTTTCATGGCGGTGGAACCTCCATGAAAACTCTGGCTGAGAGGAAACTTGTTATATGCTTGGCGGGACTGTGGCGGTCCTGCCAAGCATAATGCAGCCTCTGACCGACACTCCAACGCCAGGGAACATCTGTTCTTTGGCGAAGCAGGCAGTGCCAGGGTGATCCGACTGCCCAAGTCATAATCGGGTGGTTAGACTGCCGGTGCAGCAGTGGTTGGATCTGCCACTGCCGCGCCACCATGAGTCTGGAGGTCCTCAGACTGCCAGACTCTTAATAGGGCGGGACCGCCAGACTCGTAATAGGGCCTATAGAGTTTATACTAAAAGTACTTAGTCTGCCAGTCGTAGAATGGGCTTTTGGCTCCGGATCGCAAAATACACCACCTGGCGGCCCAATTAGAATGGATTGCCAGGTGGCTAGATGGTGACCATCCATTTTGAAGAGATTGGTTCAGTAGGGCAGAACCAATCGTAGGAGCACTGACGGCCCTACTTATGGGGAATGCACTTTATAGCCAGTAGAAACCCAGACTCCTTAGAACAGCTCTGAAATTCTGGAAAAGGAGCATGAGAAAAACCTCATACCCAGCTACTTGCCCCAGAGTTGTCACTCATAGGGCTCCATATAGTGAAGAGCTTTTTCATGGCTCGAAGAATTTCCAAATGGACCACAGCTGGGCTTATCACCGTGGGGCATTGTTACGAAGTAGCGGGAAATAAAGCTTTAACCACACTGATTGAGCAATATGGATTACACTTTAACCAATATGCATTACACTTTAACCAATTCCTAACCTATGGCGCAGAAATGTAAACAGTGAAACAAACACAGGGAACTACAACGTCAGAATTTCCAATACACGAGGCACTACAGCTCCTATTTTCATTAGCAAGTGGATGCAAGCTGTGGTTCTGTTGTCATTGACCAAGACCAGCTTTGATAAAACAAGAAGACTTGGGAACTTGGACAAAAAGCTAGCAAATAACGAATAAGCCAGCGTACACACATAAAACCTCCAGGAACATTACGTTTAAGTACACCCAGTTTCATTATTTACTTTAACTATAATATAAAATAAACAGACTAATGGCAACGGATACCTTGAAATGGCCCCATGTAATTAACACAACGCTGATTTCTACCATATGGTGCGGGGGTGCCCTTGTGTAGCGTTTTACTTGGAGGACAGAACAGCTTACCTTGAAAGACTCTCCACAGAAAAGGGTTATACACACCTAGAAATTGCTTGCTGCTAATATTTCAACACACCCAGCCAAAAAAGCAGTTACTTGATTCCTGGATCTGACCCTTCTGCTGTCCAAGAGAGCCAACGCATTAAAATGGAAGGCTCAGGATGGTCCCATATGGGCTAAGTTGAATGAAGATTTAAAGTAAGTCAGAGGGCATCGTGTTGCATGTACAGGAGATATTTGGAGTATATAAACGCCCATTAGCAGATCTATGGGATGAGTTAATTTAAGGTTCCCGCAGAATAGAAGGTGGGGTAAGTATAGGTTACGGGGGAGGGGATACGGATTCAGGAGCTGGATACGGATAAGGCTAATTGATTACACTGACATGACTGTAGAAGCCTTAAACGTTTTTATTGCAACGTATTCTATTTTCAGCATGTGACTCACTTTATTTTTTTCACTCCAGATCACACGAGCTGAACACACACAACAAAGTTAGCTTAACAGCTAAGCTGCTGAGGCCCCCCCCCCATCCTCTCTTTATCTTTCATAGCTTTTTTTCCCATCAATGGTATCCAGGCCAAGTTTTTGTCCTTCTTTTTTTTTTTAATGGGGGAAAAAGTGATGTGCCAAAAAGTACTTTTTTTTCTGATAATGCAATCGACAAAAACCTTTGCTGTGCTAAGATCACAATCTTCTCAGCTTTCAGGAACGCAGAATTGTAAAAAGTGTAAAAACAAAATTTCCAAGTTTTTTGCATTTTTGTGGCCATTAACATGGCCATATGGGCTGGACTGTTCCCATAAGGCACAGGGTCAGAATAATTTGCATATGGCCATGTCTGAACTGGGGTGGCAGAGTGGGCTAAAGAACGATGATGGATTAAACCCAGATCTGTTGACTGGGTGTGAGTGTTTGATTGGTTCAGATGCTCCGTCCATCACCACCCCCTTTTGTACCGCTTCCCTCAGACTTTAGGCGGGCGATAATTGTGGTAGTCCCCAAAGATGGTAAGCCTAAAAAGAATTATGATTCATAATGCCCGATAACTCTACTCAACACCCTGGCTACTACACTGGCCTCCAGCCCCCTACAGATCATTACTCCTTTTAATACAAAGGGATCAATTGAGCTTCATGCCGAGGAGATCGACCCGATACAATCTTCATAGAACACACAACTGGTTGAACAAAATAAAGGACCGTTTAGAGCCAAATGTCTTTCTCGCACTTGACGCTAAAAAGGAGTTCAATGCAGTAAACTGGCCTTTTCTATATGGTGTTCTTCTTAAATTCGGTATTGGTCCTCGCTACAGAAGATGGATCAAGCTATTATATCAAGCCCCAACGGAGATGGTCTAAGTTAACGGGGTACTGTCAGAGTTCCCTATTGGTAGAAGCACCAGTCAGGGATGCCCTCTCTCCCCTCTTCTTTTTGCTCTCACTATAGAATCCCTAACCTGTGCTGTACACAACTACCCTGGAATCTGAGTTTTAAAAATTGAGGGAGAATCCGGGATTGAAGAAAAGATCTTGTGCTATGCGGATGATATCCTGCTTTATGTGATTGATCCTCCATTTTCCCTCCCCTCGACCTTCCAACTTTTTGAGGAACATGGGAGCTATTTAGGCTACAGCAGCAATTTGGCTAAGTTAGTCATTTTCCTCGTACAGCATCAGGCGATAACCCCACTCCTGCACTGCTTGACTCTCTTCTACCCTTGGGTTCAAATACCAGGGCATATTTAGGATATGAGAAAAGGAATCCTGCTATACGCATAACCTTGAGGGTGGTACTTGCTTGTCAAGAGGACATGAATAATGGAACAGGTTGCCCCTTACACTGATGGGAAGGGCAGCCATGTTTAAAATGTTCTCCTTGCCCAAAGTGCTTTAGGTCCTGCAGAACACCTATTATAAGATCCCACCGAGACCTTCCAGTTGATTGACAGCAATAAGCAAACCCTACTGTGGGATGGTAAACACCCCAGAATTACCCTAAAAACTGTACACTGTAACCAATATAATGGTGGACTTGCGCTGCCTGACATACAGGGCTACTACTGGGCAGCACACCTTATTAACATCAAAGACTGGCTATTTGTCCCCTCGGATCATTCCACTTTTCGGTTGGAACATGCTCCTTGGGGAGACAGATCTTGTCTCCAATTTTTATATGGGGCTGGGGACTGGGCGTCTCCTCCCAACCATACAAGTTACAGTAACGGCATGGGACAGGGACCGAAAAATTATAGGGTGGCATGGGAAACTCACTAGAGAAACACCTCTGTGGTGTGGAGGTGGCTCCCTTAGATGAGAAAATTGCAAGGATTTGAGGCATAGGACCTGATCGAAATATCCAAGATGGGAGACATCCTTGTCTGTGGAGGGGCAGCGAGGAATATCATGCCGTTTTCCTCATTGCCACATGGGGGAGATTGGTCCCCGCTCATGAACTGGGAAGAGTTGGGACTTCAAATGATAGGCGACCTCTATACTGATGGCGAGTTATTGCCATTCCGGGTGTTGCAGGATCAGTTTGGCCTTCCAGATGGGAGTTTCCTATTACATGCGGCTATAACCACGGCGATACGGAAACACTGGAAGACTGGGCAGATGGAACCATTGACCACCATGGCTTGCCAATATGTGGTAATGGCGGCAGGAACATTCAAAGCGGTCACTTGCCTACATTCTCGAATGTTGCACATGGGCTTAGAACCACTGACAGCACTGAAACTCAAATGGGAGGTGAGTGTGGGGAAGCCCATACCGGACACAAACGTGGGGTCAGATCCTGAGGAGTACATTGAAAGGGAGTAGAAATGCTAGGTTCCAGCAGGTACACTTTTTTATAGTGCATAGAGCTTACCTCACCCCAGGGAAGGTCGGGAAGTATTTCCACATACAGGATGCAGCGTGCCCTAGATGTTTGACGCCTGATGTAGAACTGGACCATATGATTTGGGATTGTCCGAGGTTAGGGCAGTACTGGTCTGAGGTGGGGGCGCTCCTTAATGTAGTTACTGACAGGCAGGTGGAGTATGACATGGCAACATGTCTGTTGCTCTGGTTTCCTCACACAACTATAACGAAAATTACTAGCAAGTTCATTGATTTAGGCCTCATCCTAGCCCAGAGGGAAATAACCTGACACTGGAAATCAAGGGAGGGTCCTTCTAGTAGAAGATGGACAACTGAATTATATAAATGGGCCCGCAGTGAGAGTACTGTTAGACTTAGGCAGGCCACCCGAACTGCAAATGAAAAGAGTTTAGAGATGGCACGGGCATGGGAGGAGTTAGTGCAAACGCTAAGGAACTCTCAAGTAGAAGATGAAGACTAGGGAGGGAGAGTAGTGAATTGAGTTTCATGGGATGCAACAACAGATGAGTATTGATCCATCGGGTTTCTTCTGACCATTGTTACATAAGCTTGAACTATGCCCACACCAACAGCAGTAGGGGGGAGGGTTATTTGTGGGATTAGTTGTGGGTTCTAATGAGGACATATGTGATGATTGAATGTATAATGTGTCATATATTGACCCTTGTGCTGTTTACCCAATAAAATGTGTTTTCAAAAAAACAAAAAAATCCTGCCGTTTTCCTCACTCCAACAAGACTATGGGATGAGTTCCACCCAATTGCTAAAATGCTCACAAATACAACACGTCGGAGGGCTGAGGGGCTGCCCGGAGAAGCATTCCAGAATATGCCCCACTAGAAGAACAGCTCCTGACACAGGATATAGGAAAGGGAGCAAATTCTCTAACGTATAACACTCTCAATAACAATATGCCTGATAATTTACGTAACCTAAGGGGAAAGTGGAAAGAAGACGTGGGAGTGCTTGAAGATATCGACTGGGTGGCCACCCAGATGCACCCCTGTGAAGTTGCAATAAAGTCCTGACTCCGATTAGTTAAATTCAAAATATTACATAGAGTATACTATGATAGACACCGCTTGCATGCAATGGGGAGGTCCCCAACCCTGTATTGTATAAGATGCAGGAGAGAGGGGCGTGGCTTGGAGCTTCAAGATGGCAGTCGCACTCTAAGAGTGCTCCCGACCCCTCCTTCATCCGCACCAAGATCCACTAGCACTGGCAGCCGTCCATCCCTCCACTCTGCAGCCAACGCCTTGCTATAGCCCCCGCCACCCATCCGCTGCGAGAATATCTGCAATCTATGTGCAAATCCAGTTGCCACCGGTTCCCTGCGCTACCAATCCTCAAAATGGCGGCGCCCACTCCTTGGGCCGCAGAGCCCTAATCTAAGCTGCTGCTGCGGGACCGAGGCCCATACCCAACCCACCTGTGGCCCGGGGGCCGATGTGAAGACCGGCGGTCAGCCCGACGACACCGGGAGATAGCTGTGCATCGCGGAACCGCTCCTGCTACCCAGTGACCCAGAGCAGGTCGACCAACTGCGCGGCTAGCGGAGAGACTCCCTTCCTTCAGCGAGGCCTCCGAGGTTGCGGTGGGGCCCGGTGCCTTGTGGGCTTCAACTGGCGGCTGCCTTGCATCACACCTGAAGACTCGGATGCCGGCTTGAGAGGCCCAACTTTGTGATCGGCGGGCCCAATGGCTCAAGAGCCACCGAGGGGAAGGAACTGTGAGACCCTGGTCCACAACGATCCGGGGTGTGGTGCTTGGCTGTGTGGCCCAGAGAACGGCCCCCCTTTCCTTCAGCCGAGTCCCCATAATCGTTGTGGGGCCTGGCGCCCTGGGGGCCGCACTGAGGCGAGACTGCGGTTTCGGGCGGCAGATGGGGAATGCGTCCGAGGCATCATCGTTCCCCCCCTTCCACTGAGGGCAGCCTCCCACTAGCCCCTGCTGGACCCAGAGCCGGGCTGCATGCCTGCAGCGCCCTAAGACCAACGGTCACAACTCCAACAGCCAAGCAGGACCTAGCAGCTCCTAGCGGACACCGGTGAGTGTTGGGACGGCGACACGAGGATGTGGGGGCCCGTCCAATGCAGTTTCCCCTATGCACTGTAGTCTCCGGACTGCTCCGCGGCAAAACTGTGGTGGTGGATCCGGCTGCACCGATCGAGCAGCGTGGGGTTCTGGGACAGGGACCCTCCACTGATTCCCCCTCTCCCGTTTTCACAGTGGCTCCTATAGACCTTGGATGGACTTGACATTTAACTGGGCCCAGTATTGTTGAACTCATGCCATCTTCAGCGATCCGGGCGGCGCCAAAGAACTGTACCCGAGCCCAGTTGCCGCAGACGCACGGCCTGAGACTGATCCCGCCCTGGCTTGATCCCCTGGACTCTCCCTCCTGGCCCCGTCTGAGACCATAAACCCCCACAGCCCGGGTCAGGCTCTTGGTCCCTTACAGAGACCCATATGTAGCCACAAAAGGACACTCTGGTCTTGCGCTGATCTCCGAAGTGGTGTCTCCTGGGGTCCCGCTGATCGGTGGGCTGTGGAGCTTGGAGAGCCCTCTGGGAAAGTTGGGACCTACCTGCGGACACTGAGACCCCCCAGAGGTGCGTTGCTCAATTCTTGTTTCTACTGTGCTTGGCTGTGACACCACACAGCAGTGGTCTCCTGGAGGGGGCCTGGCCTTACCTGCTCCAATCTGTGCACCCACCGCTCACAGGGTGAAACAAACCTTGAGGGGCCAATATCCTGCTGCCCCAGAGCCAGTATCCAGGTGTGCAATGACCATTAGTATACCACCCACACTCTCCAAGGTGCGTTTTTCTCCTCTGGAAGTCCCCTTGGGTGGACACTTAGCTCGAAGAAGCCCACCAGACCGTGGGTCCACCATCACAACTTCCTGACTGTGTCATCCCTTAGCCAGAAGAGACCCGGCCTGACGACTTCTGCTCTTCTAGCGCCAAGGCCTACAACTCAGAATCCTGTCCCTCCCGACCTCTCGACACACTCACGCTCCTTCGAAGGGGAATCCCCTGCAGTGAAACCCACTCCCTGGACCCTCAGTGGTAGCGGCCCACTCCACGCCTCGGAGCCCCACCACTGGTGCATCTTTATACCCGAGTCAGGAACAATTCCCGTCCCGGTGCAACACAGCAGTATCGAACGCCCTGGTGACCCCCGTCAGCAAGCATCTAACCCAGAGACAATTAGGCTCCTGCCTTGCGAGCCCTTCCTTCGCCAACCATGGGGAGAGACCGCGGGCCCAAATCCTCCTCCACCCACACACAAACCAAAATGGATCGATTCCCCACGGTGGGACAAGATCCCCCGGAAGGGGCTGCGGGTGGTCTCCATTACAAGTAACGACCTGACCGCAATCCTGCAAGCCACTGATTCATCCCGCACATCAGTGGAAGAGAAGATCAGAGAGGTTCACGTTGACGTGTCCCTCATCCAGCAAGACCTACGCAATGCCACAGCCGCATCTCTGAAGCAGAGTCCCGTCTATCCACGGTGGAAGATGTCGTCCACCAACTGGAGGACCAAGTGACCTGCCCACAGTCTCACACGACGGAGCTACATAAAAGAGCCAAAGACGCTGAAAATCGATTGCGTCTTAATAACTTACGTCTGGTGGGTTTTCTGGAGGGCAGCCAACATGGACAAATTGCCAACTTCCTTGAAACTTGGATATCATCCTGGATGCCCAAGGACACACTTTCTCCTTGGTTTGCGATCGAACTTGCTTACCGTTCCCTTGCACCCAAACCACCACCTGGAGCCGCACATCGTACTGTGATCACCCGAATACTCAACTTTAAGGACCGTGATGCAATCCTGTGCGAGGCGCGGATCCTGGGCTCCTTGAAGGTTCAAAATCATACCATCATGGTGTTCCCGGGTTATACCAGAAAACTGCAGACCCAACGGTGCTCCTACACAGAAGTCAAGCATAAAAGGCGGAATCTTGGTTTACAGTATAGGCTCCTCTTCCCTGTTCGCCTCCTTGTTATCTTCCAAGGTGACGCTCTTCTTTGACTCCTCCTCCCCCACCCCCCAAGCCACCTGGAGTTGGCTGACTGGGGATTGGCCCCTAGAAATCCGACAAACCTCACCGGCCCAAACTGGTCTGGTCTGGTCTGAGGACCTCGCTTCCTTTTGTCTCATAAAGAACGCAGGAGATGCACACAGTCCCGCAGAAGACGTGAGGGTCACACAGATGCCCCCAGGTCGCTAAGCCCGACCACCTGTGATCCCAATGCCGGGTTGTTCCTCTCTGGCTCCCACTCCAGACAACGAAACAGATTGGCAGGGGAATCCTCCAGGGAACGGACTCCCCTGGAGATCCTAGACCGGGCGGCCACAGACCTTTCCCGCAGTCCAGTGGTTTGACAACTCCTCTGAAGAACAACATGAAGGGCACAAAGAATCCTCACTACCTGAAGAGTGCAAACTGCTTACCCTGCAAGGGCGAATTGCAGAACTTGACAATGCTGCTGCTACATTCACATCCGACATGAGCTGAGGTGTCCACCACGCATTTCCTGCACTAAACACTATTATTTAGCTCGTTTCCAGTTAGTTGTGGGGCGACGGATGCTTTAATTCAGGAAGCAGAGTGGGGAGGGTTTAGGACCGTTGTCTGATGTTTCAGTTCTGGTTTTACACTACATTCTCCACCTCAAACAGCACATTGCATTTTCATGCGACTAAGTCACCCGCACAGGCCGACCTCACGCAGTGGGCACAGCTCCGAAGTGTTGCAGTTCTCTCTCACCCCGGGGTCGCATCGGACCCCGATCTGGCGTACCTCCAGCACCAACCCTCCCACATGACCAGCGCATTCCAAAGGTGCACCTCCCTCCGGGTCATGTCTTGGAACATAAATGGCCTGCTTGATTGCATAAAGTGCACAGCAGTCCTCCAGTATGCCCAACGGCACTTCCCTGATGTCCTTCGCCTCCAGGAGACCCACCTCCTGGTATCCCACTGTGCCTTTCTGGCACGCTATGTCTTCAATAGAGTGTGGCACTCTGGTTTCAGCAGGAGCTCCAGGGGTGTAGCCATTCTACTCAGGAGGACTCTCCTATTCGTCCTCTCTCACGTTAACGAAGACACACCGGGGCGATTTGTGACTCTCTCTGGGACGCTGGGTGGCAATGTCCTCAACTTCTTATCTATATATATATATATATCCCTCACGACGCTTGCCTCCACATTGCATCATCTCACAAACACTATCTCCACACTACCCAACGGTCAGATGATCCTGGGAGGCGACTTTAACGCGGTGATGCAACTCACCCTTGATACTACGGTTAGCTCCTCCCATACTAGGCTGATCCATGGCAAGAAATTATCTGATTGGGCGACCGCCCTGCGCCTCTGCGGCATATGGAGGGTTTGGAACCCCCGAACTCCACAATACACACACACCTCGGCGGTGCACCATTCCCATGCACGTATTGACATGATTCTAATGCCAGCCCCGGACTGTCAATATGTGGCCAACATCTCCATCCTCCCCAGGGGTATCTCGGACCCTTCTGCACTACACATGCACCTAGGCTGCACCCCCGGTGGGCTATGCCCTATGTGGGTTTTGAATGCCTGGTTCCTCCAGAACAAAGAATTCCGCAAGGCTGTAGGGGAGGCACTCCAACAATATTTCATCACAAATCTGGGTTTGGTGGCCTTGCCGGGTACCCTCTGGGAGGCAGGTAAGGCGACCATCCGGGGAACGGCCAAAAGCCTCCTTCGGGCACAGTAGCAGGCCCGGGAGGGTCGCCACTCCCTCCTCGATGCACAAGCACTTTTACTGGAGACTGACCGGACAAGCCCCCGAACAAGGCCCACAAAAGGCAACTGACGGCTTTGCGTGAAGATATTAGACAGATCTCGCTGGAATCAGCCAAACTGCTGTGGCGTTCATCTGTCGCCTGGGTATACGGCTGGGGAGACAAAAATAGGACTCTTCTCCACCGACTGACTCGGATAATACCCGAGATCCGAGAACCCTCAGGATACATCCGTCACACCTCCCCCAAAATTGCGCAGGTGTTTGCACGATACTACTACGACCTATACTCGACACTCGAGCGGGGAATGTACTCCAACAGAATACCTTCGCCCACTGCTAATCCACACCCCCTGCTTAACACAGTCAGAATCCACTAATCTAGACCTTCCCTTCTCCCCAGAGGAGATCCATGCAGCAATCTCTCAGCTGGCGTCTAGGAAGACTCCAGGTCCTGCTGGATATCCCCAAGAATACTAGTCCTCATATCGTGAGCAGTTAGTTATCCATCTTCTGGGTTTATTTCGCCACGTGGCGGAAGTTGGGGCTTTTCCCCCAGAGACCGATACGGCCACTATCGTGGTCATCCCTAAAACCCAGGCACCTTCAATAGCCTGTGCGCATTATCAACCGATCTCTCTGATCAACACCGAAATCAAAGTCTATGCCACGATTCTGGCTCATCACCTTCGCCCGCTCCTCACCAAGCTGATCCACCGGATCAATGCGGATTCATGCCAGCTCGAGACATCAGACATTGCCTTCAGTGCCTACACTTGGCGCTTGCCAACCGCCAGTGTCCCACCCCCTGTCTAGCGCTTCTCTTTGTAGATTTCGAGAAAGCTTTTGACTCGGTGGACTGGCAGAAGCTTGACGAAGTACTTATAATGATGGGCATGGGCCACCACTTTCGAAGCTTCGTCCAAGTCCTCTACTCTAACCCTCGAGCCAGAGTGTTAATTAACAGAACTCTCTCTGAACTATTCCCAATCGGGAGGACCACGAGGCAGGGTTGCCCCCTTTCCCCACTGCTCTGCGCCCTGGCGATGGAGCCCCTGGCGTGCCTCATCTGCGCAGATGACTCAATACAAGGCTGGGCATGGGGAACCCACTACGGGGATAAAATCACACAGTATGCGGACGACATTCTGCTTTTCCTCGCCAACCCAGCTCGCTCGGGCCCTTCACAGCTTTGAGAGGGTCTCTGGCCTGCGGCTGAACCCGGCCAAATCAACTCTTGTGCCCTCTAGGGAGTGTTTCCAATGGCAAACTAATATACCTCTTAAACGGCAATTGATTAAATATCTAGGCATATGGATTGCTTTACTCCCTGAATTTGAGTGGGTATTGAACTTCACTCCACCAGTCAAAAGGACCAGCAAGGATCTCACTCGCTGGCAAACGTTACCGCTCAACCCACTCAGCAGGGCAGCCCTCTTTAAAATGATGGTCCTACCTAGGTTCTTATATATTATTCAAAATACCCCTTCCATTATCCCCGAAGCTGGTTCCGTGAAATTGGCACAATGATCGTGCGATTCTTGTGAGGAACGGGAAGATCGCGGATGTCTCTTGACCGCTATCACATTCTGTCCTTCAACGGGGGCATGGGCATGACAGATCTTTACCTATACTATCTAGCCGCAAGGTTGCTTGTCCTCCACGATTGGTTCACGGGGTGGTCTGATCCGGCCTTCCAAACAGAACTCCAAGACATGGACTTCCCTCGCATCCAAGCCCTTTTGTATGGTGCCCCCATTCTCAAGGCGCTCCCAATGGTGACTCACACGGTTTTCTTAGCATGGCACTGAGCCCTACATCATACGTGATGGGAAGCCACACTGACCCAACAAACACCACTCTGGCAAGGCACGTAGTTTGGCGAGGTGGCGGCACTGCAAGGCTTTACACGATGGGACCTTATTGGAATCTCTCAACTGGGCGACATATGGACAGGTGATCATATACGGACCTTCCAGGATCTCCAAGGTAGCTTTTCCCTGCATGCCTCACTATTCTATAGATATCTGCAGATTCAGCACGCCCTAAATACACATATTCTAGACTGGCACCACACTCCCCGAGTTAAGCACGCCAGAAGCACAAGTCATGACGGGGCACCTCGGGAAGGTAGGCATAGCCCGTATATATAGTACCCTCACGAACAACAGCCCCACATCTCTAGACCCCCTCAGTGTTCGTTGGGAGGGCTGGCTGGGTCCCCTTGAGGATGAGGACTGGCGGGATGCCCTTATGGGCCCCAAAACAATTACTGCCTCAGCCAGGCTCCGCCTTGTCCAGATCTACTACCTCCATACAGCATACCTCCCCCCTGAGTGATTGCATAGAGCAGGGCTGCGTACCTCGCCTGGATGCGCACGATTTAGGCAACACACAGCGGACTTCTACCATATGGTCTGGTCCTGCCCCCGCCTCGCAAAATACTGGGACAAAGTAGAATCCAAACTCACACATATTTTGAGCTGGCATGTTCCTCATGATCCTATGCGCCTTCTCCTTGGGGTTACTGATGGTCTGGATGGGTCCCGCGCAGATAAACTTTTCTTGGGGACAGCCATCATGGTGGCTAAGCAAGACATTGCCACGGCCTGGATGCAACCTGGCCCCCCCATGATTGCTAAATGGCGCAGAGGAGTGGACTTGTGCGCCGCCCAGGAGAAACCCTTATTTGAAGCTGCCCAGCCAAGTATCAATGGGTGTGGGGTAAATGGATGGACCAAATGGGTTAACGGTTCGGTAGGAGAGACCCCCCCTGCCTGTCAGGTAACTGCTCGAGTACTGTGCTCACTGGACTAACTCGCTGTTGAAGATGTATAATGTCATGCCTGCAAACCTACATACTGTGCTGTTTGTGCTGATTTTCTTTGTTTCCTCAGAATCAATAAAGTTAATTATAAAAAAAAAAGATGCAGGAGAGAAGAGGATGCCTTTGTTCATACGATTTGAGGTGTCCCTTAATTCAGGATTATTGGGGGTATATTATAGGGGAACTCGGCAGAGTACTCTTGGCCGAACTTCCATGGGACCCTGATTTCCTTATCCTGGGAATCCCTAATGATATTGATTTACCACGTGCTCAGCTGTATCTTTGTGGCCTTGGCTTTATAGTTGCCAAAAAAGATATTGCCTGACTTTGGGGGGTTAGAGACTGCCCGACTATACAAGAATGGAAATGGGTTATGGATATGTATATGATGGCTGAAAAACCTACCTGTACCCCACGAGGATGCCCTAACTTTTTTTTGCAAGGTGTGGGATAAATGGCTGCACTACTACTCCCTGGAGCTTTTCTTTTTGAGTATAGTAGGTGAGAAAGGCTGGATATGTCCCGGATTGGAGGGATATGTCGTCACATGCCACACTTTTGCACAAACTGGGATGCAGTGATATGTAAAGAACTCGATGCAGACTGGTGACTTGGGAGGGGTGGATGTGGGGGGGATAAATAGTTTATGGTTTACACTCTTCCATGCAATCAATGGAATTGGTTTCCAACTTTGTTTGTACTATGTATGCAATATCTCCTTGTGCATTGTTTTCAAAATAAAATAAAAATATGTTTAAAAAAAAGAATAGTGATTACTTGTACCCCACTTGTGTGGTGTCGCTGATTTCCTGCAACTAGAGTGGACCAAACTATGGACTATAAAAATACCTCATTTACTTCATATTGTCAAAGTTTTCATGTGTTCCTGTCACAGACAATAGGCCCACCCATACAAGTGAGCTACTGTTTTTACCAGGAGAATTGCAGGAGCACTTGGTGGTAAGGTTTTTTTGTTTCTTTTGGATTCCCACAGATTTCAGAATGTTCCCTCACAGTTCTATGAAAAAAACATGATTTTGGCCAATATGATGTTTGCAGGGTATCCTGGATAAAATACCGAAGTGGGATTCACACAAAACGGCACCACCCTGGATTCCCCTATGTGTCTAGGTTTCTGAAATAGCAATGATTGGTAGGGTTCCATTGTTGCCTGGTGACCCGGAACCCTGATAGTGCAGCCTTTCACCATGGCAAGTGGAACAAAATTAGGACTTACCCTCTCTCTGCCAGCCCATATGACAAAACTATACCTGAAAGAATCCAAATTTCATATCGCTTGCCATGGGGTTTGGGTTGCTGTTATCCCGAAGGATGTAAAAAGTCTGTTGGGCCCATTATAGGTTGGGTGTCTAGTAGGCTTTATGTTAACCCCCCCCCTGCTTTTCCCCAAACAGCCTCCTGAGGTGGGAGTAGAAAATATGCCATGCCTTTTGGCTTGGCATAGCCCAGTGCCAGAGTGGGCCACTCTGACCCTATTTGCTCCAACATAGATTATCCTTGGTGTTTAGTAGGCTTTCTGTCCCATTTGTGGTGGGTGTTGATTGTAGATCAATATAGGGCTGTTTGAGATCTGCCCTTTCAGAACCCATACCTAAAAGTGGCCATCATCTCTAAAATGGACCTGCTTTGCTCTGAAGACTTATAGAAAAATAAAGACAAAATGATCCATCCAGGAATGATGTGTGTTTGATTACAAACTAGTTAAAAGTAGAAATGTGCCCAGTTATGTCCAGCTACACATTATTGACCATACCCCTAGTAAAACATAAAATCGTTTGGTTTAAATCTTTAATTGAATCATCACTTATACCAGGCAAATCAATAACAAAGCTGCATAATAAAAATACAATTTTGTTCCGCATTAAACAACTAAGTACGTCCACAGATATTCCAAAGTAGACATTAAGCAACATTCAGCTTAACTATATAAACATCTAACCAGATGGCTTAAAGGGACAAGAGGAAAGGGTAAAAAAAAGGGAACACAGAACACCAGCTCAAACAATCAACTGAAACAACCCCAACTAATAACTCCCCTCCTAGGGCCGGAATCCTGGGCCTGCAACCTTCACTTCCCGCCATTGGGCAACAATCTCAAGCCAGTTATCACCACATTGTATATTGATGAGTCCACTAGGGAAGCACTTATTTTTTTCTCAGCACAATCCATTTTCTGTCTCACTGGGACTCCAGTAAAGGATGTAAAGGCCTCTGCCTTAAAATTGTTTTTCACTTCCAATAAGGCTGTTTTTTGATACAACATCTCTGGGCATAGGTCGAAAAAGAAGGGGAGTCTGTTGTGTTCCATCATCACTTTGCCTCGTTCAATTTCTGTGTACAACACTGCTTATCCCATCTCAGCATTTACAAAAGTACTTATCTACGGCAGGCTTTACGAGGCCCCTACACGCGGCCACATCATCTCTATCCTTGTGTCAAGCATCTCACTTAAGACTGCACATGAGTCTTCCTTCAGGGTTTCATTCTTGATCTGTATGACTGCCCCAAGCACTATCCGTTCGGTTCCCCACCAAAGGTTATCTAGGGGCTTAATTGTCACAGTATAATACTATATGGCACCTTCAATCACATTAGTTTTAAAATGCCCCAGCACTCTCACTGCCGTGGATAAGTCCCTCATCCTGTTCCCCAGAATTTGGAACTGCATTGTTGCTTACTGTTGCTCCCTGTCAACTTTCCTCAAATTGTTAATAGCCCCATTTGGTCTTCCACAGCCATCACTTGTTGACTTCTCTGGCATCTAAGAGCCCATGGCAATGATGGTATATTAAAGTGTTCATTCACCTGGTGTGAGCGCCAACTCTTTTCTGGATCTGATCTGACATATTAGGTGCTATCGCATTGACCCTGCGACCCCCCCTCCCCCCCCCCCCCCGACACCTGGGTGGAACTTTTTTCTTGTCTATTGGCCATAGTTACTTTAGTGTGTGTTTCGGGAATTCTCAAGGATCATTGTGTAGTCAAATATTATTGTTCTGACCCAGTCTGCTGGCTCTTTCGAGGTTTCAGCACACATGATCTTCCTTGGGCTTCGAGGCACATGTCTTAACTCTCAAGATCTTGTACCAGCAATGGCCTCGGGTTCACTCAGATTAAGCAGTGGCCCTCAGATAATCCAGGCCTCTGCTGGTGCAGTGAATGGCAACAACTCTAAAGCTGTTGCTCCCAGTTCACCCGGGCTCTCACCCCATGTTGCGGCCTGTTGCTGGGTCACCATTGCCAGCAGTCAACTCTCTTTTCTAATGCGTGGTACTTGAGGCAGTCTGGACACAACATTTATAGTGGGCACTGTTGGTCTCGCTTCTGGAGTATCCACACGCTTCATTTCTACCCAACTCTATTTCCTAAGTTTTAATGTTGAAAGACACCTGCAAGTGGAGGCCAGCCTGTGATCGGGCATGCCCCTTTCAAAACAGAAATATTTAGAAACATTTGCAAAACAGGTTCAAGGGATGAATTTCAAGTCTGAGCTATTTCCAGTCTCTACTCTTTCACACCAAATCTCAGATCCCCTGACCTTTTACTTTGAGAACAAACTGACCTCCTAGATTGGGTGGAATGAAGTAGCTTATGATTGCATAAAAGGAATTAGTTTATTTGAGAGATAAAATGGAAACTGAAAGTGAAGACATCTGAATGATGTTCAATTAATAGGGGAGTTCTCCAAGACTGCATAGCATTGCAGGGTCCATCACACCATCCACCAGTAATATTTAGAAAGACCACTGGGAAAAGATAGGCCCTTTTCTGGAGAGTCAAGATGAAGGGAGAGGAAGCCTTCCCAAGGAGCAGGCTTGGAAACCAGGATCCGACAATGAGGATTTCAGGACTCTTTGCTTTATTGTTTGAGTCCGGCTACTAAACCTTGTGACTCATTCTATAGTCTGGCATCCCTTTCTGAACCTGGTAAATAGCCCCACCAATTTTTGAGAAAGATACTGGAAGATGGAGTTCAACTTTGTGGTGCAATTTAAGAAAAATATGTTTTATTAATGACCCTATTTCAGATTTATTTTTGTCTGCTCTTTCGTCCAGTAGAATCCTCAAATATATACTTTTTTTGTAAAGGTTAGTGGATGCTAAAAAGCAAGAGTGGTTCTGGCATAGTCCTTGAGACTGAGTGACCTACTAGTAGTACGTTCTTTCTTCTTGGGCCCATAGTTTCAGGCCATTTTCCCTAATTTGTTCCGTGTCCTGGTAGATAATGTTGAACATTGCTTCAGACCTGTGATGAACACCACTATATACTAATACATTTTGTGTTCTGCTATAAAATGGAATTCAAATATCTCCTTGAAAGTACAGTATTCATCTCTATACCCTCGGGTAGGTCACTCTCCCGCTGCACAGCGCCACCTGTGTGTCTGCCGCAGCTGCTGCTGAGTAAGTCACTGAATCGTCTGTTCTGTCTGATCTTGTTGTGCCCGTAACGGTTTCCTTCTCCGTCCTCTCCCGTTGCCTTTACTTGCTGTGACTGTCCTTTGCCTCTGTTCCCTCTCGCTGCCCCGCGTCGTGTGCCCGTTTTCGCCTCTGTCCCCCTCGCCGCCTTGTCTCTGTGCACGTTCTCGCCTCTGTTCTCCCCGCTGCCCCGCGTCCCTGTGCCCGCTTTCACCTCTGTTCCCCTCGCTGCCCCGCACCTCCATTTCTGCCTGCCTTCCGAAGCCTCGGTGCCCCCTCACCTGCGCCTCTTGCCTCTGTACCCCTCGTCGTCCCGCTTCGCTCACGCCGCTGCCGCCCCTGCGGCCCTGCCCCCCCTGACTGCCCATTCGCTGCCTCACCTCCCACCTCCCAGCTGCTCCTCCCTCCCACCTCCCCATATAGGCCGTCCGCTGCGTAGCTGCGCAGCGGACGCAAACAGCGGGCGCGCCAAAGGCAAGCCCGTCTGCGTCCGTCCGCGCCTGGACCGCGCTCAGCGCCAGAACCCCTGGACCCCGAAGCCGCCACAACACCAGACTGCACTACGACTCCAGCACCCTCCACGCACTCAACCCCGGACAAGATCATTCCTGCTTCCGAGCCACCCCGAAGCGCACCCAAGGACCCTTCACCTGCCGGAACTGCAGCTTCACCAGCATCCTGCCCTCCAAACCATCAACCAGAGACCCCAACCACCTCCGATGCATCTTCCTCAACACCCGATCTGCTCGCAAGCACGTCATCGAACTCTGGGACCTCCTAGACTCAACCACCCCCGACGTCGCCTTCCTGACGGAGACCTGGCTAAACACCACCTCTGCACCAGACATCGCCATAGCCATCCCAGAAGGCTCCAAGATCTCCCGCAGAGACCGCACCAACGGAGTGGGAGGGGGAATTGCCATCATCCACAAGGACACCCTCAGAGTCTCGACCAACACCGACTACACCCTCACCACCGCCGAGCACATGCACTTCCAGATCCACACCGACCCCAACACCACCCTCAGAGGAACACTCGTCTACAGACCACCCAGGCCCCGACCACAGTTCAGCGACTCAATCGCCGACCTCATCAGCACCCACCCCCTCTCCTCCACGGACTACATCCTCCTCGGGGACCTGAACTTCCACCTTGAACAACAACGACGCCAACTCCACCCCCCTGATCGACAACCTCGCCAACCTGGGACTCAAACAGCTCCTGACGACACCCACGCCGCTGGACACACACAGGACCCCATCTTCTCCGCAAGTCCCCACGTCTCCTTCAACCACACCACCGAACCCCACTGGACAGACCACAGATGCGTCCACTTCACCTTCAGGAAACCCGCCACACACCACCACACCCAGCAGATGCCACGCCGCTGCTGGGGCAAGATCACCGAGGACCAACTGACCACCACCCTCGCCCTGGGTCCACCCAACGACCCCACCGCCATCAACCCCAAACAGTGGATCAACGACTGCGCCGACACCCTCGCCCCACTCAAGACCTCCACCACCAATCACACCAACAAGAAAGCCGCATGGTTCACCAAAGACCGCCAGACCTCCAAGCGCACCTGTCGGAAGCTGGAGAAGAGCTGGCTCCACGACCGAACACCAGACAGCTGCATAGCCCACAAGAACGCCACCAGCAGACACCACCAACTCATCAGGACTGCCAAGAGGACCACCTAGACAGCAACGCACACAACAGTAGAGAACTCTTCAACATCGTGAAAGAACTCTTCAACCCCAGCTCCAACACCAACGACATTCCACCATCCCTAGACATGTGCAACTCACTGGCCACCCACTTTCACCGCAGGATCACCGACATCCACGACAACTTCAACACCGCCACCCCCACATCCACCGCCGAGACCACCACCCCTGCGACCACCAGACGCCTGACCGCCTGGTCCAACATCGACGAAGACATCATCAAGACCATGAACTCCATCCACTCCGGATCCCCATCTGACCCATGCCCTCACCACGTTTTCAACAAAGCCAGCACAGCCATCGCACCCCATCTCCGGAAAACAATCAACATCTCCTTCGAGACAGCAACCTTCCCAGAGAGCTGGAAGCACGCAGAGATCAACGCCCTACTGAAGAAACCCAAGGCAGAACCCAACGACCTCAAGAACTTCCAGGCCATCTCCCTGCTCCCTTTCCCGGCGAAAGTCACGGAGAAGATCGTCCACAGAATGCTGACCCGCCACCTCGAAGACAAAAACATCCTTGACCCATCCCAGTCCGGCTTTCGCAGCAACCACAGCACCGAGACCGCCCTGATCGCCGCCACCGACGACATCGGGATCCTTATGGACAAAGGAGAAACAGCCGCCCTCATCCTTCTGGACCTATCAGCAGCCTTCGACACGGTCTGCCACCGCACCCTAACAGCACGCCTCCATGACGCCGGAATCCAAGAGAAGGCCCTGGCCTGGACCACATTCTTCCTCTCTGGCAGAACCCAGAGCGTCCGCCTCCCACCCTTCCGCTCCAAGACCACCAAGATCATCTGCGGTGTTCCACAGGGATCATCCCTCAGCCCGAAACTGTTCAATATCTACATGGCACCACTCTCCCACGTTGCACGACAACATAGCCTCAACATCATCTCTTACGCCAACGACACCCAGCTGATCATATCCCTCACCGAAGACCCCCACACCGCCAAAGCCAACCTCCACAGAGGAATGAAGGCCGTCGCCGAATGGATGAAAGACAGCAGGCTGAAGCTGAATTCAGATAAGACTGAGGTCCTCATCCTCGGCCCCACCCCCTCAGCCTGGGACGACACCTTGTGGCCAACATCGCTAGGAACAGCCACAGAACCCTCTGACCACGCACGCAACCTGGGGGTCATCCTCGACTATGCCCTCTCCATGACCAAGCAGATCAATGCCGTCTCCGCTTCCTGCTTCAACACCCTCCAAATGCTCCGCAGGATCTTCAAATGGATCCCCTCCGACACAAGAAAAACCGTCACCGAGGCCCTCATCACCAGCAGACAGGACTACAGGAACGACCTCTACGCAGGAACAACAACCAAGGTCCTGAGATGGCTGCAACACATCCAGAACGCCTCGTCACGACTTATCCTCGACCTTCCCCCGACGCAGCCACATCACACCCCACCTGAGAGGCCTGCATTGGCTCCCCGTCAACAACAGGATCACCTTCAAACTCCTCATCCGCGCACAAAAAGCCCTACACAACAACGGACCAGCATACCTCAACGTCTGACTCAGCTTCTACACCCCCACCCGCAGCCTCCGCTCTGCCAGCCTCGCCCTCGCCACAGTTCCACACAACCGGAAAACCACCACCGCCGCCGGCAGATCATTCTCCCACCTCGCCGCCAAGACCTGGAACACCCTCCCGACCGGCCTACGACAGACCCAGGACCTGCTGGCCTTCAGAAGACTTCTCAAGACCTGGCTTTTCAATAAGTAGCAGCCCCCCCTCCCACCCCCAGCGCCTTGAGACCCTCACGGTTATATAGCGCGCTTTACAAATGAAATTAAATGATTGATATCTGTCTGATTTGTCTCCCTGCCAGAGTCTTGATTCCTAACACACTTCAATACCTACTCTGCAAGTGTTTGCTTTGCATTCCACCTGTCTCCACTGAGCCAGAATGTGAAACTGCTAGTCCTCCTGCGTGATGTGCTGCCCACACTGCCCCTTGCGTCTTACTGTGTGACTACTCGACGACCGCCTCCTTCACTGGCAATCCTCAGCAACACTACAGCACATCATAGTAGCCACAATCTTTTTTGTCTGCCAGTTTGATGCATTTTCATGACTGTTCAATTAAGTTTTATGAACAGTAGGACAACAATAACAGAGTAAATTGTAACAGCATGGTCTGATTAGCAAGATTATCGAAACAAGCATTGGCAAAGCTAATGTGTTAAGGCAGGCAGTGTTAGCCCAAGGGAGGTGGAGACACTAGAAAGATCCAGGAGGAGTAGACAGAGAGGGCTACATTGCAGGTCAAAGTACGCTGGTCCAGGAGGGCCTAGAGAAAAATACCAGACAGATTTGGGGCGAGTGGGAACCTCACCTGGGAAAAGAGAGAAGTATATAGTTTGCATTTTTTGCTCGTTCTGAGTGAGAAAGCAGCTCGTCTGCACACGAAAAGTGTTCTGAACTATAGCTGCTGATGATAATCAGCATAGCAGATCAGTGTGAGCCAGAGAAGTTGAGCCCAGCAATTGATCAATTAGAATTGACTGATATTAGTAAGGTTCCATAGCTACAGCCAATGTCTGCCAGCAGTGTCAAATAGGTATTTCATACGGTAAGACTCAAAAGAAAGAACATTCCCAACGAAGTCCTACACTACCCTCACACCATACAGTGGTACTCCAGCAGCTAGACCCTGCCAAGACACATGGCTCGATCAGACATCAAATGGCCGAAACCCATAGCTAATATGTTATTGAAATCATTACTAAAAGAAGTGATGGGGATTAAATCCACACAAGTAACATATGCAAAATGTAAAACATTTGAACGGGAAAGTTGACAGACTTACTGATGGAATAGGAATCTTAGCAGAGGCATGTGGACTGACAGAAGAATGAATAGCTGATCTGGAGACCATCGTGCATAAAAGAGCCTATCTCGCAAGATGCTGGAATCAATAAATTAGAAAGGTCTGCGAAGACTTAAAAAACTATTCTGGTGCAAATAGAGATACAAATAGTAGTCCAGGATAAAAGATGAGAAATCTAATATCAGATGACTACAGAACTTCTTCCGAAGTGGGTTTGTGGAAAAGATAAAGCAACTCTCCTCTATCTGCTTAGTACTACACAAGCCAACAAAGATCTTTTGCAAGCCCGAAAACCAGATGAGGCTCAGAGAACATTCAGTAATTTTTCAGGACTTTGTAATTAAAGATAGAGGAACTATGCGTATGCTAACTGCGCATGATTAACTTTTTCTGTGTTTCTAAATCTTGCATCTAACATTGCAATTCGATTGAAAGAAATAAGATAATTGTTAAGAGTTTAAGGAACGTAGTGCCAGGTTTGGCAATTTCAGATCTAAAAATACTATGAAATAGGACCTTTCAAGTGTTTTGTGAGCCCAATGACACCCTTATTGTCCCAGATTCAAAATCCGCAAATTCATGAGAAAAACGTACGCTTAATGTGGTTCGTTAAGATCATTTGTATACCTTTTCTGTAAAACCTTGCTTATTTGCTGAAAAATGACATGGAGATCAGAGGTTTGCAAGCTGTCCACAATAAGTCATAAGTATGATGGATGAAGAAGGTAAGCCCGTATGCACATGGGCCATCTTGGAGAATGCAGGACAGTGTATTCCAAATCAGGGCAAGGACGCAGGAATTACATAATTGAGAATGAACCTGGCTGCACCCCCATTTTGTAAAGCGGGAAATGATTGATTGAAAGGATCTGGATGAGGGAAGTGAGGATGACTAAAGAAAATAAGAGGGAGAATGGGGTGAGAAAGATAAATAGTCGGTGGATAGGATAGGTGTGTCTGGTTTTTATCAGAAAAATGTGGAAGGTATCTCTTGTAATGTCAATGGCATACATGTGCATAAATGGCAGAGCATATTAGCCCAACTAGAGGAAGAAAAAGCTAAGTTGTAAAAAAAATAAGGGACCGATAATTCTAGTAGTCACATTTTATGTTCATATTGCCAATGACCACGCATCTTTACAGGGGCTTGTACTTAATCTTTCTTATTATCCAAATCTTATCATTGCTGAAGAAAACTGTAAACTAGTATATATATTCCAGAATATAGGCAACATTCTATCCAAATAAACAGCACAACAAATAAACTAGATTTCTTAAATGCATAATAGAGACAATGCAAATAATGACCTTGAGAAAAGGAAGTCGAAGCCTGAATCCTACTAAGTTGGTATATATGTACTATAATAGCTGCTATAAGAGCAGATCCGAACTTGACTTATTAATCTATAAAGATTTAATTTGCAATGAAATACCAAAGATGCAAAATCACTTTGAGCCAATTCTATTTTCTGATAACAACATTGTATCATTGGAGATTTCTCAAGTATAGCTCAAAGCAAACTTAGGCACTCAAAATATTTGATCGAAATCTGCTCTTCTGAGGGTACACAATTTATTTAATAGATGAGAAAATATTTCTCATTATACCTGAGGACAACTTAGATAGCTTTTAAAGCAATTTTTAGAGGGTTTGTAACCTGGGAATGGATTAGAAGTAAATGAGAGGCAAGGATAAAAATAGAGTAGTTATGCCATCAACATAAGACTCCTGAAGAACGCCTAAAAGAATTTACAATAGCAAATAAAATGACAAAACCATGTGAAAAAACAATTTGAAGTCTCTGTAAGACAAAATGAAATTGTAAATTATAGAACATATAAGCATAGAAAATATGCTAGAGTATGAAGATGGGAAGACTAGTGGTAAAATGAGGTCTAGTGAAATTAATAAAGTAAGAGCTCCATAGGTCTGTATTAGTGCAAAAGAAAGAAATCTGCTGAGCAGTTGAAGACTTTTATAATCCTTTACCTAACTGATAGGAAGATAGATTTTAAAAGAAAAGGAGTAGCGAACCAGAGAGCCTTTAAGAGAAGATAACTTTACACTAGCTGATGATTGCAATACAACGTAGGCCCTAAGTGAAGACACTTGGGAAAAGACAGGACAGATCAATCAATCAATCAGCTGCTCTCCCGTGAGGGTGTCAAGGCGCTGGGGGCGGGGGGGGAGGGGGCAGAATGGTATAAATGGAAAGTGGGTGAAATTGCTTCAGCCCTTTTAGCATTGTAAAACTTGATTCTTGATGAGACACCAATCTCTCCTTCTTTTAAAAGGGACTTTTGACAATTTTCTTAAAGCCTTAAGAAAACGCCATAGAGTGTGGTTCGTAACTCCCTTAATAGTAATTTTAAGCACTTGATGAAAGTCATGGTGAGCTGACTTGGGAGGGTGGGAGAACTGGTTCAGGAAGATTATAGAATACTTGCCCTGGATAGGGTGCACTGTGAAAGGAGTAGATGCTGAGGAAATAAATACGAGAGGGATCAGACCGGGCTGCCCTAGGTCACCTCTTCTTTTCGCTCTGTTGAAAGAACCTTTAACAACATTGGTATAAGAGAGTGTAGATCTATATGTGGCCCAATAGGGAGCCCTGATAGAGGTAAGTTTTGTCTCTTTCCGGATGATGTGAATCTGCACTTTACGACAACTTGGACTAATGTAGAAAAAGTAATGAACACTATTGTTTTTGTTTGGTGTAGTGTTAGCATTTAAAGGCCATTAAGGGTTAGCAAGAAAAGCAGCCAGAAAGTTATGACCTGGGAATTAATTGTACTGGGGGGCTTAGTCTCTGGTGTTCTGGTTCTCGCAGAGTCTCAGTTTTTTACTTTTGGTGTACATTTGAGACTCGTGCGTTTTAAAATGTATGGTCCCGGACAAGAACCCTCTTCCTAAATCACAAGGAAAGCCAATTCTCCCAGAAACAACAGCAATGGTTCTACCTCAAATGAACTCAAAACAAAAAAGAGGGGTCCTACTCTGCCAAAGGGACAGAATTGATCCCTTTAGGAAACAATAGTTGCACACCCAATTCTTACTTATCACTCAACATCAGAGGCCGAACACACTAGCCAATCAATCAAAGTATAAATGTTTATTCATTAATCGTCAAAATTTCATAAAAACACAAATTTAAAAATAGATAAAATAGAGCAATCCTGCTCTAACAGTCAGACAATGCCACAATACCACCTTGTAGACTTACAAGGGCACATGAAGAGGTGCGTAGATTTTTAAATCCCGAGTATCGAGGTTGGTCTGGGACGCAACATTCCAATATTGTTCAGTCAGTTATTGTCTGTGTCAGCAGTACAAACGGTGATTGTTTCCCTACAATTAACTAAAGCTGCAAATCCAGATAACCTTACAGCAGTTATTATAAAAAAACAGGATCAAGAGTTGGTCAGCGTTTTTGCCTAGTGTCTGTCAAGTTACTGAGAGCAGAAAGAGTGCTATAAATCCATATACAAAAAAGATTATTCTTCACTTCCTAAGAAATGGCGATTTACCAATCCATATTAATGATTCATTCTCCAAGAACTAAAACATTGGACCGCTGACAAATTTATTAAACCTGTGGAGATGGGGGGCTTAAAGAAAAGGCATTTCACCATGGACCAATGTTTCAGTCTTTGGGTATTGGCCTGCAAGTCCATCAATATAGGTGGAAATTCGTTTTTCTGATTCTTGGACTTCCGTGTGGATCTAGAGCTTCTCTGGAAAAAATAAATCTTTCATGGAATCCCACCTGAGTTATCTCTCTTGGAACAGCTCAATAGTGCAAATCGTACAAGGGTAGATCTTGATTAGTATTGTCACCTTTCTGATAAATAGCAATTGAAAATGGGTCAAGACAGGGATATGTCCTTGCGCCAACCCTAATTTATCTTTTTTGGCTGACCTTCCTAATGTTCTTAAAAACTCCACCTCCTTTTCTCCCAAAATTTGGGGTGTTCAGGTCCTTTGCTTATTGTATGTGGATGACCAGGTACTTCTAGAAAACATAACATTGGCCTCATTCTGGACAATTTTCCATGATTAATGTTAGAAGAATAAACTGACAATACATAGAAAAACAAACATCCTGGTTTTAGGAAGCAAAGCCAAAACATACACTTGGTCTTTCAGGGATTGCAGGGTGTAAGAGCTTATCACCCATAAATACTCATGGCTTCTGTTCCAAAACATTTTGAAGTTGAACCTACATAAAAGACCAGGTAAAATGACATGCCTCTGCAGAAAGTGGCTGTCTAAAAAGGTTTAATTAAACTTATGGAGTCTCTTCCACAGCTCTTCCTTAAAAGCCTATTAAGGCATTGCACAGCTAACAATGTTATATTGTGTTAAGTTGCTTGGCCTTGATTGAAATAGTAAACAGGACCATTGTGAGCTTTCACTTAAAGTCTTTAAAATGTGCCTAAAACCTAAATGGTACATGCAATTTGTACTGCCTTCAGTTATGTTAGAAAATATCATACCCTCCACTACCTAAATAAACTGTCAGTCTCAGAACAAGAGAAGATTGCTGGCCTCAGTTATAATTCTGTTTTAAATAATGAATTCGATTGGGCACATTTGCACTTAAAGTAATTACAACTATGCATATGTTTGGCCCTAGATTTACCTTATCTTTAGTACATCTTGAATCTTTTGAAACAAGAGCTAAAGATCTTGACACATAACGTATCTCAGGAACAAGACTTACTCTATTTAAACCAAAAATATTCAGTGAGCTTTTTCCTGAATTCCAGGAATGACTCCGTTTTTCCTTATATAGAAATACTTTCAAATAAAGTGCTGAGGACACTAAATGTTGAGTTTTAGAATACAACTGAATCCTGCATATGCTGCACTAAAGTTTAAGAAGCTGCAGGAGCATGAACGTTCTTGTAGGTGGCCGGTGGTAGGGTAATGTACAGATATGCATATCTTGCTTGATTGCATATTTTTATTGAAACACAGGAAGAAATATATAAAACAGGTACTTTGAAAAAATGGCGTTTACTCCGATTTAGCAGCAGTGGGCTGTTTGATTTAGATGTGTTTTTTAGATGTGGTATGTGCTGTAGGTAGATTTTTACAAAGTATAAAGAGTTAGGTTTAAATTATTTAATTGCATGTTGTATTTTTTTAATTTATCATATGTTTATCTGTGTACTCTATTTACATTTTTAATATAGTTTATTACTTCTGTTCAATTGCATCTTGTTTAATGGACAATGTTCCTAATCAATATAATTTTTGAGCATTAAAATCCCTTTGTGGCATAGACGTACACTACTATGGAATAATCTTGAATTGCCATAACATATTCGATATGGGCACTTCAGCCATGGATTGAGAGTACCATAGAAACGTAATCAATATGGGGAGAAGAATTCAAATCATTCTATGAGTTGAAGGTGGAAAGTAATCTCTCTTCAAGAGGGACTTTTTAAAAACATTTCCAGCTGTGGATTTGGTAGGGGGGATTTCCAAAGGAGTATGCTATGAGGAAAGACCAAGAGGATAGAGGCGTAGTGTGCAAAGCAATTTTGCTATCAAGCCTGCAATTCGCAAAATCACCGGGTTTGCGACTGCAAAAATACAATTTGTTATGTATTAAACTCTTTTTGCAATTAGGTAACCAGGTACTAAATCGCAGCCCAGTTTAGAAATCCATAACAAATCAGTGTTTGGAAGGGCATGTTTAAGGCGTGCCTTCCAAATCGCGATTTGTTAAGGGAAGTGTCATCATTTTGCAACTGTAACTCTGATAGCAAACAATGTAATGGTTACAGATTTCCGAGTTGGGGTAAGAACACATTCACAGAAGTGTAAGGGTCCACCTGGAACTCCTTCCCCTTTATGAATGTAAAAGAAAAAGAAAAAAAAAGTTTTTGGGGAATTGGCAGTAGTCAATGGGACTCCTGTCAGCTCTCAAATAACAGTCAAAAAAGTGATAAACTTTACTTTTTAAATACAGTCCCTTTTCCTTTTAGGAAAATGGGTTGAGTTTAAAAGAAAATGTGTTCACAGACATGGTGGTCTGCTGACCTCAGTAGGCCCCCATCACTTTGATGGCATCCCATTGTTGTGAGTCATAATTTATGACCTACCTCTCGAATAATGATAGTATCGTTTGGAATGCAACCCACTACGATTCCGAATTTTGTGAACTGATCTATTAGTACATAGGTCGGTTCGCAAAATACTTCTATATTCGCAAAAAGTCAGTGCACAATTTACAACCACTTTTTGCTAATGGAAATGTCCTACATTAGGCGTTTATTTCTAATCTGTGTTGTAGTTTAATCAGCGTACATCTCCAGGACTATGAGGCGGATAAGAAGAAATGACAAGGGCAAGCTCGCTTAAAAGCATACTTGGAGAGGTGGCCACGAAGGTTGTAATTGGATCTAATTAGGAGAAAACTCAATATTCCTGTATATACCAATTGTATTGAACTCTTGAGAGAATCCATCAGGGCTTCTCCCAGTCCACTAACAGATGCCCTGGATGTGTAACTGCTGGGAACATATGTTCTATGACTGCCCGATGTTAAATAGCTTTTGGTTAAGAGTACTTATAGAGTTAAAAAGTACCACTGGTGAAAGCGATGGAATCAGACCTAATAGGAAGATTTCTTTAATAGACATAGTTAACCAATGAGATATGAAAACAAGAGTCCACAGTAAGATTATGGTACATCAAAACGTTAATAGCAAAATCGCTGATTACATAGCATTGGAAATACTTAATACTCCCCCCTCCTCTCCCTCCTCCATTTTAGATTGGAAAATGGTGCAGGAAGAACTGTTTTATAAATACCGCTCTCTTAGACATAAATAGGAGAATGATTGTAGACTATGGGTATTTGTACTTTGTCTATTTGATATTTTGAGCACTTATACTGCATCAAACAACTCAATTAAAAAAAAAAAGTTGCATTATGTTCGTACAGTACATTCCGTAAGGTCCACTAACACCCATCTTAAGACTGATTTTTTTCTGCATTTTTTCATTTGTTGACATATTTAATCAACACACTCAATCACTGGACTTATCCGTTGTATTGCTTTTTTTCTTTTTTTGCTAACAGTAGTGTAAACAGGGAAACGTTTGCATTTTAGCCTTGATTTTGAAAGGAGATTTACCTATCAGACCTGCACCTGTAGACAGTCTAACCAGCCTCCCCATATTCTCTTATTTATCTATCAGAGAAAGTATAAGCCGTATGACGGAAGATAACCATTAACAACCGACCAAAGTGTTCTCTTTAATCATAGAAAACTGACATGACTGAGGAGAGCCTCATGTCTTCTTTGTGCTGTCTTGTTATCTCCATACAACTTAAAGTACATTTAAAATAAGGCCCTATGTCAAGATCTCCTGCTACTATCTAGGGGCAACTGCTTCTCTAGCGTCAGTGGGAGTTGCTGGGCATTACAAATTACCCACAGCAAGGAGGAGCTAAAAGACCCCAACAACTAAAACCTCTCGAAGGTTCTTTATTCCAATATAATCTTTAGATGAATAAGTAGCTATGGTTGCAGTCCATTGAAATCTGAATTATAATTAGAAAGACCACTGTACCAGGAGTGAATTGCATCCGTTATCTGTGAATTAAAATGTCTTTGTATAGTCTCCCATAAATTGAAATTGATCAATGCTATATTTTGATTCCCGTAGGTTAACAACATGCATTTTTGCTCAACTGTTTGCTGCCTGCTATAAAGTATGTTATTTTTTTTATACTTTCACGGCAGCAGGTTAGACAAATGAACATTAATGATACCATCATATTTACTTAGGTTTACGGAAAAATCCTGTTTAACTGTAATGTCGGCCAAAGCTTTTCATAATTGTTCTATACAAATGAGTAGCCTCTATCTTTGACAATTCATGTTTGTTACCATAGCACACAAATACCACCTGTATCAAACCAGCAGCAATTTTGGCATTAAATAACCAACATATGGAGTTGGCGACTATAGTGAATCCACCAGCATCAAAATCAAATTATTACAACCCGTTCATTACAGTAATGTAATTTGTTTGTGTGTTTGTTAGTTTGGCGTTGGAAGCGACAAAAACACATTCCGATAAAAGGCTGTATCCAAATAGCTATACGTTTTAGCTTGTTGTAATACACAACCATCTATTCTAAGTTTTGGGTGCAACAGTCACTTAACACCATTTTTTGTTTTTCAATTCTAAACTTAATGTTATGTTCCCAACAAAATATTTCCGAAGGTGCCAGCGCCTTCTAAGGGCCCGGTCTACCATAATTCATTTTAATGTTGTCAACAGCGTTAGTTAAGATTTAGATTTGTTATTGCCCTAGTTCAGGAAAAATCACTGACCTCCTGTTAATGCGCACACATGTATACAGTGGATACATCATAAACTCTGGGGATTAGAATATTTTCTTACACAAAATCCTCTGATGGGTGAAATTGTTTTGCATCTGTACCACTGAGCTGGTTCTGAATCAGGTATTACTTAAAGTTGCTCTGAGTCCCCCTTTGAACAAGATAACATCCTTTTCAGACCTGACAATAATACATGTAAATCCAGTTTTCCATACACATTTTGCTTTAAACAAGGAATGCAAACAAGCCACTGTGAATAAATATACTTACCTCTTCCAGTCTGACAAACATTATTATACTGAGTAAATCACATTAAGGACATGCTTTAAAATGGTGCCTTTGGTTATTATTTTGGCACCTTTTTATAACCTTTCAACCATACCCACTGATCAGATAATTAGTCAGTTTTTCATTATTAATTATAGGATGTGTCCAGACTTCCCTGCTTGCATAGCCCCCAGTTTTCAGAAGAGCTCAAACCTTTTTTAATTGCTTTTAGCTATAACTCACAATTCTTTATCACAGTTGATTATTTGTGATCACCCTTGATCAAAGTACTACCATTCTGGGTGGTGTCAGTTTTCTTATATAGTTTTCTGCTTTCCATCACCTGCACATCAAGCAATATGGGCAAATATGATTTGAGGTCCATTTTCCCTATTAGAATGGCAAACTGTTTTCCCTGTAGAACAATCCTAGATAAAATCACTCTAAAAAAGTAAACCGAAGTTAATTTCTCCACCTCATTAATATTCCATATTCTCTTGCAATGCCTTAAATCTGTTTACCCATCAGTAATGGTAGCCTTTTGACAGCCCGTCATATCAGGGTATCTAGTCTGGCACCACTGTTTAACCACCTTGATTAGGTCTAATATTAGGAGCTGCTATGCATTATTCATAAGCGGTAGTATTACACAATAATAGCATTTTATATAAGGTCTTCATTATTTTACAAGGCTTAATAGTTTGAGAAAGGGACAGAAATTAAGCTATAATTCATTAGCGATTTCAACTACCCTAAAGCCCCTGTGGTCCTACTAGGACAATCCCATATGAAAATCTCACTGCGCAAATGTAGTTGATCCGTTTCTCCAGCTTTTGTAATTTGGCACGGCCAATTAATAATTTTTGCTTCGTGAAAAGAGGCTCAGGGATACCCATACTTCTTTCATAGCATCAGCTATCATTCTCATATAGAACTCCAGTGCAACAGGCATTAAACATTTTTTTTTACTTGGACGTTAACCAAAAAAATCAATATACCCAACTCCTTCAGGGAACTGTAATCCTAGTTTTCCCCACAAGGTCCATATAAATTCAGTCACAATATTCAATAAGTTATGCGCTCTTTCCACCAGTCTTAATGATCTCTGACACAAAAATATTTTAATTGCGGTATGTATTTCTGTAGTTTTTGGCCACAAAATTCTCCAATTTCAGTATATAAACCACACATTGGGTGCCTCATTCAAAAACGGAAAAATACTTTACTTGTATTCACCTAATAGCCCATGTTTATTGACAAAATAAGGTAGTAGTCTTTCAAAAATGTTAGTTCCATCATGCCCATAATGTTCGAATTTCCTGTTCTAGTAATATTGACTAGAGTTTAGCACGTCAATATTTCATCACCGGTCATATAAATTCTCAATAATCTAGCTGATCTCTCATGGAATGACTACATTGAATGTCCCCTCGTTGTATCTCTAGTTGTGATAAGCCTTTCTTCTAATGCTCAGAAATGATTCTGTATGACACTCCAATAAAGTGTTCAAGTTGTGCCTGGCAATGAACAGCCATCTCTTAGAGCCATATCTTATATTTCACTGTGCTGTTCTGCTTGATCTCCTGTGAAGAGGGTCCAGAACTTCATGTATTTTTACTCCTGAATGTGTGTCCTTCAAGGTATCTAGGTATACTCCCTGATACTTGCAAGCAGGATTTGTTGGACAATGTTGGAAGCAGGTATAATATGGAAGTATTTGGGGCTCAGCCAATCCAAGAGGTGGTATTATATAAGACATTTTTTGTAGTTACTAGACTAAAGGACATTGTAAATGCTCTGGATCAGACTAGTGGTTTCGGGTTTCAATTAATTTTAATTTAACCTCATCAGCCAAGTGCCTTGTTTGATGCTTAATAATAATTGGACAGGCATATTAGGCACTAGACTTGCCATGGAATCACAGTTTTCTATGCTAATGTTAACAAAAGTCTCAATTCAAATAAATCTAGATATGAGCAGCATTCTGCCCATTTCTGAGTTCAAAGCAACACAGACTGGAGGTCATTTCTTACATTTGAATGTAAATATCAAATATTTGTGCAAAATAATCCCAAAATATGTTGTAAGGATGCGGTTGGAAAGGATATTTGCATAAAGATTCCATCCCTGTGGTAATAGGGTGCTGTCCTCTCTTCTGCAGTTACTGAAATCCACTAAGTTGGAATATGTGTTTAGCGTAGACCAGGAGTTCATCAGAGATGTGCAAGTTTCACCCGAAAAAAAATTGATTCAATTTATTTGGTTTTGCACTTCATATCTCAGTAACAGATACACAAAGGAAGAGATTGCCTCTATCCAGAAAGTGACTGTGAAGGATCTCCAAGGAACAGACAGTGTATCTTGCTAAAGACTTCATTTTTAAACCATGATGCTGACCTTGCCCCCGGGGCCCTCCCCGATAAATTAAGTCCTCATATTGGCTCTGATGCCTCCACTGACCACTTTTCTGTAATCTAGCTCTCCAGTGTGTTAAGCCAAAAGTGTGGTTTGCCAGATTGTCCATTACCCCATAATATATATTTTTCCGTAGAGGAGGTTTCTAAAGCTATCCACAATAGCCCCGCTAAAAGGGCTCCCGGGCCAGATGGGATCCCTGTGGATATTTTTGAGGAACACTCAGGCTTCTTGTCCCTCCTGCCAACTAACTTTATTAACTCTGCTTGTAAGGTAGGGGTCCTGCCCTCCTGGTGTAAGTATTAGTTGTACCAGTCTTCAAGAAGGAAGATGTCCACTATCCAAAGTGCTACCACCCAATCTCGGTTCTTCACTCTACCACCAAATTAATTGGGAGAGTTATTTTGGATCGCCTCCTCTTCTGGATAACTGAAGAAATATCATTTCTCCAGCCCAATATAGGTTTAGTAAGAGCCTCAGCACCACAAAACAGTGTTTAAACTTACATCTCCTTGCATCCAAATACAAATTCGCAAAGAGCAGCTGCATCCATCTGGCATTTATTGACTTAACGAGTGCCTTTGATTGTGTTAATAGGTCTAAATGTTGGGACGTCCTAGTCTCTCTGGGCCTTGATGCATGCTTGGTTGCCTTTCTAGGACACCTCCTTTGGGACCTATCTGCATCCATAAGGTTTGCAGCCCATGATGAGTGCACGTCCTTATTTACAGTTGAATGTGGAGTGCGCCAAGGTTGTGTGCTTGCCCTGATATTATTTCTGCTGTATATCAACGATCTAGAAAGGGCTTTGGTGATAGTGGGGGGAGGTGTGCTGCGGATTAATAATAAACCCCTGCGTGCACTTTTTGACGCAGGTGACGTGGTACTTATGCTCCAGGACAGCAAATAGCCTTAAGAAGTTGACTTCCAGCTTTGTGGGGCTTATGAAAAAGCTTGATCTGGAAACTAATTTCACAAAAGCATTTATTGTGGTGTGTGGCCTGAAGAACACCAAAATCCTCGTTTTAAACATCGAGGGAAGGCTAATAGAAAAAGTGAGCCAGATTTCCTGTTTCAGGCTAGTATTTGATGATGCATGTACTTGGACCTCTTTCGTCAGATTTCCTAGATCCGTAGACTGCTTTCTGCATGCAGTAGGAGCTACTTTCTCACTTGCTATCTCTAGATGGAATAAACTCATCTTCCCTACGCTGGAAATCTACAAGAGAAAGTGACACTTGCCTGTAGTACAGGGGTCTGGGGCTATAGAAATGTAAGTAGCATACAAGTGAAGGAAAACAGATTTTGTGGGCATGTGTTAGGAGTTCCCCCATCTACTTTGCATGTTGTATCCTATCTGGAGCTTAGCCTGGAATATATGGAGGATTCAATAAATCTCGCCCATTGTCACTTTGGTGCTCGGTATGGTTTAATGAAGAGACTGATTTAAATCGGGCAATTATTCAAGATTTATATCCTGCAATCAAGGGCCCAAAATGTCTTGGTTAATATATATCAGAGAGACAATCCTTGCCCTAAGCTGCTCCTATATATACAGGAGAAACCAAAGAGTATTACTAAGATGGACAAAGACCGTGTTAGGGATTGCTTTCTTACACATAGATAGGCACAGAGGGAGAGTATGGAAGTAATGAAACCAGCTGTCAGAGAATATTGCCTCCTCCAGATGACTGCAAGGGTAGCCATATACCTGATCTTTATCCAGGGCACATGGGAACAAATGGTATTGACCCATTTTAGATAAGGCTCCATTAGATGGCTGGAATATTTCCTGCAGTGGCAATTTGCCCCTTCTGACATATTTACCTGCCCATGTGACGAATAGTCCTCTCAGACCCTCCTGTCTTTTGTCCTCTTTTTGCAAGTACTATCTTCCCCTTAACAGACAATATTTTGTGCCTCTGTTCCAGAAAAATAGGCTAAGCAAATGTAGAGTTGCTCTGATACTTTTTTTTACAACGAACGAACACGATACATGCTATGCAGTTGCTTCTTTTTGAAAAGTGCTCTGTGCTCGTGAACATCAATGATGTTTTAATGATACCTGTAATGTTTTTTATCCTATATATGGTTTTTCGCAGGACTGAACCTTTTTCATTGTTAAGAGTCTTGAAATACAAAATATCTTCAGGTTCTCTTTTAAAAATGCATTTTAACTGTTAAAAATTGATTTTAAGCAAGTATGTTTGCAATTTTTTTTTAGGAGTTTACGTTTGTGTAATGATTTTATGTTGTCTTATGTAATGTTGTATATTTTATGTTCTGCTATTATGAAAAAGTAAAAAGATTTTTGATTTGACTTGAACCCTTGGTTACAGGGAAAACTAGTTTGGTTGAACTTGTAGATTTGCCCTAACGGAAGAAAAGCTTAAAACCTGCCACTTAATTAAATAATGACATTTGTTACCATCAGCATAGAAAACAGTGACTATTAATGATATTGAGTTGTATTTTCAGTGTATTAATTAACCTTTTGTGTCCTTTGCTACGAAATATCTGAACGTTTCGTCTGTTCAAGCCAGAAGTTAATTAAAAGTTGAAGATTGTGGAAAATATTGTGATTGAATGCTTTTTATCTCACAAACCACTTTACCAAATCTTTCATTCGGCGATAACCTCATCAGTTATCTGATTTAGCCCCTGTGTTATTTGAAAATAATAATTTTCTCTATTGGCACTCCATGACCAAAGTATGCTTCTATTCTTATACGCTACAGTAACTCGTGTTGACCTTATTAAGCACATCACACTCCTTAGGCACCTTAAGGGTTCTTACTGAAACTGAATATTTCTCCAAAAATCTATGCACATTCAGAATAATACTTCCATTGGCTTGTTTAATCACCTAACTCTCCATTTTACTAACAGCTTATACCAAATTATGAAGAACCATCTCCGGTCGCATAAGAAAATAGCTCCATTCTTAAAACTATGACATACTATATCTTACCGTCCTCCAGTGTCTTTTGCCTCTCTGTTCAATAACACTACCTATATTTTAATTTGCTGATTTGCCTTTTGGCAGGCAATTCAAAAATGCCACATTTTATTCATACCTTTCCAGGTACTCCAAGTCCGAGAGGAGAGAAGCATAATTTGCTGCTTTACAAAAAACGTGGCTAAAACTAAGGGAGTCTCATCAAATACAAATCTGCGTTCGCTTTAGAAACAATTCACCTTCACTCTAAATTATCTGGGGAGCTTTTTTGAGAAAGGAACAACAGTTCAACCTTCTTATACCACTGTTCATTCAATATTGCTCCTCCAAGACCCTGAATCACTGGTAAATCAACGACCTTTGTGATATACTTTTCTTTTTCCTACAGTCTTGTCTCCTTCTTACTTACTCTGGTCTTTGCTTTACCTATTTAAATGTCCCTCTCTGACTTTTACACCCAGATTTCTGAAATTAAATCAAGTGCTTGCTCTAATAAAGCCATTCCACCAAAGCTTTTTAAAGAGCTTGCTGAAATGTTTATTAACATTTATATTTTCTTGATCAATTTCCATTTCGTCAGCTTGTTTCTCCTCTAGCCAAGTATGAACAGCCATCAAGAAAGTCCTTTGACATTCATTAGCTGAACGACTGTTGGTCTGTTAGTCGACTCCTATAGCTTAGCAAACTAACTAACTGCTAGAACTCTTTGTTTTTCACATCCTTCTTACTCTTTACCAATCTGGATTGTGTCCCTTTTTTAGCATGGCAACAACCATCATTCCAGTGGGTGATTATGATCTCACCATACTTAATTCTGAATTTTGTCATTGGTAAGCCTGTGATTTCGTTTTGTCTTTTCTCACTAGATGAACTCAACTTAAATGGGATATCTGCTTGAACAGTTGCTTTGACACTATTCACAACTGGATATTAACTTTACAAAACTCACCTCTACAAGAATGAATTCCTGCTTTTCTTTGCCTCTCATAACTCTTCCAGACTTAAGTCACTCTGGCACCTTACACATGACTTCACTCCCCTGACATGAAGTGTGGCTCACTGGTTAGAGCAGGCAGACCCTGAAGCAGAGGTCAGACCCGGGACCAGGGTTCAATTCCCGACGCGGCAGGGTCTCGAGCTCAAATGTCCACGGACTCGATAATTCTCGCTTCGGTACCTGACCTAATCATGGGTTCACACTCTGCAACTCTGGGCATTAAGCTTGCTTAATCTCCACAATGGCCCCCCGCGGCGGGATGCCTGGCTTTCACCTTGGGGATGCCCTGTAGGGGCTATCTCACAGGGAAAAACCAGGACGGGTTCCCAAGGCAAAGCGCTTAGAGACCCCTGGGTTATAAGCGCTATATAAATCCAAACAAACAAACAAACAAACAAACATTCCACTTTGCTCTACCCAGTCAAAAATATGATACCTCTATCTGTTTCAAATCTCAGTTTGACACACCCTACAAGGTCTTTCTTTCTCAGCCTCTGCTTCTGTATGAGGTTAGATTTTCCAGGATATGATTTCCGCACAGTGATTCAGTCCATGATTATATCCAAACGTTGCTATGGAAATTCCCTTCTGGACAGTTTCCCTGACTGTCTTCTTTCGTTCTTGAACCCACTGCATTTGGTCATCCGAACACAGACTTCAACTAAACGTGTTGTATTCCATCAGTTGATCATGCAACCGGTGATAAATCTTCATTTGTTTTAATCTAAGGTAGTATAGTTTGTCAACTTCTCTGTATTGCCTTGAAACCCATCAGACTACAAAAGACTCAACTATCTTCCTTCCATGAAATCCAATTTGGATGGTATTTCTCAGACAATTATGTTTTCATCTCACTATCGACCTAGTCAACAAAACTAAACCAAAGCTTTTTCAAATGCATCCCCCTGACTATGGAACTACCTCTCCCAGATATCAGTTGTGCTCCAGATGTGCTTCCTTTGTGGCATTTTTTAAAATCCTCATCTCTTCCTTCATCCTATCCATCTCCACTCAAAATACTCTGGCTTCAACCAATTTCTTGTCCCCTGGACCTTGAAATCTTCTGAATATCTGTATTGCATGCATTAACTTCTTTTCCATAGATGATATATTCCAGTTGTAGTCCCTCATCTATCTTAGTTACTGGTTTGTTATATCTTTTATTTTTATATATATATATATATATATATATATATAAAATGCTCCCATATCTCTGTGTGAAGCGGCAATAATAATATTAACTTGTTTTTGTATAATGCTACATATCGCAATTCTGATATTTTAAGTATTTTAAAGGATGCAGCTGTTAAATAGATACATCCTTCCATCTCTAAAAGATACAAAAAAGTCAAATTAGGTCCTTTCTCGTCTGCTCCTACTTCTCTACTCTGGGGAGTTCAACAGGGCTCAACTCTCTCTCACCTTTTATTGAATCCATATATCTATGCACTTGCCACAGTATTAAAAAATGCTTATAATGATAACGTTATCACCATATCTCATGTATACATCTGCGAATTGAATTTGGCTTGACTGATGAACCATCCAAGCAAAGCCTAAAATAGAAAAAACGCACACTTTCGATATAGTTTTTAAATATTTGTTGACACGAGATTTTGCTAGAGAGAGCCAGGTTTATAAAAGTAGCATCCTCTGCTACAGAAAAGCGTGAGGCATTTATCTTGTGTTGTAAAGAAAAATGGTGACAGGTTTGAACAACATTTCTACCAATTACTTTGGCAATTCATGAAGTCAAGTACTTTATAGAATTATTATTATTGTTGCTTATGTAAGTTTCCTTGCTATTTAAAATCACAGCAAATATGTCGCTCTTGTTGTGTTTAATATATTTTATGAAAATGTATGTGAAATGTTAATTGATTCAAATTCCTGATTACCCAGTGCATATCATTTTTTATATTCAAAGACTAATGTTATTTGTATTATTTTTCTCTGTAGCAAGGCAATGTAACATCCTTCTTACAATTGGATTTTTATTCCCCGCAGGACTGTCCGTGTATGGATGAAGCGGGACAGCGGACAGTATTGGCCTAGTATTTATCATGCAATGCCAGGTACGTGTTTTTACAGTATTGTGTTACATTGGTAATCAGGAACATAAATCTATTCCAGTGCATTTGAAAAGATGCAGCTCCTTGCGCCGTTCATTATTTCCTTACTTATTTTAACATCAACTCAGATTTTTTTTCCATTCTGACAAAATGTTCTTTCTTCAGAACAAGGGCACATCTATGGGAGTGGTTTTCGCTCTTAACTTAGCTATTTTTTATATGAATAACCTAGAGACCACTGTAATCTTGGCCTCTACAAATCCATTTAGAAACCAGATCCTGTTTTGCATAAGGTATATTGACTATATTTTTCTTATATTCATTTTCAGAGGTGGCTGAACCAAAACTTCAAAGGTCTCAGATTCGCTTTGTACCATAGTGATGTTAAAAGTGCCGTTCTAGGTGTAACTATGAAAGTGGAGGACAATCAGTTGTATACCACTTTATATTGAAAACCAACAGAAAGTATTACATTCCTTTAATATAAAATTTGTCATCCATGATCCCTTCGGGAATTATTGCCTTGTAACCAGTTTCTCAGAATTCGTCGCAATTGTAAGAAAAATGTGGATTTCTTTAGGTAGGCAGAGACACTAACTGATCAACTCCTGTTGCAAGGTTACCCAAAGTGCTTAGTGAAACTCTCAGTAAAAAGACCATGCTATTGCCCAAGGGACACTTTATTGACGCCATGGATAAAAGGAATATCTAAGCCACTGGTGCATGTGACCACCTTTTTCCCAGCCTCACATTTTGTCTCAAAGTGTATCAAAAAATGCTGGATGGTATTACCAGCTGGTGACCTTGCATTTAAACCTCCGAAGTTTGCATACTTAAAAAGAAATAATTTGAAAGAGCACCTCGTCCTCGTTGCCCAACCCTGCAGAGAACTCCTATCACTTTCACTGACTGCTGAGGTATTTCTCACCTCATTGGACGCTACAAATATGAAAATTATGTTATATGTTCTCTCACAATTGAAACCAGTGTGTTTAGCCGCAATAATGTGACTACATCTCTCAAGCGATTCTTCAATTACAGCACAATGAACATTGTGTATGCTATATTTTGCCCATTTAATCGACTGTATATGAGTCCACACAAAAGATCAAATGCAAGGTCCTGCCTGCACCATTGGTGACACACTTTATTGAATAAGGCCATACATGGATGACGTCCGAGAGCAGGTGACTTCAGATGTCACCTTCTCTGAAAGAGGTGGTAATTTGGAACAACTTCTGAATAAGGAAGAATTGAGATAGAGCCTTAAAATGGGCGCAATGAGATCTGGATTAAACCAACAAGAGGATTGACTGTAGTAAGAGTTTTAAGTACTCTCAGTTTTGTATTCAATTTACATATAAAGACTTCTAGAAATCATAGCTCGGACATGAACTTTTGGGATTGTCCCAATGGAAAACAAAATATAACATATGGCGAAATACTCACATAGTCGTTGCAGCCTGTTCAGCTTTAATGGTTCCTCAATGGACTTTCAGAATTTATGAACGGTTATGAACTTAGGTTCCTGGTATTTATTTGCTATACCTGTACATTGATTTTTCACTTTACATTGTTTGATAAGATTTGGTTGGTTATGAATAATTGTGCAATTTTTCCTTATAGAATATTTACACTATTTAGCAGTATGCTTTATCCCTTTCAAAATGACCCATCTGCTTGCCTTGTGTATCAAGGTCCTGTCTGTACTTCCCCTTCAAACTACTTCTCGACTATCCCCTTCAAAATGGCTGCCGCACCAGTGTATACACATTATTCCTTGCTTTATTTCAGTGCCCCAGTCTCTATTTTCATACGTCCACAACCGGTGCTGTTTCTGCTCCGAAGCGTCCCTTTGCAACAAACTTGAAGATCACATACAAGATACAGTGGCAACTCCAAAACCCCCTACGCTGTAATATATTTTGCTGATTGCTCTCCAATTGCATACCAACCGTTCCTTATGAAGCTCAGGTGCACACTTTAATTTTACGCTGCACCTCAACAGATCACTAGCGTCCAGGATCATTTTCTGTAAGGCGGCATCACTAAGGAAATTCTCTACAGGGATTCACTCCTGGCTCAGGTACTTTTCTACACCTTGGTCACTATACTTATCCTGCCACATTTACGTTGCATGATAACTAAGTGTAATCTAACTTTTCGGGCATCTACCACATTTTGTGCCATTATCTATCCAAATGAGCTCTGGTCAGCTGATGGTGAGCATTTTTACAGCTTTCTGATATCTGCTGACAATTCCATTGGGGTAATTGCAAGTCATCTCTGACTGTATTTCTTCTTGCATATAACTCCTCTGCCCTTCAATATATGTAAGTAATCTATTAGTTTTTAGTCCTAAGTAAGGACACTAATCATCAGCTTCTCTTTTCTTACTTCCTCTTCTCTTACTTCCTCTTCTTTTCTGTAAATTTGAGCTGCACTACTTAGAGTCCTGATAATGATCCCACGCCTCTGATGGGATCGAAGCGTCTTTTACTACTGCGCGAACCCTTGAAACATTTTGTATCAGACATAAATAGGCCACGCTGTTCTTGTACATTTGACATCACGTTTATTACACGTGTGTCATGTTTCAGTAGGCATTGAACACGCCTTAAGTGGCACCCACTGCCCCTTCGTAATATAATCTGTGTTTGCATTTTATGCTTACATTTTATTTGGTTGTGTTATAAAGTGTTTTTCGTTGACATTTTATGGACCATTGTTTTTGTAATATCTGTAGGATAAGAAAGGCTTGAATCACAAAAGAGTTTCCAAAGACACCATTGGCCTCTTCCAAGAGGCCTAAACTAATTTGGTGGATGACTAAAAAAAAGGTGACCAATATTTCTAAGAGAATCCACATAATTAGTAATTTTTCATTTACAATTGCAAGGCCTGAAGCTGACTTGGTTCCACGTTCTACGTAGAAACCTTACAGATATTTTAACATCAGGTGGGTTGCTTTGCATTTGAAATCTTGTTAATCATTTTTTTCTGATAATGTAGGCAGCTGGCCATAGGGCTGTATATTTTAATTATATTAATGACTTTCAATTCGCATTGTAGTTAGTTACTAAATGCACTTTATTTACATAAACAATGCAATAGGTGGTGTATAGGGTTTCTATACTTATCTTGCTACTGCATGCAAACATTGTTCTTGCAATGCTAAGTATGGCACAGTTGTTTAAACACCCTCGCTTGGTACGTCTGCAATTCTTGGCTTGCTTGCCACTCTTGGACTAGGCCTTTCAAGAACTCCCTCTCCTTAACATCTACTGTTTTATTCATGTTTCACTGCTTTGGTTTATTGTTTCTTTCCTCCAGGGTTACTTACGAGAAATAAGACCAAGCTGCAAAAAATAAATGTTGATGCCATGTCATACAGGCTCAATTTTAATAGCATTCCTGCCAGTTAAGTTGCACCAGTTGAATGAACATTTCTTTCTTGTTTATGGGCTGTACCGTGTGCAACTATTGGTTCGTGTATTGGTTAGCTAGCACTAAAACACTGAACCCCTACCTGGTTGTGAACAATTGGGTTGCGTAGACTGACAACACAGACCGTGTTTGTTTCCAACATGTAAAAATGTACTTGTGCGACCTTGGTTGGTTTACATACTCTCCAACTGGATGTTAAAGGCTAAGAACTAGTGTTTTGGAAAGTTTGCTTTGACCTCTGCTCTCCTGTTCATACGTTTTTGTCAAAAATGTAAAGATCGAGTAACATACTTTATTCTCCTCATTAATGGTTGATTGTGTGACCTACTGATGCGTCCTTACATACAAGCTTGCTTTACCTAGGCCTCTCCTAAAGACACTTGGCTGGTTTAATGAAGGGCTTCCATTTCTAGAAGTGAGCACATTTACTTCTGGTCTTTTCATGTCCACTCTTATAAAGCTTCAATGTATGAAAGCATTTAAAGCAGCCCAGTGAATTAAATGCTAGCTACACAAATCTTAGTGAACTGAAGTTTCAAGTTTGGATCCTGGTATCGTTTACTCAGAATTCATTTTAGTAAAGGGGAACAAAATGGCTCTGATAGGATACTAGTACGTGTACATTCTTTATTCAAAGTAAAGCCCTTTTTCTTTTTGAATGTTAGTTTTTTTTTTTTTAGTAAACACAATTTAGAATATGTGATGTGGCTCACTGTACAATATTTGAAAACTAGAGAAAATGTACACCACTGTGTATGCTATGCTCTTACCATTTATACTATGCTGTTATTAGTTGATTGCATCTTCCTGCATCATTCTGGCTCCTGGTTCCATAGAGACAGTTGCAAAGCATACTGAGCAGAGGATGCGACAACTGGTTCAGGTCTTCTTTCTATTAAATAAACTACAGTTCTTTTACTTACTTTGTTATCACTCGTTATTGGACTTCACATAAATATTGTCGACGAGCTGTGTAAGGCTCCTGTGGTGGTTCCTGGAGGCAAGTGTTGCAATAAAGTGAAGCCCCGATCGAGTTCTGTAGCATCATAAGGTCTACAATCTATACATCAAGGCCTGATGATGAGCTACTGGTGACCTGTGTTGGAGATCTAGCAGGACACTTGTCTGCGAGTCTGAGGGTGGCGTTCTCAGCCTGTGGCAAGTACGAACTGATGCAACCATAAATAAACGTGAAACGCTTGTCTGCGTTCCACAGAGACCGGTATTATGCGTAATCTGTGTCACAGTAAGAGTATTGATAAAATTATTTGGTGGCATTGCGACAGCTTATGCTTTTATTAACTTTAAATGTGACATCGGCATAGCTCTGACTGTGGCGTAAGGTTAAGCTGGGGAGCAGTGCTTTAGTTCTTTTTTTTTTTTTAAGGACCTTACAGGGGCCTGTCACAGCAGTGAAGACGTCTTTACCTTTAACATTGAGTCTGTCATCATCACATTGTTCAAGTGTGCACTTGATAGCTGCTCTGAAGATTGTTTCTCGTGATGCATGAGACGTACCGCTGCACAAGCGTACCTATCACGAGCGTGCCGACCTGCTTTGCTCGTGTGGCATCAGTTACACTCCCTGCACGTCTATCTTGGCCGCAGAGGGAGAATGTATCTCATGCACGCCGGGAGTGGCCATTTTGGATCGGGTCTGCTTTCAAAGTTAAGCGTATCAGTACCCTACTGTGGGGACACGCATACCATTTAATAAAGAGGTGTGTTACTTGATTGGTATGCTCACGGACCCAAGTTAAAACACATCTGTACCAGCCTGCGGTGACACGCACACCGTTTCTAAGAAACATGCTGTCAGAGAGATTTTGCCTATGGTGACATTTATTTATTTATTTATTTTTGAGATTTATACAGCGCGAACGTTTGCCCAAGGGCGTCTTGGCGCTGAAGACTCAACTCATGTCTCATACAGTGTAAAACCAAACTAATTTACTGTGTGAATAGCCATGTCTTTAGACTTTTGTGAAACGTATAGAGGGAGTGATTTAATCTGATTGGGAACGGGAGTGCATTCCACAATCTGGCAGCTGTAACTGAAAAACGTCTGTCACCCCATGAAAGAGCCCTAGTACGGGGTACTGTTAATTGGTGCAGAGTCACTGATCTTAGTTGCCTAGCTGGAAAGTATGGTATAAGCTGGTTTCTCAGAAATTGAGGGCCACAGTGATGCAGTGCTTTGAATACCAGACAGAGCGTTTTGAATTCTATCCGCTTTTTTATTGGTAGCCAATGGTATTTGCGGATGGTATGAGCAATAGGTTTGAATTTGTTTTTTTTTTATAGTAATCTGGCCGCGGCATTTTGCACTTGTTGCATTTTATTAATGACCCGAACTTGGGTATTGGCCAGAATGCCTTTGCAGATATCGAGAGAAGAAAGTACAAGCGTACTGACCAGAGTTTTACCTGCAGTGTCGGGTAGAAATGGAAGAATTTTTTTGATCAGTTTTAGTTTGAAAAAAGCTGATGCTGCTGTCTGATTAGCATGCGCGGCAAAATTAAGATGGTCGTCAAACACTACTCCTAGATTTCTAACCTTTGCAACAGGCTTGGGCACGGTTCCAAATGAAGATGGCCACCAGATAGATGACCACAGTGGTGAGATTTTTCCAAAGATGACCACCTCGGTCTTCTCGGAGTTTAGCTTAAGGCAGCTTGAGGACATCCAGTCTCCAATTGCTTGCATGCCCTCTTGGAATCGCTTCGCCACCTCTTCTCCGTTGTTATTAATGGCGAGGACTAGCTGGGTGCCATCTGCATAGGAGGTAAGGCCCATCCCGTATTGCTTGATGACTCTAGCAAGGTCCGACACATAGATATTAAAAAGTGTCGGACTCAGGGATGAGCCTTGAGGAACCCCACAAGGTAGAGAAAGCTCTGCTGATAGAAATGGGCCCAAAGTAACTGTCTGAGTTCTGTCAGACAGAAAAGAGGCTAGAAGATTTTTTGCCCTCTGTTGTACGCCCATCCGTCCGACACGGTCGATCAGGATGGAATGATCGACCGTGTCGAAAGCCGCAGAGAGGTCCAGCAGTATGAGCACTGCTGTGCCCCCTTGATCTTTGATGAGCCTAATGTCATCAGCGGCCTTTATGAGGGCGGTTTCCGTACCGTGGAATTTACGGAAACCAAACTGAGTACTGTCCAACAGTTGATGATCCTCTAAGTACTCAGACAGCCGCTGGTTCATGGCTTTCTCTACCACCTTGGCCAAAAAAAGGAAACTGGCTATTGGTCTGAAGTTTTTCTGATCAGTCATGGCCAGATGCTGTTTCTTTAGGAGAGTTTTTAAGAGAGTGCTCTTCAAAGCATTAGGGTATAACCCTGATGTGAACATTGCATTGCATAGTTGCATAACTACTGGTGCAATTAAGTCCAGAACCGACTGAAGAATTTTTGGGGGACAAGGATCTAGAGCCGATCCTGTTTGTATATTATTAATTAGGTCCCTAGTTTGTTGCTCCGTGATTTCGTTAAAAGGAGGAAAGGAAATTTCAGAGGGAGGGTCATGAGTAGGGAATGTAGAGGAGTTATCTTTGGCGGAGAAAGCTGTGTAAATGTTGTTGACTTTGGTATAAAAGAAATTAGCCAACGCATCACAGAATGCTTGGGAGGGTGGAGGAGTCGAGGCAGGAGTGTTTCCCGCTAATTGTTTAACTACCTCGTATAGCTGTTCGAGTTTTTAGCATCATCAATTTGAGTACTAAAATACATTCTTTTTGCCTCAGTAATAATTTTTTTATAGATTGCCAGAGACTCCTTGTAACGTCTGCGCCAAGTCCTCTCCCTATTCCTGCAGATTTGTTTCTGAGTTCTTAATTTTTCTGAAAACCACGGGGCAGACGGAGTAGACCTGTTTCTGGATATAGTTTTTGGAGGTACCAGCTTCTGTATAGCACTGCCTAGCCAGTCTGTGTATTGAGATAAAGCAGAGTTAGGATCATCTGCAAAAGTCGGGCAGGTAGTGATCAGCGATTGTCTGAAATCTGTATTGTTAAGATCACTCCACGCCTTAAAAGTGGTTCTAGGAGGATTAATGGGCCTGCCTAAAGAAACATTATTGGAGAGAATGTCACACAGCACAGCATGATGGTCGGACCAAATAAGCGGAAGAATGTCCGTTAAAAGTAACCCTTTAAGGCTGGAAATAATGCCATCTAACGTATGGCCTGCCTCGTGTGTAAGCAGAGAAACCAGAGGGGATAGCCCCAGCATTTCCATATCGGACAGTAAGGTGTGTGTATCGGTATCGTCAGATTTTCTAAGTGAAAATTAAAATCACCTAGGATCGTGAAACCGTCCTCCATTGCGAGTGAGTCTGAAAGATGGTCAAAATTAGACAAAAATTGTGTCCGTGCTCCGGGGGGTCTATACAACAAAATACCTTTAAAATTGTGTGAAGGTGTTAATAGAATGGAGAATTGTATGGCTTCACACGAAGTGAAATGTGTAGGAGACAGCTTCACCGGCAAGGTGTTGCGAGCGATTATAGCTAAACCGCATCCCCTCTTTTTATATCTGTCCTGCCGATAGATGTTATATCCCGGCGGGATGGCAACCACTAAATCTGGATCTGAAGTGTCATCCAGCCATGTTTCAGTAACGAACAGGATATCTAATTTCCTGTCCGAAATGAAATCTGAGATGTCCTGCCTATGTCTCCCTAGGGAGCGGGTATTGATCAGAGCTATAGATGTTTTTTGATTAGTTTTAGGTTTCTGTTTATTGTGAAATGAAGTGCCCATGTGGGCAAATATCGGGGTTTTGCAATGGGCGCAGGCATTGTGCTGTAATGTCTAAATGTGCTCTGGGTCAAGTACCGGGCATTCCTTGATGGGGGTGGACAAAATTGTAGAAGCGTATGTTTGGAGTAAAGGATAGGTGTCAGAGACTGACCAGGGGTCGTGGCCCTGGGCCCGGTCCCGGCGTGGACGGGCGCAGACAGGCTTGCCTTTGGCGCGCACGCTGAGCCCGCCCACTGCGCGGACGGGAAACCATGTCCTTATATCCATTGTGAGGAGGGCGTGAGGCGGCCAGCAGCTGCACCGCCACCCTTTTCTCACTCAAGATGGCCGCTACACCCTTTCTCCCGGAGCGTCACAAGTTGGTAATGTGCGCTGGGAATCGAGGTTCGAGGGGGCCTAGGGATGTGCAGGTAGTTCTTAAAATCAACATGGAAAATGCACAAAATACAAAATACAGTTTAAAATATGAATTTTTAAAATCGATCGTACAAAGCCCCATCAGTACATGCACATCAGTGTACCAGTACTTATGATGCTGCAGTGGAAACAACACTTACATTCATATTTTTTTTTCTTCTATCTCTCACACAGTGGTTGGCACAGAAGGAGTAGGAGGAGGTTAAGAGAACATGGCCTCCCAACAGTTTGTAGCTCAACCACAAACTTTTTCTATAATGTCCAGGTAAACCTGTGGTTAAATGGCAATCTTGGTATATAACTTTTAAAAATTCTGTCTTTTAGCCATTGATGCCCAGAAGTTTTATCCGGAGAGAAAAACAGCGATTTTGTTAAGCTGTTTAGGTGCTGCTGCTCAAGTGAATTTTGATATATGCCAGAGGTTGAACCACCTGAAGATTTTCCTCTGTATGATTTTTATGAAGCCGCTGTACAGTTGGACACACAATTCAGTGAACAGTCAAATGTAATTGTTGAGAGAGTTAACTGTTTTTCACGCAGAGTAGTGAAGAAACATTTGATGAATTCATTGCAAATCTCGAAATTTTAGCCGTGTCCTGCAACTTTGGCAGCAGTATAGATACAGATTTTCGTGATCAGTTAGTTTTAGGATGTTTCAGCAAGAAAATACAAGAAAGACTCTTATATACATTTAACCCCTCTTTTGTCTGAATTGATTTGGATCACCTAGTGAGTTGAAAGATGTATGATATCTTCAAACATTTTGTCTAATAATAGTAGCAAAAATTAAGTAAGTGTAAGTGCTGTACGTGTGGATGCAAAGTGGGAAAAGAGAGGGGAAATTGACAGTCATACAAAAATGTATTGTTAATGTTGTGGTTCACAAACACATTTAGGAAATTCCCCAAAGTGCCCAGCTATAAACGCAAATGTTTAAAATGTGATTAAGTAGTTCACTTTTCGAACAGTTGTAGATCAAAAGATGGGGGTGTGAGTTTAACAGGAAGAAAAATACAAATGTCGCGATAATACAAATTGATGAAGAGAATATATTGAGTGAATATCAGGATAAGTAAAAAAAATGTATTCTCACAAGTACATCTGATGAAAGAAGAACAAGGAAGGGACAGTTTTATATTATAGGCATTGGCAAAATTGAAGTGTCGGTAATGTCAGATTTGGGCTCCCCCATTTTTGATCTATCTACCTTCTTGGAAAATTGGAAAGATGAGCAGTTGCATGTGTGTGACATTTCACCTAAGGCGTTTGGTGGATTTGAGATTCAGATACTGGGGTGGTTTAAGGACACAGTGTCATTCATGGGAGGGAAGATTCTCATTAATATGTATGTAGCTGTGGAAGGTAAAGATGTGTTTGGATGGATGGATCAAGTCAGATTAGGAATCCTTCTTAAACCTGGGTCGTATTTACCCGTTTATTTGGATCTGGATTGGATGGAAGAAGATTCACAATATGGTGAGTTAATCAGTGGTAAACCATCATTGATGAAGATTGATGCCAGTAGTGTAGATGATATTGATGTTTTGTTGAAAGACTAGATAGAACTCTGTTTTTAAAGAAGAAATTGGGTGTGTGAAAGTTTTTTCACACAATAGTTAAAAGAAAAAGCTATACCCACTGTTGATAAAGTCAGAAATGTGCCTTTGAGTGTACGTAATGAGTTGAAGGTATTTTTTGGAAAGAATGTGTGTGGGTGAGATCATTTCTCCTGTAGAGTGCTCAGAGTGTGTTTGGAGTATTATGATTGCACGAAAAAGGTATAATTAAATCAGGTTGTGTGCTGATCTCTGTTCATATCATTGTTGAATGTCATCCACATCCTAAAATACGGGAAATGTTAGCCCAAATAGGGGATGCTTGTATTTTCAGTAAATTTGTTCTTAAACCTGCATACCATCATATTAGGTTGACTGACAGGTCACAACTTCTAACGACTTTTATTACACCATTTGGAGCATTCAAATATCTAAGATTGGTATTTAGGTTGGCATCACCTGGAAGTGGTTTTCTGAGATTTATGGATGGTTTGTGGAAGGATGTAGCTCTTTGTGATGCTTATCAAGATGACATAATGTTTGCATCTACTATGGCTCAACATGATATGATTCTGAGCAAGGTTTTGTTCATTCTTCAAGAACGTGAGATGGCAGTTTGTAAGGATAAGTGTACGGTCAGAGTAAGCGAAACTGAGTACTGTGGTCATCGTATTTCTGAGAGAGGTCTTGAACCCAAGAAAGTTTTGCTTAAAGCAATGAAGGAGGCTCCACTCCAACTGATAAGGAAAGCTAACGTTCTTTTCAGGGGCTTAGTGTGTATAATGCTAGATTTTTGCTTGTGGTTTTACTGTTGTTTCTGAACCGTTAAAACAGTTGCTGAGAGAAAGGAAGGAGGAATAAACGGAGTTATTTGAAGAGGTGAAAAACCTAATCCTTAAAGTGTGATGCTTTGATGCTGTTTGTTCAATTGAAGTCATATGAGAATACTGTGGAGGTAAGAGCTATTGGAATAGGCGATGTATTATGCCAGATAATAAATTGTAAAGAGAGTACCATTGTATTTATATTTCACACTCTCAAGGGTGCTGGGTTGAAATATAGCACCACTGAGAGGGAAACCCAGGCCTGTGTTCGGGTTATAAATACATTTAAACCGTACTTATGGGGTTAGAAGTTTAAAATGATGACAGATCACAAACCGTTGGTATATCTAATGGGTGATAAAGGTGTTGGTAAATCATCATCTAGATTGGTTAGGTTGATTACTTCATTTGAAGAATTCGATTTTGAGGTTTTCCATCTTTCTGGATGTTTGAATGTTCGGGCTGACTGTTTATCAAATCTGCCTGTACAGTGCTGTGACAAAAATAATGAGATATTACTGGATGAATGTGTGGTTGATGTAGTTGAAAGATGTAACTCTGCTATTTCGCCTGATGAATGGCACAATGAGTGCATGAGTGATGCACAATAGCAAGATCTCATTAAAACATTCATATTGGAGCTCTCAGTCATTCAAGGTGTGCTTCTTGTAATGTCAAGGACTTTTATCATGTGTTGCCGGAGTTAAGTGTTGAATCTGGTATTGTCCTCATAGGGGGTTTGTTTGTACCACCTGAAACATTAAAGAAAAGACTGATTACAATTGATCTTGGATTGACCTCCTCAAAACCAATTGGTGGCCTGGGATGAATAAAATGGTGGACAATTATATTCAAACAGGTCATGAATGTCTATTATCAGATAAGAGTTAGCATTTGAAAAAAAAAAACATTAATTAATGTGGAGATGCCTGAGAAACTGTGGGATAAAATAGCAATTGAATTTTTAGGACCATTTAATTGTCTTTCCATTGATCCGGAATACTTTATTATTCTGATTGATTTTATTTCAAATTAGATATATTTTAAGTCTGTATGGGAAATTACAATTGATTTGAGGATTGATTTCTTGGAAAATGTATTTTTCTTGGAGGGTCTACCGAAAATGATGGTTTCTGACTATAACACACAATTGGTGTCCAAAAAGATTTATAACTCTCTGAAAGAAAGAGGAAGGAGCAGAGCCAGACGAGGGTGTTCTCTGTATGCCGGCGTCATGGAGTCTGGCTTTGAGAATGCGGTGGGAGACGGTGTTGAAGGATGCAGAGAGGTCTAGTAGGATGAGGGCAGCCGTGTGGCCTTGTCGAGGAGCATGCGGATGTCGTCTGTGGCAGCGAGGAGGGCGTCTCAGTGCTGTGGTTGCTGCGGAATCCAGATTGGGAAGGGTCGAGGATGGTGTTCGCTTCGATGAAGTTTGTCAGCTGGATGTTGAGTACTTCTCTGTGACTTTGGCCGCAAAGGGATGGAGAGAGATGGATCGGTAGTTGTTCAGGTCCGTCGGGTCTGCAGAGGGTTTCTTGAGAAGGGGCTTGACTTTTGCTCATTTCCAGTTGTCGGGAGAATGTGCCGGATTTGAATGTGGCGTTGATGGTGCGTCGTAGTTCAGGTGCTATGGTGGCGACGACTGTGGAAGATGTACTGCGGGCAGGGGTCCGTGGGGGCTCCTGAGTGAGTGCTCTTCATGGTTGTGGCGATATCTTCAGTGGTGCCCTGGTCCAGGCGGCGATGGTAGGCTGGCTGTCCGGGGTCCAGCCGGCGATGGTAAGATGGCTGACATCGCTGGAGGAAGGAGTAGTTTCTGGAGTCTGTTCGCTGAAGTTGTCGAAGAGGGCCTTGATTTTCAGATGGAAGTAGGAGCCGAGCTTGTTGCAGAGGTCCTGGGAGGGTTGTGATGTTCGTGTCTTCGCTTGGGGGTTTGGCGAATTGCTCGATGATGCAGAGAGTTTCATTGAGTTGCTGGACTTGGTGAGGATTTTGTTCCGGATGAAGGATCCCATTAAAGCCGACAAATGCGGAATGATACTATTAGAATTATCAAACGAGATCAACCGAGTGATCCTCAATGGTAGAATGGAAGGTGACATACTGGCAACCTTCAAGAAAGGGAGCCTCCGGCCTATCTATATTACACTACATAATTTGTAGTCAATATCTATTTCGGAAGTTTCAGTACTTCAACACTCAATTCACTCAAGGGCGTAATCACGCAATACTTCACCTGAATCTCGAATGAAGTCTTGAGCCCATATCATCTTGGTCCCTATTGCACGTAAGTGGCATCACCGTTAAAACACAAAAACAGGGAAGATTTATATGGAATACTGACAGTATTAGTGAAATGAATACAGCAATAATTTCTCAGCAGCTGTGTCCAACTGACAAAGAAACCAACCTAATCTTAAATTTTGAGCACATTCGTTCACTAGTAGTTCACACACTACAGAAGTTGGCAGTCTCATTTACCTCCTCCACATCAAGAAAGAAGTATGATCCAGAGGGCGGTGTATCAAGAAGACAGAATTAGCTAATTAGGCAACAATTCGTTGTTTTTTTCTGCCTCTGGGAGGAAATAAATCTTTACCCTACAAGCAAAATTGAAAAGAATCAAGAATAAAAACAGCAGAGAAATAAGGGACCAAAATTGGGTTCATTTACATCTGGCAGCTCTGAAACAAAATAGTAAGAAATTCTGGCATCTTATGGCTGTACCAGTCGGACGCAGAAAATCTCCTAATGCCTCTTCCGTTTCTCAGAATGATTGGGAAAATGATCTGCTTGAGCTCTGTAAAGCAAACCTTCTTAACCTCAGTTGCAGTGAACTCTCCAATCAGAAGCCTCTGAATGTACTTGACATGCAGATAACAGCACCCACAGAGAAGCAAATTGAATCATACATAAAGAAGGCTAGAGCCTCTACAGCAATGGGTCCAGCCAAGATTCCAGTAAAGGTTCTTCAGAGCAATCTGAAAGGATGGAGTAAGTTCCTAGCCCCTCTCTTCCTCTACTGCTATGATACCAGCCATATTCCAAAGTCATGGACATGAAGTATCGTCATTAGTCTTCTAAAGAAAGGCTCCCGCCTTTCTCCCAGTAACTATCGTCAAATCGCACTTCTGGATGCAACCGGAAAAATCTTTGTGGCAAGTATTTTAGATCATCTAAAAGACTGGGCCTTCACCAGGTGTGCAAGTCCGATGGTCCAAGCCGGTTTTCGGTCGAAACACTGTGACAGACTACATTGGAATTCCGCAAACAATTATTTATAAGTATGTAATGAGTATGTTGCAGGTGGTCTATAGTATGTTTGTTGATTTCTCAATAGCCTTCGACAGCATTGATATACCTACCCTGTGGAGGAAATTAATGAAAATGGGGATTCCAAATGCTCTCTTAAGGCCCTACAGTCATCCAAGTGGTGTAGATTGGAGGCGAGTGGGATTGGTAGGGGTCTGAGGACCCTCTGGCACGAGAGTGCCAGTCGTATCAGGACTGGGCAGTGGATCTAGGGGAGGCCAGTGGTTTGGACACTTCGCCCGACACTGACTTTGTCTCCCTTCCTACCGTGGCTACAGAGGAGGGGGCTACTTACAGCATGGTGCTGACGAGGACGGCCAAGGCCTTGTGTCTTGAGCTCCCCGTCGCGGCCGTGAGGACTAACCTCCTCACCGAGGTCCTTAAACCGCAGGCAAGCTCTTCGGAGCCTCTACTGCCGTTTAATGAGGCCTTTACTGACGTTCTGTTGGGCACTTGGTCCAGGCCCGCTACAGGCCCCCCTGTAGATCGGAACGTGGCCAGGCGCCACCGCCCGGCCCCGGGCGACTCTAGCTTCAAGTCCACCCACCCCATCCCCGAGAGTCTGGTTATCCAGGTCTCTAACTCCCAGACCGCGTTCCCGACTGCACCACCTGATCGGGAATCCAAAAGGTATGAGCAGTTCGGTAAGAAGCTGTTCTCCTCACTTAGTTTAGCGTTGCGTCGGTCAACACCGCTTGCCTTTTGGGCGTTACACCCAATCTCTGTGGGACACGGTTGCGGACGTGCTGCCTGCTTGCCCGGAGGAGGCCCGGGTCAAACTCGCTCAAGCACTTGCGGAAGGGCGGGATGCAGCACGGTATTCTATCCGATGTGGGCTGGCTACCACGGACTCGCTGGGCAGGGCGATTTCCACGACAGTGGCGGTTCGCTGCCACGCCTGGCTGAGGTCCGCCAACTTTTCGTTTAATGTCCAGAATTCCCTCATGGACATGCCGTTTGATGGCCGTCGCCTCTTTGGCGACAAGGCCGACAGTGCGCTTGAGCGTTTCAAGGACTCCAGGGCTACGGCCAAGTCCTTGGGCCTGTCAGGCCAGCTCCAGCAAACTTCTGCCTTTCGCTCTTTTCGTGGCCAAGGAAGGGGCGGCCCCTCACGCCCTGCCAGCCACGGGCCGCAGACTAACATCCAGCGTGGCTGCAGACGTGGTAACCGCCGTGGCGGTGCCAGGGGACAGCGGCAAGGCCAGTCCACGTCCACCCTCGCAGCATCCGCCTCAAAGCCTTCCTAGTCCGAGCTTTCAGGCCCAGTCGACGCCAGTGGGGGGCAGGGTTCACCTTCACCTCCTCCACTGGCGCTCCATCACATCGGACAGGTGGGTGCTGCAAATCGTCCGAAGGGGCTACTCTCTCCCGTTCGAGTTGACCCCTCCAGCCATGCCACCGCAGTACCACCGCGTGTCGGGGGATCACTTGCAACTTCTGCAAGAGGAAGTTACGGCCCTCTTGGCCAAAGGGGCCATCGTACGCGTTCCTGGGCCAGAAGTAGGGTGTGGTTGTTACTCCCACTACTTTCTGGTTCCCAAGAAGGGCAAAGGGGTCTATGCCCTTTCTTGGACCTGCGGAACGTCAACGGCTTCCTCCGGAAGGAGAAGTTCAAGATGCTGACTTTGGCTCAGGTCTTAGCTGCCCTAGACCCAGAAGACTGGATGGTAGCGTTGGACTTGCAGGACGCATATTTTCACATCCCCGTCCTGCCGGCCCACCGGCGTTGCCTGCGGTTCACGGTAGGCCGCGAGCACTTCCTGTTTACCGTGCTCCCTTTCGGCCTTACCAGCACCCCTTGGGTGTTCACGAAAGTGATGGCGGTGGTCGCAGCCCATCTGTGCAGACTAGGGGTGACGGTCTTCCCCTATCTCGACGACTGGTTGTTGAAGGCGGGCTCGCCCCAGACAGTCGTCAGCCACCTCCAGACTACGGCCGACCTCCTGCACCTGCTGGGGTTCTCCATCAGTGGGCCGAAGTCACATCTGTGTCCCTCTCAGAAGCTCCTCTTCATCGGAGCAGTTCTGGACTCGGCGCAGTTTTGGGTTTATTCTCCCGAACAGCGGGTTCCGGATATTCAGGCTCTGATTCGATCTTTCGGCCTTTATCCCGAGTCTCGGTCAGGTTGACGCTGCGGCTTCTGGGGCTGATGGCCTCCTGCATCCTACTGGTGCATCACGCAGGTGGTGGATGCGGGCTCTGCAGTGGGACCTGAAGTTTCAGTGGGCCCAGCATCAGGACAACCTGTCTGACCATGTCCTGATCTCGGAGGGCACTGCGAGACAGTTGCAGTGGTGGCTCAGGATCCGCGATTGGGTCAACGGCAGATCCCTCTACCTACCCCAACCGGAGCACGTAGTAGTGACGGATGCGTCCCTCCTGGGCTGGGGGGGCCACATGGGAGAGGCGGAGATCAGAGGACTCTGGTCTACGGCGGAGTTCCGACTCCATATCAACCTTCTGGAGCTGCGGGCGATCCAACTTGCACTGAAGGCATTCCTTCCCTCTGTCCGGGGAAGTGTAGTGCAGGTGTTCACGGACAACACCACCGCCATGTGGTACTGCAACAAACAGGGCGGGGTGGGGTCGTGGACCCTTTGTCAGGAGGCTCTGCTCCTCTGGCAATTCCTGGAACACCAGGGCCTCACCCTGGTGGTTCAACACCTGGCAGGTTCCCTGAACGCCAGGGCGGACAAACTCAGCCGCCGGTGCATGATGGATCACGAATGGCGTCTGAACTCTGACGTGGCGCAAGGCCTCTTTCAGCGATGGGGAGAGCCTTGGTTAGATCTATTCGTCACGGAAGAGAACGCGCAATGTCATCAGTTCTGCGCGTTGGAATTTCCAAGGCGGCACTCCCTCGGAGACGCTTTTAGTCGCACGTGGAGCTGTGGTCTATTGTACGCCTTTCCGCCTATACCACTTCTACCCAGAGGGCTGAAGAAGACCAAGTCATCCTTGTGGCTCCGGACTGGGCACGAAGATACTGGTATCCCGAGCTACTCAGCATGTCAGTCGATCCCCCGATTCGTCTGCCTCTTCAGGAGGACCTTCTGTGGCAGCAGCAGGGGACGGTCCTCCACCCGAACCTGTCCTGTCTGCTCCTCCATGCGTGGAGATTGAGCAGTTGAGGCCACTTGAGTTGCCTCCTGAGGTCTGTGATGTGATTCTGGCAGCCATGTGTCTCTCCACAAAATCTGTATACGCCTGCAGGTGGAACAAATTTGTGGCATGGTGCACAGCTAAGGACAAAATACAGGGGTCACCCATATAACCCATAGGCTTTTGGGTATATAACAAGAAAAAAACGACACTGTAAAGCCTACGGAACTCTATTTTGTTTTTTTAGTTTGAACAGACTGGATACCATTAATTATCCAGTCTTTAGACAATCCTTCTCCACACAATATTAATTGAAAAAATTATTCAAATAGAGTATCTCTCCAACCAATAGCCAAACGCACAAAGCAATCAATAGCCAATATATAGTTCGACTTTTTGTTTTACTCAAACCATTTTTGACCTCAATTATCGGTCTTTTGCTTTCGAAAAAACACTGTACACAATTTTTACATATATATATACAAAAAAACACACATACACATATATTTATAACTTACATACATATATACATTTTTCGAGAACCAAGCTCACGGTTCTAATGCCCCACTTATTTGAACAAGGATGTCAAACGCGTTTGGCGCCCTGAGTGTAGTGACAGAGCTCGGTGTATTGGAAGAATTGAATGCGAATTAGAACGCTGTTCGAGGGTCAGTTGTTGTGGGGAAGATTCCCTGAGTGAAGGAGTTCAAGTTGATAGAGCCTTGACGAATAAATTATGCATGTGAGAAGGTGGAGCTCTGTGTACAGTTTAGTCAATTTTGAATTCTAGTATATCTGCCCTCGTAGTCCTGATGAGGCCTGGAACAAACAGAGGCTGAAACGCGTCGACACAGTTAATTGGAGGACTCCAAAACAAGGAATTTGTCTGAACACTATCAAGAAAGAGTTACTTAAGAGAGTGCTATTTCAAGAGAGGTCAAAAGTGGTAGAACCTCATACACACTCTGTTTTTCATTGTTTTTGGGCTTGTTTTGGTGATCTTTAAATTAGGAATGTCATGTGAAGAATTATACATTGACATCCTTGTTCAAATAAGTGGGGCATTAGAACCGTGAGCTTGGTTCTCGAAAAATTTATATATGTATGTAAGTTATAAATATATGTGTATGTGTGTTTTTTTGTATATTTATATGTAAAAATTGTGTACAATGTTTTTTCGAAAGCAAAAGACCGATAATTGAGGTCAAAAATGGTTTGAGTAAAAGAAAAAGTCGAACTATATATTGGCTATTGATTGCTTTGTGCGTTTGGCTATTGGTTGGAGGGATACTCTATTTGAATAATTTTTTCAATTAATATTGTGTGGAGAAGGATTGTCTAAAGACTGGATAATTAATGGTATACAGTCTGTTCAAACTAAAAAAACAAAATAGAGTTCCGTAGGCTTTACAGTGTCGTTTTTTTCATGGTGCACAGCTAAGGCTGTGGATCCCCTTTCTACCCCCCTTTCAGAGGTTCTCCTCTTTCTTCTTTCTCTCGCCCAGCAGGGCTCTGCTCTGGGCACTATCAAGGGCTACCTCTCTGCCATTTCAGCCTTTTTAAGGCTACCTGATCAGCCTTCTCTTTTCAAGTCCCCTGTTGTAAATAGATTCTTGAAGGGCATCACTCACATGTTTCCTCTTGTTCCTTTTGTGATGCCTCAGTGGGACTTGAACCTTGTTCTTACTTATTTGATGTGCGCTCCTTTCGAGCCACTTCACAATTACCTCTTTGTCTTCTCACTCTTAAGACTGCCTTCCTGGTTGCCATCACCTCTGCCAGGAGAGTGAGTGAACTCCAGGCTCTTTCTTCCGAACCTCCTTTCCTTTCTGTCCATCCAGACAAAGTTGTCTTGAGAACGCGTCCCTCTTTCCTGCCCAAGGTAGTCACGGCCTTCCACATCGGGTAGTCCATCACCTTGCCCACCTTCTTTCCGCCTCCGCATCCCTCGAAAGAGGAAGAGAGGCTCCACCATCTGGATCGCAGACCCACCACCGGCGTTGGTATTGCTGGGGTATCTATTCTAAGGTAAGGAATCTAACACTAACCTGTTTCTTTCAGATGCGCAAGTTACTTACCTTCGGTGACGATATATCTGAAACAGTAGTTAGTGTTAGATTCCTTACCGCCCCACCCATTCTCCCCGTTCTGCGAACCGATATCTAGGGTTAAGGTTCTTCCCTTTGAGGGCCCTAGTTTCATGGCACCAGTCCCAGTTTTTATCATGGCTCTGCGTTCCTGGCGCGGAAAAGCTGTGTATAAGAACTGACGTCAGCGCGCGAGGGCGGCGTCTAAGTACTCCAACGTCATCCCGGCTCCAACGACGCCGATGACGGACGCCGAGCCGCAGACGATGCCTACCGACGCGCAGGGGACCTGCTACGCAAAACTTTCCGGATCCAGTCTGACGCCTGGGGATGTTCTAAGGTAAGGAATCTAACACTAACTACTGTTTCTTACAGATATATCGTTACCGAAGGTAAGTAACTTGTGCATTGTGCTCCATTATGACACTATACGCCTTATATAGCCACCCTAGAGTATAAGACTTATCAAAAATACTTGAGATACACTGTAGAACGTAACGTTCAACGCTGCATTATTATGCATCGTCTAGGGATCTTGCCACTAAATGCCTATACAAAACACTGCAGCGACACAAGTGATAAGACAGGATTATGCAAACTATGTCGAGGAGGAGTTCAAGATTTAGCCAATGTGCTAAATATTGGTCCCAACAAAGAATTGGTAGAAGCTGGGCATCCTTTTTTAAAACCTGCATGTTTTAGATATAATCTACCTAGTATTAATGACTTGATTGACTTTATTAAATCACCCCCAAATGAATGTGTCTGTTACAATTTGTATACATTTAAAAAATATTTTTTTATCCTTATTAAAAAAAAAAAAAGAAATTATGCACACGGTCTGTAGAGATTTTATAAAAATGTATAGATTTTGGGTCAGAAAACTCTGCTAAGCAGGAAAGGATAATCTTATTGCAAACAACTGAAAATGAACAGGACAAAAATAGACACCTTTTTAAAAATTGGACCAATTGTAACCGAAAGCATTGAGAAAGGTGCTGAAATGGCTTCCGATAGAGGTATATAGAGCTATAGTTCAGGGTCTGATTTTGGCGCGCCTTGACTACAGCAATTCCATGTATTAAAGTAGTCCAAAATCAGTGATTAGAAAAAAAACTTCAAATCATTCAGGATGCTGCTGCTCGGAGGCCACTGGGTATCCCAAAAATACGGCCAGCATTTTATTTAATTAGCAGGATACAATTTAAGGCTTTATGCGTTATTCATTGTGCAAAGCATACTACAGTGCCTCCTGTCCTCCCGTCCTTCGGCAACTGGCTAGTATTTATGAGATCAAAAGGGAATTGAGGGCCAACAATCGTGAGATGCTCTTTGTCCCAAGACTCAAGAGAGCCAGGAGCGGAGGTCGGCCTTTAACCAACTTGGCACCCAAGCTTTGGAATGCTCTGCCTATCAGTCTCAGAATGGTGGATAATTTGATAATTTTAAGGATAAAACTTAACTTTGTCCTTAATTTTAATTCTTTATGCTTTCATTCCAACCCCTTCTGCAAGCATTGGGAAGCCTGATTTTTGGGTAGCCATTCGCTTTATAAAACTGGTAAATAGAATAGAATGTATACCTCTTCATTTATCTTCTCTCCAGTGGGAGCTTGCACATGGAGCCACATTCTGTGACTAGCCTTGCCTTTGGCAGCACATGTCTGAGTGCTTAAATCCTCCATTTTTCTAGTGCCCCAGCTCAGTTAATTTTATTTGTGCTGCTTCTGTAGCCTGAATGCTCATTGGAATTGATTTGTCTTGCACTAGTTTAGCTTTTTGGGATCAAAGTGGTCTAGTGATGAAGCTGATTTCCTCTAGCTATGGTAAATCTCATATTTAGTTAATATAGTTTTTTTTAACCAATATTCTCTTTGTTTTTAACTGCTGTCACCACCACCCAACACAGAAGTATTTAAACTGCTTAAAGAGGCAGTTAGGTGAATGCTGTCCCAGTATATCTCCATACCCAAGCAAACATCATCAAACAAAGAAATCTTTTCGAGAGAAGCAGTTGTTGTCCGGTATTTCCCATGAATATATACCCAGTGGCTATGAGGAAGTGAGTTTTGAAGTTGATAATACATGCCCCCAAAGAAACAAATGAAGAAACAGATTGGTTTTCACTGAAGGAATATGCCCCTCATGTAACTATTATTTACAATTTTCTATCAGGTTGAGACAGGGGACAAGAAAAGTAAAAAAATAACCTCCTAAAAGATAGGGAATATACAGAACTGGACAGTGACTTATTCAGAGACCTGTAGATGTAGCAGAGTGTTGTAACGCAAGACTCATCAACCTTCTTCAGTTAATTTTATTATCTTACATTGCTTCATGGTTTAGGTTCATCCAGTTCAGCTTACAATCAGACGGGACAAGTTAATGACTTTTCCTTCTGTCCCGGCTAGTATATTTAATTATAGAAAGTACTTAGTGCTTGACTGCAAAGCATCTGAGTAAAGCAAATCAGGGCATCTGTTTTTAGAGATCCAACCGTGGAGTGCTGATCTCAGGGGTGGGTTTACATATGACCAATTGTACTTGCAGTGATATCTCATGCTGTTGAGGTGAACACTGGCTTGGTAACTGAGTAGAGGCGCGGGATAGAGAGGCATCAATTATGTTCCTAAACAACATATAGATGTGCTTTGAGGCATTCTAGGAAAGCCCATGATTTATCTGTGAGACTATTTCCGCATTTGACTTAAATTCTTTTACCAAAGTCAGGTTCATTGATCAAGTCCCACGATTCCAAATATCCCTTGGTATGGAGGTTATATGGAGGACAGAGCTCTTGCACACTGGGTCTTAGAAGCTGATGCACACAGGTGAAGACTATTTTTAATTTTTCTACTCTTTCTACCTCCCCTTTTCTGCTTTTAGCATGATATACAAGTGTTAGTGGGACACTATACCGTGATGCAGACACTGAGTGTTATGTAGTGAGGCACTCCTTATAGACGCTGTCCAGTAATTACATTGTACTCTTTCCTGTAAATCCCAAGGCTATTAAGGATCCTCCAATGTTGAACTGTAGAGGTGCACAGCCAGGAATTCAAACCACAGTGTAAGTTCCCAAGCTGTTCGTCCTAGAATGGGTATGGCCACTGGAAGCAACTTCTTAAAGTGTGGCAACTTCTTAAAGTGCGGCTAAGAGACTCCGTTTGTCAGATTCCTTATAAACTAAAGCACTGGAAGTGTTTAGAAACTGACTAACCATGCAGTATTAACCACTGCATAAAACCAGACATTGAGTATTTGTTTCCAGAACAACCTATTCCAAATGAAAGATACCAAGTTGCAAGGGTCAGGACTAACTAAAGTGACCAAATAAAAAAAAGTATATAAGCTCTTCACTTATGTTTCTGTGGGTTTTGTAAGCACTTGCAGTAGGTTTTAGAAATTTCACTTGCGTTTTCAACATTTTTTTTACCCAAAGGAGAATATAGGTGTGCCTTCATTTATTGTTTACTACCAGTCATATAAAAATATCACTCATGCCATTACAATTGCACTAAAAGTAGTGAGTTACCCTTGTACCCCAGTATCTCTCACCCAGTAGCAAGAGCAGCCTCTTATTTCCCTTATTAGGTCACACTCAGGAAAGATCAGTCACACCTTCTATTATTGGTGTCCAGGAGAATTCTTTGAATGTGGCCCAGACCATAAAGTTGCAGTATTTTTTATTCCCTTTTCAAAGTCAGAAGTTATTGGTCCACGTGGATGAAGATGTGGATGACCATGTCTCTAAACTTTAATGCAGCCTCACATTGCTTTAGACCTATGGGTGGTGATGCTTAAGGGATTTTATCAATTGAGATCCAGTATGAGCTCATTAGCTGCACAACTTACCCTAGATGCTTGTTGGACTTTTATTCTTGTGCTAGTTAAACAAAGTGTGCTTAATATTTTACAATGGTTTGATAACATCTGGAATTGCATAGTAATCAAGCAGATAATTTCCTCTGTAAAGGATGAGGCCAGGAAACCCGAGAAGATCTGGTTTGACATCATCAGAAAAATGAGTATCGACCATAGTATTAAAGCTGAGAATACTATACCTATTCTGTTCCTCTGCTCCTATTTCATTTACTCTAGTGCATCCTCCAAGTCTGTGGTTGACCTTAAAGGCAACTGCCAAAAATGCCAAAAATACCAGGGAAGTGTGAGTGCGACACAGCCTTTTGTTTCTAGTCCATTTTCTTCAAGAGTAAGCCCCACCTTTTGCAGCCTTCCTACCTCAAGGACTTTTCTTTCCAAACATTTCATCTATCCAGACAATGATGAACTATCGTGAGTTTCAGTGCAAACCTCTGATATGGCTCCTCAGTCGGGCACATTTCTGGAGTGCTCCCTGGTCTTTACTCTCAACAAACGTTGCAGAATACAGTTCAAGGTCCGTGGATGAAGAAATAATAATCTTACTTTTTCAAACTAAATCCTGGGCCATACTATAGAAATCCTTGATTATGTTCCATGTTTGTTCAGTCTCTACCCAGCTATGAAGTACAAGATAGTTACCATATCCACCAGCCACTAAAGCCTTGACACAGAGTAGCAATTGTGGTTCTTAGAGAGACTAGAGAACGGATTCTGGTGCTTCTGAAGTCTTGAGCACTAAAAAGATGTGCTAGATGGAGTGTGCCGAATACACCAGAGCAGTCTGAACAGCTCGTGCTCCCACTCTTGGGAGTGCTGGCTGTTTTAATGGAGCACGCCATGGCGATGAGCTTCATCCTCTAGGATTCTTTATTCTATCCTGTTGTGACCCTTGTAGGCAAGCTCCATATTGGAGTCTTAAAAAGAGTAGACAATCAACATGGAGTACCCTTCGAGATTTCAGAACGCACCACCTCTGACGTTATCGTTTCACAACCCCTCTCGAACGTCCTGACTCCCCTCCCTATTATCAAAGCTGAAGCCCCGGACAGGTGTCTCCTGCCCAAGTCCGAACAACTACTATTGCAGCCTCGTACCTCTTCTATTCAATGTTTACCCTCACCTCCTTCAGAGCCTCATCAAATCTTTCAACTTATATGCTGTAACTATGCCTTTGTCACCCAGTTCAGACTGAAACTAGGAAATCCGTCCTGGTCCTAGGCACCTGACTCCACTTAAGCTCAGCCCAAAACCGAAATTCTCACTTGTGGAAACTGGTACCCAGACCTTCCTACCGCCTTTTGGCCTCATGAACTCTTGCAACACCACTGCAAAAGAAGACTTAAGAGTAAGTGCTGACTGTAGTACACTAGTTACAGAACATGACATCAAGGGAGTTCCCCGTCCTTTATGATATCTGCTGAGGCCCATTCCAAGATGCACCTACTTCTTTATTGCCCACTGGGATATCCTTGAACTTGACCAATTTATTTACAGCCAATTCTTTGCACCTATTGCCCAAGAAAAGACCCTAAGATCTAGACTGCCCCTTGTGACCATATCCAGATTGGAAAAGTCTTGAACTGGGAGCACATACCTTGCAGCCCTGTGTACCCAGCTTCTTGACAATTAGTAAAAAACAATTAGTAAAGGAAAAATCATTGTCAATTAGTAAAAGAAAAACAAAAAAAAAGGCACAAGTCCTTTAACGTTCCCAAGCACCTGACGCAGTAACTGAACAAATTACTGTATTATGGAGCCCAAAGCACTATTCTGTGTCACAAATGAGAAAGCTCTGCATTGAGACGCCAAAGAGTCAATTGGAGCATTCTTCAAATATTACATCGATAACTGCACCAACCATGTGCATAAATTTGGGTAGTGTGTTACCCTGCACCAAGGCAGTTCTATGGGCAATGCCGGTGTTATGAGATGTCATAATTCAATAATGTGCTGAAAATAACATTATAGTTTTGCAAAAACTTATGTTGTTAAGCCAAAAGGAACTTGGATGCAGGGATTGCACTCTTACAGGCTCTATGTTTATCAGAAAAACCTTGCTTGCGGGGACTTTGAGAAGTAGCTATTTAAATGGAGGTCGAAGGGGATAATAGGGTGCAAAAGTAGAACATTGCTGTGCATAATTGCCATGAAGCAGCACATATTTTTTTTTTTTTTTTTGTGGTGTAAGAATTTTATTGCACTTTTGTTCATCACATACAAGACAAATCGATAATCACCAATAGCGTGCTCGCCTACAACCTCACTGGGCCGGCGTCCAGCACTTATTGTTATTAGCAACATTGTTAGATGTACACAGCCCATCAGCCGACATCCAGAGGACCGGCGGCGAATTGTCAGATAGAGTCCAGTCGCACGTCAGTGCTACGTCCGCTGCCTGATACATCAATAATCGTACTTTTTTTTTTTTTTAGTTCCCTTTAACTTAAATGTAACTTAACTGTGCATTCCCCAACTTGTAGTTCTCTCCCAGCATCCCCCCCTCTGCATCACAGCATCCTCCCTCCTAGGTGCCAGCACTTTACATTCGTTCGTCCTGTGTTGTCCCCATCAGAAGCCCAATTACATCGCTTCCGATTCTGAATCTGACTTACCATGCTCAAGTAAATAGTCACGTAGGTACCCCCAGTAGTCTTTGGGCCTAGAGCCAATTGGTAGTTCCTCCTCGTATGTGTTGAGCGTGTCTCGGCAATATACCATGTCTTCAATCCAGCGTTTCACCTCTGGTGCCCTTTTACTATTCCAATGTATGGACACCCTCCTTTTAGCTAACAGGAGGGCAACAGCACAGAATTTACGCTTCAAGGCTCTCAAGTGTGGGGTTATACCCAATAAACAGATTTTTGCTTCGCACGGCATGTTAACCCCCAACATTTCGTTCAACACCTGCATGACTTGTTCCCAATATCCCGCCACCTTTCTGCAGTGCCACGCTAGATGCATGAAGTCAGCATCTGCTTGTTTACACCGGCAGCAGTTTGAATCCTCCCGCAGGCCATGCTTGTGTAGCCTCTGGGGGGTGTGGTAGACCTGATGTAAGTACTTAAAGCAGCACATATTTAAATTGAGGTTGAGGGTCCCAAAGAAAATGTTGAAATACAGTGACCTCGAATCATTTCAGAGTTTTGCATATAGACAGAGGCAGCAGTGCTCACTGATCAATGCTCTCAAGGGACATATATATTTTGGCAGCTTTGATGGCTGAAGCAGATATTGATAATTTTATCTGTGTTTTGAAACATTGTTCCTCCAAGAGTTGTGGCTGTCAATCGGCCAAACTATAAATTGTTATGTGAGTAGTTATAAAGACTGAGAGGATTACTTGAGGCTGGCACCAGTTGTGTACTTATCCTACTATCCAGTCTATTAGATGTAAAGTGTAAGCAGTTGGAAGCTATTAGTGAAAATACACTTGTTATATTGATGGAAAGGAAATGCCTGAACCCTTGTAGAAATAGTCATTCTGGTTAATATTAGTCTGGAATGGTGTAAGGAAACAGAAACAGAGATTCACAGATTTGATATCAAGGTTCCTCGTTATCCTTTACACAGAGGGGAAAATTGAATAAAATAATTAATAAGATGATGAGTAAATTGTGGTGAACCTTTTATACGTGTCTCTGAAACCAGCTGGACATATTTCTGACTGTCGAGGAGAGATTCAGTTTGGACAACATTGTACACTCTTTTTAATTTCACACAATAAATGGTAGCTTTGCAGTTGATAACCCGCCAAAGCGCATCTTTATCCATGGTAAAGATATATCTGCTTTTGATTCTGTAGTCGCAGCTGAACATTTTAATGGGTTTGTTAAGTTTGAAATCTTGTCCCAAAGTGTAAGTCTCCGTTTACTAATCCGGTTTTGTTGAAGAGTGATTGAAAGGGAAAATTCCCTAACCTTTGATGTGGAAGGGAATCAGATTATTTAAAAACTAACTTCCACATTTGAGTATCCCACGATCTTTAACTGCATTGCAAACAATTGGTGCCGGTGCACTACAGTGGGATAGGCTCCTCACGCATGTTAGGAAAAGGTACTTGTCTCCACGGCCACTTACCTTAAAATAAGCATTAAGGAAAATTAGGGTGAGATGATATGGAATAGTTAATAGCATTTAGTATCATACTATACAATGTGAGCCATACTGTAATTTTCATACCTAAGGGACTTTATTTCCTGTTACACTGAACATATATAAGATATTAAGGTAAAATATGGAGCTCTAATTACGCTTAAGGAAATATTGACAGGAGTCTCCTGTTTGCAGCGATGTAGGTGGATGTTTATATGGGCGATGTGAGGAAATTCAGGTCATCGTTAGTGACTGGCTCTGCCACTTGATGGAGGGAGTCTGAGCCAAGCACTCACTTGCTCTTTGTACTGGAAGTAGCTGATGAACTTTTTATCTGTGACAAGAGCTTGCGGTGTTTGATTAAAGTGAGACATTTTGTATGTATTATAAAAACTTAAAGGGCTGAAAGCGCCAAACTCATATGGGTTTCCAAATGCAGTTATGTACAAGAAGCTTAAGTAGGAGGGAAAGTATTTTATCCACTCTGTTTCAGAGAATAGTTGAGACAGTACACAATCTGTGGTGATGGAATGGAATTCTCTTTACAGTCCTTCAAAAAAGGTTGAAATCAGAACATTCTCCCTACAGTTATTTACCCAGTTTGGAAGCAACATGTATGGAAGGCTCATTGTGTGCCTTATGACCAGGTGTAAGATAGACTTGGGTTAAGTACTATCCTTCAATGTTTCTCTTAGTGGCATGTCACTTTTTGGCCACTGTCGAGAAACAGTGGGCATTTTTTGCTGTATCGGTAGACATAAATGCAGACTTTGACATTGTGTACAGGTAGGTTTCATGGGATAAGTTGCCCTCCCTGCAAATCCCCATAGCTCTGTTGTCAGCCATGAAAGCCCTCAATACAGCTACTTGGGCTTACAACTGGTTATGCAGTGTGAGTTGACAGCCAGGATAACCATTAAGAACAGTCTAAAGCGAGCTGCATCTTCACACCATTATTATTCGATGTGTACTTTGGAGCGCATGGTCATAGAAAAACCTATGCGGCGACCTCACTTGTCCTGGGTACGGGATGTCAAGGCCAACCTGATAGAAAGGCTGCGATTCCTAGATTACTTCGCCTATGTAGCCTGATCTCATTCAGAGAGCGATAAATCAGGCTACCTATTAGGCTGTTTAATCATGAGAACCATTGAGTTGGGTAACTATATACACCTGTTATTCAGCGCCTTGAGACCTTCGGGTGATACGTGCGCTTTACAAATGTACATGTTATGTTAATCGGCAACGAATCTAAGCCATCCTCCATAACGTGACTCCGATGGTCAGATAGAACTTTCCTCTACTCATAGGGAGATATAAACAATGTCTTTATGGCCTTCTACACTAGATTGTACTCTTCTCCGATCGGGGTCCCAAGGACGGACATTTAGGCCAGTCCTTACTACGGTGGAATGGGCAAAGATTGCTGCCCCTATCACTGCTGTAGATGTTTGCCTCGTCATTATCTGACCACAGGGAAAACACCATGGACCGTTGGTCTCCTGGTGGGATTTTACAAAACCATTGCAGCTTCTCTAGCGTTGAGGCTGATTGAGCTCTTTGACTACGTGTTGGAGTCAGGAAGGCTCCCTGACACAACCTTGGAGGCGTTACTTGCCCCTGCTTGTTGAAACCAGGAAAGATTCCCACTAGCCCGGCATTGTACCGTAGCGATTCTAAACATATATTGTAACATTTTGGCAGCTCAAATCCAGCAAGTCCTTCCCTGACAAATTCACGTGGACCAAAACTACTTTGTTCTTGGTAGGTGCAGTGCACTGAATATTAGGCGATTGTACCGTGTTATGGAGGTGGCTCTAACCCAGTGGTGTTGAGCCGCAGCCTTGATCATGAACCTAGCAAGGCATTCGATTCACTCAGCTAAGACTGCTCATTTGATGTTTTGAGCTTCTTCGTCTTTGGGGCCCGCATTATCAAATTAATTTGTCTGTTATGTATTGACCCGTCGGATCCATTCAGGAGGCCTGATTTCGCAACCTGTATGGGTGGGAAGAGGTGAAGGGATGCCCTCTTTTCTAGCTTCTCTTGGCACTAGATATGGAACACCTGAGGTTCATGCTTGCCTCTCAGGGAGGGACTGGGGCAACCCATTACAAGGTAGGATGCATGCAATCTCTCTGTATGCGAATGACAACTTATTTGGACACCGACCACTCTACTCTTGCTCAGCTCAATGGGTTACAGGTGAGTTGGGCCAAGTCCTACATGTTTCTCTAGGTCTTCGCCATAGCCCTGGCGGCCATTAGAGAGGGCCCGGTAAGCTGGGAAGATAGGTCTTTTCTCTTTTTGGGCATTAGGATATTCTATACCGAGCTAGCTCTGTTATATGGTAACGTAACCTCACTGCTGCACTGTTTTCCTTTCGAGCCCTAGTTACCTTCTGGATATCCATGCCGCTATCAGGGAAGGGTTGATGGCCCTCTCAAAGATGGTGATGCTCCCTTGGCTTCTATACCACTGCACTAACCCCCCAGTGGTACCTAACCGGATGGTCTTTCGAGACCTGGACAAGTTACTGGAGACCTCATATAGCATAACGCCGATGCTGAGTGGCCCTATCCAAGCTACAGCTTCCTCTGGCGTCTGGGGACCTGGGAGTCCTCCATTTCAAATTATACTTTCTGGCTGCCCAGTGGCAATGGCTTGCCTGTTGGTTAACTGGGCATCTGCTGGAAGACACCGGGGTGTATGACCCACCCTAGATTTGATGGCGATTCTAGGCTTGACAATGCCGGGGCTTCACCTGGCGAGAGGGCTCCCTCACCTACAGCAGGAGGCCCTGTAGTGCCTGACCAGGGGATGTTGGCTCACTCTGGGTTCTCTCCCGTATGCTTCCTCTATCACACCCCAAGGCCTCCCTAAAGGGCCATGGTAGCCTCTCTAGACACAACTTGTGACCCTGCGACCAAGCTGGCCTCTAGACCCTGGGCCATCTCTTTCACAATGTAAGTTGCTGACCTTTGAGGACTTAGTGGACCAATATTGTCTCCCCTTGGTCAGTTCCTGATGTTTGGCCCTCTGCCCTTGGTCCTACGGGAATGCTGGGAGATTGAGGACTCCAAGCTGGCTACACACGTCCTTACTGACTATATACACTGGCTAATGGGAGACGTCTGGTAACCTGGATGATGCAGGTGATGATCACTCCTACTCGAGTCCTGCTACAACATCTTAGCAACACTTTGAAAGTGGAGTTTGGTAGATCCTTCATGAGAAAGAATGGGTAAAGGCTCTAGAATACTCGATCATGACCTTTCTGATAATGAAATATTTTTTTGTGTCAGGTGTTGCCTTTGTTGAAAAATACGGCAACAGCCAACTTGCTTCTGGTGAACAACCCCAATGTTTTTTCTTTTTCTTAACCTCAATAAAATCTGCAACGCTTCCTAGAGAGAGAAGGTATATGTAAGAAGAGTCTACTGCTAGAAAATTACTGAAAGAATCTTCTTAGGATGCCTTTGTCTTGCAGCCTAGAGAAGGCTCCAGGAGTTATGCGCCTCAACATTCTGTTTCTGGGGAGCAGGGTTTAACCAACTTTTTTGGCAGCTTGTACAAGATTATGGAATTCTAGCATCTTAAGATGAGATGAGCCATCAGTTACCTTACTCTTGACCACCAGATCATGTTTTTTATTAACAAGAACTAAAGGGGTTAGTTCTAGATTGGCAGATATGAGACATCTGCCACAAATTGTCAGACAATTTTTGACAAATTCCTGTATCTTCCAGACTCTAAATAGCTCCGCGAGTCTTTTGGTTGATTCAGTATAAATGAGCATTAACTGTTAGTTACAACAATGACAAACATGCTGCTTGATATAAATGCATTTTGTTACTCTATCATGAGTGGACAGTAATCTAGGAACCCTGAGCCCCTGGGCTCCTATCGCCCGCTAGCCCTCCTGAACACTGACTACAAGAACTTCGTATCGATTCTTGCCAAACGCTTGTCACCATTGGTAAGGGCTCTGGTGCACCCTGATCAGAATGGTTTTGTCCTGATCAGAAAGGTTTTGTCCCCGCCATAAATACCTCACTTAAAATATGCAGATTCTTCCGGGTGCAAAAATATGCGCTACACAGCTGGCCACGCTCTAGCTGCCTAGTGCTAGACTTGGAAAAGGTCTTTGACTCCCTGGAGTAGCCCTATCTAGCGTCGGTACTACACAAATATGATCTGGGAGACCACTACATGAGCATGGTCCAACTACTCTACCAACGACCCATTGTTCGGGTCAGAACTAGTTGGCTTTTTTCAGACCTTTGAGATGATGTCTGGTCTTCGGGTAAACTGGGCCAAGTCGGGAATTTATTCCTTCAGCGAGCACACTGCTGAAACGGAGGTGCTCCTCAATGGCTCCACTCTTAAGCGCTACGTTCTGCTACCTTGGTGTTTTCATATTCCGAACGCCCACTGATATACTTGAGGGCAACCTAACTAGAGCTATTTCGGCTGTTAGAGCCCAGGTGCAGTTTTGGAAATCACTCCCGCTAAACGTCATGTGCCGCATCACTTTGATAAAGATAATTATCGTTCCTAAGTTATTATATTATTTTTAGGATCTCCCGATATATGTCCCAACCAGGGTCTTCAGCGAGCTGCAGCAAATGTTCTGTGACCTAATCTGGAACAAGGGCAGGCCCAGGGTGGCATTGTGGAAACTATATGCCCCTACCAGCCAAGGAGGGCTGTCAGTCCCTAACATGGAGTTATACTACTTTGCTGCCCAGTTACAATGGGCGATGAAGTGGTTAAACGGCAGGAATCTCGAGGACACAGCGACCCTGCGACAGCCCTGGACCCAATCCCAGATCTACCATTTGTTCCACCCCGTTGCCAAGCTTCCACGCCCATCCCAAATACACCTGGAACTGGCGCATAAATGCTACAGGAGGAGCCCGCACCTCACCCGAGAAGTAACCCCATATGCCCCAATACTGCCACTTATGGGGACGCCCAGAGGGAGGGCAGGCACCTGCGAGGAGGTCCTTACACTCTGGCACACAGCTGGCATAGATACATTGGCGATTTATACATGGATGGTTCTCTGCTTTCCTTTGAGGCGCTAGCGGAAGATTTTGGCTTGCCGGCAGGGCCGTTTCTCTTGTACACCTCTCACAAGGGCCCTCTCGGTTGCCTGGGGTGACATGAAGGTCGTACCGACGACACACTTGCTGTTGCAATACTTACACGTAATGAGTGCGGGTTCACACATAGTGCACTGGCTAGTGACAGCTCTGCTTACACATACACTGAAACCCATGCTGAGTCTTCACACATGTTGGGAGGCGGACAGGGGGCAACCGTGGATGGAGAAAGAGTGGACTCCTATCCTAGCCAGGTCAACATCTATACCGAGACGCTCCAAATTTAAGCTTATACAAACATACATTATACATAGAGCATACCTCTCGCCTGATAACATAAACAGGTACTTCAACATTGCCACTTCTGTGTGTCCGCGCTGTCAACCGCTTAATGTGAACCTGTTGCACATGCTCTGGTCGTGCACCTCCCTACAACTCTACTGGCACGCAGTAACCACAGCACTTGGTAACCACAGCGATTGTGTGTGTGTCAGATAACTACGTCCTGAGGCGGAAAGCCGGGACTGATTGCGCATTTTCTGAACTTTCACCCTTTTAAAATCGCCGCATTTTTAATACAAAAGTATCTTGTAAAACTTGTGATTTGCACTGTACTCACCTGATATTCGGCTGTATTCTAGCGCTTCTGTTAAACCCCTGAACACAGACTCGCTGTCTGGAATAGGGGATCTCCTGGCTGCTAACCACGTCAGATCTTGCCTCTTGCAGCTGATTGGACGCTGCTCGGGGGGCCGCCATCTTGGGTGAGGACCAGGATCAGGGTCAGCACTCCTGTGCTTCGCCCCTCCCGCCCTCCCACCCTCGGCCACTACAAAAGCCCTCTCTTCCCACACCACTAATGACTACGATTGTGTGTGTGTGTGTCAGATAACTACGTCCTGAGGCGGAAAGCCGGGACTGATTGCGCATTTTCTGAACTTTCACCCTTTTAAATTCGCCGCATTTTTAATACAAAAGTATCTTGTAAAACTTGTGATTTGCACTGTACTCACCTGATATTCGGCTGTATTCTAGCGCTTCTGTTAAACCCCTGAACACAGACTCGCTGTCTGGAATAGGGGATCTCCTGGCTGCTAACCACGTCAGATCTCGCCTCTTGCAGCTGATTGGACGCTACTCGGGGGGCCGCCATCTTAGGTGAGGACCAGGATCAGGGTCAGCACTCCTGTGCTTCGCCCCTCCCGCCCTCCCGCCCTCGGCCACTACAAAAGCCCTCTCTTCCCACACCACTAATGACTACGATTGTGTGTGTGTGTCAGATAACTACGTCCTGAGGCGGAAAGCCGGGACTGATTGCGCATTTTCTGAACTTTCACCCTTTTAAAATCGCCGCATTTTTAATACAAAAGTATCTTGTAAAACTTGTGATTTGCACTGTACTCACCTGATATTCGGCTGTATTCTAGCGCTTCTGTTAAACCCCTGAACACAGACTCGCTGTCTGGAATAGGGGATCACCTGGCTGCTAACCACGTCAGATCTCGCCTCTTGCAACTGATTGGACGCTGCTCGGGGGGCCGCCATCTTAGGTGAGGACCAGGATCAGGGTCAGCACTCCTGTGCTTCGCCCCTCCCGCCCTCCCGCCCTCGGCCATTACAAAATGGAGCCCCCATTCCGTAGGCGCAGCGGACGGGCGCAGCGGGCGCGCCAAAGGCAAGCCTGTCTTCGCCCGTCCGCGCCCGCCCGGGCCCAGGGGCCAAGACCCCTGGTCCTCTCATTACATACCCAGCGAAAGTACTCAGGGATTTGCAGTACTCCAACTTTCCCTTACCACCCGGCGTGCGGGAGCGCACTGCCCGTCTGGAGATTGCCAGTAAGTCATCTAACCTTGGCACCCAGTTTGACCATGGTCTCTCCCAACCTCGTTCTATGACCCCCCCATTGGCACTTAACAATGACACTCACCTTCGGGTGCTTTACCTTAATACCCGCTCCATGGTGAAGCACCAGCTTGACTTATTCTTGTTGCTCAATATGGATAAGCCCGATATCTTGCTCCTAACAGAGACCTGGCTTACACCAGACTCCCATCCGGATATCCTGGCGTCCCTCCCCCCGGACTATTACATCCTCAATGTAAATCGCTCATTGAACCGCCCTGGAGGGGGAGTAGCGGCCATCATACATAAGAACTTGAGATTCCTCACCTCTGCCTCACTTACCCTATCGGGGGTAGACAACATAGTTATCAGCCTGGAAACCTCTGGTGGTGCCTTGGCGATTGTTCTCCTCTATCCCCCCCCCCCAGTCGATGCCATCGTTCCCTCTGTCCTTCAGTGAGCAGGTAGCTGACCTGCTTACCCATCACTCCCGACTCGCTGTATTCGGCGATTTCAATTATTGGTTCGATGACGACCAAGCCGGGCCCCACGCTACTGAACTCTTTGAAATCTTGACAAACCTCAACCTGTCTCAACACATTTCCTCCCCCACCCACACCAAGGGTCACATTCTGGACCACATCTGGTCTCACAATCTCGTTCTGTCTTGCCCAGTCATCTCCCCCTGTCTATGGTCAGATCATCATCTGATCGAGGTCACTATCTCAATTAAAGGGAAACTCAAGGCTCCCTCCCATCCTGGGGGACTGTGTCGTAAATGGAATTCCTATGACCATCAGGGATTCATCGACCACCTGACCAACACCCGCCCCATTACTTATTTTGAATCAGATACCGATCCTATGTTGGACGGGATAACCACCTGGCTGTCATCAGCCAGTGATATATTCGCCCCCATTACTAAATTTGCTCATACCAGACATGGCAACTCTCATCGCTGGTTCTCGGAGGAACTGAAAGCTCAAAAACTCAAATTACGTCACCTGGAACGAACCTGGAGACGGGGCTACACCAAGGAGGCTCGCACTGAGTTTGCGAGGGCCTGTAATGAATATAAAAACGCCATCACTAAAGCAAAGGTCTCACACATTTCGGAAAGAATTTACACAGCCAGTGATAAATCTAAAGAAATTTTTTAAATTCTGAACGATTTCTCATCCGACCACAGAGTACTTCCAACCCAGGCCCCCACCCAAGAAACCTGTGACTCGCTCAATTCCTATTTTGTTAAAAAAATTGTAAATATCAAGAATGCTATTCCTCTCTCCACTCCTGTCAGTCTTCTTGATACCCCCCCTCTCAACCCCTGCTCTTTTACCCAGTTCCCACCAATCACCCTCAGCACTCTCTCCGAGCTTACCACTCGTGTCAAATCTGGATCTCCAAGGGACTGTTGCCCCCCCAAGTCCTTAGGGCAATCTTTTCTGCCCTGCCTGATTGTATTCTTCCCCTTTTGAATTCCTCCCTCAGTTCTGGCACGGTACCTAGGGCGTTTAAGGAAGCCATACTGGTTCCCCTTTTAAAAAAAATCAGGTGCCGACCCCGCCAACCCTGCCAACTACAGGCCCATCTCCCTCTTGCCCTACATCTCTAAACTCCTGGAGGCCTACGTTACCACCTGCCTCTCGGCATTTATTGAAAGCTCCGGGTTTCTGGTACCCAACCAAGCTGGCTTCAGACCAGCACACTCCACTGAGGCAGTCATCTTAAAAGTCCTGGACACCCTTCGGGAGAATGCCGATAGAGGGTCCCCTCAGGTTCTGGTCCTTCTGGATTTGTCGGCCGCGTTCGACACGGTGGATCATGACATCCTTCTCCACCGTGTCGGACAGGCAGGCATCCAGGGACCTGCCTGGGAATGGATCAAGTCCTTCCTCTCGGGCCGAGCTCAAACAGTCCACCTTGGCCCCTTCACCGCCACCCAGGTCCCCACTACCTGCGAAGTCCCCCAGGGCTCCTCCCTCTCCCCATTATTGTTTAATTTATACCTGCGCCCTCTGATCCATTCACTAAGCACCTGGAACTGCACTGTCCTCAACTATGCTGATGACATGCAGATCATTTTTCCTTTAGATTCCCCGGATGCTGTACCCAACTTCCAGGCTGCACATCCAACAATGGATGATTTCCAACCAGCTTAAACTGAATCCTGAGAAGACCGAACTCATCCTGCCTGGTACTAGCCCACCACATTGGGGCCCCCACTTTTGGCCAAACGAGCTTGGTACTCCACCTAGCCCCTCGAATTCGGTAAAAAGCCTGGGCGTTACCATTGATACTGACCTCTCCCTAAAAACTCATGTCGGCTCCATCATCTCTGCCAGCATGTTTCAGCTACGAAAAATTCGTAAGATCTCCCATTTATTCTCCCACGAATCCCTGGTGCAAATCGTCATCTCTCTCGTTCTCTCCCGCCTGGATTTCTCCAATTCCATCTACTGGGGGCTACCCAAGTCCCTCCTCCATCGCCTCCAGCTGGTGCAGAACCAGGCAGCCAGGCTCATTTGCAGAACCCCCAAATGGCAATCTGCCAGGCCCCTCCTGGCTAAGCTGCACTGGCTACCTATTGAACAGCGAGCTGCTTTTAAAATTGGCTGCCTGGTATATAAGGCTCGGCAGTCTAAGGGCCCGGCGTTCTTAGAATCCCTCCTCAACCCCCACTGCCCGGCTCACAATCTTCGCTCTGCCCATCTCCACCTTCTCACTACTCCGACGGTCAAACTAAAAAAACTGGGCGGCCGCAGATTCGGCTTCCTGGCACCTAAACTGTGGAATTCCCTCCCCCTCCACATTAAAACCTCTGGCTCCCTGCTAAGTTTCCGAAAGAGCCTAAAACTTGGCTCTTCTCAAACCTCATTTAAACTCTGACTTCCACCCTCAATCTTAATCACAGCGCCAGGAAACCTCCGGTGTCAGCGCGCTTTATAAATACAGCATAAGATAGATAAGATAAGCACTTGATACTTGCACTGACATACCCCTGCACATACATGGGACATACTGGGACTATATGCCAGGTCAAGAAGAATAAGGTCACATCCCGGTTTTGCGATGTGGGTCTGATAGAGGCAAAGCGAATGATCACAAAGATGTGGAAACACAATACCCCTCCAGAAATAGTCAGTTCGGAAAGATCTCTCACGATATGGGCACAAGCAGAAAGCACGACACTGCACAGAGAGGAGACTGCTGGGCTCCGCAAATATACAATATCGCAGCACTGGGATACCATACTCACAGCATTCACGCACAGGGATGACACTGAAGTTGCTCATGCCCCCCCTGGCAGTGCCTAGCTTACACACCGAAGACCCGAGCCCGTGAATTTGTGGCATCTATTATTCACATTGCGACCTATGGCGAAGCATGTCTGAGGCTGAACCTGCCGCTGAGAATCTCCCCTGGTCCCTGACTGGATATCTAGTATGCCCCGCTCCTCATAACCTGTATAAGTCATAGCGTCCCCCCTGGCAGGTCTACATGGTATAATTTAATAGGCGCATGAATCCATACCTAGTTGTGTATGATTTCTTGATGGCAGTTTGTTTAGTTAGATATTCGTTTAGTATACCAGTTAACGTATACCTTATTGATGACACATTTTGCGATTTCCAAATTTATGCTGAGGTGGCCATACATTCGCAGCCCCCATGTATCATGTGAGTCGGGACTGCATATTTCGCAGATATTATTATCCGTGATCAAGAGGCTGGTGTGATGCAATGCGAGAGGTGAGCAGCATGGAACTGCTTAAAGACATAATACACCTATGGAGATGTATATATACACACATGTATCCATTACTCATGTTTCTGATATGCACTTCCGCTATATGTACTCATTCATAGTGTAGATATGTACTTGTATGTATATCATTCTGGATGACCTTTGTATGTTACAAAAATCCAAAAATGCAATAAAGATATTTTTTTAAAAGAGTGGACAGTAATCTAGCATGCTTGGGGGGGGGTGGGTGGTGGAAAAAGTTGAAGGAAAGGGACATTCGTGGTTAAAGGTTCTGTCACCCACGGGTAAGTTCAGAAGTCTATACACCATATATGACCAAAAACCCAACGCTTATTCCGATTTTCACATGTAAACTTCGCTCAGAGTTGTAGCTGCGAGATAAAGGCCATTTGACTGTGCCTTTGAAGTCAGCAAGGAAACCCAGCCAAATGGCAGCTCTTGCATTCTATTGCTTTGTCTAATGTGATTACTTCTTTTTCTTTCTCAGGAACCTTACCCTACTCTTGCTCTACTTTTCCAAAACAACACATTTATGAGGAGGACCCTCATAGTGATGTTTAGCTAGTACCCTATACAACGTCTGAAGTGTCATATTCTTTGTTCCTAGTAACTCCAGCTAGTGAATCCAGCTCTATTCCAGTAAAGATCAGTTGACATGACTGGACCCTCCATTTTGTCTGCTTCCTTAGGGACTCCATTCCGGTGCATAATCAGGAAACCTAAAAGTTTCATATAGCATTTGCGGAGTCAGTTTGCCATAATACCCAGCAGATATTAGGGTATACATAGTAACGCACATTGTCCCCTCTAGGACCGTTCCTTAAACTATATAAATTAGACAAGTCCATCTCATTATTTTTGCTGATACTGTACTATCTTTACCTGCTCACTAGGACAAAGAAATACACCCAAAGTATTGGAAGCTAGTGTTTGCTATTGAACGATTCTAAATTGTCTGCAATCAGGTGCTTCTATACAAAGTAATAATAGCCCTTAATTCATGCATTGTCAATATTGAGTATCTGGAATTGACAGTGTTTTAGCATGATTGGCTTAATGTAAATTGATTGTCCTGAGTAAGAGAGCACAACGTGGTGGGGTTTGACACAATCATAGACAGGACTGTCATATTATCTTGAGCAGAATGTGACCGTGCTGTGATTTGTATTTGTATCGTACCTATACTGTACATCAAGAGACATTCCATTAATTGTTGCATTATGATGTCACAGTAGTAGAATATGCTACAGTCATACGATCACCATGAAAGCTATGTTACTACATTGTTATACTGTATTGGGATAGTATATGGAAAATGTTAATTCCCAAAAAATCACTTCACATATAAATAATACATTGATAGTTCTAGTAGTGCTAGCCCTGCCTTTTCTCCAGAAGGTGAACAGTTGTTGTCAGCCTTATATAGAAACAAATTAAATCAATTCATTTGTTGTCCTTTCCAAAAACTGCCAACCTTTTTAGGTCTCGCCTAGCGAACGCAGTGCATGCGCTGCATCGACTTGGCGAGACTATTGTTGTCGGTTTGGTGCGCGAAGGGGACAAAACATGTGCGCACCCGGACAGGCGATGCGCACGGCGGCAGGAGATGTGCGCTCCGCACGCGTGCACATCTCCTGTCCCCGTGTAGTGCTGGCGTTACACAGCGCGTGCATCGCGCACTTTCACTTTCCCTCCCCCTGTCGGCTCCACGGAGACAGCTTGTTCCCCTTAGGTCCCATCTATCTCGCCCATAATCCCCCCCCATATGCATCCCCCACCTCCCACATCACGCTCCCTCAACCCCCTCTCCTCAATTTTGCCCATTGTTCCATCATTCCTCACAGCTGTGCACTGGCTGCCCCCTCACATGACCCCCCACCCATCTCTGCCTCCTTTCTTTCGTGGTCTCTCTGTTGCTGTTCTTTCTTTTTTTACCTGCCTCCCCTTCAGTCTTACTGTGGCCGATCTCTTCCCACCCATCTGTCTGGCTCCCCGCCCCGGTCTGTCCTTCCTCCCAAGGACAGGAGCTAAATGTTCTCCCAGGAAGCACAACCTTGCCTCGAGGGAAGGCACGGGGCACTCCGGGCTCTCTAAAAGGACTTGGCACGTGACGGCCAGGGGTACTTACGGCTTCTCGATGTCCTACTCACTTGCTAGAGCAGCGCAGTGCTCGTAGGGTCTAGAGGGGAGCAGTCATTACTGCCTATAAGACGATAATGCGCTCAAAAAGTGCAGAATGAGGAAGTGGCGCTGGTCCGTGTTAACCTATGGTAACACGGACTGGGCATGTAACGGGAATGTGGTGACAAGGCTCCTAGAGCACCATACATGCAATTATTGGACAGGTCATTTACTATCTGGGAGTGGCCTTGGAACAGTCCATATCACGTTTATTTATCCTCCCTGCCCCAGAGTGCGTGTGACGTGGATGCACGTCACATAGAGGTAGAGGCCCGGCTGCACGCTCCATCCCTCCCTCCCTGAGTTAGTTTGCTTACCATGTATTAAAAAATGTTGTTGCTGCTGTTTTTATATAGTGCAAACTCGCGCCTTGGGTTTGGGGTATTGCACTTCCTCTGCTCAGACTGCCCTGCTGAACTGTCCTCTCTCTCGCTCTCTCCCTTCCTCCCTCCCTCTCCTTCCCTTTCTCTCTCTCTCTTTCTCTCCCTCCCTCTTTCTCTCCCTCCCTCTCTTTCCCTCCCTCTCTATCCCTCAATTCCACCCTCTCTCTCTCTCTCACTCTCCTCGCTTTCACTCTCCCGCTCCTCTCACCCTCTTTCTTTCCATTTCTCTCTCTCCCCCTTACTCCCTCTCGCTCTCTCCCTTTCTTCCTCTCTCTCTATCTCTCTCTCTCTTCCTTACTTCCTCTCTCTTCCACTCCCTTCCTTCCTCTCTCTCTCTCTCTCTCTCTCTCTCTCCCTCTCTCTCTCTCTCCCTTCACCCCCCCTCTCTCTCTCTCTCTTTCTCTCTCCTCATTCAGGAACGCCTTTGTGCTGCTGCTCCGGGTCAGAGGCGACCTCCTGCCCGGGTCCTTCGGGATGTTGTTGGGCCTCCCGGTTCAGGACTCTCAGGGACCTGCACATTCGGGCAGCAGTGACCATGATCCCCTGGATCTTGGTGACTTGCCATGGTTTCCTCTCAAATGGTGTTTGGAACTTGTTGCCTAGGCGGCGATCTTTGATGAAAACCACATCTCCCAACTTGAAGGTTTGGGGCAGAGGTTCCACAGGCCCTGTTGGCCCGATCATTGGTGGCCTTCCGCTTCCTTTGTACCGACTTGGGGACCATTGTGAGCGGCTGCCATCGAAGACTGGTGGGGATGCTATCTGCCGTGTACTGCCTTTGCAAAAGATCCACGGGGTAGATCTCCTGATGGGTTTATTTTTTATTCAAAGAGTTTTATATAGCGCCAGCTAGACCCGGAGGGATCAGAGCGCTTTACACGAGGAATCGTAGCATTACAAGTTACAAATTACATCCGTTACCAGAGCATAGTGAAACATAGGCAAAACAACAATGTTACAGTAATTCGTCGAAGGGAGGGGGAGAAAGGAGGCGGGGAGACGGGGAGAACAGTGCCCAATGTCCGGCTGGGTAGGTGACGGCCGAGGTGGTGAGCCAGGGCAGATCTCCTCTATAGCTTTCTAGCAGCTTCACCGGGCATCGGCCATGTAGCTCAGGTCTCAGCGGTCAGGGAAAACTAGGATACATTAGTTACGGCTGCATCGACGAGACTGGGAGAACAGTGCCCAATGTCCGGCTGGGTAGGTGACAACCGAGGTGGTGAGCCAGGGCGGATCTCCTCTATAGCTGTCTAGCAGCTCCACCGGGCATCAGCCATGTTGCTCAGGTCTCGGAGGTCAGGGAAAAACAAGGTTACAATTGTTACAGTTCCATATTCAAACACAGAAGAAACAAGTCCCTAATAGAGGAATAGAGGGAATGTAGGGGGGGGGGGCGGGCAGTAGTAACAGGGGGCTAAGAAGCAGTACAGTTCTGGCAGATTAGCAGTGGTAGAGAAATACCTTGTGGGGGCCCAGGAAGTATGAGCAAATGGGCCCATAGCTCAGATGTAAATGTAATTTGGATGGGGTCACATAGTCATTAAGTCCAGTGTCGAGATTAAGCGTTGGGTCATCTCGACAATAGGGGGGTACCGTGCAGCTTCACGTTCCATGCCTCTGTCTGTGGTATCTGTAGTCCAGAGCGAATCATCCATGCGATTGGGAGGTGTTTAGCAGGCGTCTGCACTATCGGGTCAAAAGTGTGTGGATGCTGAGTGTACAGTCACAAATGATGTGGAATGTCAGGTTTCCACTAGGCGGGCGCCATCATATATGCATGGAGATCAGAGTCAATGAAGATGCTCGTTATTGTACCCAGATAACGAATGGGCAGCTGGCAAGTGAAGAGTTAAGGATCTGGTACGAGTGAGGTAAAGCGTTAACTCCCCTATATTGGTATTAAGCAAGCGCTACTAGCGCAGTCGCCATTTTAGGGTCAGGCAGTGTTAAGTGGTCGATCGCTCCGCCAATCATATTGGGCTATTGCAGGTAGGAAATAAAAGGGTACCTTGAATAGGATATTGAGTCATTGAGAGGCCCTCTTTTTAGGGGAGCAGTTGCTTGGGAAGACACCTCTTAACAAGCAGTAAAGGCGATGCCTGGTCGGGAGCTCCCGGACGGAGCTCCTCACCAGTCAGCCATCTTGGGAAGTCCTTTCCAGTCAAATTGGCAATACCTGTTGGCTTTATTTTCTTTGCAAACACCATCACTAGAACCATCAGTACACATCAAAGGATGTGTTTGCTTTTTATGATGAGCCTGTGTTCTTTCCTAGATGTGGAGGAGGTTTCGTTATTGGTTGAGAGGTGGGGTCTCCATGTCTGTAGTAGCTTTGGAGGATTGGGGCTGGTCAATTAGAAAGGGGTAATCAAGATGTTGTTTTCAGTCTCCCTTTAAAGGCAAGCATGGATGGCTGGTGTTGAGCTTCGGACGCTATCTTGAGTCCTTTCAGGGGTGAGCTAGTACTTGGGAGGAGACGTTAGACTGGGGATGAGGATCTCATTAAGAACAGACTGGGCTCACAGATCAAAGTCTGAGTATTAGATAAAAACTCTAGCCTCCAAGCACACCTCTCTCCACATTTTACTCCGGGCGGAAGAAGAAGCAGCAGGAGGGAACCCACGGGACCACAGGAGTTCAATCCTAGCTTGCGCATCACGCCTCGACAATCATCTGATCTCGGAACGATCCTCATAATTTTTAGCTTGTCATGTTGAAGTCAGGCACGCTGCACAGCGTTTGCCAGTAGGCCCTCAGAAATTGATGGAGGCATTCTTTGAGGTCATCTCCTTGTTTGACCCCTATCCTCACTCAGTGCTTTATTGAGGGTCCACTGCAGCATGATTTTCTTATGCCGTACACCCAGGTTCTTGAATTATCTGCCAAAGTCCTGGCCTTGTAATGTTGGACCATGGCCGGTCTTGCCTTCTTCTGGAAAGCCGAACAGGATGAACAATTTCTCCATCACAGGCTTTCTCTTCCGGAAAACAGTTCAACCACTTCAACCACTTCAACCACTGGGTTCTTAGTGGCATTGATGAAAACAACTGTGGCTCTCCTATTTGGAAACTAATGAAGTCCATGCTCAGGTGAGCATACATGTGGTGGCGGAATTCTTCTGTGACAATGGGTGCCTGCTTTCTCTGCTCTCCAGTGAGCTGGCAAGGATGGCATCGACACACAGCATCATCAACCATGACATCCATTCCAGGAAACCAAACCTTTCTCCTAAGCCACGTTGGTCTAGGCCATTCCTTGGAGACCGTGGTGTGCCAATTCAATCACCATGTTCCACTGGGCTCTCGGGATAACAATGTGGTGCCCCCACAGCAGGAGTCCATGGGTGGCGTGGCCTAGCTTGTAGTGTAAGCGCTGAACAGCGGCGTTATGGTCAGCTTTTTGGGGTGGTTCTATCCCTTGGTGCCATGCACAAAGTCTTTCCATGCTTTGAGACGTAGCTCTTCCGTCGCCCTTTTCAGGCATGCATTTGAGCATGTGGCTATCTCAATCTCTTCGCTTCTTTGCAAGGAAATAGGTCACATATTTACAAGAGTTTGAGCTATTGGCATTGTAAATGACAATGACCTTTATTTATGTATTAATTAGCAAAACAGATAAATAAATGGCTTTGTCATTTAGAACACCAATAGCTTAAACTCTCCCAAATGGGAGACCTGTTGCATTGCAAATGCTTGTTAAAGTATGGAGAGGAAACCAAGCAGTCCATTCACATGCATTAGTCACTAAAGGTGCTGACCCAAAAATTTACAACAGAGTAACCTAAAGTCGAAAAAGGGAATGGGGAGCAATTGAAAGTCAGACTTGATGTCTGACTTAGCCTTTAGGGCTCCCTTCTCTGATGTTTGTATCTTATGCAATGCCGGATTCATAGAACAGCACAGTACAGAACCAGTCACGGGGTCACTACCATCCTCACTAAACTGTCTTGCAAGCAGGAAAGTAGGTGAATTAGTGTGACCTCTTTGCCTATTTTTTTAGGAATCAGCCCGCAGAGAAGTAGGTTAGGCCATCTCTAAATGGTTTATTAAACAGGCCAAACTTTGGTTTCTTCTGAATCTTCTCCCCAGTTGCCAAAAGTACAATAAAAAGAGACCTTTAATTCTCAAGGGTAAAAATAGTAGCTGAAAAGTAATGGCATCCTTAAATCCTAATAATTCTGTGCCAGATTCAGGTGGAGCAAGTGGGGCATTACAATTTCAGAATAATGCTCTCACCTTTATCAAGTGGCCTGTGTATGTCCCTTTTTAAAATGTTGTCTTTTTTTGATGAACCAGAAGACAAGTTACAACATTCCTCCCGAATAGAATTTCCCCTCTACCTACCTGTGGCATTGGCACAAGAATATACCCATGCATACGATTACCTGCTGGGCACATTGTTCAAACTGTCCTTCAAGCTACTTACTTACAAACTGCCCCTTGAAGAGGACGTTCAGTAGTATATCAGCATCTCCAACAACACTGTACCGTTTGTGGCTCTTCTATACTAATCTCTTTCCATAGGATTCACCCGTACAATGTTCACCTCTGGCCCCGGTAGAGAGCTCATAGCAAAGCCTCTACCCAACGTACAGAGCTTCTTTACTGACATGGTGGCTTGCAAGTGCTTGTGTGGTGGCACATCTATCAAGGAACAAGGGTATATAATCAGAAATGGGATAGAGGTAGATTAGTACACCAGTTTTGTTTTAAAACAAATTAAAAATAAAACAATTATTGATTTTTTAACCACATCGCTGCTTGCTAGTTTCCCCTCCTGTGCTGGACAGCAACGAAAACGGGTGTGGTCATGACGAGCTCAGCTCGTTATGAGTACCTGAGAGGTATATGCCATGACGAGCTGAGCTCGTCATGAGCATGGAAGGGGTTAAGCATAAAAAGAAACACTCATGACAGGGATGATTACAGTTCTTTCAAAACATCTCACCCCGTCATCATCGATAATCACAGAAACACTTTCTGTGTTTACTGCCTATGCCTGTGGGTGGTACAGTTACAAATTGTAGTTTTAGCATGCCTGTAATTGCATATTTTATCACCTGTGTTGTGTTTTAAATTTGTGGTTTTTCCTGCCCATGATTGCCTCCATTTAGTGTGTCCTTGGTGACAATTCTGTTTTCCCTCCAAATTTCTCCTTTTCTCTGTGCTAAGACCTGTATGTTAAAACAGTGCACTCCCAGCCACCATTTTGTGTTCACAAGCCAGTGAAACCTGCCCCCCTGTCCCCCCCTACCCCCAGCAACAGGGATTTTTTCTGCATCAGAGGGTGCTTCTGTGAGCTGTTTAAACTGTGCTTTACTGTGCACTTAATTTTTTGGCCAGCAGGGGGAGTAAAGTTTTATTTAAACAGTATAGTTAGATTTCAAGTAAGGCCCTTACCTGCTGAAGTCCAAAGTGTGGATTGAGCCTGTCTGTCTCCTAGGAGATTCTGAACAGGAGAAGCAGCTTCCAGCTCCATCTGAGGTCGCTGGGGCCTTATATGGTCTGCTAGTGGTTGGTACATGTCTACACTGATTGGTGGTTGTATCTGGTGTTTCTATTGGATTAGGGTTAATGTCCTCATTGGTTGGGTGTTTGAGGGTTCTGATTGGTTTCTGGGTCTGTGATTCAATCATTGTAGGGTTGGGACTAGGGCTAGGGTTAGGCTTTCTATTGGAAGTAGGGACTAGGGCTACCTGTGGTTCCATGGACTTGTTTTGGGACTACTGGTAGGGCTAGGGCCTTTATTGGACGTAGCGATCATGGTTTTTGAACTGATTGGGTGCTTGGACTAGGGCTAAGATTGGCTGTAAGGTCCTGGTCTCCTATTGGTTCCTAGATTTTAGGGCTCGTGTTGTGATTCGATGGTGTTAGGGCTAGGGTTCCCATTGGCTGAAGGGGTCACCTGATTACTAGGGCTATAAAAAAGGCCAGGCTTAGGGCGTCTCAGCCTGGGCGTTGAGGCTAAGGGCAGAGAGGACAAGGGCAGATGCCTGTTTCATCCTGTTCAAGACTGGTCGGGACTAGACCAGAAATGCTACCCTTTTTCTCATTTAGCAATACCCAGCCTACACCATCCACATCCACAAACAGAGCAACACACTCACACCAAATGTACACCACGCACAGCACTATGCACAGATTAATGTACCAGCCTGCACTACAAACCCAACCAAACCACATCTACATACCCTACTATCCCAACTACCACACATATCCACCATCACCTACAAACAGTACACAACTCTATCCTATACCACTAACCAATACACTCATCATTAACACAACACCATTCAACACCATACATAACTACATCCCATTCAGACACACTCTCCCTGCTGTAATTACACCCAACAGACCTTCCATCAGTTATCCAACAAACAGCCTCCTCTCCCTTCTACCACAATAACACTAACGCACAACACACACACTGCACACCACCACACTTTGTAACTCTTGCAACACATATAATTTCAATGTAATTATGGATATACATATTTATCACTTTCTTCTAATTTAGCATTTCCAATGCACTACCCTATTTCTCAGCCTATACTTCGCTCAATATATCTTCTAGCCCAACCTTCTGACTCATCTCAAACTTCTTCTACTACTCCTTCCAATGCACTACCCTATCTCTCATCCTATGCACCTATCAATATATATCCTCTACATCCACTGTCTCGTGTATCCCAAACCCCATACCACTACTATGATTGCCAAAATAACCCTTTCTAGACTCTCTCCTACTCTACCCCTCCTTGTATCATCTGACACCTCTTTTACAATACCGATCCCCTAAAGCAAACCTTTCTAAACTCTTTCCTCTGAGTCCTCCCTCCAAAACTCCTTTTTACTCAGCCAAAATCCTCCTCCTATTGCTAAGACCTAAAACATTAAAAAAAAATGTAAATGAATAAATAAATAATCTTTCACTCTTTTATCCCTCCACTATCCTTTTCAATCGAAATTAAAAGACTAACATGTTCACTTCTCAAATTCCATATTAAACTATACTAATATACTACCCAAATAACTAAATAACATATCCGCTACTCAAATTACTTCATATTTTTTTTTTACGATACTAATTTTCAACAGTAATCCTTTCCTTTATGGGTTCCGGAGTAGCGTGCTACTCACCAGAAAAGCGATTCAACACACATCAGGGGTAACAAGTGCTCTATGGATGCAAATCTTTCTTCCCCTTTTATCCCTCCGCTATCCTTCTCACTCCAAGTAACTGACTAATATCCACCACTGAAATTACTTCATATTTCACCATATTAATTCACCACTAATCCTTTGTATGATTCCTGAATACCGTGCGTCAACAAGCGCTATATAAATACAAACCTTTGTCCTCCTCTATCCTTCTGCTATCATTCCAAATCCAAATAACTGACTAACCTATCCACCACTTAAAATGTACTTGCATGTTTCACTATACTAATTCAACACTAATCCTCTATGGGTCCCGGAGTAGCGTGCTACTCGACGAAAAAGCGCTTCGACGCCTCGTCAGGGGTAGTAAGCACTATATAAATGCAATTACAATACAACGGTAAATATAATAGATTAATATTTTAGTACTCCCCTCCAGTGTCCTCTCAATGAAAATCCATATTTGCCCAGGTCTTCCTCTCTCCTCCATGATTTAGGCTCATACGGGATCAAGATGATTCCTCTATAGCAGCTCTTGTCTGTCCACATGTTATAGTATTTCTGAGAGCATCTCGCTAGATACACTGATTTCTCCAGACTGATGCACTGGTTCAGCCCCTTTTAGACCCTCCCAGGGACTCTGACTCCTTCCAGTGATAGGCGGCCCAGGGTTGTGGAATTCCTGTAGCCCAATGCACTTGCAACAAGTTTTCATGTGCATTTTGTCCTTGGGATAAGTAGGCCTAACCCACTGCAGCAGAAACCCTTTGGCTGCCAGTTTGCAGTACCACATTATAGATCAAGGGAGGGTATTGCCTGCAATTAAGGTGATATTTTTTCCCATATGTTCATGCTGTTCAAACTTATATTCATGGTTCATTAATTGAAAGCCTTTATTATTCGGGTGAGTGCCCTAAGTAAATGTAAGCTCCGACTGCACTACTGACAGTGGTTCCGGTATAAAAATGTGTACACACGTTTTCAAAGTTTAGCAATATGAGGCTATGTATAATTCTCCCAGAATGCTCTCTGGGTTGATGCATATATTTACAGGAGCTTGAAAGCAAGATTGAGGATTCTCCAGACAAGGTGAAGAAAATATATTCCACCTTTCCTCACTCCGCCCACGTAGGGGATGAGGGGGTGGAGGAGACAGAGTACGCCTGGGAGGGTGAAGGGTTGAAGAGTTTTACCGTGCCCTCCCCCAGAACAGTTCATTAAAATCTGGATTAGTATTAAGGTGGGTTCTCCCAGAGACCCGCCCCCCCCCCCCTAAAGTGCTGAGAGGGAGTTTAGATATCCTGGAGCCATATATCAGACACCTGGTGGAGACCTCATTCAGGACTTGTACAGTGCCAGGATGCTGGAAGGAAGCTGTGGTCCTCCCGCTGCCCAAGAAACCTCACATTGGCCCAGATCAACTGGATAATCTTCGCCCCATCTCTCTTCTACCGTACTTCGCCAAGGTTGCAGAGAAAGTGGTAAATATGCATCTGGCGGCGCATATTGGGAAATTCAATCTTCTGCATCCCACTCAGTCTGGATTCCGGGCCTGTTACTCGACGGAATCTGCCTTGCTCTTTTCCACTGAAACCATCACGCAATATGTGGACGCGGGTCAGACGGCGGCCTTAATCCTGTTGGATTTAAGTGCCGCCTATGACCCTGTTGCCCATCACACTCCGGTGCAGTGTCTGAGGGAAGGAGGTGTGTCTGGCAGTGCCCTGTGTTGGATGAAATCTTTTTTGTATGAGCGCAGCTTTCAGGTGAGGCAGGGCTCCCATTATTCGAAAGTCATCAAATTAAGACAGGGGGTGCCGCAGGGATCAACCCTGAGCCCGACACTGTTCAATCTCTACGTGGCTCCATTATCAGAGATTGCTGATGGGTTTGGGATCAGGGTCGTGTCCTATGCCGATGACACGCAGCTGGTGGTCTCCCTTACACAGGCACAGGATACGGTAGCCTCCAATTTCGTGGCATGCCTTCAAGAACTGGCCTCATGGATGGCTAACAACTGCCTGAAGTTAAATCGCAATAAGACCCAGGTGCTTCTGGTGGGGTGAGCCCCGTCGGTGTGGTCATCGGCTTGGTGGCCCCAGAGTTTGGGGACCACCCCTGTCCCCTGCGCTCGGGCAAAGAACCTGGAGGTGTGGTTGGACAAATGGCTCTCCTTGGAGTACCAAACCAGATGGGTGGCAGGCACCTGTTTTGGAGTCCCGAGGGTCCTTCGCAAAACCCTGGATATGCTGCCATTGCAGCCAGGAAGACCACGGTCCATGCCCTGGTGACATCGCGCCTGGATTATGGCAATATTCTATACCTGGGTGCAACGACGAAGTGTATGCTCAGACTCCAATGGGGTGCAGAACGCAGGAGCTCATTTCGTTCTTATACGCCCGAGAAGGGCCTCCTCGAAGGCAGCGCAGGCTGCACTCCACTGGTTGCCGATAAGGGAAAGAGTCCTGTTTAAGGCACTGTGTGTATGCCATCGCATTATTCAGGGGACGGCTCCCTCCTATTTGTCTGAGTTACTCACCCCTTATGCCCCAACGCGCCAACTGGGATCAGGTGGGCGGGTTTGGTGGGTGTTCCCGCTATTAAGAGAGCAAGGGTGGGTGAACGCTCCTTACGCCTGCTGGCTGCCCAGCACTGGAACAGACTCCCCTTGTGTCTCCGGATGGAGGCCCGGGAGGGCATATTCAGGAAAAATTTGAAAAACGAATCTCTTCCCCCGGGATAGCTAGGAGGGGTGAGATTCAGGGTGTGGAAATCTGTGCAGTTGCACCGCAGTGCGGGGACACACTGGCTAAGTGTAATCTTGCGCTTTATAAATGTGCCTATTATTTTTTTTTTATGATTCTTTGTTTTAAAAATAAAATGTTCACTAAAAAAATGAAAACAGGAAAAAAAACATTTTGCTAAAGTACTGTAACATTTCAGGTACCATTTCTTTGCAGCATTGATCTGAAAGAAACAGGTTAGTGTTAGATTCCTTACCTTAGAATATCCCCAGGCGTCAGACTGGATCCGTAAAGTTTTGCGTAACAGTACCCCTGCGTGCCCGTCGTCGGCATCGTTGGTGCCGGGATGACGTCGTCGGAGTGCTTAGACGCCGCCCTCGCACGCTGAAGTCAGTTCTTCTTTTTTCCGCACCAGCAAGCGCAGATCCGGAAAAAGCAGTACTCCTTAGTCACTTTTTGACTAACTTTTTAGATCTTTTTGATCCTGTTTCGAGTCGTAAGACTATCAGTGCCGGTAGGGATGCCCGGGTTCAAGCCCCGAGCCGATTGCAACTGACTAATGTCGGTTACTGACCCCTATCACCGGTGCCTGTATTGCCTTGGGGCAGACCATGCCGACAAGTCGTGCCCCGACTGCCGGGCCTTGACGTCGAAGGCTAGGCGGGAGCGGTCCCGTAAGCGCCTCGAGCTCCGGCGGTCGGCCCCGCGCCGTTCACGGTTCAGGTCGAGGAGGAGGTCGAAGGACCGGTCGCGGGGCCAGTCATCGAAGCTTGGCGAGTCGACACCATTCGTCGGGCTCCAAGTCCTCAGGTAAGAGGCACAAGAAGTCGAAAAGACGTCATCGCTCTTCCGACTCCTCCCCCCTCCCCCCCGACGCGGCCGGGGGTTCAGGTGACACTGCCCACGCGGCTTCGCCGGAGCCGCTGGCGCCGCTGCCAGCTCCATACCCACCGGTCCCTGGGCTGAACACGACGCCAGAGGAGATTGATGCCTTCCTCATGGCCATGAGGTCGCTCTCTCCTCCATCGGGTCCCGCTGTGGCGCCTTCGGGCCCCGCGGCCCGACTGGGAGCCCAAGCGGGTCGGGTGCTTCGGTCCCGGCGCTGTCGGGTGCTTTGGCCCCGGCGCCGTCGACGACTCCGGTCCCGACACCGCAGGGCCCCACCTGATCCGGGTCGCCGCTGGTCGACCTTACGACCCCTCCGCCGGCGCCCACCCCCAGGGTGTCGCCCCCGATGCCGTCCCAGGACGACGTCGTCCCCGGTCCCTCCCTCAGACCGGCTTCGCTCGACGCCACATTAGACGCCGAGAGAAGAGCAATTCTTCTATGATCAGGCCCCATCCTTTGAACCTGACTATCAGGAGATGGGAGGCGAGGAGGATTGGGAGGGGTCTGAGGACTCTCTGGCACGAGAGTGCCAGTCGTTTCAGGACTGGGCAGTGGATCTAGGGGAGGCCAGTGGTTTGGACACTTCGCCCGACACTGGCTTTGTCTCCCCTCCTACCGTAGCTACGGAGGAGGGGGCTGCTTACAGCGTGGTGCTGACCAGGGCGGCCAAGGCCTTGGGTCTTGAGATCCCCGTTGCGGCCGTGAGGACTAACCTCCTCACCGAGGTCCTTAAACCGCAGGCAAGCTCTTCGGAGCCTCTACTGCCGTTTAATGAGGCCCTTACTGATGTTCTGTTGGGCACTTGGTCCAGGCCAGAGGTCCGCCAACTTTTCGGCTGATATCCAGAATTCCCTCATGGACATGCCGTTTGTAGGCCGTCGTCTTTTTGGCGACAAGGCAGACAGTGCGCTTGAGCATTTTCAAGGACTCCAGGGCTACGGCCAAGTCCTTGGGCCTGTCGGGCCAGCGCCAGCAAACTTATGCCTTTCGCTCCTTTCGTGGCCAAGGAAGGGGCGCCCCCTCCCGTCCTGCCAGCCACGGGCCGCAGACTAACATCCATTGTGGTGGCGGACGTGGTCACCGCCGTGGTGGTGCCAGGGGACAGCGGCAAGGCCAGTCCACATCTACCCCCGCAGCATCCGCCTCAAAGCCTTCCTAGTCCGAGCTTTCAGGCCCATTCGACGCCAGTGGGGGGCAGGGTTCACCATCACCTCTTCCACTACCTCTAGCAAATCGTCCGAAGGGGCTACTCCCTCCCCTTTGAGGCGACCCCTCCAGCCATGCGACGGCAGTACCACCGCATGTCGGGGGATCACTTGCAACTTCTGCAAGAGGAAGTTACGGCCCTCTTGGCCGAGGGGGCCATCGACCGCGTTCCTGGGCCAGAAGTAGGGTGTGGTTGTTACTCCCACTACTTTCTGGTTCCCAAGAAGGGCAAAGGGGGCCTACGCCCTATCTTGGACCTGCGGAACGTCAACGGCTTCCTCCCGATGGAGAAGTTCAAGATGCTGACTTTGGCTCATGTCTTAGCTGCCCTAGACCCAGAAGACTGGATGGTAGCGTTGGAGTTGCAGGACGCATATTTTCACATCCCCGCCCTGCCGGCCCACCGGCGTTACCTGCGGTTCACGGTAGACCGCGAGCACTTTCAGTTTACCATGCTCCCCTTCGGCCTTACCAGCGCCCCTCGGGTGTGGCGGTGGTTGCAGCCCATCTGCGCAGATTAGGGGTGTCAGCCTTCCCCTATCTCGACGACTGGTTGTTGAAGGCGGGCTCGCCCCAGACCGTCGTCAACCACCTCCAGACTACGGCCGACCTCTTGCACCTGCTGGGGTTCTCCATCAATATGCCGAAGTCACACCTGTGTCCCTCTCAGAAGCTCCTCTTAATCGTAGTGGTTCTGGGCTCGGCACAGTTTCAGGTTTATCCTCCCGAACAGCGGGTTCAGGATATTCAGGCTCTGATTCCGAACTTTCGGCCCTTATCCCGAGTCTCGGTCAGGTTGATGCTGTGGCTTCTGGGGCTGATGGCCTCCTGCATCCTTCTGGTGCATCACTCCAGGTGGCGGATGCGGGCTCTGCAGTGGGACCTGAAGTTTCAGTGGGCCCAGCATCAGGACAACCTGTCTGACCATGTCCTGATCTCGGAGGGCACTGCGAGATAGTTGTAATGGTGGATCACGGATCGCAATTGGGTCAACGGCAGATCCCTCTCCTACCCCAACCGGAGCATGTAGTAGTGACTGATGCGTCCCTCCTGGGCTGGGGGAGCCACATGGGAGAGACAGTGATCAGAGGCCTCTGGTCTCCGGCGGAGTCCCGGCTCCATATCAACCTTCTGGAGCTGCGGGCGATCCGACTTGCATTGAAGGCATTCCTTCCCTCTGTCCGGGGAAGTGTAGTGCAGGTGTTCACTGACAACACCACCGCCATGTGGTACTGCAACAGACAGGGCGCGGTGGGGTCGTGGACCCTTTGTCGGGAGGCTCTGTGCCTCTGGCAATGGCTGAAACACCAGGGCGTCACCCTGGTGGTTCAACACCTGGCAGGTTCCCTGAACGCCAGGGCGGACGAACTCAGCTGCCGGTGCATGATAGATCACGAATGGCGTCTGAACTCGGACGTGGCGCAAGGCCTCTTTCAACGACGGGGAGAGCCTTGGTTAGATCTATCCGCCACCGAAGAGAACGCGCAATGACATCAGTTCTGCGCGTTGGAATTTCCAAGGCGGCACTCGCTCTGCGACGCTTTTCGTCGCGAGTGGAGCTGTGGTCTATTGTACCCCTTTCCGCCTATACCACTTTTGCCCAGAGTGCTGAAGAAGATCAGGCGCGACCGGACCCAAGTCATCCTTGTGGCTCCGGACTGGACACGAAGATACTGGTATCCCGAGCTACTCAGCATGTCAGTCGATCCCCCGATTCGTCTGCCCCTTCTGTCGCAGCAGCAGGGGACGGTCCTCCACCCGAACCTGTCCAGTCTCCACCTCCATGCGTGGAGATTGAGCGGCGACAGTTGAGGCCATTTGACTTGCCTCCTGAGGTCTGTGATGTGATTCTGGCAGCCAGGCGTCCCTCCACAAAATCGGTATACGCCTGCAGGTGGAACAAATTTGTGGCATGGGTCACAGCGAAGGCTGTGGATCCCCTTTCTGCCCCCCTTTCAGGGGTTCTCCTCTTTCTTCTTTCTCTTACCCAGCAGGGCTCTGCTCTGGGCACTATCAAGGGCTACCTCTCTGCCATTTCAGCCTTTTTAAAGCTACCTGATCAGCCTTCTCTTTATAAGTCCCCTGTTGTAAATAGATTCTTGAAGGGCATCACTCACATGTTTCCTCCTGTTCCATTTGTGATGCCTCAGTGGGACTTGAACCTTGTTCTTACCTATTTGAGGTGCGCTCCTTTTGAGCAACTTCACAATTGCCCTCTTCGTCTTCTCACTCTTAAGACTGCCTTCCTGGTTGCCATCACCTCTGCCAGGAGAGTGAGTGAGCTCCAGGCTCTTTCTTCCAAACCTCCTTTCCTTTCTGTCCATCCGGACAAAGTTGTTTTGAGAACGCGTCCCTCTTTCCTGCCCAAGCAAGTCACAGCCTTCCACATCGGACAGTCCATCACCTTGCCCACCTTCTTTCCGCCTCCGCATCCCTCGAAGGAGGAAGAGAGGCTCCACCAGCTGGACCCAAAATGTGCGCTCTCATTCTATCTGGACCGCACACGCCAGTTCCGGGTGGACGACCAGCTCTTTGTTGGTTACGTGGGCGCTAAGAAGGGACGGGCGGTGCACAAACGGACCATCTCTCGGTGGGTCGTGTTGTGTATCAAGGTATGCTACTCTTTGGCTTAAAAGGAGCCTCCTGTTGGGCCGAGGGCCCATTCCACTCGGGCCACGGCGGCTACTACTGCTTTGGGTCGGGGAGTCCCCTTGCAGGACATCTGTCAGGCAGCTATGTGGGCCTGGCTGCACACGTTCACTAGACACTACTGCCTGGCAGCCAAGTCCGGAGAGATGGCTTTTTCTGCCGTTCTGTTCTCCAGGACTTTCTGGTGTGATCATTGGTTCGCAGACCCACCACCGGTGTTGGTATTGCTGGGGTATCTATTCTAAGGTAAGGAATCTAACACTAACCTGTTTCTTTCAGATGCACCAGTTACTTACCTTGGTAACGATATATCTGTAAGAAACAGTAGTTAGTGTTAGATTCCTTACCGCCCCACCCATCCTCCCCGTTCTGCGAACCGATATTTAGGGTTAAGGTTCTTCCCTTTCAGGTCCCTAGTTTCATGGCACCAGTGTTGGTTTTTATCATGGCTCTGCGTTTCTGGAGCGGAAAAGCTGTGTATAAGAACTGACATCCACGTGCGAGGGCAGCGTCTAAGTACTCCGACGACGTCATCCCGGCGCCGACGACGGACGTGGAGCCGCAGACGACGCCTACTGACGCGCAGGGGTACTGCTACGCAAAACTTTCCGGATCCAGTCTGACGCCTGGGGATATTCTAAGGTAAGGAATCTAACACTAACTACTGTTTCTTACAGATATATTGTTACCGAAGGTAAGTAACTTGTGCTTTAGTAATGTGTTGATGCATACTATTATTTCCCAAAAATATTCATAATGGAAAATCAGTGTAACCAGTTTCAATAAGATAATGGGAAACAAAAATAAAAATACATTGGCAAAGCCAGTGGGTCTGAAATGGTCTGTCAGCTTTTTAGTTTTGTCAGTATGTGACTTGTTTTGGCATGGTTTTTGTAAAACCTTATTGGTATGGGAGCTGCCGGACCCTCGCCATTATAACAAATATTAGCAAAATCAAAAGTAGTTTTTTGGTCTTAAAAAGCACACACTACCACAGTAGTTACTGGCACTGAAAAGAACTACTTTGTGTGCCGATATGCTACTTGTGAAAGAGCAGAATGCTTTCACACACTGTGAAGCCAGCCGATAGAGAGAGACATACAGAACTTTAATAAACACAAATGGTCAGGGTCAATGCCAGATGAAAACAGGGGCCCAATTATTAAAGAAAGTCTCAAAAGTGCACCAATCGTAAATGTCCTTGCATTAAGTGCAGCTGTACGGCTTTAATGAATTCCCAAGAATTTACAGAAGTAGGACAAGAAATAGTACTCCTAGAATATACTTGTGAACTGCATTTTAGCATGAGCAAGTATGCATGTGTAGATTTGCTCATGCGAAAATCTGAGTGTTTGCAAGTTCATTTTGCCTCCAATAACTTTTTTCCCCAACTCTAGAAGAAGGTTTACGTCTGCCATTGTCAGGAGTAAATTTCCAACATTTCTCAGTATGGGAAAAGATTAGAGAAAAGTTGTTGAAAACCCTTAAAACATGCAAGTTAGTATGTTTGCTCATACTCAAAATGGCATTAATAACCTGGACCTATTGCTTACAGCTACCTTCAGCCCGAGTATGTAGATCTGCTGAAACGTGGCAACATAAGGGAATTGCAAGTATTCAAACACTACTATGGTAGGAGCCCTGGCATAATCAGTGGCTATATCGGAGCTCTTCTATAATGAGATTGCTGTAAAGGGGCAAGTGGTTTTTGTTACAGGATGTTAGATCTGGCATTTCTTGGCGTGATTACCCCTGACTTTTTGCCTCTACCTCCTCTATTTTTGATGCTGTGATGGATTTCGTTTTACTGGCTTAGATGCTTTGGGCACTTTGCCACTGCTGATCAGTGTCAAAATGTGCAAGTGCTCCCTATATAAAGTGGAATGGTAATTGGTTGTCCATGATTGGTATGTTTGCCTTACTAGTAAAGACCCTAGTAAAGAGTAGTATGTGTGCCAGGGATGGTAATGCAAATGCTACTAGTGGCCCTGCAGCCCTAATTGTGCCTCCCACACAAGTAGCCCTACAGAGAGAACTCGGGCCTGCAACTGCAGTGCTTGTGTGCAGTTTGTTAAACTGCCTTGTTGTCCTGACCAGTGCACCCACTTGCCAGGCCTTACCCTTCCCTTTTTATGCACATCAGACATCCCTATGGTAGGCCCAAGGTGCCCCTGGGCAGGGTGCAGTGTATGTGAAAGGTAAGACATGTACTGAGGTGTGTAATGTGTCCTCCTGACAGTGAAATACTTGCCATTTCGTTTTTCACTGTTGCAAGGCCATATTGCCCATAGGACAGAATGGGGAAGGCTGTGTATTATGTTTCCAGGTTATCTTCCCATAGGCTTAAGATGGTGAGGTGAAGTTTAGTGTGACTGAACTCACAATTTTATAACACATCTTTTTGTGAAGGTGGTTTTTGCATTATGTGCTTAGAAACCACACTTTTAGAAGTGGCTTTTTTTTGTGTTCTAACAATTCTGTGTGTCTCAGCCTGCTTGTGGATTGACTGTCTGGATTTGAAAGCGATAGGATCTAGGGAATGTCTTGATCCAGGGGAGGAGGTGAGACAGCAACAGGCTGACCTGCATCTGGAGTGTAGGGGGGAGGAGTAGCCCCTGAAGGTGAAGAGGCCTGGGCTGCTGCCATAAAACAATGGCTCCATCCCCTGCTGAGTGATTAAGGATCCAGACCCCCACTACCAAAGGAAGAAGGGGTCACTGGCAGGGAGACACCCAGAACTGGTTTGAAGAGGGGCCAGTGCCCCCCTGAACACAAAGACTTCAAAGACATTTAGGGGTAGAACTAGGAGAGCTGAAACCCCTGAACGTTGGAACTGATCAAGACTGAAATGAATTGAAACTACTTCGTGGTCTACAGGAACCTCTGCCAAGGAAGAAACAGCTGTAGAGACTGAAGGAAAGGACTGACCCTTGCTGTGTGTTCTGGGACTGGCCTGCAGTTTGCTGATTTAAACCAAGGAGAGACTAAGGGACTATGCTGTGTCCCCCTGCTTGAAAGGACTTTGCTGTGTGTTGTGTCCTGAATTAATTTGTCCCCAAGGACCCGAGGAGAGCTGGCTCCCTGTTGTGGAAACTCAGGAACATAAAAGTTTCCAGAAGTGTCTCAGCGACGCTGTGTGCGTGTGCTTTTTGCAGCCTGAGACCTTCTTAAGAACTGCCCATGATCGTGTGCACCCGGAATCCAAGTGAGTCTCAGCGATGCTGTGTGCGTGTGCTTTGTGCAGCCTGAGACCTACGTGAGGATTGTCCTGTGATCGTGTGCACCCGGAGTCCAAGGGAGTCTCCGCGACGCTGTGTGCATGTGCTTCGTGCAGCCTGAGACCTTCGTGAGAAATTGCCCCATGACCGTGTGTCCCGGAGCTGTCGTGTTCTCTGAGTTGATCGACAGCGTGACCAGAAGTGCTGCGATCGTCATTGCCATCAGCCCAGAATCCCCAGAGGACCTGTGGGAATTCACTGCTGCCGGCCCAAGCCTGCCTTTTCCAATGAGTGAACTCGAACCATCACGTCTGGGGTCCGTGTTCCAATGCCCAAGAACAACGAAGTCGCACCGGAGGCCCAAGCCGCGAGGAGAGGAGAGTGAGATCGCACCCCCCAAGTAACGCTCAGCGAGTATGCTTGTGTCGCCACCTGGGGTGGGGCGTGGTCTCAGAGCGACCCGCTCTGCCTTTCCCATCTTTGCAGCATGAGCCTCTCTTCAAGTTAGTATCGCGGCCCGTACTTGCCGAGGAGTGGCAGTACCGGGGCCGGAGTGTGCAGCTGCACTTTGTTTAACACCATACCCATGGTGGGGGCATATTTTGGTAGTAGCTGACCGCGAGACCGTACGAGTGGCATAGTTCAGAGCACTGTGATCGGTGCCGGAGTACATTACGCATTGCATTATTTTTTCATTACGAACTGCCTGATTGTTGCATTACGCATTGCGTTATTTTTGCATTATGAACTGCCTGATTGTTGCATTATTTTTGCATTACGAACTGCCTGATTGTTGCATTACACATTGCATTATGTTTGCATTACGAACTGCCTAATTGTTGCATTACGCATTGCATTATTTTTTTATAACAAACTGCCTGATTGTTGCAATACGCATTGCGTTATTTTTGCATTATGAACTGTCTGATTGTTGCATTATTTTTGCATAGGAACTGCCTGATTGTTGCATTACGCATTGCATTATGTTTGCATTACGAACTGCCTAATTGTTGCATTACGCATTGCATTATTTTCGCATTACAAACTGCCTGATTGTTGCATTACGCATTGCATTATTTTTGCATAACAAATTGCCTGATTGTTGCATTGCATTATTTTGGCATTACACACTGCCTGATAGTTGCATAATGAACTGCATTATTTTTATATTACTATGTGTCTGATTCTTGCATTACGAACTGCATAGCATTGCATTAGGACTGCATTGGATCATTGAGAATTGCTCAATAATACTGCAACAACCTACCAGGGCTTGCGCTGGCCTAATAACCAGCAAAGTGAAATATTACAAATACGCATACGTTGGATTTTTATTGTGTGGTCTCATTTGTATAATAAACATATAGGGCCATATGTAGGAAGCCTAATTGTGATCTCAAATGCTGAAATTCTCAGAATTTCAGTATTTGCGGTCGCAATTTGGGCAGTGTGCTATGTAGCACAGAAAAACCCACACGCAAAATAAGGAATTGCAAAATTTGCGATTCCTTATTTTGCAAATGCATTTAAGGAATTGCAAACTGCGATTCCTTAAATGCAATGTAGGAAGCACCCAAGTTGTGCGATTTTTGCTATAGGAATCTCAAATTACCACCAACTTCAGGTTGGTGGTAATTTGCGATTTCTTCGAAAAATGCACTTTTTGGCATTTTTCAAAGTGCCATGTGGGTCACATACATGCCCTTAGGGCATGTATGTACGCCACATGTGCACACATGTTAATTTCAGGGGTGCAACAGGTTGTCCTATTGACACCCTTTCAACCCTGAAATTGCATTTTCAATTTGCAATTCTCTAATTGAGAATCTCATTCATTCTTATCGGCATTCTAACCCATAGGAATGAACAAGAAGGTATTCCTTATTTGCGAATCTCAATTTGTGATTCGCAAATAAGGAATAAGTGGGATTCGCAAAAAATGTGCTAATCCTACCTACATTGGGTTTTGCGATTCTCTAATTGCGATTACCTAAAAATCGCGATTTGAGAATCGCAAAACACGAATTACCTACATATGGCCCATTGTTGTTTTTATGAAACTTGTGTGGAGTCCATTTGTGGTGTTACCATTGGGTTACTGAGGGCGTGGTTGCAAATACTTTACACATTTACCTTGGAGATAAGCCTGGCTGCTTGTGCCAAGCTACCGAGGGGGTGAGCTGGGGCTATCTAAGAAAGTGTCCTTCCTTTCCTTTACTTAGAAGCAAGGCTCTCTATTTGGACTAAGGTACCTACCTCAGCCAACTAGAGACTCCCAGTTCTAACACAGGGCAATTAGATTTATGAAACAACCTGCCCCATGGACAAGTAGATATTTTACTAAATTCCACCCCCCCTGTATGAGGCGAGACAGTTACCCTGCGTGGCTTTGCATGACCTCATAGATATGGAGTAAGACAAAACAGCGTAAGTCTCTGAGTTGCCTTACTCCATATCAAGTCGGTGTTCCATAGGTGTTGCGGTGGGTGTTCCCACACAACGCCCATGGATTTTGACACTGCCCCAGAATTACAAAACCATGTAAATCTGGGGCAGTGCCAAAACTTCACACATCCCCCACAGCAGGCGTAACGAGGAGAAATTTTTTCATTTCCCTTCGTTTTTGCTCTTTCCATGTGTGCTGCATTCTGCTGCACACATAGAAAGAGGAAAACCCCTCTCAGGATTGCTTTTGTGCAGGAAGGTGCCCCTTCCTGCACAAAAACCATCCTGCCTATGTTGGCGCTAGGCAGCAATTTGTGTGCCAACATAGGAGGAAAAGGACAAGAATGCACCATATTTCATAAATAAGGTGCATTCCTGCACTTTCACATTGGCGTAGGGCAGCGCAGCAAGACCACCTGTGGCGCTACCCTACGGAAATGCCTCATAAATGAGGCACTTTGTTTTTTGCCCCACATTTGACCGCGCCCCAACCACTGACCTTTTGTTTGCTAACCACTGTTTAATTTATTTCCACAATGTATAAATGATTTGCTGTGGGAATTGGGGGCGTTTATGGCTGTCGATAGTTGGCAATGATGAGGAGGCCCAAGTTCTAGAATTTTTTGTCAGGAAGGGGTCCTTACGCCTAAAGGTTTTTGACAGAGGGGTCTCTGCATCAAAAAGTTTGAAGTCCTCTGACTTAGGGAAGGAATCTAAAGATGTCTTCTAGATTTCAAACTTTGTTCTGGAAGTTTAGGACTATTGAAAGGTTGTGTTTGGAGGCCGTTCTCGGGTATCTGGTCGGGCACTTTGGACTGAACAAAAATGTGAATGGTAAGCTTAGTGACCCAGGCAAAGGCTATTTTTTAGTTCAATTCGTTGTTTGACAAGCAGCCAATTGGAGTGAAGTTTAGGTAGGAGGGATCAGAAATGGCAAAAATATGTGTTTTAAACACATGTTTTGCCATTTTGTCAAGTCGGAGGTGACAAGAAATGTTCCGCACCTAGTATCACCTGACCTTGCTACCCACGGGATTACCTTCTCGGTGTAGCACAGTGCAGTCACTGTTATATTGAAATCGATTCGTTTAATGCTGCTGCAGGGTCACCAGGCTTATGTCATCCCCAATATGTATAATTAAAAGGCAGAAGCAGTCGACTTGTTCACATTTGATCCATTGACTCTTTATAACAAAATACACTGCCATAACCAGTTGTCAAATATGTGTACTGTATTTTGAATCAAGTTAGACTTCATGTTCTCAAATAATGATCTGAAAGTGTGAATCCAGTTAAAAAAAGATGCTTAATCATTTGAGAGACAGGAAATGCGCTTGTTTCTTTCTAGTCTCAAACAGTTATAGTTTTATCTCCTGTACTAAAATGTCAGTGTACCTCACAAACCCAGCACGGCTGTAAAGTAAATGTTCTTTTTTAATGAGTGTTTACTTATGACGGCCTGGAGGGTGACTGGCATAATTGCAGCGCATTGTCCGGGACAGAAGGAACCACGCTCTGCACACAATGAGCCCTGTTACTGCTAAACCTTGATACAAATGACGTGGGTGGAATAAGGCAGCCTGTTACTTAAAGTTTATGCGTGAGTCATGAAGCGCGGTACGAGCCACAGTTTATTAATTTCACCCACATTTTCATCTTTTTCAGCTCCATGTTCATGCATGTCTTTTAACCCGGAAACCAGAAGGCTGTCCGTAGGCCTAGACAATGGTACAATCTCTGTAAGTACAGAATTCCTGTTCAAATGCTTTCTGTTCCGAGTGCTGATTTTGTTTGTGAAAAGCAATGCAATGTGAGTGCGTGGCTGTTCATAACACGCACCCACCCATCCGTTCTGCTTTGTGTACATTTTTAGGCGGAAAGCAGAAACGACGAGGCTAACAGTCCTCTAATGTGTCCACTTTGATGATTTCACAGTTTTTAAGCCTGACGGTTTACTGATAAATGCCACACAGTTTGTTGTTTACCTTCCATCAAATGGTTTCTCCCTTGACCTTACACCAGAGAGGGGCCTTATTCCAGTTTAACACAATACATTTTGACGGTGAACGATGGGTTTGACAGCAAAAGGTAGACAATAAATCATTAAACGAACAGACCAAACTAACACTGACCGTAAATGAGATGATGAGTTAAACACTTATTGTGTTTTAGTTTAGAGCAGACGTGCTCCCAAATATTATTCTGGTTTTGGAAACCACAGATGGGATTGTGATACCGTATGTTGGCGGTCGAAGCCCATATTGTACCCAAATGCTGGATTTCTGTACCATGAAACGCCGCAACTGGTAGCGATGAGGTCTCTTTAGCTTCCTTGTTTCCGCATAATATAATTCGGGTGCCAAATATTGGCTCATTGCAACCGAGGTTAGTTTCACATGCATATTCCGAGCGCAACCATAATTATTCAGAATATACATTGGTGCATTTCGCCTGTTACTCCTCATAATGATCTTTGTGGCTTTGAATCTCAGCACAACTTGTGTATTTCTTTAAGTGATCCTTGCTAATATTCAACACTTTCAAATGTTTTAAAGGTCACAAAACCATTGTTCGTATTTCATCTTTTGAAGATGAAGGGAGCTAAAACATGGGCATTTTGCAGAGTCGGCAAATGACAGCTCAAACTTTAATTTGTTTCCACTAGCCACAACATGCTGCCAATCTTTGATACGGTGCACTTAAGTGCCTTGGGTGATATTTTATTCTAACATGTTGTTGATTGCCCACTAGTGATAACTGCAGCCACAATCCACACCTGTTTTTTCCATTCTGATCATTGTTGCAGTTCTTGATTGCACCGTGATGGTATGCCCCCTTGAGTTGATTCATGTAGTCTCCAATACGAAGGCCTACTTAAATTTACAACTCCCTATGGTTCTCCCTAATCAAAATCTGGTTGTGGACCGAAAGCTCTGGGAGTTTATCACCTCCAATCGACAAGCCGGTGGATACACACATAGGCCATCAATCTAGTGATTATTCTGCATGTTCTTTGCTGCATTACCACGATTACAAGTAGAAATGAGAAGAGGGAGCCAAGGGAGAAAGGGGACTGTGGAAAACAAGAGACTGCTCCTGCTCTTCCAGTCTTGTTGTAGCCAACTTTACTTTTCTTCAGCGTGGTTTGTTAGATTCAAATAATAACAATAATAATTGAATCACTTCTTAAGATATATTATATCGCAAGGTAAAAGGAATTTCACCTGCCTTACTATCAGATTCCACTAAGTTGAAGGTATATTTACCATGTTTACATTACAATACATTTTAGTCCTTGGTACATGCGCTGAAAGTTTTTTTTTTTTTTTCGCTTGACCAAGGAAAGTAGAATTTTGAATTGCTATGTCTTGTCCCAAAAGTCTCCGTTAGCTGCACTAACACCTTTGAACCGAATTGAATGACTGGAAATGGGGAAATGATAAATCTTTGAGGAGATGCAAGTCTGAACTGGAAGCTCTGCTGAAGTGCAGGATGTTTCTTTACTTAAGTTAAGCATTTAACAGTGTTGTACTGCATACCCAGCAGTTTTCAGTGGATTTTTCCGGTTGCCATTTTGGTTATCTTGAGCACCCATCCCTTTCACAGCCATTCCCATGCCTCTGCAGTCAGATTTCTGCAATCTTTCTAAAAAAAAAAACACCACCTAAATCTTTATCTTTATTTATGTTTGAGATTATACAGACCTCATTATCACTTCTGTTCTCAGCTTCTTGACCTCTATTCCTGGACACCACCTTTCGTTTCTCTCTGAAAGTATGCACCCTTTATATGACTTATTTAATTTTTGTTCATCAGCTGTATAATACATTTTGCTCTATTTTCACCCAATTATTTTTAGTTGTTTTTAGAAGTCAATTATTAGTGCTTAGGCGCGAAAAACCAGGTTCACAAAAGAAATAAATGGTTAACAAGGAATGTCAGGCGTGTTTGTTCATATGATCTGAGATTGTTATGCTCGCTGTCAAGGCATGTTTTGTAAATTGCTTTTCTTTGTGCTCCTTGCAATAACGCAGTCTTCTGCTAGTGGTAGAAAAAGCTGCTAGTTTATTCCTTTTAGATCAGTGGTTCCCAAACTTTTGACTCCAGAGGACCCCCATTGAGTCACCACTGGATGCCAGGGACCCCCAAGCAATTTGTATGAGTTAAATTTCAAATATTAAAACAGTAATTAAAAAAAAAACACGTGTGCGCACAAACCAAATACTCAAAGTACTGAGGATTTAGGGGCCAGATGTACAACCATTTCATTTAGCGCCTCGCAATTGGCGACACATTGCGAGTCGCTTAATGAAATGTACAACAGTGTGTTTAACACTATTTGGGATTCCCAATGGGGGTCGCATATGGCAAGGCTCAATAATATTAATGAGCCTCTCGCAATTTGCCAGCCCATTGGGAATGCCAGTCCTCCCAGGGATGGGGGCCTGCTAGGCTCAGCAGACCACCATGTCTGGGACTGCTTTTAAATAATGCAGTTTTCTTTTTAAACATGCAGCCCATTTTCCATGCATTTAAAAAAAATAGAAAATGAAACGTTTTTGTTTCATTTTTTAAGGGCAGGGAGTGGCCCGCCTGCTCTTAAAAAAATAATTTTGCATACATTTGCTAAGGGAAGGGGGTCCAACCCGTTTGCGCATACAAAAACGGGTCGTACAGCTGGCCCTTAGTATTTTATTTTGAAGGAATAGCCCCACTGTCACATGTATTTCATTTGTTTTATAGCATCTCTCATACCATTGTAGGATGTCAGAACACTTTAAATCACACATTTATAGAGACAATGAATCATATATGTAAATCAGTGTATAGAAAATGTTACATAATGTAAAGGGGACTACAAGGTGTAGTATTCACATGTCATTCATACTGGTAAGCATTTTTAAATAGTGCTTGGTCTGGAAAAGTACAAACTCAGGATTCAGAACATAACACAGTGACTAGCACGGACGTTAGCATTAAAAATGTATCTCCACCCAAATAAATCTTTTTAGCAGCATCAGGACAATGAATGACTGTGGAAAAGCATAAGTTACTAACTGGTACCATGCAGTTTGCAAGCAGCTCTTTGATGACAGTTTATATGTCCCTCTGCTAGATTATGATTGTCACTTATGAAGTGCACAGTAACAAAAGAATCTCTGACAAAAGCAGTAACCACGGACCTATGCACATAAAATACTGCTTTTTTAAAATGCATGTTAAGCATTCTTTTCAGTAGGCACCTTAACCCTCTGTGCTACATTAGTTAAGTCAAAGCTGCCACTGAACAAATCTCTCATCCCTCTCCAGCAGGTACATTAATCACTGGCATTATCTTGACACTTTTATTGTTGCTTGATAATATAGCAATACTTCAGTCCATATTAGACAAATATACAGTAGGGAAATCACAACCAATATACGCAGCCTTCATCGATTACTCTACCGCTTTCGACCGGGTGGACAGACCGACTCTGTGGAACAAATTGAGGAGGTTGGGTATCCCTGAACAATTGCTACGGGTTGTTGTTAATCTCCACAACAAAACATGGTGCCAAGTACAGATGGGGAGTGAAAAAGGTTTGACTAATAAAATTAGTACGTTCAACGGCCTCAAACAAGGATGCCTTTTAGCACCGATCTTATTTTCTCTGTACCTTAGTGACCTTCCATTTCACTTGCAACAAGGCTCCAGCTTGCCCCCAAAGATCGCTACACAAAGCATACACGCCTTACTATATGCTGACGATATAGTAATGTTGGATTTAACGCCCTTTGGATTACAAAGTCTTCTTGACAGCTTACACAAATATTCAAAAGATAACTTTTTAATTCCCAATTTAAATAAAACGAAAGTGGTTTCATTTACCGTTAAGAAAAAGAGAGTAAAGTACTGCTGGAAGTTGGGCGAAGAACATATAGAAGAGGTCGAGGAATATACATACTTAGGTAGGATCTTTTCAAAGAATCTGAAAAATCTCAAACAAATTAATCATCTAAAAATGAAATCTGAACTACACGCTGGGGCTCTTTTGAGACTGTATTCTACTACAGGGAACAGGCATTTTTCTACATTATTAAAGGTGTACAGAGCAAAGATACCTCCTGTTTTATCGTTTGCCACTGAACATATTGCCATAAAACAGTGGTCCTACATGGATCAAAAAGAAGGAAAAATATTAAAGAAAATCTTGAAAGTCTCAACAGCAACACCAGTGCAAGCGCTAAGACTTGAATTTTCGATCACCAGCGCATATGCAACAGCGGTAGCTAATATAATTAGGTGGGTCTACAACATCCTTCATGCCAAAGAAGGCTCATTACGATTCTTATTAAAGATTGAGTCTTTCGATCAAAATGCTTCATATTCAATATTCCGTAGAAACATGTCAGTGGCATTTCAACTAGCCAAAATTAATTCTGAAATTTTGTTGACTTGGACACCTTCACAACTCAAACTTTTTCTAAAATGTTTTACCCCCAAACTGAGTTTCGATCTCGATTTTTCTCATTGTAGTAGGTTAGAGGACGCCAAGGAGATAGCGCAGCTAAGTTTGGAAGAGAAAACGCTAGAGACCGAAAGGGTCCTTGCGCAGGAAAGGGTGGCGGAGGCAGAGAGGGCCTTTGTCAGGGAGAAACTAGCTCTAGAGGGTAGGTTGTCCCCTGGGAGTGGTTTCTGTAGTCTGGATTCACCAAGGTGGGTGGGATCCAGTGGTGGCAGAAATATGGAGTCCGGTGTAGGAAGTCCCACTCCCAGATCACAGAATATGGTGCCTGATTCCCAGGAAGAGGGGTACAGGTTAAGATTCAGGGGCAGCAAGAAACTGTCTCACCAGTCCTGTGGGGAGTTTGTGGATGCGTGTTGTAATGCACTGGAGGATTTGCCGGGAATCCCCGTTTCTAACAGTAGGTATGTGAGTTTCTGTATGGGTGAGTGATTGGATGTCTGAGTACCTCTTTGTGTGTCTGTGTGGGTGGGCCAGGGGTGTGTGACTGCCTGTATGGATGAGTATGTGGGTGTGTTTGTGGCTCTATGGATTAGTGAGTGTGTGGTTGTGTGAGGGGCTGTATGGGTGAGTGAGTGAGTGTGTCTATGGATGTGTGGGTGAGAGTACATGTGCCAGTGGTATTTGGGTGAGTAACTGGGTATGTGTAAGGCTGTATAGCTGACTGATGGGGTATATGAGTGATTGTATGGGTGAGTTACTAGGTGTGTGAGTATTTCTATGGGCGACAGACTCAGTGTGTGAATGGGTGTATGAGTGGATATGTCAGTGGCTGTATTAGTGACTGAGTGGGTGTATGGGTGAGTGAGTGGATGTGTGTGTTGGTCTATGAATCAGTGAGTGGGTGTGTAAGTACTGGTATGGGACTGAATAGGTTTGTGAAAGGTTGTGTGGGGGTGTGAGTGGGTGCGTCAGTGATTCTGTGAATGTCATCAGTGATGTCACTGAACATGTTTTGAGTGATGTAATATGTAAAGTCATAAGCAGTGCGTTGTGGAGGCACAAGTTTTAGTTCGCTCAGCTAACTATAACTGCTGAATTTCACTGGTTTTGTATGAGTGAAATCTGAGCCTAACTAGAGCGTCTCTAAACGTAGTTTTTTCAGTGAATTTCTAAGGGTTTTTTATTGCTAATTCCCAACTATAGCTTCCCTGAAACCTTTGGGTTTTTTTCAGTGAATTTCTTTGCTTTTTTAAGTAGTAGTCTCGTTTGCAGAGTGGTGGAAAAAGAGGGAGGGGTCTCCGACCAGCTCTTAGGAATCCCGCTGTGTAGGACTTACAGGAAGTACCAGGAGGGCTTCTTGGCCACCAAGGTCCCTCAGGACTAAAGTGGACATCATCCCACAACCAGTAGTTCGCAAGAAGCTGCGTTTGCAGAGTGGTGGAGAAAGGGGGCATGTCCTCTGAAAACCTCTTAGCAATCCCGCTGTGTGGGACTTACAGGATGTAACGTGAGGGGTAGTTGGCCCCCAGGGACATCCTTGGGGGCTAACTACCCCTCCTGTTACCCCCAGTAAATCCAACACAGCAGGATTGCTCAGAAGTTGTCAGAGGCCACGCCCCTTTTCTCCACCACTCTGCAGTGCACCTCCCATCATGGTGAATGAAGTTCCCTTGGCTCTTGAGGGCCAACTACCTCTCCTGTTACCTCCAGCAAGTCTCACACTGCTGTATTGCTAAGACGTTGTTGGAGGCCACACCCCCTTTCTTCACCTCTCAGCAAACACACCTCCTGGTGCACTACTGCTTGAGGGAAGAAGTCTCCTTTAGTCCGGAGGCCCTCAGAAGGCAAGGAGACGTCATCCCCCTTCCAGCACTGCGCAGAGAGGAGTGTTTGCAGAGTGTTGGGGAAAGTGGCTGTGGCCTCCCACCACCTCTCAGCAAACCCGCTTTGTGGGGCTTACTGGAGTTGAAAGAAGGTTTTGCTGGCCCTTAAGACCCCTCAGGAACCAAGGGGACTTCATCCCCCAACCAACTGCACTCCAGGGGGTGCATTTGCAGAGTGGTGGAGAAAGAGTGCCGGGTTTTTTCTTTTCTTTTTCTATTATTTAGGAAGGGGGGCCATGAGGCCCACCTTTCCTGGGCTGAATTTGTACCCAGGGAACCCATCCCAGTGACCGGCCTTTTATTATAAAAGGGAGGGGGACCGAGTGGTACCCCGTCTCTGGGCCATTTTCGGTCCCCGGGACACTAGCCCTGGGGCCTTCCCCCTTTAAAATAAAATATATGAATAAAAAAAAAAAGTTTGGGGGTTCATTGCACCCTCCCCCCCCCACCTCCCTGAAAGATTCGGCTCGAGGACCCCATCCCCCGGGGCCTTGCCTGCTGAGTGGTTGCCCTGGTCCCACCCAGGTCACCCACTTGTGAAATGTTTGGGACCGCAGGGAGACCCTGAAGGCCACTGCGGTCCCTGCTTGCTCCCCCGCCTCCTGCGAGAGCCAGCATTGCTTTGAGACCGAGGGAACTGCTAACATACAGCTCCCTGGATCTCAAAGCAATGTGTCTGTTTTCTTGCTCATTTGACAGCAGGCACGGAAACAGACATGCTCTGCTTTCAGCAAGCTAGCGCCTTTTCTGCTCTCACTTGCTAATAGCTGAGTGTTTGCTGTGGCTTGGCGAGAGCACCATAGCAAATTGAGTGTCCCGGGTGTGGGCAGCCCCGGAACATTGCTGGAACCGGCCCTGTGGGTGTTATGTTATGTTATGCTAACAATTATTTATAAAGCGCATGTTCACAGATTGGATTCTTGGCACTAGCTCTGGAATAGGCTGAGGCGTGTTAAACTGTCCTGCACTTAAATTACTCATAGGATTGAGCAAATATCCAAGTCTTAAGAAGCTTCCTGAATTTCATGAGTTTCATGCATGCTCTGATGTTAGGTGGCAGGGAATTCCAGAAACAAGGCGCCAACACTGCAAATCTACAACCACCTTGTCACTTCAGTCTATTGGGGGTTATGGTTAGCAGGTTCATGTGAGACAAGCTCAGGTTGTGCATTGGTACTTGCCTTTGAATGAGGTTGGAAATGAATTTAGGACTTGAGCCATGTAGGGACTTAAAAATCAAGCAGCCCACTTTGAAAGAAGATCATGGTAGAATGGGTAGCCAGTGCAGCTTCTTCATAAGGAGGGAAACATGTTCCCACCTCTGGTTGCTGAAAAACCAGCCTGGCTGCTTGATTTTGAACCAACTGCAGTCTCTTGATGAGATATAGTGGTATGCCATAGTAGAGTGAATTGGCATAATCTAGGTGAGAGATCACTATGGCTAGAACAGACTGTATCAGTGCTTCTCTCGTGAGCAGTCTGCTGATTTGCCTAAGTTGGTAATGGCTGGTTGACGTTAATGATGTTATTTGGGTTTTCATGGATAAATAATCATTTACCCCAAGGCTTTTTGCTGAGGAGAATGGACTGGAGTGGAGGGGGGCACCCAGCTCGTCTGGCCAGAACTGAGGACTCCATAGGATCTTGGTGCCTCCTAACTGGACCAGTTCTGTTTTATCCGGGTTGAGTTTCAGCTGATTGCAGTTAATTCAATCCTGGATATGTAGCATGGTGGCTTGAAATTCTAAGACCGAGTCGGGGGTATTGTTGATAGAAAATATGAGCTGTAGGTCATCCGCATAGTAAGGTGCACACCTTCCTGTTTTTTAAGGACTGAATCAATGGACGGAGGTAGAGATTGAATAAGTGGGAAGATAATGAAGAACCCTGGGGTACTCCACAGGGTACACTTGTTTTGGGCACAATGAAGTCAAATAGATGAACTGATTGCGAGCGGCCCTCCAGAAAGGACTGTATCCGTCCAAGGGCTGATCCCGGAAGGCCCACAGCACGGACACGGTCGATAGGGATGTTATGGTCGACCGTGTCGAATGACGTGAACTGGTCCAACAGTACCAGAGCCTGAGGGGATTTGTTTTCTATTTAGTTCCGGAGGGTGTCCGGGACGGTCAGTATGACTGTCTCGGTGGAATGGGCTGGGCGAAAACCTGCTTGGCGGGGATTGTGATATTCGTACTGTTCAGTGAAGGCACATAGACATCTGGCTACATGAGATTCAAGTACCGTAGCCAGGTATGGAAGGAGGGGAATTGGACAGTAGTTGGTCAGTATCTCAGGGTCGGCCCCTGGTTACTTTAAAAGGGGAACAATAATAGCCTCTTTGAAGGTGCTTGGGACAATGCCCTGAGTTAATGACTCATTTAAAAGAGAGAGTGCAGGCATAGGAAGTAGAGAGAAAACCTGTTTTAGAACTTAGGGTGGGCAGCTATCCTTTGGTGATCCTGATTTAACTTTGGACAGGAGGTCTGGAAAGTCCAGCCTTTTGATCACTGGGAACTGCTCCAAGAAGTGGGGGGTTTCCGATTTTATTGACATTGCCCTAGACATAGTGTTCTTTAAGATACTATCCTTGATTGCGACAATTTTATCTATAAAAAAGTATTAAGAGAATTACCCAGCTCTTGGGATGGTGTAGGTTTCACTGTAATTCGGTCGGGGTTAGACAGTTCATTAATGATTGAAAACATTTCTTTCAACTTGTTTGAGGAGTTCATGATTTTGGCGGAGAAGTATGGGGTCCCCCCCTATCCAATACTCCTTCATACAGTACCATGCGTGCATACCAGAGTGTATTCACACATCACCTGCTCTTTTTTACTTTTCACGATCCTGCAAGAGTCTTGCATGATCGTAACGTTAACCTGCTAAACATCACAGGACCCAAGGTCCACAATAGGTTTCATCAACTCCTTTTCTATTCACCATCTGGCAAGAGTGCTCCAAGATCGTAAAAATTACTTAAAAATAATATACATTTATTATCTTCACAGTAGTTCTTCCTTAGAAGTAAACCGTAATGGCAGCCATCTCTTTTCTAACATTCCAACAGCCAGCCAATCGAATTGCTCACTCTTGTGAGACTTGCAGGAGAATTTTGCTTCCACAAGAGTGTGAAGGCTCCTGAGAAAAACTGACCTCTCCACCAATTACAGCGCTCCATTTCTGGATTTGCGCACATGCGGGAATCTCGCAAAACCAACTGCTAAAATATAGAATTATTTGACACCTTTAATATCTCAAAAATCATTGAATGAACTTAAACCAAATCACAAAAAGCACAATCTGCCGACCAAGATCTAGCTTCCTGACGAATTTGGTGTAATTCCGTTCAGCAGTTTATTTTTTTATTTGATAAAACCTGTCTTAAAGAAGGAAAATGCATGGAGATTTTACTTTTTGCCACCCCCACCCCTTTTTTCTCATCAGCCACTGGACGGAATACCCCAAACCTTTTCAGGAAGGAGCTGAGCTGGATGAACTTTTGTTAGGGGAAATGTTTTGTGGAAATTTCGTCAAACTGAGCCAAAGTTATTAGTAAACTGATAAACTCTCCATCAATGGAAAAGCAGACATAACTAGATTGAAATAGCGGTGTTTTTTATTTTAGCTTGTCGTCAAGACTATATATATATATATATTGGAACTTTTCGACTATGTGGCCCCAACCAGCAATCAATCAATACCATCTGGGGCACAAGCCGTAAATACAAACGAGGACTTAAAAAGCAAAATGAAGGCATTAGAGAAGTTGATGCGTGGGGAACAGGCTAAATGGTGGGAAAACAAGTCCCTGCAGCGTTACCTGGATGTGGGAAGAATCCCCAGATGGCTACGCAATTTAACAGCACCAAGCTATGAGCAGCCAAACCCCGAAATGATGAAAGAATGGGGACAAAGCAATTTGGATTCCTCTAGACGTTTTGTTGAAATACTTGTAAAATACGCTGAAATAGACAGGATTGAATTACAAAAGCGTATCGAAGCACTCGCAGATGAAATAACTCCTCTGTGCTCAGTGGAAGAGATTGCAAAAATGAAAATAGACATGATGGCTCTTCCTACGCAAAGAGGAAGAAAAAATAAAAGAGCGAAAGGCATTTAAGTTCCACCGGGATTGTGTGGACTACGAATGCGGACGCATCTTTACCTTGCGCGAAAATACAATGCCATCAAATCTTCCAAGTTTGCGGGGGCAAACAAATCAGCGACAGATGCTTCGAGAAATTGGCAACTGACGGACTCTTCATATTCTGATGCCAGCTCAAGAAAGTGAGGTTGAGGGGGGCGGCAGCAGAACTACACCAGCCATGCCCCGCATTGTCCCTTCGCCCGCGGAAAAGATTGATTTTTTAGTGAACGAACGAAGGGCAACACTCCGGCCACGATTACAACAAAATCCGGTAGGCAGAGGAGAAATTACAAACGACGACCAAGGCGCAAAGTCCAAAAACGACTCAATCCCGCGAGGCAACAACAAGAAACGCGGGAGAGGTTGGTGGGGTCGCCGATAACGGACTGTGAGACAAATGAAGAACTGTTATCAATTTGTCTGAAGCGGAAATTCAAATACATTGGGCCTATCTTTTTGCAATGAATCAAACTTTGATTATCCTAACACACGCATGGATATATACCAATTTGTTAGAAAATTAAAACTACGTAAATTTCACGCTTTAAAAATGTCTAACAAACCCACGGACAAAACTGTTCCCAGTACACAAGAAACTTTGGCCTCTAGTACCACTTTGGCATCTGACTCAGAACTAGCGTTACTAACTACTTTGACGGATTTGCACAAAGAAAATGCATATGTGGAATATGATCCCTTGTCCCCTATTTGTCTCGGTCAATCTCTGGCCAACACCAATGTTGAAATTAAAACCACTCCATTTAAGAAAAAAAATCGAAATTCACTCCTATACTCATAAGAGACGGTATTGACATTTTCAGTGAGCACGTAACAGAAGAAATAAAAAAGCTCAACTAAAGAACATGTAACTCCAAAAAGAAAATCTCTAGTAGAAACAGGCAATATTACCGTCTGATCAACAAACTACAACAAAATGAGCCTGGAATAGTGAGGAACGAGGAAACGTGGTGTTATGGTCCAAACAAGAGTACATATCTGAAGCACTTTCCCAACTTAATGACTGGTCCTGTTACAGATTAAGCAGTGCGCTAGCCATCAAGGAGACTGCTAATGTGTTCTATATGAAATTGGTTGCCTGGAAAAGTGCTGGACTTATATATCTATGGGCGAATATCAGTTCATAAGAAACGACCATCCGACCATCCAACCATTCCTAACATCTACATTATACACAAAGTCCATAAGAATGTGTTGAAACCTCCGGGCAGGCCTATTATATCCGCCAGATTTAGTCTATTGGAGAATGCTTCAACATATATTGATTTTTTTTCTGCAGAAATGGGTGATGGGACTGTCTTCCTATTTAAGAGATACCAGTGACTTTTTACACAAAATCAGAGACTTTGAGTGGAAACAGGGTTTTATCTTTTAACCTTAGATGTGTCCTCGTTGTACACGTGTATTGACCACAAAGATGGTCTGCGTGCCGTGGAGTACTTTTTGACTAAGAATAAGAGCATTTGCCCCAAGCATGACACTATGCTGCTAGACATGATTAACTTTTGTCTTAACAACAATATGTTTCTATTCAATCAAATGTTTTACCAACAAATGCGGGGTGTCGCGTTGGGGGCCAGCTTCTCCCCCAGCTATGCCTGTTTGTTTATGGGCTGGTGGGAGGAGCTGGTCCTCAAAGGCATGCACAAAAAGGTGTATGATGACCACATAAAACTATATTATAGGTATATAGATGACCTATTTTTGGTGTGGGATGGGACCATTGAACAGGCATTGAACTTTGTTGAACCCATCAATATAAATAATGTCAATTTGCATTTTACCTCAACTTCGAGCAACACTAAAATTAATTTTTCTAGATGTAGATGTGTATGAGTCAGAAAGCAAATTGGAAACCAAACTTTACAGAAAGGAGACTGCAGGCAATTCCAATTTACATTTTTCCAGCTTTCATCCGAGACATTTGGTGCACAGCATTCCCTACGGGAAGATGCTACGGATCAAAAGAATCTGTAGTAATCCATCGGATCTAGCTGAAGCCCAAACTCAATGTAAAAACAGGTTTAGGTCAGAGGATATCCCCTCAAAACCATCCAGAGTGCCATAAACAAAACTCAGGAGTTAGATAGGGATGATCTCCTTATTCCGAGAAATACTCAAAACAAGGTTCCGACTGAGGCTGCCGTCACTGAATCAGTGAGATTAATAATTTCTTACAGTGCACAAGAAAAAACGATCTCTAAAATAATTAACAAAAACTGGGCCTTGGTTAAAAATGACCCAATAATAGGTGCCGAGATGCCCATTAAACCTAGCATCACCTTTAGAAGAGCACCTTCTATGCACAATGCACTGGTGTCTAGCAGCCCGGAAACGACATCATCTACTAATTTGTTGATAGCTCCCAACGGATTCACTAAATGCAGATCCTGTAAAGCTTGCCAACATGGCATTAACAAGACCAGCTATTGTACTGCATTTAGTAAAAAGGAGATAAAAATCAACAAACCTCTTCACTGTAAAATCGAATATGCAGTCTATATTTTGGAATGTACCTGCCCTTTAACATATGTAGGTACAAAAGGGGGTGGTAATGGACGGAGCATCTGAACCAATCAAACACTCACACCCAGTCAAAAGATCTGGGTTTAATCCATCACCGTTCTTTAGCCCACTCTGCCACCCCAGTTCAGACATGGCTATATGCAAATGAGTCTGACCCTGTGCCTCATGGGAACATTTCAGCCCGAACTGCCAAGCCATGCCTTCCCTGGACCAGAAACAAGCTTCCGAGGACCGGTTTCTGGCATTACAGCCGTCTTCAGCCCGGCTTGCTTGAATCCAGTGGCAAAGTGAGCAAGGGACTCACGTCTGAGCATACCCTGCCACACTTGTGGCGGCCAAATGCGGTACAAAAGGGGGTGGTAATGGACGGAGCATCTGAACTAATCAAACACTCACACCCAGCCAAAAGATCTGGGTTTAATCCATCACCGTTCTTTAGCTCACTCTGCCACCCCAGTTCAGACATGGCTATATAACATATGTAGGCAGCACTAAATGACCCGCTAGTAAAAGAATTCTGCAACACATCCGGGCAATCGGTAATCAGGACCCAACTTATCCATTCGCCAGACATTTTTGTGAGGTACACAACAATAACCTTAAAGACCTCATAGACTATGTAATAGACACTATTCCAAAAACTAAAAAGGGTGGCGACAGGGACAATTCTTTACGGAAGTTGGAGACCCACTATATCCTTAACTTCAATAGCATGGCCCCTGGAGGTTTAAACAATACAGAAGACTTATACACTTGTCTGTAACCTTATCTCTGCAGCCCTTGTCTTCACGGCCAGTTTGGCCTGCCCTGCAAATCCATCTCTGATATCACCTTCATTCTTCATGAGGTTTCCTCGCGTTTAAAGACACAGAAATGAAATACATAAATATTATTGTAAATATCTAGTTCCGTGATAAATAGCTCCTAAGACTTCTCTTCAACCAATGATCATTTTGTTTTTTTAAATTTCTCACCTTATGCACTTTTTTGCACACTATACACTTGTACATTTTTTATAATATTGGGGTGTTTTCCATTAAATTTTGGACTAACTTCAAACACTTATTATTTTGATTCACTGTGGCACTTTGAAACATAACTCGCATTTATGCAATGATTTGGGCATCATGTTCATTTTGAACTAATTATGAAATAGCAGACTTGGAGGGTCCGAGAAGAACACCTGGCATTGAGGCCATGTATACTAATGAATTATGGGACCTCATGTAAAACATTTTTACAAACCCTATGATTTTTTACATGTTTTAAGGCAAAAATGTATATTTTTTATATAGAGAAAAAATGAAAATGCGTGTGTGTATGTATATGTATGTATATATATGTGTATATATATATATATATATATATATATATATATATATATATATATATATATATATATATATATATATTCACTGAAAAAACCATAGGTTATAGACCATATATAGTTAGGAATTAGCATTTACAAAACCTTGAAAATTCACTGAAAAAACCATAGGTTATAGACCATATATAGTTAGGAATTAGCATTTAAAAAACCTTATTTTACTCACACAAAACCATTGAAATTCCATATATAGTTAGTTGCACTAACTATATATCGCGCACCCGCAATCCACTGCTGATCATGTCACATATTACATCATTCATGACATGGTCAGTGACATCACTGATGACATCACTGATGACATCTCAAATGACATCACTGATGACATCACTGATGACATCTCAAATGACATCACTGATGACTACATCCAGTGACTGTATAATTCTGTAAAGTTAAAATATGTCTTACATATTGAAGAATGAGTGGATGTATAAGTGTCTTGATGAAGGATTTAGTAGGGGCATGGCTGACTGTAAGAGTGACTGATTAAATGTGTCTCACTGAGTGCATGGGTTAGTGACTAAACTGTCTTAATTTGTGCATCATTATGTCTGTTGTTCTGTAAACTGCTGCATGTGTTGATCATTAGCTATATGATTAACTGTATGGGTTATTGATTGGTTGCCCAAGCATTTGTATGGGAGACTGAGTGTGTGTGTGGGTGGCTGGGAGGTGTATGACTCTCTGCATAGATGTGTGAGCAGTTGATTGACTAGATGTATGGGTTCAAAAGTGCATGTGGAAACAGCTGTATGGGCGGTTGACTGTGTGCATGAGTGTATTGGTGAGTGAATGGATATCTCAGTGCTACATGTCAAAGTAAGTACATATGTAAAACACAGTACATGTGAGAGTTGACATATATAAATAACTGTGCATAAGAGCCAGTGAATGTGTGAGTGGCTGTATGGATCATTGTGAACTTGTATCCAGGATTGTATAAGTGAGTAAATATGTTTTAGTATATGTTTGAATAAGTAAGGTGTGTATAACTGTATAGTTGAGGAAATGGAGGTGTGATTGATTCTTTGCATGACTGACTAAGTGTCTGAGTAACTCCATGGATGAGTGACAGTCTATGAGTGTCTGTTTACACTGAGTGTATCTAAGGTTATATTAGAGTCTGAAGAGGTTCATCGTATTATCACATGAATGATGTCATCAGTGATGTGATCAGTAATGTCAAATGAGATGTCATCAGTGATGTCATCAGTGATGTCATCAGTGATGTCATCAGTGATGTCACTGACCATGTCATGAATTATGTAATATGTGACATGATCAGCAGTGGATTGCGGGTGCGCGATATATGGTTAGTGCAACTAACTATATATGGAATTTCAATGGTTTTGTGTGAGTAAAATAAGGTTTTTTAAATGCTAATTCCTAACTATATATGGTCTATAACCTATGGTTTTTTCAGTGAATTTTCAAGGTTTTGTAAATGCTAATTCCTAACTATATATGGTCTATAACCTATGTTTTTTTCAGTGAATTTCAATGGTTTTTTAATAGCAAATATCATAAGCTGTCGAATGTCAAGTACGTGGTAAGTGAAAACATTTTCATGTTTATGCACACTGATCTGCTTTGAATGGTGCCCCCCCCCCTCATTTCTATTAGGAGTACTCTCTCTTTGCACATAGTGAAGAGTAGTTAACGCAGGCCTTTGCCCCCGTTGTAATACGTCGTGCCTGCTTCTCTCTCCATTTGATTGATTGTTATCCAAGTATTTACTGTTTTAGAATTGGTTCTCTTTGGTTCATTCTCTATTTACAAACAAACACAGAGTCGCAATACTCTGTTTAGTCTTTGCAGATAACGAAAAATCGTGTAAAAAAAAAAAGAAAAGGAATCGAGCAAAATCAGTAGGCCACTAATGGGATCTCTTTTTGACCTCGCTAAAATAGAAACATTAGGAACAACCCCTCATGACAAATACAAAACTAGTGAGATGAACTGAACTCCACACAATGATGGCTGCAAAACAGCTCGGCTCCGCCACCCACCCCGCCCAAAATAACGATAAAGAGCGGCTGCCATGATTGGTTGCGGAATGGCCACGACAGAGCTACGAAATGGTGCTGCTCTCATGCTAACCCCAGCTTCAGTCTGAAACATCCAGAAACACTGTAGACTACCAATTCGATCAGTTCCGGTAGCGCCCCAATGTAACCCGGTAGAGAAGAACTAGCCCTCCCCTCTTTGACTGATGGTTCTTGTTGCCTGTCCCTTCTGTTGTCATTTAACAGAACTATTTAGCCTGCTGAAAGGGGTTGTGTTCCGACCTCTGGTTGGTGGAGACATTTTGACTATATTCTGGACCTGCGTTGTCGCGTAATGCGTCATATGACGCGCCGCGTTAGCGCATCCGGAAGTCATCCGGGGCGCGCAGCGCGTAACGTAAGCATAACAAGTCATGTGACTTGTTAATAAAACTTTTCATTGGTTCATTTTACTTTTCTTATTCTAATGATGAAAGGCTTGGTCATATGACCTAAAAATTACGCTTTTTATTACTTCCGAACATTATTTTTTCTTAAATATATGTTATAATGTTCCAGGCTAATGTACTTTCCCGGAAAATTTACAACTGTCCTGCAAGTAAAATATATTCTTTTTTCGAGAAAAAGAGCGTTTCTTCGTCCCATGACTGAGCCGTTGAGCAAAAGAGGGTCGACCTGCTGTCTTAGTCGCCGATACGCCTGAATATGAGATTCTTATCGATCACTTTATGTTGCAGGAGTAGAAAACACAACAGCCCTTGACCATTTATCTTTACTGCGTTCCTTCGTATTATACCTTTTACCCTTCATGTAATTGGTCTGCTTTATTTCACTTGCCTTTTAATGATTCTAAAACAGTGACTATTATTAAAAACTTTACCAATGTATATACTACTACCATGTTTTCTTTTAAAAACCTTTATTGTGAAAATTTCATTATACAAATACGAGCCTATAACCACGTGGGCCGGCCACGGAGCAAACTGTAATCGTATATGATGAGTAGACATTTACACTGTAGAGGAACGTAACGGGCGGGCCATTAGGTTGCAAGAACTAAGGTGTCTAACAGTTACGGAATCGGTGGACGTACATTTTATAATTAAAATACGACAGGGCCAGTTACAATAAAATTATCTAGATATACATTTGCGGGCAAGTACCATGGGTGACGTTAATTCGAACTTTCAATAGTACAGTAATCAATAACACATCAGAACTTAATATCAATAGGGATGTCGAAATATTCAATCAATTCTCGTCCCCGCCCGCCATGTGCTTCAAAACTGCATACGTATCTCGTGATTTCAAGGTTCTGCAACCAGTACACAACAAGGAGTTACGAGTCCCATTTATTCCGGCGCCATTTTGGGCGAGGACGGGCAGGTCCAGGATATAGTCAAAATGTCTCTACCAACCATCGACTATGATGATGTTCATATGCTGTATTTATTAGAGTAACACTCATCTGTCCACATGAAATTAATTTGCCACAATCTAAACATGTCATTTTAATCTTTCCAAAGTTCTTCTAAATATTTGGGACCGTTTCCCTTGCCTCTGATGCTGTCAGTGCCACTTCTTTGATGAATGTACTAGCAGGTCAGGGGTTCTCCTCCAAATCTCTCTTTTATGCAGCACTATAATTAATTGGTGCCACCTCTCCATATGACGATGCATGGTATAGTTACCATAACTATATTTTTTTTCGGTTCCTCTGGAGAGTTCATCGTGGCAGATGAAGCGTGTAACGTACCGGACATTTACCTTTTTTTGCATGTACAGGAAAGGAAAAAAAAAATTGAGCGTCCGAGTTCTAAGGTGTCCCAGGGCCATTTTAGTGGACCAGGCCCAAATCCAAAGAACAGGCCGCCATTTTGAGAGTCCTGTTGCAGCCGCCTGTCGCTGTAGCATCAAGAGCAGCCGAAACTCAGCTGAATGGCAACTGAAACGGTAAAGGGGCGCCCCACTACAGCAGACGAGCCTCCACCTGGGAAGGCCCGTTCACGCGGCCTCCCTCCCCCCCCCCTTCGGGCACCCCACGCCGTTATTCGGAGCAGTATTGTAGGATGGCCACACCAGTGCGGCAACTTGCTAGACATCACCTCGGTGGTAACCGAATCTCAGCCCCTTGTAGTGTCTCCTCTTCAGAAAATATTCATGCGCTACCTTTGCCCCATTCACACATCGGTCCGCTACTGACGCCATCTCACAGGCTAATGGGGCGCCCCACGCCGAGTTTCAGCATTGTAGGATGACCACACCAGTACAGCAACTTGCTAGACATCCCCTCGGTGCCATCCGGATCTCGGCGCCCCACTGCAGATGAAGTGCCTCTCAACTATGAAACCACCACGGTGACATCCGGATCTTGGCGCGTTGTGCTGCCTTCGGCCTATTCGCACATCGGTCCGCTACTGACGCCATCTCACAGACTAATCGGGCGCCCCACGCCGAGTTTCAGCATTGTAGGATGACCACACCAGTGCACCTTACTAGACACCACCTCGGTGCCATCCGGATCTTGGCATCTCAGCGCCTTGTGGTGTCTTCTATTCAGAAAATATTCTTGCGCTACCTTTGCCCCATTCACACATCGGTCCGCTACTGACGCCATCTCACAGGCTAATAGGGCGCCCCACGCCGAGTTTCAGCATTGTAGGATGACCACACCAGTACAGCAACTTGCTAGACATCACCTCGGTGCCATCCGGATCTTGGCATCTCAACGCCTAGTGGTATCTTCCATACAGAAAATATTGTTGCGCTGCCTTTGACCCCATTCGCACATCGGTCCGCAACTTAGACATCACCTCGGTGCCATCCGGATCTTGGCATCTCAGTGCCTTGTGGTGTCAGTCAGAAAATATTGTTGCGCTGCCTTTGGCCCTATTCGCACATCAGTCCGCTACGGACACCATCTCACAGGCCAACAGGGCGCCCCACGCCGACTTTTACCATTGTAGGATGGCCACACCAGTGCCACAACTTGCTAGACACCACCTCGGTGCCATCCGGATCTTGGCATCTCAGCGCCTTGTGGTGTCTTCTATTCCGAAAATATTGTTGCGCTGCCTTTGGCCCCATTCGCACATCGGTCCGCTACTGCCGCCATCTCACAGGCCAACGGGGCGCCCCACGCCGACTTTCAACATTGTAGGATGGCCACACCAGTGCGGCAACTTACTAGACACCACCTCGGTGCCATCCGGATCTTGGCGCGTTGTGCTGCCTTCGGCCTATTCGCACATCGGTCCGCTACTGACGCAAACTCACAGGCCAACGGGGCGCCCCACGCCGACTTTCAGCATTGTAGGATGGCCACACCAGTGCTGCAACTTGCTGGACACCACCTCGGTGCCATCCGGATCTTGGCGCGTTGTGTTGCCTTCGGCCTATTCGCACATCGGTCCGCTACTGACGCCGCCTCACGTGCCAACGTATTTTCTCCGCATTTTATACCCTATGCCGCATAACAGGTCATGTGACTTGTTTATAAAACTTTTCATTGGTTCATTTTACTTTTGGTTTCCTAATAATGGAAGGCTTGATCATATGACCTAAAAACAACACTTTTCATTGGATGAAACCTTTTTTTTTTTCCCAAACGATGAAAGCCCCACCTTGTTTCTGGATGTTTCAGACTGAAGCTGGCGTCAGCATGAGAGCACCACCATCTCGTAGCTCCGTCGTGGTCATTCCGCGAGCAATCATGGCAACCGCTCCCCACCAGAAGCCTACAGGAGTCGGGGGGCCCCCAAAACTTTTGATAAATCCTCAAGGCGGAGGGGACGCTTTCGAGAATGGGGTCCAAGACCTAGCAGACAAGCGTCCGATTTCCAAGGTGTCCCAGGGCCATTTCAGTGGACCAGGCCCAAAAAGGAAACAGCCTGCCGCCATTTTGAGAGTCCTGTGACAGCCGCCTATCGCTGCACCGCAAGAGTGGGCGCAACTCAGCTGAATTGCGGCTTTTGACACAGTGGACCAAAAACGGACGGAATGGCAACTGAAACGGTAAAGGGGCGCCCCACTACAACAGATGACACTCCACCTGGAGAGGCCCGTTCACGCCGCCTCCCCCGGGGCGCCCCACGCCGTTATTCGGAGCAGCATTGTAGGATACCAAAACCAGTGCGGCAACTTACTGGACATCACCTTGGTGCCATCGTTCTGCTGCCTTGGAACTATTCGCACAACAGTTTGCTACTGATGACCCACCCCCCGCGACGCCCCACGCCGGAAATCTGGACGTTGTGCTGCGTTGGGACTATTCGCACAGCCGACCGCTACTTCGTTGTTTTTCCCTAAAAATGTTTATATGTTATTACTATTTTTGTTTTCTTGTATATATTTATAAATTATTAAAGTTTTATAATCTTACTACTTTGTCGGAGTGCTATATATTTTTAATGTGACACATAATTGTAAAAACTTTGATGTACAAAGAGTCATCCCTGGAATCTTCCGCTTCAGGCTCGGTCCCCTCCCCAATCACAATACAGGATGGTTTTCAGATAATAGGAACGCTTCTGCTGTGACGAATCTCATCGAGTGTGGGCCTTGATCTACTATAACTCCTTTGAAGAGGGGTGATTCTTTACAGCTGGGGCCATAAACTACATCTGCAGGGCTAGCTGATACCCTAGGACCAGCCTGGACAATCGGACACAGAGGAAAAGGAGTGTCAGAGGGTGCGGTAGTGAATAGGGCGAAAGGGAGGTGTCGGGCGGGCACAGGGTGTGATTCTCAGGGAAGAGCAGCGCAGATGGGGGGAGGTTTATTACCCATGCATAAGACAGAAAGCGGGGGTGACCACTGCCTGGGGGAGATGCTTGCGAGGGTGGGGAGCCATGCTAAGGATCGACAGCGTGCACAGAGTGGGTCTGGTCAAGGCATCTAAAATGGCTGCCGTGCACGACAAAAGTGTGGCATTTGAAAAAAGACAAGATGGCGCAGACAATGTTTTTCAACACTTCCTGATTTCCTTCGAATCGAACGTTAACAGACGTTGGGGCATATTACCAAAGTTAAGCGATATTTATCCCTAACGATGCTTAGCAACGATTTTTTTACCGCTAAGCATCGTCAGAAATTATCGCAGATAAACCTTGCTATTATCAAGGTTTATCGCAAATACGATAATAAACGACCGCAATGCATTAATATCGCTGAAAACTCAGCGATATTCATGCATTACCGAGCTAAAGCTCTTAGCCATGTTATCCACCTCCCATTGGATAACATGGCTAAGAACTGCTCAGGGCAGGTGCTAACTTTTGGAGATATTCGCGCTTATCTCGAATATTTCCAAAAGTTGATAATAGGAGATACCGATGTTAGCGACTGTTTCCAGTCGCTAACATCTTGGCATGCCCACTTTGCATGTCATTAGTGATAAATATCACTCACATGCAAAGTGGGGCCCAAGATGGTCGCGATCTCCTACTAGCCGTCGCTAACTGGTGTTAGCAACAGCTAGGTAATACAGATATAATTTTATCTCCGCGAAGCGGAGCGCTGTTACAGATATATATCTTGTTTTTGAACGTTAATTTCTCAAAATCCACTGAAGCACATATATTGAGACCTAGCAAAGGCACATCGAGCTACCAGTCCCTACAATTTTGCCAAGTTTCGTGCAAATCCATTCAGCCGTTCGATTATTATTATTAATTTTTTTTTGCCCCGCGGGGCCCTTTTAAAACCTCCACATCAAACCTAAGAGGTCAAGGAGGATCTACTATGCCCCCTTATGGTCATTTGCCCCTTCGCTTTGGCCTCCTCTTGTCTCTCGATCCTACCGAGAGACAAGATGGCGGCCGCTACGGACTGTTTGCAATGTTTACAGACGCCGGAGAACCAATCAGCTTCGCAAACCTCCGTTACGCGAAGCGGAGCGCTGTTACAGATATATATCTTTTTTTGAACGTTAATTTCTCAAAATCCACTGGAGCACATATATTGAGACCTAACAAAGGCACATCGGGCTACCAGTCCCTAATATTTTACCAAGTTTCGTGCAAATCCATTCAGCCGTTCGATTATTATTATTATTTTTTTTTTTGCCCCGCGGGACCCTTTTAAAACCTCCACATCAAACCTAGAGGGTCAGCGAGGATCTACTATGCCCCCTTATGGTCATTTGCCCCTTCGCTTTGGCCTCCTCTTGTCTCTCGATCCTACCGAGAGACAAGATGGCGGCCGCTACGGACTGTTTGGAATGTTGACAGACGCCGGAGAACCAATCAGCTTCGCTTCACAAAGCTCCGTTGCGCGAAAAGTACGCGAACTGGAGCGCTGCCCGGTCCGCTGTTACAGATATATATCTTTTTTTAAACGTTAATTTCTCAAAATCCACTGGAGCACATATATTGAGACCTACAAAAGGCACATCGGGCTACCAGTCCCTACAATTTTGCCAAGTTTCGTGCAAATCCATTCAGCCGTTCGGGCTAAAAGTGAGGCCAACCGCCCTATGGAAAACTCAATGTTAAAAACACGTTTTGGGACCCCCCTTTTTTCTCGACCCCCCCCTGGACGAACCCCCCCCCCATTTTCAGGGGCTGCTCAGAAACAAAATGTTCAATTTTCCAGAAAATTTCAGCCAATTCCGTCCACAAACGCCAAAGTTATTAGACATAGAATTTTCAAAAATCCCATAGGGAAAAAATCCTAACTATATATACCTACTGGCGACCGCCAGTAGGTAATATATATATATATATATATATTTATCTATTTATATTTTTCTATCTTTATATTGGATATTTAAAATGTTGAGGGGAAAAGAGAAAGAAATGTATATTTGATATTATCTCTGTTTTTAAAAATCATCTGGAATATTGTGATGGTTTTTCCATTTCCCTAAAATGTATTTATTGTGCCCATTTAATTCAGGACCTGAAAAATACCATTTTGAAAATCTGTTTTTACTCTTTATTTAACATTGCCGCCGGAATCATGTCCACACCACGTAAGCAATCGCGTGTTAAGGTGCAGCCTCATAATAGGTTTGGCTACTGTTTAGCGTTGTCATGTGATCAAGCCACCGTGGGTGGTGAAACGCGTAATGGCCGACGAATAAAACTTATGATTTAGCACCAAGAAATGGGTCCGTGCCTGCTTGCTTGAGGAGACGCTTTGGAGCAGCTTTTAAGCAGTGTTTGTGGATATATATATATATATATATATATATATATATATATATGTATGTATGTATGTATGTATGTATGTAGATCCAGCCCGTCTTAAATCTGCTGACCGCATACGTGTGTAATACATTTTTTTTTTGTAAAATATTTTTATTGTGGCGAAGATAGTAAAAAGGCACAAGGTATACAATCATCAACCCAGTTGATATGTAAACGGCAGGAACAAAAAGTCCCAGGGTCAATACACAGCCATATATGGCCCACATCCCGGAGGCAGGGCGGCGCAGGAGTAAACATATATACGAGTAGGGAAAATTGCATTTGTGCCCCAAGTATCGATAAAACATTAGCAATGTCCACGCCAGTTTTCTTATGTTGCATTTCTACACTATATAACAGCTTAACAGTAACGAAGTACCCCATGAATGGCATTTCTAGTGCTGATCCGAATACAGGAGGAGATACATGCAAGGGCCAGCTAGGTCGCGGTCATCACAATGTAGTGTGGCCTAATGGGAATCACCGCTAAATACAAACATGTCTATCAAGGAATATCGGCGTGACCACAGGGGACCTCTGCACCGCCTCCAAACACCCCGCCCCAGACCCCCCCCCCCATCACCAGACTCCGAGGACACAGAGGAAAACAACTCAGCGCTGGTGGCGTCTGAGTCATCCTCCTCCAATCCCTCCATACACATAGTTCTCCAGGCGAGTAAGTCATCCTGGAGCTTCCCGTCCCTGCGAGTGCGCTGCATGTGCGTCTCCTCTGCTAAGGCCCATTCCATGGCATCCCGTAACCAATGAGAAATCTCAGGCGCCCTCTGACCCATCCAGGTAATGGCCACCCGTCTCCTCGTACGTGTGTAATAATTAAATAAATACTTTTTTCATTTTTTTTCTTTCATTTTTGGTGATAATTCCCAAAATCTCCCCCTTTTTGCCATGGGGTACCCCCTATCCCCTCGTTTTTTTTATTAACACGTTACCTCCCTTTACCTCTACCCTCCCATAAACCCTCAAATCACTTTTACCTCCATTTACTTCTACCTTCACCTAGACCCTAACATCACCCTAACCTTTACCCAGACTGAATCCCTAAAATCACCCTTCCCTCCTTTTACTTCTACCTTATCCTAAAATCACCCTTACTTACCTCCCCAAACCCTAAAATTGATGTGACCACTCATTGCCTTTACCTGCACCTACACAGTTTTTATTTTTTATAAATACCAAATATTTTGTGTTTAAAATATAAAAACGTGTCTCCCCCACCTCCTGGTTCACTAAAGGTTGGGGGATGAAGTCTGCTTGGATGCTGAGGGTCCTTGGGGGCCAAGAACGCCACTTGTTAGCTCCAGTAAGTCCCACACAGTGGGACTGCATAGAGCTCATGGGAAGCCACTCCCCCTTCTTCAGCACTCTGAAAACGCACCTCCTGGTGCAGTACTGGTTGTGGGATGAAGTTCCATTTGATGCTGTGGGTCATTTGGTGCCAAGAACCCCTCTTGTTACCTCCAGTAAGTCCCAAACAGTGGGATTGCTGATATCTCATCAGAGGTCCCGCTCCCTTTCTCCACCACTCTAGAGAAACGTTCCTCCTGGTGCACTACTGGTTGGGGGATGAAGTCCTTTTGGATGCTGAGGGTCCTTGAGGGCCGAGAACCCCATCTGTTACTACCGTTATGACACACACAGCAGGATTGCTGGGTGGTCATGGGAGGTCCGGCCCCTTTCTCCACTAGTTGGGGAATAGGATTTAAAAAAAATAGAATTTCACTGAAAGGTTACAGGAACGTTATGGTTAGGAAATAGAATTAAAAAAGCCTTAGAAATTCACTGAAAAAAACAAAGGCTACAGGGACTTTATAGTTGGGCTCAGATTTCAGTCGTACAAAACCAGTGAAATTCAGCAGTTAGTTACCCAACGCCCCGAAGTGCACAGCTTATGATCTCACATATTACTTCACTCATGTCATGTTCAGTGACATCACTCATGACCTCTCAAATGACCTTATGAAGCATGAAGTAGTATGTAGTAGTTGGTTCATGTAAAACAACATCATGTATGGAGAATGATACACAACCATTTCATATAATCAAAGTTCTACCCATATATCCCAAAAACGATGGTGCTTGCAAGGTAAATGGAAGAATATTAATTAATAAACTATTCTGTTTATGAAAGCATTAGTAATAGGATGCAACATGGCTTCTGGGACACATTTGAGGCATGAGATGAACAAGCTGCACATTCGGTTAAAGAGCTGGATTGGTTGCTCTCTGGCTCTACTTGTGATGATTTAGGATTTTGTGAAGTATGTGACTTTTGAACTCTATGATAAAGGCGCAGAGACGGTCAGTGGTGAAAGTATTGAGGTAGTGTGTTCCAGAGGAGTTTTGCCAGGGTTCAAATTTCCAACTGCCTCTCTATATTTTTATTTTTTTGTATTTGTTTGGTATTCAAGCTTGTAGTTTGGCTGGTTGTTTGAGGAAATAGGTCTAGAGGTGCAGAGACAGTCATGTACTGGAATCTGCTCCACCTTGTTGACATGTGTCTCCTGTTCCATTAAGAGCCAGAGCAGTTCGTTGTCAGTGAAGGTGAAAGCGTCATCAGTTCCTCATCCTGAGGAGTAATTGCTCTCCGCAGATTAATTTTTGGGGAGAGGAACATAAAAGAAACTGTATTTTTCTAGTGTCAGTTGGTCATGATTACTGAGACACTTTGGAAGTGGAGTACATGTTTTGGTTTGGGTTGCCGTGCTGGAATCGTTGCTGAAATTGATGTGGGCAGGCATCTTTTCTTTTTGACGTAGCTGCAGTATAATTATTTTTCAATCTATATTTCCATATCAACTTGTGTTTTGCACTTCGCTAACTTATTTTTAGGGTCAGGAAGATTACATTAGTCAGTGCAAAAAACACAAGGCACATCCACAAAGAAATTATATTTGTAGCAGCCAAAGAAGTTGCTACTGGTATCCAAGCTGCTTACTTTAAATAACTTGCACTACATAATTTAATCATGTGTTATAGTGGCATCAACTGCCTAAAATCAATGGTTCCAAATTTAGAAAAACTTAAAATAAATTGATTTTATTATACATGTTTAGCTCCGAAGAGTCTTAATGTTAACTAAATAAGCAAACACAAATAAAGTTTATTTTTGGTTAACTGTAACGCACGTAACCGAGAAATTCCAAGGTACAGTAACAACGCTATCCTTTAAACAAACCATTTTATCACTGAATTAGAAGGCATTGGTTGGAGGGGACAGATGAGGACACAAGAACCCTAGGTGTCAGTCGTCTGTTGGGAATTTTACGAAGGCTCCTGCTGCTTGCTTAAAAACATTTCTTGCTTCTTTTTGGAAGCTGCATGGTCGCTGCCATGTTATGCTAATGCAATACAATTCAGTGTTTTTGCTTGGAATTATCAATTTTTAATTGTTATTCTCCTCGAAAGATTTCATCATCTTTTATTCATGCATATCTTTTTGACATATTTCCTTTTCCACTTCTTTTATTACTTTGTTTTTATCCTTCTGAAAGAATGATGAGTCAAATAAACGTACCGGTTTTCTTTTATCAGTAATTGTAGATGGTCCTCGTTTACTGTAAAACGTTGTTCAGCAACGTTTCTCCTTGTTATACATCATATCTTATGTAGAATGCATATCATGATATTTTCTGAATCGTAAATAAAAGATGAAACGAACCTGTTCTGCAGCCGCTTTCCTGTATAGACCTGCGTCCAGTTAGTAATGAGCATCCAGATGAGTTGCAGCAGCAGTATATTTGTCATAAAGGTGTGGTTTAAATTGGTTATAGATTTTAGTAATTATAGGTGTAAATATGTTTTCTTGAGTAAACACGATATTCTACTCTCCTCCAAACCTGCGGGTATAACTTATTTTAACATGATTCTAGACAGCACAATTAGCAATGACATTGGTCATTAAAGGAGGGTGCCTTTTTAAAGCCAAGAAAGAGCCACCTTAATAAGTGGTACGCATTACAGAGGTTCTGGAATAATCTATGTTGTGTTTAATTGGCTGACAGTTCAACAGAATGCTCAAGCAATTCTCTGGTCTTCCAAAGCAACTGTTCAGTCAATCAATTTCTGTCTCTGATCTCGCACTGAAACTTATGACTCGAGGTGCGCTACAGTAGACCTTATGGAAAGTGAAAAGCTATTCTAGGCTGCTGCAGGATACACATTTTGGAATTTCTTTGGTCTTTAAATCCTAAGCAGCTGTCCTGTTAGCTGCTAAATGAATCTTAGTAACTTCTGTTTTGAAATTTAGGATTTCCTACCCTCATAGAAGCGCTATGCTTTTCTCTTAGAAAGTCCTTCCTCTTACATTGTTCTGTAGTCTTTGAAGTCTCACTCCTACAGCACTCATCTGCCTGTGCTCCCCTGCAACTTGCATGGATCAGCTTGTAGGTCATCTACAACAGCCTGATGTGCCTCTTAGGGGATCTCAACCAATTAGGTTTAAATCGAGCAAGGACTTAATTCTAAAAAGGAAGTGATAAACTCCCAATATGAGAGTTATACAAAAAAATAAGCATAATCAGTTAAAGCTGGGGGATTATTGGATTGATTGACATGGAGAAGGCTTTGGCACTTTTTGATACCCATTGACCTATTGCAAAATGTCTTTCAACATCTGACTACAGGATGGGAAAACCAACAATCTGAAGCTGAATCTGGCAAAAACATAGTTTATGCTGGTTTGGGTCACAAATAGGAATCAGGTTTTAGATGGTAAAGTGAGCCGAACTAGGCACTTCCTACCTTCAATCGCCAGTGTAAAATACAATCTGATATGGGCAGCATGTTTTACCGAAAGTGCAGATCTTGTCTGTGGTCATAACAGGCTCCCATTGCTAGAGAGTGATGCAGTACTGGTGCCCATCATATCTAAACCAGCCTATGCAAATAGGACATATATTGGCACTTATAACTGTCTGATTGGTTAGCTGCAATCCCTACAAAATGCAGCTCCCCGAACTCTACTGAATCTCATGAAGTGGGATTATAGGTCTATGTCTTTGTTTATAGCAGAATTACATTGATCCTTTTTAAAGAATGTGCACTCCTCAGTGTCCTCTGGTCTGTCTATGTCGGGATATACACATTATTCTGCGCAGCATGATATCCGCACGCGGATCGACTACTGGTTTCTCTCACAATCCTTGTTGCCCAAGGTGTTTGAATGCAAGGTCCTGGCGCGCTATTTGTCGGACCACTCCCCGGTCACGGTAGCTACTGCGGGTCCTCCTTGTTTTCCACCTCTGTTTTTGTGGCGCTTCCGGCCCTTTTCGATGTTAGATTCTGTCTTTCGTTCGGAGCTGCGTCATGCGATTTCCGAGTATTTTGAGACCAATGTTGGGTCAGTTACTCCCTTTACTACACTATGGGAGATATTTAGGGTCTTTATTAGAGGAATAGCTATTAGTAAACATGCTGGCGTTCTCTGCGCTATTCGTGGTTGCTTCGCCCTGCTGGAGACTCTTCTGTCGGACCTGGAGTCACGCCCACAGCACACCGCCGACCCTGAGCTCCACGACTAACTCAAGGCCACATTGGCTGAATTCCATGCTGATGCTGATAGCGAGGTCAAGCATATGGGAAAATATGCCGCCGCCAGAGCTAATGGTGAGGCAGATCGGTCAGGCTCCGTGCTGGCGGCATTGGCCTGCCATCAACTTGATGCTGGAGGTATCGTTGAATTGTAGGGGGACGATGGCTCGCCCCTGACGCTGCCCACTGACATTAATGATCCGTTTCGTGCTGATTATCAAGAGTTGTATAACTCTAAACTTTCCCCTAGCGATTACGACATCACTGCCTACCTAGAATACATACAGCTTCCCTGGTTGCAGAACTGGCAACGTGAGTTTTTGATACGTCCTGTTGAAGTGGCGGAGGTTCGTCTTGCGTTGGGTTCAATGCGCGAGGGTAGCGCCCCGGGATTGATGGCCTCACTGTCACGTTTTAAAAAACATTTAGTGCTCTCCTCATTCCACATCTAATATCTCTATTCCACGAGATGGCTGCGGATAGTATACTGCCCCCATCTATGCGAGAGGCATTGATCATTACTTTTTTGAAGCCCAATAAAGTTCCCGCATGTGCTCCTCCTATCGATCACTCTCCTTGATCAACGTAGACACTAAGCTGTACACAAAGATCTTAGCCAATCGTTTATCACCACTTCTTCCTCAGCTAATTGGTCCTGAACAAGCTGGGTTCATTTCGAGTCGCACACTCTCACAGAATCTTCGCAAGGTCTTTGGGGCTCTGCAGCATGTCCGCCCGGAGGTTAAAGCAGTCGCGGTGTCTTTTAGATGCCGAGAAGGCATTCAATTCGATAGAATGGAAATTTATGTATGCTGTGCTACGCCGCATAGGGGTGGGTGAGGAGTTTCTGCAAATGATTTTGGTGTTATAAAACTCTCCAATGGCTAGGGTTCGCACGGGGGATGTGGTATCTGTCCCTTTTTCAATCTAGCGAGGTACGCGGCAGGGGTGCCCCTTATCCCCGTTGCTGTACGCGGTAGCTGCTGAGCCTCTGTTGCCCACCCTACGGGAATATTATAGTCCTAGAGGACTTCGCTTTCCTCATTATAATCTCATCGCCTCCGCTTATGCAGATGACACCCTGTTATATGTTAGAGACCCCGAGACCCATCTATCACCTGTGATTCGTGAGGTGCTTCGTTTTGGATGCCTTTCTGGCCTCAAGATTAATTGGGACAAATCCATATTGTTTCCCTTACCACCTTCACAGTGCAGTTTCCGCTGTGATTTTCCGCTGCAATGGACTACCGAACCGGTGTGCTATTTGGGTATTCAGGTCCACCCCGACGCTGATACAGTCATTAGAGCTAATTATGATACATTGCTAGATAAGATTGGGGATGATATAGATTGGTGGATACGACTCCCTTTGTCCTTGGCCGGTGGAGTTTTTTTGCTGAAAATTGTTGTTCTGCCCTGCCTGCTTTTTTTTATTTCTCAATATTCCTATAGTGGTCCCTCAACAGCTGTCCGTGAACTCCGCTCTCTAATGATTAAATTAGCAGGGGCTGGAAAGTCCCCCAGGGTTGCCTTGGACACCCTCATGCTCCCATATACCGCCGTACTTAATGCCCCAAATTTTGAATTGTACTACAGGGCCGCTCAGGCCTCCCACTCCTATAGCTGGGTGCATGGGCCTCATGATCCTTTTCCGGCAGGGGAGGTTGGGCACGTGGGAGGAGATTGCGGGTGCAGATTGTGCACATTCAGCCCTCACCAGATTCCACTTCTTTAGAACTAGACACGCACTATGGGCGACACTGGGAGAGGACTTACAGGAGCCTTTGGTTATTCCCCCTTTGACAGCTCTGCTGAATGCTCAGTCCCCGTGTAATATTATTTCCAAGTTGTACGCCTTAGCTCTGGATACGAGGACTTCCTCTCTCAGCATGGTTAGGCATTCCTGGCAATCATATGTAGGCGTCCCTAATACTGACGACATATGGTTCTATTGTTGCAAGGTCACCTGTAAGATATCCATTAAGGGCCGTCACCGCCTCGCCCATTTTACATTTTTGAATAGAGTTTACTATTCCCCTTTATGTCTTTTTAGGTATGGCTTGCGAGACACTGATAATTGTGAGAGATGTCATACACCACACGCTGGTTCCTTTCATCAAGCGTGGCACTGTCCACAAGTACAACATTATTGGGATTCCATTTTCCAGAAGCTGAATGATAGCCTTGGGTTGTCCCTTACTCCAGATCCCCTACTAGCGCTCTTGGGATACACTAAAACCCTTAAGAAAGATGTACGTAGATTGGTGGCAATGGGTCTCCTTCTCGCCAAGCGTCGGCTGGCTATGCGCTGAATGAGGGGTCCTGTGCCCACGGTGGCAGAGTGGGAGCGTGACACGGTTTACTGTAACACCCAATCTGATGTACATAATGAAATGCTCCCCCCTTGTAATCGTCCGAAGAGTTTTTGGGGTATGTTTGCTCAATATCATGCCGCTCATCAAACTGAGGCTGACACCTCCGAAGATCTGAATAAGATTGTGAAGTCATTGTTCCACCAATGTCTTAATGTGTACCTACTGGATGACTGTATTTTCTTGTCACATCCTCTGGCTCTTCAGCAATCTTCATCGTGGCCTTGTATCCAACTGATTATTCCATTGTTGGTCATGCCCTTACTGGTCCTTCTGATAGTCCCCCCCTGACATTCTTTTAAATGTTATCACATATTGTATTGATTTGTCAACCCTGTATTTGCATTTGCTTTCTGTGACCCATATCGTTGTTACATAATCTGTTTTCTTTTCGGCTTGGTTTCTTATTTTTGAGTATGTTGTTTCTTTTTCTGTATTTTTGAAAAATGCAATAAAATAAAAAAATAAAGGGTTGAAACGTCGTCGACAACTGTGTAAAGCGAACCATTGTGATCAGCTCTGACTATTGTATACAGTGGCTGTTATTATTGTAAAATTATAGATGGTCACTTTCCAAAATGATGGAAACCGAGTTATATATGTCACAAATTCACTAGTTTTTGTTTTTTGGACTGTTTTGGGGTGAATGTATGACATTGTTCTGCATTCTGTCCATCAACTGTTGTTTTTAGGTCTCGCCTGTCGATGCGCATGCGCATCGAGCTTGCGAGACTATGGGGGCTTATCCACTCTTTATCCAACTTGCAAGGAATCGTGGCGATTCCTTGCAGTGCCCGTGACTTTTAAGCTCAATGCGCATGTGCATTGAGCTTAAAAGCGCGTGCACAGCCGCCCGCATTCCTCCGACACCTTTGAAGTGAAGCTTAGCTTCACTTCAAAGGCCCGGCTTCTTCACACCCACATGCCGCTCTGCCCCGCTCCGCCCCCTCCCCTGAGTCATCCTGCCTGCCCAGACTTCTCCTCCCCCCTACTTACATCCCGCTTTCACTTGTTAACTTTACCGCTGTCCAGGTGGTTCCATGTTATTTCTTTAACTACCTGCTCGTGACTGCCCGTCCTCATGCTGGCACTGTGCTTTCCTCTGTGAACTTTAGGACTTCTCCATATAACTGTGGCATTCCAGAAATTCGTCATTGGAACGCAACGTGCAACGCATTGACCCGACGTTGCTCTTTGATTGCGCACCTAGAAACCTTGACGCGCAAACCAGCTTCATTCTCCTTGGCTGACACACCCAGCAGCCTTTACAGACGGACAACAGCGTGTACAACAGCTTTGTGCCAATACTAACGTGCACACCAGCTTTGTGTCCATTTTATGTACACAGCAGCTCCATGCTCTATCGCTCACGCGCACAGCGACGCTGTGTGCACTTTAATGCTCATTCGCTGGCACGCACAGCACATTTGTGCAAGTATTTGCATGTCTACCCTGCAATCCTTTCGCTGATACGCACAGCTTGATTTTAAAATTGTGTGTATAAGTTACAGTTCACTCGCTGATGCACACAGCAACTCCGCGGCGCTGACGCGCACAGTTGGATTTTAAATTGCGTGCCTACTTTACAGTTTACTCACTGATGCGCACAGCAGCTCCATGCTTTCTTGCAGACTCGCACAGCAGTGCCCAGTGCAGACTTTTACGTTCTTTCGCTGACACGCAGAGCACTTTTGTACAAGTATTTGGTCGTCTACCCTGCAATCTTTTCGCTGATACGCACATCTTGATTTTAAAACTGCGTGTCTAGTTTACAGTTCACTCGCTGATGCGCACAGCAACTCTGCTGACGCGTTTAGCTGGATTTTAAATTGCGTGCCTACAGTACAATCGCACAACACTTTAGTACAAGTATTGCGTGTCTACTCTGCAATCTTTTCGCTGATGCGCACAGCAACTCTGAGTGCAGTCTCTTTCAATCGCTGACACACACAGCACGTTCCCATCTAATTGTGTGTATACAGTACAACATATTATATCCTATGTCTTCATTAACAATATAGTGTATCTGTACTGAATATATATCCAGCATTTCAGAGCTTTTAGAAATGTTTATGGCTTTTTTTTTTTGAAATTCTTTAGCATTGGCTACAGGAAACAAAAATGCTAAAGATTTACAAAAAAAACCCATAAACAATTCTAAAAGCACTAACTCTAATGCTGCGAGACCTATTGCATTTCCAATGCTTGTTGCATTTGTCACCCCGAGTGGGACAGGTATGCTCAGACGTGAGTCCCGTGCTCTCCACACCACTGGAGTCCAGCTATCCTGGCTAATGACGGCTGATAGCCAGAAACCGGTCCTAGGATGCTTGATTCCGGTCCAGGGAAGACATGGCTTGGCAGTTCAGGCTGGACTGTTCCCATGAGTCACAGGGTCAAGGCTGATTTGCATATGGCCATGTCTGAACTGGGGTGGTGTGGAGTGCAAAAAAACGATGGATTTAGGCCCAGATCTCTGTACTGGGGTAAATGTATGACATTGTTCTGCATTCTGTCCATCAACTGCTGTTTTTGCATATGAGGGCTGGGAGGCATAGCAAGAGACGGGCAGCTAAAACTTTGATAAGTATCTTATAATCTGAATAAAAAAAATTGAAAGAGGGTGGTATGATTCCAAAAGTTTTGAGTCCCGGTCAGATATAGGCAACAATGTCACAATTTCCTCATTTAGGGAAGGGGCGCCAGGCCCTTGTCTCTGGGCTCAGCGTACATGGCAGTCAATCTAGTGTCCAGGAGCGATTCATATGTTGCATAAAATTCTATAGCCAGTCCGTCCAAGCCTGGTGATTTGTTACGGGTTAGGGCTCCAATTGCATGCTGTATTTCTTACACCGTTATTGGTGCCTTTACTACATAACATAACATTTAGTGTATTTGTGTATTCTGGGTAGATCTGGGGCAAGTGTACTCCATCTACAAATTCATCTAAATCTCCCAGTGGTGGGTTGGGAAAGTCCTGTCATATAATGGCCCTTGTAGTAGCGTCTAGGTGTATTTTTAATGGTCTGCTGGGTGAGAGTAACAGTGTCAAGTGGGGCTTGGACAGCACGTATTGGCGTGTGGAGCTAATGAGATTAAGCCAGTCGATCACCTATTTACCTATTTATCACTCTGCATGTGTTCTGGCTGTGTAAGTTGTTGTGTGTAAGTTGTTGTGTCTATGCATTTTAGTGGATTCATCAAACTAGTGTGTTTATTTCTGGCCTGCTTCAGAGGACCTGCTTCTCCAGAATCAACAATGGTCTTGCTCTCCAAGCTAAATAATGAGGATTCAGTTGTAATTAGGCAATCCAAAATAGTTTTACGAGATCTTATTGTTTTGTGGATACAAGTTTCCTGTATCACTACCTTGTAGCCCTTCCACTTTACTGCAATGGAAGAGGTTGGCCGTTCCTGTGTTTTCCCAGAAATACTCTGTGGTGGTTTCATGCAGGGTTGCCCTGATGACATTGTCCTCAAACAACAGGGGCTGCGATCGCCGTGTAGGAACAAGAGTGCCCGAGTACATGCTCACCTCTAACGGGTCTTTCTTATTTATTAATTACAGTTTTTAGTTTTTGCCCAGTACGTTAATGTTTGTAAAGCAGTTGTAAGGAAAGCCGATCTGTCACACCTGTAATAGCCTGTCAAAGAGCTACAGGCTTTGCCAATTTCTTGTTTGCTTTGGCTTTGTTCGAAGTATAAAAATAATTAGCAAAATGGTGGCTGGTGCGTTACCATGCCCGTGTCGATGGCCATCTTGGAATGCTCTTCTTTTACTTTATGACAAATGTGGCGGGTGAATGTGTGCTGATGCAATGGCAGCTGACTAGGTTTTTTTTGTTACGCTTTATTATGTACTGTTTCACAATGGCTAACAGCTATTTTTGCGCAAATACACATATAGATAGAAGCAAGGGATTTGAAGTACTGTGCAGCTGCTGGGCCCTCGCAAAACAGGAAAAAATAATATTGAGATGAGTGGTGGGAAGGGGAGGGACACCAGATTCTCGGATAAGCACATGGGAGAGGAAACAGCAATAGAGAGTTGGAGTGTGGGGACGCTGAGACTTGGGAAAGCAGTGATATAAGTGAAATAAAACAAATTGTTCCTGCAGGTTAGCAGTAGAAGATTGCAACTTTTCCAATGAAACTAAATGCTCCAGGGGTGAGGCAAAGACGAGAACAGGGAGGAACTCCATAGAATTGGGAGTCTGGAGCAGAGGTAAATAAGAGAGCCATCCAGTCAGTTCAGTTCATGAAGCTTTATTCGGTGCATAAATATGACCATAAAAGCACAAGACAAAATATAACAATCCATTAAAAACACACAAACATTTCATGTTTCATAAGCTAGTTCTACAATTAATATTAACAATCAAAATATGTTAAAAACACATACTTTTCCTGGATTTGATGCATTGGTTTAAAAACGTTGCAGTATAAAAACATATGTCTGCCGATTGCAAGTTAAAAATTAAGGTCATAGCATGATTAACTGATCGTACACCATATTTGACAAACATAGGTTTCAGAAAGGTAATACGAAAATTCGTGTAAAGTGTACAGAACAGCAGAAAGTGCAAAGTGCTCTGGGCGGATACACCATCACACATACATGGCCCAATTGGATGTTTCTTGATATTTGGGTTGGCCACTAAATAATGTGCCATACCAAATCTAAGTCTGGTTAGCACAAATGTATGTGAAAGCCTAGTTACCATGGTTAAATACGAAGGAAAACCTTCCACTGAACTAGATCTGTTGTAAAACATGACAGTGGACATAGATCCTATGGCAAAAGCCCGCTTCCTCCCCACACATGCCAAGAATATACTTTTCATTTTGGCTTTAGGTATCCTTGATGCTGCACTGGGATCAATTGAAATGTTTAAATTAAAAATGTCTGAAAAACAGGCAACGACATATTTAATCCAAGGTATCTCTCGATATTTATCCAATTGTAAACAGTCCTCAATAATAGATCTGTTAAATGCCTTCTCGTCCTTCAGCCATATTGACCGCCAAATCATCAATGGTCTAAGGGATAACAGATCAGTCAAATAATTGGTGGCTAGTTCTCGATGACTCGATTCAGTTGGAGCTGAAGCGGGCAAAAATAGGAGCTTTCTTAAAAATAGATTTTCCTCCAGCTGTAAATTATGGGCGCAGCTGTGGCCCCATACTCCTGCCCCATACAGCGCTATGGTAACACATCTAGCCTGGTAAATCGTGAGCATATCCCTTGTGCGACGATCCCCAATCTTCGCAGCAAATCTATAGATACCGTAGGCATTCTTTGCCATTTTGTTCCGAATGTTATTAAATTCATTAGTCCATTTCCTGTCTTTAGAGAAGGTGATAGCAACATGTACAAGGGGACCCCCTCAAAAAGTTAAATGTGGCCAAGGAACAGAGGGGAGCATAAACACTGCAATGTGGGGACGTTCCTACAATGGCCTTATAATTTAGTTGTGCAAATACATCTGTAAATATTCCAAACCGGTGACAAAAAGAAGGGTTGTATACTAAGTTAATTCAAAACATAACAAATTTTATTTTTTTCTTATTTTTTCAGTTCATATAAATACTGTTATTCATCAGGGATCACAAAGACAATAATTTCAATTCATATCAAAAATCATGAAAAATACAATTAGGTCATAAATATGTACAACACGAATAATATATAAAATTTACCCCTTGGTAGCAAACATGTCTCTCAGCATACTCACGTGCTCACAATCATACCACACTCAACCTCATACTAAGATGGAGAAAGGAACCGAAATAATAATTAGCAAGATGACAATGCTAGAATGTGGGCCACCAGGTGTACTATTTGGCCCTTGCAGCAGGTCAAGAGAAGGTGATACCTTGGTAACAAAATTTATCAACCTGCTGCACCTTTTCTCTGTCTATAAAAAAACCATTTGCCAGTTTACTTTTGGCCCCACAGATCATGGTGTGTGTTTTCCCTTTATTAATTACTAATTTTCTGTCTTTAATAAAGGAAGAAAAACTATCCATTAATCGCTGTAATCCCACAGGGGTTCTAGAGAGTAAAACGGCGTCATAGGCGTATAATAACACTGGTACCGGGACCCCTTTAATCTGTGGGGCGTCTGCAATAACCTTTTTTTAAATAGCGTCAATTCCATTAATAAATTAAATAAAAAGGAGGGGGGGCCAATACACAGCCCTGCCTAATTCCTCTTTTGACACTAAATTTTGGGGTGCATTCTCCTTTAGTTCCAAAGCGCACACTAGTTTTCAGTTTCTCGTATAGCCTTGCGAGAAAGAAAATTATACCTTCGGGTGCCCCTAACTTCAACAGGGTTGGCCATAAAATAGAATGGTCAACCATGTCGAATGCACTACTCAGGTCTGCAAAGCAGAGGTACAGGGAGCCCGGTTTAGCTTCTGTATATTTCCCGATCAGTAGATCAAGATTGATGCACTGATCGAGTGTACCCCGACCCTTCCTGAATCCATACTGGCTGCCATCCTGCTCGACCCATTCCTCTAATCTCACCAACATGACTCTACTCATGATTTTAACTGAGGAGTCAAGAAGAGAAATGGGGCGATAATTTTTAGCGTCAGACCTACTTCCCTTTTTGTAGATGGGCACTATAATCGATTCTCCCCAGGTTGCAGGGGCCTCGGAACACACGGCTGCATTAAAAACGGTGGCCAAAAGAGGTCCCCAGACCTCTGGTGCAGCTTTGTAAACATCTATAGGCACCCCATCCGGGCCCTGGGCTTTCCCTCCCTTGCTTGCACATATGCCGGATTTAACCTCACTAACTGAGATATCCAGCGGCAAAACAGGCCATCCATTATAACTGGCATTAGTAATTCTATTGGAGTTAAAAATATTAGAAAAATGAGCTATCCAACCGTCACTCGAGACGTTCGAGGTTAATTCGGGTTTCTTTTCATCCTTGAGGAAAGAAGAATTAACCATGGCCCAAAATAAGGTGCAATTTGATTGTTCTGCTGCTTGGTTAAGGGAATCCCATGCCTGTTGCTGCAGTTCGCTCTTCCTCGGTTTGAGCGCACATTTGTATTCCAATCTCAAATTAATAATTACATTTTTATCCCTTGGCTTTTTTACTAAAGCCTGCTTGAGATCAGTTAATGCAGTGGTTTCCCGCTACTATGTCCAGTGAATTTAGCGTTAATAGCATTATTGATTCCATTGAAAGAGCATAGAACCTTCTCATGATCAGTTCTATTTTCCAAAATAGAAACAATGCCCAGCAGATTCTCCTTAATTATAGAGCTGGTTAGTTCTTGAGCCTTTTCCCCTGCCCATCTAAGCCTTACTCCGTTAGTCGTATGTGGTTCTATATTAGTGATTGTACTCCCTATACTGACTGCGCTACCTGCCCAAAGAATAGTGTCCAGGATGATACGATTATGGTCACTTAATAAGGTTACATCGACTCTAAGGGGGGCACAGCAAGAGATGATGTTGGAGGAGACAATCACATGGTCAATTACGGAGCTAGAATGCCGTTTTTTAAAGGTGGGAATGGGTAAACCATTTACATCTTTACAACACTCCAGTATTTCCATGTCATAACAGCCCATGAGCTTATTCAGTAATTCCCCATAGCTGCTATGCCCAAAATGCAGTACATCCCACCCGGCATTATTAGTCACCCCGCAAACCTTTAGTGAAGACAGTTCACATAGTGTAATATTAAAATCCCCTATCCAAATGAAATCAAAAACCACATTCACTCCCGAACATAAATCTTCGATGGCACTGGCCAAATCTAGTACTACTTTGACCCTAGTGCCGTCAAAAATATTATTTTAATAGTTAACCAATAAAATATACGGTCTTTGTCCTCAGTGAGCCAAAGTATCTGCACAAGATCGCCCTCTGGTATATACTTTTTAACAACAATTGGGCGAAGAATCGATAAAAGTGTTAAGAGACCACCTTTGGCTCTACCCGGTCCCACACCCACCGCCGGTAGGTTATAGGAGACATATCCCTCATAACTGACATCATCTCTGCACCATGTTTCCTGGAAACATAAGATGTCATGGGCATCGATAAAATGTAACCATCCCAAATCCCTCTCCTTAGATTTCAGTCCTGCCACATTCCAACTGACGATTGAAATACCTTTACCTCTTGTACCAACCCTGTCTAACATCAGGACTCTCGCACTCTCATTCTGATTTGTCTTGCTTGCATCCTCACATTCCATAATCTCCCCATAATCCCTCACCAGGTTTGACTCCGGTATAACTATTAACTCTGGGGCCAAGATATTATCTTTGGAGACAACCATACGAGGGCTAATAGTCTCCTTGGGTTGTTCCTGTCCTACCTGGACAAGTCAATCATTTACGTCCAAGGAGTTTAAAACCTGAAAACGGTTTGGCATTGTGATATCAGGGTATGGCCTATGGGTAACAGGGCAGAATTTGCTTCTTTTACTCTCATGAGGGGCAGTGTTAAGATGGCTATAGAAGAAACCAAGCGAGCGGGCACACACGTTGTTATCAGTAATTGGTAGAGAGGCAGCTCTCAGGAGTACAGTGGCAGCATGTTGAGGGTATTTAAAGTTAACAATAACACAATCTCCCCTATAGCACTTCCTGGAACTCCCTATCCAGTTGACCCTTCTTGTAGTCAAAACTTGGTCCGAATAAGCAGTCGGGGAAACCGCAGTGTCTATTCAACCAGGATACCGTTTTATTTTTTTAATGAATCATGTGTTTCCTGGTGAATCTCATTCTCGGGGTGGGGGGGGGGGTACATTAGTTAAGACTACCACGTATGGTGCACAGATAGGAGGGAGGTTGGTAGTATGCTTTCGCCTTACTTCAGTCCAGCCCTCTTTCCTTTCTACGACTGTTACATCCTGCCTATCATGACAGACTGGGGGCGGGACGGGCGGGGTAGTCCGAACAACTTTCTCACTACCACATGTACACCCCCAAAAGGAACATCCTGTTGATCAGTCTTTCTCTTAGTTAGGGCTGTTAAACTACCCACTTCCTCCCCATACTTGTTAAGTAGTCCTCCTAATCTATTAACTTCTGCGGCCAGCTGATCAAGTTTGGCCACTAAAGGTTTAATAATACCCTTAATCTTCGAGTCGATGATACTGACTAGGTTTTTAAGTTGTTCAGCATCCAATTTAAAAGCCTCATCCTCGGCCGTATCACCATCATCCTTATCTATATTTTTAGGGGGGGTGGCAGCTCTTTTTCTTATGGTACGTGAACCCCCACGTTTGGTCAGTGCTCTCCTGCATGCTCTGACTAATCTTTTCACAGGAGTCGGCGGATGCTGAGTTGTGGGGTCATCCAAGACGACTTGAGTGGAAGTGGACTGCACAGGCGAATCCCTGACGGAAACGTCGGGATTATTAAAACTAATACTATCATCCAGCGCCAGTGAAACAGGGACAGGACAGGTTGTAGGAGATAAAGAGGAACTGCTTAATCCTAACGACTGTCGCCTTTCATTGTTAATTTTATTGACAACCTTAACTAGATAGTTGTCCAAGGTGCATGGCGTAGGAAGAACCTTTTGTTTAGACATACTTAAAACTAATTGGTCACAAATTTATTGAAAAATGGAAACCGAAATAAAGCTCTCATGAGTTGCACAGAATAAATCAAGCCACTAACTAGTGGCCCTGATCTTTAAAAGAAACACAAGGTTTATACATGAACCAAATAGGGTATCTAGTCTCACTGTATAAGGGGCGTATGAGGTCCAGGGTCTGTGTCCCAGCCATCCAGTCATGAACAAGGAGCTGACACAATGTCCACGTTAAGACTATATGACATTATGGGATTCAGTGCTTTCTGCCAAGCCTATTGGTCTCAACACCCCAAAAACAAGGTTCAGCAGTGATACACTGAGTGAGAGACAAGACTTTGTTTTATATCCAGTTCTTTCTTCAGCTGTGTCTTTCATGTTAGGTCAGTACATTTCGGCGCTTTTTTTTCTTTACAAAGCAATCACCTGGCGGATAGAGACGAACTACAGGAAAGTTACCTGGATTTGCAATATAGTTTGTGTCTTGCAACTTTGCCCTTTGGAACGTCTTCTTTGCCTAGTTTCATATAAATAAAACAAAACTGTGCTTTACATTTCTATCTCCGGGTTAATACTACTTTTCAATCCTCCTTAAATGCTTGGCTTTCTGGTGATAACTAATATTTGTGTTACGTATGGCATGCATCATGTGGACTTGGAAGCATGCGTTGCTCCTTTGCTGTATGCATCTACTTTTCTACATGGCTGGAAGTAAATGTATTGAACAGCTTTTTGTCTTTCATGGCTACTGTGGAGTGGCTTGTACTTTCAGCTTGCATGGCGAATTTTCTCTGCAACTGCTAGTGGTGCAGGTCCTTGTAGAGTGGCTTGGTGATTTCTGTTTCCTTGCAGTACCTCATTACTTTTATGCAGCTTTTACTTGCTGTTTTCAACTCCACTTTATCACACAAGAGAAGATCTGAAGGAAACGAGGAGCAGGACCTATGACCCCAATGCTAGAGCTCATTTGCCACATCACTAATGAGCAAATGATATTAAAATGTTGCACATTTATGTATTTATCAATATTATAAGAACATTAAGTGTTCATAAACAGTGCTGCATGTATCATCAGGACATCTGGTACAGATGTAGGCCACCCTGTGCATCATGGGCATGGTCACCCAACTGTCTATTGGAAATGAATAGAAGCCTCCTCTGAAAGACCTATCACTTCAAAAAAATGAGAGAAATAGTCGACAACCACTACAGCACCAGTGTCCTGGAACAGCCAAAGATCAGAGGACAGCAGCAGCAGAGAGCCATGCAATCTTTAGAGAAAAGTGTGTTATTCCTACTTGTTATTACAATAAGTCAGTGGTCTATGCAAGCTCTTCGCCTATGTCCTCTTTATATTAGAACTAGCAGCCCGTCCCGACGTTGTCCGGGTATGAAATAGAATGTGTGTAATGTGTTTATTTAGCAAGGGCAATTTATTTTAAAATCTCGCGGTAGACAACAATTTTTGTTTCATTAGAATAGGGACGGAGAAGACCCAGCTGCAGCCCTGGTTGATGTTAGCAGGTGCGTGTAATTGGTGTAGTGATCCGCCGCCTGAGCCCGGCTACAGCCTGGTTGATGTTAGCAGGCGTGTGTAATGTCGTTGAATGAGCGAGTTATCAGCCGCGGGTAAATCCGTTTACTGAGAGAGTTGAGTGACAGCGAGTAGGAGAGGCTGCAGTAATTGTCCCCTCAGGCACGCTCATTTGCGTGTTCCCCCGCTTGAGGCCCAGATGCAGGCCTGTTTGATGTTAGCAGGCGCGTGTTCCCACGCTTGAGGCCCAGATGCAGCCCCTGTTGATGTTATCAGGTGCGTGTAATTAGTGTACTGATCGGCCGCCTGAGCCCGGCTAGAGCCCTGGTTGATGGTAGAAGGCGCGTGTAATTTCGTTGAATGAGAGAGTTCAGTAACAGCGCGCAGGAGAGGCTGCAGTAACGTTACTTACCAGGCCTTCAGGTAAACGCGTTAGTCACGCCCCAGCACACGGCCACAGCAGACGATCTTCTGATTAATGTACGACCCACATGGCATGAAAGGTGGAACGTAGCACACGCCCCCAGCGTTTCTCACGCCCTCAGCGTGCCCCTTGATGCGGCGCAATTGCGTTCACATGGAATGAAGGCCGGACACACGCCCCCAGCGATTCTCATGCCCCCAGCGTGTCATGCCCCCAGCGTGTCATGCCCCCAGCGTGTCATGCCCCCAGCGTGTCATGCCCCCAGCGTGTCATGTCCCCAGCGTGTCACGCCCCAGCGTGCCCCTTGATGCTGCGCAGCAACGTAATTGGCGCTTGTATGTACGACTCACATGGCATGAAGGGCGGACACACGCCCCCAGCATTTGTCACGCCCCCAGCGTTTGTCACGCCCACAGCCCACGATGTGATGGCCGTACCACACGCCCCCAGCGTTAGTCACGCCTCCAGCCCACGCCCACAGCACAACGCAGACACGCCCACAAGGGACTATTTTGCTGGCACGGTTCTTTAACCTTTTAAATGTATAGAGGAGTTGGCCTAACGGCTATGGCGCTCGACCTCGGACCTAGAGATCTGGGTTCGAGTCTTGGTAACGACGCCAAACATCCTGTGATTCTGGGCAAATCACTTAATCTCCCCGTGCCTAACAAAAATGAATGTGTGTCCTCATGTAACGTAACTGGTGCTATGTAAAGCGCTCTGATACCTGATTCAGTTCGGGTCAAGTTTGCGCTATATAAAACTCTGCAAAAAAAACAAAAAATATGGCGGCCGTCTGCATAGCCTATGTCCTTCTGCTGCAACTGCCCTTTCCAACGCTGTATTGGGTGTTGTGATTAGTGCTGTGGTTACTGAGATTACCCGCCTCAAAGGTTTGGACTCTCTCTTTATAATATTAGTATGGATGTTCTGTCTCTAAGATTCTAGCTGAGAATGTGCTCCTTCAAAGGAGAAGGCTGTTACTGGAGAGCTGGAGTGAAGCTGGGACCAGCTGGTTGGGGTGTGAAGACTGACCTGAATAAAGAACATTTTATGTACTTTTGATGTGTGGACCATCTTTACAATGGCGATGAGCTGAAAGAACCCTGCTGGTCATCTCAATGCACACCTCAGCGATAACCCGCTACTACTAAGAAGTACTGTGGACCTTGGTATCGTATTTCAAGCTCTTCCTAATGTGCATTACTGCCTACACTAAATCTGTATTAAGAGTGTTGTGGCTGTGTGGACTCTTCTTTAAACTAAGAAGATAAGCATTTATTTCATATTGTTTGGATGAGGAGGATCTTCAACTAATACTTTAACGTTGTTTAGATGAGGAAGTTGTGACCTGTTGTTTAATGTGTCGCTTTATTGACCTGTTACCATTGGCGGGCTGTTTTGTAAACAATTGCAGTTGGCATGTATGACTTGTTGTGTGTCTGCACCTACAGTTTGAACTTAACATCTGCTGTTGGCGTGCCGTTGGGTAAACAATTGCTGGTGGCATGCTTGATTTGCTGTGCCCTGCGCACCTACCGTTTGAGCTTAGCATCTTCAAATTGGTTGGATTTGATTACTTTGAGCCTCGTTCTCGCATTGTTTTGAAGTGGCGGAGTATCCTGCTTGTTGTGCAAAGTGTACATTGCCTTGCTTATATTTAAAATTGCACCCATGTGCTTACCTTCGTCTGTTGCCTTTTCTGAGTTCGTTCACACACTCTATCCTGGCACAAGCATCCCTGAAGCTTCTCACGCCTCACGTCCTACGTCACAACACTTCCTGCCTCATTTACACTTCAACAAGGAACCACTAGACTGCTAACCTTTTTCCTAATTTCTGAAGCTTCTGACGTCCTACGTCACAACACTTTATTTTTTTTTTACAGAGTTTTATATAGTGCAAACTTTTTTTTTTTTTTATTAAAATGAAGAAAGAACAACATAAAAGGCAAAATACAATGTACATGGACATGTGTTCACAGAGGGGGACACCTAAGCACGATGTTACAAGGTAGAACAATAGCACATGGAGTGAGGAGAGGGTCAGCGGGGAAACAAATTTGAGATAACTTAAAAAAACACAATATATGGAATGTCGGGTCAGGGGGACAGGGGGACATCGGGGTTCTCCGCGAATGGAGGCGTACATATATTTCCACGGTATGCGTTCCATTGGCCCCAGATGGTGTTCCATTTCCTAGGTTTGCCCCGCGCCACATACACAGTCTTCTCTCTGAACATACACCAATCCATATTCTCCTTCCATACCGATACCGTGGGCGGCCGCCGGGAGCCCCACAACTGCGCAATATCTCTCTTAGCGATCATATTCCCAAGGGTCGCCCACGACGTCTGTGCCACACCATAATCATTCGGCTCCCACACATTCAACAGACAGCGTCTGGCCTCGGGCAACAACACCACTCCGGTGACCCTTCACGGCATGCACACGATTCCAGAACGTAGCCACCTCCGGACACTCCCAAATTATATGAAGGAAAGTTCCAAGCATCCCACAACCACGCTTACATAACCCATCTGAGGAATAACCCATACGAATCAAGTGCGGACCAGTAACATGTACACAATGTAAGATTTTGAGCTGAACGAGTCGGAGACGGGCAGGAATCGCAACTTCTTTAGGCGAGGATAATGCGGCCTGCCAATCCTCATCGTCCAGCTCCAAACCATCGCCGGTCCAAACCTCCCTGAGACGCACCAGCAGATCCACCCGGGTATTAATCAACTTCTTATATATCAAAGAAATGGTACTGTCGGGCACGTGGCCGTCAAGAACCCTATCTTCGAGGGGGGAGGACTCGGGGATGACAGAACCCGCAGGGAGAGCCGAATTTAAAGCATGGTGAATTTGTGCATACCGGAAGAATTCCCTGTCGCTTAAGGCATATTCTGTCTTCAACACGGCAAAGGTCTTGATTTTGCCCTTGACCCAAAGATCGCCCACAGTGCTGATACCAATCATGTCCCATTTTTCAAATCCTTTCGTTTCCCAGAGACATCCCAACCTTTCAGACGCATACAACGGGGTCGCATGAGTCAAGCGATCTCTCCATCCCATAGACGCAATCGCATCATGCCACACCCGTACAGCAATCCTGGTGGGTCCAGATAAATTCTTTCCCGCCACCTTGGAATAGAGCGCCCTTCTGTAGTCCCCGCCCGGTAGCAAATATTTATCCATCTCAAATGCCGGGTTAGGAGCTGGAGTGTACGTTGCATGATTGATCGCACTCAACTGCGAGGCCCAATAATAACGCCTAATATCCGGCAGCGCTATACCCCCGTCATACTAGGGCAGTGTGAGTTTAGCGAGGGCGATACGTGAACGTCCATCCCAGATTAACCGTCTCTGCAGGCATTCAACCTCCCGAAAGTAGCTCGCCAGAATAACATCGAACGTATTCTGAAGGGCGTACAAAAACCGCGGCAGAGACATCATTTTAAAAAGGGCAGCGCGCCCGAGCGGTGATAAAGGCAACCCGCGCCAGCGCACGACATCAAGTTTCAATCTCTGAAGAGGAGGGAGCAGATTACGTTCATATCGAGCCACTGGGTCCAAGGATATAAAAATCCCCAAGTACTTAAAGCCTGTCTGAGAGACCTGAATGGGGCACCTGCGAGGCAAGGAAGGGGGACCGCCTGAGAGCACGTATACACAGGATTTAGCCCAGTTGATCACAAGGCCCGAGTTCCTCCCAAACGAGGTAAGCACGTCGAACAAAACATTCAGAGATTTTCGAGGGGACGTAAGGTACAACAAGATATCATCCGCGTAGAGCGAGACACGATCCTCTAAGTCCGGGGACAACTGGATCCCCTTAATCGAGGGCTCCCAGCGCAACCAGGCAGCCAGCGGCTCAAGGGCAAGAGCGAAAAGCAGTGGTGACAACGGGCTGCCCTGCCGTGTGCCCCTCCCGAGGACAAAAGACGCAGACACTCGACCATTCACGACCACCTGCGCCAATGGCTCCTCATACAAAAGTTTCACCCAGCCGATGAACCCGGGGCCGAAACCAAATTTCACAAGAGCGGCCCAGAGATAAGGCCACTCTAGCGTGTCAAAGGCCATCGTAGCATCCAAGGAAGCCAAGATGGCCGGCTCACGAAAAGATGCCGCCCTCGCGAGAACACCGTGCAAGCGCCGCAGGTTGGGCGCCGTGTTACGGTGTGGGATGAAACCGGACTGATCCGGATGGATCAAGTCACTGATAACGGTTGTCAGGCGGTTAGCTAATAATTTGGCAAGAATTTTCGGTTCAGCATTTAGAAGCGAGATTGGTCTATAAGAAGAACAGCGATCCTGTGGCTTCCCCTCCTTGTGAATCACCACGATAGTAGCAAGACCCTGGTCACGAGGAAGGGAGCCGGTGTCTCTCGACTCTAGAAACATATCGCGAAGATACGGAGCCATTTTGTCAGGACACAGTTTGTACAATTCAATGGGCAGACCATTGGGACCCATGGCTTTGCCAGAACGCACTGAACGAATGGCAGTAGCCACCTCATCCGCCGAAAGCGCCGCGTCCATTAGGTCTCTGTCAGCCTCAGACAGGCAGGGCAATGTAATATCGCGGAGCAACAAATGGGAGTCTTCCTCAGGCCTATCAGAGACCGGAGAATACACAGTTCGGAAGTGCTCTGCGAAGCACTCAACAATTTCAGTCGGGTCAGTCACACACGCTCCGTCAAGGTTCTCAATCACAGGCTCTACACGACTCGCCCTTTCTTTCTTGTCAAGCCACGCAATCAATTTACCCGCCTTATCCCCAACATCATACAGTCTACCCTGCTGTTCTCTGCTCATAACTTTTGCAGCGTCAGTGACCAGGGTCCTGTAATCTAATTGTTTGAGGCTGAGAGTATGAAGCTTGGCACGGGACACTCCGAGCTCCAAGTCACCCTCCAGCTCGGCTATCTCTGTCTCCAAACGGACAACCTCTTCGTGCTTACTTTTCTTGGCGTTAGCGATGAGAGATAAAGCCTGCCCACGTATCACAGTTTTGAAAGCTTCCCAAAATGATACAGCAGAGGACACAGACCCCACATTTTCAACAAAGTAATGATCGAGGGATTTCAGCAACTCAGCACGGGTCTTGGGATTGCGAAGATACCAGGGGTTTATTGGGGCGACTCGTCCCTCATTACTCATAGCAGTATCCATGCTAAGCCACAATGGGGAGTGATCGGATATGCCCCGGGCGAGGTGCCGCACCTCCCTTATGGAGGAGGCCAGCGCCGCCGGCATCAGAACATAGTCGAGTCTGGACAGACTACCATGGGCTCCAGAGTGGAAGGTGTATTGGACCTGATCAGGGTGTAGCAACCTCCAACAGTCTACCAGACCCAGGGTCTCCAAGAACCCACTCAGCCAGGATTGAGACTTGATAAGATCTCTGGGGGGGTAGCGATCCAAGTTACCGGAGACAACCGAGTTGAAGTCTCCGCCCGCCACCAAGATGCCCTCTGGGAGCCCCAGTACTACAAGCCCAAGATCCGCAAAAGTCGAGGTCTGTAGACCCGGCGGGTTATATACAGTAACAAGTGAGACAGTCCTCCCCTCCCATCTACCAGTGAGAGCAGCGTAGCGCCCCCTATCGTCAAGAATCACATCATCTATTGCCAAAGGGAGGGAGAACCTGACGAGGATACTCACACCCCTAAAACCAGAGGTAAATCCAGAGTGTGCCACAAGGCGATACCCTCGTCGATTCATGGCGTGGCACATGTTCCCAACCAGATGCGTTTCCTGCAATAATACAATGTCAGGGGAGAGGCGCCGCAGCAACTGTAACACCACACCACGTTTTATCCTATCCCGCAACCCATTGACGTTCCAACACATCAGTTTCAACCCACTACCTCCCATCCCGGAAAAAAGTGCTGAATCCACCCCATGGCGAACACAATGACCAAATCCATAAGAGAAACGATACGTTGCCTTGAAAGAAACTCACAAACACCCAGAATCCCCCCTCCACCCCCCAACTAGAAACCGTTACAACACCCCCCACCTTGCACCCCTGCGTTAGACTCAAAAGCCACCCCAACTTGCAGTGTGCCTGTCGCCCTATCAAAATCTACAAGAAGAAACCCCTGAGGAGGAAAGAGTCCCACTCCCCCCGCCACCCTCTGGTATAATGCAATAGAACACAGTAGTAGAAGAAGTATCGAACCCAGCTGAATGACATGTGAAGTGTTCAGAAATCAGGAATCATAATGTCACTCTTGTTCCAACACACCGCCCTCGGCTCCACCCGGATGCCCGGTTGAGTCATTCTGTTTGAGAAGGGTGTCCAGCCAGTCACTAACTCCGTCGGGACGATCAAAGAAGAAAGTCCGTTCTTCATACTCGACTCGCAGCCTGGTTGGAAATAGCATTGCATATTTCAAGCCCAAGTCTCTCAACCGTCGCTTCACTCCCTGAAACCCCATCCTCTGCCTCTGAACAAGCTGGGTGAAGTCCGGGTAGAAACTCACCGTCGGGTTCTCGAATTTCACGGGGCCACTCACTCTCGAGGCCTGCAGAATAGTGTCTTTGTCCCTGAAATTGAAGATCCTGGCGATGATAGGTCTCGGAGAGGCACCCGACTTCGGTTTTCCGCCTGGCACTCGATGGGCACGCTCCACAGCGAAGAATTTACTCCGGCCTGTAGGGGCGAGGTGATTCAAGACGAGGTCCTCCACTAGGAGATCCGTTGCCAGAGCACCAGAATTTTCGGGGACCCCAATAAGGCTTATGTTGTTGCGTCGGGCCCTGTTTTCAAAATCCTCCAGTCGATGGGCCATGAGATAGTTGGAGGATCGCAAGTGACCAACTTCCGTCTGCAGATCAGACACATCGGTCGTGAGGCTAGAAATCTTCAGATCTAGAGACTTGACCCTTTCATTGGTCTTTGACAAATCAGCTCTGATCAAAGTAACATCAACGGCTACAGTGTCAATTTTGAGAGCGAGAGCCTCGTATTGCTGACCAATGGAAGCCTTCATGTTGGCAATGGCGCCCATGACATCCTGCAGAGTCAATTCAGTGGACGCAGTCGGGTCGTCCTTGGGGTCCTCCAAAACTCGACCGGTGCCACCGGGGGACCCCTTGGGTTGGGTATAGCGATCCATGACGTTGGTTTGGATCGGTCCCCCACGTAGAGGAGTTTTGGTCTTCCGCTTCTCGTTGTCGAGCCTGGCAGTCATTGTGAATGGTGAGCCCCGAAGGGGCCCGCGAGCCCTGGTGAAAATGGCCGCTTACCACCCGACCACCGAAGACCACGAAAGTGGGCCACAGGGGCGAAAGGAGCAGCTCAGACCATCACCCAAGCACTCCCAACCGTTGGCACACAATAGAGAAGCAGAGTTAGGCCCGACCCCGGTGGGGGAGCGAAGCGATTTGGCAAGCAGATGAGGCCAAAGGCACAAAAACGAAACCAAAAGTCAACTCAGGGCAACAGGGGCAGCCCCTCAGGCCGTTGTTGTTCAACTACTTCCCGGCGTCTTGGTGTGCCATCCCCCGGTGTCGCCGTAGGGCGGGCCTCAAAAACTCCGATCGGTTTATCTGCGGTTCCAGAAGTCCAAATTAAATTTTGAAAACAGGTAAGGTGTCAGCTGAGGTTCATGTTCAAGATATCTTTCAGGATATATGCGGAGGGCGGCGAGGGACTCGGGAGCCCTGTGCTCACGCGGCCATCTCGGATGCGGGCGAAGCTCCTCCTGATATAGCGCGAACTTGACCCGAATCGGGTATCAGAGCGCTTTACATAGCACCAGTTGCATTACATGAGGACACATTCATTTTTGTTATTCACGGGGAGATTACGTGATTTGCCTAGAATCACAGGATGTTTAGCGTCATTGCCGAGACTTGAACCTGGTTCCCCAGATTCGAGGTCGACCGCCCTAGCCGTTAAGCCAACTTCCTGTCTCCTTTACGCTTCAACAAGAAACTACTAGACTGCTATTTTTTGATCCCCTCCTTTGTTTGCAACGGTCTCATTCCACTATTGGAATTCTGCATATTAGTTTGTCATTCTTCTAGAGGATTTTTGAGACAGTCAGATACTCTTTTGTTGACAAATGCCTCCTCCACCGTGGGAAATGTAAACAAACTTCTAACAATCAATAAAGTGACAGACATTATTTCAGACTATCTTCCATCAACCTATGCAGTGACAGGCACATGTATTATTTCAGCCTGTCTTCCAACAATATATGCAGTGAGAGGCACACTTATTACTTCAGCCTGTCTTTCATCAACGTATGCAGTGACAGGCACACTCGAGGATACTAATACTTTAGTGAATTCATTTCAGTATTTTTCTTTGCGTCACAGGTGGACAATTATTTGCTGAATCTTATTGTTTATTTATTTATGTGATTTATTTTTTTATTTTTCACACCAGTAAATATTCAGGTTCTTCATTACAAAATATTTTATCCCTAAACTTGAAACAAAATGCAAAATGTTCCACCTCCTCCATTTTTTTTTATTGAATCCAGGAGAACCTCCTATTCCCTGGAAACAGTGGAAAAATGTATTCTCACACTTTTCCCGTGTATGCAGCGTCTCACTCAGCCCTGAAAGGAAAATGTATTTACTCCTTCATTGTCTAGGATCTGAAGGACAAGAGGTCTTTCAACAAATTCCAGAATTATCCAAGCAAGATGCGGATGATCTCAATGATTAACAAATTCGATCTATATTTCCTGCCAAAAGTGTCGACTGTACTAGAAAGGCATCATTTTGGAAGATGCATGCTGAAAACAGTAGAGAATGTTGAGGACTACGTTACTGTACTAAGAAAATTGGCATCTGCATGTAATTTTGGGTCTAATTATGAGAAAAGATTGAGAGATCAATTTATGTTAGGGTGCTCTTTAGACAAAGTCAAAGAAGCGTGTTGGGAAAAAGATAATCCCTCTTTATCAGAGGTAATAACCATAGCGAAGTCATGTGAACACACTAAAGCATGTGTAGCAGAACTTAAAAAGAGGGATGAAGCGAGTCATAAAGATACAAATGGGGAAGTAGTAATTAAGTTTAAAGACAAACTTGATAGTGAATCAAATTCTCAACATAACGGTGGTGGAAGTAGTAAATCTATACTCCACAAAAGCAGTTACAACTAAGATTTTATGAATTCCAGAAAATGTCAGTGAACATGTTATAGATGTGGAGAATATGGGCATATGGCGAATTTTAAGGAATGCATTGGATGGAAAGCCACTTGTAAGAAATATAAAAAGAAGGGTCATGTGTCCAAATGTTGTCTTAGCAATCTAATAAAGAAAGTCCATGAGGTTTTGTGTGATCAAGAGTATGAAGTGGAAGAAATAATTTTAAGGATCTCTGAAGGTAAAGAAAGTGGTCCGTTTGAAGTAGTTTGTGTTGACAGTACCCTTGTACACATGTTGTTTGACTCCAGGGCGAAAATCACCCTTATTCCCAAAGAAGTTTATGATAAACACATGAAAGTTAAAGTGGTACTACACAAACTCAACATAAAAGCCAAAGGCTATGGGGGTGAACCCATTAAACTTTCAGGGTATTTCAACAGAAAAATCAGTTTTAAAGGTCGAGTCACCTCCTGTAAAGTGTATGTCTCTGAGAGGGGTGATTCTTCAGTCAGTTGGTCGCATCAGAAGGATCTCAGAGTCATATTGGATCCCAATGAGACACCTTCTGTAAGATTATAGCAAGATGTGTTCAGTAGTGCACATGATAACCAACAAGGTAAAACTGATGGGTCACTAAGCCAAGTAAAATTGACTATTTCTCCTTTTCAAGATGAATTCCCTTAAGTATTCAATCAAAATGTAGGCTGTTTAAAAGGATATTCGGACAAAATAATATTGAAAAGAGATTCGGTAAAATGAGAGGGGTACCCATCAAGGTGAAAGAGAAGATGAAAATAGAACTTGATAAGCTTTTGAGTGGTGGCATCATCACCAAAGTTGAAGCCAAGGAGTGGTTGGATCCAGTAGTTATGGCAGTTAAAAGCAATGGAGAGTCTAGGCTCTGCATAGATTTGAGGGAGCTCAACAGATATGTGGTGGTGGATCATTATCCTCTTCCAAACATTTCTGAAATATTGTCTCTATTGGAAGGAGCAAGGTTTTTCTCTTCCATAGATTTAGCATCAGCGTATCACCAAATAAAATTGCATCCTGATTCCCAAGACCTAACGGCGTTTCTAACTCCGTTTGGAACGTTCAAATTTCTCAGGATACCCTTTGGTCTCATATCCGTAGCAGCAGTTTTTCAAAGAATGATGGAACACATTTTTAAGGATGTCAAGGGGATCAAAATCTACCAAGATGATATATTGGTTTTTGGACGTGATGTAGAGGAACATGACAAAAGAGTGAGAGAAGTTTTAAACAGATTGGAACATAATGGTCTCACCCTTAAGGCAAAAAAATGTAGATTCAGTCTCACTGATATTGATTATTTAGGACATAAAATCTGTAGCTCTGGCATTGAACCCAGGAAAGAATTGGTAGATACCATTACAAGCATGGCTAGTCCCAGTAGCAAAGAGGAAGTAGTCCAGTTTCTAGGCATGACTGAGTACTATGCCAAATTCGTACACAACTTTGCACACAAAACACATAACATGAGGCTACTCTTGAAAAAAGGGACGAGTTTTGAGTGGAATTCTGAATGTCAGAGAGAGTTTGTTGTAGTTAAACAACTTTGTCCAAAGCCACCTGTTTGAACAGTTTTGAACCAGGACATGAGATCGTTGTCATGACAGATGCCAGCTCGTTGGGTTTAGGAGCTGTTATGTTACAAGAAGATCATTTTACTCTTATCCAGAAGTTTGAGAGGGGCTTAATTTAATTATTCGGTAGTAGAAAAGGAAGCGTTAGGCATATTCTGGGTGAAAAAGGAAACTACGCAAGTTCTTTTGGGGTTGGGAATTCACTACTAAAACTGATCATAAACCATTGAAAGAGATCTTTGAGACGAAAGGTCTAGACAAAATATCATTCAGAATAAGGAAATGGATTGTGGCTCTTCAAGAGTTTTAATTCCGTGTAGTATATGTTCCTGGTGCAAAGAATAATTTAGCTGACTGTTGTTCACGTTTAATTGATAGAGATATTCTTAGAGACGAAGAACAAGAAGAAGAGTTGTGCGATCTTGATGATTACTCTGTTTGTATTGCCAATGAAAGCACAATCAAGGAAGATGAATGGGTTGATAAACTTACTAAGGATGTTACGCTTTAAACCGTTTTAAATGGCATGAAAAAAGGTTGGAATCAATGCTCCAAGGTGGATGAAACCCTCAGTGGGATTTCTTGAGTGAAAGATGAATTGGCATGTCTAAATGGGATTTTGATGAGGGGTACCAGATTGATTCCTCCAACTAACCTAAGGACACAATTTGTTGACTTTGCCCATGAGGGTCACCCAGGTATTTCTAAACCCAAAGAGAATCTGAGACAAGCATTCTGGTGGCTCGGGAAGGATTTGTGTATGGAGAGAATCATGTGTGAATGTGTAGAGTGTTGTAAGTGTGACAAAGCCCTGAAACCACGAGTCCAAGCTATGACATTGAGGCGACTTCCCAAAGAAGCTTGGAATTGACATTCTGAGTCCAATTTAGCACACTAGTGTTGACAAATATGTGATTGTCCTTCTTGATGTATATTCCAGATTTCGCAGACGAATTCTTGAAACCTCTTGTTCAGAAAACGTGTTCATACCTGAAAGATACAAGGGACCTCCTGGTACAAATTGAGAACATGCCTTTCGACCCTACTACAATGCTTCTAGTAGGTCTAGATGTGGAATCTCTCTTCACCAGCCTCCCTCAAGATACAACACTACAGATGCTAGAGGATGTCCTTTACTCAGAAACATGGCAGTATAATACACCAAGACATTTCATATTGGAATGCTGCAAACTGGCTCTTAAAGAGAATTTCTTCAGGTACAACGACCACCTGTACCTTCAAACCCATGGTACCTCCATGGGCAGCGCCTTCGCGCCTTCGGTGGCAGGACTCTATGTCAGCCAATTCGAAACAGAGTTGGTTTTCAATGAAACCAACATGTTCTCTTCCAGTATCATATACTGGAAGAGATACATTGATGACATTTTCCTAATTTGGAACACCGACCAAGACCTGGCAGAATTTATGTCATGGCTCAATACCCTGGATCCATGGTTAAAATTTACATATACTTCCAGCAATAACCATCTTGATTTTCTGGATTTAACCATATTCAACGAAAACCGTATCCTGCAGACCAAAACATTCACGAAACCGACGGCGAAAAACAGCCTGCTGTCCCACAAGAGCCATCATCCCAAGCCCCTAAGAGACAATTTGCCTTTTAGTCAATTCCTCCGTCTCAAAAGAAATTGTAGCAAAAATTGTGATTACCAAGTACAAGCAATGGACCTGAGCAAAAAACTGAAAATGAGGGACTATACTGAAAGAGTCATCAAGAAATGTAAAAAGAGAGCTGACAACCAACCTCGTGAGTGTCTCTTACAAACATATCCAAAAGAACCAGTAAAAGATCTAACCACGTGTGTGATTACTTACAATCCAGCAACATACGCTATCCAGAAGCTAATTAAAAAGAACTGGCATATAGTGAACACCGGACAGTTCGATTGGCCCAGACCAAGGTTCGCAAATAGAAGGACCAAAAATCTCAAGGACACCCTTGTACACACCCGTCCTAGGTCTATAGCTCCCGCACCTATAACCAACAGTGTCAATATGACTCCCCTGTCAGGACACTTCCCGTGCGGAACTTGTGTGGCTTGCAAAACAACAACAGCCACAAAAACTCTGCAATTGAAGAATGATTTTATATGGACCCAGAAGCAGTTCACAAACTACAATTCATCTCATGTTATTTACATGATCCAGTGCCCGTGCCAGAAAAAATACATCGGGATGACCTGCCGCAAAGTCAAGCTCAGGATAGGAGAGCACAAGAGTAATATCAGGCTGAAAAAGAACACCACCAAGCTGTGCTCCCACTATTTGGAAAAGAATCATACCCATGAGGAAATGCAATGGACAGTCATTGAAATGCTGACCAACAAATCTGGCAATGCCGAAAAGATATTGTACGAAAAGGAGCAAAGATGGGTGGACCGCTTGCGCACCTTTGAAACTGGTTTAAATGATAACATAGCTTGGCACCACTTTGCCAAGTAAATTACCAACACCCCGACCCGGCGAGATATGATTACTTGACCCCTAGCATTTCCCAAGTGCCCCCACAACTAGCACTACTCAATAAATGCAACCAACTACCTATCATCCTGCATTAGTGCTCTAATCACCAAATGTGGTAATTATAATCATAATCGGTGACCGCCTATGAATCTTTAGGTTTGTAATACGCCACGAGAATAACTGACTCTGCCAGCGTGCCTGTAATTCTGAGGCGCCCAACCGCCTTTAAAAAGAGACTACAATCCCGACTTCCGCACTCCGAGGGCAGAGTCAGCATAAGGCTGGAGTTTGTAATACGCCACGAGAATAACTGACGCTGCCAGCGTGCCTTTAATTCTGAGGCGCCCAACCGCCTTTAAAAAGAGACTACAATTCCGACTTCCGCACTCCGGGGGCAGAGTCAGCACAAGGCTGGAGTGCAGTCTCCATGCGGGTAATGGCGGAAGATTTCCCCGACTCTTCTTCTTGGGTAAGCCGTATAATTTCTCCCTTCCTGATCGAGGTCCTTGTTCTGCTCTAGCTCTGCAGCACATGAAGGCACCCCCGCAGGAAGTCGAGTTCTCAATCACGACAGGTAAGAACTTCATTGCGTCGTAATAGCGGGCTTTAATTTAATTTCTTGCCGTCTAACACGCAAGGGCGTGTAACAGCTCTTGACAGTAAATCGTCAGGATTAGACCATTCGCTAGCTCCACCTTGCTTGACGAGAGTCTCAGTGACAGCAATTAGATCCCACAGCTAGCTTACTTATTGTGTGCAATCCAGGATAGAGAATAAAAGGGCACTCCTCCCTGGGTCGAATGATCAGCAGATAACATGACACTCGCCGCTAGGCTGAGAGAGACCCTTTGGCCAGCAGCGACATAACTTTGAATTAACAAGCGCTTGCACTCTATAAAGAATTTGTATTCATAGCCCCCCACTTTTTCCTCCCCTTATGAGCAAATCCCAGTGTTAATAAAATTATTACCTGAACTTCTACGCTCGTCCTCGTGAAAAACTCTTCATGAGTAACACTAGTGTTAATGAGACTACTAGTTAAATTACTGCACTTACCCATTTCTAAGAAGCACTGCTTTTAGCTAAAAATAGCTTTACATGTACATTCTTCCATAGATCGCGAAGAACACAACACTCATATAAATGCAATGAGTTTGGGATTACCGCACAACTCGTGTGAGTAGCATTATATGTGTATGTAAATATTGTTTGTCCTATTTTTATGTAAGTCCTGACGAAAGCTCTACAGACCGCTTGGCCCAATAGAGCTGAAACATGTCGACAACTCTAACCCAGTAATACTATACGGCCCAGTAACTCGGCCTACCACTGAGTATTCGCAATTTTTAAACAATGAAAGTTTGCCCAATAATAAAACTTTTCCGGGCACTCATTTTCCTTTCTTAAACCACTTTTTTTGGGAAAGTCCTTCTGTCTCTGGACACTGCACTCGAGACTGGAGGTGCCTCTGGATGAGGCTAGCAGTACACACTAACAGGAATAACCCTATGATAACTGCGTGAATGTCAATGTGGGGCGGATGAAACAAATACACCGCAATTTCCAAGCAGACATTGACTTCTCTGAGGGTTTCCTTACTTGCACTGAACCAAAAGTCGAGCAGTGTAACAAGTGTCCAATTTTGTTGATTATAAAAAGTATATTCCAGGTAGCCTGAAGTCAAAGTTACCAACTCAGTAGAAACCAGAGATATCTTCACATTTCTTGACCTAATTTTTGAAAAAGAAGGTTTTCCGGCAACTTTACTGACAGACAATAGAGTTCAATTGACTTCAAAAGAAATGTGCACGTTTTTTGGACGATAGGGGCATTAAACACAAAAGATCTGCCCTTTATCATCCAGAAACGAACAGTTTATTTGAAAGATTTAACCGAATACTCAAAAAAACTATTCAAAGCTTTATCCAATCAAAAGTGTTGGGACGTTGAAGTTCAGAACAAAGTGAGTGTTATAGACTATCTCCACATGCCACAACTGGGAGAACCCCATTTGAACTTTTTCGTAAAAGAAAAGCTTGTACCATGTTGTGTCCTAATTGGTTAGTTAAAAAATCACAAGGTTTGGGGTCCGAGAAGGAAGACAAGGAAAGAATTGAAAATGAGGTAAAAATAAATGTGTATGAACAAAAAATGGTTCGACTTAAGGAAAGCTGTGAAAGAAACCTTTGTGAAGGTTGGGGATGTGGTCATAATCCGCAATCTTCGTAAAGGCTCTAAGACTCAAGGCTCTAAATTCTTGCGGCCCATGAGGGTCATTAAAGTCTTTAAGAATGCCATTAAGACGGAGTATCACAGAGTGTGGAACTTAAACAGAGTTGCCAAACTGTATGATGCTTCTTCAGATGTTTGTAAAGAAAGGGATGCCATCTCTTGTCAAAAGGGTCATGAAGTGGTTGCTGAGAGTGAAAATAGGAGTGTGAAATGGCGACCTATTGTTAAACCTAAGTATTTAGAAGATTATGTTCTGTAGTAGGATTTCTCATTTTAGGTATTCTCGTGCTCTGTTTCAGCACTGTTTTTCTCACCTTTTCTTCCTTTTTTTGTTCTTAAGTTTTTATGGTTGTTATTATTGGGAGGGAGATGTGTGGTATTCCTACTTGTTATTATAATAAGTCATTGGTCTATGCAAGCACCTTGCCAATGTCATCTTTATATTGGAATGTTCTGGCTCTAAAACTCTAGCTGAGAATTTGTTCATTCAAAGGAGAAGGCTGTTACTGGAGAGCTGGATTGAAGCTGGGACCAGCTGGCTGGGGAGTGACAACTGACCTGAATAAAGAACATTTTATGTACTTTTGATGTGTGGACCATCTGTACAACAACCCTAATCTCCACTACACACATAAGTAAGAAAAGTTCATGAACTAGAACGTTTTAGAAAACCATAGCACTAGCTGCAGAGGCACAGCTAGGAGCTGTGACAGGAGCAGCTGGGCCATTTTTCATAGAACCTCTGTTCATCGCTCAATCTGACATTAAGGACACGTAGGAGCAAGCAATAACACCAAGGATGGAAACTGTTGTAGAAAACATGATTTATGCTGTGGTAACCAACACTTGGGTGCCTGCCTCATTGTGCGGAAATCTGTCAAGAAATGAAAATAGTCCTAGCTGACTAAAGTTACTGAGATGTGTGGTGGTACTCTGAAATTGAGTGGTTGTGTCAAAAGACACAAGAGGATTATTGGAAACCCACGCTGGGCAGGATTTGAGTGATTCAGCGGGAGATAATAAGGAAAAAGAAAAAAAAAAAAAAATGTCTAATCATCCCAACACACGTTCAGCTGGGAACAAATCCAACAAAAGAGTGACCCTTAAACAAACACGAGCGGAAGCAAAGGAGGGTGCCCTCCTGAAGGGGAACAACCCCACAGCAATTGACTTAATGTTAAAGAAAGTCACGGGGGAAATAGAACGCATGGAACGGAGTTTATCCTCCTCACCTAACCTCAATGTTATCACCCAAACATCCACAATTGATCTATCAATAGTAGACAGCCCAAACACTCAGGGCAATAAAACTCAATCTAACAATGATATAGAGGATGTCCCCTGTGCACAAACCCCGGGCCAAGAAAACTCTGAGTTAAATGAAACGACCCACCAGGAAAATAGGAAGCGACAGAAGAGGAGTAAAGGGCCCCAGAGACAGAGGAAAACGTTAGTAAGAGACGATCCACCAATACGCACACAAGAGTTTTTAACAGTAGATAATAACTCCCAAGTAGAAACCCGTCCACCAGGGTGGATCGAGACCTTAGTAGCAGATCTCAAAAAACAGCTAGAATCTTTTATCGCGGCACAATTAAAGCCCATTATAAGCAAGGTGGACAAAATAATGTGTGAGCTCTCTAAACAATCTAAGGTATTAGAGCACACACTGGCAAAAACTTCTACTGACCCAACTCAGACAACTGAGGCAGCCACTAATGACCATGCAAACACAAAGAGAGCGCAAAATAACAACTGTGTTAGTCACACTCAACACGCAATTGTCCAGATACACGACGCCCCAAAAACCTCTCAAAATCAAAAAGGGGGCTCTAATGACAATTCTAGAGGGGGACACAATCAAAGTGTGAAGAACATAAATAGTGAAAAAAAACCTTTACAACCATTAATGCAATGGAGACAGGAAGACCGCCCTCAGAGGGAAAGTAATTACGATCACTGTTACACAGCCCCCGACACCTTTCATACTACTAATAGTCACGCCCCACATATAGATCTTCCCCCCGAGGCAAGCCCATTTGTAATAGTGTTTGCAGGGGTACCTGAAATCAGGCCCACTGAGAGAGAATCACACCACCAATTACTCACCAAAATCTCCAAGTGGCTGAATATCCACAGACCCTTGAATAATGGGGAAAGAGGAGAGATAGAACACGTAAGAAGAGTTAACTGGATCGGGGTGAGAAAAAAAGATATAAGAGGGGACTGTATAGTTGCAAATTTTAGGGATCCCGGTCTGGTGGATTACATCCTGAAGAATTCTAACAGGAATCAAACCAGTACCATTTGTGCACTCCCACTTGGGTATTTTTACCCAAGGAGTCGGAACATCAACCGTGTGGATGATGAGGGAGGGTGGATTCTTGGAAGACCACAACGTACATACAGAACAAGACTAACTAGCCACCCCGAACAGTTCCTTCATCCTCGAGATCACACACATTGGAGAAATAGATTTGCCCTGATTCAATCACTTGAGGATATAGATTGACTCATCTCAAAAGAAAATAACACCGAAGCAAGTCTAGCGACTAGTGGATGCCTGGGCCCAGAAATAGGGGGTGAAAGTGGGAATGTGAAGAACACACAAACTGGGGGGCTAGCCCAACATTTGAGTCAGGGGGAAAATAAAGTAAATTCCCAAGATGCATTAATAGTGGGGGAGGAAGGAACAAATGAAACTCACACAGTAAGAGGTAAAGAGAATAGGGTGGGTCTGACCATCCTATCCTGGAACATTGCAGGGCTGGAAGCCAAATTGAAAAGTAAGGAGTGGTTAGAATTTATAAGGCGCTTTCATGTTATAGCGCTCCAAGAAACATGGGCACGGGATTCGGACCCTTGTCAATTGGAGGGCTATAAGTGTTTCTTTAGACCTGCCCAAGGGACAAATTCTGGAAGAGCAAAAGGAGGCCTGATAATATACGTAGATTTAGACCTAAAAGGCACCTGGTCATATCCAGACTGGATGTCAGACAATATACAAATAGTGACACTACATCTCCAGGGGGAAAGTCTCCTGTTTTTAAATTTCTATAATTCTGGGCCAGTGGAGGGGAACTTTCCAATATTAGCAGAGCTGGAGAGCAGACTAAATGAGGAACTGGATCAAAGGACGAAGGGCCCAGCACCAACTGTCCTGTTGATGGGGGATTTCAACTGTCCTCTATGCCCCAAGCTAGTCCCTCTATCCGCCGACTGGTCAGCATGCCCACTAGAAAAGGGTCCCCATTTTACACACAATAAAGAGGGTAAAACTCTGATGAAACTTTTAGACAATTTTGCGCTCACTCACGTCATGGATCTAGCTGCACTCAAAGTAGGGGAATCCCCAATACCCACATTCAAGGGAAAAGGTGGTGGGTCCATAATAGATTTTATAACGATCTCTGCTTGTGCCAGAGACCAGATCTTAAACACTAGAACAGAGTAGAGCCCCTTTAGCGATCACAACCCCATTTTAATAGAAATTAAATGTAAAGATGTAACCAGAAAAGATCCTGGGGTGATCCATGACACTGACATCCAACCAACAGACCAAGGGAGACGTTTAAGGTGGTCACTGATCAATCCTCAAGAGTTTTACATCAAACTAGTGGGCGAAGGGAGAGCACACATAGAGACCTGCTTAGATCCCACAATAGAGGGGAGAGGAGTGGTAGAGGCTTTCGAATCTTTAACTAAAATTATAGAAGGATTATTGAAAACTAAGAAGCCCGTAAAACAGTCATCCTCTCCAAGATGGTTTGATTCTAACTGCTCCAGAGCGCTAAGAGACTTAAAGCAGAGCCTAAAAAAGACCCCAAGGGACAAGATTGAAATTATCCGTTGCAGACAGAATTACAAAACCCAGGTAAAGACAAGGAAAAGGGCCCTTCAAAAAGAAGTTTGGGCTGACCTAAGGGAGGCTGGTGAAAATAAGGACTATGCACAGTTCTGGAAAATTATAAATAGACCATGCTTCTATGACTCAAGCTCCCCAGTCATCAGTGTTAATATTTTACCAGAACAATGGATTGCTCATTTTAAATCTTTGTATAACCAACAGGGGGTTGACTCTGGTGAAGGAATATGGAGGGGACCAAGGGCAGAACGACTTGAATTATCCCTGGAGGAAGTCCTTAAAGCAATCTTAGGGCTGACAAGAAATAAAGCCCCAGGCCCGGATGGCACCCCCCCAGATTTATTCCTCAGTAACACCGAGTTATGGGCCCCAGTGGTAACGAGAGTACTGAATGCAGCAATCAAATCAGGCCTACCGAGATCATGGTCCACTGCGGTGATTGTCCCGATATATAAGAAAGGCTGTAGGGACAGCCCACAGTGCTACAGACCCATTTCACTGATTGATGTTTCCACCAAAGTACTCGGGAGGGCGCTCCTCAACCGCTTAATAGAATGGACTGACACCCACAATATCCTGGTGGATACCCAGTATGGGTTCAGATCAGGTAGGTCAACTAGTGACCAATGCCTCAACCTATACCTCCTCACGGCTAAGTACACCAAGACAACTGATGGGACCATATACATGGGGTTTATGGACTTAGCAGCTGCTTTCGATAATGTCAATAGAGCAAAACTCTGGTCACTCATGTCTAACTTGGGAATTGATTCGGATCTTATCAATATTTTGAGGGAGCTGCACTGGAGCACCACAGCCAAGGTCCGCTATAGTACAGGGGGGGGTGAGTACCGATCCCTTCCCGTGCTCTGGAGGGGTGAGGCAGGGGTGTATCCTGGCGCCGTTCCTGTTTTCCCTCTACATAAATGGACTGGAGAGTGCCCTGATAGCACTGGGAACTGACTGTCCTAGGGTGGGCTTGCGTCATCTGCCGGTACTCCTGTACGCTGATGACGCGGTCCTCCTAGGAAGAACGGCAGTTGGCCTGCAGCTCTTAATTAAGGGTTTCTCTGACTTCATGAGGAATTTGGACCTCTCTGTTAACATGGCAAAATCTTTCATCATGGTTGTGGGGAAGAAATCACAGAAGAAATTTGTGTTCAAACTAGGGGATCATGTCTTGGACACTGTCAAATCATTTCCGTACTTGGGCCTTTTACTTGATGAAAAACTCAAGTTCGCCCCTCTGATAGAGGAGAGGGCCAGGAGACTAGTCTCAGCTAACGGAGCTATACTAAATTTCGCCCGTCGTATTGGACGCTGGACCCCAGAGCAGGTGATGACATTGTATAGGTCGATCAGCATCTCAAAGACTATCTAGGGAGCTGAAGTGTGGGGTTTCAGTGATGCACAACCAATACAAAGAGAGGAAGATAAGTTCCTAAAAAAAACTGCTAAAGCTTCCGTTGAACATCCCAGCAGCAATAACACATGAAGAGTTGGGTACCCCATACATAGCCGATCTGATCAGACTGAGACCTATACTGGCCTGGCTAAAAATTTGGTCAAACCCCAATGCGCAATTGACCAGACAGATCATCCAGGATTGCCTGATGAAAGAGAGATGGCTCCAAATCCCCTGGTTGAAATACGTCAAAGACACATTGGGGGATATTGACGAGCAAAGGTTATTTCTGGACCCCTCTAGCGTGGACATACATTCCAGACATTTGGTACAAAAGCAACTACTGGAACAATATGATAGTAGGAGGAGGGAGCTTGACTTTACTAAATCCTCGGTAGTTGCTCATTCGCTCGTTTGCAATGAAGTGGGCATGGAACCTTATCTCTTTTTAATGTACAGTCAACACGAGAGGTTTTTAATGACTCGTTTTAGGCTCAATTTGTTGCACCATATTTTAGCCGTTCCGTCTGGGTTCACTCAAACAATTGAGCAGAAGGGTGCCTGCGGCTGCGACAATAGGTCTCCGCAGGACACCCTTCATTTTGTACTACTGTGTTCTTTTTATAAAACACCGCGCCAGAGATTTTTAGTGGATGTTTTAAAGGACTCAAACATTATCCATGCTAAATCTGCTTTATTGTTTTTGCAAAGAGCTACTGAAATGCGTACTCTGTTTGCTACCATGAGTTTTCTGAAAATTGCTTTTAAACTAAGAAACACAAGAGGTTGATAAAGTTGGTGGGATAGGAAGGAAACTAGAAAGTCATTTGGAGCCTTGTGTCATATTTGTACTCTGATTTTATTATTCACAAAAATCCCTTTTTACGGCTCTGTTCTTGCAAAAAAATCATTATGTCGTTCAGTATGTTTTATGTGATCATGTATTACTATGTATTTTTATGATGGTTTTTTTACTTTCGAAATAAATAAAAGAACTGAACTGAACTGAGTGGTTGTGTCTTCAGTAGAGGACAGCAAGTTTGTCTGTGTATTGACAATTTATGCCAGTGTTGTCAGAACCATGCTCAACTGCACATCAGCATACTGGACAGATTGAGTAATTCTCCTCTCACATGTAATGTCTTGTTGTTATTACTGCAAATTGGCAGACATATGAATTACGTAAGGACACCGCAACTCTAGAAGCTGCCAGTGGAGGGGCACCACTACATCCTGATGAACAACAGCCGTACTATACTGTCCCTTTTGATGATATCACCCTGGCCAAGACCTTAGAGTACGGTTTTTGTTGTTCTGCCTATTGGTTCTAGCACTGCAAACGTTTTAATTTTATGCGCATCAGATGCTATCAAGAATCCTCTGCACCTTTCCTATTTTTGTAAGCCTATATGTTAAGCCACACCGATGGTCTCTTCCTGTTCTTACAGATACCTGTTTTTCCAGGGTCCCCATATAGTGTACACCTTGTACCAGGGAGGGTCAGTATCTCTCTGCTGGGTATGTGCTTCCCTCCTTTCAATGTTTGCTCAGTGTGTGCTCAGTCCTCAGTTCCTCTTTAAAGCATGTGGAAATAATCCTCGACCCAGACCTTTTGCTCCGTACGCTGTCTCCTTGCACTGTGTTGGATACAATCTTGCATTAGACTTAAAGACAATAGTTCTGTGTATGATACTGGACTTGGATTTTCTCATTCCAGTATCAAGCCTACAGATTGTAACTTGCCCGGCTCTATATTTTCAGAGGCTTACTTTCATATCTGATCACAGAGCCCTTGCAGGAATTGTCTGAAATGCGCATGTGGAGGAAGATGTTAAACAAGGCCAAGTTACATTTAATTATACCCCAGGACCTTGTGTTTATTGAGGCATAATTGGAACATGCCACTGAAATGTGGCTTCCCTCCACATCCTATTAAACTCGGTTTGGCATTCCAGATGTAGCCCTTCTACTACAGCATAGTGACCACAAAGGAGCCTTTAGACTCACATGAACAGGTGGAATCCTTAGCTAGACTCTAGATGTAACAAACCTCTAGCTTGCAAAAACGAGCATAAGGGAAATGAGTCAGCCCCACCCCCCTCCTCCCCTCCATGCGACTGTTCCTTTTTCCAAAGCAGTGAGCTTGGTTCTTGGATCATAGAGAAGAATGTAACAATGTGTTTATCCTTGTTTTGCTAGAGTTAGTTTGTCACTAATGACCCTTCCTAGTTTGGTGGACACATATCCAAGGGGCTCCATTCAGTCCCCACAGCCTCTAGTATATAAGGGGATAGGTTGTTCATTATGAACATCTTGGAGCTTAGAACTCGCTTGTTGACCCTCAAAGTATTCCACCCATTTTTTTTAGAGGGAAGAGTGCTTCTGCACCTACTATATTGCTATATTCCCTGCAGAGCAGAATTTGGCTTATTTATCTTACAATTTCTCTTATCCATGGAGTGGCATTAGTTACTGTGGAATAAGAACATATAGCCTACCACCTATTTAGTGAGGTTCTTGAACCCCTTTTCTGATTCAGCCCAAGGCTACAAACTTTCCACAAATAGGAGCAACTTGATAAATAGTGCTAGCCTTTTTCCTGTACCAGAAGTTTATATTTTTCATTCAATATCAACAAAGACTTTGGCATGACAAAGGGCCACCTCCCTTAGATGACAGCCTTCTGCTATATTG